>NC_090922.1:640408623-641658623 GCF_040938575.1 Ambystoma mexicanum | reverse complement strand
AACCACGCTTTGATGCCGCACCAGGCCACCGTAATTGTCCCTCACGCCAAACCCAGAACACTGAACCAATGGCATCACAACTCAAAGTGATGACATGGAATGTAAGGGGAATGGGCTCGTACCTCAGGAGGAACCGCATACAGTCTTATCTGAGGAGGAAGAAAGTCTCGATTGCGATGTTACAGGAGACGCACCTCACCGAGGACGCTCTGTCCAAATTGGCAGACCGATGGGAAGGGACAGTGAGGGGATCCCCATACTCCAAATACGCAAGGGGTGTGCTAATATGGATAAACCCGAATGTGCCTTTCCAGTTACACGGATGTGAATCTGATAAGGACGGAAGATACGTAATAATGTGGGGAACTATAGAACAGACCCCGATCTGCTTGGCTAACACATACTTCCCACAACATGGAATCCCGTCTTACCTCAGTACACTGAGTCCCAAGCTGGCACATCACCGAGGCCGAACCTTCATATGGGGAGGAGATTTTAATTGTGTCATGGATACAACTATGGACAGATATCACTTTCTCCCCCCCCCCCCCCCAATCAAGCAATCCTGCAACCCGTACCATGGCGGAGACACTGGACCAACTCAATCTAGTGGACATCTGGAGGATACAACACCCAGCTGACAGGATCTACTCGCATTACTCAGCCCCACACAGCGTCTACACAAGAATAGATTATTTGTTCATTGATCGGGACCAGGTCCCGCTGGCGATAGCCACAGAGTACCTGGGCAGATCTATCTCCGATCACTCTCCGTTAACCATGCAATGGCGGCAGAGGGGACCCAGACCCCCGATCCCCATGTGGAGAATGCCTTCCGCGACATTAGAGGACTCACAGTTCAGAGAGGACCTTGCTGAGAGACTAGAGGAGTACATCGAAATCAACAAAGGATCCGTGTCCACTTGGAGCACACTGTGGGAAGCCATGAAGGTGGTTACCAGAGGAGAAATCATATCAAGAGCTGGTGGCACCCGCAGGCAACTAAAGACGTCACTTGAGGCCCAAGAATCAGAGATCACTCGTCTAGAGTCCACTCCTGACGCCTCCCCAGAGGTCGAAACGAAACAGAAAGCAGCCCGAGAAAAATGTCAGCTCTCCTGGGATAGGCTGGAAAAATTCGACTTTGCCACGTACATCGCTCGATCCCACAGGGAATCAGACAAACCAGGTAGGCTGTTGGCCTGGCTGTGCAGAAGAGAGCACCCTAAACACCTACCAACGGAAATAATAGACACGGAAGGTGCATCCCACAGGACACAGATGGGGATCAACAAAGCATTTGCTGAGTTCTACTCAAAACTATACGCGCATGAAGCCCAGATCCCCACCACAGAAATATTAGATACCCTGGAAGAGATTTGCCTACCCCAAATATCCAGCGAACAGAGAACTGAACTGGACATGGAAATCACTCTCGACGATGTAAGATGGGCCATCAGGTCGCTCGCTACCTGCAAGACCCCTGGCAGCGACGGACTCACACCGGAATTTTATAAAGCATACGAGCCCATCCTCACCCCCATCCTACACGAAGTCTACCAGGAAGCTTACGCAAATGGGATCCTCCCCAACACCATGAGAGAAACTATAATCATCCCCATGCTCAAGCCCCACAAACCGCCCACTGATTGCGACTCATATCGACCCTTGGCCATGCTCAACTACGATAGCAAGATCCTCACCTCAATACTGGCCAGCAGACTTGCTAGAGTGGTAGCGTCTATAATTCACGAAGATCAGAACGGATTTGTTCCAGGGCGCAACACCACAGCTAATTTAAGGAGGCTTCAACACATCATGGCCGAAACTCACGATTCTGAGGAAGACCTAGCGATATTGTCGCTTGACGCCATTAAGGCCTTCGACTCCATCTACTGGGAGTGGCTGGTGGAGGCCTTGCGGGCTTTTGGCTTCGGAAATGGCTTCATCAGATGGGTCCAGGTTCTCTACAACTCCCCAGTGGCCAGGGTCAAGACAGGCAGAATAGTCTCAGAACCTTGGGAAATACAGAGGGGCACGAAACAAGGATGCCCACTTTCGCCCATGCTGTACATATTGGGGCTGGAACCGATTGCCATATACTTCCGTCAACAGCTCTTCGACGCCGGCATCAAGGTGGGCAACGTTTATAACATAATATCATTGTACGCAGATGACGTTCTCCTGTATTTAAAAGATCCCGAGATCAATGCACCGACAACACTGGAGGTACTCGACAACTACGCGAGATACTCTGGAATCCAATTTAGCAGACACAAATCCTCAGCATTCCCCCTGGCCAGATTGAGAGACGTTTTAGCAGAAGACCTCCCAAGTATAGGGATAAAATGGCAACCCGAGAAGTTCAGGTACTTGGGGATCAAAGTCAGCCACACCCCACAGCTCACACATGAGCACAACACAGAAGTCGCTGTCACCAACCTCCGGCGATCTATAAAATTCTGGTCCAAACTCCCACTGGCAATGGTGGGGAGAGCGGCGATTGTCAAGATGATAATCCTCCCCCGATTCTTGTATTTCTTTGTGAACATTTGCCACTACGTACGGCCTCCCTTCTTCAAGAAATTGGAGGCCATCATTAAGGACTTTTTGTGGGGACCCCACAGGCACAAACTGTCACTAGCTACACTAACCCTGCCGCATAAAGAAGGTGGAATAAAACTTCCAGATATCCAGCTCTATTACCTGGCTGCCCAGCTCAGTCACATCACGAGGTGGCTGTCAGACGAACCTTCAGCTGAACTGGGGCTACTGAAGCAACCTCACACCAACTTAATTCCCAAGGAAACCCTATGGCACCCCCTTTGCCGCTCCCCGGAAGCCCCTTTAGTTGTGGGGCTTGGCAGACAGATATGGGCCAGGACTTGCTACATTAGGAAGGTGCAACACCCGTACTCTCCAGACCATCCCATGATGGCAGATGTGTGCAAAACGGAGACAGACCTTACCATAGCAAGGAGGTGGGAGGAAGCTGCAATATATACATGGGGAGACGTGTTTGAAGATGGAGTGTTCAGGGACTTTGAATCGATACAAGATATCGAAGGACTACCCAAAGGCCAGTTCCTCTGGTACCATTGGCTCAAACAAACCGCCAAGAAGCAGTGGCACTCCTGGCCAGAGGAATCTACCTCTGACCCTCTACTACAGGAAATGTATGACCTCTCCGATGGTTGGAGACCGGTCTCCAGGTTGTACAACAAGCTCATCGATAAACCTAACCCTAAGGGAGCGGCGCTGAGGGCAAAATGGGAAGCGGACCTCGTAGCCCCACTCACTGATAAAGAATGGGAAAGAGCATTAATATTCCCCAAGAAAGTGTCAAGAAACTCCAGATTTGGCCAAATACAGCTGAATGTCCTTTACCGAACCTACATGACTCCCCACAGAGTTGCCTCGTTCAACGCGAAGGCCCCACCGGTGTGCCCATGGTGCGGGAACGACAGGGCAGACATGATTCACATGTTCTGGACCTGCACTAAAGCGATGACACTCTGGTCAAAAGCCAAGCAGTCCTGTAGAGACGCCGGAATGGAGAGATATGAATGGTCACCCGGAGAATGCCTACTGGGTACATACCCCAGACCAAGCAAATTCAAACACCTTGTGAAGCTAATGGACATTTCATGTATACTTGTTAAAAGGACCATAGCGATGGCCTGGAAGACACCCGCAGGCCCCAGGCACGAACGCTGGTTAAACAAAATGGCGAGATGGACAGCTGCAGAAACCAGAGCCTGGCAGGAAGGAACTACATCCAGTGGGGACGCCACAAGCGGCACCCTGGTCGCCTGGAAAGCTCTTCTGATGGACATGCACTTCGACGCGGACCATAAGCCCCCCTGAACACTTGTAGTGTCTTGTAGTAACAGGTTCCTATCAACACTATGCAGATGTCCCCTGAAACTGTTCCCCTCCACTCCCTGAGAAGTCATACCCTGGACTGAATCACCATCTCGAACCTCACATGTTACATCACACGAAGACTACTGTTGTTTAAGTTGTTTTTCCTTTTGTTTACTTTAATCCATAAGTTTGTATTATCTCACTTTTATCATAAAACCAATAAAATACTTGGGGAAAAAAAAATAGTGACCCCCCAGTATAGACTCCATACCCTGGGACTGACTACTGTCTCCCAGGGCATGTAAAGTCACCATTGACTTTACTAGTCTTGAATTCTGAACAGAACCAGTACAAAACCATCACATTGTGGACGTACTGGCTGGGGCAATTCGATTGCCCCGGGGTCTGCTAGTCGAGGGGGCACGTCTCCGTCCCCCCCCTGATCGAGTTTTGGCTGGTGGCAGTGGATACTACTTTTTATATTCAACCGCGAATATTTCTCTATGGGATTTTCCCATTGTTCGAGGCTACTATCTTTATTTATTTAATTACGATAGCCTCGAACATACCGCTGGTTTATTTAATTATTATTAATTCTCCGGTTGGTATTTTTTGCCAAAACTCGGTTCTAAAATGGCATTTGTGTTCTCTTCTGTGACTCCAAACCAAGTCGAGCCCTTTGATCCACTTTTTGGCGGGCTTCTCCACAGAAGCCCTCCAAAGTGGTGCCACTCTGTCTGGGGTACTTAGGAGGGGTGGAGGGGGATTTAGACACCCTGGACTGAGTTGCCTAGGCAACTCAAGTCGCACTCCGTCCTGATTGGCCCAAGTGGTGAGCCGGCCAGCTCACCACTTAGCATGTTTGAGTGACAGCTAGGCTGAGTGAATGGGGGTTTTCTGCATAAAAGCAGGGCTTTGGGGACTGGAACTTCAGAAGTCGCCACAGGACCTAAGAATCCGACGAGAAAGAAGCTGAGCCGACCTACCACGACGACACCTCCGGTGGAGCCCTGCTGGACCGTCTCACCACTTTTCCCAATGACAGAGGAGATCTCCCGCCGGAGAGTCTTCTTCCTTTGACTGGTGGGAATAACCAGTTTCACCGTCTTTTCGCCTTCCCGACGCATCTCGTGGCCGCCTTGCCTGTGCCAAGCACCCCGGCAACCGGAATACCACGTTTTACCACGACCGCAAAATAAAGGGTAATACCTTTAACTGGAAAACTCTGCGGCTGGTTTCTTCCCTGGCAGCGCAACGATCTTTCCTCCAAGTCGAGATCTTCTCTTCCCCTGGACGACGCCGAGACTTGCACCAGCTGCCAAGAACAACTGCCACCGCTGGAGGATCCTTCCCACTTAAGGTACCATGTTCCGCCTGGCTTCCCTTGCCACCGACTGTACGGGGTAGATTTAGCCCCCGGCTTTCGAACCTGGGTTAGCCTGTGACACCCTGGCTAAACTTTTCTGAGCCTCTCTAAACTCTTTTCGAACTCTCTGCAAGACATTCAAAGCCTAGTGTAACTGTGTGATCTTGGGCGCATTTGTGCTCTGCTCTCTCTAAGAGTGGGCCCAGCCTATGGACTTTGGCTCACAAGTGACTTTTGCTCTTCTGCCTTGCTAGACGTGTTCCTAAATCTTAGAGTGGTGTATCTTCACATATTCTGCCTTTTTCCCTCCCTTTTTCATGAACTTATTGGAGTGCCATCTATAGTTAAGCGCTCACCTGTGTCTGGAAATAAGTGGTGTTAACTAAGACTTGTCTGATAAGGAATAAGGGTTGTATATATTATAATAGTAACTGTGTTTAGAGTGTTTTACAATAAGAGTGCTGGAGTATTTCAAACAGTGTGTTTTTAAATAAATAATTATATACAATGATACCAAAGCTCTGGTCAGTGTTTGCTTGTGCTGTTGTGTCTGAGTGCCTATTGTGTATACTTTGCATACTGCCTAACTCTTCTTGAGGGAAGTCTGACTGCTCAGCCACAGCTACCAGGTAAATCTGGGTGGTACAGACTGCTACCAAGTGGGTTTACTGCTAACACCTGTAGTCCTAAATATTTTGCAGTGTTCCCAAAGGGAACTGCACAGGTTTCTGCCTAACATTAACTACGACCCTCGAGTTTATCCATAAATTCACTGAAGACCATTTCAGCCGATCAGTAAATTCCACTTGCTCGATGTCAAAGGTACCAATATCATCGAGCTAGGGAATTTCACTGAATATAGCTAAAACTGAGGCTCGATTCAAATGATATTGACAGGCCGGGGGGGAGGGGAGGGGTCGACATTTGATAGATAGTGAATGAACTGCAGGCCGCTTAGCGCAGGGAATTAAGTTTTTTTGTTTTGACAAGATACGAGGGTTATGGAGTTTTGTATTCTGAGACCCAGGCACACTACCTTTTATGGAGGAATGAACATAAAAAAACTTCAATAGTGTGGATTTGATCAGTTCTTCTATGTCAAGTGAGGGAGAAATATTGGTTGATGGCTCTTTGTCTTGCTTTGAGATTGAGACTGTAGCGCCGGTTGCGAAAGAGAGGCCAGACTCAATCGCACTTGCAGTCTCGCATGTCACCAAGCTCAGCTACTAAGGTGCTGGTTTGGAGGCCATATATTCGTCCACTTCTTGTCTTATTTCTCTACGGCGATCTGATAAACTCTGGTCTTCCAGATCTAACGTGGATTTTAAACAATGTACTTCGTCAGTTTGTTTTTTGCTAGTGTCTTTGTCCACAGCAGCAGCTGCACTTATCAAGGCATTCAATGGGCTATATGAATTGACAGCAGGTATCTGTTCTAAAGAGACCTTGGCTTTCTTCGCCTGAGTTTGCAGCAAATATTTTTTTGCTATGGCTTTGGAAGCAATTTTAGTAATTGTTAATGGGAGAGAAAGATTTTTAACGAACAATTTGGTTTGGGATGTTTGTTTAGCCACAGATCTGATATTTTTTGATTTCTTGGATGAAAGACCTTTCGTGTTCCCTAATTTCGCAGGCAAATCAAATACATTAGTACTTGTGCCACCAAAAAGTGCATAATTCGTTTTTTTTTAGGGTCAACCACAGGTTCATTTGTAATGTTTGCCAAATCAGTGACCGGGTTCAATATTAAAGGAATGCTCTTGTAATTCTGCAAAGGGGCGCCAAGCTTCATTTGAGTTTGGGAGCTTACTGACTTTTTCAGGATGGGCAACATGGTTAATCCAGCTGAAGTCTCAAGTTTGTTTGTAATAGAAAGTTGCCCAGATAGAATCTGATTTGAGTTGGTGAGAATGAACATCAGCCTTATTGGCTAAAGCTTCAAACAATTTGGCCAGAGACAGAATAGCTGTGTTATTTGGGGTCAAATCAATTCCGGTTAAAGCATTTTGACTTTCAACCGGATCAACAGCAGCCGAATAATTGACCCCAGTTTTCCGTGGGGTTGGAGCAATAAATGATAGTTTCTCCACTGAATTAGCAACACTAATGTTTGTAAATAAAATCGGAGATTTAGAAACATTTTCAGATAGATTGTGAGCAGAAAAACATGATGCATTCGTATCTAAATCAATTACAGCCATATCACCTGGAATAGTTATTTTAGACAATTTAGAATTAGAGATGTCATTATCAGACGATACACACAAAACAGGTACTTTGACAGATGATGCAACAGGAACAGTTAACACATTATTTAGCAAAATGCTGTCTGTTAAAGATACGTTTTCTTTATCAAAGGTTACCGTTGGAGCAGTCGTGATCACATGCTTTGTTTGTCCACCAGGTGTTTCCACGTCCAAGGAGTCATGTTTACCAGAATGTCCATGTGGAACACTATTTTGAGGACAAATAAATGAGGCGATTGTATTTCCGAGCATCGAGTTGACACAACCGAAGTGTTTTCTCCGTCCAAATCGATTGGGTCCAAATGACTCGCGACAGAAAGGTCTAATATCCATACCTAGTAAAATTTCAGCTTTTGATCTTAATTTGGGTTTTGTTACACCCATGCGAGGTGTGGAGCTTAGGCGAGATCTTTTTGTTGGACAAAGTGGTGAATTGGTTAAAGAACCTTCACCATTAGTGCAGTGCAAAGCAGTCACTACGGGCATGCCCGATTTTAAAGTAGTGATGCCTCGTTTCATTATGCAATTAAGGCAAATCCGATCACAAAGCACAAGATCCTGTAAGAAAAAAGAATGAAAACCAGAAAATGAAGACTAAAAACGACTGCCTAACCACTAACCGTGGCAAAGCAGCAAAGCGGGACTTACAGGGGCTTTTACGGGTGCACGCGCGAATGTGTTTATATAGCCCCGCCCAGTAAGTCTACAACAAAGTGCCTAAACAAAAGAAAGAAAAACGTATCAAAGTCTGTTTATGCAGAGGAGTGAAGTAAATATGCTTCCTTGTATAGCTATTCACCTGCTGGGGCTTGAAGTCCGTCCTTAATGCAGCGCAGTTTTCAATTCCAAAGAGCAAGAGCAACCTGCGGCAAAGCGGGATTTACAGGGGCTTTCACGGGTGCGCGCCTATACACAATGTGTTTCAAAGCGCTTCAAGGCCAGAGAGGGAACAAGGGAAAATGCAATGACATTCTTACAGGGCATGAACAGTAAGGATGTGAAATTAACTATCGTACTCGGCCGGACGATAGTTAAAAAAGCTAAGACATAGATAAGGAAGGGTGGGGGAGAGTGGGAAGGAAATGGAAACAGACCGGCAACTACCGTACTAGGGCGGGAGGACATTTCTGGTAGAGCCGGAGAAAAACAAAAAGGTGAGGGAGAGGGGTGCAAAAAAAGGATGTGAGGAACAAAACAAGCAACTATCGTACTAGGCCTGACGACATTTCAGATAGTTCTGGAGGGAGGTGGGGGGTGACGGGGGGTCTGAAATAAGTAAGGGTAGGGGGAGGAGACAGACGAGGTTGCTATCATAATAGGTACAGGGACAATGCTGATAGAGTAAGTGCATAGAAGAAAGTATAGGGGAGGAGGGGAGGAGTTAGGAAAAGGGAGAAAGGGAGAGGAAGAGAGAACAGAGTAGGCAGTTAAAAAGAGTCGAGAAGCAAGAAGGGAGAGGTGAATATGATTGCAGAAGTCAGTAGTAACACATAATGTTGCAGCCAGGATACAAAATGAAGATGGGCACAGCATGATTCAGGGCCACCATGAGTACAAGATGCAAAGGAAGTCCAGGATGAGAGTTGAGAAAGGGAGACACACTGTGATACAATGAAGTCCATAAAAGTCAAATCCAGCATTGGCCACAAGACGGTGAAGGTGAAACCAGAATGTGCCAGGACAGACACCTGCAGAAGTAGGCTGAGGGGAGGGAGGGGGAGGGGGAGCAGGGTAGAAGAATCAGCAAAACGGGCAACACCTGTGTGTGTGAGAAGGGTGGGGGGTACAAGGCAACATCATAAGGGTACCAGAGGGGGTTGGGGGGTGGCCTGTGGGGACAGAGGGAGTAAACACATGTTGGTGCATGCTTACCTGCTGTCTGAGCAGGGGGGTCGGGCCCTGGGTCCTACTGGCCCGAACAGGTCCAAACAGGAATTGCCCTTTTCTTCGTCTGCACTTCGCCTTGGACGCCCGGGCGAGAGAGGCCCTTGATCTAAGAGTTAAGATCAGGAAGGAAGAGGCAGGGCTAAGAAGGTGGGCGGGGCTTGCTAAGTGGAGTAAAGAGTGGCAACCAGGAAGGCACCAGGAGGGTGGGTTTAAGGCCAAGTGACCTAGATCCACTTGCACCTGCTGCGCATCTGCAAAGGAAAAGAGACTGGAGGGCTCCTTAAGTAGGGAAAAGAGCAGCAAGCAGGAAGGCACAAGGTCGGCGGGGCTTGCTAAGTGGGGAAAAGAGCGGCAACCAGGAAGGCACCAGCTGGGCAGGGGTTAGGCCAGGGGACCTAGATCCACTTGCACCTGCTCTCCATCTGCAAAGGAAAAGAGGCTGGAGGGCTCCTTAAGTAGGTAAAAGAGCGGCAGCCAGGAAGGCACCAGGTGGGCGGGGCTTAGGCCAGGTGACCTATATCCACTTGCACCTGCTCTCCATCTGCAAAGGAAAAGAGGCTGGAGGGCTCCTTAAGTAGGTAAAAGAGCGGCAGCCAGGAAGGCACCAGGTGGGCGGGGCTTAGGCCAGGTGACAGATCCACTTGCACCTACTCCCCATCTGCCTTGGATCCCCCTTGGTATAAGACTTCTGCAGTTGTGCTTCCACCACATTTCACCATTGATTTACAATAGGGGCAGAGTCCTGCTTGGCTGCATCATCTCCTGGGTCTTCTCTGGTTTGCCCTGGGTGGCTTGTCAACATCTTGCACCTGTGGAGTAGAACCGGGACTTACCTGGCTTTTCACAACCCTACTGATATTGTCATGAATTCCCTCGGTAACTTTAAAACTGTTCTGTAAGTGACTTTTAGAGGTGCCTACTGGACAATTACATTTCTTTTGGGTTCCCTCATGGTCCATGCAGTTAAGGTCCAAAGACTAGAATTTTAGCTGATGTGCCCAATTTCATCTACATTTTAAAGTCTAGAATTGCATTTTTGTTTAAGAAATGCATTGTTACAGTCCCTTATCTATTGTCTGTCCTAAGAATGTAGAGTCCTAGTAGCATTTTGTGAAGTCCTGCTGTAAGCTCCTACAATTAAAACACCTAGTTATTGTGGGCCATCTCTGAATGTTCTAGGAGTGTAATAAATACTAGTGGTTAGTGCTGTAAATTTTAATAATAATAATAATAATAATAATTGGCACTTATATAGCGCTACGAACCCTCAGGTATTTGAGCGCTGCTTATTATTACCCACGGTGTGTGGTGCTTAAGTTACTCACCGTAGTGACTAACATACTCTGAGTTCTTAGTCCCTTTTCCTCCATACTGCATGGGCGTCCCTCGCAAGGGACGGGAGACAGAACCTTTTTCACCAGAAAGAACCTTCTTCCCCTTTAAATTTAGAGGCATGCAGGGGTGCATCCTTGGGAGCATGCGCTGCCCTGACTCCGCCTTCTGGCGCCACACCTCAGTCCCCATAGACACATCGACAATAGATTTAACATTTTCTAATGACACCAGTTTTATCAGGGGGAGGTTGGTGGGACGTATGGAGGAAAGGGGACTAGTGACTAGAGTACGTTAGTACGTCCCCTTTCCTCCATACTGCATGGGTGATTACAACCGATTGTAGTCCCAGGGTGGAGAGGAGACCCTCCTTAAGCAAACAGGTTCCTAAGAACAGCCTGTCCAAAAACTGCATCTGATCTAGAGCTGGCATCCAAACAGTAGTGCTTGCAGAAAGCCGGAGGGGTGGCCCATGTGGCTGCTCTGCTTATGACTTGCCAGGGGATATGCCGCTGGAAAGCGATGGCAGTTGCCTTGGCTCTGGCCGTGTGGGCATGCATGTTGGCCGGGGGTGGCTTATGCTGTCCTTCGTAGGCTTCTTTGATGGTTGAGACCATCCAGCGGGCTTTGGAGGCCTTGGATGCCCGATACCCCGGTCTTGAACCTCCAAAGGTGATGAATAGAGCGTCCGACTTGCGGAAGCTCTTCGTGCTGTCCAGGTAGAATTTCAGTGCACGCCTGACGTCAAGGCAGTGCAGAACTCTCTGCGCCTCGTCTTTGGGCTCAGCAAAAAACATGGGCAGCACAATTTCCTCGTTCAGATGGAATGCGGAAGGCACCTTAGGAAGGAAGGTTGGGTGCGTCTGCAGGACTACCTTGTCCTTGTGAAACGTAGTGTATGGCAGAGGCGACCAGCACCTGAATTTCGCTGATTCTGCAAGCCAAGCTGAGGCCGACTAACAATGCTGTCTTAATGGTGACCAGCCTGATGTCTGCGGACGCCATTGGTTTGAATGGTTTGTGCGCCAAAGCACCCAAGACTATGTTGAAGTCCCACACGGGGTGTCGCTTCTTGATGGGTAGGTAGAGCCTGGCGAGACCAGTCAAATGTTTCTTGACAATCCGGTTGGAGGAGGAAAAGCTCTCCTCAGAGTTTCTGTAAGCCCCAATGGCTGCCGGTAAATGCAGCACGTGTCCACCTGTACGCCGGAATGGGCGAGAGGCGCCGAAAAAAAGAGCATGTCGTCCATGGAACATGCCAGAGGGTTAATGCCCTTAGAGTCTGCCGACTGGCAGAACCTGGTCCACTTGCTCTTATACTGGGCCCTGGTAGATTTGCTCCTGGCACCCTGTATGATCTCTAGATTAGCTTTAGAGAGGCTGAGATGTCCTAGCGTGACCTGTTCAGGAACCACGCTGTGAGGGCTAATTTCTCTGGTGCGGGGTGGATGACCCTGCCCCCCTGCTGTGCCAGAAGATGTGCTGGGCCCATCGGCAGGCGCATGGGAGGCCTCTCCGAGAGGCTGAGCAGCTCCAAAAACCATGGCCTGGCTGGCCACCATGGAGCTATTACGATGATGCCGAGGAGGCGAGATGCCTTGATCTTGCATATCACCCTGTGAATCAGGGGAGTGGGTGGAAAGGCGTATGCTGTCATTCGATCCCACTTGATCTGAAAGGCATCAGCCAGGGAGCCCGGGCCCTGACCCTGCCAGTAGGCGAACCGTTGGCACTTGTTGACCCAGGAGGCAAAGAGGTCCACCTGTAGGGTGGCCCCATTTGTGAAAAATCTCCTGCAGCACTAGGTCGTTAAACTGCCACTCGTAGTTGCCCGCTCCCAGTCTGCTGAGCCTGTCTGCCTCCAGGTTGGATTCCACTGGCAGGTGGACAGCCGTGAGGAAGATTATGTTCTCTAGGGCCCATTCCCCACATGCTGACTGTCAGCCTGCACAGTGGGGCGGATCTGGTACTTCCCTGCTTGTTGATATGGGACATGCTGGTCGAGTTGTCTGTCTAAATGAGGACGACCTTTCCCTCGATGACCGGGAGAAAGGCCCCGAGCGCCAGCCAGATGGCCTTCAATTCCAGCCAATTGATGTCGTACTCCTGCCAGATCCAGTTGCCATGGATGTAGTGGTTGTCCAGAGCGGCCACCCCAACCCTGGAGAGAGGAGTCTGTGGTGATGGTGACCTGTGGTGTAGGTTGCCGGAAAGGCTTGCCCGTCCTCAGGTTGCAGTCCCTGGACCACCATGTGAGGTCTGGGTTAAGTGATAGAGGAACGTTGATCCTCTGACTGATGGACCCGATCCTGGTTCCAGGATGCTGCAAAGTGCAGCTGTATCCTCCTCATCCTGAGTCTCGTGTGGGGGACGACCACGAGGACTGCTGCCATGAGACCCAGTAGGTGTTGGTACCACCAGGCAGAGGTCACTTCTCTGCTGAGGAAGTGCACCGTGGCTCTCTTGAGTGCCGTGATCTTGTCCTCCGAGGGTAAAACCTTCTTGTAGCACGTGTCCCAAATGAGGCCCAAGAAGATCAGTGTCTGCGTGGGCTGCAGCTGTGACTTCTTGAGGTTGAGAGAAAAACCCAGCTCGTGCAGTGTGTTTATAAGAGCATGGGAGGTATGGTGTCCTGCTTCTGGAGATGTAGCCCTGACAAGCCAGTCGTCCAGGTACGGGTAAATGTGGTGGCCTTGCAACCTGAGGAGGGCCATCGTGTTCATAAGCCTGGTAAAGACCCTGGGGGCCGAGTTGAGGCCGAAAGGGAGCACCTTGTATTGGAACTGGTAGCCCATGATCCTAAATCGTAGAAAGGAACGATGAGGCTGCCAGATTGGGACGTGTAGGTACGCGTCCTTCAGATCCAGTCTTCATTGCACAATGTCTCCGCTCTCAAACCTGGCGTAACCATCTTGAGTTTTTGTAGAGGCAGGGAGAGGTTGAAGGTGGAAAGGTCCAGCACAACTCTCAGGCACGCCTGGTTCTTTTTCTGAAAGGCAAAAATCCTGGAGTAAAAGACCAAGCCTCGCTGGAAGGCTGGGACTTCCTCCACTGCCTGGCTCTCAACGAGCAACCGGATCTCTGCCAAAAGAGTTGCTGTCCCAACCTGTGGGAGTGGAGGAGAGGGAGGGAGGAGGGAGAAAAGGCTGGGATAGGGAGACAGTACCCCGTGGAGACTACAGAGAGGATCCAGGGGTCTGTGAAATTCTGGTGCCAAAAATTAGCATGGAGAGTGTGACGCTCACCTGGTATCCACGGGGATGTCACTCAGCCTGTTCTGACCTCTTACGACCTCAAACCCTTCCCTGGAGGCTATTCGACTGGAGACTGGGCATCGTTTTCTTGGATAGTGTGCTCTCCGTTCTGATTCAGCGCAGGGGCGCGTTGATTGATGCGGGCTCGCTGCTGCCTAGTTACTTCACTGGCAAGAGTCCGACAGCTAAGTATAATGAGTCTTTTGAACAGTTCTCCAACTTCGTTCCTTTCCTTCCTTAGATGATGGCCGGCATCCGGGGATGGCGGCGTGCTGCTGAGATGAGTAGTGCTGAAGGTGATTGAGAGCGCGATGCACCCCTTTCGTATTTGCATTGAACTGATTTCTTTTTCTGTGTCTTTTAGGTGCTGCGACATTTTCAGCGTGGATGCCGGTTATGAAGAACAAATGCGGTGGGTAAGCGCGGTATGCAGCGCCTCTAGATGTTTCCACGCTAACCTGGAGTGTCTTTTCCCTCTTGCAGATGGATGAGAAGTTCCAGAGACAGAGTTCCCCCAGAGCGGCTGGGATTCAGGTAAGCGTTTGAAGCTCGTACAGTATTTAAAAATAAGTGAAGATTTGCAGAATGCTTACTAATGCCTTTTTTCTGTTCTTTTCCTTAGGAAGCGGCGTGCCGGGATGGGAATGACACCGCCGAAGATGCCCACAGAACAGAAGGAGCGATGACTGATGGGCAGAAGCGCCGCGAGGTAAGCATCGTCCACAGAGAATAAAGCAAAGTCTTGGAGAGATGGAAGAGAAGAAGAGCAAGTGTCGAAAAAGAGAGTAGCGTCGAAGTCACGAAGGTCACGACGTGAGTAGATTGGAGGTGAAGAATTAGCAGTAGTGGAGTGTGAGAGAGGAGAAAGGGAGCGGAGGCTGGTCCGGTATGGGTACCGGAGGCTGTGGCGGAGGCTGGTGAGGAACCGCCTGCACAATCAGCTGGGGCGCCGGAGCGGGCTGCTGACGCTGAACAGGGACCGGGGGAGCCTGTAGTGGGGTCTGATGCGCTGGCGGGACAATTGGAGGGAGCAAGTCCCTGATGGCGTCCCTGAGGATGACCCCATCTGTTGAGATTTCATAAGCCCGAGTAACTTTTCAAAGAATCTGTCCTCACAGGCTGAATTGGTGGTAGGCGATATTGACGGGGTAGAGGGCGGCTCCTGGGGTAGAGGGCGCCCATATGGGCGCAGCAAACACCTGCCTTGCGCAAAGGAAGGATAAGCTGTAGGCCACGTACCTGGTTGACACAAGTCCCACCTCAACACACGGTCCTCAGCCTGCCTTCCCTGTAGGGGCATCGGCCAGATGTCTGGATTTTCTGGGGCGGCGGACATCTTGTCAAGCTGCCTTCCACATGCCTGTGTCATGTTGCTCGGCTCACTGGGCCCCACCCCGTCCCGGACTCTTGAGTGTGGATCATGGGGCCTACCCTGTTCCTCAGGCCTAGGCTGGGTAGGCGTTATGCCCTTGGCCGATCTGCCGGTAGAACTGCGTAGAGGCGCCCCCTCTGACATGATGCCGGTACTAGGGCGTAGCCCCTCGGGTGAAGACCTGGTAAAAGGACCTTCCAGTCCCTCAGCACCTTCACCGGGAGGATCTGCAGATCCCTCAATCTCTCAGCCGGTAGCTGATACAGCCTCGGTACTTGTGCTGGTACGAGGACCTGGGCGGTCCCTCCGGCGTGGGCTAGTCCTTGGGAAGGAGTCTCGGTTGCGGGGTGCACTGGAAAAGAGCAGCCCTTCCTTGAGCTTGGATCAATGATAGACGAAGTCCTTTAGGTTCTCTGGAGGCGATCTGTGGAAGTGCTCCCTCCACCTGGCCAGTCTGTTCTTCAAAGACCCAGAGGAAAGCGCGCTGCAGGCGGTACAAGATTGCCAGCCGTAGTCAGGGCCAAGGCACCGTAGGCAGAGGGCGTGGGGGTTTTTAGTAGGAAAGAGCCCGTCGCAGGATGGACACCTGCTGAACCCTGTAGAAGTCGACATGCGCCGGGGCGGAGCATGACGCCTAAAGACAGAGAACCTGAATGATAAAAAGACAAGAAAAGACAAAGAGAAGAAGTATCCACACGTGGAATTACATGGCCGAAGCCAAGCCCAGGAGTGCTGGTGAATTCGGCCCGTTCCCGTCGACGCGGAAAAGGGGACTGGGGATTGGCACCGGAGGGCGGAGTCAGGGCTGCGCATGCTCCCTGGCCGCATCCCTATGCGCCTCTAAATTTAAAGGGGAAGAAGGTTTTTTCTGGCGAAAAAGGTTCCGTCTCCTGTCCCTCGCGAGGGACGCCCATGCAGTATGGAGGAAAGGGGATGGGAATTAAGAGTATTCCAAACTATTCTGGTCTTTTGAATTTCGGTTTTTTCGTGTAACCACTTTCTTTTGTTTCTCCTGTAGCTTTATAGATTTATTGTGTAGTACACGTTTGGTTCACCAATGTCCTATTATATTGGGATTTTTGTTTGTGTGGAATCTTGTGTACTGATTTGGACTGTGTAAATGCAGGATTTCACCGTCTAGGTCCCTGGGTCTCTTCCCTCCCCCCTTAACTAAATGTTTAGTATGTGAGGAATCCAGGGATTCGTCACCTCTTCACAAGGGACTAATGCGGTAAACCTGCTAAGTTTAACACCCCTCACATAACAGAGCAAGCGGGATCTCTCTGAGGGTGACCCCACCTTAGAGGACAGGAAATCACAAGATAGGGATAATTGTTATCCTACCTTATCCCCAAAAAACAACAGTCTTGCTTGACACCTTGCAGACACAGTCCGTGTCTGAATTGAGAACACAGAGAACAAACACGCCAATTTTCGGGTTGAACATAAAGATATGATCCGTACTAAGGAAGAGAGCGAGTAGCTTGCGGAGCAGCAGAGGTGGGAAGACCGCCTCCTCGCAGTTAGGTGTGTTCAAAGGAGGCAGACTGACACCTGGCGTGGAGCTCAACTGTGCAGAGAGAGACTGACAGGAGAGGGAGAGAAAATTGCTTATAATAATCATATGCTTTATTTGCTCTTCCAGACAGAATACGGATAAATGGAGAGGGGTGGGGGGGTGAGAAGCGGTATACAAACAGGACCCATTGGATTTTTATTTATACAGCGCCAACTGCAATACAGAATTACTTTGGGGCACCCTAAGGAGGAGGTGGGGGGGCAGGGGACAGACAACATAATAAGAATTACAAAAAGCTAACTATATACAGGTATTGGTACATTCAGATCAGAGAAGGCCATTGTGGTAAGGGGATCGAGCTTCAAGTGCAATCGATTGGAATAAAGTAAAGTAGGCAAGTGCTGGAAGTGGGCAACAGCATTTTGGGGAGGAGGGTGCGGAAGAGGTCCCAGTGACCTGGTACAAAATTAAGCAATGGAAGAAAGAAAAAGTATCTGCAGCAGTTCAAGCAGACTGTAGTGACAGTCTTTCTGGTGGGTATGCTTCTGTGAAAAGGTGGGTTTAGTTTTTCTCAAATATTATAAAGCACTCCACTTGCTGTGTACTGTGTAAGGCAGGCGTCTCCCGCACTGATAAGAGCGCTGTGCCAGGCAGTTTCCTAAAAGGTGCAAGTCAATGGTTTTGTAGCAGTGGAGGATCTCAACGTCTTGATGGGCGGCATGTTCATTTAAGCAGCTACATACTTTGGCGCCATAACCTGGAGCGTTACCTTCTATCACGTGGGGGCACGTCACTGGTTCTTCCCGGGCCGTTGTCTCGTAGCTTCTCGATTAATGCTCTCAGCGGGTCGCTCTGTGTTCCCTGCTTTTCTGCGTTGGCGCCGTGGCTTATTGGGGTTTTCGGTGTCGGCGTAGTTTACAGACCACACGATACACCTCCCTGAGGTCAATACACCATTAGCCTGGATGCAGCTTCTGCATAGGTCGGTTCTCAGCTCCACGACGGGAGTTCTTCTGAGCCTTCCACGTTCTCACAACCAGCTTCTTCGGTTTGCTTCCTCCTTCCCAGGCTTGAACTTCTGTGGTTGACAGGCTTCCCAAAAGGTTCTCCCAATATTGCTTTTTGTGGTCTGTAGCTGGGTCTTCCCCCACCGGACTGCCTGAGTCCCTCTTCTGTGTCGATGAGGTATTCTCCATGCTTCCTCAGGGCCACCTCTTCTCAGTTCTTTTGGGAGATGGCTCATGATCACTGTGTGTTCCACCTTGTGTTGGTATTGTCATGTTTTATATAAGGAAAGGCTGGAGCATAGCAATAACAGAAAGTAGTCTTCTCAGGTTGGTTCTTGGAAGACCAAGGATTTCATGGTATCAAATGTAAGGGGTTTAGGGAGTTCAGTCACAGAATGGGAGTACTTGTCCCCATGAGGGGAAGTCTCTTCTGTGAGGTCCTGCATTCCGCCACCCCTAGGGGGATTATTGCGTAGCGGGCTCAACTACCTACCCTCACAGGTAAGGGCTCTAATCTGGGGAGAAGTGACGAGATCCTGTGAATCGTCACAGGCGGCAATGCAATTAATGATGACCAGAGCAAAGTTTGGCGATTTTTCCACTGTGATCAGAGTATCATCTGCATAGAGCTGAATATGTGTATTGAAGAGGTTTAGCAAGTCATTTTATGTAGCAGTTAAAGAGGAATGGAGTGAGGACAGAGCATTGGAGACACCACTCTAGTGGTGAAAGGTGTAGAGCAAAAGGAGCCTAATGTAACTTGAGCAGCTCTACCACGAAGATATGAGGATAATGATAAAAATAACAAATAAACCCCTTCAGCAATTCCCTGCATAGGGGTAGCAGCAAGTGGGAGTTCACCAGGAGAGACTCCACCTTAGGGGACAAGGTTTCCCGTTCCTGTGACAAACTTGCTAGACTAGGTCACATGTTGGCATATATCTACCATCTAATAAGCGAAATGGTTTCAAGTGCCGATACTTGACTAAAGAGAAACTAATTTACACCATTATGAGGAAGAAAAGAAAATTGTCCCTTTAAATAAGGACCTCTAATTAAGTGGGATGAGTACATTGAAGGAGCAGATGCCGAACGAAGAGGAGAGAACAGTACATACACAGGCAGGGGATGTCCATCCATCTGCACTTTCAAGTCCCGGAGTGGTGTCTTTGTTCCATGTCTTGGCCTAAAACAGGATTGTCTGAGGCCTAGTAAGTGGTTTACCTCCAAGTGATTCCCAGGCTAATACCAAAGGAAGAGCACAAGAAAACCCCCCCCGGGGTACAAAATCCTCCCATCCAACATCAACCGCCACCCTCGAGGGATGACACGCATGCCTGGTTCGTGGAACTTCAAGATAAGTTCATGACAACGGTACAGGATTAGTTTGCCACAATGAGGAACGACATGAAACAGGTGGTCCAAGAACTGAAATTGGATGTGGCAAAACTGGAAGAGAGGACTGACACGCTCGAGAGAATCCTTACACTTGCAGAAGAAGCAAAGCAAAGCAACGAGATGCAAGAACACCTGGTGAGTCTAACCCACAACCTAGAGATAGAATGTGAGGACCTAGAAAATCGCTCTCGAAGATCAAACATTCGTATAAAAAATATGGCAGAGACAGTAGAAGATGAACAAGTTACTCTCTTACCTGGTAACGTTCTTTCGATGGGATGGTCCGACGACGTATTCCCTATCTATGACAGTAATCACACAGCTATGCTGCTTCGGAAAATCTTTCGGCATCTGCGTCCTGCGTCGATGACGTCGATACGCCGTCCTCGAGGACCTACTCCGACGGCCGACGCCACCGGATGTTATAAGTAGGACGCACGCCGCCCGTAGCCTCAGTTGTAGTTTTTTCCCCAGAACGTGTGGCACCAATCTTCTGCCAGTATGACCACAGAAAGCCTTGCGGAAACGTAAGCTACAATAGCATAAGAAATTCTGTAGCGGGGTAGGCAGGGAGGGGGCGATATGGAATACGTCGTCGGACCATCCAATCGAAAGAAGGTTACCAGGTAAGAGAGTAACTTGTTCTTCGAGTGGATTGGGTCCTCTGACGTATTCCATATCTATGAAAGACTCCCAAAGCAGTACCAACGTAAGGAGGTGGGAAAATAATTTGGAATATACAAATTTAGAATGCCCAATCAAATTGCAGAGTAAAGGACCGCCTTGCCAAAGGCCAGATCCTGCCCCCGGATAGAATCGAGGGAGTAGCGACGTACAAAAGTATGGACCAAAGCCCAGGTGGCTGCATCACAGATGTTACGAATAGGAACACCCCTAGAGGCAGCCATACCCCTGGTAGAATGGGTCCGTAAGCCTACCGGAGGGTCCTTACCCAACAAGCGGTGACAATCGGAAATTGCCAAGATGATCCATCGAGACAAAGTCTGCTTAGTAACAGCTTGTCCCAAACGCCTTCCAGTGTAACCAATAAAGAGTTGATTGTCCACTCTGATCCGGAACATGCGTGAAATGTAGAAGCTTAAAGCTCTCCTAGGATCCAGCCTATGGAGCCTCTCCCCTTCCTTACCAGGATGTGGAGGAGGATAAAATGCCGGATGAATAACTTTCTGGCTTAAATGAAATTCCGACACCACCTTCGGAAGAAAGAAAGGACGAACTCTAAGGACAACCCTGTCCTTATGAAACACAGTGAAGGGTGGCTTAACTGAAAGTGCCTGTAACTCACTCAGTCTGCGAGCAGAAGTGACCGCAACTAAAAACACAGTTTTAAGGGTTAACAAGTCTCAAAGGACAAGAATGCAAAGGCTCAAAAGGGAGCATCCATTAGAAACTTGAGAACAAGGTTCAGATCCGAACTGGGCACCTGGAAATGTGACAGGAGGGAACACATGAAATTAAAGGGATTTTAAAATAAGAACACTCTTCAGACGAGCGCCGCCAGGTAACCTTTAATGGCACCCACTTGCAGGCCCTTGTAGGCCAAAGAAAGCAAAAAAGACAGAACGACTGGAATGTCACATGAAAAAGCATCCACATTCTGAACCCTGCACCAGTCGCAGAACTTTCTCCAACGGCAACGGTACAGGGACTTTGTTGCCGGCTGTCTGGCCGAAAGCAACACCTCCATCACGTCTTCAGGGAGGTCCCAATCCTTATACCTCAACCTTTTCAGAAGCCAAGCGTTAAGGATGAGAGATCTGACCTCTGGATGGAGAACCTGACCCCCCTCCCGCGTGAGAGCAGATCGTCTCGGTAGGGTAGACGATGTGGAGGGCAGATGGACAAGTCCAGAAGGTCCGGGTACCACGTCCTCCGGGCCCATGCCGGAGCAATGAGGATCATCCGGGAACAGAACCGACGTAACCTCCGCAGCATTTGCGGAATGACAGGGACTGGAGGAAACGCGTACAGCAGCGAGAAGGACCACTGCACCACAAACGCGTCCCGTAAGGCTCCTCTTGGAGGAAATTCCAGCGAGCAGAACCTTTTGCACTTCCGGTTGACACTGGAGGTGAAGAGATCCACTTGAGGGGTCCCCCAAAGGCCGAAGATCTCCAGGAGAATCTCCTGAGCCAGCTCCCACTCGTGAGAGATCGTGCTCTGCCTGCTCAGAGCGTCCGCCGTCTCATTTTCGTCTCCGGCCAGATGAACTGGCAAGATCGAAATTTCCTGCTGGATGGCCCAGAATCAGAGCTGCATCACGTCCCTGCACAGAGGAAGTGACCCTGCCCCCCACCCTTTTTTATGAGGTAGTGCATGGCCACCGTGTTGTCCGTCAGAATCAGGACATTCTTTCCTTGCACAGTCGGCAGAAAAGCCTTCAGGGCAAGCCTGACGGCCCTCCGCTCCAACAGATTGATATGGAGTCTGGACTCCGACGGAGACCAACGACCGCTGACTGTCAACTCGTTGGCATGAGCTCCCCATCCCGTGAGGGATGCGTCCGTCACGATCGTCACCTCCGGCCAGGGTAGCCAAAACGGAGCCCCCCCATCAGATTGCCTTCGTCGGCCCACCACAGAAGATGGAACAAGTTACTTACCTGTAACTGTTGTTCTCCAGCATGGGTCTGGCATGGATTCACATGCTCATGAATATTCCCCGTCGTCAGGCCGGGAATCCTCGGTAAAGAAAAAATCAGCATCAGTTTCGTTTCTGATCTGTCTTTCTCAGTAGTAACCAATCACTGGTCTCTGGGTCATACTGCCCCCAGCCAATGACTGTCCTCTCCATAAGACTCTCCTCTGGCAGCCATCCTCAGATTTGGTAGCACGTGAAGTGGCAGTATGACCAAGTGAAGAGCCGCAGAGGGGTAGGCGGGAGGGTTCGCATGTGAATCCATGCCAGACCCATGCTGGAGAACAACAGTTACAGGTAAGTAACTTGTTCCTTCTCCAGCATGGGGTCTGGCATGGATTCACATGCTCATGAATATAAGAATACATATCAGTATACACATGCACAACCACGGAAGGTGGCACAAGGCTCAATATCAAGCAATGCAACAACTCAACATTAAGCAACTCTTACCTCCTCACCAGGCTCACCTTAGGCTAACAGGTTGCGTGGCACTGCCTGGCCGACTCTGGACTCCTCCCTGGAATCCCGGTCGACGCAGTAGAATCTCGTGAAGGTCTGCGTCGACCTCCACGTAGCAGCCCTGCAGATGTCGAGCAGGGGCACACCAGACAGGAACGCCGTAGTAGCAGCGATCGCTCTGGTCGAATGGGCTCTCGGACGGCCGGGCAGCGGTCGGTTTGCCAACCAGTGACAGTGCATGATGCAGCCGGAGAGCCATCTGGAAATGGCAGTCTTCGAGAGAGCCTTCCCTTGATTCACAGGTCCAAAGTTCACAAATAGCTGTGATGTCTTCCGGAAACTCTTTGTGCGGTCCACGTAGAACTTCAGCGCTCTAGCCACATCTAGCGAGTGCAGAGTCCTCTCAGCCGGCGACGAAGGCGACGGGAAGAAAACTGGCAACACCAAGGGCTCGTTGAGGTGGAAGTCCGACGGCACCTTGGGCATGAAGGAGGGGTACGGCCTCAGCACCACCCTCGTGTCGTGAAAAGTCAAGTATGGAGGCTTGCAAGACAGGGCCTGGATCTCTCCCACTCGTCGTGCAGAGGTAATGGCCATGAGAAATGCGGTCTTCCGCGACAGAAACTTCAACGGCACTGAATGCATAGGCTCGAATGGGGCCCCCATGAGCCTAGTTAGTACCACGTTGAGCTCCCACGCCGGGGCAGGAGCCTTCACTGGCGGGATTGATCGGAACAGTCCTTTCATAAATTCCTTCACAAGACGATGAGACCACAAGGACGCCCGTCCTGTAGTTCTGGTGTAACGTGAGACGGCATCCAGATGTACCTTGATGGAGGCGTGAGATAGGCCAGCCTTGACCAAAGACAGTAGATACGGCAATACATGAGGGGCCGTAATCTGCAGAGGGTTAATCTTCTGTGCTCGGCACCAGACAGAGAACCTCTTCCATTTGTGTCCGTAGCACTTGAGAGTTGAGGATGCCCTGGCCTTTGCAAGAACCTCTCTGCAGTCGGCAGGGATGTCATATCCTCCAAACTCTAGTGCTGCAAGAGCCAGGCTTGCAAGTTCAGCGACTCTGGTTCGTGATGAAGAATGGCGCCTCCTTCTCTGGAGAGAAGATCCGCGTCCGCCGGTAGCTTCACTGGTGTGGACGCTGACAAGTCCAGAAGGTCCGGGAACCAGATCTGCCTCGGCCACGCCGGTGTGACGAGGATCATCCTGCACCGGGACCTCTTGAGCTGGTTGACGAGCCGGAGTAGCAACGGCGGGAATGCATAAAGGAACAGGCCGTCCCAGGGGAACGAGAAAGCATCGCCCATGCTCCTCGGTTGGGGAAACCTGCTGGCGAACCTCCAGCACTTGGAGTTCGCCGCCGTCGCGAAGAGATCGATCTGGGGTTCGCCCCATCGTCGGAAGAGTCGGTCCACTTGATCCTGGCGCAGTTCCCACACGTGGCACGAGCGCAGCTCCCTGCTGAGTGAGTCGGCAATGATGTTTTTTATCCCTGCCAGATGAAAGGGTACCAGAAACATCCCTTGTGCGATGGCCCAATGTCCAAGGAAGCCCAGGGAAGGGGATCTGGTTCCGCCCTGCTTCCGAATGTAAAACATCATGGTGGTGTTGTCGGTGAAGATCCTCACCACCTTGCCCTTGAGGGACGGAAGGAAGGACCGGAGGGCCCAGAACACTGCGCGGAGCTCCAAGATGTTGATGTGGAGAGTCTTCTCCTCCGAGCACCAAAGGCCTCTCGCGTGGAGGCCCCCGGTGTGCGCTCCCCAACCTTCCAGGGTGCCATCCGTCATCACCGTCACCTGGTGGGCCGGGGCTAGGAAGCCTGATCCCGCTGTCAGATGAGCGCGGACACCCCACCATCGTATCGCCCGACGGAACGTTTCGTTGAGCGAGATCCTGTCCTCGAAGCTGCCCGTCGTCTGGATCCAGTGGGCGTCGAGGAATTCTTGCGAGGGCCGCATCCGAAGTCTGCAATGGGGCACCAGATAAATGCAGGACGACATCATTCCGAGGAGGGACTTGATAGACCTCACTTTGGCCACGTCCGTGGCCAGTAGATGTTGCACCTTTCCTAGGATGGTCCTTATCCTTTCCTCCGACGGCGAGGCCTGCCGCGCCAAAGTGTCAAGCTGTGCTCCCAGAAACAGGGCGACTTGCGACGGGACCAGGTGGGATTTTGGAAAGTTAATGGAGAACCCCAGGTCCGTGAGCAGCTGGACGGACTTCGCAGTGTGTTCCACGGCGAGCTCCCTTGTCCTTGCCCGTATGAGCCAGTCGTCCAGGTAGGGGTAGACGTGGATCCCCTGCAGGCGCAGCCGCGCCGCCACCGGTGCTAGGCACTTGGTGAACACCCTGGGCGCCGATTTTAGTCCGAACGGGAGGGCCTTCCACATGTTTCCACAAAACACGCAGTCCTTTTCCTTGTGCGTCTTGTCCTCATGGAGACAGTAGAGGCATAACGAATGCTCGTCCTCCTTGAAAACGTTCTGAAGCTGGCATCCAGGGCAGGTCCTGAATAGCTTCCCGGGCGTCGAGCTCCCTTTCTCCTGGGCCATGTCCGGGGTAGGCCTCGGAACTTCTGGAATCCTCCAAAAGCGTAACTCGACGAAATCTTCACCCTTGAGGGGTGTAGAAAACTCCGAAACGGATCCCCGTTGATCAGAAGTAGAAAACGGTGGCGCTTGAGGCTCTTTTAACTGAAAAAATGAGAAGATCTCCTGAAAAAAGCGCGAAAACGCAGCAAAAGCTCAAGAGCTAAGCACGAGGACTCCCAACACTTGAACGTGCTGTAAAAATCTGAGGATGGCTGCAAGGGGAGGGGCTTAGGGAGAGGGCAGTCATTGGCTGGGGGCAGTATGACCCAAAGACCAGTGATTGGTTACTACTGAGAAAGACAGATCAGAAACTAAACCGATACTGATTTTTTCTATACCGAGGATTCCCGGCCTGACGACGGGGAATATTCATGAGCATGTGAATCCATGCCAGACCCCATGCTGGAGAACTTGGGCGACCGAGGGCGGCACCTGAACGGGGTCCGACATCCTGCCAGAGGACTGAGACCACTGGAGCTTCAGAGCCCATTGCAGAGATCTCATCCGCAACCTGGCCTCTGGCACCAGAAGAATGCAGGATGCCATGAGGCCGAGCAACCTCTAGAACTCTTACGGTGGGAGACTCTGGGCATATTGAAACTTGTGCACCATTTGCTGAATGTGGCGAGCCCTCACCTGGGGAGGAAAACACTGCCCCAGGGACGTGTCAAGCACTGCTCCGATGTACTGGAGCCGCTGAGTTGGCGTCAAGTGGGACTTCTTTAAGTTGAGGGAGAAGCCCAGCTTGTGAAGGGAGTGGCAGGTGACGGACAGATGATCCAGGACTTGCTCGGGAGACCGCGCCCTGATCAACCAATCGTCCAGGTAGGGGTAGACGTGAATCCCCCCTTTCCTGAGATACACTGCCACCACCACCATGAGCTTGGTGAAAACTCTCGGGCGGAGGTCAATCCGAACGGCAGGACCCGAAACAAAGTGTGAGTCGCCAACCGCGAACCTCAGGTACTTCTTGTGCTTGGGATGGATCGGCACATGAAAATAAGCGTCCTTGAGGTCGGGAGATACCAACCAGTCCTGAAATTGAAGGGCCTGGAGGACTTGAGAGAGAGTAACCATCTTGAAGTTGTCCTTCCTGAGGAGTTTGTTCAAACCGCGCAAGTCCATGATGGGTCTCAATCCCCCGTCTTTCTTCGAAATCAAAAAATAAGGGGAATACCATCACTTGTTCCTCTCCGCTACAGGCACCAGCTCTATGGCGCCTTTCTCCAGCAGGGATTGAATTTCCTGCGCAAGGAGCGGATCCGGACTCTTCAAAGAGAGATTCCCTGGTGTATTGTCGTGAGGCCTCTGCCGGAAAGGAAGACAGTAGCCGTGGGCTATGAGCTCCAGAACCCACACATCTGAAGTAATGGCACGCCATTCTACAAGATGCTGCGCCAGCCTTCCCCCAACCGGCGAAGCATGGGCCTCATGACTGAGCAGAAGCGGCTGCGGCGTTGCCTGAGGGCAACGAGGCAACTGCTCGCGCGGCCTTGGCAACTCAAGTACCTTGTTTTCCACCTCTGGCACTCGTACGGTTACCCCTTTGACTTGCAGCTCCTCTCGCTTTACTAAAGGAGTAATAACGAAAGGAACCTCCCCTCCATTGCTGTCCTCTGGGACGAAAAGGCAGAGGTTGGCGGACTGCAGCGCCCAACGACTTCGCTGCAGCTTTGAAGGTCTGCAACCTCTCAAGGCTCTCGTCAGCCTTGCTGCCAAAAAGATGTTCACCATCAAAGGGCATGTTGAGGAGCCTGGCTTGCACATCAGGAGCAAACCCCGACTTCCTCAACAACGCAAACATGCGTATTACGGTGCTCGCCGCCATGGACCGCCTGACACAGTCTGCAATGTCCAAACCAGACTGAACTGACTCACACATGGCATCCTTGCCATCCTGAATAATAGCAAGAAAACCATCCCGTTCGTCCCCTTCGGGAATATGTTCAGCCGCTAAGGGAATACAGTTCCACAGAGTGTGCGTGAAACGTGACGAGGCACATACAGAGTTGGCTGCCTGAAGAGCCATACCCCCTGAAGAAAACACTTTCTTCACCCAGTCATCAAAACGCTTGTCGTCCCTATCAGGAGGGTTGGTAGGATACTACGCCTGCTTTGCTGGGGCCGTGCCATAGCCGCCTGCACCACCAAACTCTCCGGAGTGGGGTGCGTGGTCAAGTAGCAGGGGTCACTACTGGCTGGGCGGTATTTTCGCGGCAAAGACTTGCCCACTGCCGGGAGACTCTCTGGAGCAGTCCAAGCTGCTGCCACCCTTCTCTGCAGAGCCATATGGAATGGCAGTACCGGGTCAGTGGGTGGACCTTGGTCGAGAATATCCGTCAGGTCATCCTGCACAAAATCAACTGGGGACGCCGACCAATTCAAGTAGTCGGTGACCCTCGACATAAGGCGTCGGTACGATGACTCGGCATGGCTGCCAGGATCAGGCCTACAGAACTCCACCTCCGGAGAGGTGTCCAGTCCACTGGCGTCATGCAGTGACTGACGAAGGTCCTCAATTTGGGTATGACCAGAAAGGATCTCATCTGGTACCATGTCAGGAACCAACCCATCGTCAGAACCCTCTTCCACCTCGGAAATATACTCCATAGGCTGGAAAGTGGGCATTGAATAAGGGAGAAGGACATGTTTTGTCTTGGCCAGAGCCTTTCGAGGGGGTTCTCCCGTGCCACGGGGTACCTCCGACACCACAGCCTCGAAAGGCGTCGACGGAATCGGCGTATACATCGAGCGTGGCGCCGACAGCATCGACGGCTTCGACACAGACCTCGAGGCCGGAGCCCCGAGTGTGTCTCTCGACAGCCTAGGTGTCGAGGATGTCGACGACTTTCTCTGAGGCGGGGCCTCGAGAGAATCCGTCGACGACCCTGGCGCCACAAGAGTCGATGTCTTCTTTGAAGACTTCACAGGTTCACGCGGTATCGAGGGCGTCGAGGACCGGGACCTGGAACGGGGCTGACTAGAACGATTCCCCTTGTCCGAGCGGGACCTCTCCCGCCAATCGTGCCGACCACCCGAGCCCAATGGCGTACGAGCGGTGTCTCTAGTACAGTCACGGCCGACCCCTCTCGGAGGCGTGGACGGACCGAAGCCCTGCGATTCAAGAATCGCCAACATTTTCTTCCCGAAGGAAGCCCATTCCTCCGGTGAGGTACGCTTGGTGGGATAAGAAATCCGCCGACGGGCGGAGTCCTCGGATGAGGATGGGGAAAGCGACCGATGACGCCGCTTCCGTGAGTGCCTCGAAGAGGCAGAGGAGTGGCGGGATCCACTCCAGGACCGAGACCCCCTAGACTTAGGACTACGATGCGGAGAGTCGCCCCTCGAATCTTCTGTCGAAAGCCCAGTGGACCTCTCCTTTCGGGGCTTGGACACCTTACCGACCGACAGCTTCTTCTTACATTCCCGCAAGGCCTTGGATGTAAGCGACTGGCAGTCGACACAATCACTCGTGTCGTGGGCACTAGAGGCAGGCGTTGTGCGAGTCCGTCACCGACATCTTGGACCCGCAGTCCCCACACTTCTTTCCAGACGCGGGGTGGAAGAAGAGGAAGATATCCCGATAGTTTACTTCACAAAACGAACAGGTTCGAAGAACCGAAAGAACAGAAACTCCAAAGAGTCGAGGCGCGCCGAGATCTCCGAAGCGAACACGTTCGCGGAAAAAACGGAACTGAGGCTACTGGCGTCGTGCGTCCTACTTATAACATCCGGTGACGTCGGCCGTCGGAGGAGGTCCTCGAGGATGGCGTATCGACGTCATCGACGCAGGACGCAGACGCCGAAAGATTTTCCGAAGCAGCACAGCTGTGGTGATTACTAAAAAAGGACCTCAAAATGGCAGTTCAGGAGGTGTTCAGAGACATTCTCGAGGCACAGGAGGCAGAGAACATCAGAATCGACAGGGTTTACCGGGTGGGCCTTAAAAGAACGGGTGGGGCGCCCGAGAGATGTGCTGGTTGCTCTCTCCTCATATCCCCAAAAGGAACAGATCTTGAGGAGGGCAAGGGTGATGGACCACATCAGAATGAACAGAGCGGACATTCAGCTGTACCAAGACCTAGCCCTGGGGACACTTCAAAAAAGAAGGGCGATGGCCCCACTAATCAGGGAATTGGCAACGAGGGAAATCCGCTACAAATGGACGTTTCCATTTGGTATGCTGTTCACATGGGAAGGCAAACAACGAAGGGTAACCACCTGTGAAGAAGGGCTCAATATATTGGATATACAAGAAGACGGGACTGGCGAAAGGACAGACCGAGCAAGGGGAGAGAACCATAGGAATCCAAGAGGATGGTTAACGATACAACAAAAGAAGAAGCAAACAGGAAGAGGGAACCGCTGAAGTGCACCCGAGTAGGCAAGGGGGAAACAACGCAAGATATGAAATGAAGGAGGCTAAGAGAGACAAGAAGGAGGTAGGAGAGGAGACTTGATGACGACATCCAGAGAAATCGCGACACAGCGGCCCGGCGAAGGGCCTCGGTACGGGAATCCAGTAAGGACAGGGAAAAATGCCGGGTATAGGAACCCCCGTGAAGTTAACCTCGAGTAAAAAGAGGGTCAGGAGCGACGGGCTCAGCGCCCTAGGCACCTTAGGTAACTGGGCTCTCCTCGAGTCAATTGTTGGGTTGAAGTTTAAAGTTGGGGGGGGTGTTAAGGGAACCAGGGGTCGGGAGGACATCCGGAAGACAAATCTGTCACAGTGAATCATGGTATCCATCGAGGGCCAAGACGTCATGGGGAAACTGAAAATATTAACTTATAATATAAGGGGCCTGAATACCCCAGTAAAAAAAGAAAAAGGCGAACATCATACTATTGCAAGAAACACACATTAAAGCCCAGGACAAAAAGAAAGTGCACCTTAGAGGCTTCAAGTTAATGATGCAATCAAAGCAGGTGTCCTGATTGCGATTAAAGATGGAGGTGACACTCGGCTCATAAACACATTAATAGATGGTTACGGGAGGTTCACATTTGTCAACATAACGATCAATGGATGTTGCCTCACCCTAACCTCAATATATGCACCCAACACGGGACAAGATGGCTTCCTGCAGGACACACTGGGGAAGCTCGAGAATTTCGCAAAAGGAGAGGTAATAATGGGGGGAGGGGACATAAATCTGGCCTGGCACCCACAGATAGGAGCTCCGGGGTACACCAGGGCCAGGGGGCACCTTCTAAGAAACTTAAGGAAAAGATGGATCACATGGCGCTATGCTATGTATGGAGGGACCTCAAGGGGCAACAGAAGGGATACACATATTTCTCACATGTATATGACACTATGTTGAGAAGAGATTATTTGTGGGCCTCGGTGGGTCTCATGGTAACAATACAAGGGATGGAAATAGGTCCAATTTCACTGTCAGACCATGCCCAGTTATGGATGGAACTAACAACCCCAGGGAAGGGGAGAGGGCTATGGCAATTGAGGCTCCCCCAGGACCTTCCCCTGGCCCCAGTACTAGGGGAAGCGATAATGGACAATATTACGTAATATTTTGGACAAAACGACATGGGCGATGTCCCATTGGGAACAGTCTGGGAGGCATTCAAAGCGGTGATCCGTGGCCACATGATAGCTTTAAAGGCCTCCAAAGACAGAGGTGTAAATGGGAAAGAGAACTAGAAAGGAAGAAACCGGAAATACAAGAGGAACTTACGAGACACCCCACCCAGAGTCTGAAGAAGGCACTAAGGCATGTGCAAGGGCAATTGGAAACACTTTGCACCAAAAAGGCAGAGAAGAATCTCTTGCATCTCAGGCAACGGTACTACTTAAAGGCCAACAAGGCAGATAGATACCTGGCTAGACAACTTTGCGCGAAACAAAAGCGATGATGATTACGAGTATCCGAAATGAAAGGGGGGAGACACAAACACGCCCACACAACATGGGGGAGGTCTTAAGGGAATTTTATCAAGCCCTGTATGCGACGGATAAACCAGAAGGAGCCGACCAAGATGCATACTTAAAAACTCTCCCCTTCCACAAATAGTAGAGGAGGATAGAATATCCTTGGAGGGCCCAATAAGGGTAGATGAAGTGAAAAAGGCAATAGCAGATCTGACAAATAAAGCACCAGGCCCGGATGGCTTCACGGCCCATTTTATAAAAAATATGTGGACGTCATAGCCCCATTCCTAACCAGACTACTTAATATGTTTAAAGACAGTGGAAAAGTAACCCAGTCAATGAACAAAGCCAAGGTACTGGTCTTCCATAAAGCAGGAAAACATCCCTCCAACCCCGGCTCCTACCGCCCCATAGTCCTGATTAACTTGGACTCAAAGATCTGCACAAAAATCCTGGCAACAAGACTGTCACCAGTCGTATCCGACTTGATAAACACAGACCAATCAGGCTTTATGCCGGGCCGACAAACGCATGACAACCTGAGAAGATTAACACACTTAGTGAAGAAGACGGGCATCACGCACACACCGGCGATCCTGCTCTCACTAGACGCCGAAAAGGCATTAGACCGGATAGAGTGGTCACTGCTATTCAAAACGCTGAAATATATGGGATTTGGTGAGCAATATAGAAAAATGATAAGAGCCAACTACAATAACCCATCCATTAGGATAGCCATGAATGGGGAGGTTACAGGTAAAGTTGAGATATCAAGGGGCACCAAACAGGGATGCCCACTATCCCCCCTCTTATATGCCATATTCCTGGAACCACTATTAATTAGAATCAGAGAATCCCCACTCATAGAGGGGATAGAGATGGCAGGCAGACAACACAAAGTTGTAGCCTATGCGGATGATATGCTGGTAGCCCTAGCGAATCCGGGAAGGACTCTCCCTGAAACTATAAGAGAACTTGAGACTTTTGGGGCAATATCAGACCTAAAAATCAACAGGAAAAAAAATCAGAAATATTGATTTTGGCAGTGGATAGAAAGGAAATAGAAAGGGAGGCACCATCACTAAACCTAAAAATAGCAGAAAAAGGGATCAAGTACCTAGGAGTAACAATGACGCACAGGGTGGACTTACTATACAAGGAAAACTATCCCCCACTCCTGGAAGCCATAAGGAGGGATCTAGAGCGCTGGAACCCATTAATGGTAGCATGGTGGGGTCGTATTCAGGCAGTGAAGATGAACATTCTCCCCAGGCTATTGTACTTTTTTCAGGCTCTCCCAAACAGGGTCCCCAGATCCTTCTTTAAAACACTTACAAAGGAAATCTCATTTTATATATGGAAAAAGAAACCCCCCGCCCCCCCCCTGCCCCAAGGATGGCCAGAGCAGTCCTCACAGCACCAACACGAGTGGGGGGGGAATGTCCCTCCCACACTTTCAGAAATACTACCAAGCTGCGTAATTAAGGGTACGAAAAGGAGTGGCTTTGGGAAGACCAATAAACAATATGGGGAAACTAGACAGGGCAGTGGCTTGGTCTCCACTGGCGGAAATGCTCTGGAAAGCGAAACACAGACATCCCAACCTCCGTATAAGCGAAGTAATGAAGGCCACTCTGGAAGCATGGGACGATCAAACGCGGAGGGGCACCTTGACCAAAGCACAAGCACCATTCAAACCCATCCTCCGGAATCCCAAATTCCCACCGGGAATGGAAAAGGGGGTCTTCAAGAAACGGGAGACAGCAGGATGCACATAAATTGGTGAGATGTTGCAAGACAAAGATATTAGGTCGTTCGAGGAATGTAAAACACTCCTAAACTTTACAGATTCAGACAGATATGAATACGAACATCTCAGGCACTGGCTGGCGACACCAGATGTCAAACAGGCGGCCAAACGAGACTTCACACCTTTCGATAAATACATACGGACAGACCCGGGGTCCAAGAAATTTGTCTCATCACTTTATAACTTTAGTTAAATGGACCTGTATGATAAAATGGGGAAAAACACAGGGGGAAGATATACCAAAACAACAATGGGTAGATCTGTGGAACAGCATCCCAAAAATGACTAGATCGGTCCAAACGAGGTAAATGTGGGTAAAAGTAATAACCCAATGGCATTACACTCCAGAGAGGCTGCACACAATGTACCCTCAAACGTCCAATCTATGTTGGAGAGGCTGCAACAGGGAGGGTACATGGAAGCACATATGGTGGGACTGCCCGGGGATCAAGGGCTTCTGGTTGGAAATAAAGTCAGCGATCCAAGCAATGTTCCCGAATGTAGAGCAGCTGGGGGAGAAGGTATGGTTATGCGGGATGAAAGACCAGGCAGCAAGAAAATACACAAAATCGCACTGGAGGAGCTTCATGTGGTTAGTTATAGCGGCTTGGGCGGCAATCGCCCAAAACTGGAAACAACGAGACCCCACCTTTGGTGTACACATGGTTACAGAACGTCTGGACACAGATGACAATGGAAAAGCTAACACACCATTCAGGGTACAAGCGGATCCTTCACGAAGGAATGGGGAATGGTATTAGACTACCTGCAATCAGACTATATGGAACAATGGTGCCCACACAAAATAAGAATAAGAGACATTTTCGAAACATGAGATGATCCCAAACTGAAACACTACGAAGATCATCTGGGGGTATGGGGGAGCGGGGAACGTTGGGGGATGATCTACAGTTATGTGTTTGTATATGAAAAACAATAAAAATATATTTTTAAAAAAACAAAAAACTACAATCCAAGCTGCTTCCAGACAATGCAATGTCCTTTTCTCATCTCAACGGAGATGACACCAAAACAGATCGTGACATGGCATAATCTGCTGAAGAGGCTGAAGCACAAAACCAGGTTGAGCTTGCTTCACCGGATGAGGACTCTCAGATGAATATTTTTAATGTCACCAGAAGCTATTCGTACCAAAGACATGAAATGAGCAACAATACAGCATTTTTGTGTACGGCTGAAGTAAGACATTAGTTAGAGGAGTCTGGCCTTGCAACATTTTTTTTATTCCACTAGATCTGCAGGTTAAATAATTACCAGGTTACTCACCGTAGTGACCACCTTACTCCTAGTCCATAGTCCCCTTTCCTCCATACTTCTGGGACATCTCTCCGTCTTGTGGGACGGGACCGGAGCACTTTGTAAAAAGCATCAACATTTTTTTCAAAAATGTGTTCCTCCTCTCTTTCCTGTGCGGGGCCCGGCAGGCGGCCATAACCCCGCCCACCTTGGTTCCGCCCCGCGCATCGCCCATCAGTCCTTTTCTATCGCAGGGTCAAAGACCCATTAGCAATAACAGAGGAACCTTATTAGAGGGGACGGCGGGTGGGCGTATGGAGGAAATGGGACTACGGACTAGGAGTAAGCTGGTCACTACGGTGAGTAACCTGGTAATACTCCTACATCCCGTCCCCTTTCCTCCATACTTATGGGAGATTCCCAAGCACTCCTTACAGGAACTATGGGTGGATGGAAGTACCCCTTACTGAAACAGGTTCTTCAGCACAGCCTGGCCGAATTGAGCGTCAGCTCTAGAGCTCATATCGAGGCAGTAATGCTTACAGAAAGCAGATGGGAAGGCCCAAGTAGCCGCTTTAGTGATGGACTCCCAGGAACATACTTCTGAAAAGCAACCACGGCTGCCTTGCCTCGCACCTGGTGCACATGGATACCTTTAGGAGGTTTCAGCTTTTGGACGGTGAAAGATTCCGTGATACAGGGGGTAATCCATCTGGAAATAGATGCCTTAGACGCCGGACTGCCCTGAGGCTTACCGAAGGTCACAAACAGTTGGGAAGAGCTCCGAAGCTCGGAAGTCCTGTCCAGGTAGAACCTAAGAGCTCTTCGGACATCCAGGCAGTGTAGAACCCTTTCCGCCTCCGAGGCAGGGTTTGGAAAAAAGACCGGAAGGGACATCAACTGACTCAGATGGAATTCGGTCACTACCTTTGGTAGGAAAGCTGGGTTCGTCGGAAGGACTACCTTGTCCTTGTGAAAGACCAAGAAAGGGTGCTCCACCGACAATGCCTGGAGCTCACTCACTCTCCTCGCTGACATAACGGCTACCAGAAAGGACACTTCTACTTGAGGTCAACCATAGCCATTGGCTCAAAGGGTTTATGGCACAGCGCCGTCAAGACTACATTTATGTCCCAAGGCGGGTGCGGACTACGAACCGGAGGGTAGAGGAGTGGCAAGCCTGCAAAATGCCTCTTAACCACTGTGTTACTCAGAGAATAAGAGAATTGGTCTATAGCAAGATAAGCGGAAACCTCTGAAAGGTAAGTTCTGCATGACAGAACGTAAACACCCGACTCTGCTAGGGAGGACACGAAGTACAGCACCTTGTCAATCGTAGCCACCCTTGGATCCAACTGCTTTTCCAAACACCAACGACAGAACCTGAGCCATTTACTCCTGTATTGGGATCTGGTCGAGGGTTCCCTGGCTGCCTGGATAATACGCATGTTATCCGTAGACAAGTTTAAAAGCTCTAAGACTTAAACTCAGGCACCATGCCGCCAAGCTGAGCGATTGTGGGGAGGGGTGCCACATCTGCTGTTCCCCTTGATGAAGAAGATCTGGGGTTACTGGTAACCTGATCAGCAGAAACACCGACAGGTGTTAAAGTTCTGAGAACCAAAAACTGACCGGCCACCACGGGCCATGAGCAGAAGGGAACAGTTCACAGAGTTCTTCAGCTTCCCAATTGCTCGATGAACTAGAGGCAGAGGCGGGAAGGCGTAAAGCTCTCATGTTGTGCCATGGAATCTCGAGAGCATCCCCCAGAGAGGAGGCTCCCAGCCCCCCTCTGGAGGCATACTGAGGAAGCTTCTTGTTCACCGCCGTAGCGAAGAGGTCCACCTCCAGTGTGCCCCAACGCAAGAAAATCCATGAGAGGATCTCCGCCTTCAACTCCCACTCGTAGCTGACCACTGTCCGCCAGCTGAGGGCATCCGCTGTGACATTCAGCTGGCCCGGGATGTGCATCGCAAGCAGCCAGACGCCATGAAGCATGGCCCACTCCTATATCTGGATGGACAGATCAACAAAAAATTGTGCGGAAGGGGTATCTGAGCATTCCGGTCATAAACTGACCGATAAGGATGCGCACAAGGCCGAGAAACCCACCCTACACCTGAGGCCGATGGCGCAGCTGTAGGGGTAGCGTTCAAAATGGCCGCCGCGGTCGTGGCGGGAACGGGTCCCATTTTGTCATCACCTGAGGGGAACTGCGGCACGTGAGGAAGTGAGGCAGGGGTCCCCGCCGATGGATCAGGGGTCTTAACTTTAGCCTTAACATAAGGAACCAAGGCAGAGCCGGTACTATGAGGCCTGGAATGTTTCTGCGACATACCAACCGCCAAATTAGCCTTCTCAGGAAGGACCTCGGCGCTGCCGGTAAAAGAAGAATTTCCCTTCTTTGCCCACTCAACAGATCTGGTGTCGCCGCAAAAGCAGGAATGGTGAGAAACAACCTTCACCGATAAGGCCTTGCCAGACCCACAGAAATGTTGGTAGCTTTAGCCTCTGTACGAGGGACCTCGGACCCAGGTCCGGTAACAGCCTTACTCGCGCGGGCCTCGACCATCCGTTCGGTAGCACCAAGCCCCACCAAGGCCTCAGGGCCCACCCCGGCATAAGAGCCAGTCGTCCAAATACGGATACTCATGGATACCCTGGAGACGAAGTTAGGCTGCAATCACCGACATCATCTTTGTGAAGACACGTGGCGCCGAGCTGAGGCCAAAAGGAAGCACTCGAAACTGGAAGTGCTCCTCTCCCAAAGAGAAGCGGAGATATCTCCTTTGTGGGTTCCAAATCAGGATATGCATGTACGCGTCCTGAAGATCCACAACGCTGAGCCAATCGCCCATCCGCAAGGAGGAGCGTATCTGGCTGGGCGTGATCATCTTGAATTTCTCTTGGGGAAGAAAAGATTGAACTGGGAAAGGTCTAGGATGGTGCGCAAGCCAGCCTGGTTGGGTTTGGGCACTGTAAACAGCTGGGAGTAGAAGCCCTCCCCTCGCTCCCAAGGGGAACGGGTTCCACAGCCCTGAGGTGCAGAAGTTTCTGCGCCTCGGCCTTGAGGGAGGGTGAGCCCGACAGCTGAAAAGGAGGGTGTAGGGGTGGGGTAGGGGGTAAAGGTAAGCGGAAGCCCGCTCGAGCGACTGACAAGACCTATCTGTCTTCTGTGATGGCCTGCCACGCCTCCCGATGAGACGCAATGCGTCCTCCCACCGGGGTCTCGTGCGAGCGCGGAAAACCCTCATTTGGCAGGCTTATCGGTGGCGGTGCAACCTGAACCTGATGAGGAGGCTGAGGAGTGGGAGAGAAACCACGTACGCTATTGTCTACGGCGGTTATTCCCCACAGGAGTATCCACCCTGCGAGATTTGCGGTCGAGGAAGCCCCTAAAACCAGAGGAAGGTCGACCTTGCGACAACAGCCTTTGAGACTTGAAGGGAGCTTAAACCAGAACAGACAATGATTTAGCCTTCAGAGTGCTATCTTTGGTTTTGGTGAGCTCTACATCAATAGAAGAGTGAAAAAGCTCCTTACCATCAAATGGAAGGTCCAGAACCTTGTCTTGCACCTCCTTTGAGAACTTAGTGGCATGCAGCCATGCTTGCCGCGAGGTATCAACCCCAAGCATCAGACCCCGAGCCGAGGTGTCTACGTGATGAGCCGCAGCCTCCAGGAGATCCTGGGCCAAGACCGTGGCATCGGAAAGGCCTCCTCTGAAATCCTCCAACTTCTCGACCGGAATGTGCTCCTCAAACTCCGACAGACCTCTCCACATCCGCATGTTGGCTCACGGCAAAATCAATTCTGCATTGGCCTGCCTGAGCTGTAAGGCCGAATTGGCAAAGATTTTCCTCCCTAGGGAGTCCAGGAGCTTGTCCTCCTTTCCCAAGAACTGAGTAGCCGTTGCAGAGGAGGATGGTGCAGGCCTAGATTGCAACATAGCCGCAGCCACCACTGTGGAGGAGGGAGGCGGACAAGACGACAAGGCCACTTCTTCCGAAGAATGCAGCCTGTACCTCGTGTCAATCTTTTTATTGACAAAAAGTCCCGAGTGTGGCTTTTCCCAAACTCTTCGGACCTCGGCCAGAACGTCCTTCTGCAAGAACAGGCCGGTACGCTCCAAAGGAGACAAGGTGAACGCCCCAGAAAGCACACCCTCCTGCGGAGCAGGTGCCTCGGGCACCAGAACATCTAAGAAACTGGGGACAATGGTGGCAAAGGCAGAAACGCAGGGGGACGCACCACGGGCAAGGGAGGCGCCGGCGGGACCACCGGCGGAACGGGTGGAGCCAGAGGCACGGGTGGACATATCTCCTTGAAAAGCCCTTTGAAATATTCCCTCATGGGGTCGGTGCGCATAAGCGCTTGAAATTTACTGAAAAAAGCATCCTCGGGAGATTGTTTCGGAACCTGAGGAGGCCTCTCATGAGGTGGACAAATCCAGGGACGTAACGGAGAAGGGTGCCACACCGACGAATCCACATAAATCAAAGGAGCCCCCCCCGCGGGCAACGAAACATTGTGCGGAAGAGGCATCCGGGCATTCCAATCATAAACCGGCCGGTAAGGATGCGCACAAGGGACCTTAGGTTCACCCGAAGGACCGAACCCTACACCAGGGGCCGATGGCGTAGTTGTAGGGGTAGTACCTAAAATGGCCACCGTGGTCGTGGCGAGAACGGCCGCCATTTTGTCCTCATCTGAGGGGAACTGCGGCACGTGAGGAAGTGACGCAGGGGTCCCCGTCGATGGGTCAAGGGTCTTAATTTTAGCCTTAGCGAAAGGAACCTCGGCAGAGCCGGTACTATGGGGCCTGGAATGTTTCTGCGACATACCAACCGCCAACTAAGCCTTCGAAGGAAGGGCCTCGGCGCTGCCGGTAAAAGAAGAAACTTTCTGCTTTGCCCCCTCAACAGATCTGGTGTCACCACAAGAGCGGGAACGGTGCGCTTTCACCGACAGGACCTTTCCCGGTCCCTCAGAACTGTTGGTATCCTTAGCCTCTGTACGAGGGACCTGGACCTAGGCCCGGTAGAAGCCTTATCGGCACAGGCCTCGAACATCCGTTCGGTAACCTCAAGCCCAGCCAAGACCTCGGGGCGCACCCCGGTTTTGTCTTTGAGGGAAGCCGAAAGAGCGGCCTCAGAGCAAGCTGCAGTACCCCACGACTTAGTAGAACTGGGTCTACAAACAGCCCCCACAGGAGGGGCCTCGGAGCGTACTCCGGTGGACACAGGCCCCTTACGGAGACCCTCAGAGAAAACTCTGGTAGAATTATTAGGCCCGACAGGCACCTCAGGGCGAACCCCGGTAACAGAGCAATCAACGCCCCTCCCAGCTCGAGAGGAACCCGGAAAGGTATCCCCCGGCCAGGGTGCTCTGAAAAATAAAAAAAACTTACCAGGCGTTTTTTCTTCTCGTCGATGAACGCCTGAAAATGAGGAGGAGGAGTCCGTCCGAACACCTCCTCCCACCGCTCTAACCGATGTTGAAGTGCCCGGACCGAAAGGGAGTCACAGTAAAAACAGGAGTCCCAACGGTGTTCCGGACCCAAACACTCTAAACAAAGAGGATGGGGATCCGCCCTTGCGAAGCGACTGTGACACGATGAACAGTCTGGAAAATCTAGTTTAAAAGACATAGACAGACTAGTAAACGAACGCTAGCGAGAGCCAGAGAGGGGAAAAAGGGAAGAAAATCTTCCGAGGATGCAAGTGCGTCCGGCCCCGATCGTGCGGAGAAAAGGACTGATGGGCGATGCGTGGGGCGGAGCCAAGGTGGGCGGGGTTACGGCCGCGTGCCGGGCCCCGCGCAGGAAAGAGCAGGGACAGATTTTTTAAAAAACTTAAGTGCTCCGGTCCCGTCCCATAGGACGGAGAGATGTCCCATAAGTATGGAGGAAAGGGGACGGGACGTAGGAGTACTAAGCTTACCTACTCGACCTAAGAGAAATGCACTCGACCCATGGCAAAGGAAAACAAAAAATGTACATGCGCTTTCTGTAAAACGGTGCATGTCACCACAAACCCACTTTGTTTGACACAGTGCTAACCCCCAGAGGCCCAGCATGCACAGTGAAACCTATTTGGTATTTACTGAAAACAAAGTACATTTTAAATAAACTTTTTAACATCCCTTGCAAATGGTCCTCACCCATCATAAAATCTACTCTACGAGTGACAGAGTAGACTTTGCAAACCCTGGATTAGTCTGTAAAATGTTAGCTGCAAGAATGTACACAGCTATATAGATATGAGAAGGTTCTGAAAACAGTTTGGCCAGCTCTATCCTGCAGGTGCCAATATATAATACAATCATAATGATAATCACAGTGCAAAGTGAGCTCTGGAGGCCAACTAGTATATGGTATTGAAGTAGATCTGTAGATGTACAGACTATATAGAACTATTGATTACTACTTTGTGCAAACATCTACTTTGTGGACTCTGTAGTGTATTCATTATGTAAGAGGAAAGAAAGTAAGAGACAAAGCACAGTGGATGACGTAGCGGGCACAAAACCCGGCAAATTAGCTGAAATATTGTATTGTGGCCATCTCACTTTCAGGGTAGCTGGTATAACGCGACAGGGTGATACGATATAATGTCAAGGAGTATGGGATCAGCTCATGGGTTGAGCACCAGTTGCTGCACACATCAATGCAACCAGCATGTCACAGAACTAGGTTTGCCAACAAAAGCATTTGGCCATGTGATCATTTACATTTTCAAAAGTGTTCACTCGTCAATGTGATTCATCTTTCTCAACAAAATGAAATCTAGTTGACACTGCGATTTAGATACACTAACCTAAAGTTTACTGTAAAGCATGGGGACAATGCAGTGTTTTACATGAGCAATACTGAAACTATGCATTATGTAACAACTTCATTTTTAATTATGGAATTGCACAACTGTCTTTTGAAAAATATAAAGCTAACACATAGTGGCCTTTGCCAGACACAATATAGTTAGCTTAATACAAGTATAATTCTGATTACTTCAGGTTTTCAATTATTTGAAAAAGAAAAGTAATTCTTGCCTAGCAATCTCACATAGGCTTTTGGCACTAAGAACGGAGGAGAGGATTACTGGCACACTCTCTCCAAGAAAGGAATGCAGCATGAATTGTGTTTTCATTGAACAGGGTAATCTAAATAGCTAGCTTTGCTACACAAGTGTCAATTTAATTAGCAAACGTACAGAATTGCATAGCAAATTGCTATGCGACACTGCTTATTTTGTGCCTTGCTTTTGGACGTTCATGGACTGACGGGCACCTTAGTTAGCAAAATAGGCAGGGAATACCCTAAAGTGATAGGGAAAGCTGGGCCTTATTCTTTAATAAATACATGTCAGAAATGTCCTCAGAGTGCCTGCACCCTACTTCTAATCATCCACAATTTCCAAGTATTATTTGCAGCCCTTGGAGGCACACTTTTCTAGCCTGTCAAATCCCGGTTATACACCATTGGGGATTACATTATTCGGACACACTCTGCACACTTTGGTTAGTACAAGTACAATTCAGAATAATATTACTCTTTACTTGCCCACTACCCAGTTCCGAACTAGTATCAACAGCAGTATTTTAAATTACCCTTTCCTCTAACAGTTTATATGTTGGCATAAGTACACGCGGGGGCTCGATAATGGATCCTTGAACACACGGAAAAGGCACTCGTCATGCATTTGCTGCTTCACAATTTAGTACCCCTACTCGGTTTTTCCAGCAACACCATCAGGCATGAGGTCACACGTTATACATGTGTTGTCACTATACAGTATATTTACATCTAGCAAGATGGCGCTCACAGGCTTGGTTACTACGAGGGCACTGACCGAACACAACTTTATTCAATCCTTATTCCAGGAGGTAAGCAGGCTTTGTAAATGCTATAATGTTTTTTTTTAATTGGTTAAAAATGAAAATGCAACCTTTAACAATGCACAAAACAACAAGATTCCACAAAAGCATGACCTTTTATATCAGTTTACCTAAATCTCAGAAGAAAAAAAAATCATTTGGTAACCACATTTAACATGTCACAGACATATTTTGAATAACTTCTTTTATACGTCTTTTAGTGACGGGCACAGCTCAGCTATTTGAATGTCTCTCTGACATGGTAAACTTTCCTCAAGGAAGGATAGCTGGGACCAATTATCAAGGGTGACAATATTGCCAAGGCTCATTCCGTGAAGAGCTACACCTTATGTGATGAATCCAATGTGGCATGGAGACGGCAGCCACTACCCGATCCGGACCTTGGGGACAGTTACATGAGGGAGGATCACATGGGAGGAGACGATTACCGGGGAGATGTAATGACTTCATTGGATGAGACATGGTATTGCCCATTTGCCCATGAGAAAAACCCCCGATTCCAAGTACCCTAATGGCCTATTGGTATGTATCTGTTCGCACCTTTAGAGAAACATTTTCCAAATAGTGTTCAGACCAATCTTGTATTCCTGGACTAAAAAGCACAAGATTCAGTTCCCTTCATGTAAAAGTGATTTGTCATATGGAACTGTTGAGAAAGAACTTCTAAATACTGTACACCAGTTAACATCAATGGACTCCAATTCCCACAACCACCGAAGTACTGGGACGAAGAGGATGGTGCAGAGGAACCTCAAGCTCTGTGAACATGCTAGTTGTAAAAAGCCCCATTGTGGGAGCCATTTAAAGATGGCGATTTAACTAGCCAAGGGGTTTCACAAGAGTCCAGCTGATGGAGAAAGGACGTTGCCTCTTCTCCTGAGGCGTGCAAAAGCTGGAGACATGAGCCGGGCTGGTGACGCAGAAGGGCTCGCCAGAAGAAAAGGGAAGGATCATAGCGATGGCAAGGTGTGCCATGGAGAAGCCAGGGATCGCAAGAGGGTGCCTGGGCGCTCAGCAGCTCATAGCAGCTGTGTTGACCTTACCGGAGCCTGAAAGGAAGCAGATGTGCAGGAGCATAGCCACAAGGAGAGCAAGAGAGACGTCAGATCAGTCCCAAGTGGGAAGTAAGCAGCTGAGCTGCGTATGCGCGAACGAGGTCGAAGGCGCCACCAAACACCGGTGAGTCTGCTGCGAGACAGGCAGGGTATCAAGAGAGATGGGCTCAAAAAAGGGTTTGTTTCAAAACCTTTATTTACTAAGGTTCCTGGGTTGGTGTAATGCTTGACTGCCCCTAACTCTAAAGGGGTAGCTCCCTTAACCGTTGACTAATAGTCCAAAATAAAAGTCTGTCTGTGTCTAAACATATGCTTGCCCTCACTCTGTACAAAAATGTAATGGGTAGTCTTTCTAAACCGAAAAAGTAGTGGTTCAACAAAAAGTGGAAACCAATGTTGGTTTCAGGTGGTCTTCTCACCGGGTGCTGCTTGGTCACTGCCACACAAATTAGTTCAACAAGGCCGTTCATAAGACCATCTCCTCAGGCCCCTTGTAGTTATTCCAACTACCTTCAATGTCTAAGTTTCTTGGGGTTCCCTTCCCAAGCTTCAGCTAATTGAGGTTTCAAAAACACCATAGAATCATTATAACAGTTCCTTTAGTAAGCTTCTCAGAGGTTCCTTTCCCCACGCATCAGTCCTTTCAACACAACTAATAGTTTCCAACTTGGTTGGACCTCTTAGGGTTACTGTCCCCAAACTCAGGCCCCTTCTCAACCTTTCAACACAAAGGCACTGTTGTCAGGATGTTTTCCTTGATAGGCCTCTCAGGGTTCCTTTCCCCAAGCTTTAGGCATCTTCTAGCTTTCAAACACACAATTTAACAGTTTACAGTTTTCTCTTACTTTCACAGGGCGCCCTTCCCCAGATTTAGGCCCTTTCAACTCAAAACACTAATTCCATGGTACAGGTTGTGCCTTTTTCTTCTTGCCAACCTTTCCCCTATACCATCTTTTCATGGGGTAGAATCAGAGGCTTTTGAAAACGCCATGCTCTTTACTTTTCCTAGGCGCTACCACTCTGACCCTTCTGCCCCCACTTGCACCCTTCTGCCCCTCTTTGTTTCCTTATTTCGTTTCTCAACACCTTTGTTTCTCTTCAGATGCTTCCTGCACCCCCTTGTTTGTCTGTCCGTGCACACTTGCACTCTGCTTTCCTTTCTGTGCCCACTTGCACTCTGCTTTCCCTTATGTGCCCACTTGCATGTTGCTTTCCTTTCCATTGTGCCCCTGGAACCCTTTCCGTGCACACTTGCACTCTTCTCGTGCCCCTCTCACTTTCCAATACGGGCCACTCACACCTCTGTGCTTCTTTCCACCTTCTTATCTTCGATCTCGATCAGACTTTTACTTGCTTTCCTTTCCAATCAACTTTCCTTTGTTTTTTCGTTTACTTCTGCTTGCAGCTATGCTTTTAGCCTTCACGCTTTATGCCTTGCTATTGGCTTTCTGCTTCGCTCTCAGCCTTTCCGCTTTCTGCTCTGGGCTTCAGATGCACTTCCAATTTTATAACTTTCTTTTCTTTACGATTCCGTGCTGCCTCTACTGTTCGAGCCTTTCTCCCGAACGGCTCTCATCCCAAACGCACGCTCCAGAGTTTTACATTCCTCATGAAACTCACATGCAAAAATAGTGTTGAGAGACGGTTCCTCCTGGACGTGCGGGGTTGAGGTAAGGGACTCGCCACCAGCGTCACCCTTGGGGTCGGCACTGGCAACTTCCTGGACCTGCCCTGCACAATGCAGGCCGCGCTTCCCCGGCTCCCGGGAGGAACGCCTCCCTTGCCACGCTGCAGCCCACACACAGCATATCCACATGCCGTCCTCATTCTTAAGTCTGCAGCTCCTGCTTCTCTCTGCTCCTGGGCTCTCTCGGTCTGGACTGCAGCCCCAGCTCACCCATTGTTGTGTGCACAAACACACCTTTTATAGTGAAACAAACTGTCAAGTGGAGTCAGGTATGAGTAGTTACTATCGAGTGCTTGACTCTGCCTGAATATTAGTGGAACTACCAGAGTTCTTTCTAGGGTAGGTTTCCCTTACTCTCCCCATGTTATTCCTATGGGTAATCTTTACTGATCTTAGTCTCCTCCTCCTCTCAGTATCTATTGAGAAAGGGGAGATGAGGTGAGACTGCGAACACCCCATGAAATCTGAGAGAGAGTAGGTTAAGGGGTTTTCAGAACTGGGGGGATAACATGTTTCTCCCAATCCCCAGTGACCTTCCACTCAGGTGTTCCTCCCTCGCTTGTCCACACACATGGTCGGGATCCAAAAGAGATGGCCCTTCCCTGTCCACCTGAATGGAAGATCTTGAGGGAGTGAGTGGGAGAATACCATCAGATTTCTCACACAGCCCAAGCAAAGTGGGGGCACTGGGGCAGTTCGGCGAATGCACCAGACACGGTTTGAATATTGTAAAACTGAAGAAACAGAAATAATGAGAAGATTGTTTAAGAGTAAAACAAGAGCAAAGGCGAATCCTACGAACATATGAGTGCATGGAATGCAAATGTGAGGAATGTTTGAAATTTACATTGAAGCACAGCGATATAGTGAGTCAAGGTGGGTATATGCAATTTCGAGTGTAAAGAGAAACCAAGAGAAATCAAGAGAAGTCCTGACAAGAGTATATCAGGCAAGTGAACTGCAAGAGAAGTCCACGCAGGGGAGTATACCAAGCAGTTGAGGTTTAAGAGAAATCCTGGCAAGAGAGTATACCAGGAAGTGGAAGTGCATAAAGAATCCTGGCATGCGAGTATACCAGGCAAATTGCAAACCTATAAAGAATGTCAAGACAAGACAGATAGTTGAATAAAGAAGGAACTTTTGTTAAAGAAGGACTTATAAGGCTAAACAAATTTATAACTAAACAGGATAGTTGTGGGTCAAGAAAGACACAAAAAAATAGTTCGAGCAAGAGACATTTTTATAACATTGAAGAATCTAGGGGCAGGGAAGCCCCTCTTGAACCAAAGTATTTTCATCTTGGAGAACATTTGCGTTGGAACCATTCTATTTTTATTTATGAACACATTTTGCAAATACCAGGTTAAAGATATTTCCCTTTTCACTTTGTTATTTTGCTTGTAGTGTGAGGGTCAGGATATGATATGATGAGAGGTTATTTATAATGCGCTTAATACCCGAGGTTTCGAAGCACGGATCCGGGGATCGAATCTGTGTTGCTCTGTGTCGTCTTGCTTCCAAGGCGAGCACGTTGCCCCCGAGCTAACTTCCCGAGACGAGAATAGAATGTATTGACACAAGGAGGGCTTCTGATTTCTGACATCCTGACACAGACGATTCCTTCATTTTTGGTTATAGGTAGGAATTCTCTTCTAGTAGAGGGACACAAGCATTTTCCCCAAACCCCTTTGTGTTAAATAAAAGTCTTAAACCAAAAACAGGCAATCCACACCAAGGACATGGTTCATCGAATCCAGCAATAGGACCTTGAGACCGCTTTATCAAGAGCTCCAACCTATCAGTCAGACCATTGAGGTATTTTTGGCTTTCACAATTGAACTCAATATATTAATGACCTACAACCACTAAATACTGTGTGGTGCCTTCTGTTTCTTTCTGTTACCCATAGGTTCTCTGGTTAAGAAATAAGACTACACTTACGGCCACAATCTCCTAGACTCCTAGGGAACCGCAACCAATCTACACCATAGCGAATCCGTGCATACGGTAAGATTAGTGACCTACACCTCAAAGAAAGGCCACTCCATTGCTACAGCAAAGCAGCATTTATATGCCTTCTTAAATCATGTTAACTAATACTGATATCACACACATTCTCAAACCACATATCTCATGTCATTTTTCGGCAGAGAACCGTAAGATACCCTGAATCCAACCTGTTTTTCCATCCTGATGAAGGCCAACCACATGTAAGCTATACTAAAGAGCCTATGAGCTGGCCGAAACACAGTAGTGTCGACTACCTATTTGTATATCTAGTGGGTACTTCTAGCACTGTCAATTGTGCACTGTTTTTTGTACCTCACACACTTGTCATTTGCTCACTGAAATCCCTTTATCATAAGGGACAATACATGTTTATCTGCATTGGACTCCAGTCAACTCAACTGGACCGAAAATCTATGTATTATGTACAAAGTTTCTGTTAACAAGGTGTGTCCTACCTCACAAAATTGATCGTGAAAATCACATTTGATGCATTAAATACTTTGGGGCAAAACACTGTTGTATGCCCACACTGCAATTAAGAGCAATATTTTTCTTTATCTAAGGTCAATGCGATGAATGTATGTGGTTTCAGTTACTCTGATTGCTTTGTTATATAGTTCAACCAAAAACATAACAACTGTGTGTCCGGCTTTCATTTCTGACCCCTCGCACTTAACACCTTTGACTATGATATGATAGTTTATCCATATTGCGCCTATACACAATGTGTTTCAAAGCGCTTCAAGACAAGGGAGGGAACAAGGGAAAAAACAATGACATTCTTACAGGCCATGAACAGTAAGGGTTTAAAATTAACTATCGTACTCGGCCTGACGACATTTCAGATAGTGCAAGAGCTAAAACATAGATAAGGAAGGGAGGGGGGGGAGTGGGAATGAAATGGAAGCAGACAGGCAACTACCGTACTAGGCCTGACGACATTTCTGGTAGAGCTGAAAAAAAAACAAGAGGTGAGGGAAAGGGGTGCAGAAAGGTAGGGGAGGAACAAAACAAGCGACTATCATATTAGGCCTGACGACATTTCAGATAGTGCTGGAGGGCGGTGGTGGGTAGGAAAAAACCAGTAAGAGGAGGGAGGAGGAGACAGACGAGGTTGCTATCATACTAGGTCCAGGGACAATTCTGATAGAGTAAGTGCATAGAAGAAAGTAAGGGGAGGTGATGGGAAAAGGGAGAAGGGAAAGGAGGAGAGAACAGAGAGTTAGCAGTCAAAAGAGTGGAGAAGCAAGAGGGGAAAGTGAATACAATTGCAGAAGTCAGTAGTAACACATGTTGCAAGCCAAGATACAAGATGAAGATGGGAACAGCATGATTCAGGGCCACCCTGAGTACAAGATTCAAAAAGAAGTTCAGCATGAGAGTTGAGAAAGGGTGACGCACCATGAATGAAGTCCATAAAAGTCAAATCCAGCATTGTCCACAAGAAGGTGATGGTGAAACCGGAATGTATCAGGACAGACTCCTGCAGAAGTAGGCTTGAGTGGGGTGAGGGGGGAGCAGGGTAGAAGAGTTTTAAATACTAATTATTTTCTTTCAAATATGCATTTTCTTTTTTGGATCAGCAATAACTATTTCCAGCCCTAACGCAATAGGTTTACGCAATTACCTTTACACTTACTAATCCACAGACCTACGCTACAAGCACACTATCAACTTGGGTAAGTCCCACTAGGGTCCTTCGGTTTACCTTCCTAGATAAAAACTATAGGATGGGCACCCCCTTCCTCGTGGACATCTGGGGAAGAACCTATTATCTCAAACAGAAGGTGATGACGCACGGAACATAAATTATTAAACCTTTTTAAAAGACTTTGGTTAACATGAAGGAAGCAAGGGATCAGTGTAAGTAAACAATTAATATTCTTTATTTTAATTAATACATACTGTCTTTAAAAACCACACACATGTAACAATTTTTAAACATTACTCAATGAGTCTGGGTTCATCCTTTTGCATATAGATTATGCAGCTTGTGAAATCTGGTATATCAAAATATTTTATTAGTTTAGTAAATAGGAAATCTCCTAACAAAGTGCGAGGCTAACCTGTGCAACAATGTATGCATTCAGTCAAAAAAGTGCTGAATACATCTAATACATTCACCTTTTAGTTGAATAATAAGACAAACCTATTTTAGAAGAAAATGTTAAAGAACTTTCCCACCTTTTTCAAAGCTAAACATTCAGTAGACCTTCAAGTAAACACCAACTACAGGTGTTTAGAGAGGGGTGTAACTGTAAACCTACTTCTAATTACAATTTCTAAACTTCCTCATCTATAGTTTCGACAGTAAGCTATCTAGGTGCCCTAAATGGGTACTGATGCCCTTCTTCCTCAGGACTTGCGAGGTGGTAGAGTGTTTGCTCCATGCTTATTCTATTCACAGTATTGAGAAATGTTGTGCTAAATTTATTAGCACCCCCGGCGGGCTCAACAGCCAATCATGTTGCTCAGAACGTGGGATGAACCTCGGAGTGTAAGCCTGCGTTCCAAGCAACCGCTGGGCTGCCAGTGGCTGCCCCACCATTTTTCCTTTCACCCAGCCGCCCCCACTTCTCTACCCCCACCCCACCTCTGCCCGCTCTACCTCCCTCTGACTTACCTGAAGAGGTTGCAGTGCTGCAGCACCACGGCACTGTTCCCCTCCAGTCGGACAGCCGCTGTGGAAGAGGGAATCAGAGTGGATACTCCCTTACATTTCTATCTCTGCCATGCTAGATTAGTATTTCTTTGAAAGAATGGGTAGCATGCATATACGGTGTCCCATGTTTTCAAAGAAATAAATGCTCATTAGCATCCCAGGAAATAAACCCAGTGTGCCAATAGCCAGAATGACGAGTCCCCCGGGCCGTACCAGGTGGTAACGTCCCAAGGGTCTCCTTAAAAGGAATCAAAAGTGGTCTAACATGTTAATATTCCTAAACGCAGGTGAATTTCTACTCGTTTTCAATATTGCTACCTCTCTCAATCTAGGTCTACTACTCCGAACGGAACCCATCCTTGTCTTATTTCGTCCCCTATATTTTATGTCTTTTTATTCTTCTATAAGACAACTAATGTTCATTATCAAATTTCATTTTGTTCATTTTACTCTTTGATGCACGTCTGTCGATGGTTATTTTTATGGAAATATTTGCTCCTCATTATTAGCATTATCCGGTTATCTTCCCATCAATTGCAATACAATAATAGAACACAAAAAGAAAACCACATACTAAATGATAACCTAGGTTTAGTGGAGTTTGTCTACCAGCAGGAAATCAGGCAGGCAGGATTACCAATGTAAATTTGTGAAAGTAAATTCGTGAAATTCAATTATGCAAAAACGATCTGTATAGCAAAACACTACCTTGCCATACAGACATCTGTTTCGAGGCTCCTGGGGTAAACACTAAAATTCAGAAAACATTTCTCGAGCGCCCCAGAAAGTCTCACCAGTTTCATTCTACTTTTCACTTTTGCACCCTTATCTCCTATTCGCTTTCAGGTAGACTATGAAAATCATTTGAAGTTTGGGAGTATTTCTGTGGAAATGCCATCAAAATCAGTTACCCTGCCCACTAATTGGTCCTGCATACTTACAGCTGGACAAGTGGTGGCTTTGCGAGGGTAATCAACAGTTTTGGTGTCCATAGGGCACCACTGGGGATTTGGGGGGTTCCACCAGTGGTAAATTGACCAATTTGTGGCGTTATAGTGGGAGATTTACCTCCAGAATCTTGGTAAATTCTCCATATCAAGGCCAAAATCAGGATTTGTCAATTTTGCGAACTGCAGTAATTCCACTCCTACCAAAAAGTGGCAGTAAATGAATTACAGTGATTTGTTTACAGTACCACGAAACTCAAAATGACCACATATACATACATTTACTGGCTGTATGGTACAGCAAAGTCTTACTTCATGTTTTGTTTTTCCGTGTTCCCTTTGCTACTTCGACCACATCAAAATTGGGGCCAAAGAAAATCACTTTTGTTCCAACTGCTGAAAAACAGGAGCAGGAACCATTGCAAACAAATGGACGGTTATAACCTTGGATTGAGTGGAGAGTCCTTACCAGACAGAAATTATATACCAAGAGTCTGCCGCGTGCTCATGTTTGAGTGACTGACTGAAACAGCAGATATAGATGCTTTGGAAGAGCAAAATAAAACAAAGAAAATCCTCCTTTTCAAACCTGCAGTGGTGTGGTTCTTTTTATCCGGGAAAAAAGGTTGTTGCAAAATCTTGGAATTATACCTTGTTCTTCACCAAACCCCATCATCCTACAGATAAAACAAAATAAAGGGTCTCGGTTCAGAAGATTGACAATTTCAGTTATCATTAAAAAGAGCTAAGCAAGACAAAAAGAAAAACATTTCTGGAACAGAGTTATGCGGGAGTCAACCCCTAAAACAACTGTGAACTCAATTTGTAAACCATTACATTTGTCAATGCACACATATCTCAGTCTGGCCATATAACAGCATACAATATCAGTCTGTTGCTTTACTGCCTAGAGCATCCACAGGATAAACAAACATTTACAGAAATGACCTCTGCTCAGTATACCCTCTAGGACAGGCTGAAGGCAGAAAACACTGGACTGCTGTATCTTTACTGGCATTTGTTGTTGAGAACATCTTGGCGCTCCAATAGTTTAGATTACCATGCTTTTCTATGGATTACACAAAATCCTTTTCCATCTGCCATTGCCTTGAACGCAAGTCACCTACCTCCACCCACTGCTTCACATACTAACAATTATCTCTCTATGTACTGTGATGAATCCAATGGAGTCATCACGGATTCCCAGCGGTAACCTCCTCCCATGTGGCCAGGGGACGGTAGCCGCTACCTGATCCGGACCCTGGTGGCGGCTATATGAGGGAGGATCACATGAGAGGAGACAGCCTCTGTTAGTATACCCTGGGACTGGCTACCGTCTCCAAGGCATGTAAAGTCCCCATTGACAATTTTTGTGAACTAAACCAGTACAACCCATCTTACTGTGGAGGTACTGGGAAGGGTTAATAGTTTTTCCCTTATGTTCATTTTCGAGAGGGTACCGTACAGTCCCTCTCTCAAAAGTTTCTGGCTGGTGGCAGTGGTTACTACCGTAAATATTCGACCACGAATATTTTGCTATGGGATTTTCCCATTGTTCGAGGCTACCACATTTTCTGACAGTCTCTAACATACCGCCGGTGTACTTTAATATTAACTTTACTCCGGTAGGTTTTATTTGACAGAGCTTTAATATAACTTCTTTCTCGTGTCTTTCTCTAAACTGCTAACCCAGGTCGGGGATCCTTTGTTCGACCTTTTCGCGGGCTTCCGCCAAGAAGCTCTCCTTTTGGCACCACTGAGTCTGGGGTGGGTCCATTGTGTGGGAGGGGGAGTAGGACCCCTGGACAGGGTTGCCTCAGCAACCCATGTCGCACTCTATCCCGATAGGCTGGAGGGTCTCCCGTCAAGATGACCACTCCACTGTGCGAGTGACAACTAGGCTGTATGAATGGGGCTCTGACTGGAAGAGCAAGCCGTCGCGACTGGAACTAAGAAACCGAAAAGGAGAGAACCAAAGACATCTGCAACGACTGAACCACCGGTGAAGCCCTGCTGCAGCGTCTCACCACTTTTCTCCACACGACGAGAGAAGATCTTTATCTTTAAGAGCCTTCTTCCCTTGAGCTGGTGGGGCCAACCAGTTTGCCAATCGTCTTCCTGGACCTGCCCTGGTCGAATCGCCAGTACCCTGTACTGGGAGACCGGATAGCCAGGCACCCGTCCACCCGGACCGCGATTTAAAGGAGCGTACCTTTTATTCGTCGGGCAACACCGCAGCTGGTTTCATCCCTGGGTAGTGCAGTAATTCGAACCTTCCTCCACAACGAGAGCCTCTCTTCCTCTGCTGGATCCCCCGAACTGCAGGAACTACCAGGAACAACTGCCACCGCAGGAGCCACTTCTTCATTTTAAAGGTACATTGTTCCGCCAGACCGCCCTTTCTGCGTGGTAGAGCTAAAGGTGTTTTAAATCCTTTACCTACCTGTTGGGTTGGCCGTCCCCCTCTCTTAACATTGTCTTTCACCTTCTGCATCCACCTTTTCAAAATCCTTAACCAAAGACTTGACTGCAGCTACAAGAACATTTTGCTCCTGGGCCCTTGCCCTGTACCACTGACTCTGGCACAGGCCTACTGACTCTGGCTAAATTTGTTAGAACTGCCTTCACTAGATTGCTTCTCAACTAGAACTGTGTTGGTGCACCTACTTCGTATAACCACCCCTTCCTTCCCACTTTTAAACCTTGTGAAATGCCATTTTGCTCAGTTTTCATTTAAGTATTTGCTATACTGATGTACTGCCTTGCCTAAAATGGTTCACAACCTCATGGGAAGTGTTGCTAGGACCTATAAGAAGATATTTCTAAATGACTTGTGTTTTCCCTCCCTTGTAAGAAATTGCTAAAGTGCCATTTGTGTTTGGTTTTCACTGTGCCGGTTTGCTCAGTTTTCACTCTTGCTCAAACTTGTCTACAATTTAACTAGGGAGTTGTGTATACTTTCTTTGACTGAATTTAACTTGCTTAAGAACTGTGAAACATGTGTTCTACTATATATATTCCTTTTTAATACAAAGCTTTGGTCAGTGTTTCCTTGTGCCAAAGTACTGAAGGCCTATTGCGTAAACCCTGAATACTGCTCATCTCCCTCTTGAGATAAGTCTGACTGCTCAGCCACAGCTACCAACTAAATATTTGTGGTACAGACTGATACCAAAGGGGATTTATTGCTCTCACCTGTAGTCCTAATCTTCTGTAGTGCTCCCTAAGGGAACTGCACAGGATTCTGCCTAACAGCCTCCAGGGAGATGTCATGGCTTCATTGGATGAGACACGGTATCCCCCATTTGTCCATGCACAAGACTCTTTGATACCCAATACCCTTAGTGGCCTATTGCCATTCATCTACACCCCCTTTTAAGGAAAATAGCAATACTTTCCCAAAACCCTATAGGTCAGACTTCCATCTCCGGTCTAAAAGGTAAACGGCTCCAAGACTACCTTTTCCAGTTCTAATTATCCACCATACAGAACTGGCTCATCATTTAGAACTCTTGAAAGTGATTTTCCCAGTAATCTGTATCAATCAACATCAATGGACTCCTTCTCCCACAATCGCCCAAATACTGGGATGAGGAAGAAGGAAAGAACAATGCAGAGCAGATGGAGCCTCAAGCTCATTGAGTGTTCAGTGTGTTTTCAGAATGCACCTGTGCGCATGCCTTACAAAGATCTAAAGCAAACTATGAGAGGTTGCTGCTGTTTGGGAGAAGTTGTTGCACCTCTTCGCAAGGCTTGTGGAGCTTGGAAGCATGAACCAGAATGGCGGAGGTGAGCGGCTCACCAGCGAGGAAGCAGAGAAACACTGCAAGGACAGGAGGCGCCGCAGACATGCCAGAGGCCAGGGGAGGTTTCCTTGGTGTTCAGCAACCGTAAGAAAGCAGTGTTTCACCCATCGGCACCTGGAGGCGTGCTGAGGGGAAGCTATGAGAGACCAGAATGACACGAGAGCACTCCAGAGTGGAAAGCAGGGAGGATACCTTTGCCGCATAAGCAAAAACTGGACAGAGAATGCCAAACAGAACTGTTGAGTCAACCCAGACCGTAAGGACGCCAGGGCGTTTCGGCAACCGTGTCAAGTACATTATATTGCTATTAAAGCTGCAGAAACAGAGAAAATAGACAGATGGATTGAAAACCAAGAAAGCATATTGCAGATAAGGACCCCAGCCAGTGTATGGAATGCATATAAGTGGGGAATCCAAATCAAATGATGTATCAAGGAGATCTAATTTACCAAAAACCACATATGAATATAAGACGACCTGGCAGGGGACTATACCAGGCAGCTGCAAATCTACAGGAAAGTGCGGGAAACAATATCAAACTGTTCGCTAAACAAGGTGGACCTTTTGAAAGAAGCAGAACTACAAGCCTAAGCCGCTTTATAGATAACAGTATTGTTGTGGGCCAAGAAAGAGACAAAAGAACTGTTAGACCAAGAACCATTTTGTATGAAGGAGGAAATCAGGGGAAGGCAAGCACCCTCTGGAACAAAGGCTCTTGGGCCTTGGAGAATATTTATGTTGGAGCTGTTCATATTTACTTTAAGCAGTGACCTAATGTTAAAGACATTTCCCTTTTCACCATATAGTATAGTGTGAGGGTCAGAATTGAACTTTTGGCCACAAGGACAGTTTGGATTTTGATATTCTGACACAGACAGATCCTAAGATTTTTGGTTTTAGGTAGGGAAATTCCTCTTAGAGCAAGGTCAGAGAGGCTTTTTCCCCAACCGTTTGGTTTTCAATAAAAGTCTTTAAACAAAAACCTGTGTGCCCGAGTTTCATACCGGACTCTTCACAGTACCTCCTTCCTAGTTGTATGCCCTATAAAGACTGCAACAGTGCAAAATAAGGATCATGCTTCCCGCCCTTATGTTCTCGTCACCCCCTCATCTGCTACGAATTAATTCTGTTGGCCTGGTTTACACGTTAAGATTCTCTGCTACAACAGTTCACTCTGGATTCCCTCAGATTTTAAAAAAGTGCAGATAAAACACCCAATGGGAAACCGAATGTTGCTCATTTACCAATCTCACAACACATAATTTTGATTGTAAAATACTTTCAACATAAAATAACATTACAAGGAGAAAAACAGTAGCTCTATCAAGTACCTAACACATAACCATGCCCGGAAGTCGAAAGCTAGCATGTATGCAACTTTCTTAAAGTGAGAATTCCCATTTGAGTTCCCCAAGAAATTGGTGCTTTATTCCAAAAGGTGAATGTCTGCCCCAAACACGTGTTTTAAAGCATAACATAAAATTTGTGAACCAACATCTTGTATTGTTATACCTGTATTATGTGTTCTAGTTTTATAGAGCGGAATGTGATGAGGTGCTAGACTCCGGTTAGACTGCTTGTGTCATGTTCGAACAGGCTCAACTTCCACCAGGATTCTGCTGCGTTCATGTTCTGACAAACACTTATGTCAGCCTATTTTACCGGTGCCTGGTGTTGTTCTTGACCGGCTCATTTCTTCTGTTGGATGGAGCAGGATAAGTTGCTGCCTCTCTTTTGCCAGTTGTGTGCTTGTGTCAACTCCTGCCTGGTCTGGTGCTGTTCCTGCCCTCAACCAAACATCAGAGGTGGCCCGCTGTTGGTGGAGCTTTGGGTAGTCTGGCATGGTGACCGCCAGCTGTGGTGTAGCAATGTGCTCCTTTTACTGGCTACATGGCGATCCCACCACCCCGACTGAGGCGTAGAACACATACATGTCAGTGGTCAACCTGTGACTGAGCACCATTGATCCAGACACAGACACCACACTGGTGGTTGGCTGCAAACACCACTCACCGTGCGAACACTATTCTCTTGCAGTTTCTCTTGCAGGCACACAGTTTCTTTGCAATCGAGGTACTGTACTTAAAAAATGTATAACTATCCTAGGAAACGCTGCTCTCTTCTCTACACAAATACCTTTATATACTTCAAAATGCCCCATTAGCAAGTCCTAACGTGGAATTTGAGAAGATTGGCTCTGCGTTGAGAGATTTACTTTGGGGTGGGAAACAACCTTATATTGCCTTGGCCCCATTGCAGCACTTGGTTTGGGAGGGGGGCATAGGATTACCATACTTGCACCATTACTACTAGGCAGGGCAGTTGAGGGATGAGGGGGGGGGGGATCATGAATGACTGGATACAGGTAAGGACCCTCTGCTGACACATGTTCAAGCTGAACCGGCGTAGATGAATGGACTTCGTCAACTCAAACCCTATATTATGAACAGAAGAGGTTGAGAATGTTTTAGGGGTGTGGAAAGAAGCTCAACAATATATAGGATGGGAAGGTCGGCAGGCTAATCTAACCTCTATGGGGAAATGTTCATTTACCTGAAGTTAAAAAGATAGGGAATGTCAAGGAGTGGAGGCGAAGTAATGTCTTGTTGCTTGCTGATATCGTGAGGGAGGGTACAGTGGTGTAATTTCCAGTCCTTGGGTCCTCTTGTGGGTTACCAGATACTGAAAGCTACCACTCTATACAGGTTATGCACGCACTGCATCCAGTTTCAGAATTCCAGGATATTCCTGCCTCTACACCCCTGGAAGCCGATATCCTTCTGGAACGCATTGTGACCAAGGTCACCTCTTCCTTATAACAGGTTCTCACTGCCTTTGGGTCCAAGGAAATGACCGATCGGAAAGCTAAATGGGAGGTGGATTTGGGGCCTATAGCTCCCGACTAGTGGGTTGAGGCCTTGATGTTCCCTAGAGAGACTGGAATTAAGGCAAATCTGAGACTGATTGATCAAGGTGCTTCACAGGATGTATTGGTCACAAACGGCTCTATTCAATTGGGGACATGCCGACCATCTTAATTGTTTAAAGGTATAGGAATATGGAAGAAACATTTCTCCATACTCATTGGGAGTGTACAAATGTTTACAAAAACTGGGCAAGGTTCTTGGTGGTACAGTCCCGGAAGACCTGAAGTTGTTATTATTGGGCATTTAAGTATAATCGCTATGAGAAACTGTTTATTGGCTCCTTGGTTGGCCTGATAAAACAGGCCATAGCCATGCAAAGGGGTGTAAAGTACCGACCCAGTCTAGGTAGGTGGATCTCAGAGGTGGACAGGTGTATATCCCTTGAACAGAGTGTATAACACACAGGGTTGTCTGGATAAAGCACAGGTTTAGTAGAAATGGGAGAGTGAGGGCTAACCCGGGAGTGAACGGGATATTGCAGATTGTTTAGGTCAGAAGTTCAATATTATGCCTCCAGAGGTGGAACTGGCATTTGTATGAAACTTATATTTTCCACTGTAATGTGCCCTCATATGCTGCATGGCTCATGTTCAAAATAATTAATCAAAAGTAATGTTTAAAGAGAAAATATATAACGGTCATTTCAAGACAAATCCTTTTGCTCCTCAAATTATTCAATACATTTATCCAGGCTACAGTCCAAGGTTCTACTCATACAGGTGAGTTGATCTTCCATCATGGAGCTACTCCTTGCCAAATTGGGAGTTGGCATGCCAATTTATTTTTATTTTTGCATTTATAGCAGCGAACAAAACCCTCAGGCATCTAAGCGCTAGTTACAATGGATATGACGTTACGCGTAGAATACATGTGTAGCACAAGGCTAGAGGTCATAAACAGGTAAGTTGCGTTACGTTACAAAGTGGCACAAGTCGCATTCAGGTGGGCAAAAGTCAAAATCAGGTAGCTATTTAGGTAGTAACACGTGGCTAGAAGCAGGTTACAATACAAGCGCACGGCTAAAAAGGTTGCATTATGGAGGGTTAAAGTCAGAATCAAGAAGCCATTTTAGTAGCGAGTGGTTACAAGTTGTAGTGGCAGAGATGCAGTCATACGTTGTAGCCGAGCGTGCACAGAGAGGAATCAGCATTCTTATTACCTTTTAATGGCAAGTACTCTAGAGGGGGGGAAAGCAGTATTGTGAGGAAGCATCGTGCGGGGGTCTTAGGCATGCTGAACAGAGGAAAAGACTTCAGAGTCCGGTTCAGATCTATTGGTGCGGCCACAGGCACCGACTTGTACAGACAGGCAAAGACTGGTCCGATGAGCCTTAGAGCCGGGCCTTTAACATGCTTCATTTAAGATTAAGGGGAGGACAATTGGCCTTTGAAATACCAGGTGCAACGAGTCATTGGTGGGTCAGGAGACCGCAGATGGATCGAATGTCTCTAATGGTCGGAAGAGGTAATGACACTCGTTTTTATATTAGTTAAAATCACAACAAAACAGCTGGAATCGTGGTCTTCTCACACATGATACATAACTGGAGCACTGCCTATTAATTCTAAATGCAGCCATAGATGGGCACCTGCTCGACTCCCTTAAGTTCTCAGAAGTTGTAATGCTCGACAAGAAGTACTATATCATGGCTCACAGCCTAGAAGATATGGGATGGTATTTTTATAGTTGTGTGAAGCAGATCCTGGGCCTCTCTCAGCTTCATTACTTCTATATCAGCTGAAGTATTTGACCGTCAGATGTCCAAGGTCGCCAAGCCCAATGGTACCCAATTAGTTATGTTGACACTAGTTACTTGTTAAATCTGGCACTAGCCATGAATTTAGAATTACGGTGATGTCTTCTTATTTTTAGTAATTGAGGGGCGGTCAAAGGTGTGGCCATTAGATATGTACTATTGAATAAACTGTTTGACTCTTATTTAATCTATATGTAGCCTACCCTATTAACCAATCCCACCAGTCCATAGGTTTTGTAACCTAAAATGTAATATGACATCACTCATGACGAAGATTTGTAACAAAAACCTTGCAACCATGTAAGCATTGGGAGCTAGCTGACGCTTGGTACTTGCTGCTACCCCTGCTTTATATGAGATTGTTAATAAAGCAGGCCCTTTTGCCGCATACTTTTGACTATTTTCGTTATTTGGGGTGGGATTTCTTGGCCGGTCTGTTCCGCTTTAGAGGAGGAATCCACACCAAATCAACAGATTTCTGGCAAATTAATGCAGGAATAGGGAGTAGAAAAAATAGGTTACACCTATAGATCTCACATCTACTAGGTAGCAGACAAAGGCTCTTTAGGAAAACTAATATATACCTGCAGAGTTCACATTTACTAGGCAGGGTGCTGCCGTGGCCACTGACTATGGCTGAAAGTCTTGGCTAGTGGACCCGAATAAACTTTTTGGTGCAACATGTACAGTGGCCACGGCTAGTGGGCCCCGAAAAAATATAGTATAACAAAAACCTTAAAGTTCAGTGAATATGGTAAGTGAAGACCATCACAATTCAGTGTCCCACTAATGCAAAGCCCATGAGCACATACAAACTACAACGGAAGGGATTCACAATGACATACAAAATTACATCATGGGGGACTTTTATGGGGGGCGCCTAGTTAAGCTAGACATCACTCCCCACATCCGCTGAGCTTCAGGGGGTTTTGTTGCGTTAAATAACATCACCTTAACTGTCTCTGAACTCATGTTTTTTCACTGAACATATATACACATTATATTGTGGCACCTGACTGCAAACTGTTAATCGTCTCCTTTTTGGACAAAATATGATATTACCACTTGCTTTACCAGGGTTGTGGAATAGTTTTCATAAGGAAAAGCTAATCTCTGTCTTGCACTTGGGTGCATTTCTTGAAACATATGCCCTCCTACAACAGCAATTTGATTTGTACCCATCGGATTTAATTCAGTTAGATTTTTTATGATTTTACTTCTATTTTTGTCCATGAATGTTCTCATCCGAGAGGCCTCATGTATAATGTGTTGATAGACTGAGGGTGAAGTCATCACATGGGTAAAAACAATCGGCCTTTTTATTGAGTTTTCGTTCGGCACTGACACAAATGCGTGTCAATGGGTCGTGATGACTCAAGCAGTCACAGCATCAGTAAACTATTGCCTGCCCTGTGCATCCAGTAACCATTGTAAAGTGTAACAGTTTATGCTTGTATAAGTTGGTCAGTTGGCAGAGCCTTTGATTAAGGAGAAACATTTGCACCAAACCTGCAAATGTGTTCAAGACTGTTGACCGGTATTTTGGGGATGAAAAGGTTCTGATACAAAAGCACTTTAGTATCATTATTGTGTTAACACATTACTCAAACAGTTGAACTCTCAAGATCGGTCTTCAGAAAATGTGTTTCTACCGCTCACTATGGACAATTCCAACATCATCATTCCATAGTCTTGCAAAGTTCCTCTGTGTCCCTCTATATTGAGCAATGAAGAAAAATTATACCATATGGCCACTTAGACTGACACATAGTGTGGAACTAAAATCGTCCATATATCTCTAATAATCCTCCTGCCACGACACACCACATCTGGCTCCCAACAAATAACATGGACATGATGGCAGGAGCCTTGCATACAGGCTTAGGATGGAGAGGTGTGGGGCCAACCAAGAAACCTGTGGTTTTAAAGAATTGCTTAGGCCCAGGGTGATAAGACTATTAGTGGATCTTCCACCCAGTGAAGATGGGGCTGTCAAAGATACATAAGCGTTCGCCGCAGCAAGACTGGAAACTAGGTTAAAGGAGAAGATTAATGTGATCGGACAATACTAGAGTACCATGAATGCAAACAGCATTATGGAGTGATTTGATTAATATTACACTGCCCCACCGGACGAGTCCAGTCCCTGGTGGCTCACCTGCCAGAAATAAAGGTGGGGATTTCAGGTGACTTACCAAAGTACACAACCTAACAGCACAATGTGAAATTCTAGTTAACACAGGAGTCAGAGGGTGGGGGCTGAAAGCTGGTGGAGCCAAAGAATTTGATTTGCATCAATCTCCCTTTTGGAATTCTTGCTGGGCAAGAAATGGTATCCCTAGTCTACAACCAGAAAAGCTGCCGAAAAATCCTGGAGGAAAAGGGACTGGAGATGCCAATAATAAGGGCTTAAATGCTTCATTCAATTTTTCCACAACGCCAGATGGCTCAAAAGCTGAATAAATGTAGGTTGATCTGTATATCCGTGAAATTGCAAGAAAATAAATTAATGAGTAAACCCATTTACATTATGCCTAACTGCAGAATTTACAGTCCTGAAGCGTCACAATAGTGTTTAAACAATCCATGTATTCCATTTCACAGGAATTTCGCTGGAGGTCTGTAAAAATGGAGGCAATGGATATTGCGACCGACAGAACCCAGGACTGGATCTATGGCACAAAGCCAGTTTAGTCTTGCCTTAGGACGTTTAACTTCTCTCTTATCATTAGCTCTATTGCTGTACAGCCAGATTTTGTCCGAGTATAGCCAGACCAACGTCTTACACTCAGCTACACACCCTCATTTCAGTTGCATGAATGCATTAACTATCAATCTGATTGCACACAACCTTCTCACCTGTAGACCAATTATTTAATCAACAGATCAACTGTTTCACAATTAAAGTAAACAGACACCCTTGCAGCAAGAAAGCAAATTGATTAATTTAGAATAACTAAAGTATTTATTTTCAAATGTAAATAATTGGTCATTAAAATAAAACTCCCTCATCTATTAATTAATCACTGCCACAGTTAATGGGTATCATGTTATCAGAGAGCCGACTCGCGCCTCAGGTCTGCAACTCCACAGTGAGCTAACTGTAAGAAATAGAAACACCAGGCCTCCGACAACCTCTCTCTCTCGACCATTCAACCTGCACCACCAGACAGATTTCCAGAAGCATGTCACTCCATGAGTCAACGTTAACACCACCATACATCACAAAACTCAATTTCACAGTCATGCCTCATTGGGGCCAGGACAATCACCAAATCCCAAGAAGAGCATACTCCCCTTGTATGAGTAGGCAGGCAACCAAGTATCTTGCCAAATAATTAACAGAGGTACCACAAAGGAGCAGTGGCCTCATCAATGCCCCCTCTGTCACCAAACATTCGTTTGACACCTAAAATACACTACACAAGGACATAATGGACATACTGTTGGTCACCGAAACCTGCTCTCCGAGGTCCCCCAAGCATAGGGGTAAACATTTCAAGTTGCAAGCTACTAGCCAGCCGTAAAAAGTCAATCACCACCTAATTTCTAAACATACACAGCGCACACCATTTCTTATGCGTCAACTGCAAAGTTTGAGAGGTTACAACACCAATCTTCAACAACATTCCATATTGCAAATCACTTGTCAAAATCTACTAAACCTCACAAACTAACACCTTCTCACATACAGACAGACCACCCGACAACCCAACCTTCGCAGAAAGTGATGCTGATGCAGTCGCTAATCTTTCCATACATCACCATACTGGGAAACCTGATAGCATGGCTACAAAACCATTCTCCTCAAACCTCAGTGAACTAAGCCTAAAACAGGTTAGATCATCCACCCACCCAGTAAACCGGACAAAACTCCAGGGGTGGCAGGGGGGCTGTGGATGACCACCTATCCATCCTTTTTTTCCATCTTCATTGAAGAGCCATCAGGAAACCTGCCAAAGGCCCCCCACCCCCAATGTGAACCAAACCAGGGAAAGAGATCCGAATGGATACCCCTACTGGAAAAACCTGAATCATCGAAATCCATTTTCTTTTTTACAGCAAATCCAATGCCAGATGAACTCACAGCCAAATCAACGATTTATGTAGGGTTAAGCAAATCAATGGTCTACAGAACTGGATAAACACCATTCTTTATTATACAGCACCAAAAAAAAGCCATTCAAAAGATCACAAAACAAACAAATTGCCTAATGGTTCACTCCCAATCAATCTCATCAAAAAAGAAAACCAAAAGCTCAAGAAAACCCAGAGACAAATGAACTTTGACAGTCAAAGCAGCCTAGAATTGGCAGTTGTTGTACTACAGAGAACAATCAGTCAACGCAAAAAAACCTCACTATTCACATTGAACTGAATCAAAAGCAACACGGTCGGGGCGTGGCCAGCAGCCATCCGATGAGGACGTGAGCCCGTGCTGCTCCTGCGCCACTGGCCTTATCCTGTCGAAATCCTGTTAAAATATATATCCGAGCTGAACCCTGAAATACTCCAGCGGTGTGTGAGACTCTCCTGCACCAAATCGCGGTGCTCCGACGCAAATCCGTAAAAGGAATCGCCGTCCAGATCGAGTGGAAGTTACAGGAACCGTGACAAGCGCGGAGCCCAAGATGGCAGCCATAACTGCGATCACGCACTAACTGTCGGCCGGGAACAGCTCCACCGGGCTCTGCAGTCAATACCCTGACCGCGGCGGCGGGGCGGTGCAGCGATCGCAGGTGCAGCTCGCCTGCTCGCTGCGAGATCATGGCGAACGCCTCTGCCTGCGCGAGAGCCCCTTCGATCCGGGGGCCTGGAGAGGGCCCTGAGCGGGACGCTTGGCGTGTCTGTGTTGGCGCTGAAGAAGACACACGGCGCACCGGCGGGTGATCCGACTAGCGCGCTCCCTGCAACCGGAGACGCGGACCCGCTACTCGAGGCCTGGAACATCCAGCGATGTGGTAAGGAGTGGGGAAGGTGGCATAGAGAGCGCTAGCGAACCGCCTCACCTCCCCCCACGGGCGAAGGACCTCCAGACGGGGCTGCGATCCCTACCGGCGTCTGCTGACAACTTGGGCTGCGAACCTCCTCTCATTTCTGGGACACAACAGGCGTCCCCACAGCGGCGTGCAGCCCAGTGCGTGTGGCCGCTACCAAGGGACAGAACCACAGGGCCCCGGTGGGTGCTATAAAGCGGTGACCGATTCGCATATCACAAATACGCACACCTACACAGTCTTGACCCTCAGAGCTGCTGAATGTGTGGCTAATAGACATTGTTTGGACAAGGGAACTGTAAAGCTAGCACAAGCATAAATACCTGCCCGTCGCAACGTGCCCGGCACCACCATCAATAACTTACCAATAGTGCCTACCCCCAACACCTGCCGGACCCCCCCCTCCTCCGGGACCAGACATCAGCATACTGCAACAGTACCCCAACAAACAGAAAATGGGTAAGGAGAAGCCCAGGAAAACATCCACACAGAGCAAGATCGAGCAATATGCAGCTATCCCCGTTCACCAGAGAGACCACCGTCGGTCGACCCCGATCATGTGGACAATATTTCTCTAAGAGACATCATGAGCGCCATCACCAACTCCAGGACCTCGATGGAAAAAAAGATGGATAGTATTGGTGCAGACGTGTCCCTGCTGCGCCATGATCTGCAAAAGCTGACCTCCCGTACGGGAGAGGCAGAGACACGAATCTCTGAAACCGAGGATGGCCTGCGAGGTGTAAATCGGCAAGTGGCGCGTATGCTAGCACGGATAAAGACCCTGGAAGCAAGAGTGGACGATAGCGAGGGTAGATCCCGGCGCAATAATATCCGCATAATCGGCCCGCCGGAAAAAGCCAAAGGGGAATGTATGGAACTCTTCCTTGAGGACTGGTTGACGAATATCTACGACGGAGAGGCATTCTCTAAATTCTTCTCTATCGAGCGGGCCCACCGTATCCCAGCTGGCAAAGTGACACCAGGAGCTCCACCACGCACAGTAATTGCCAAATTTTTGAACTATAGAGATAGGGACACAGTACTCCAACTAGCAAGATCGAAGGGCACGGTCACATTCAACGGATCGAAAATAGCCTTCTTCCCCGATTTCACCAGGGAGGTACAGAAAGCACGACAGTCATTTGACCCGCTCAAGAAACGCCTACAATCAATGGGTGTCAAATATGGACTGCTCTTCCCTGCCCAAATCAAGATATTCCATGGGGGCACGACCGTGCACTTCACCGACCCCAGAGAGGCGTGGAATTGGGCCGAACGGCACATAGAAGGGAACTGGAACACGGAGGGAAGACGGAGGGATAGATGCAATAGTCCTCGCCCAGAACGTCCGCCTGAACAGGGCCAACAGCAGCGGCCACAACCAGGAAATCTGCTGCAGGAAGAAATATGAAATGGGTGCAGTTTTGGGCAGAATGCCAAGGCTACTAAACCTAGGAGCACCACAAATTTCTCACCCTCCAAGCCAATCTACGCACAGAATACAACCAGGCCAGTGGCCGAACAGCCACCCGCCCCACGAGCTAAGACTAAAACTAAAGAAGTCTGCGACAGCACCACAGACAGGTGCTGTGAAACTTACAAAGTTCATGTGCCACTGAGGGTGGCTTAGTTAAGGTTTACTTGTTCTGTTCAAATTTCGGATACTCCAGGTTGGGTGGGAGTATATGGAGGGGGGTCAGGTAACACTACCGAGGCAGTAGATGCCTCCAGGGGAACGAGGGACGGAGTTGGCGGGAGGGGGAGTTCTTATTCTTGCTTTGGGTTTTGTCTTATTTTTGTTCATGTATGGTCCGACAACACTAAATATTCACTCCTACGAATCCGCACCACACGGCGAAACAGACCGTGTTTCTTCCCGGAATCCTACATATACTGCCCAACAGTAACCCGCCCCCCACCCAGATGACGAGTGCTAGATCTGATACAAAATCATTACGTCTCCTGACATGGGATGTCAATGGGTTGGGTAGTGGGATAAAACGCAGACTGGTCACCCAAGCGTTAAACAGGCAAGCGCCGGATGTGGCGTTGCTCACAGAAGCGCACCTGGCGGGCACCACATGCAACCTATTTAAACGGGGTAACTATCGCACAGCACTGCACTCGGGTTTTACTTTAGGCTCCAGAGGGGTCCTCATACTGATCCATAAGAAGCTGCCGCTCACACTTTGAGTGTGTCACAGGACACAGGAGGCAGATTTGTGCATATGACAGGAACCCTATGGAATCAAACCATAACAATACTAGCTATTTACGCACCACCCACGCTGTTGTCAAATCTCATAGAAGAGGTAACTCCCCTGATAGTACAGGACTCCTCAGACACACTAATTCTTAGTGGCGATTTTAATGATGTTATGAACCTGGTTATGGACCGTACACACCTAAGGGGCAGGAATCCTGACACGCACACAAGGCTAGCCACCTTCACATCAGCACTGGGACTGAGGGATGTATGGCGTGACCTGCACCCCGCAAATCGAGAATACTCATTCCACTCGGGCGTCCATGCATCCCTCTCTAGACTGGACTATTTTTTCGTTCCAACCACAGAGGTGCATAGAGTACTTAACGCCACCCTACTCCCGCGTGGCATCTCTGACCACTCGCCCCTACTAATAGAACTATCAACGACAAGGCCAATCCCTCCACCTTCATGGCGCCTTAACAACTATTACTTAGGCTTCCCGGAGCTTGTAGAACGTATTCAAGAAACTACAACCAATTACTTTGAACTAAACGCAGGGTCAATTGATAACCCAGGATTGTTATGAGAAGCGTATAAGCCAGTATTGCGGGGAGAGATCATCTCCTGGACAACGGCGCACAAAAAAGCTCAAATACAAAAAGTAAAAGAGGCTGAAGAACAGGTGGAACGTGCAGAACGTGCACATCTGGCGCAAGACCTGCCTGAAACGAACCGAGCACTGGTCCTTGCCCAAAAAAAAATGCACAATGTAGCCCTAGACAACGCTAAACAGGCGCACACCACGATGCGTGCCAGATTATATGAGACTGGAGATAAGGCGGGTAAAATGTTAGCCTGGCTGGAGCGCAGGGATGAAGGGCACAAACAGGTCAGGATGATCAAACCCGACAATTCGGAACCATTGAGGACAGATCAGGATATTGCAGAAGGCTTCGCAGCTTACTATGCAACGCTCTGTGGGTCACCGGAAGCCCCCACTAACCTCTCCGTATTAAATGGGATCACCCTTCCTAGCCTAACGGGCGCACAGAGAGACCTACTGGAGGCAACCATTACTGAAGAGGAGCTAGGGTTGGCCATGTCACAATTACACCCTGGGAAAACACCGGGGCCGAACGGCTTCCCGGTGGAGACATGGAAAAAGATAGAACCAAGTGCGATACTTCCACATCTCCTGCAGATGTACACACACTCGAGGGAGCAAGGACAGCTCCCCCTAGACCTAAGGAGGGCAACTATAATAGTGATCCCCAAACCAGATAGGCCCCCAGAGAAATGTAGTTCGTACAGGCCGATTTCGCTAATCAACACAAACCAAAATCCTGGCAAAAGCATTAGCAAATCGACTGCAGAAAGCTATCCCGTCACTGATACATCCAGACCAATGCGGCTTTATGCCCCAGAGGTCTACACGTATGAATATACACAGACTGCACGCTGCACTCGAAAAATCCTCCCTCCTGCGGGGTCCCTTGGCGCTATTAGCAATAGACTTTGAGAAAGCCTTCGACTCGGTGCACTTGCCAGCACTGTGGGAAATAATGCGTTGAATGGGTTTCGGTGACCAATTCCTGGGATGGGTGCAGTTGCTATACAAGTCCCCAGAGGCCATGACCAGAGTAAATGGGTGGCTCTCACAGCCATTTAGATTGGGCAAAGGGACACGACAGGGCTGTCCCTTGTCTGCAATGCTTTTTGCGCTTGCCATAGAGCCGTTGGCGATTCTGTTAAGAGAATCACAAATGTGGAAGGGTTTCCGGTGGACAGATGATTGGGAGGATAAGGTCTCATTATATGCAGATGACCTGCTCCTGTATCTATCAGACCCCATAACCTCTTGTCCTGCAGTGATACGCTTACTGAAGGAATACAAATCCTTTAGTGGTTTGAAGGTAAACTGGTTGAAATCCACACTGTTTCCATTGAGAGAGATGTGTAGCGTAAGGATACAGAATTGCCCCTTTCGTATAGAAGTTGACCAGTTCTGTTACCTGGGGGTTCAGATAACAACGAACTTAAACGATTACATAGAGAAAAACCTCCACCCAATCATAAACCGCTTTGCAGAGGACGTCAAACACTGGAACGCCCTGCCACTGACCCTACTGGGGAGAGCAGCACTATTTAAGATGATGGCACTACCTAGATTCCTGTACATACTCCAAAATGCCCCGTTACACATCCCCAGACGGGAGTTTCACAGAATCGACAGAATCCTCCGGAAACTCCTGTGGAACAATGGACACCCGAGAATAGCGCTCCACATCCTGCAGCGTTCCATCTGGGAGGGAGGCATAGGATTGCCGCGTATACGGACGTACTATTGGGCGAGTCAGATGGCAGTAATAAACAACCTATTACACGGCAACCCCTCGCTACCTCACATTAAATCTGATACCCTGGATGGAGCGAACATAACCCCACTAGAGTCCCTATACCGGAAAACTAATACCAACACAACCAAAACAATGGCTGCTCACCGGGCATTAATCTGGTCAGAGGCGCATAAACATATAAACTGGGAAGGGAAAACCACACCGGTACAGCCACTGTGGGCAAATAAACACATCCCTGAGCTGGACAGGCTCCCAAAATGGCGGAACTGGATAACTGCGGGAATAACAAAAGTGGGGGATGTACTTCGGGATGGGGGAATTGTGCCATTTGAGGGGTTGGTGGAGGAGTTCAACTTCCCTGTCACTGACCGATACCGACATATGCAATTAAGTCATGCCCTACAGCGGTACTTGCCTGACCTGCGCGACAGGGCAGACTGCACCCCCATAGAGAGGAACCTGGTCCTAGACAGCCTAGACACCAAAATCACCTCGTTGATGTATAATGTTCTCACCTCGTTTGGCACACCGGAGCTATCGAGTCTAACGTCTAAGTGGGAAAGGGATGTGGGAGAAATACTGCCTGAAGACTGGATAACAATCCTAATGTACCCGAGAGAAACCGCCATTTCAGCCAGATTACGTAAAACCACAGACCCGAATTGCCTGCGCTGCCGCCAGGAAGAGGGCACCTTTTTCCACATTATATGGGGCTGTCCGCGCATCACGCTATACTGGCAACGCTGCTGCGACACACTTACTAAGGTACTGGGTCGGATCGTGCCCAGAGATCCGAAACTGATTTTGCTGGGTGTCGAGGGTGAGATGTCTCGCACTGATAAGCTACTGTTTGCAACCACCACGGCACTGATCAAACGCAACATTGCCAAGCTATGGGGTTCGGATGTAACCCCTGAGCATGCACAATGGATAGATGATGTAGATGCATGCATTGCGATGGAGCGAAGAGTATATGCGGCCAGAGGATGTCCTGGGAAAGCGGGGAAAATCTGGGAAAAGTGGGAGAACGCACAATAAGAATTTTGTACGACACAGGCCTGTGGCCAGAGTGTAATTGAAATGTAAGAGTGTACATGTAATCGTTAACATAACCTTACGTTGTTGAAAGCTGGACCTTATGTTCTTTTGTGATGTTCTTGGTTGCTGGACCCCTTCAGGGTCATTGTTCTTTTTTGTGTATTATGCAATAAAAGTGTTTAATCCAAAAAAAAAAAAAAAAAAGCAACACGGTCAGAAAGAAGTCTTCTAAATGATCCAAGAATTAAAAAATGTGGTAGCATGAAATACGTCCCCAATACTGATGCAAGAATTCTGATTCCAGCAGAACCACTTCAGCAACAAAATTCAACAAACCCAAGATGGGCTAGACAGGAAAAGACCAAGCGTATATGACCCATCTAGGGAACACTACCATCAGACACCCTCTTACCTGACATTAACAGCTCTTTAGTCCCCAGGATCCCCTCTCAATGGTGAATGCAAGCAAACCAGCAGGCTTTAAAGAAGACCTGTAGACCCCTTCTACAAATATAAACAGATCAAGCAAAACTTATTAGCAACTGCCTTCCAAGCACTGCTCAATGTTTCAATTGAGCAGTGGGCAGCCACACTTTCACCTTCAAAATAGCTTTCATGAACCCTCTCCCTAGGAAAGGCACTGAAATGACCCAGCTAACTGCCGCCCAATCTCCAACACACTTTTAATCACCAAAATCCTCTAGAACGACATCTACCAACAGCCGAGTCGTAACCGGTGTGATGAATCTGAATAATGAGTTCCTTCTCCCCAGAGTGGAGCCACTGGCTTTGTGGCTAGGGAGGTGAGTCCGATAAGCAGACCCTCCCTAGGAGTCTGGTCAAGAGGGCACTCTTGGGGACAAGATCTTCCATTCCAATAAGGAACTCCAAGTCCAAAACACACTTTCTGCCTACATGGGTGTTGGAACGTCTTTGGTATCTCCAGTTAGGACTATAACCAACAAAAACCCTTCTTTCACTCTATTGACTTCAGGTAATGCTGAACATAGTCTGTAAAGAATGGCTTCTTTGAAAAACAATTGTTGGTAAAAAAAATTGTTTTTAGATGGAGATGTGTGCAATAAGGAAAAAATATTGTAATCATTCAATATCACAACATAGAACGTTAAAGTGTTTACAGTAAAAACATTAGTTGCTTTGCACGTTATGCATATGTGTACTCTTTATGCATGATTTTGCACAAAATCTGTTTGATGTGTATAATTGAATAATTTTATATTGTCGGTCTAATGTGAATATGTTGTTGAATTTTAATTTGATATTATTATGAAATAAATATTCTATATTCACTTATTTGCCTGAACTGATCCATGTTCTTGGACTAAGCCCTACAAATTGAAATAATTGACACGCGAGAAGACTGAACATTATTTTTGGTTGGATGACGTGGACAGCGAATGGAAGAGAGCCTGCTACGGAGGGAGGAGAGTCATCGCTACGCAGGGGCGAGCCTCTATAGTCCTGGAAGGGAAGAGCTACACCAAGCTGCAGAGCCAGCTTTGGCATGGGAGAAGCGAGACCCGCTAGCTGGAGGCTGAGAGGCAGGCGCTCTGACCAGTCAGGAGAGGGATGGAGTTGGAAAGAAAACAGTCTTCCCTGGTGGCACGACTACTGGAGAACAGATGTGGGCATGGCACCCAGCAACCGACGCAGAGACCAGAGGAAGGAAAGGAGCCCGGGTCCCCAAGTTCCACACAGCAAGTGCCTTTGCCGACAAGACAAGTACAGACAGGTAAGTGAATGTTCCCAAAGTAAGGTTGCCAGTGAGGGCTATGAACTTTGGATTTCAAGATTGGCAAAACCAACAAAGATACAAGAGTCTGAAAAAACGCAATAGGCACACGACGCAGGTAAAACGGAGTGAAAGAGATACGAACACTGTATATCAAGGCTGGAGAAACCACCAACAGTATGAGAGCCTAAGAGAATCGGACGGGCACACGCTGTATGTCAAAAGGAGTGAAAGGGATACATGTGCTTTATGCCAAGGCTGGGAAATCTGACAAAGATATGAGGAGATACGTCCTACATGAAACAGAAGGAAAGTAGTATGAACGCTATACAACAAGGCAAGCCAATTAGGTAACAGGAACATGGAATACCTGAGCGGGCATAGCACTAGGTTTATCAATTTGATTGAGAACCAATAATCCTGACAAAGAGCCACAGGAGCTTTTGGGCGGACCCACTGCCACAAAGGTGGGATACAGAAAAGTGTGTGTAAAGTGATTCTGGAGGTATTGGACCACTGGTAAAAATCAGGGAAAAGGAATTTAAGAATTGTTCTTTTCCAAAGAGGGAAGAGAAAACAATAGAGAGGATATTTGTATATTTAACCGACAAACTCTATAAAAAGACTGAACTGAACTGTGTCAATATATTCCAAAGGAACTTTAAGTCTGAGAAGAAGTGGAGGGGTGGCTAGCAGCGCTGACTAGTCGGACGCTGCTGCAATGGCCTCCGTGTGAAGCCCTGGAGGAACGATCGGTGCCCCCAGAGCTCTGATGAGGTGCAGCATCATCTGCTGCACACTTTGATCGAGCGACGGAGCCGGACATCACCTGGGAGCCGAGATATTAGATGTGGTAGCTCAGTGGCACCCACGGCAGAGCTCCAACAATATGGCGGCCACCTGACAGAGCCCCAACACACGGCTTGGCTGCTTCCGCCCCAACCCCACCCCGTATCCCGTTGTTCCTGGTGCAGGGGCTAAAGAAAGGAGTTCCTGCTCCCTGAGCAGAGGTATGAGAAAAGCTGTGACATCCTTGGGTGCCGATGGAGCGGGGAGAGAGCTCCACTCGGCTCATCAGAAGCACAGCGGGCCAGGGCTACATGGCGACCGCTAACCCTTCCATGTCCATGTCCTGATTAGAAGAGCCATCAGCGCCAGGGACAGCCACACAACCATCATCTTTGAGCCTGGGGTCGGACTGCCTAAGTTTCAGAAGGTGAGGTGCAGCAGGGAAAATGTGTTTGCATTAAGCTGCTGAAAACGCTCTGTGTGGTGTGCTGTGGGGAAAAAGACTGGGAGCCTCCAGGGAACACTCCCATGCTAATGCTGGCAGAGGTGCTGGAAGAAACATCGGGTTAGAAGTAGAAGTAGTCCTTAACATCTGGTGCATCAGGAAGGAGACATCCACCCACCCCCCGCTCCATAACACCCACCTTACTGGACTACCTTGAAGGCCCTCCCCCACCTCCACACTTCAGTCACCCGGACACCTAACACGCACAGAATGGCGGCCACCATCCACGCTACACTTGAAGCGCCTTAATTTAAGGGGACTCTGAAACTAGAGCACGCAGCCTCCCAAGCCCAAGGAAGCCGCAACTGCATTGCGAAACAGTAAAATTCCCAGAAAAATGCAGACATCGCTACTCTGCTGCAACCCCAGGACAAAAGTAAGAAAACAGAGGCCACCAAAACCCCAAAACACCAGCCGAAAACCCCCACTGGGCAGCTGGCCACCAAGAAAAATGTGTACTCTTTTATGTGCGAAATCAAGGCGGAATTCCAGAGCTGCATAGCAGGGATCTCATCGTAGGTGGACCATCTAGATCAACAAGTTCTGGAGGTGCAACAGAGGCTCGGGAAGTGGAAGACCACACGACAGACCAGACCACGTTAGTAGCTGAGCTTCAACGCAGGATCCAGGTGTTGGATGGGAAAACCAAAGAGATAACAGGAAGACATGGAGAATAGAGCCCGCAGGAACAACCTCCGGATCAAGAGGGTACCCACCTCTTCCAGACACTCCTGCTGCACTTGGACAAGGCGATGCCGCTTCTCGACCAACTCACAGACTGCATGCCCGAGGGAGCCGGTCCTCAGACAGGCCCCCAGATGGGGTCACACGGATCCACTTCTTTACGCGAAGCAGGAAATCCTAGCAGCCAGCCGAACACAGGGAGACCTAACATTCCAGGGGCACCTCTGCAAATTTTCCAGGACCTATCCATGGCAACAATACAGAGACAGAGAGAGCTTAGACTCCCAACGGGTTTCCTGCAACACCAAAAGGTGCATTATCGGTGGTTGTTCCCCCGCCACTCTACTGTTTTGTCTTGGTGATACAACACGCACCAACGTCACACTGGATGAGGCGGAAGACATCTAAAGGGTGGCCACCCCAGAAACAGAAGCAGGCCCCCCAGAGAAACCCTCATTAACACCAAGGAAGAGAGAAGCTCCCAAACCAAAGCGAAACACCTGGGCAAAGGTGGCCAAGGGGCACAAGCCAGGGACCCCTCCGCAGCAAACCTGAAGGCCTCCCCCCTATAAATCTCGAGCAAGCTCTTCCCATATGACGTCTCATCCCGGGCGCCCCAACACTATGCTGGGAACCTCAAACTTTAACCCGGGCTTCACACAGCCTTTGCCTGGCCAGAAGTGCTATGGCGCCTGAAGGCCCACGGGGAATTCACCCCAACCTCAGTTGCATGTTACGGTTAATGTTAACAAGTTGGATTTCAACTGCCGTTCTATTATCGCAGCTCCATAGTTGGATGCAAAAGTTAAAAACTAGGTTGCAGATTGGGAATCTAACAGCGACAAAACTCGATTGTGGACAAAACTGACCCGGATTCCCCTCATATGTGACAGATTTGAACCCCCCCGGCCCCAACAGAACCCCCGCCCCACCAGAAACTTAATTTTGTTTCACTCAATGTGAAGGGCCTTAATGCACCTACAAAATGAAAATCTATCCTCCAGCGCCTGCAAGACCTTCAGCTCAGTGGGCTTCATACAGGAAACTCACCTGATCCCAGCAGACTGCCCCTCCTCCGCAATAGAAACTTCCCATTTCGAATACTCTGCTTCCAATGGCTCGAAGAGAGGGGGGACAGCAATCCTCAAAGCGAAAGAAGCCTTGTTCAAGGCGCTGGAAACGTACTGCCCGGAAGGACGCTACACAGAAGTGAAAGGTATGTTTTTTGGGCAACTATGTACACACTTGTCTCCGTCTATGCACCCAACGAGGGTCAATAAGCCTTTTATATAGAACTAGAATCTAAGCTTCTCCCTTTCACTGAAGGCGAAGTGATCATTGGGTGAAACTTTAATAGGGTCCCAGACACCCTGATGGATAAATCCCACCCACCAGCCCCGAAGGACTTTAAGATTGCAATGGGGCTCCTGCACCTATTCAAGACTCTAGGGGTGGTTGACGCCTAGAGGGTACTACACCAGGGAGAAAAGAACTTCTCATTGACCTGCTCCTGACACCCCGCTGCCCCGCCCAATTTCTGTCTTTTGTCAATGAGGCGAGTATACTCCGAGAACTCTGTCAGACCATGCTCCAATCCATCTAACCTCCCATTTCCAGTTATCAAATTCCTTAAAGCAAGGGCCCCAGTGTCATGATCTCTGCTTCCAAAAGATCAGGACTTGCCAGACTCCCTTGGAAGCAGACCCATAACCCCGGTTCCAAGTGCCAGCCAGTCCCAATTGGGACCTTTTGGACCCTGTCCTGGCGCCAGTGGCACCAGGCTCATAAAGATGCCCAGTCCCAGCGCTGGAAGCGCCGGGCTCATAATGCTTGGGTGGACTTACCTGCAGCAGACCATGCTGCTTACTTACCTGCCAGTTGAACCCCTGATCCTCTTCTGTTTGGGACTACTTTTCCTGTTGGGTGGGGCAGGAGCCACTCCCTAGGTTCAGAACACTGGAACTCTTCTGGAAAGCAGGAACTCTTTTCTTACCTAGGCGTGGCTGTGGAAGGAGACACCTAAGCACTACAGGAGGCTATTTAAACCACACCCGATGGATGAATCTTGCTTTGCGTTATTCTGCATTCTCTGCAGCAGAACGCTCATCGTGTCTTCTGCTTCTGATCCTGGGCCTAAGGGAACAAAGGCTTACCATCCTGGAATCCAGTCTTCAGCAGCACCTGTAAAGACAAAGAAAGAACAGGTTAGCACTACGGTCTTCAGTGGCAGCGCATCTCTTACCTGGTCCATCGGCTGTCACCAACGCCTCGCGCTGCATTCCGGCATCTGAAAGACAAAGGCTTACCTACTCTTCGCATGCTGCGGAGGTCTTCGCACTGCATTCCGGCATCTGAAAGACAAAAGCTTACCAGCTCTTTGCACGCTCCGGAGGCCTTCGGCGCTGCATCCCGCATCTGAAAGACAAAAGAAGGTGCGTTTAAAGACATTGGGCGACTTTATTACTCACGTGCCATTACTCCTTCCCACGCCGAATCCAGTGGGTATTCCAGCACCCTTCAGCTTCTCTAAAGCTCTGAACTTGTACCTGCAAGATAAAAGGGACAGTTAGTGCGCATCGTGAAGCAGGCTACAAGCGCTTACTTACGTGCTTCCAGGCGCTTCTATTCCTCACGCGGGTTCGATCCTCAACTCTCATCAGCCCGCCATCCGCCATCGCCGGAACCCTGCAAAACAAGGGATATCATTACAAAAGACTTTTAAGACATTTGAAGTGCCCAGAACTTACCGTTCGTGCAGTTAACGACGGACAGCAGTCCTCGGAGGTCAAGAGGCCTGCACCCTTATCCAGTGAAGAAACTGGTTACGGCACCCTGCCCCGAGGCAGATGGAGAGCTCGGCGTTCACTTACCTAAGGTGAGGGCGTTAACCTTTGGGGTTCTACAGGAGAAGAGAAAGGGAAGAGGAGAGAGGCACCCAATAACCCCAGTTCATTAATCCCATATTTTCTATCTGCAGACATCTTACTCTTCGAGTCAGACATACAGTGCACAGAGGTCCAGCCCAAAGAGCCAACCGTGTGTTACACATCACCTTTGAAGATACGGCATTCACCCAGTCAAGACCGGCGCCTCTGCGGGAATAAGGTGAGCGTTACACCCAGTCCCCAATGGGCTCGCAACTAGATTTCACAGGCTCTTTCACCCCCAACTCTTAACCCACCTCACGGCTCTCTTTAATTCCCCTCGTCTGTTGGGCTCTACTACACCCATCAATGAAAGAATCCTTGACCATTCTCCTATTAAAGCAGGCAAAGCTCCCAGGGATTGTACCTCCTACAGGCCCATCTCCTTACTTAATATAGACACCAATATATACCCCAAAGGCGTGGCTAATCGCCTAGCAGCAGTCCTACCCAAAATAATGAACCCAGACCAAACTGGCTTCATATTGGGCAGATCAACGGGAGAGAACATCCAGCGGGCTCTGGATCTGGAGGAGGTGGCATCCTCAGATCACCATAAGATAGCGCTACTAGCCTTGGATGCGTCCAAAGCCTTTGATAAAGTAGACTGGTCTTTATGACTATTAACCCTTGAAGCCTTCCAGTTCGGTCCTCTTTTTCGTAAAATGGTTTTGTTCAATTGCCGCTCCCCTAGAACCTCCTTGCGGGTTAATCAGATTAACAGCGCCCATACCTCAGACCTGCGGAATTAGACCGGGGTGCCCCCTCTCCCCTTTGTTATTCGCCTTAATAATGAAAACGCTAGCTCAATGGGTTCGGGAAAACTCTTCCATTAAGGGCCTACAAATAGGCACTACACAGCACAAACTCTCTCTCTACGCTGACAAGGTCCTGCTCACCACAACGAATATCCAGCCCTCGTTAGAACAATCCCTTCCGGAAGTACACAAATGTGGTAGGGTTCACTATTAACTACAAAAAATCCTCAGCGTTGGGGGTGGGACGGACTCCAGACAAAACAGATAACCTTAAGCCCCTCTGCCCATCCAATGTCGGCAAGCTATAGACAAGCAGGGGGTTTGCATTCCTGCCCAGCCAGGAGAAATATACTCAGCAAACTCCCCCACCCCTCTTTAAAGAACTGGAAAAAGACCTAGATCGGTGGGCTTCCCAAGACATTTTACTCCTGCAGCGAATCACAGCATGTAAGATGAACCTGCTGCCACGATTCCTCTGTTCCCGCTCCACTCTGCCCGTCCTTATCCCGCTAGCCCCAGTCTCTGCTTACAACAGAAAATGCTTTGCTTCATATGGAAAGGGAAAACAGCTAGGATTCCTAAAAGGTGATGATGGGCAGTGCTCATCTGAGGGGTCTGCGGGTCCCAAATTTACGTAAATACCATGTAGCCTCACAATTAGCATGTTTCCAGCCATGGCTCCCCTCAACAGATCCTCCAAAATGGGTGGCAATCGAACAATCAAGATTACTGCTACCCCTCAACTCCCTCCCCTATGTGTCTGCCCCTGTTTGTAAATCTTGGCCGGACAGGCTTTCCTCTACCAAATTTACAGAGAAAATGTGGGATTGGGCAGTGAAATCCAAAAGGTGTCCCAAGTGGACTGGGCGCAAACACCCCAAACTTTCCAAATCCGTCCTTCACCCCTGGGATCCACCCCACAAACTTCAGGAACTGGATGGGGTGGGTGGTCTTCGAACCCTAGTGCAATTATTTGAAAATGGCCAACCACATACATTTGAGAGCTGCAAAGAGATCTTTCAACTGGCCAAGTTGGACAGAGTATCCTAAGCCCAGCTCCGTCATTGATACACTCATCCACTAATTGGACTGAGAGCTACACAGAACCTCAGCCCCATCGAGCTCACCTTACAAGAGGATCTAACCAGAGGCAATACCTCTAAAGTGTATAAACTACAAGAGGACATGCTGATCCAATGTCCTACATATATGTCACAATGGGAAATAGATCTGGGAAATCTGATCAAGGATCACTCTTAGGTTGATATCTAGACTAGAGGCCACTCCTCCTCCTCCGTGTGTGTAATGAACAGAGAATGTGCCCTGAAGCTCATTCTCCGCTGGTACTATCCCTCAGTGCGACTCCACCATATTCAGAACTTGCTGGACCCACATTGTTGCCGAAAATGTGGGATGCAAGGCACCTACCTGCAGATATGGTGGGATTGCCCCACTGTTCAGTCCTTTTGGGACAGGGTCCTAGCGGTAATTGAAGCCATCACCCAGGTCAAACTTCAGAGAGAGCCCCAGTGATCCTCCTCGGATCCTCCGTCCAGGGGGTCTAAACAAGATCATGGGCGACCGCCAAACTTACCACCCAGTTGCTCTTGGCAGGAAGAGTTGCAATCGCCCGCACCTTGAAGACCCACCTCCCCACTCTCGCGAGGGCCCATTGATAACCCTACAGTACATCAAAATATGGGACATACTGGTGGCAGAAAAGATTATGGAGGCTAAGGAGGGCTTTCTGCACAAGTTCACAGATGTGTGGGTCCAGATTCTGGAATATGACCAGGAGTTTCCAGTACAAACTCACAAGCACCATCTGCCAAGCCTGGTCCTAAGAACCAGGGACTATCCTTGGCCTAACAGTAATGTGACTTAAGATGGCTGGAACGGGGTGAGGGTAAGGGGAATATACCTTTTACTTTGCAATCTGTCCTGTTAATGAATTTGATCATACCCGTTACATTGTACTGTTGTCCCATGTATACATCAGAACCAAAATAAAGTTGTTAAAAAAGAAAAAAGAGAGAGTACGTCCTCTAGGGGTTGGGCCAGGCAGAAGCCCATCCCTACACCATTGTGAAAGCCTCCCTTTTAGTTAGGTTTTCTAACGTGGTAGGGCCAGTTAGTAAACTAGGATTAAGGACTCGGGACTAATTTGTGGACTTCAACGAGCACCCTTAGTTTTTGCTTGAGAAGGTAGGGAACTTCCCTCATGGCTTCTTTTAATTTAAATAACACACATTAAAACATGACCCACTGTAGTCAAGAGTCCTTTTGGTTCACCGCACATGGATTCAAATGAGAGAGAATTCTAATGGAGTGTTTACAGAGTGAACAACAGAACAGACACATCGATTCAAATGAGAGGAACAAATGGGGGGGGGGGTGTGTGTGTGTGTGTGTGTGTGTGTGTGTGTGTGTGTGAGAGAGAGAGAGAGAGAGAGAGAGAGAGAGAGAGAGAATTCTAATGGAGTGTTTACAGAGTGAACAACAGAACAGACAGAGTGTGTGTGTGTGTGTGTGTGTGTGTGTGTGTGTGTGTGTGTGTGTGTGTGTGTGAGAGAGAGAGAGAGAGAGAGAGAGAGAGAGAGAATTCTAATGGAGTGTTTACAGAGTGAACAACAGAACAGACAAACAGCGGGGCGGGGGATGAATACCGAGGGGCACAGGAGTACAGCAGTACCGGGGAGAGGAGAGGGCTGCATCTAGCGAGTCAGGTGGTCCAAGGGGCGAGGCAATGACCTAGGTGTTGACAAAACAAGCAAATCCTTGTTGTAAGATGATGGACGGGGGCAGACTGGAAACATCACTCAATTACCATAAGCTGTATGCTAAGGGTTATGGGAGGCAAGAACTCTTTGTTCACAGAAAGGGCTACTTGAAATTTGAGGGCTGCAGTCACCTATTTCTCTTTCGTTGGTATGCTGGTTGGCAGGTTGAGAGACGCCTCAAATCTCAATTTGGCATGCTCAGGTGCTGTGCTCAGTGGCCTCCTGGGAATTCTGCCTGCCAGGACAGGGACAGTTTTTGTCAGGACAAAAAGGCATTGGTCAGTGCAGGGCCAAAATCCGTGCTCTTGGGGTGGTTCTATCCTGCTGCCTCCCACAGGCCCCAAAACTCTTCTCACAGTGGCCAAAATGACATTCCACATGCCTCCATTGACCAAAACTCCCAGATATTGAGACAGCACAAGGACCTTGGTATCAGAGTGCTGCGGCAACCTTGTAAGGGGTACCTCACATTAAAACAAGGAGCAGAAAAGATAAAAGGTGAATGTGGAGTCCTTGAAAATTGCAGCACCATGGCCAAAAAGGGGGTGCAGGGCAGCAAGAAGGGGAGAGGCAGCATGCTGGCAGTGACGGAAAAGGGATTTGCGTGGGGTGATAGGACGAACATTGCAATAAATCTGCAATCTCGAGTTTGTAGCCTCTCTGGCATGTTGGTAGGTAAGGGTCTTTGGCTGATGTCCGTGTAAACCTCTGTGCCACAGCTATCTAGTGAACGGATTACAAAGAGTCCAAAATACAGAAGCCAGGTGACTCTAATGGTGAAAAGATTTGTTTGGAAGCAGTTGGAGTGGGTGCCGTGCTAGGGTGATGTGTTCAAAAGGAAGAGCCACTTGAAAATCTTTGCTCCGCTTAATGCACCTGAAATGACAATGACCCTGACTCCATCACAAGGAAATCCTCACACTACAAATCAGAACACTTGCATCCAGCAATGACACACTGATGGCCATGCCAAGCTTCAAATGGAAATGTCATGGAGGATCTCTGCACAGAATACCTAACCTTCAGGAAACCAACTAGTCATGAGCTCTAGATCAATACCAAACCGCAACCAAAAAAATTATCGCATTAACTTTGATCCAATGGAAAATGGCCCTCTTCGCAAGCACACCCACCAACAAAGGCTATTGCAAAATAGACTTCCATCGGTTAAACATGACCCAACTGAAACACAATCAAATTACCTCTCACAAACCTCTAACGGACAGTTTTAACCTTTTCCCTGGCTGGAACCTACTATCATGAACCACCGTCTGCGTCCCTTCTGGACTTCCTGGTCCCTGACCCATAGGGGATTGAATACAGTGATGCTTCCAACATGGCCACTTGAAACGGGAAGTTCCTGGCCAGTCTCTACGCTCCACGCTCTACAAAACGGACACGCCCCCGCAGCTCTGCGCATCTCAACGCTACCGCTTGCTGTAGTCGGACGTGTGTTGCCGGAGTTCGTTCGGGGCTCTCTTTTGATTCCATGTTCCCAGTTCCTTGAATTCCCTCATCCTTCTTTCCATTCCTCTACTTTACCTCTGATCTTCCTGGATTTCTTCTGCGCTCGGATCACGGCGTTCCGTGCCTCCGAGTGCAAACATCATTCCTTCCTGGTATCCACCCTGGACTTCTGAACGCTCCCTGAAGTTGGATAGCGAACCTCACGCTGGAATCCGAAGACCAGCGTTCGGGTTTGTACAAATCCCAGACCGTCAGAAAGAAGACATCCCAGAAGGTTGCAAGCAAACATAAGCAGGTGAGAAGGGGAGAGACTTGTGACAGAGTGAGACGCCTAAAACACGATACAGATTCAGAGATGGAAGCTGGTGTTCAAGACCTCATGCGAGGCATGCAGGAACTAACCACGGAGGTACAGAACCATAAGGCTGAAAATGCTGCATTAAAGACTCTGCAACTAAAGAAAGCGTGTTATTGGGAGGAATAGTAGACAAGTATGATGGTTCTTCCAAGACTCTCCGTGCCTTCCTTGATTCATGTTTAGTGCACTTCACCTTCAAGCCCTACTATTTCTCCACTCCTAGAGCAAAGGTGGGCTTTATGATCTCACACCTCTCTGGAAATGCCTTGACCTGGGCAACGCCCCTAGTCAATTCGGGCGACGCTCTCCTGGATGATTATGATGGTTTTGTAAATGCTCTAAAGGCCATGTTTGATCGCCCAGAAAAGGTGTACAGTGCCCAGGAAAGACTGCTCGAATTTCAACAAGGATCTCAGGATATGCTCACTTATGTGACCCATTTTAAACAGCTCGTGAAAGAAGCAGATTGGTCTCAAGAAGCCAGCTTCACTCTCTTCCGAAGAGGTCTGAATCAAGAGATAAAGGACGAGTTAGCTGGGGTAGCTCGCCCAAGCTCCTTCCAGGCTCTCATGGACCTGTCCTTTCAAATAGACTTCTGAATCCAAGAAAGAAGAGCAGAGAAAAAGAAGTCTAAATCGGCTTCCCAGAAGACCATCACAGAACATCCGCCTAGATCTGAGCCCACAGTTTCTCCAACCCCGGACCCAGAACCCATGCAACTGGGGGCCTTCCGTGGACCCATTACCCCACAAGAAAGGATGCGACGGATTCACACTGGTCTGTGCATGTAGTGCGCCTCCGATAAACACCTTGTGAGGGAATGCCCTATTGCTCCTCCACGGTGTTCGGGGAACGCCAGCTCGCGATCCTAGAAGGGGCACAGTTTCGGGAGGAAGATGTTTGCTCCACATCAATTCCATCCTTGAACTCTCCGGGAAAAAATAATCTTGTGGTTCTACAGGCCTTTCTATCGCCTTCCGAGAAAGAATGCTACCCCATCCTGGCATTAGTAGATTGCGGAGCCATGGGCATATTCCAAGATCATGCTTGGGTCACTGCTCACAACATTCCACATGAAAGCCGAGGAACAATGCAACATATAGAGGCTATTGATGGGCGACCTCCATCTTCAGGACCCATAACCCTTCAGACTGAAGAGATTTTAATCTCTATAAACCACCATCGAGAGAAGATCAAATTTGACATTATAAAATCAGCCCATTATCCGATGGTTCTAGGAATGCCCTGGTTACAAAGGCATAACCCCTACATCAATTGGGCAGCAGGCTCCCTATTCCTTGGATCTGAACACTGTCTCACTGCTTACCCCTAGATTCCTTACCGAAGTCTGCTGAAGACTCGCAAAGTCCAGTCTTCTGAAGACAGCAAAGTCCAGTCACCATCTCCAACATCATCCAGATTCCCAGGGCCTACCAAGCCTTTTCTGATGCATTTTCGACTGCAATAGTTCAAGCTCTCCCTCCTCACAGACCAAAGTATTGTGCCATCGATACTGAACCTTCAGCAGTGATTCCTTTCGGCAGGATGTTTATTTTATCAGAGCCTGAAAAGAGGGCCCTTTGGGAATACCTGGATACTAACCTGGAAAATGGCACCATACGTCCATCTAAATCCCCAGCGGGTGCTTCATTACTCTTTGTTCCCAGGAAAGACACCAAGGAGCTCAGACCATGTCTAGACTACCGTGGCCTTAATCAGTGCACTCTCAAGGACCGCTGCCCCTTGCCCCTCATCTCGGATATCTTGGAAGCAGTCAGAGGTGCAGTGATCTTCACAAAATTAGAACTAAGGGGTGCCTACCATCTTATTCGTATAAAGGAAGGTGACAAATGGAAAACAGCCTTTAGAACCCACTTTGGCCATTTTGAATACCTGGTTATGCCCTTTAGACTTGCTAATGCCCCAGTGGTATTCCAACATTTTATGGATCGAGTGTTCTATGATATGCTGCTCATCTGCGTCATCGTATATCTGGACGATATACTTATATACTCCAAGGACCATCTAAAACATGAAGAGCACGTAAAGGCAGTCTTACAACGTCTACGTTAACATAAGCTCCTGGCCAAGCCCGAGAAGTGCCTTTTCCATGTATCAACTGTTCACTACCTCGGATTTGTTCTCAGCCTGAAGGGAATCGGAATGGACTCCTCGAAGGTAGACTCTATTTTGTCCTGGCCCGTTCCAACTACTATCAAACAGGTTCAATCCTTCCTGGGGCTTGCTAACTTCTATCAGAAATGTATACCAACCTTTTCAGAGATAGTGCATCTTATTGTTATATTATTAAAGAAGGACACCCCCTTACTGTGGACCTCAGCCCAAGATACAACGTTTCAACGGTTGAAGTCGGAGTTCACACAAGCCCCCATCCTAGCTCAACCCGATATTGATCGACCTTTTCTTGACGAGACTGATGCTTCCAACAACGCCATCGGTGCAGTCCTAAAGCAAGAGTTAGATGACAAGTTAGAACACCCCATCGCCTATCTTTCTCGTACCTTGACCCCCAGTGAAACCCATTACTCCGTTTTGGAAAAGGAACTACAAGCCATCCGTCAAGCCTTCACTGACTGGCGTCATCTCCTCCTGGGAGCTAAACACCCAGTACCTGTTTGCACGGACCATCGGAATCTTCAAGTCCTACAAGCTCTAGAATGTAGAAACAGTCGTCATGCAGGTTGGACCTTCTTTTTTGCTCAATACCAGTTCCAAATCCATCATGTCCCTGGAACACACAGCATTATAGCCGATGCCTTATCCAGACGTCCAGATTACGAAACCCTTGAAGATCGGATCTTCCCAAAGATGTTTCCCGCCCAATATTTGTTGCCCAAGCACTCACCCACCTGGAAAATATTCAAAGTCAAACTCAATCCTCTGAAACCTGGAAGGAGTTTAAGAGAAACAATAAATGGAATCTCACAACAAGGGACGGGTATCTATTCAAGGACAATCGGTTGGTCATTCTCAGTACTCTTGTACTGAGACAAAAGATCACAAGCTTATGTCATGATACCTTTCATTCTGGACACCGTGGCATTACCAACACCCTCCATCTAATACAAAGACAGTTTTGGTGGCCGAAGATTAAGGATGATATTGTCATGACCACAGGTTAGTTTATTTTCCCATACTTGTCCTAAGAGTAGCAGGTTCATAGGGAATTTATTTGCCCTAGGTAGTTATTGATTCTAACTCCCCATATTAATGGTTGGTTGAGTTTCTTTAATGGCCGCTAGGTGGCTCCTCTGGTCAGTTAGTTAGCGGGTCTAGTTGTTTTCTTGTGCCAGCTATTTAAGCCCCGCCCCTCAGGAGGCTCACGCTTCGCGTCGTTTGTCTGAGTTCAGACTGAACGCTCGCCGCGTACCTCCGTTCCCTGTCACCGCTCAATATACCTTGTCCACAGAAAATTCCATTAATTCCTTGAGTAACTTTAATTAGTTATCAGCTCCCTTCCTGTGTTTTCCAGTTGCTGCCGTTCCCGGCTCAGTCACAGTCCATAGTTGAAGTCCTGTCATAGCGTTCTCCTCAGCTCTCAGTTCGTAGCAGTCTTCTCTCACGCAAGTACACCTATTATATGCAAATGCATTTGCTTCGTTTTTGTTGCCTTATCAGATACATTGAAATTGTGGATGAATGTTATTTGAATTCCTCACGCATCTTCAGGATATTACGTTGTTTTTGGCGGGTTCGCGCCCTTTTCCTGTGGAGTTTTGTCTGGGAAGCTGATATTCTAGTCAGAAATTTTTGGTCACATTAAGGTTCATATTACGCTCAGTGATGAGGTGTTTTCCTGTTTCCGTCTCGTAGTGTAGTGAGGTAGTTTTTTCTGTAATTCTACACTTGCATTACACCTGAGCTTATTGCCCCCTTTTAGGTTCAATTAGCATAGGGTTTATGTCATTGTTTTAGTGCCATTTAGTCCCTTTCAAAAGAAACTGTTATCCAGTGTCCCCTCTTCAGAACTTGCGCCCCTGTATAAAACAGGATGGAGAGCTCAACTAATTAAATACCAAGGTGAGATATTTGCTGGCTCCCATATTACCAGTTTAGACCTTCTGTTTTACAAGAGAAAACTAAGGAAGGGAAAATTGTTATTTTCTTCACAGAAATTCAGTGTCTAGTTGCCAGGAAGGTAGAAGTCAGTTGGAGTTCCAGAAGGTTCCCGCAGAGTTTTCAGGTGAGCATTACAGAACGCGAAGCCGCTTTTAAAAAAAAAAATACTCTGCCTGGACATTATGGAAACTCCAGAAGTAGACCAGTTGGCTCAGTTATTGGGAGAACTAAGGGCAGAGGTCCATGCCGCCCGCTCAGAAACCAGTGCTCTCCGGAGAGAATTAATTGTTAACCGGGATCGCACTGAGGAGTTAGCTCGTCAGATGTTGCAAGCCCAAGCGGGTCAAACTCCCTTGCCTTCTCCCAGTGCATCTGCCCCAGTTTCAGTCACGCCTCCCTCACCAGTTCAAGTAATTGTTCCCGGCAATATCCCATTAGCTCCTCCTGAACGCTTTCTAGGAGATCCTAAGAAGTTTGCGGTTTTTCTCAACCAATGCCAGCTTCATTTCCTCTGTCGCCCTGGGGTATTTCCTTCTGATCAGGCCAAGGTAGCGTTTATATTATCCTATTTGGGTGGTTATGCAGCTGATTCGTCAATCCCGTTAGTAAATAGGGATGATCCGATTTTGAGAAATCTTGTAGAATTTCAGAAGGAGATGGAGAAATTGTTTGCACGTCATGCTCAGGGTCAGGCTCTGGATAATGAGTTGCTTTCACTTCGCCAAGGTAACCAGGATTTGTTGGCATATGTAGCAACCTTTAACAGATTGGTGGCAGAAACAAACTGGCCCACAGAGAAAAGAACCACCTTATTTCAGAGAGGATTACGTAATGAATTGAAGGACGTCCTGGCTCAGGTGGTGAATCCTCCAGAAGGAATTGCAGAATTCATTGATCTAACGGTACAACTTGACCAAAGATTGCAAGACAGAAGAATGGATCGCTCTCGTTCAGAAAACAGAACTTATTTTGTGCGCCCCAAGGAAAATCAGTTGAGAACCAGTTCAGAGAGTTCCGTTGAACCCATGCAGTTGGGAGCCGTCAGTGGACCGATATCACAAGCTGAAAGAGACAAGAGACGCCAACAACAGTTGTGTCTTTACTGTGGTAAGGCTGGTCATTTTCTCAAGGAGTGTCCTATTAAACCTTCCAGGAAGACTATTGGAGGTGTTAACCCAGACAAGAAGGACTCGGGTTCGGAAAACTCCAGTGCCCGACAAGTGTAGAGGTCAACTTGTCGAGCATGGAAAAAGGTTTGGTGACCTCACATTTTGTTTTTCCCATTACCTTATCCAGTACGAAACAGCCCACCAGAATGCAGATTTTGCAAGCCTACATCGATTGTGGAGCAGTTGGGAATTACATGGATATCGATTTGGCAACTAGGATGGGTTTTCCTTGTACGAACAAGCACAAAGCTGAAAATGTATCAGCAGTCGATGGTACGCCCTTGGCTTCAGGTCCTGTTACTCAATGCACGGAGAACCTTATTATGTGTTGTCAGGGAAAACATGAAGAGAGAATCACGTTCGACCTTATTAGCGTTCCCCAACTCCAAATTATACTTGGCTTACCCTGGTTGGAGAAACATAACCCAAGGATTGATTGGCGAACTCGGTCTTTGACCTTTGCTGCTGAGTGTAGAGAATCTTGCTGTAAAACAAACACCCAGGATGATTCCCGTTTAATGGAGAAGGTCTCTGTATCAACGTTAGGAATCATCGGCTTACTACCTCACGAGTATGCAGAATTTCGAGACGTCTTTGAAGAGAAATTGGCCGAGGAGCTTCCTCCACATCGGCCCTATGATTGTCAGATTGATCTTCTTCCTGGAAGTGAAATTCCGTGTAGTCGGATTTATTCACTAACGGAGAAAGAAGATGCTCACCTAAAGAAATACATAGACCAATACTTAGCCAACGGTTTCATCCGACCCTCTAAGTCTCCTGCTGCTTCGCCTCTTTTTTTTGTTGCAAAGAAGGAAGGCGATCTCAGAACTTGCATCGATTACCGAGCACTCAACCAGATTACTGTCAAGAATCGATATCCTATTCCCCTCATTTCAAATTTGTTGGACCAAATTAAAGGATCTCAGATATTCACCAAGCTGGATCTTAGAGGGGCGTATCACCTGATCCGAGTGAAGGAAGGCGACGAGTGGAAGACTGCCTTTCGCACAAAGTATGGCCTCTTCGAATACCAAGTCATGCCATTCGGGTTATGCAACGCTCCAGCAGCATTTCAGTGCTTTATGAATGACGTTTTGAAAGATTTGCTCGATGTCTGCGCAGTAGTATATATTGACGATATCTTGATCTTTTCAGCAACCCTCTCGGAGCATGTGAATCACGTTTCAGCAGTTTTGAAAAGATTGCGAGAGCACTCCCTTTTTGTGAAGATGGAAAAGTGTTCATTTCATGTTCCTGAAGTAGAGTTTCTAGGGTTTGTGCTGTCCTCTCAAGGAGTGAAGATGGATGTTCGTAAGGTAGAGGAGATTCTTTCATGGCCAGTTCCAACTTCGGTGAAAGGAGTCCAAAGTTTTTTAGGTTTTGCAAATTTCTATAGAAGATTTGTGGAAAATTTCTCGCAGTTGGTTCATCCAATCACGTCTTTGCTTAAAAAGAACCAGAAGTTTACCTGGACACCAGAGGCCACCATTGCTTTTCAGACTCTCAAGTCCAAGTTTACTGAGGCTCCTATTTTGAGACATCCTCGTCCTGACTTACCTTTTATTGTAGAGACAGATGCCTTGAGTGCTGCCATGGGGGCTGTTTTGTCTCAACGAGATCCACAGACTCAAGTTTTGCATCCAGTGGCGTTTTGGTCGAAAGAATTTTCAGCTGCAGAACGAAATTATACCATTACCGACAGGGAACTGTTGGCAATCAAGTGCGCCTTAAAGGAATGGAGACATTATTTGCTTGGTGCCCAACACACAGTCACCATCCTTACCGACCACCGAAACTTGCAGTATCTCCGCTCAGTCAAGGCCCAATCGGCTAGACAACTGCGATGGGCTTTATTCTTCGCAGAGTACGACTTTGTCATCACTTTTCGGCCAGGAGTTCGAAATGGGAAGGCCGACGCCTTGTCCCGGATTGGCAATGAAGATGAGACCTTTGTTCCCCAAGTTCCAAACAACATCATTGCTGGAGACAGGGTTTTAGGATTGCTAAACACTTCAGACCCTTTTTATGAAGAACTGCGGAAGGAAGTCAAGAGGAATGTGGTTCCTGAAGAGCTGCTTACCTGGACAAATCGAGGCGATCAATTCACCCTGCAGGAGGATATCCCGCATTATCAAAATCGCTTGTACCTACCTACTGAAGAATTGAGAAGACAAGTAATTGCTAACTACCATAGCTCCTTGATTGAGGGACATCCAGGGGTCACAAAGTCTTTGGAAAAAATCAAGAGACACTACTGGTGGCCTACATGGCGCAAAGATGTCATTCAATTTATTCAAACCTGTGGAACGTGTGCACAAAATAAGAATACTAAGAAAAGACCGGCCGGTCTTCTTCAACCTTTGGATGTACCACCGAGTCCTTGGCATACCGTGTCAATGGATTTTATTACCGATCTTCCTCCATGTAGGGGTTTTGACACCATTCTAGTGGTGGTTGACTTATTCTCCAAGATGGCACATTTTATCGCAGTCCAAGGACTTCCGACAGCTTCTGGATTGGCCAAGATATTTCTGGAGAATATTGTTAAGGCGCATGGTTTTCCCTCCATTGTAATCTCAGATCGAGGTAGTCAATTTGTTTCTAAATTTTGGAGGCAATGTTGTGCTCTGGCCAAGATTGATGTTCGACTATCCACCAGCCATCATCCCCAAACCGATGGTCAGACGGAGCGCACCAACCAGACCTTAGAACAGTATTTACGATGCATGCTTCACCAAACACAAGACTCTTGGTTGGATATATTGTGGGTGGCAGAATATGCTTACAACAATTCAACTCATTCCTCTACTGGGCTTACTCCATTCTATACATTGCATGGCAAACATCCTCTAACTTCAGCCTTTGACCCTCCAGAACCTTTAGAGATGCCCGCTGTGAAAACTCTCCATGAATTCATCTCAACGGCCCACACTAGGGCTCAAGCTAGCTTGTCCGCAGCCAAGGAAAGTCAGAAGAAGTTTGCTGACCGCCATCGAAGTGTAGCTCCTAGGTTTCAAGTCGGAGACTCTGTGTGGCTATCCTCCAGAAATTTGATGTTGAAAGGTTCAAAGAAATTTCTTCCTCGATTTTTGGGTCCGTTCTCCATAGAAGCCATCATCAACCCAGTGGCAATGAAATTGACCCTTCCTCGGAAGATGCGAATTCATCCAGTTTTTCATGTGTCTTTACTGAAACCAGTAACGCCAGATACTCGTTTAGAACCAGCTCCTGCTCCTGTTGAGTTTGAAGACAATCAATCTGAATATGAAGTGAAGGATATTTTAGACTCCAAGATTGTCAGGCACAAGGTTTTTTATCTGATTGACTGGAAGGGTTACGGTCCCTTAGATTGATCCTGGGAACCTAAAGAAAACATACCTGCCACTAGATTGTTAAAAAGGTTTCATCAGAATCACCCCAATAAACCGGGAGGAGAGTCCTTGAGGAGGGGTACTGTCATGACCACAGGTTAGTTTATTTTCCCATACTTGTCCTAAGAGTAGCAGGTTCATAGGGAATTTATTTGCCCTAGCTAGTTATTGATTCTAACTCCCCATATTAATGGTTGGTTGAGTTTCTTTAATGGCCGCTAGGTGGCGCCTCTGGTCAGTTAGTTAGCGGGTCTAGTTGTTTTCTTGTGCCAGCTATTTAAGCCCCGCCCCTCAGGAGGCTCACGCTTCGCGTCGTTTGTCTGAGTTCAGACTGAACACTCGCCGCGTACCTCCGTTCCCTGTCACCGCTCAATATACCTTGTCCACAGAAAATTCCATTCATTCCTTGAGTAACTTTAATTAGTTATCAGCTCCCTTCCTGTGTTTTCCAGTTGCTGCCGTTCCCGGCTCAGTCACAGTCCATAGTTGAAGTCCTGTCATAGCGTTCTCCTCAGCTCTCAGTTCGTAGCAGTCTTCTCTCACGCAAGTACACCTATTATATGCAAATGCATTTGCTTCGTTTTTGTTGCCTTGTTGCCTTATCAGATACATTGAAATTGTGGATGAATGTTATTTGAATTCCTCACGCATCTTCAGGATATTACGTTGTTTTTGGCGGGTTCGCGCCCTTTTCCTGTGGAGTTTTGTCTGGGAAGCTGATATTCTAGTCAGAAATTTTTGGTCACATTAAGGTTCATATTACGCTCAGTGATAAGGTGTTTTCCTGTTTCCGTCTCGTAGTGTAGTGAGGTAGTTTTTTCTGTAATTCTACACTTGCATTACACCTCAGCTTATTGCCCCCTTTTAGGTTCAATTAGCATAGGGTTTATGTCATTGTTTTAGTGCCATTTAGTCCCTTTCAAAAGAAACTGTTATCCAGTGTCCCCTCTTCAGAACTTGCGCCCCTGTATAAAACAGGATGGAGAGCTCAACTAATTAAATACCAAGGTGAGATATTTGCTGGCTCCCATATTACCAGTTTAGACCTTCTGTTTTACAAGAGAAAACTAAGGAAGGGAAAATTGTTATTTTCTTCACAGAAATTCAGTGTCTAGTTCCCAGGAAGGTAGAAGTCAGTTGGAGTTCCAGAAGGTTCCCGCAGAGTTTTCAGGTGAGCGTTACAGATATCAGGGTCCAGATCCAGACATGTGCAGTCTGCAATCAGAACAAACATGATAATAAGAAACCGGCAGGCCTACTGCTCCAACCAGCAATACCAACAAGACCCTGGGAAATCATCGCCACGGATTTTAATCGTGGAACTACCATCCTCCAGGGGCTACACAACTATCATGGTTACTATTAATTTGTTTACTCATATGGCTCATTTTACACCTTTATACAAACTTCCATCCTCATCTGACCTTGCCAGAATCTTCCTAGAACACATATTCCGGCTTCATGGGCTTCCTTCCAAGATCATTTCTGACCGAGGACCCCAGTACATATCTCAGTTTTGGAAGCAGTTATGTCGTATACTGGGAATCCAGCATGCCTTGTCTTCAAGCGATCACCCACAGACTAAGGAAGCTACCGAACGTGTAAACCAAACTCTAAAACAATCCCTTTGTTGCTTCGCTACCAAGGTCCAAGATGATTGGTCACTCTTAATACCTGTGGCCGAATTCACTTATAACAATTCACATCATTCAGCTATCAGAACCAGTCCCTTCTTCTACAGTCAAGGATTTCATCCTTCAGTTCTACCCTCCGTTCTCCCACACCCTACCCCAGTTCCTGCGGTAGATTCCTGGATTGAAACCCTTATTACCGTACACAAAGAAGCAAAGGAACACTTAGAAAGGGCCCGAAGAGACGTTAAACATTACGCTGACTCCAAAAGAAGACCTGGACCTTCCTACTGTGTAGGTGATAGTCTGGTTATGCTCGAAGCTCCTTCCTCGACATCTGCGCCCAAATAAATTGTCTCCCAGATATTATGGACCCTTTTCTATACAAGAAATTGTCAATCCAGTGGCCTTTCAACTTCGACTACCAGAATCCTGGAAAAGGATCCACCCGGTTTTCCACACCTCACTGTTAAAACCATATCTTCAGTCATCTCGAACAGCTCCAAAATCTACCCCTGTGATTGTAAATGACCAACTTGAATACGAGGTTTCCAGAATCTGTGACTCCAGGTGCCGACATGGTCAACTACAATATTTGGTCAAATGGAAGGGATACCCTCCCAGTGAGCGCACCTGGGAACCCATGTCAAACATGAATGCCCCCACGCTTATTCGAAGATTCCATCTTATCCATCCAGGCAAGCCCAGAGGAGTTGGGTTTCAGAGGTGGCATACTGTCATGAACCGCCGTCTGCGTCCCTTCTGGACTTCCTGGTCCCTGACCCATAGGGGATTGAATACAGTGATCCGTCTAACATGGCCACTTGAAACGGGAAGTTCCTGGCCAGTCTCTATGTTCCACGCTCTACAAAACAGACACGCTTCCGCGGCTCTGCACGTCTCAACGCTACCGCTTGCTGTAGTCGGACGTGTGTTGCCGAGTTCGTTCGGGGCTCGCTTTTGATTCCTTGTTCCCGGTTCCTTGAATTCCCCCATCCTTCTTTCGATTCCTCTACTTTACCTCTGATCTTCCTGGATTTCTTCCGCGCTCGGATCGCGGCAATCCGTGCCTCCAAGTGCAAACATCATTCCTTCCTGGTATCCACCCTGGACTTCTGAACACTCCCGGAAGTTGGATAGCAAACCTCACGCCGGAATCCGAAGACCAGCTTTTGGGTTTGTACAAATCCCGGACCGTCAGAAAGAAGACATCCCGGACCATCAGAAAGAAGGCATCCCAGCTGGTCGCAAGCAAACAACCTAAGCAGGTGAGAAGGGGAGAGACCTGTGACACCTACTACCTTGCTTTCAAATGGCACCCAATGTTTTCATTCCCTCACTATTTGTACTCTGTCATTGGTCTACTCCACTGTTCTCCCTAACAGACTCCCAGAAAAAAATCTCCTACCAACTTACTATACACATATACCCCACACATCACCACCAGAAGCCAAGGCATTACCATTTGGGCATTAATCAAGCTATCGCTAAGCTTTCCTCTTCTGCCCATCACACGCCCCACCGCATTACATCAGCAGCTAACCAGATCCAAAGTGCTATAGCACATCAGATCTTGGGCTCACCCCTTTCAGAAAGCATATACCCAAGTGTCTCTGCCAAACTCACAAAAGTAGACCAGTACTGAGTTGCAAGTACTTCCAACCGACACCCATCAAGCTCATGCAGCAAGTCCAACAAACATGGCAGAAGAGCGCTTTAAAAGACCACACAGCAGTACATTATATGAATGCATAAACTCCAGTGGAGCACTGGCCAGCTTTCTAGTCCTCTGGAGCACCTTGGAAACCTTTCATGGTTCCGCACGGCAAGCTGTAGTATTTTTAACAGTTATGGGCTAGACATGATCTCTGTGAAGGAAGCAATACAGGCAGGATGTTGCTATTGCAGGAATAGAGCAGGTCTCGTTAGGCTATCCCTGGAACACCAAGGAGAACTGGTTAAACAGGACGACAGAGGGGGCATAAATATAATGTGAGAGAATAATGCAGATTCCCAAAAGATCGCAATGTCCCCTCACCACCTTCGTAGAGAGCTCAATTCTATTCAATCAGGGGTAAAAAATTAACTGCTAACGAACCATACAAAATCACGTGTCAGGAGGATAGCTCAGGGTAACACATTTGTCTTGGAAGCAAGACAACACATAACACCACAGGTTTGAAACCCGGGCCAGCGTTTAGAAACTGGTCCCCGGTATAAAGCACGTTATAAAATAATTATAGCCACCTCAGGGTTAAAAATTGCTGGGAGCTATTTAGATCCTGGATATAGCCTAGAAGAGCCCTATAAGTTTGACAAAAACAACCAGGAGCTACTTTTGGCTCCACAATATAACTGATGACATGCACAGAAACATACAAGTCACATTAGCATTTGGGAATGTGTAAAATTGAACTTTAGAATAGGCCTTGAAGGGTTTCAAATCATGATAATAGACTGAAAGTTATAGTTTGCATCTCATGTGGAAGTTAGATTTGTTGACCGCTGTGTATTAGCCCCTCGTACTGCAGCAGTGCAAGCAAGGTGGCATCACAGAAAAAAGAAAAAAAAAAAAAGAAGAAGAGGTTGTGACAGATATGATAATGGTAGTAAAGAGACAGCAACAAAGATTGAGGAAATGAAAGGGAAAGACATGTAAAGAAACATGGAGATAGAAGAGTCAGCAGTAATAATAAGCAATAGTGCGAGAGACCATGCAAAATATAAAGGGGTTCATGGAATTTTCCAGTGCATGCTACATGTGGAAATAAAACAGCCAAATTCGATCACCTTTTAAGTCACTTCAAAGTGGCTATTCTGGACATGTATGCATATAGCAATATGTATCGCTATCCTAAAGTAGAATTGTATAAATCTGAATTTAATTTGATCTTCTTGTTCTTTATTTTAAGCCATTAATTAAACATACACATTCCTAAAAAGTAGTTTGAGATTTCACTTTAATAACTCCTAGTCAGAGGAAAATCTCGACTCCCTGGAGCTACTTCCAGCCCCTGGTCATGAATTTCAATGTCGACCCCTGCACCTCAATTCTAAACGTACACAGAGCACACCATTTCTTACTCGCCAAGAGTTAACTATCACTAGCCAATGGCTAGTGGAGAGTGCACACTTTGAGCCCTGCATTCAACACAAGTGAAAGAGTTGTGTACGAGCGCGATAGAAATAAAATATCAATATCAAAAAAATATAAAGTCGGTCAGGATGGTGTGGCCGGTGGGCAGGCATGATGGATGCATTAATCCAAGACTACATCAATCTGGCTCCCATACCAAGGACCAGATCTGAATCTCTGACCAATGCTAGTGACAAAAAAAGCAACAGGACCAATCAAAAAACAAGGATTAGGCAGTCTTGAGAATGGCAATGCCCTGGACTAGTCCGAATTAGACACCAGCACTGTCTGTGCAGCCGCCACCTGGGTAAACTGTGGGCATGTTCAACCGGGAAGGACGAGAGGCTATTGCCAGTAAAAGGGGCCAACAGGGATACAGGATTGCAGCACTAGACCAAACTGTTGATCCAGGAAAGTAATAGGATCAAAAGCTGGAATACACCCCGAATAAATATATGGCATAGCTATGTTCAGCCTTAGGTTCTACCATTTAATTTGTTACCTCTGTTCACTGCTAGCCTGATTATGTACGCTTCCCTCTACCAGGCCCAAGGGCGTCATCTGATAGATGCAAAGTGAAACAGACCGGATCGTGGTCATTTTCTGGTCTTACAATCACTGCTAGACCAACCACAATAAACCAGCTCAACATTCAGAAGTATAGAATCCAGATGAGATACCAAACATCTCCTGAAGGAAGGTACAGCAGGTTGATCTCATTGGAGACATAGGTTAGTTGCTCTCCGAACTAGTTCTATGAATCACATTGATAATTTTAGGGCTTCTGAGAGATGGTGGGTAGGGGACGAGGTCGGTCACACTATGAAGGTACATTTCATCCTGCGTCTTCCTCCCAAATCACATCTACACATTCAGATAGAAGCTCAAAGAAAAGATTCAAATCTCCTGCCACTTTAATTGTAGAATGTCCATTCCAGTCAGATCATCTAAAATCAAGAATAATTTGCTGCAGTACTTGGGTGCTAAAAATCTAACATGTCAACAGTAGGTTTTACATAAATATAAAGCCATGTCATAGTATCATTCTTGTAGAGTTTTAAACACAATAGACTAGAACAATTAGGTTCCACTCCTTTGCATCAAAAACCATGCATTACTGAGACCCAGATAGCCAAACCCCCACATGCATGCCCAGTTCATTCCTTTAACACGCTGGCTGAAAAACAATGAAAGACAAAGCATATGTATCACATAAACTAATCACGTTTCTTGGAAACCAATAGCTTTTTGAGCAATATAAGCCAGTGGCCTCTAACATTGGTGCCGATCCTGCTATATTCCAAGATAAAATAGACAATAGAGGAATTGAGAGTTAAAGTGCTTCGTCTGGGTATGAGACAGGCTGCGCCAAGTGGGGATAGGGTATGTTAGTCGCTACTGTCAGGTACCACTCTTGGGTTACAGTTAATACTTGCTGCAACTGCAGGATTGGAACTAAATGCAGATCTACTTTGTGCAACAGAACCATCTATGACCGATGGGCCCATGGATTGGAGACCCATAGGAACATTAATACATTTGGAATCAAGATGTTAAACCCTTTGGTGGATATTCTTGAAATCAATTAAGGAGGAGGCCTTCAACTAGCCTAGAATTGATCAATGAAAATGTCATGCAATCAATCTCGAGGGTCTGGAGTCTTTTGGACAGATGTTATGCCCTCTATTAATAGACCAGCACCCGTTCATCAGGATATCCATTTCCCTTGCACCCCCATTTTTGTGACCTTTAACATGAAAAAGGTGTGGCATGATCAGTATGATATTCTGAATATCTTGTTTTCCTTTTTTTGCTGAGGTTCACATTTCAATTAATCAATTTTCCTTCTCCGCCCTGATGTTGCATTTCTGCTGTTCAATATAATACAGGTTGAAGGAACCCCAAAACTGCCCCAACATTCAGTGCTATGCGGATGACACTCAACTAATTTTCAGGCTTCCTTCGCCACCTCTTCTCCTTCTCGCATCTCTGACTGTCTGCTATCCACGAGTGGTGTGCCAGTAGGACCAAGATTCTCCTCATCAGCACACCTGCTCCCTCCTTTCCTGTCACTCTCTGGCCTGCCTCTCTAGGCCCTCTTCCGGCTCCCGCCTGTGAGGCTAAAAACCTTGGGGTCATCTTCGACTCCACACTCTCTTTCTCGCCTCACATCTCTTACGTCTCTAAGAAGTCACACTACCAGCTGCACCCCCTCTGAGGCATTCTTCCTTTCCTCTCCTTCCCCCAGAAGCTCACCGTCTCCAGAGCTCTGGTTATCCCTAGGCTGGACTACTGCAACAGCCTCTTTTTAAATCTGCCTGCCTCTACGCTTCGCCCTCTGCAACTCATCCAAAACAGGACTGCGAGACTTGTCCTTGGTCTTAAGGCCAGGGATCGTATCTCTCCAGGACGGAGATCTCTGCACTGGCTCCTAGTGGCAGCAAGGATGAAGTTCAAAACCCTCTGCATTGTCCACAAGGCCTTTCGGGGGCCAGGGGGCCTCAATACCTTCAACTCTCTCTTCCTAAATACCTTCCTTCTGGAGCTCTTCGCTCATCCGCCTCCAACTCCCTCAGGGTCAGTCACATCTCCAAGCAACGAGTTGGTGGTAGATCTCTGGTTCCGGAAGCACCTCAAGACCTTCCTCTTTGCTTCTGCTTTCTCTCCTCTCCTGCTGATCTCCTGGCTGTAACTGAAACTGCACTGGTTGCCTGGCTACCCTCTGACCTCGGGCCCAGGTCCTCTCCCTGCCAGTTGTACACCTGCACTGCCCCCTTGGCAACCCTTGCACTCTGGGACTGTTTCTGTATCCCTACAGCCCTCTCCCAGTAGTTGACATCTTATGTCTGCACTTACCCTTGCACTTGCAACCAGCGGCACAATCTCAAGGTTACCACGCCTAGTAAGATCATGGTCTCCGTATTCCCCGTTTCCCACCCCTTGCCTCGTTGCACCTTGAAACACTTGTGTATAGGTGCGTTATAAATGCCTTACCATATGTAAGCAAAAAGAAGGGATAGGGTTTAGCAGTGACTAACTCTTCTTCCATAATACTGTACAAAATCTAAAACATAACTGTAAAAGACAAACTAAAATCACCCACAGAATAATATTCAAATACAAAAAGCAGAGCACGAGATCCATCTACAACACACTCTTAAAAAGTCATTGTACAAAGACCCAATAGGACAAACAAATAATAGCATAAAGATCCAATTTATGTATCCGTATTTAAAGAACCCGACAAGTTTGTCCCTAGCACCAAATAGGTCAGACATTCTTGTAGGGGGCTGTCCTTTGTAAATCTGTAATGAGTTTCTGATTCTTGCATCTTAGATGCAGTTCACATAAAGAGTACTTTCTAAAATTGTAATGCCCAGATGCAAACAATCCAGAGAAATAAAAAGGAAGAGCGAAAAAATAAAAAAGTCACCAATCAATTAATTTACGATATTAGTACATATATAATCAATCAAACCATTTATGTTTCATCATTGTGTGGGTTTGTGAAAACACAAACATAATAATGTGCACAGTAAACGCCCATGTAGTAAAGAATGAATTCAACAGTCCTATTTAATAAGAGCCACACTCCATCAAAGCTTCCAATTGGCCTCCGAGATACACTGCAAAATACATAGCACACGCAGGGAAACAGATCAAACCTATAAAAACCACTATACAGTACTCAATTAGTAAACATATCCACCTGACAGGTCTATAACCACAGTGGCAGTTATGTTATCATCCGTCTCGTACCTTATCCTGGAGGTGAAAGATCACCGTCATCGTGATGTAGAAATCAATTTTAAATACCCCATGGGTCCAAACCAGGTAAACGTCGCTCTCTAGATGAATAAAGTTAGAAAAAAGAAACAACTTTCTCTTAGGACATGCTTAAAACCATATGCATGTTAGGAGACCATATCTCAGGACCAACCCAGTCTCTGTGGTTTTGTAATATATACCGCAATTGCAACCAACAGCTCAGTGCTGAACCCACATAAAAGCATGCTACACACAAACTCATCTATCTGGTCGTGACCTATACCCAATTGCAACTGTCACCTCAGCGCTGCACCCATATCAGGGCGCACTGCATAGAAGCTACCAGTAGCAGGATCACACGGGATGCTGTTAGAAAACGTGCAAGTTTACATTTCTTTTGCTCATATAGTTACACGTGCCAAACAGAAGTCTCACCTTCAATAGTGCAGCAAAAAACCCAAAAGTATATCTAGCGTGGACGGCTTGTATTCCAAGTATTACAACCAGTCTGTGGCGCAGGACTTATTCATCTACAAAAAATCTACCACTTCTATTCTTATTCATGGGTAAACACTACAGCCATCTTATACAGTACAGGTAACAATAGTTCTTACAAGTACAAATTGTATAGAGGTTAACAGTACTGAGATTTTCGTTTCTTCCACAATACAAAATGTGTTTTTACAAGTTGAGCAACCAAATTTAAGAGCATTCTTGTAATAAAACAACAATTTCATACTGTGGCAGTCAAATAATATATGGCACACATATGAATATAATGCAAGCTACACATATTCAACGTTATATGTTATTACCTCTTTTAGCATTGTTGTCAGTTGATTAGGATTCCAAGATAGCATCAATACCATATATTGAGCATCTTTAATGCAGTATACAATATCATCCGACAGGGCTCAATACCAAAACACGCAACAACAGCAGCAAATCTAATGTCTGTGGTCCACTATTGGATAGAGTATCATTTCTAAAGGGGTCCAACCATAAATGTCTATGTGGCTCCGAGGTAGCTTGATTAATGAAAGTATCAGTATAGACCAACACTTGTCGTGCACACCGACTGCATCCTCGGCCACAAGAGAAAAATCCCCTAGTCCATCTAGGTAGACCGAACATTGTGCCACTCAACCTCTTCATTTAACCCGAACACATGACTGAGTTTTAAAAATCATTTTTTGTTCAAAATGGATGAGTTTGCAATTGGTTTCTTCCTTGCTGGAACCATTGATCTTCTTAAGGATTATCCACGTAAAATTCTCATGGCTAGGGCCCTTTTCAATAAAATGTTTCACCATGGGCGCCTGTGTAATTTTGCCTTTCATGCAGCTAGGGTGCTCAATCAGTCTGGTCTTGCACTTTGTCTTTCCTATATAATGTAGCCCACACGGGCATGTGATCATGTACACTACATTTTCACTGTTACAGTTGCTCAGTTCTTCCAAACACCATTTGGTCTGTATCCCAATGTCAACTTCACTGATTTTCATCGTGTATTTACATATCACGCATTAACCACAAGGCCAATCACTGGAGCCATACCCAACAGGGTTGTTTGTCTTCCCAAACCCTGAGGTTTCTCTGTTCTGTCATTCCTGACCATAGATATTCCTCATATTCTGACTCCTCTTGTACGCAACTAGGGGGGCAGGTTTCCCATTATTGTAAACTTTCCTCCACGTTTTGGCAATCACTGTTCTGATCTTAGAAAACCGGTTAGAAAATGTATTGACAAAAACTGGCCCTGTCTTTTCTCATTCTGAGGGGTGCCTTTTCAAGAAGGGCTTCTTGGTTATTATAAGCCCGTTTGGCCAAATCCCTGACCAGTTACCTAGGATATCCTCTTTCCAAAGGTTTGTTATTTAATGTATTGGCACTACTCTCATACTGCTCCTTCACACTGCTGTTTCGTTTCAATCTCAGAAACTGACCAACTGGCAAGTTAAACTTTATATGTCTTGCATGGTGGCTAGAGAAATGCAACAGAGCATTTTTATCTGCCACCTTGCTGCAAGGCTTGATTCACAAGTTTCCTTCCTGATGGAAATCGTTATGTCCAAGAAATGTATTTCTTATTCACTTATTTCTTTGGTTAACTTCAGAAAAGCATTTAGCTGATTAAGCCACACAATAAAGCTCTCTGTCTCCTCTCTTGACCCTTCCTACACAAGAAAGATACAATCTATATATCTTAGCCATTGTTTAAGGTTAGATTTGCAGGGAATATTGTCGTAGTATACCGTTTTTTCGAACATTTCAAAATACAAATTGGCCAAATTGGGAGCCATCGCTGCGCCCATGGCGGTCCCTTCCACATGCTGATAAAACAGGCCATGGAATTGAATTTTTTTTCTAATGAGGGCAAACTCGGTACACCATAAAACGAAGTCATTACTCAAAGGATGATCATCATTTGGACCCATCAATACCTCTTCAATCATCTCTATAGTTGCTTTCTGGGGAATCATGGTATAAAGAGACTGAATATCCAAACACATCAATAAATGTGTATCTGCAGAAGGAAGGAGCTAGCCTTTCAATCTTGTTGATAGCATCAGTGGTGTCTTGCAAGTTGTACAAATGGTCTCAGATAATAGGCAGCACATTTGGACACAGGTTCAAAATTAGAACTCACTCCCGAAACAATGGGACGGCCTGGCGGACTCAAAGCATGTTTATATATTTTTGGCAATATATAAAACACAGGGACTCTTCCCCTTTCTCTCAAGTAATCTGCTGCTTGTTTCCCAGTCATCTGGTGATCCAATGTTCGTGTCACCTTGTCTCTAATCGCCCGGACCATTTCTTCGGTGGGATCCAAATTAAGAACACAGTAACTTTTGCCATCTGACAGGAGATTATAAGATTATATTAAGGAAAGCAATAATCTGTGCAATTAAGTAAAATAGCTCAGCCCTTGTCCGCGTGTCGCACGAGCACCTCGTTGTTCCTGGCTAATTTGAGCATGAGATCCCGTTGGCACCTACTAAAATTGGAGTGGGTCTCTCAGGCACCTCAAATTGGCCCATAAATTTGATTGGTTTAAGTGACCGGCTATTGTGCATTAAAGGGATAGCTTTCGTATCGGGTGTAATAATTAGTCAAAAGTTCATCAGTGTTATCTGGATAATCAGCTGGACAGAGCAGATTTTTTAATAAGGCAAACTGAGACTCAATTTCAACAATTAAATCATTTACCTCTGAAATCGACGCTGCAGTTGATGCAACTATTTTTTTATGCTGGCTCGGCTAGTTGCTGCTGAGGTATAGATTTCTTTGCGGACTATGAACCTTTGTTAGTGTCACATGCATAAAAACTAGGGATCTTGCTTGCTGTAAAAACCTTTCCTGGAATCACCCCAGATGTGCTGAATTATGTGGTCCAGTGGTTGTGTCAATATAGATGCAGAGCTCAGGGAGAGGGTGAGGGGCACATACAGATGGCTAGAGGGGCGCCTTAGTCCCCCGCTCTAACACTTCTCCCGGCTCTTCATAATTGGGACAGACAGAAATTTCCTTGGTGCCTTATGACTGCTTATAAGTAAACTACTGGTCACCCAAAATGACAAATGTGATACAGGCCATTACAATGATAAGCCCCAGTCTCAGCCTGCGCCTCCGATCACCTGAACAGCCAAACAGTGACACTTGAGCATGACTTTAGCACAGGCGCTTCCTCCTTTGGATCCCCTGCTAAAATTCAAATCTCTCACTACAACCACTGCTTTCCCATATGCATACACCTAGAAGCTCAGCCATACGATTTAATGGGTTTGCCTAAACATACGAGGGAATAGTTAATTCTGTTTGGGACATTTTCTATGAGTTTTAGGTTAATTAAATCTAACTTTTTAAGTGTTATGTAGTGTGGCTACAGTTAAAGGTGTGATATAGGACTTTATCGAGCAAGTTTAATGCAGCAACCACATCTCTAAAATAAGGTGCTGCACAAAAAGCAGCATGATATGGGCAGGGTCACTGTATCCAATTTACAATAAAACTATCAATTTGAGACCCACAGAGATGAGTGATAGGTGCTGGTGCTGGATGAGAACCCAGAACTCCAGATTTCAAGAACAGCAACCTGGGCCAAAGCTCCTCCCAGTCAAGGCATAAAATAAGTGTTGTATAGCAATTTGCTATGCAATTCTGTAGGTTTGCTAATTAAATAGACACTTTTGTAGCACAGCTAGCTATTTAAATTACCCTATTCAATGAAAGCAACAATCGCCCTGCATTCTCTCTTGCTCTAAGGGCTCTCTTCACCGACTTTTCTGCTCACTGCAAGTTGAAAGGGGAAATTGGAGAGAGAGAGAGAGTGGAGTGCAGCAGTAACAATCTCCACTCCAAGGGCCTGCTTGGGAATACTAGGCAAGAACAGTTATTTTTCAAATAATTGCAAACTAGTGTCCATTCATACAGCTAATCTTTACATGTATAGACCCTTATCTCACCAATGCCTGCATCGGTAAACAATGCTGCATTGTTGCTCATTTGATCTCTTTGGTACAAATAATTTCTGGTGACATTGAAAAAATATTTGTACAAAAGTGCTAATCAAATAGGTGTGTTTGTTAAAATCAAAAAAATGTTAATTAGCAAACTCTAGCAATCAATCTTTGAATTTATGCTGTGCTATTTAAGCAATAATACCCGGCTCTAATATTGTGTGATAACGGCCTGGGGCTAGAGTTATTACTCCAAGCCTTTTAACAAGAGCCTGATCTGTTACTATCTGGTGCCGTCCTAAGAATCAGGCAGTATTGCTATTAGCATCCTAGGGCAAAACTCTGGGGTACTAGAGGCCACGTAAGGGAGGCGGACCTTCAAGTAAGAAGAAGGGAATGGGCTGATGCTGGCCGATGGAGGAAATGAGAAATGGGAGCCAGGGAGTTCAGGAAAGGAAAGGATAAACAATATAGAGTCAAGGGAAGTGGAGCCAGACAGTGACATGCAACGCAAGCTTCATTTGCAGATAAAGCCTGCTTTCCAATTAAAATGAATGGGATCACCCGGGTAGTAAAACTATAGAGAGAGCAGGTTTTAAATTGTGCTATCTGGAAAAATTATCCATCACATGAGACACTGCTCAAACGAGAATGGATCAAGAGGTGTGCTGTCAGAAGCAATGAAAAGAACTCAAGCAGTGCTTACTAAGAACGCCTTGTAAGTTGCAGTTCACAGTCAACTATAGAAAGCATCTGACGGCTACCTTAGCTATAGCCAATACGAAGAAGAGCAATACAGAGTGAGGCGGCTAGGCTACACTGTAGTACATGAGCAGCTGGAGATCATGCAAAGGTCAGTGGTGCATGGTATACATTACAATAAACATGACAAACATCAATATTATTGAACCATTTCAAACGTTAAGCTCTTTTGTTCTGTTGCTTGGCATTTTAAATAAATATTGTACACATACGCAGTAATGTAGCAAACTGCAAATAAAAATTCAACATATTGGATTAAATTATTTGTCCTTCCAATCACCCATTATCTGCTTTAAGCCTGTTTTAATACAGACTTTGCTCTGAACCCACACCATAATTGTGAAATTGACTTCAGGTGTACTTTATCTGATTACCCAATCAGGAAAAACAGGCTAAAATCAAAGAAGGGTGTCTCTAAAATCCAATTGGGCTCCATGTGGCTTGTTTATTCTAATATGTTTTTTTCTTTAGGAAAAAGGTAAAAAAAAAAAAAGGCAGTACATTACATAAATCGCAGTACCTAAAATACTATCCCCAACACTTACGTATAGGACTTTCCAGAGCCGGTCTGGCCATATGCAAAGAGGCAGGCATTGTAACCCTCAAAGGCTCTCTCCAACAGCGGCACTGCAAGAGCCTCATAGACTACTTCCTGGCTGGCAAAGTTAGGATGCGACTCTTCAAAAGACCAAAAGGAGAAATCATACAAAAATGTATGAGCTTGTTTTGTTCCCGGATGTTGCACAATTGTCTCCTGTCCATTCATGAAGACAACTTGGAAGGTATTTTCACTTTTCTCTCTGTGGAAAAAGTTCAATAAGAAAACATTATATCTTAACAGCCATAAGAACTTGCATATCAACTCCTTCAATTGGGTCAGTAATCAAAACATAAGTTATAAAGTAATTAATTAATTAATTAGAGGTTCAGCAATCAATATCAAGGTCAAGATTTGTTGATCAGGAGCTATAAGCAGTTTGTGGAAATATGGCATCACCCAACAACAAGAAGCTTTTACATAGCATCTGCGAATGTGACCTCCATATGAGATGAAAACTAACTTTCCAGTCAATTATATTTGGCCCCTTAGCACCCTCGGTGGGTAGCAAAGCCTCTCAGATTGCTTGAAATGTGGGCAATAAATGTTGGCATAGCAGGCCAGCCTCCAGTTCCTGCTTTTGTGATGCCCCTGCGCCCTCCACCCTCTGCGGCGCACCTTCCTCATCAACACACCTCCACTATAGAGAGTTGTGCAGTCTCCCACAGTTCTGGATTCCTACCAACAACAGGACAGCCATTGTAGCCATCTTAATAAGTTCTTTTTTTTTTTTAATGAGAAAACCTGGCTTAGGCGCTTGCCACAGGATGCACTGCCACACAAAAAAACTGCCCGACCATCCCCGATTACCCTGGGAGCCAACAGCAATAATTTCCAATTTGACAGACCAGCTCGAGGATGGTAATGTCCCCATCACACTCTCTAAAGGCGTGGGCAAACCTTCGGCAGGACGACGTTACCACCCAGTAGAGTCACCCAAACTTGACATTATTGCTTACATATTTCTGCAAGGGCTTCGAGAAGTTTCCGAATGTTCCTTAATACATATTCCGAAAAAGGAGGTAATGTCACATAGGTATGTTTATATGGTACAACGTCCTTTCATTGCGGGGCGTTTTTTCGCAGGGTTTACCGCAAATTGTTTAACGAAAAAAAACCATCAAATTATTTTGGGGGGTTAGACAATTATATATATGGGATGTGGATGTTTGTGAATAGATAAAACATGTAAGGGAATGGGGGTTTGGTGGGTGAACCCCCCAAAAAATTATGTAAAAAAAATTCGATGTTTTTTTTGTTAAAATATTTGCAGTACAAAACCCTGCGAAAAAACATCCCGCGATGAAATGGCATGGAACCATTTTTATATGTGCTCAATTGGCCTCAGGAGTCAAAACTATCTTTCCGTCGGTGTACAACGCTGTGCGTTTGGGAGAAGCAGTAACCTGGGCAGAGCTGTGGGCAAAAAGCTGCTGAAGAGTCCGACTTATATTCCTACTGCAACAAGAGAGGAGCGTATAATATCCTAACACCGGCACATAGCGTGCACAACACTGGGTTTGGAGTTTTGGAGTTTTGGAATCTTGGCTCAGTAGTCCACATTCTCAAGAGGCCTCGAAAACAACCGCCTCACTGAAACGACATTCTAATTTTTTTGAATAAACATGTATTCTCTGCGCAGCTTAGCTAAACGTACTGACACCACGATAACAGACCAAATGTTTGTGATGGCAAGAATCACCTTTGCCCAACTCTCCCATTAAAACAGCTTATAACTTATTAACTCAAAGTAAGGTGAGAGACTGAGGCAGAAATTGAGCGCGAAGGTACTACGGTCCAGAATAGTTTATGCCTTAATGAGGAGTCTTCGAACACACTAGTCATAACCGACGAATTGGTTAATTTGATAGACAATCAGGCCAAGGATAAAGCAGATATAGTGTCCCATAGGCCGAATAATTCAGACCAGTCTCTACCCAATTCTTTTGACTTACAGGGGAGTAAACTTGTATTTGACACTTCTGTTACTTCCTACACTTCCACCCCCGGAAGGAAAACTCAGGAGTGCCCAACGACAAACATAACAGAAGAATAGACGTTGAGTGCAGAGAAAGCACTCTTTGCTTTAAATTATGTACTTTCATCCTTTGTTTCGTTACATGAAAATATCAAACAGGAGCGATGCTGGATGCTACAACACCATTCGATAGTCCTGGTTGCAATCCCCCCAAAAATTGGACACATCAATGAACAAAGCCGTTTTAAAAGCACATTTTATGTCCAAAACACAATCACAGCAAAAAGTCTGAGCTATCTCAGGCTATACAAATGCAACACAACACGGGTCCCATACCACACAAGGAAATGGAGATGTCACAGGAGATGGTTAGTGGATCTCTAACTTTAGTGACTATGTCTGGGGCAACCAGAGAGTATCGCCTTGTAAAAACGCAACCCGAAAAATGTAAAAATATGGAGCCTCAGAATTTGAACAAACAGTAAGATAGTAAGATAGTGAACAATAATCGGAGGTCATCGAGGAAATTCCTCTCACCTTGGACTATAAGAGAAGCAATCACTAAAAAAGCCACAAAAGTCTGTATTTGAGGGAGAAGAGCCTCAGCCAAGGGTTGTAGTGGACAGCTTTTTGAAAACAGAAGACCTACTGAAAATTGACATACCTGCAACGCCGGAAAGGGGTCTAAATCAGAAAACGATTGTTGAACAGGAAAGGAGACCTCACACGACGATAGGAATACAAACAATGAATGGAGAAACAACTGTCACCTCAGGAGAATGTTGTCACTGTAGTGTGGGTCCAAACAGATACTTTGGACCTGGCTACTCTCGGGCGCATTGAGAAGATAGATCTTGGGGAGCAACGTTCAGTGGAGGTTCATCTAACAAGAACAGTTTGGAATATGGTTGAAAAGCCTCTTAACGCACTGAGACAGTGTATAGTAGTGCAAATGGAGGAAGAACGCTCCAGGAGATGAGTTGGTGCTGCCTCCCCCTCAACCAGAAACTCTGGAGATTTGAATCACTTCAGACAAGGGAGTAAGCTCCCACAGGTTAGAAAAAGCATAGAAAGGGGACATACATTCATGGATAAACCTACATGTCTAGCATTTAATCAGAATGACAATAATGGTAATGGGGCGGCAGCTGATACCTTAAACGATAAAATATGTGCTCTGTCAAAGCCACTAAATATAGTGGCTAAACCAAGAGAGGCAGGGCATGAACCTAAGATATTTATCATTTGGAGGGTGCGAGTGGCGCAGAGTGCTTAGAGAAAGAATTGGTGACCCTTAATCGGCCACGACATGTCATCAATGAGGAGTATAAGTTTGCTCCTAAGAGCAGAGTGAACACACACCAGAATCGTAGGATTTCAATAGAAAGTATTTATTGGGATGATCCTCGTCTCACTTTGAATAGATCCGCCATTCTTATGGTATTTAAGGAGATTTCTAACTTATATGGCTTTAGTACGAAAGAGTGTGACAATACATCTGAGATCTTGTGGCCGATGCCATTCTTCGATAAAAGATACTGTTTTAGACACCTTGGATTCAACCTGAGTTAAGTGACTCAGGATAAAATGAACAGAGAATTTGATTTTCAATTTCCAAATCATTCATTAAAGCCAAATAATAATACTGCGTGCCAGCATAACAGGATTGCGAAGTCGCAAAGAATGACTAACAGAAACCTGAACACCCAAATCCCTAATTAAAGCATAATTATATTATTGTGTCTCGTGATATCAGGGATGGGAGTGCGAAAAGTTAATTTCTCAAAGAATGGAATGGCAAACGAAGAGAGTGAATCCAATTGGTCCTGGCTGGCTTGAGTAATCACAAGTGACAGCAATGAACAAGTGAATAATTTCCCCCTATAGCTGCGACGACCCTCTGAGCTCATTATCATGGAACTCAAGAGGCCATAGTGCTTTATTTCAAAAGCTCCACCTTAAGAAACCATCAAGTTGTAGGTCTGCAAGAGGATTGGCTTACTGAGGTTCCATTTATAGAGTGATATAGTTCATTTTTCCAGGCAGCCACTAAGGGACCTGTGGGTAGACCAAAAGGTGGTTTGATCACCTTATTAAAATTGGGATGCGGAATGGGTGAAGCCAAGGTGTTGCACCTATCATTGGTGCCCTAGGTTCAGGTTGTAGACCTTGGGTGAAAACACTGTGGATACCTTTGATAAATGTTTATTGGCACGAGAAAGTGAGGCATTTGGACACATTGCTAGTTAAGTTGAGTTTCATCATTACTAAATGGAAATGTAATAGAAAAACAGGCCAAGTTATTATTTTAGGAGATCTCAATTGCATTTGCAGGTCGGCTAAGGATGGAAATGTAACAAAGTCACTAACATCCTCTAATGCTCGCTTAGAGATGAAGCTGGGTAATGGAGAAAAATGGTCCAATTGTATGAGAGTATATGGTCTTATGAAAGTGAAGGGGACAATTAAGGGTGATGAAGGGGAAACTTACACATGGTTCAGGGGTGCTATAAAATCCATGTTGGGTTACATTTTTGTGGACAATTACTCATTTAATAATTGTGAACATCACAATGTGATAGATGCACTATGTAGTGATCACTGTATGGTGAGCTTTCTTGCAGTCTCCTCATACAATGTACACGCACTCGGAAATCGATTGGTAACGTGGGGGAAATAGAGTGATATGGAATAAGAGATCTATTAAAAATTTTCAATTCCATAATCAGTAGCATCATGGATACTACAGATTTACAATATGAAATAGGATTATTTCCGATAGACTGTCTGAATCTCTTAATTTGGAGCCCTTGTGGAGCTTGGACTTAAGTACTAAAATGCAATACAGAAAGGAAAAATTGAATGCCCACAGTTATGACGTGCTGATTGCCTATAAAAAAATTGAAATGTGAAGGGCAGCCCGGTCAATAAAGAACTCTGGCAATTTGGAGTTGGATACAAATATATATATATATATTGTTATTATTTTTTTAATTTAGTTTCTTTTTTTTTTTTTTAAAGGAGGCTTGCTGAAAGGGTCTTGAAAAAAAAAATTGGACTAAAGCCAAAGAGGGAGCTTGCAATGTCAAGATTCACAATTGATGTTGGATAGCATTAAACATAAAAAATTGGGTCATTTTTGGTAGTAAATTCATTCAGGTCATTAAAAATAAACGGCTCAAATTAACACAGTGCTAGAAGACTGGGTTCAACATTTTTAGTCTTTGTAGTCTAGTGATGTGGTTGAGGATTGTCCAGTGGATTTTCAGAGTAGATTTGGAGCTACACAGGAATGTGGTGACTGCTCGCCACAGAAAATCTTGGAAATTATGCAAGTAAGTGATTTGAGCGCTCCCGGACCTAATAATCTCTCCAATACATTTTTTAAAGAGAACCCGGATTGCTGGGCTTTTATTAAATCCCTCCTATTTTTGGATATCCAAATAAGAGAAAGTTATCCAATCTCTTGGAGGATTTCATACATTATTCCTATATTCAAAAAAGGTCTCTGTTCCGAGCCCAAGAACTATTGCCCAATTTCGCTATTGGATGCGGATAGTAAAATATTTGCTGCAGTACCTATAAAATATTTAAAGGATTGGGCGAAAAGCAAAGGGAGATCGAGCCAGTTGCAAATAGGATTCATAAGGTCTCACGGAACTGAACTAAATGGACTCATTTTAAAAGTCTGCCAAGAGCTGGTGCAGGAAGGCTGATACAGGACTATTAATGTTGCCTCAATAGATCTAAGCAAAGCTTTTGGCCTGGTTAATCGAACATTGCTTTGGATAAAATTGGACTCATGGGGGATCCCACCTGGCCTATTAAAGCTCATTAGATAACATGATTCGACTAAAATACCGGTCAGAATGAAAAAAGATGGGAAATGACCAAAGAGATCCCTACGAACAATGGTTTAAGGCAGGGGTGCATTCTTGCCCCCTACCTGTTTAACCTTTATGTTTCGGACGTGCAGGAGGCGTTGGAAGGGTGTCAACTGATTGCTCCTAACATAGGCCTGCTGCGACCATCATGGTTGGCCTACGCAGATGATTTTGTACTTCTGATTTCTCAAGTGGGACTTCAGAGATTATTAGATGCCTTGGCCAAATTTGTTGAAAGCAACCACCTGAAAATCAAGGTCTCCAAGTCCAAGATACTGTATGTCACTAGAAGAGGGGCAGTAGGGAAAGGCGTTTGATGGGGGCACAATTGGAGAAGATAAAGAAAATGAATTACCTGGGATTCCACATAATGGGCTGCTTAAATAAGGGAAAACTAAAGAAATACTTTAGGAATAAGATACACATTCTTCCCCCAGTTCAAAGTTGTTTTTCTATTATTCCTTTGGTATATATGTTTTTTTGTAACACGCTTACTACAGAAGAGGTTTCCAAGCGCAGTTCTGCGTCGTGTTGCTTCCAAAATGAGCGCATTGCCACTGAGCTTACCCGTGTCTATTTAGGCACTGTAATATCCAAATTAACATAGCACTGAAATGTATCCATGCTGGGTCCCAGATTTCTTGGCGAAAATGCAGCATGGTATGGTGAAGGGTTCTGGCAATCCAAAATTCGGTCCCCACAGCTGCAATTTTGTTTGATTTAGGCTTGTGCAGCTTTACGAGCGTGATAAAATGGAAAAAGTTGGCACTTTTTTGTAAATTGTTGAATTCAGACATTAGCACTTCATATTTTGAATTAGGTAACGTATTGAATGAGAATGGGAACAAGACTCTGAATGATTTTAGAACATTGTGAGAGCCGATTTTAAGTGAATAGTGCTTAACCGGATTAAATCGTATAAAAAATGGTGGAGAGTTTGAATCTTCGGGAGCATGACAGGGAGGATGGGCTCTAGCACTATCCGCCTTACAGCGATGCCGACATATTGGCTGATGCACTTTTTTTCTTTAGAAGTCAGCAAGCATGGCTCCTTCTTCTGAAAAGATACAATATATTCTCGTGACCAGGTTTGTTACTGTGATCTCAGATGACAGGAGTTCAAATCAGGCCCCTCCTACCCCCCCTCCCCCTCCCCCCATTGGATAATCCTAGGAGATTTGCTTCACCTACCCAGCACTGTAGTTCCCTTATCTGCCAAAATAGGGAACCCTTAGAAGCATGGTAAACGGCAAGATAAGCATGTAATAAATCAAAATTATTACTGCTGCTCCATCTGCTTCAATGAGATATATACATTGACAAGGAAACTTGAACAATGGTCTTCCATGTTGATCAGGGGGAGACAGGCGGAAAGGGGCAGAGGGGGAGAGAGGGAGGAAGATATAAATCTGAGTTTATTGACAAACGATTTGATCTTAAATTTGCTTGCTATACCAGGCTTCATTAAATTAGGTTGGCGAGCATACATGAAGTCATTATTGCACAAACTTTCATGGCTATCGTATTTTGAGGCCCAACAAAGTATTGGAAATATCAAAGAATATGATTAAAAAAGTAGAGCTATGGATTATTGGACATCAGTAAGAGAGGACAAAGCAATGTCAAAGACACAGGTCAGGGCATATACGACGCTGACTCCGGTGGATGGACTTGCAGAATACTCGATAAAGGTGACTATCCCTTTACAATGAGCTTGGGGAAGTGCAGCAAAAATGGTCAAGAGGCACAGTGACAAATTGCAACTGGAATTGTATGTGTGGGACCTTTGAAACGTTTAGTCATTTTGTTCGATTCTGACCTTTATTCTGTGACCTTAAAACAAAGTTCTTATTGAACATTCTAAGAGTAAGTGGAATCCGGGCACACCATCTTGCAGTGAGGTTTTTATTAAGCTTGCCACATTCAGTTCTATTCGCTTTTTCCAGTTTTCTAAAGAATGCTTGGTGGATATGAAGTACACTGGGGGGATCAAGGCGGATTGTGATATTGTAGCACTGGTAAAACCTAGATCCATGCGCATGTGAAGGATGTTGTGACCCAGATTAGTCAGCATTTGTTATCATTGTTTTTAGGTCACCATTTACTTGCAGGTTTTATGACTAGCACAGCTCTTTCCATCGGCAGGCCCACGTGAGCCACTCCTGCACATCCGCCCTGGCCAACTGAGGTGCGTGCCCCTCCATCTTTCCATCTTTTCACCTTGCCCTTTTTATATTTTTCTCTTTTTGCTCTGTGCCTCGGCTAAAGCCCAGAGGCAAAGGCCAGCTCCCCACTGAACAGCTCTACTCAGTTTGCCTGGGACACCTGATGCAGACTACCTGCAGCGACTGATATTATAAGCGTGGTGTGAGCGGGGAGTACAGCCATTACTGTACTCCAGTAAAACTCCACCACTCTTATACATACATGCACCTAGCCTAATTGCGTAAATGGTATTCACTGTACTTCCAAATTGTAATATACCCGACCTCAGTTGGCCCAAAACCAAACCTAGTGATCTTATCTACACCGCCAAAGGTGAACCAGAGTGGTTTTGACCACACTGCCAAACATTTTATTTCATGGTATTATGCACTGCCAAAGGTGATTCTAGGTGTTTTTCCATTGCTGTTCCAAGGTTAAATCGAGGTGGTTTTCTGTTGCTGTGTCAAAGTTAAATCTACGTGTTTTTCTATTGCACTGCCAAAAGTTTATTCTAGATAGTGTTAGGAAAGATTTCATCAATGTGTACATTGTATGGTTCCCCCCCCCAAACCTTTTGCTTTTGCTTGGCTATCCTACCCTGCCAGTGGAGCACAGCCTTCACCTGCACTCCCCTGGGCTGTTGCTTACTGGTTATGGGGAAACCGACACGTCCTTCAGACTGTCAGTACTGGGAAACTAAGTTTCCCTTAGTCTTTGACTAGGTTGCCATTTCTTGGTAACTTTTTAACAGTGCACAATGTACCTCACAGTACCGTACGCTGAGGTCCTTTTTGTTTTATGGCCCTAGACACCCTCGAAGGATTTGTTGGCAATTGTACGAGTGTGCCTGGGACGAACTGGTGGCAGCAGTTACTTTTTTATACGTGTTTTACTTCTTTTTACTGAATCACATCACGCTTATCGTGTTTGGTTCAGGACTGTGGCCAGGTGTGAAAATGGCAGAGCCACAAAGTCCTCTGTTCTGTTTCTGTTCCATCGCCATTTTGTCCCTTGCCCTCGCCCAGGTCGAGCAACCCAGGTTTTCCTTATTCGGGCATGCAGCCTGCCGCAAAAACAGATCTTTCTCGAGGGCTTCTGCATTTCAATTGTGTGTGCCCAGGAAGCGGATTGGGACCGCCTGGTCCCAATCCACACTACTGGTGCCAGGATGTCTGGAGTGCCTGGATGCCTGGGACCACTGTGGGCCTCGATTGGTCCACGACTGGGATGCCCGATTGAGAGCAGATCTTTGATTGGAAGTCCTCGATTTTGGTGCAAAGCTAATCTTAGATAAGAGAAGGAGCTCTGCATCCATTCCAGGTCGATCACGTGAGTTCTCCCTGAACTACAGAAGGAGCCAAGTATCCAGCACGAAGAAACGGTCTTGTGAAACCACCAGAGATGCGTTGGAAGGTTTTGGCACCCTTCACCCTCTGCTGTCCCGTCGGACCCGTTTTCTTCATCGATCAAGAAGTGCCTGCCAGTGCACTTAGCCCCTTTGGAGTAGTGGGAACAACTACTCTCGGCGCCCTCTGCTTACCCTCCTAACAAGCCCCTTTGGAAGTGTTCCTGGGCCATCCAGTGAACTGTTCAGCTCTAGCGCAGGGTATGCTGCAGAATGGCCGCTGTCTCAAGTTGAAACCCGAGATTTTGGACATCACTTGCTTGTGGTCCTGTGCCCTTCCCCACCAAATTTCACAGGCCTTGCTCCTTTAGGTCCCAAATTAGGAGAGTGCGTAACACTGCACACATTTGTGATTCCCACGTCACTACATTTTGTTGACGCTCACTGTAGGTGTCTTGCTACCCTGCTCTCATGTGTCCTGAAGCCTGCTGCACCAGAATTTTCATTGCATCTCTTTCAGAAGCTGAGAAAAGACAACTGTCACGACACAGACAATCGTTCTATCCCGCAGCTGCTGAAAGCAGGAGCGCCATGAAACTGCAGGACTTGAACATACTAGCGAACTCGACTAAACTGGCGAGAGAGAGAGAGAGAGAGAGAGAGAGAGAGAGAGAGAGAGAGAGAGAGAGAGAGAGAGAGAGAGAGAGAGAGAGAGAGAGAGAGAGAGAGAGAGAGAGAGAGAGAGAGAGAGAGAGAAAGAAATCATGTGCAATTTGTATCACAAGTGGAAAACTTATAACGTGCTATGTCAGAAGGAGTGTGGTTTGTTGCAAAAAATAAACAAATTGAAAGCCATTATGAACATTTTTGAACTGAACAAAAAGCAATTGTGAGAAGCAAGTTGTTAAACTCAGAGGCGCAAGTTGTGGCAAAGCCAAAAGACAGTCAACTAAGTGATGATCAAACCACACAGTTGTCCAAAAAACACAGCAAATGTTAAGTGTTTACACTGGTGCTAGGCGGAAAACCAGTGTTACTCAAGAAGGATTAAGAGCATCAGAAAGTGACAAAGGTTATCGTTTACGTGACCTATAATGGGTCGACCATGTGGTCCAACAACTAGACCGATTAGCCCAACCTGGGAAAGAGCCTAGAAGAACCCAGAGACAAAGGCAGTGCGATATTAGTGCTGAAGTGAAGGAGAACATTTGTTTTGAAGGAGTGCCAGTTGGAACTGTGCAATATTGGTGACTCTCGACACTTGAACCATTTGACACTGTTGATCTTAGGGGAAGGGAACCCTGAGATACCCTGGACTGTGGTGACCTTGATATTTTGTATTGTGTTACACTTGGGGAAGGGAACCCAGAGCCTTTTCTTTGTTAAACCATTTTTAACTTGGGGCAGGGAAGCTTAACCAAGCAGGAGCTGGAAGGAGCTGAGAACTTTATTTTTTAACATAGTTTCTTTTGGTGCTGCTATTCTTACACATTGTATATCTTTAGTTGTGAGGGCAAGCATAGGTTTTGGACACAGACAGACAGACCTAAGTTGAACTTCCTGACACAGACTATCCTTAGTTTCTTAAGGGGGGGGAATCCCATCTTAGCGTAGGACAAGTTAGGCCATAAACGATCCCAACATTTGAAATACAGTCCCTTTTTTTAAGAAAGTGAATCTGTTGCCGGTCTCCATTTTATTTATTGAGCATTTGTTAGGCACCTATACAACAGAATTGTGTTATAAGGCGCCACAAGGCTAAATGGGAAAGGAACAAGGGGAAAAACAGCAAGTATACATTCGTGGTCCTACTAGGCCTTGTGGCATTCGGCCATGCAAGTGCAGTGAAGAGAAGTGCAAGGGATAGGGATGAGTGGGGGGTGGGGCAAAGGACAAATGCTAGTGAGTGCCCAGGAGGGATGTGTCAAGGGGAGCCAGTAGGAGGCCTCAGGCTAAGTGCTAGAGGGGACAAATATGCGGGTGAGGTACACAGCTGCCAAGCAGGGGGCAGTGCAGTGGGGGAGACGGTGCTGGTTCCAAAGGGAGACGCCAGCCGAAGAGAGGGAACCGACTCCGGCGCTCTGCTTGGAAAAGTGTTTCACAATCAAACTGTTGGAATTAGAAGTGCGGAGGGCTCTAGCAGGTGAGTATTTAGGAGGGAAAGTTGGAGATAGCGTGGTCCCAGGCCCCAGAAAACCTTGTGGATGATGGTTCTTGAATTTGATCCTTGCAGCCAGAGGGAGCCAGTCTTGCTCGGGCAGCTCGCTGGCACACCATCCTCCAGATGACCATCTTTGCACTCCAGCCTACATCTTGCACCATACCCCACCCACACCCGGCGAACCCACCTTCTCCCCCTCCCGCAGCAGTTTTGCATCACCCCCTCAGCTCCCTCCTCTCAGCCCTGCACTCCACCCCCTCGGACACCAAACTCCCACTTCCCCTTCCTCAGCACAACACGAACCACCAGTGCCACAGAGCCCATCAACAACCCCCCCCCCCTTATCCTATCACACACCCCTGTGCCCCTCAGGCACCCTACAAATCGCACAGGCCATACTCATTGTAGACCGCCACTGACATTTCTCTCCCCATCTCTGCCCTATCGCACTCCCTGCACCCACTTCCTATTCTTCCCCGGCCCACCCCCAACCCTGCCCTAGCCCTTTTCACCTCCCCTCTCAAACCCCCCCATCCCAGACCAACATCCCGCTCAACCTCCCTCCTTCTGAACTCCCCACCTTGCACTCCCACATTATCGCTCCCCGCCCAACACTCTCGAATCCCCCTTACCCAAGAACTTTCTTAATACAAAAAATAAAAGAAAATATCTTGCATACCCATTGCATACCCATTGACACCAGATCGGTCACCAAAAATAAACATCTTTCACATCATAGCCACTGAAAACAGACATCCTATTCATCGCTGATACCTGGTTCACCAATTACGTCCTCCCACCGGCTACTCCCTGCTCAAACATAACAGGCCAAGCAGATCCGGGTGTCTAGCCATCCTCCACAAACAACATTTTTCAGTAATATCCACAGAGAATCTACCTTGCGGCACTGAATGCAAATCTATTCTTGCAAAGGTCCACCGCAGCCCTTCCTTCTCGCACAGTTTCCTCCTTCTATATAGGCCACCCGGCTACAACCGGAACTTTGCAGACTCCCTCTGCGACTCCCTCTCAGCCACGCTGATCCAGCACCCCTCGCTCACTTTGCTAGATTTCAACATTTGGTTTGATGTTCCGGCCAACCCCATGATCCGCTACCTCACTGACAACCTGGAAGCTCTCGCTCTAAGACAACTGATTTCCCACCCTACACCCCCTGATGCACTATTCTGCATCACCACGCTATACCCTTCTCGCTTCCGCACCGCTCCATTATCACTTCCAGCAAACTTCTCAACTACCCCCACAACCACCAACCCCTCTGAAATAAAATCATCAACCCAGACCTGGCCAATTTCATAGTACTCAGAATCCCTAATCTTTCTCACAAGGAAGGACACCCTTCCATTGACCTCTTCGACCAATGGCTCTCCAAATCTTTGACCCTCACAACAAACCACTGCCTCTCCCAACGATCAAGCCCACATACAAAGTGATACACCCCTTCCCTCAAAAACATCAAACATTGCCTAGAGCAAACGGCCTTCAGAAGACTTAACAGGGCATCTCTGTCCAAAATCAAGCAAGTCAAAAAATAATAAGAAACAATTATGCCAATTATGCCAATCTCCAACTCAAAAAATCTGTGCAGGGAACTCCACAAAATCCTATTTGCCTAACTCCCCTGGCCCCCATCCACTACACACAAGCTCTTTGCGATGAACTATCCAACCACTTTCATAACATTGCGCTTGAAAGACATTGCACCATCACCGCAAAACTAGCTCTAATTGTGCCCTCCACATCCTGCCCTCTATCAAACCCAATTATTTCCTCACCCTCCCTACCAACCTTCTCTTCATTCACACCCATTTCACAAGCCGTTCCCTACAACCTACTAGCACCTAGCTCACTGTCGGCATCAACTGGAGATCCTTCCCTACCGACCCTTCTAAAAACCACCTGTGCAGGCAGTGACGACTGCTCCATCATCAATAACTTCCCCTCATCTGGCACCTTCCCAAAGGCCTTCAAAACCTCATGTAAAACGGTTACTAAAAAGAGTATGACCCCACCCTCCCCATCAAGCTACCACCCAATCTCCAACACCTGCTTCATTGCTAAAGTAATTGATCGCACTGCATACAAGCAACTTGGCCTCTTCTGGGAAGCCAATAGACTCCTCGACCCAGCCCAATCGGCGTTTCGACTCCTCTTCGGAACAGAATCCTTACTGGTCTATCTGGGAAGACCTAAAAACTGTCGGTGAATCAGAAGGATGTGCTGCACTTATCCTCCTCAATCTATCTGCGGCCTTTGACAACATCTACTACACAATACCCAGGAACAGGATTCTCATCCTAGGCATCACAACCACAAACCTACAGCACAACAAACCGCACAAACTTCACTACATTGCAACAACGAAAAGAATACAGACTCGCACAACAGTACACGACTACTACCGGCCGCAAACACCCCAGGCACAGCCAACGGACCCACCGGGCTGAGGCCACCAACAGCACATCACTGCTTCCTTGCACTTTCCCAGCTTCCTCCCACTAACTCACCCTCCCTTCCTCTTTCAGAGCCGCCAGAGGACCACTCCGGTGGTGATAGTGCGCAGTACAAATGTCCTTTAACATTAACATCAAAGATTCTGTGCTCAATTAGATCTCCATCATTAATTTCTAAATAGCTCGCAAATCATTCTCCTCCCACCTGACTCATCCGCCCTCTCGCTCCGTCACAAAAGGGGTCCTACAAGGACACACCCAGATCATTTTCAAAATTCCCAAGGCTCCAGCCTCCCCTCCTCCTGACCTCGCCTCATGCCTCTCGGATATCGACCTATGGATGACAACCAATCACCTTATCTTCAACCCGGGCAAATCAGAAATCCTAACATGCGGCAAAGCTGCTTTTATTGCCCAACCTAAACCCTGGCCACATGCACTGGGAACCCTATCTGCCGCCTCCACCTCTGTTAAAAATCTTGGATACACCATGGACGCAGACCCCTCTCTCGCCAAACGCATCAACACTGTATGCAGAACTCTTCACTTCCACTTACGCAACCTAAAGCAAATCTTTCCCATCTCACCTATCCTCAAAGATTCTTTGCAATAATGACCATCACCTCCCGCTAAGACTACGCCAACTCCCTCCATGTCTCCGTCCCATCATGCCATCTCAGCAAACTCCAATGAATCCAAAACTCAGCATCCAGACTGCTCCTTGCCCTCTCGCCCAGAGAACAGATCACCCTCAGCGTACTACACTGGCTCCCCATCACCCAAAGAGCAACCTTCAAAGCCATGTGCATCCTACACCGAGCACTCCATAATACAGGACTAGAGTTCCTACAGAAATAAATCATCCACTACCAACCCCCCAGAAACATCTGATCGGGTTTGGCTCTCCTAGCTATCCGCATCACTCCACTAGAGTTGGCGGCTCAGCCTTCTCTATCCTAGCTCTCACCATATGGAACACTCTTCCACGGCACATCCGCCGTACAGTACAGAGGCTCCCTGTCCTTCAAAAAAGTTTTCAAAACCTGGCTATTTGCCACATTATCCTGAAATCCGTTCCAATTCTCAAACTAGGCATATGAACATTCACCTCCAGGCGGCACCGGCTGTTTTCACAGCGGCCCCGACATCGCAGCACCTGGCTGCGCCAGTCGTTATCACGGAAGGCAGCACTTCACACACCATCAAACACTAATCATGACCTTGGATCCAACAAGCACCACCAGTTGGAAACAAGCCCTCTTCTTGTTTTTCAAACTATGAAATGTCACAGGATTGATTAATCACTGCACATGAAGATAGATACAATCACACTGCGCACATTTCAAGCTATTCCATGCATGATTGCATGTAATTTATTCAAATAATTATCACCCTGGCACGTGTTTCGAGCCACTGCTCTTCTACTGAGGCTGAATTGTTGCATCACATATATTGAATTGCCCCTCGACCGGATGGTTGCGCGTTATAAATAAATAAACATAAACCATAGTACATGGTCCAAAAGTAAAAGAGTAAAAAAGGAGCACCAACCAAATGCCACAGGCGTGGTGTATACACAATCCCGTTATGGTATACAAGGTCACATACATGCAACAATGTAATAGAACATATTATATACACAAAAAATCATCAAAATAGACACAAACACATGGACATACAAATGAAGAGACAAAAAGGAAATATAAATAAAACCATTGGTTATTAATGTCCATATGTAGGAATGGGTTGTATAGCAGCTACTGTGGTGTGTCACATCACTTCTGCCAATTAAGGCTAAATAATAATTTTTGTACCTTAAGTGCTCTTCTGTTCCAGATATATCTGTATGGAGAGGAAGAGTAATTACAGTCAGCCACCAGTGAGCCGATTTTGACTGAAAAGACTACGTCTGCCTGCCACATTAGATAAAATATGAAAACCACCAATTGGGTAAAAATGATTAATAACCTTAAAGCCGGTCTTCTACAGGCTAACACTTACCAATTGGCGCTGTGCCGTTATGGTAATGTCATACTATTCAGTTTCTGCCAGAACAAAGCATGTATATATAATGGATTGGACCGTCACCAAACTGTATACTGCTCATTGCACTTTGTGATCTATTATATAAACCACTGTGGATTATTCATCATAACATTTATCAAAAAGGGCGGATTTAAAGAAATTACCTATATATTTCATCGCAATTGCAGCTGTACATGTCACTCCTGGTTCCCATTAGTGTATGCCAGATTGAGTGGTTGTCATCAGGCGGAAAAATCCAAACCGCACATTGGACAACCACAACAATCGTTGTGAGGCACCCGTGAAAAGAAAGGCGAAGTAACTGCGTTAGCATCGCTGATACTGCATCTAATCAGAAACCAATTGTATTGAGCTCTGAGCTATCAAGGGGCCATATGAAAAAATGTTGCTTTACTTACCTCAGCTGACCCCTGCGTTGTCAGGGAAGCCGCAAGGATGTGCACTACCTGCATATATCCTTTCAGAAGAGAGTAGCCCGTTAATCTCTAGACCGTAGCATATGCTGCTGAGTCTGCCATCTTGGTTGTGTTTAACTGGCCATACGTCTTTAAGTGCTCCCTCTAATCTATAGCGCGATGATGAAACAAACCAGACCTCAATTTACGGAGCTCTGCATCCTCGGAGATCCATACTTAAAATAAGGGCATTGAATGTATGCCACGGTTATACACGTCTATCTATAAGAATTTTCAAACCACTATATTCACAATGTCGGTCCTGTCCAAAAATTGACACATAACCAATTACTAATGTCGAATGACTATACCAGTATCTCGTGTAATTGTGACCGCATGCTATATGTTTAACACATTCCCAACAATGCAATCGCGTCTGAACGATACATAAGGGCACTGGCATTTGTTCATAAATTTGCGCCAGGAGGTGACAAGTGACATCAGGTGAAATCATAATAAATTCAGACCAAGTTGGTCAATTGTTATTTGATGAGCAATAGTTTTACATTGATACCAATGGATTAAGTGCTCATAAATTGTCACATGGAAGGTTGGGGTCCCGAATCTTCCTGATTAATCATGAATTGCACATTGCACATAGACCAATTGTGGATAGTGAAGGCAAGCGTCCCCAACCAGCACGATCCTCCCCGCAATGAGAGACAATAAAGGACTCTCTCAAATCGGGAATGAAGCCAAGACAGAGTGCAGGTGAGCTTAAATGGGAGTTTATCAATCAGAATAGGGCATGCAAAGAACTCTGCAAACTCCGAGAGCGCTCAGTCCGACAATAGCAAAGACAGGCGTATATATTTACAAAAAACGTCATAAGAACCTACACACTATAGGGGGCACAAGTTCAATGGGATTGGGTGGCGACGACTAACTATAGGTGCTGCTGCGATGTGGTTGGCCGTGGCTGGAGAACGTCATTGGTCAGCCTCGTGGGTTGGGCTGGGCCTGGCAGGTTGGCAGAGTTCATCCGGGCGGTGTTGTTGTGCCCTCGCGGCCAGTGTCAGGGATGAATGTCTTTTCCTGACTTATTTGCCCTAGGCCATGCAGACCGCAGTCATTCAGTCATTGCAATATTATCTTCTTTAGTAAATCTGCCAATAGGTTATTCTACAGGTTAATGCAACACAGGCGGAATGCACCTTGTGAGGGGTCTGGTGGTAATACGTCAGGACATGGTTACCAGTGTCCTGTTGACCGGGGCCATAGGTCGAGGGGCTAAGCTTCAGGGCCTGGGACGGGCGGTACAGGTCTTTCTGCCTTGTTAGAAGTTGTTATGGATGTGCCGCTGTGTGTTGTCAAAGTGTTGGGTGTCCTGATTGCACAGGGCCATAAGTCTAAGATGATCCGGTGGGTTGTGGGGTTTACGAGGGGGCGCCTTTGGAAGTGTGTGTTCAGGCAGAGGTTTACTGCTGTGCTGTAAATAATGCAGGTGGCGGGCCGCGGCCTTGGGTGCTGCAGAGGGGGCTACAAATCTTTGAAGCGGCTCCAGTCTAGTTGGGGGAGGTGGAGAAGCCCGGCGCGGGCCTCTGCTCTCATGTTTTGGCAGCCTTCACAGGGTGGGAGGGGGAATGGCCTTGCATGTATTCACAAAGGTATCTCCCTCGTGTGTTGCCGATTTTAGGTAAAAACATCACAAACATTTGAACACTCTATAATACTTATTCAAATCATTTTAAAACATGCATTTCAACTTTGCTGGATATGCCTCGATTATACCCAGTCTGAGCACCATATTCGTACACTATGTTTTAGCAACTACAGTATTTAGTTGTATGCATATACATTTGCAGTAAGTGAGGTAGTAGTCGGGTTGGTGGAGTACATAGGAAATGACCCGCCACTGTACGTGACGGTGGTGGCACATAAGGGGCTTAGACATACACACATGACAAGTGCATTTCTTGCGCATCCTTCACATGAGTCCACAGTATGATTACATTCGTCTTCTCGTGTACTCTAGCAGCATTAGCTCGGTTATAGCGCAAAAACATGGAGGGTAGGTTTCCCAGTGATACACGTAAAAATAGATCCCTGGAACGCTCCTTTATTATTAGCACCCAACTGCAATGGTGTGGGCTCGCCATTGCTCATATCATGGAAGCATGCTTTCTTATGTTTATGCATTTTACAGGTTTTTGTAATATAAGAGATTTTGTGGAGAAAAGCATACTTTGCAAGTGGTCTTGGACTTTCTGCCACCTGAGGACCATTTTACTGTTCTTTTCATTGCCCAGGCCTGCTGGCCAGGTCATGCTGGGAGCGATGATACACTGCGGAAGGTGAACTGTTACAATGTTAGTGTATTACGCTAACTCATGTCTGTCTTGTTCGTGGGAACGGGCTCGCAGCGGATCTGCCAGGGTGCCGCGGCGACAAGGATAACTGAAACTTTCCGAAGGTGGGGGCCGCGCTACAGTGCGCTGAGCTCACACCATTTTTAGTAGACAAAATGGTTTCTGAGGCCTAGCTAAATTTAATACGTGCGGGCAATGTCTTCAGCAGGTGAGCCATCCACCACCTGGGCCCTGGTGGTAAGGAGGGGACGCCCGCCGAGCCATGGCCCTCACCTGGGGTGGAGGTGTAGGCAAGGGGGGTCTTTTGGACCATTCCTCCCCTACAATAGGCTGATTGTTATGTATCTGGCACAGTCAAAATGGAGTCAAGCCTGGGGACAATTTTATAGAAAGACAGAAAATTCATGATCAGGGTTTAAACCAATCGACACCGTGCTATATTGGCAGATCAGTCTAGCCTCCAGCTGTCTGAGTTACAGTTAAAGGTTTCCCCCCTCTTTGTGGCAACTGGACCTTTGCCATTCCCACAAACTTAATGTCCTTACTATCCATTTGATGGACATTTTGCCAGTGTGGCTAGCAGGTATTTTGCTTCTTGGTTGGCAATTGACGATAAGTGTTCTCTAATTCTGATCTTCAAGGGTCTAATTGAACTCCCAATGTAAGGTAGACCGCACACACATATAATGCAGAACATTTTTACAAATTTCGAATTGCAGTTAATAAATGAGTTGATATAAATATGTCCTAATGAACCAAAGTCTACAGTCATGGTCTCAAGAGCATAGATACACATAGTGCAGCATCCACATTTGTGAAATCCATTCTTCTGTGCCCCATGTAGCCAAGTTTGGCTGCTAACTGGGCTAGACATAAAGAAAGGACAGAGTATGTTCTTCAATGTAGATGCCTTACTGTATATGATGCTGGGGTTTATGTCTAACCGCTTACTTAAATCTTTGTCCAACTGGAGCAAGTGCCAGTGCTTCTTAATAATCACATAGATCTTTTGGCTATCAGCATTATATCGAGTAATGAGTCTTAATTTATAGAGTTGTGCAGTAGAAGTAATTTTTTTGGGGGGTAAATAGATCAACTCTCTTCATATTGCACACTTCTCTCTCTGCTTTAAAAAGTATTTTGTTATTGTTCAGTAGGTACTTTCTGTCCAGTTTATTAGTTGCCGTCCTGGCTTAATTTATTTGTTATTACATTTGTATTGCGCACCTAACCCTAAGGTATCTGGGCGCATAACTTAAGAATATGGTTACACAAGGGTGGAGATGTCTCAATGGGAACAGAATAATACCTATTTAAGCCAACACAAAAATAACAAAACAAGGTTATTGAAGATTCTGTGCGGAAATTATCAAAAAGTACCATATATCTGGGAGCAGAATGATTCTTACCATGAGATGTATTGTAGTATGTTTACAATCCCAGGTCCAAAGTTCCAATGTCTGTCCTGACAGCACAAGGACATCTGAGAGTCTTCCAGTAGGTCCCAATATCCACAACCTAGCCCGATGGGTCTTTCCAATGGGTCCCAGTTTACACTGCCTAATCCAACAGCACAAGGACGCCTAGCAATGTCTCCAGTCTTGGCTTTTCCTGAGGGTGATGTCGGGTGGAAGGGTAGGTACGTAGATGTAGATGGGCGCAGGCAAACGCAGTCCGTTGAGAGGAAAAGGGGTTTGGCAACTTGCGAGCAGATGCAGGACAAAATCACTGGACAAAGGCAATCCGTTATGTGAAAGAAGGTTTGGCAACGTGTGAGTACATGCAGAACAGAATCACTAGGCAAGGGCAGTCCGTTATGCAGCAGAGGGTTTGGCAACGTGTGAGCAAATGCAGAGCAAGGCAGTCTGTTATCAAAACGAAGAATGAGCAGCTGCAGGGTGAAGGAAAACAAGCTGGCAAAGTAGTTCCTTAAAGCGGATGAAGACGCCAAATAAACGGAAAAAATCCTCAATAAGGAACTGGGAAGGGCAGGGGGCTAGCAGATGCGGGAGAAGAAAGAAAGAAAAAAAAAAAAGGGCAGGCTTGAGGCAAAATCCAAGAAACGAGAACGGGTCTAAGACAAAGAACCAGGAAACAACAGGAACGAAGACGCAAGTCCACACACTTCAATCAGAAGCGATGTGCAGCAGTCTGGGGGCCGGCTTTATTCTTGTTGTGTCACGTGTCGGATGTACGACATCGTGCCTGCACAAGAAGCGTCTTCCTTGTTGCCGGGGCAACCGGTAACGAGCGAGGAACGACGCTCTACGCTGTCGTTTCGCATGAGATCTAATATGCGAAATGCGAGAAACCAAGGATTTATTATTTACTAACAAGCGTACTGGCATGTTGCTTTTATCAGATCTTATGTTCCCAGCTTGCTCACGAGGGCAATTCTTAACAGTAGGCAGAGGCTGTTATGATGGCATTGACTTGCCGTGATAGTGTAAGTGTAGAGTTGAGGTAGACTCCAAGGGTCTTGACTTCTTTAGCTGTTGTGATAGATCAATGTTGAAGCATTGGTATAATGGTGACTGATTATTAAGTTTAGTTTGGCTACCCATGATAAGAATCTCTGTCTTATCGTCGTTGAGGCATAGCTCATTTTGGACCATCCATGCTTGGATTGTGTGATAGATTGCGTTTAGTGCATTCGTGTCAGTGGTATAGTCACCCGTGATGGGGTTAGTATTTGGGTGTCGTCAGCGTAATTTGTGTATGTGATGCCCAAATTGTCCAGCTTATCGAAGAGGGGTTTGGGGAATGCGTTGTACATGGTGGGTTACACGCATGAGCTCTGTGGCACTCCGCAGGTGACTGGGGCATGGTTAGCTGCTGCAGCAGTAGGAAAAACTCATTGTACGATTTGAGAGAAATGGCCTGAACCAGGCTGTGGCGTTCTTGGAGAAGTGGACATCGCTGGCTAGATGACGACATAGGATGTTACCAGATTGACCAGATCAAATGCTGCAGAAAGATCTAGGAGGAGGAGTAGGAACAAGTTACTTACCTGTAACTGTTGTTCTCCAGCATGGGTCTGGCATGGATTCACATGCTCATGAATATTCCCCGTCGTCAGGCTGGGAATCCTCGGTAAAGAAAAATCAGTATCAGTTTCGTTTCTGATCTGTCTTTCGTAGTAGTAACCAATTACTGATCTCTGTGTCATACTGACCACAGCCAATGGCTGCCCTCTCCCTAAGCCCCGCCTCTGGCAGCCATCCTCAGATTTGGTAGCACGTAAAGTGGCAGTATGACCAAGTGAAGAGCCACAGAGGGGTAGGCGGGAGGGTTCGCATGTGAATCCATGCCAGACCCATGCTGGAGAACAACAGTTACAGGTAAGTAACTTGTTCCTTCTCCAGCATAGGGTCTGGCATGGATTCGCATGCTCATGAATATAAGAATACATAGCAGTACACACATGCACAACCACGGGAGGTGGCAAAAGGCTCAACATTAAGCAATACAACAACTCAACATTAAGCGTCTCTTACCTCCTCACCAGGCTCACCTTAAGCGAACAGGTTGCGCAGCACTGCTTGGCCGACCCTGGACTCCTCCCTGGAATCCCGATCGACGCAGTAGAATCTCGTGAAGGTGTGCGTCGACCTCCACGTAGCAGCCCTGCAGATGTCCAGCAAGGGTACACCAGATAGGAACGCCGTAGTAGCAGCGATTGCTCTGGTCGAATGGGCTCTCGGACGGCCTGGCAGCGGTCGGTTAGCCAACCGGTGGCAGTGCATGATGCAGCCGGAGAGCCATCTGGAAATAGAAGACTTCGAGAGAGCCTTCCCTGGATTCACAGGTCCTAAGTTCACAAACAGCTGTGATGTCCTCCGAAAACTCTTCGTGCGGTCCACGTAGAACTTCAGCGCTCTAGCCACATCCAGGAGACTGGAAGAAAACAGGTAACACCAGGGGCTCGTTAAGACGGAAGTCCGACGGCACCTTGGGCATAAAGGAGGGGTGCGTCCTAAGCACCACCCTCGAGGAATGGAAAGTCAAGTACGGTGCTTTGCAGGATAGGGCCTGGATCTCTCCCACTCGTCGTGCGGAGGTAATGGCCACCAGGAATGCAGTCTTCCACGACACAAACTTCATCGGTGCGGAGTGCATCAGCTCGAATGGGGGCCCCATGAGCCTGGTCAGCATCACGTTAAGCTCCCACGCCGGTGCTGGGGCCTTCACTGGTGGGAACGACCTGAACAGTCCTTTCATAAACTCTTACCAGTCGATGGGACCACAGGGACGTCCGTCCTGTGGTTCTGGTATATCTGGAGATCGCCGCCAGAAGAATCTTAATGGAGGCATGGGCCAGCCCAGCCTTTGCCAGCGATAGCAGGTACGGCAGCACTTGAGGGGCCGTAATCCGTAGGGGGTTGATCTTCTGTGCTCGGCACCAGATAGAGAACCTCTTCCACTTGTGACCGTAGCATTTGAGAGTCGAGGACGCCCTGGCCTTTGCAAGAACCTCTCTGCAGTTGGCCGGTATATCGTACCCTCCAAACTCTAGCACTGCAGGAGCCAAGCCTGCAGGTTCAGCGACGCCGGGTCGTGGTGGAAGATGGCGCCTCCTTCTCTGGAGAGAAGATCCGCGTCCGCCGACAGCTTGATGGATGGGGACGTTGACAAGTCCAGAAGGTCCGGGAACCAGATCTGCCTCGGCCACGCCGGTGCGACGAGGATCATCCTGCACCCGGACCTCTTGAGCTGGTTGAGGAGTCGAAGCAGAAACGGCAACGGAGGGAACGCATACAGGTATAGGCCATCCCAGGGGAACGAGAATGCATCGCCCATGCTTCTCGGCTGGGAAAACCTGCTGGCGAACCTCTGGCACTTCGAGTTCGTCGCTGTTGCGAACAGGTTGATTTGGGGTTTGCCCCATCGTCGGAAGAGTTGATCCACCTGATCCTGGCGCAGCTCCCACTCGTGACACGCTCGCAGCTCCCTGCTGAGCGAGTCGGCGATGGTGTTTCTTTCTCCTGCCAGGTGGAAGGGAACCAGGAACATCCCCTGGGCGACCGCCCAGTGCCACAGATCCTGTGCCTCCTTGGATAGGGCTGGGGGATCTGGTGCCTCCCTGCTTCCGTATGTAAAACATTGTCGTGGTGTTGTCCGTGAAGATCCGCACCACATTGCCCTTGAGCGGCGGGAGGAACGATTTGAGAGCCCAGAACACGGCTCGGAGTTCCAGGATGTTGATGTGCAGGAGCTTCTCCTCCGGGAGCCAGAGGCCTCTTGCGTGGAGATCTCCGGTGTGGGCTCCCCAACCTTCCAGGGAAGCGTCCGTCGTCACCGTCTCCTGGTACGCCGGCGTCTGAAAGTCCGTGCCCGCCGTGAGATGCGCTCTAACGCCCCACCACTGAATCGCCCGCCGGAACACCTCGTTGAGGGGGACCCTGTCTTCGAAGGTGCCTGTCGCCTGCATCCAACGGGCGTCGAGATATTCTTGAAGAGGGCGCATCCGTAGTCTGCAGAGGCGCACCAGGTAGATGCAAGAGGACATCATCCCCAGGAGGGACTTGATGGACCTCACCCTGGCCACGTCCGTGGCTAGCAGGCGCTGCACTTTGCCCAGAATGGTCTTCGTCCGTTCTTCCGACGGTGCCGCCAGGCGCCTCACTGTATCGAGCTTCGCTCCCAGAAACAGGGCCACCTGCGACGGCACCAGGTGGGACTTTGGGTAATTTATGGCGAATCCCAGGGTCTGTGAGTAGCTGGACGGTCATCGCAGTGTGTTCGACGGCAAGTTCCCCCGTCCTTGAGCGGATGAGCCACTCGTCCAGGTAGGGGTAGACGTGAATCCCCTGCAGGCACAGCCGCGCCGCCACAGGTGCTAGGCACTTGGTAAAGACCCTGGGGGCCGACTTCAATCCGAACGGCAGTGCTCTGAATTGGTAGTGGCGTCCCTGGACGACGAACCTGAGGAACTTTCGGTGACTTCTGAGGATGGGAACGTGGAAGTATGCATCCTCTAGGTCCAGCGACGATAGAAAGTCGCCTTCCTCCAGCTGTCCCAGCACGTGCTGGAGGGTGACCATCCTGAACTTTTGTGACCTGATGTATTTGTTCAAACGACAAAGGTCCAGGATGGGGCGCCAGCCGCCCGTCTTCTTCCTGACGAGGAAGTACCTTGAGTACACCCCGGAGCCTCTTCGGGACGAGCTCGATGGCGCCTTTTCTGAGCATCGCCCGTACTTCCAAAGCAGTTGCGGGACGTGATTTTCCTTCCTGGCCACAGGTGGAACGTGAGGGCACTTCTTCAGGAATTCGATAGAGTGTCCTCTTGCCAGGGTATCCAGCACCCAACGGTCGGTGGAAATGGACTTCCACACGCCGACGAACTTCGTCAGCCGGCCTCCCACCGGGGTGCTTCGGTGGGGGCCCGACGCCACGGCCGGTTCAGTCCTGCTTGGAAGTGGTGGCCTTGCCGCCCTGGCCACCTTGCTGACGGCGGCGAGGCCCTCCCTGCTTGCCGCGACCCCTGTAGGCCTCCTGAGACGAGGAGCGTGCCGCCTGGCGGTAGGACGACGAGCCACCGCTGGATCCCTTGGAGGCCCCCTGTCTGCCTCCGGAGCTCCGAAAGGGCCGTCGTTGCTGAAGGGCTCCTAGGGCGCGGGCCGTCTCCGTGTCTGTCTTTATGGCTTGGAGGGATTCGTCCACCGCCTTCCCGAACAAGCTGCTGCCATCGAACGGCATGTCCAACACCCTGGGTGGGACGTCCTGACGGAAGTCAGTCGCCCGGAACCAACCCCGTCGTCGTAGGCAAACTCTGTTGCCCAGCTGGTGGAACCCGGTATCGGCAATATCGGTTGCCACCGTTATGGCATAGTCCGACGCCACCTCGCCTTCTTGAAGTATCTCCAGGGCCTCGGACCTCTTGTCATCCGGCAGGAAGTCCAATATGGGGGCCAGCTTAAACCAGAGCTCCCTGTCGTAACGGGCCACGATCGCCAGGGCGTTGGCCGCTTTGATCATCGTCGCCGCTGACGAAATGACCCGTCGCCCCATGGCGTCCAACTTCTTTCCCTCGCCGTCCGGTGGGGAATTCGACGTTGAGGCTCCTGACCCCGCCGCTTTCTTCTTGGCCGCCGCCGAGGCGACCGAGTCTGGCTTTGGCTGGGCCCTGAGGCACAGGGGAGCGGTATCGGGGACCCGGTACTTCTTCTCGTATCGGTCCCGTTTGGCTGGTGCCGTGGAGGCGTTCTTGAGTACCGACAGGCCCTCCTCCCAGATGTCATCGATTAGAGGCACCGCAATGACAGTCTTCCTCTTGGCCTCCCGGCGCTGATAGAGGAAACCTTCCTTTTTCTGCTCCTCCGGGCAGAGCTGGAACAATTCGGACGCCCTGGCGATCATGGCATGGAACGAGCCAATCTCGTCGGGCGGAGAGGCCCGTGCGACGGGAGACGGGAGACCTGTCCGTCGCCATCAGAACCCGTCGTCGAGCCCACCGCACCGTCATCTCCCGACTCGTGGGAGGATGAGGAGGGAACTGCAGGCCTTACGGGGGCGAGCGGAGGAGAGGGTTGGATCCTCCGTCGTTTGTTCTGAGGACTTCCCGATGTGTCAGGTTGCGGGTCCTCCGGCCTGGGCCGTGGTAATCTCGTCCTTATCTCAGAGCATAAGGACTGGATCGCAAACAAAATGGCCGCCGAGCTATCCTGAGGCCAAGGTTCTGGCTGTGCCGGAAGGAAAGGCTGCTCTTCCTCGCCATCGTCTTCTTCCTCGGTTATCTCCCGAGGATCTTCCTTGCGGGATCAAACCCTCTCGAATTGGACTTCGAGATCCCTCACGACCTCGGTCAGTTCCCCCTCCGAGGCTGACTGAGCTCGAGAAGGCTACCGTGCCCCCGCCCCCTTTTTCCATCACGGGGGCCTTGACGATGGGCTGAAAAGAGGATTCCCTCCTTGGCGGCAGGGAAACTCTAGTCCCGGAGGCAGTCTCCGCTGGCGGGGTCTCTGTCGGCTTGGCCAGAGTCGCCGCGAACGCCTCGATAGAGGCCTTTGCCTGCTGGGTAGGGGCCTTCACCACCTTAGGTGCGTCCTCTGGGCCTTCTCCTTAGGGGGAGGGGCGACGCCTCGCTCCCCCTCTCCCGAGATCGGACGGGGCTTCTCCCGAAGCTTACCCGGGGTCTCGGACTTCCTCTTCCCCGAACCGGAGCGCTGGCTCGTGGTTGACGGTGCCGGGGAAGGTGCGCCCTGCCTGGTGACCGAAGAGCCCGACCTTTCGGCGCTCCCGGAGCCAGCGGACTCACGGCGCTTGGCCTGGTGTTGGGCCCCCGTCGCCGGGGCGCCCGCACAGGACTTAGAAGCCCGCTCGGACCCTTTCTTCTTCTTCTCACCCATAGAGCCCTTCTCCAGCCAGCTGGACGAGACGGGTTCGACAGTCCCTCATGGTCCGCTCCGACAAGTTCTTGCACAACTGGCAGTCCTTCTCTACATGAGTCTTGTCCCCATGAAGACAGTAGAGGCATTGCAAATTCTGCAACCTGCATGCAGGGCAGCTGCGAAACAGCTTGGGTCCGGGTGAAGAACTCGCGTCCTGGGCCATCTCGAAGTAGGCCGCAAATCTTCTGGAATCCTCCAAGAAGATGATTCGACGAAATCTTCACCCTTGAGGGGCGTAGGAAAATCCTGCAATGGGTCCCCGTTAACGGGAGTAGAAAACGGTGGAGCTTGAGGCTCGATTAACCGAAAAAATGTGAAAATTCACCTGAAAAAGCGCGAAACACGCAGCAAAAGCTCGAGAGCTAAGCACGAGGACTCCCAACACTTGAACATGCGGTAAAAATCTGAGGATGGCTGCCAGAGGGGGGGCTTAGGGAGAGGGCAGTCATTGGCTGTGGTCAGTATGACACAGAGATCAGTGATTGGTTACTACTATGAAAGGCAGATCAAAAACGAAACTGATACTGATTTTTCTTTACCGAGGATTCCCAGCCTGACGACGGTGAATATTCATGAGCATGTGAATCCATGCCAGACCCCATGCTGGAGAATGACCAAGTCGCCTCTGTCCCTGATCTGGTCCATTTGCGCTTTCAGGTCTACTAAGGCTGTTTCCGTGCCATGGCCCGGGTGGAAGCCTGATTGACGGAGGCCCAGAAAATGATGCATTTCAAGGTATTTTTCGATCTGGACGTATGCTACGCTATCCAGAATTTTTAGCAAGAATGGTACCGTAGTGATGGGCCGGTAGTTCGTGGACACGTTTGGTCTAGGTAAGGGCATCACCCAGGCTTCCTTGAGGTTGTATGGTACTTTGTTGGAGACGAAGGAATTGTTTATAAGGGACGTGATGAAGGGTGCTAGGTTGTCTGTGCAGTCTTTGATTAGAGTGGCTGGACAAATGTCACCCTGGCATAGTGTTGGATTGAGACCTTTTATAATTTTGATGTTATCCTCTATCATGATAGCGGAGAACTCATACTTAGGGAAAGGTTTGAATAACTTAGGTCCGGTGGTAGGCTGTTGAGGAGTGCCGAGTTTCAGCTTTTTATTATTGATCTTAAGCTGGAGTGATGTGATTTTATCCACGAGGGCCTTTTGGATGTTTTTGCACCATGCTTGGTCTTTAGTGCACAAGTCCGGAGTTTGGGAGGGGTTTCTAATTCTCGAATGACTGATAAGAACTCTTTGGAGCTGGAGTTCGCATATTCTATGCACGTGTTATACGCATTGCTTTTAGTCTGGAGGGTGGCTTTTCTGTACTTGGACGCTAATAAGGTGAAATGTTGTTTATTAGTGCTGGACGGATTTTTCCTCCAATTATTTTCCACGTCTTTTTCTGCTGCGTAGATCTTTAAGTTCAGGTGTGAACCACTGGTTGAGATGAGCTTTGGGTTTGGCTTTAATTGCCCAGAGGAGCCACTACATTTAGAGCGGTTTCCATAATTTGGTTATAAGTGGACACCATGGAGGTGGGGTCTGTGGGCTCTTCGAGATTTGTCGCGAGTTGGGAGATCAGTAGGAGAATATTGTCAGGCGTAATGTCACACATATTTTGTGCTAAGGTGGCTGGAGCCATTGGCGCTGGTAGGTTGGTGTGGGTGTTTGTGTTAATTTGGAAAAGTAAGATGTGGTCTGACCACGGGCAGGGATCATCATTGGAGATGAAGGTAGTGCAGTTATGGTCAGCGAGCCAGTCTAGCTTGCAACCTTTGGCATGGGTGGGGCCCGATCTAATGGTAAAGCCTTGCGTATCAATAGTGTTGGCTAGTGAGGAAGCTTGCGAGTCAGAGCTGCTGTCATGGAAGCCTAGATTAAAGTCACCAAGAATGATCACTTTGGAGGTGAGTTTTACATCTGTGGTTAATAGGTTGGCAATGTCCCCCTCGAATGATGAAGTGGGCCCTCAGGGCCTATAGGTAAGGTGCAAGTTTAGTGAGGTTAAATGGGAGATTGTGATTTTGGTGGATAGTAGTTCTCCAGATGTGAAGTAGATGTTTGGGATTTCTCCGATGTTGATTTTAGATCTGGCAATGAAGGCAATGCCTCCTCCCTTTGAGCTGGTTCTGTCCTTTCTGATAATTGCATAGCCCTCTGGTAAGGCTAGTGCTAGTGAGGGGCCCGCTGCAGGATGTAGCCATGTTTCTGTTATGGCAATAAAGTCAAGGTCATTCTTTGTGATGAGGTTGGAGGTGTCCAGGGCATGTGCTAGGATGGATCTGACATTAAGGCACCTTTAATTGGTGGCAGTAGGTGGCTAGTTTGGTTGTAGGTTTAGAGCTAGTTGTGCTATGGGTATGTTTATTGCCCATGCATGGGTGGGTTATTTCTTTTGGTTTGGGGCCCAGAGGTGTTTGAGACTGTCAGCTAGGTTAAGAGAATTGGAGCTACTTTGGGATGTTTATGAGGTGGGTTGCTAGTTTGAGGCAGTTATGAAGCATGTGGTTTTTGGTTCTGTCTCTCAGTCTGTTGTTCATCTGTGCGAAGGGGTGGTCCCGAGAGGATGGGTTGTTCAGTGAGAGCAGATTACAGTTGGCCATGTGCATTGATTGTGGAGAAAGTTCAGTCGGCTGACTGGCTGTGTGTGAAGGGGGTGCTAGGGCCATGGCTAGGAGGGTGCTGAAGAGTACAAATCGTACTAGTTCTTGAATGCGCTCCGGCATGACCCAGCTATGTCGGGTACTAGTGCTCGGAGGTGGTATAGAAGCGAGTGGCCTAGGACTTGAGAGGCGATATGATGTACATTTGCAGTTAAGTGGGTGTTCGTTGGAGAGTTAGCTGAAGAGGGTGCTACAGGTTATGGGATAGAGGATCACAAGTAACGGTTAGCTAAATGGGACTGGTACGGGTGCAGCAGACCTGGTGGTACAATAGATGGCAAAGCTGCCAGATGCTGACAGTGGGGGGACACACTGCAGGCTTACACTGTGGATGGGCTAGGTTCAGTGTCCATTGTAGGGCAAGGTCTGCATGGGTGGGTTTGTTGCATATCAGTATTGCAATGGGTGAAACTATAGGCTTCATATAGCTATAGGAAGTGCAGCAAGGATATATGGCATTTCAACATTACAATAGATGAAGCTCTAGGCAGTGTGGCCAAGAACTGTGGCATTTCAATATTGCAAAAGGAGAAATTGTGAACAGTGCATAGTCAGAGCAAATGAGACAAGTAGGTAGTATGACAATGGATAACTTACGTTGTAAGCCGAAATCAGACGCGTGACACAGATATCGTAATCACCAGGTAGCGGTCGGTAGCGGACACAGTGCGAACTGCTAGGGGCAAGCTCAAGAGTCTTAGCTAAGTCATAGGAGGGGAGCATATAAATTGCAAACAACAGTTACGGGCATGGTGAGGTCAGGCGCATTAGCTATGATGACAGATGCATAGCACAGATATCGCAGCCACTGGAGGCCGGGGTGTAGCGGATGCAGTACAATTTGCTGTTGGTAAGTTTGGTAGCTTTTAGCAAGAAGAAATCACAAGTATTGTAAGTTCTGGCGCATTAGCAGAGTCACATGTGTGCAACATATATGTTGAGCTCGGTGCGTATGCTTTTGGCAAGCATGAGGGGGGTACAATGTCGGCATCTTAGCTTCGCGGTCGGAATTGGGTTAACGACTCACCATGTACAGGCAGGTGTATTTGGCTTGAGGCTGTGGGTAGCTGGTGATCTAGTGCGCAGGTTTTGGAATCTTTGGCCAAGGGCTGTTGACACTGAAGCAGATAGTGGGCTGATGCAGGTACGGGACGTGGAGCAGAGCTTAGCAGGGGATGCGCTCACACACTCACAGCTCGCAACGCTCGGTCAGCTCAGTCAACAGCCTTCTTTGGTTGCCTTACTCGGGAGGCTGGCTCGCGCCTGCCAGTGGCGCGTGATTGAGTAAGTAGATTCAATGGAAGCCATTCGGCTTGCTGTATGATTTGGGCCGAGTACCCTATTCTTGAATCTGTCACCAATCAGTTTACATTCTGAGTAGAAGGGCAAATCTGTGCTACAGTTACGTCGGGCCTGATAAAATTCCCCCCTGGGTATGTTGTTGATGACTCCCTTTTTGTGACAGCTGGTAGCGTGTAAAATGGAATTCACAGATGTGACTTTCCTGTGGGTACTGGTTTGCAAGGTATTATTCTCAATATATATGTTTAAATCAAGAAAGACAATCTTAGATTCCTCAATCTGACCTGTAAATTCAATACCGAAATTGTTATTATTGAGGTATTTGAGACAGGTATCAAACCTTTCTTTGGAGCAGTGCCATATTAACAAGACGTCGTCTATGTAGCGTTTCCACAAATACATTTCTTTTGAGAATTCATTCACTTGGTAAATTTGTGTATGTTAAAAAAAGCCAGACGTAACTGTAGCACAGATGTGTCTTTCTACTCAGAATGTAAACGGATTGGTGCAGATTCAAGAAGAGTAAGGAACCATCCAAGAAAGCCACTCATCCAGAAACTATCAATTTCATTACCAAATACTCAAGTAAAAGTAGTCATTTATTCATTGCTGAACAAACACTGGCATATACTTAAATTGGATCGGGACTTGTCACAATACATTCCAGCAAGACCGAAAATTATTTATACTGAATCACCAACTCTCAAAATGAAACTCAGTCACTCCTTTCTTGCATCTGAACCCAACAGTAAGCTGACCCCGAACTGGCTGAGTAGCCAGAGAACAGGGTTTCACAAATGTGGAAATTGCAACTTCTGTAAATTTGCACTGTCACCTACAAGGACTTTTACCTGTCATGGAGGACTTGAGGTAGAGATTAAACACTTTATAAATTGTCAGACCAAATTTGTGGTATATGGGGTAATGCGTCTGCAAACAAGTCTATGTAGGAAGCATCATTCGGGAGCTCAGAGTGAGAATCTGAGAACATCTAGCCAACTTGAATAGTCAAGATCCGAAACTTCCGTTTGCTCTGAACAGCAGAGACATCCAAATCGTGGGGCTACAGCAAGCCCAGCCACATATCAGAGGAGGAGACCGACAATTATACTTCCGCCAGTTGGAAGCTTGGACTATTCGTAAATTGAGATGCTTAAAACTCTGACTAAATAAGGAACATGAGCTGAATGTTTTCCTCTAACATGAATGATCTTACCTAATATCTAAGTGGGTTATTTCACCCCTGGGGCATAAACCAAATGACATTGAGAAGGAAACTTGAAAATAATGTCTCTCATCCTAATAATGAGGCTGCTGCTTCATGTATAGGTCACATGTCAATCAATCATGTTCAATCTGTGGTGGCTATAATGGACTGGTGGCCCCCGGTGCGACAATCAAACTAAATTGTAGAATTTAACGGAGTGGGCTGATGGGGAATGTTCCATATCTGTAACGCTCACCTGATTCTCGCAGAGGCGCCGGTCTTGACTGGGCGACTACCGTATCTTCAAAGGTGATGTGCAGCACCCGATTGGCTCTTTGGGCTGGACCTCTGTGCCCTGTATGCCTGACGTGCAGAGTAAGATGTCTTAGGTAAGTGAATGCCGAGCTCTCCATCTGCCTCGGGGCAGGGTGCTGTAGCCAGTTTCTTCACTGGATAGGTAGCGCAGGCCTCTTGACTTCAGAGGACTGCTGTCCGTCGTTTACTGCACGAACGGTAAGTTTCGAGTAACTCAAATGTCTTTAAAGTCTTTAATAATGATGTCTCTTGTTTTGCAGGGTTCCGGCGATGGCGGATGACGGGCTGAAGTGAGTTGAAGATGGAGCCCGTGTGATGAATAGAAGCGCCTGGAAGCACGTAAGTAAGCGCTTGTTGCCAGCTTCACAAAGCGCTCTAACTGTCTTTTTATTTTGCAGGTACAAGTTCGGAGCGGCTGCAGGGTGCCGGGATACCCACTGGGTTAGATGTGGAAAGGAGTAATGGCACGTGAGTATTAAAGTTCCCCAATGTCTTTAAACGCACCTTGTTTTGTCTTTCAGATGCGAGATGCAGCGCCGACGGCCTCCGGAGCGTGCGAAGAGTTGGTAAGCTTTTGTCTTTCAGATGCCGGAATGCAGTGTGAAGACCTCCGGAGCGCACGAAGAGTAGGTAAGCCTTTGCCTTTCAGATGCCGGAATGCTAACCTGTTCTTTCTTGTCTTTATAGGTGTTGCTGAAGACTGGATTCAGGATGGTAAGCCTTTTTCCTTAGGTCCAGGACCGGATGCAGAAGACACGATGAGCGTTCTGCTGCAGAGGGTGCAGAATAACGCAAAGCAAGATTCATCCACCGGGTGTGGTTTAAATAGCCTCCTGTAGTGCTTAGGTATCTCCTTCCACAGCCACGCCTAAGTAAGAAAAGAGTTCCTGGTAAAAAAAGAGTTCCTGCCTTCCAGAAGAGTTCCAGTGTTCTGAATCTAGGGAGTGGCTCCAGCCCCACCCAACAGGAAAAGTAGTTCCAAACAGAAGAGGATCAGAGGCTCAACTGGCAGGCAAGTAAGCAGCATGGTCTGCTGCAGGTAAGTCCACCGAAGCATTATGAGCACGGCGCTTCCAGCGCTGGGACTGGGCATATTTATGAGCCTGGTGCCAATGGCGCCAGGACTGGGTCCAAAAGGTCCCAATTGGGACTGGTTTGCACTCGGAACCTGGGTTATGGATCTGCTTCCAAGGGAGTTGGGAAAACCCTGACCTTTTGGAAGCAGAGATCATGACAATATCAGCCTCAATGCATATTTAATTTTGCCAGTTGTGATCAAACAAATTGATAAGAAGAAGAGCAGTGGAGCCTGCATCACACCCTGGTACCCCATAATCTTACTTTTAACAAATAAATTGACTATTGGCAGCTCTCCCCAATCATTGTCACATACAAGTCGAGCACACAAACACTGTTATAAGCACATTAAGGTGATCGACCGTGATGGCCGTCACACAATGCTCTCTTTATAACTCAACAGTAAGTAAACGAATAAGAAGAGCGATCATTGGAATTGCAATGAAATACCTTGAGTTCTGTTCATCATAGATATAGCTTTACATACGGACCGATGGGTCTGAAAACCGCACACGTACAAATTCAATACTTAAGGAGGAGACCGATTATTAGTCGGGATAAAATGTGAACAATCGTACTCATAGAAATGCTTTGGAACACGTGACAGACACATCCGGTACGTAAAAAAACAATGATTCCTCAACAAACCGGTCTTTGCCGGAGCTGTTGAGAGGCACACGCAATACGCGATGGACTATTTCTCTTTCATAAAAGAGCAAATGGGGGTAAGCTGCAACTGAAAAACATGTGCAAAATTCCACAACGTATTATTAAGGATTTACACAAACCAATATATATTAGCATATCCCTTATGTATTGTAGCAGCTAATACAGCACATATAGAGAGACACGAGACTTAGTGGAAATACCGAAGCAACGTGAACTGCAGGAAGCGCAGGAGGAATTACTAGAGCAACTAAGCCACTAGAGCAGTGTCATGGACAAGTCTGCAGTTCGGTAAGCAGATAGTTTATCATTCAAACTTGCACATGCTCGCGTAACTTGTTTAGACCTAACAAAGGCGGGGATTGCAAATAATTATACAATCACTTTATTTCACATAGCCGAGTACCAAGAACAAATTTTGCTTTAATAAACGGGAAACATTTCCTCACCAGAATGTTGAAATTCCAAAGACAACGCAGTAACCAAATGAATGAGGCACATTTATCCAACCAATGCAACTGAGCCCGAGTACACAGTAGAAGCAGATAATTACACATCCACTATTTTGAGTTATTGTGAGCAATTACTAACTAGGATGGAGCGCAATCGGATTATTCAGCCAATGCATGGATATATTATTTAACAACATCCTTTTAATAATTAGTAGCTGATGAAACGGAGGGCTGAAGCAGGCTCCTTTGCATACCTCACTGGATATATTTTCGCTATATATGAGAACAGACAATCAAAGCTTCAGACGAATTGGTGACGGACCTAACAAGGAAATTATGAATGACCATGTAATGAGCATGACCAGGACGCTTTGGACTAAAGTCATTAAGCACACTCAAATGGAACAGGGCACTTGTTAATTGTTTTTTGCGCAAGAAAGAGCCTTAGATCTGTGAATTGAATGAAATTAGAAATTCAGAGTTTACGGATACTTGTTCACCTCTTTTTCTCTCCCCTCCCGTCTCTCTTTTGGTTGCTTCTTCCATATGCATAGTATATTGCAGTCAGTCATTAATTAAATGGTTGTAGAGTTAGATTTTCACCCCCCCCAACGAGGACCCAAAGGCTAAGAAGAGGATTGCAAACTGTATCTATCATTTTCGTTCATGTATTGGTCATATGGATTTATGTAGCAAAATTCCAACTACCAATCATGCATATGCACTAATGCCAAATAAACTGCAATGGTCTTCAGGCATACTATTCCGAAGGGTTTTTCCATTCATAAAAAGTATCAAATGGATGATGTAAATTTCATTGAAGTGGATAGAGTGTCTTAGTGGAACCACTGGACTCTCAGCATCTTTGTAGTTGGGCTGGGGTAGCCCTTCAGTTCCACACTAATCGCATCTACCACTTCTCATCATTATACATTGTAGCTACTTGCAACAATTTACCAAACTAGCAAGTTGTGGTCTCAGCGCACACAAACTAGTACCCCACAGTACTATATCCCATTCAGAATCAAGTCTAGAATAAAATTCCAAAATTTCATGCCGTTTCATTGAGGGGTGCCAAAGTTAAAAGCCATCCAAGAACTGCTTTTCACCAACCCTGCAATGCAGAAATAGGCATAGATGTCCCTGAACATCTGAAGTGTTCTCGAACATCACAGGACTGTCCCCGAACACCCGGACTGTTTGCGGACTTCGGGCTGGAAAATGCCTGTTTTTTGTCTTCTTGCGGCCATATCCCATCCCATCCCATCCTCATCACCCCTCACCCCCGCAGAGACTGTTTGATAAGTTTGTCAAGTGCAATGTTGTGTTTTTTTATGTTTTTGCTGCGGTGTCCACAGAAATTGGTGGAAGTCCGCAAATCAAACACGGCAGCCGTTTCCAAAAATCTGACGCACTTCACGCTTTTCACCATCCATCAGTGGGCATGTCCGATGTCCGCGGACATCACGGCACCCTCTGGGCCAATCAGATGCCTGTCCGCGGACCGAACAGGAACATGGGTCCGCGAAGCGGAGCTGGAAACCACTAATTTTTTGGGACCTACTTTTTGGTAGTTTAAAAAAAAATAAAACAACTGGACGGATTTACACCACATTTACAAAAGCACGCTTTCGGGACAAAGCCGCCACTTCTGGCGCCAATTTGGTCAAAATCCATCCAGCTGTTTGGGCTGTAGGCGTGAGCAACATTTTTTTTCCATTAGGTCTATGGAAAAAAAAAATTTCCCCCCAATAACTTTGCCCCTCCCCCCCCCTTGACGAAACCTCACCAAACTTGACAAAATAATTGAGAGCGGGCCATATCCTTTTTTTGCAAAGTTTGGTAAGGATCCGGCCTGGGGGAGCAAAGTTATAAGCCGGCCAAAAAGTGCTCTTCCTATGAGTTCAGTAACTTAACCATAACTACACGGCCGCTACCCAGAACCCCCTCCCAATCCAGGTGATATCCGCAAACACGAGAACTGACCGCGGACTCGGCAGCATCAGCACACACTTTTTTTCCACCTATAAAAAACAGCTCCCTATCAAATTTTTTGCCACTCCCCCTACCCTTAGCAGGCCCTGTTTTGGCCACAAAATAACCCCAAATAGGTTTTCCAGTCTTTTTCCTCACTGCGCTATCCACGGACACTAGCGGCTGTCCACTATGACAGTTTAAAAAAATATGACACACCTCACGTTTTTGAACATCCAATCAGTTCGATGTCTGCAGACATCACACTGCTTTCCGATTGGTCCACGGGGTGACTGCAGCCCCCCGAATCAGGAAAGGAGTCCGTGGACTGGACCCAGATATCACTAATTTTTTTGTCTCCACGTTTTGCCCATTTTTAAATAAACTACTTGACGGGGCGCGTTTACACCAAATTTGCAAAAGCACGCATTCGGGACCAAGCCGCCGCTCCTGGTGCAAAATACGTACAGCGGTTTGGGCTCTAGGCACATGGAGAATTTTGTTACATTGCATCTATGACAATTAAATCAATGTTGGCACCCCCCTATAACTTTACCTCCCATGGACTAAACAGCTCCAAATTTCGCAAAATCAATGAGAGGGGGGGGGGGCCATATACTTGATTTGCAAAGTTTCGCGAGGATTGTTTGGATGGGCAATAACACCAAGGTACGCATTTTAAACGAGTCCAGGAGATGTACATACATTTCAAATTCCACCTTCCTTGTGGTCTTGCTGCAATAATTTAACCAGATTGTTAACGCTCTCAGGTACCCTCAAATCAGGCGCCACCCTGGAAATACTCTACAGCAGGGGTCCCCAACCTTTTGTGCGCAATTAGCAAAATGTGCATATAAAATGAAATGGTGAGCAACATCCATTCTTTGATCTTCGAAAGTACATATTGGGGCTTAGTTGGCGTAAAAATGATTGCCACACAAATCAAAAATGTAATAAATTTTGCGAATGCTAACAGAACATTTTAATTTGCAGTACTAGATTATCTAGAACAAGTGCATTTCTAGTAAAGTAAATTTGCAAGGACTTTAATTTCATTTGACATTAAGTGGTTGTTTACAGAAACTGTTAAGTAAATTGAGTGGTCAGTAGGACATTTTTGGACTGATAGGACAAAAATATTGTAGGACTACATAAACATTACCAGGGGCTTCAGGTTCTTGAGCAAAATATTTGTACGAAATTTAGTGCAAATGATTGGACAGTAAAATTGGTCACAAATGGAACATTGATTTCCAGGTGTACTTTGGGATTCCACTCAGGGATTTTTCTGGGATCTTTAGTGGCAAATCGTGCATTACTAAGCATACACAACTAGTAATACTGTTTCGGAGTCATTTATTATTGTATTGTGGACTGTCTTTTATTCAGGAATGTTATGAAATTTTGCATTTCAGATTGAACAGGGAGTGATCACTAGCCACTTGAGTTCATTTCCCAATCAATGGCACTAGTTGGCACCAGAACGTCAGACAGCCAGAGGGGCAGGTTGGCTATGCCTAAGCTTGACAAGGAGGCATTGGAAAGAAGTACCAACTCACAAGAAATTAAGATATGGTCTTTAAACTGTTAAACAGTTCAGAGGCCACAAAGGAAAGTGCCAGTTTTTTTTTTGGTTAAAACTATCCAGCTCAGCGCTATTAGGAAATGCTGTCCCCCAGTTCAGGCGGTCCAGGTTAGAACTATCCAGGGCAGCGCTATTGGGAAATGCCTTCCCCCAGTTCACAAGGTCCAGGTTATAGAAAGGGATGCCCCATGGTTCAATACAGATTCTCTAATAGAAAAAGGAATCACGATTTAATGAGTGATGTGTACATGGCTGGCCAGATCTGTAATTTCAAAAGGGCTTAAAACACCTCTAAAAGACAAAAACAAAAAAAAGAATACATTAAGAAATAAATGGGATCTTTTTCGAATGACACCAAATTGTTTAATGCAATTATCAGGACAGGCATTATGCCATCTGCTTGAACAATTAGTCCTTGGACCATTATCCTCCACCCCCATGGTTATAGGCCAATTTCCTTACTCGACATTGGCAGTAAGATATTTTCCAAATGTTTGTTGCTCAGACTGGAGGAGTAGGCTCAAAGTAACAATATCCTGAAGCCATCCTAAGCAGGTTTCAGAGGAGGGCTTAGTAGAGTGGACAACTGCTTCCCTCTGAGAACCATCGTGGAGAAATACGGTAAGGTTAAAGGGCAGAGATTATTTGTGGGGTTTTTCAGATGTCACTAGGATACATTTTATAACAGGCTTCTTAACCCCAATGACAGCCATTCAAGACTTAAAGCCGGCAGGTCTTCAACAGGGCCTGCTATACACAAATGACGTTGTTGGGAGCTTAAGTTTGAAATGAAATATGAGGAGGTAGTCTCAAATGTATTTGAGCCTGCTCTTCTCAACGAGTGGTGCTTGGATCAATCGTTTTAACAAGACATCTGAAAGGGCATCATTAAGGTTCATTAAGGTTCAATATTCTTTTTAAAATGTTATTTCAAGTCTGGAGCATTTAGATTGGACAGGGTTCGAAATTAAGTTTGGATAAGCTGGAGCTAAAAGCAGCTGCTGGGTATCCAGCATTAATCAGTGACCAGGAGCTACCACTGGGGAACAAGGAGTTAGTTAATAGCATTCTGCAAATCTAACTTCCACATAAGATGGAAACTTATAAATGTGTCCATTAATTATGACTAAGGCTTCCAGTTTTCCATTTTTACTGATTCTTAGACATAAATACAGACAGAAAAATCTGATTTCTGTATTTATTTATAAAACTGGAAAGAAAACAGGAAAACAGGTCTTTCTGTCTGGTTCTCTATGATGCCACTCATACATCGCAGGCCAATAGCATTGCAGATTGTCAGCATGGAGTGTAAAAGCTGTATACAAATAGCATTGACGTTCTTCTAATTGATGATGGTGTGCTTTGAACTGTCATGGGGGTTGCAAAATAAACTCCTATGCCAAATAGAAGGTCTCCCTCTAGGTATGCCTGGTAGCACATTATGAGCTGAATTAAGGGTGTTCAATTTGAAGGTGTCCGCCCATTTCAGATTGTTAACTTATTTTTAAAAGCACAGCTAGGATTTTCTGCAAATCATGAAGTGAATTTCAGTGTAAGTGTTATTACAGCCTCCCCTGGTAAAGAAACATTCTTGTGAAACGAGGGATTGTAAGGCACTGTCCATTTGGATAGGGGTGGTATATAACCAATTTTGGCTCATTAAGTCAACTGAAAATAGCTCTTAAAGCAAGAACTTGTCCGATGGGGATAGCGGTAGATGTCCAAAAAATATATAAACTGCCGTCATTAGCTTTATATGCAGACTCATGTACACATATGAGGCGGCAAGGAGAAACCTATGAAACAAAATCCCCAGAATGCAGGAGACTGATGATAATGGTAAGTTTAAATTTACCCAACCCTCAATAAATGAAGGTGGGCATGAGGAAGCACAAAGTGTGCCTACAAAATGAGGGTCAATGAAGATTTGGTTAAATTTCTGTTCATTACTCATTGTTCCAGTGTTTGGTATGGACGTGCATGGAAGCTATGTTTAATATAATTGTAATAATCAGATTTTTATATATAGCTTGATTGAATATGTTAAAGCTGCATTTTTATTTTCGGCTTGGTTCGATGTGAATTTTCACAAAATATGCATGTTTTTGAATGTTGCTAACTTAATCGAGAAAAATGATTGGCTTTACTGATCACTTCACTGGGGCTTTGGAGGTCAAATCTCCCAAGTAATATTTTAATATGCAATTACAAATATTGCATTTTAAAGCACCTGGGGACGGTTCCATTGGTGAAAAGTGGTTAGGAATAAAAATAATATTTTTCTAAAGGAATTGGAGCCTCTTCTCTGACCAAACAGAGTTTTAGACAAAACCTGATGGCAAACATTGGTCAGAACTTGAGTATTTGACAACCACTTCATAGAGGGGATTTGAATATATGGCAATTTAATTGTGAAAAATGTGGCATGCATTTGCCTTATCAGCCTTTTATCCATGTGCCAGATGGACAGAATATCAAACAATTGACAATTTTTCCCCCTAGTACACTATGTAAAAAAGAGGCAACACTAACATTTATATTTCAGATAAATAGAGTGCATGGTGGCAGCAAACACAAACTTCACTTGTGCAAAAAGCAGTGCATGCCAATGATTTAATAGAGGAAAGTGGAGTATGAATGCCACTTATTTGTCAATTATCCTCCTACTAGCTGTACAAAAGGAACAAAATATGACAATTATCTCCAGGACACAAACATGGGAACATGGTTCAATTATTTTGCTCATCAATACATTTGTCAGCTGGGAAAAGTATCGGACGATGACAGGGTTTTAACAATGAAACTGTTATAATAAGTAAGGACATTTACTGAAAAATAATTTGCATGGTGGAAACAAACTCAAATCTTGCATCTGCAAAAATAAGTTAACTGGATTTGCAGGAGGCTCATTCACCAACATTCGTGAAAATTCTCGAGCAGTCCAGGACTGTCCTGGCTATACTAGGGATATCCAACGCCACCTCCGATGTGCAAGAGCTCTTTAAATTTTTCAGAGAATTAGAAACCCTGTATGCCCCGCCCAATACCCTTATCAAGGACGAAACCTGGTGTGGCAGCATCCAGGACGCAATGCGTGCCAAAATTACATCCCTGCAACTCATAATTGCCGAAACAGGGGGGGGGGGGGGCGTTGAGCAGCCTGCAAAATGGCTGTTTAGCTGTTGTGCTCCGTGCCCAGACAGCGGTAATCGAATCCCATAAGTGGCTGGAAGCAACATTCTACATTGAAAATCGTTGCCACGTGTAGCGGCAGTCCCAGGCTACATTCACATCCAATTTGGGGGAAAATCGGACACCCAAAGCCTTGCTGCGGCGACTTGCTTGCTGGCCTGGGCAGGCTGCGGAGGGGCCTACCCTGGACTCTGCTGCGTGTGGACGCTGCGCGCCCTCCGGAGTGCGGCCGCTTGGCGTGGTTGGCCGCCCGCCACCTAGAATACAGATTGCTGCGGCACCTGCATCGGACTCTCTCCTCCTCCCCCCGCCCGTGTGCCTGCTGTGGGGCTGCCGGGGATGGACCTCCTCTGTTGTGGCGGGCTGCACCTGCGGGCCCCGGCCAGAGCTGATCATAGCAGGCTGGGCCCCCCCCTGGCCCGGGGGCCTCTCACCTGTGCTCTGCCTGCCCCACGCGGCCCGGTCCACGCACCATCCGGACCGGATGACACTGCGGGTGAGGAGTCGGGGGGCCACCTGACGGGAGCTGCATGTCCTCTGCTGCCTGCCTATGCGGGCCCCTGCTTTTCCCCCCCAGCTGGCATTATAATATCAGGGGGCCTGTGCTGCTACTGGCTGCTGCGTGGCCTGCCGGCGGGGCCTGGCACATCACTGTAGTAATAAAACTATTTCATGAGTTTGTATTAACATTCCACATCATAACAATCCCTTACTGGGCAGCGCGGCCTGCGCCGGGCTGCACACACACGCTGCGCAAGCAACCCCAAACACACCCCTTGTACTGGTGACCGCGGCTGCTCATTTTCCCGGCTTCCTACTCTGCACTACAGCCACCAAGTAAGCAATAACTATTGACTTGAAGGGGAGATCCACCCTTGCCTGCGGGCCAGCACTGCCCCTATCTGCGGCTCTACTCCACGCCTCACACCCGGACCTTCATACCTGCTCTGCGTAGTTCGGCTGGGCGGGCCGGCACTGCCCTGCCTTGCTTGCCCCCCTCCGCGGCCTCCTCTCGTCTGAAGCCAACTCTGCCTTCCCTCGGAGTACTTCCTACTGCCCCACTCTGACCCCGAGTGCTTGAGTGGTGCTCCCTGCCCCTAGCCCAGAAGCCGACCCCGGCTGGAGCCCCCCCAGGCACCCATTGCGCGATATCTACTTACGGGTGCATTAGCCCCCTTTGATACCTCAGCCAAATCCTGCTCCTACTGACTCTTCAGACCATCGATCGAGGGGCCTAGAGGACCCGTTCCCTGGGCCACATTGGCAGCACCTGCCTACGTCTGCACATCATCATTCACCCTCAGAATGTCGAATAGGTTCCGTGGAACCACCAAGGCTTGGGCTATGGATAAGTTTAGCAAGCCGGCGTCCAGAGCGGAGCAGGGGGCCACCTCCTCAAACCACGATGACATGGAAGCGCCATCAGATTCCCCCCCCACCAGCCCGACCTCACAGCAATGATGGAGTCCATGGCAAAGAACTTCGCCTCCTTTCATGAGAAATTAGATGATATAAATGCAAACGTGGCCTCTCTCAGGACGAAGCTGGACCAGCATGGCACTAGAATAACAGACTGAAACCAGAATTGGGGCTAATGAGGATGGCGTGTTCGCCCTCCAGAACACGGTTACAGAGCTGGTGCGCGATATGAAGAATGTTAAGGCCAAGTGCGATGACCTTGAGTCGAGGTCACGCAGAAAGAACATCTGCATCGTGGGAGTTCCTGGGTCCGCACTCAAGGGTCGGATGGAACTGGCGGTGGAGACCCTCCTCAAAGACCTCCTCGGCGACCCTCCACTTTCCCCATTCTTCAAAGTTGAGCGGGAACATCGCTTGCTAGCTCCCCACCCCAAGCCTGGCGACTTCCCCAGGCCAATAATAGCTAAGATTCTCAGCTACAGGGACAGAGACCACACACTATGCCTTGCACGTGAGAGGGGCGAACTGAGGATGGATTCGCAAATCAGAATCTTCCCGAACTTCTCCCTTGGGGTTCAGGCGGACCGCATACAATTTAATGGTGTGAAGAAGATGCTTAGGGAAAGGAAAATCGAATATGCAATGCTATTCCCGGCAGGTTTGAAATTCACCCACCACAACAAACTGTACTTCTTCATGGTTCCGGATGAAGCGGTGAAATTTATTGAATCACAGATCCCAATGAGGGATCCTGCAGACGACCCTATGGATAATGACTGAGGTGGCTTCTACTTCCGATTAAGGGGGGGACCCCCTGGGCACATCCACAGCCACTGGCATGAGCTCTTCCTTCCTCCTATGCTACAATATGACAGGCCACCTTTATCGAATTGGCGACAGCCCCTATTTGCCCTTGCCTCTAGCGGGCCTCATTTTCCTCTTCACTGTCGCCGCCACGTGGATGGGCTGTGCCCCTTGACCCTTGGACCCCTGGACCCCCTCCTACAGACTCGTAACAATCAGAAATGCTACTACTAAAGCCATCCTCATTTCTCTTTGTCTGCCACCATCCTACACAATGCCTCTTTTGTAACAGTGCACACAGAAATGCCGCTGATGTATTAGGGGTGCTTGTTGCACCGCACTATCTGCTATATTGGGTACACAGCAGTGGCGACCCCTGCTGTAATTGCAATACCTGTTTTGACGGTTTGTCCACGGTTGTGCCCCTTTTGGGCAAGTGGGCTGGTGTTGCCAAGTTGGGCACGGCACTCTGGCACCTGTGTTCTGGGTGTCGAATACTACACTGCTGGTTGGGGGTGGGGAGTGAGGGAGGGGGGTGGTAAATTTCAAAGAAGGTTGAGTGAAAACGGCATGGGAGCGGGGGATATGGCTACAAGGCGGTGCAACTTCGCTGTGGCTCTGCGCATGGTACTGAATGGTAACAAATATTACTGCAGGGATGTTCCATAATATGGCACCATGGCTGTTAATATTATGACCTGGAACGTCCGGGGGTGAAGTAATGCTACTAAAGCCTGCAGGATAACTGCATATGCCCAGCAGCATGGAATAAAAATACTCCTCCTTCAAGAAACACACGCCCTGGGTGTTACGCTCAAACTGGTATCCACAGCGACGCCACCCAGCCAGGTTACTCGCTGGTATGCTTCTCAGCTTTGCCCTGATTTGGTCTGCGGGGAAGGTTCTGCCTTGTGGTAGAATTAGGCGTGCTCTCCGTCCTGCCTTCTTTGCAGGGGCGCGTTATCTTTCATGGGCAAGTGCGGTCCAGCTACTTCACCGACGCCGGCCCGTTTGATATTGTTCAGGTAGGTCTTATTGCTGTTCTTTAGTTTTGTTGCTATCCTGAATGCCTTTCTTTTTTAAAAATGTCTCTTTTTTCTCCCTTAGGTATGCAGAGCTTCAACACGGCGAACTGGCTTGGTTGAGCCCTGCTGGTAAATGATGGCGCATTAAGAGCGCTATGATGCGGTAAGTAAGCGCTATGTGCAGCGCTGCAAAGTCTTGCCTTGGCTAACCTGTGTTTTCCTTCCTTGTAGGTCGCGGCGTTCTTCAGCGTGAGTGGAATGTCCGGAGTGGTGCCAGCTGAGAGGCGACCAGCCAGGTAAGCCTTTTGAGCAGTTCGTAATTTGTAAATGTCTCTACTGCTTTCCTTAATGTTGCCTCCATCTTCCTCTTTCAGGTCGTTCTGTCCGGGAGGCGTGCAGATTCGAGGAAGCTGTTCTCAGTAGTTGCGAGTGTTTAAAGATGAAGACTGCAGGTAAGATGCTGCTGCTAATGATGTTCCTTTTGTCTCCTTGCAGGTTCTGCTTCTCCGAGGTTCGAGGGAATAGCTGGACACGGTGAGCGTCACGTTGCAAGCTGCAAAGTAACGCGAAGCGTGTGATCTTGCTCGGGTGTGGTTTAAATAGCCCCAACAAAATAGTCCAGGTAAAGTAGTCCCTAGGCAACCACACCCAAAACACTAGACCGCATAGCTTGGTTCTTAGGAACCAAGCTATGTGGATGCCTCCATGTTGGCTGACAATACAATTAAGTAGTTCCGAAGCACATTGTTTTTCATGGTGTATGAGCCTGGCGCCATAGGCGCCAGGACTGGCCCCATTAGGGCTTTTGAAGAGGATGCCAGGCTCTAGAGGCCCGAGTCCTGACTCCACCTGGCCAATGGGTTTGCCAGACGGGGTTTTGGGCAAGGGTCGTGACACTGGGGCGCCTAGCATTATACCTGGCTCTAACAGGTACTACACAAAATATTCAACTCAGTCCAGGGGAGTGCTCACCTTGGTCCACCAGTCAGTCCCCTTCTCACTGCGCGCTAGCCATATAGACCAGGAGGGCAGATATGTAATCCTTCATTGCCTACTGGCCAACGTGGAATGTCTCCTCGTGAACACATACGCCCTAAACTTTGACGCCCCAGATTTTTTTGATGAGGTGACCACCATACTCCTGAGATACATTGGAGTCCCAATTATATGGGGAGGGGACATGAACCTGATCCTGGACAATGAGCTGGACAGATCTGGCACGGCCCGCAGGGCTACATCACGCGCGGCCAACCGTTTACATACACACGCGGCCACACTGGGCCTCAGGGATGTGTGGCGAGCTCTCCACCCATGCACGAGAGACTATACCTTTTACTCGTCATGATAGCCTGTCGAGAATAGACCTTTTCCTCACATCAAGCAGGTTAGTGCCAAGACCATAGACACACAGATACTACCGCACACACTTTCAGATCACTCCCCGGTAACGCTACGGATCAAACTGGGACATGGCCTGCCTTCCCGCCCTGCTTGGCGCTTCAAGTCGGAGGCACTGAGGGATATTGTCTTTAAAGCTGAAATCCTAGCTGACAAACACTTGTTTTGACTGCAACAAAAGACACGATACATCCGACGGGACCCGATGGGAGGCGTTCAAGGTCTTCATCAGAGCGATGTGCATCTCCAGGGAGGCCGGGGTCCTCAAAGACATAAAAATAGCCTTCAGCGCTCTTAAACACATCTTAAAGAATTTGAGAGGGAGTACACCACTGCACCTTCCCCGGCCATACTGGCACAGATGAGATCTGAACTGGAGGCCTTCGAAGCCCATGGCCAGAGGGAGGTACAATATTATGCCCGCCCCCTGGCGGCGCGGAAGTACGGCGAGGGAGGCAGACCGGGGAGAACTCTATCCAGGCTGGTTCACGCAGAGGAGGAGAGAAAGGGGGTGGGGAGGGGTAGAACCCACATAGACTGCAATAGGGATGCAAGGGGCGTCCAGCACTGGTTGGACCAACTCATCCTCGAGACATTCACTGAATTCTATGCTGCCCTGTATGCTCCTCAGCAGGAGCACAGCATACATGATACAAACCTCCTTCTGGATCAAATCCCCATGACCCTTCTTTCCCAAGCCACCAGAGAGCAGCTGGATACACCGATCACCCTTGACGAGATCACAAAGCTATTTCGGGTCTCCTGAAGGGCAAGGCCTCCGGCCCAGACGGGCTCACCTCAGAGTTTTATCGAGAGCACGTCGCCATGCTCGCACCCAGACTCCTTGAGGTCTGGAATGAGTCGCTTAGTCTGGCCACCCTGCCCCAGTCCATGTGTGAGGCCCTAATAACCATTCTCCCTAATCCGCCGGATGAATGCGGGTCATACAGAGCTCTATCATCTCTAATTAACACTGACACGAAAATCTTTGCCAAGATAATCGCAAGTAGATTCCTCCCCATAATGACGCATTTAGTCCATCCAGATCAGAGCGGGTTCGTCCCCGGTCTATCAACGGCCCTCAACATCCGCCGGCTGTTCAATGTTATGTCTAGAATTGATCCCAATGCCAAGGCTGTCGCGGTCCACCCTCGATGCTCAGAAGGCATTTGACATGGTGTCTTGGCAATATATGTGGGCTGTGCTGCACAAAATGGGAATTGGCCCTTGTATGATATATATTAAACTACTGTATACAAACCCGGTGGCTAGAGTCCTAATTAACTCCCAGGTGTCATCCCCCTTCACGCTCCATAGGGGCACTCGCCAGGGCTGCCCGTTCTCCCCAATACTGTTCGCGTTGGCTATCGAACCCATGGCTGACAATGTTAGAAACAGGCATACCCGAAAGGGTGTACGTCTGCGGGACACACCAGAGATAATTTCACTGTACACCGATGATGTACTTCTTTATGTCAGAGACCCGTCCGTCCATCTAGACCAGATTATTTGCGACATAACCAAAATTGGTACAGTCTCTGGCTTTGCTATAAAATACACTAAATCTGAAACACTTCCACTCACTGTAGCAACCCCCCAACCAACATGTGAATTCCCTCTCCGCTGGTCCCTAGGCTGTATCGGATATCTTGGGGTCCAGATATCCCTCGCTAGACCTTCACTATTGACCAACAACTACACCGCCACGGTGCAGTTGGTAGAGTCCCGGATGTTGGGGGAACAAGCAGCAGCCAACCCTATCAACTTGCCCACTGCAACTAGGTCGTAACATTCCATACCAACCTTTAAATTCAGAAATATAACCACTGAGGAAACAGCAAAGATACTCAACTCAAACCAGCAAGATGCAAAGGGGAGGTTTGCCCAGCCATGATCATCAAAGACTGCTCGGAAACTATAGTCCCATTCCTAACCGGATTTATCAAACACCTCCATCGCCTCTAGCCCAGTCCTAAATAGCCTAAAGGAATTCTGGGTACTCCCACTACTAAAGAAACCCTCACTTGACCCTCTTTCCCAGAACAACTACTGCCCGATTACCACAGTACCATTCTTACTCAAGATCCTAGATAGGGCAGCATACATTCAAATTTAGGCCTACTTAGAAACCCACCATATTCTAGGAACCTGCCAGTCCGGCTTTCACCTAGGGCATGGCACTGAATCAGCCCTCCTCGACCTAAAAATGCAACTTGACTCCCTAGAAGATGGAGGTAAACTAACTATCATCCTACTCCTACACCTCCCAGCGGCCTTTGACCTGATCGACCATAACACCCTATGCCACAACTTCAACTCATCTGCCAACTTCTCGCCGGTAGCCACATCCTGGATCAACTCCTTCCTTACCAACAGGTCCATGAGAGTTCTCTCAGACACGAACAGCTCTTCCCCATCCCAATTCCCTGAGGAGTCCCACAAGGATCCTGTGTCACCACATCCCTATATAATATCTTCAACCCTGTCCTTGACCGCTAGACTCCCTGGGCATCTCGTACACCAACTACGCTGACGACACCCAAATCCTCCTCCCCCAATCCAGCTCCGAACCAGAGGACACCCTGACCAGCAACAAAATCTACTCCACCATCCGAACATGAATGGCCAACCACTAATGCCTCAACAATGAGAAAACAGATTTTAATTGTGGGCTCACCCTCCCTACTCGAAAAGCTAGGAGGGGGATTCACCTCCTTCCTCATCGACGATATCCATATTTAAATATCCACCCAAGTAAAAACCCTGCAAGTTCATCTAGATGCTTCCCCCTCCCTCACCAAGCAAGTGAACGCAATCGCCTGCTCGGCAGCCTATTTAACGCAGCCAGACACTTCCTCTCCCCAGCAAGCTGCCTAACCATCACAAGAGCCATCATCAGAGCAAGACTTGACTATTGTAACGTCCTCTTCGCTGGTACCTCGCAGCGTAACCTGCATAAACTCCAGGTCATACAAAACAATGCCCTCCGGGCAGCTCTGAATATATCTAGAAGAGACCACATCTCTGATACCAGGAAAGAAATTCCACTGGCTACCTACCCTGGAACGGATACTTTTCAAAACCCTTTCCATCACACACAAATGCCTCTCCAACACTGCCCCACAATACTTATGCCAGAAGATTGAGAGAGCCACGTCAACAAGACCAGTGAGGACAAGGTATGCCAACCGCCTAAAGATGCCAAAGACCAAAAGGTCAAGAGGAGCAGGCTCCAATTTTCCATCAGTTGCAGCTAAACATTGGAACTTCCTTCCGCCCCAACTGAGAGCAGATACCTCCTTATTGGCCCTTTCTGAGAGCCCTTAAAACCTGGCTCTTCGTGTAATCAGGCTTACCCTCATACTGGACACCCTCGTCAATCTCAATTTTCTTCAATATGCTTAAATGTAACCGATTGCAACAACGGCCTGATGCCTTTGGGCGCTTGACAAATGTAAAAAATAAATTTAAAATATACTGCTAGTTAGGTCCCATCCCTTCCGCACCTCCTTCTAAACCTCCACACCATGGCCCAGAGTAACTGGTGAGCAACAATTTAGGCTGCCATGAGCAGCATGGTGCTCCCGAGCTACACGTTGGGGATCACTTTGTCTACAGGATCTACTCATGTGGGGAGCTACGCTCTCTACGCAGGGGTGTGGGTGCCACACAGGCTAGGCATTGCTGGACTTTATTTATTGGGCATTTGTAAGGAGCTTATTTATACATCAAGGAATTGTGTTCCGAGGATGACAGGGATGACAGTGTCAGCTTGAGGAATATAAACGATTGCTGCACTGTTTGACTAGATAATGCTGACTCACCAGCCAGACCACTGCGGGCACACTAAGGAAAGTTTCTGGAGTCCCCAGAACGCCACTGGACAGGCAGCCTGTTGGACGTCTTGGAAGGAGGTTGTCTGGTGAACAGCTTGGACTTTGGGTGGAAGGTCAGGGAGAGAAATCAAGGTCTGGGGAGGTTTTGAAGGGATACACAGCTCCCCATCAGTTAGCTTTGCCTCAGCCACCAATTATCAATTGCTCTCTGTCGCTATCAGAGAACAATTCTAGAAGTGGGGACCCTTGCATGAGCCCTTTCCTATACACATGGGACATACCATTTTCAAACTGTGCAACCTTTTACATTTTTCAGATCGAAATACAGTAATTAAGCCAATCAGCTTCCATTCTCCTAATTCCTATTACATTCTTTTTTTAAATATGCTGCACCAAGCTTTTAATCAATACCTGTAACTGACCCTCAGGAAGGAAGGACACCCGAAAAAGTCTCATCACTTCTTCCATGATCCTAACATGTTTAAATTACTTTAATGCCTGCACAGAGGCGGCTCTACTGCAGTTTAGGTCCCATGCAGGTGCAACAGATTTTTGTTGACCACATGCGTTCGTGGGCGTAACACAGGGTTGCAAAGACAGAGAAAGTACTTAAAAGGCATAGTCCCAAAAAATCTCAAGTGATCACATATAAAAAGCAAGATTACATACTGGAACCTTCAGTCAAGGATCCCAGAAACACTGAGAAACGGCTTCCCAAGAGAAACATTTGTTGCACAAAGCACAGTCTTCAGACCTCGAAAGACTGAAGAAACTGGGCAATAAGGGGAAGAGTTTCAGACCACTTGCCAAACCCATGTGAAAAAGTCACATGTATGGGGTTGTGAGAGAGGACAGGGTGAATTGGGGAGAGGGGACACTTCCTACAAAGTGATGAGACCATTGGAGGCTGTGTATGGGGGATCCTGCATAGTTGACCCATCAGGGAACCATGATACAGCAGGAAAATACAACTCTTTATGGACCACCAGAATATGTGTTATAGAGGTGACAAGGCAGGGTCCCTCAATTAGGAGCCCAGGTGGTTGGATGGTCACATAAGGGATCAGACGCAAAATAACAGCATGGGAGTGATTCTTCAGAACACCCTATTCAGGCAGCAACTATACCATTTTTGGGGAGCGCCATCTGCAAGACTGCTCGTAGAGCATGAGGAACTAACAGTGTCCCCAATGCTGTGGAATTTGGGGAACATTGGAAGAGAGAGTGAAAGGAGCACAGCAGGAAATACTGGGGAGCGGGTGAACAACCGACTAGTGAGGAATGCAGGGAGCTGCTGCACAGAACTGCCAGGCCACCACGACAGTTCAACGAGATTAAAAGATGATTGCTGCCACGTTTATACCCTTTGCCTGCAGGGTTTCAATCAATCAGATCATTAAACCATGGGCAATCAGAAAGATGCATAACACATGAGACTAGAGAAAAAGAGAGAAAACATATGGAGGAGTGGAGGAACCTCGAAACGCTAGCCAATCCTATGACCAGAAGTTAAGGTCCAGCAAATGCCAAACATTATCAAGACATGTTAGATCGTTGAAGAACTACAAAAGGGGGCAAAGGGAAACCATGAGCAATGGAGTTAGAAAGGTGTTCCAAGGAGTTATTGTTAACAGTAGCAGAACAGATCACTAGGTGACTTAGCAAGTTAGGCTAGTACGTCAGGGAGAGTAAAGAGCCAGGACAGCTGACAGACCACAGCCACTGCAGGGGTGTATTGCTCTCCTCTGAAAAGTGCACGGAACTACCATAAATCACCAGTGCAATTATAGAGCAAATACTTCAACCCAAAAACAGACACAATAATTCACAGCCACGCACACTTTAGAAGATAATCAGCTCTTTACGGCTATTTATTCAAAGCTTACAGGTACATAGAAATAACTCGTACAACTCACATGGGCATAGATCACAGAAAACATAAAGAAGTCAAAGAAAGAAATACATCACCGTGGGCGTAGCTTAATGGAACTTCATCTCGCCAGCAGCGGCTGAAAGACCCCGATAACAGCCAGGCCAAGAGCACAACAACCCACAGGAGTGTCGGACTGAAGCGTCCCCCCTCCGACTGAAGTCTTTGTGCTTATCCCGTCTGACCGTTGAGGGCTTCCGCATATATGCCCTCCTCAACAAGGGGTGGCAACTTCTCGAACCTTCTGGCAATGCGCTTGCGCATTGATGGGTGACCGTTGGTTGCCAGCTGGGTCAACCGACAGTAACCTCAAGGAGCAAAGCACTTCTCTCTCCTAAACGCCCCGGGAAACAATTCCATAACTCATCTCAAAACCTTGGCACAGGCCGAGCAAACCCAAAACAAACTTCGCTATCAGGTACCAGCCGGCACCTGCGGATCTTAGCTTTCCCAGCACCGTGTCCTTGGCTGGGAAGGCCTGCATTCCAAGCTCATCAGCGAATAACGTTGAAAACATGTTGTTTCGCAAAGCAAGTGTAGCTTTCCACTGAGGCATGGATAAATATCCATCATGGCTCTGAGTGCTCCCAGAATGCACTGCGCACCAGCGCCATGTTTTAGCTCAACCATCACAAGGGGCTGGAGAGCTAAAACTCTGCAGAGTCTACAGTAAGCAAAGGCACAAGGGTCTTCCATAAGGCCATGCAGAATCATATGTTTCGACAGGAAGGAATATCAAAAGAGATCCAAGTCTGTAACCGGAGCAACCTGCAAGGGTCAGGAAATCAATATTCTAGTAATCAATTAAAATGCCTCACATTTCGACCTCCAATAAATGCCTCAATCAGGGGGTAAACAATTCTAGTTGCAAGCTACTGGCCAGCCATGAAAACTCAATGACCACCTCAATTCTACACATACACAGCACACCATTTCGTACTTCCCATGGGTCAATTAGCACCAGTCAATGGCAGGCTTTGAAATTGCAGAGATCTATCCAGCTCCTGGTTATAGCCTAGGAGAGCCTGGTTGGGCAACAGCTACCAGGAGCGATTCATCACTCCTAGGACATCTGGTGTCATGCACAAATACTTATCTACGATTAACTCTTTGTGTTTGTGAATGTGTATGATGGAGTATTGGGATATATCAACATAAAGGTATGGTTTGCACCCAATGTTGAAGTCAGGTATGCAACATACTAGCTTCTTGGTTCCCCAGAAGTAGCTCCTGCTCATTCTCTCTGATGCCAGATAACTAGGAGCTGCTTTTGACTCCTACTCGTCAGATCCTTATTTCTATCCCTGCAATAGAGGAGAGTGCACATTTCCCACCCTGCCTCAAACTAATTCTGCTCAGAAAAGCACAGTATTCACATTTATATTTCAATATTGAGAGCAATAATCAGGGCTAGAATGAAAGAAATATTGGCATTGAGACTTTGACAATATGTGTAAACTTACATACGCTTTTCCTCAAACAACTCATCAAAATATATGCAAGGATTACCAATTGAGGAATGTGCTTGCAACATACAGCAGTTTCTCATTACACATTACACCTATAAAATGCATGTATCCTTGTCTTAACTGTTCACACTACAGCAATATTAATATTCCTTGAAATGCGATATACCAACTGCAAAGATTTCTTAAGAGACATTATGCTATTTCTGATTTACAGAATTATTTAGATGCCCCTGCAGCAAGCAACCTTTATGTGAAAAGGAACCCACAGAGTAGAACTGCACAACATAGAACATAAATAGAATATATTCATGAATTGTCTTTATATTACAATGCTTTATCCCACAATGAAAGGGCACAGCAGTTGGCGAGCAGTGTTCTTCAGTTGCATTCTGGCTAATGCACTTTTAACACAATATTCTAAAAAGGGGTTCTAATATATTGTACGAATTGGCATACAATTCTGTGCATTAGTTGGTGTCAGAAATAAAGGTTGGGGCCAGGGAAGGCGTGCTATGCACTGGGAACGGTGCTAAATAGAAGAAAAACTACACTTCCCAGCATGCTTCGGGACTGGGTGTAGTTCTCTGTTTTTCACGGCTGAGCGCAAGCTGGACAATTAGTGGCTTTCTTAAGCCGTTAACCGCTCAGCAAGCAGGAGGTTAAGGAGTCAGAATGCCAGGCTAAGGAACGCCGAAGGGCTGGTCACGGACCCCGGAGGTGATATGAAGCGGCTGATGCACACGCTGTAAGAGAGCCTGGGCCGCGGCAGTGATTTTACGAGAAAAGGCAGTTCTCGTTACGCGTTACGGGCATCATTCTCCAGAGTCCGGGTGTCCTCGTGAGGCACCTGGACCAGCAGATAAGTGCCTAAAACTTTCTGGAGTACTATACGCAATTCGTTCTTCAGTTGCCCTGTTGTTTTTCTTTTGTGGCATTTAGAAATTCATTACAGATGCATGCCAAATGCGCGTATGATTTATGGCTGCTGAACTTTGCTTGAGGCAAAGCTTGCCCTGTGTTACATCCACACTTGTTTGGTTAAACGAATTATGAGGTCTATGTGATCTGAAAACCCAGTGCTAATCGTTATATTTACAATTACTCATCGGATGAGAAGATTGTGGCAACATTAGAAAAGGGGGCACATTTACGTGAAATAAGTGCTTTGTTTGTTTGTTGCTTTAATGTGCCCAATGTACCATGAATCTTTTTTTTCATACAAGGGTCCTTCCCTTTGTGGTGCCATACTGTTTGCATTGCAAGTGACGCCCGTCAGGGAAACACCTCTCATGTTTGTTTCAGTGCTATGTATATTTTGGAGTTTCAAACACATGTTTAAATGTGTATTTATGTTGAGACTGGGGGCAACTTCAGCAAATGTTATGTTTATTGGAATAACTGTTCTCAGTAGGATTAAGGGCTAGTCCCGCTTTGGTTTAGGAGGTCAAGATAGGACTACAGATATAAGGTACAGGTTTAGGCGCAATAGATAGTCATTGTAACTGTGATTATGTATATGCCTGTTAGGTTTACCCCATCTTCACTTTGTCATTCCACCCCTTTTTCCTAACTCAGTCTACCCCCCTATTGGCTGCCACGTGGTTCCCTGTGTTATTATATTCAGGCGCCCGTGCCAACCACGGTGGGAGGGTCGATCTATTCGGCTCTGTGTTTCGGGAGAGGGTGTTAGACGCCCCTGTTATCCCATTAAAAGTTTTGACAGAATTATCTGCCCCCGATTTGGGGTATTGAACCACCCAGGCCAAATGGAAGCGAATTCTCCCTCTTTAGCGGAAATGCTAAAGACTTTGCAAGATATTCAACTTGAATTAGTGCATGCTAGACACAAATCAAGTAACCTTAAGGCTCAGGTGCAGGGTGTGGTAGCCCAATGTACTCCACTGGAGGGGGCTGGATCAACCTCAGGAATCCCAACAGGAAGGTCCTCTCCTACACTGATTGTGCAGCCTCCAAGCAGTGTGCCTCTAGCAGCACCAGAACGGTTCTCAGGGGATCCGAAAAAAATATATGATGTGCTTGACACAGTGCCGACTGCACTTCTTGTGCAAACCTACAGCTTTTGAGACGATACAGGCTAGAACTGCATTTGTGATTTTGTATTTAACTGGGGATGCGGCCGCTAAGGCTATGCCCCTCATACACAAGGATGATCCATTGTTGTATAATTGGGATGGTTTTTTGGCGGAATTTGGAAGACAGTTTGTTCGCAGAGAGGTTTCCCTAGCACAAGAAAGAATTATTGGCATTAAAACAAGGAACTCGTGACTTTCATATGTGACCCAGTTTAATAGACTATTGTTTGAGACTGATTGACCAGAGAATAAACAAACTGTTATTTTACCAATGATTAAGAGAGGAATTAAAGGATGCGATGGCTCAGGTGGAACCTCAACCTAATACATGCACTGCCATGATTGATTTGCCGTTAAGATTAGATCATCGCATGAATGAACGTAAAGGAGATGAGAAAAGATCAGAGGTGGACCCGTTTGTTAGGTTGGATCGAGGTAAAGGGAGTAGTAGGAATGGGGAAGGAGTGCCTAAGCAAATTGGAGGAGTGAGAGGCCTATTATCTACAGCAGAAAATGAACAACGTAAGGCAAACAATGTGTGTCTATATTGTGGGCAACCAGGGCATTCTATTAGGACATGCCCTAACGCTCCAAAAAAGGGAGCTGGAGGTGATCGAAGCAAAGGGGAGGTGGGAAAAGGACGGGACGGTCTTAAAGGGAACTCAGGTGTCAGGCCCAGCGGAGAGTAAGTTCCCCAGCTGGATTGCTAATACGGCAGGAAAAAGAAATTCTCATTTATACATTTTGGTAACGCCATTTGTTGCTTGTACTAAACAGATAGCGTCCGCTATGGTGGACTCTAGAGCAACCAGTAATTTCATTGACATTGGTTTGGCCAAAAGGTTGTGTTTACCCATTGAGGGAGAAATCACAGGTGTAGTGGGCACAGCCAGTAGATGAATCACCTTGAATTTCTGGGCCCATTTATCAACAGACTCCTCCAATAAGAATGAGGTGTGGGTCTGGTCATGTGGAAGAAATTGTATTTGATTTAATAGCGGCCCCACAGTTTGGACTCATTTTGGGTATGCCATGGTTGATTCAACATAATCCCAAAATTGATTGGGTCACAAGAGAGGTTGTCTTTGAATGACTGTAGTGTGAAGTCATATGGAGGGGGAAATGGGCCCTGCTTTGTTCTTGGCATAGAAGGTGTCAGAATCCCAAAAGGTGGGAGCAGTGGGACTTGGTATTCCAGGTCAATATTAGGAGTTTTCTGAGGTCTATGATAAAGGGTGATAAGAGAGATTGCCTCCTCATAGATCATATGATTGCGTGATTGATTTGGACCCAGGAGCAAAGTTACCTTGCAGTAGAATCTATGGTTTGACAGAGACAGAAAATCAGCATTTACAGGAATACTTGGATGATATGTTGAAAAGGGGTTTCAATAGACATTCTACCTCAACAGTTTCATCTCCTCTGTTCTTTGTTCCCAAGAAAGAAGGAACCCTTAAGGACGTGTATTGACTACCGTGCTTTAAATAAGGTGACTGTGAAAAATAGATATCCTTTGCCCTTGATTTCAGTATTATTGGATCAAGTCAAGACAGCAGTGGTATACACTAAACTAGATTTAAGAGGGGCCTACCATTTGATTTGAGTAAAGGAGGGGGGATGAATGGAAGACTGCCTTTAGGACTAAATTCGGCCTGTTTGAATACCTCGTTATGCCTTTTGGACTGTGTAACGCACCTGCAGCATTCCAATGTTTTATGCAGGAAGTGTTGAGTGAGTTTATAGATCTGTTTGTTATAGTGTATATTGATGACAATTTGATTTACTCCTCTTCAGAAGAACAACATGTAGACCATGTTAGAAAAGTGTTGAAACAATTACAAGACTTTCAGTTGTATGTAAAATTGGAAAAATGTTTCTTTCATACCACTCAGGTGGAATTTCTTGGTTTTATTTTGACTCCCTCTGGAATTGTGATGGACAAGAAAAAAGTGCAGGCAGTTACTGAATGGCCGGCGCCTCAGTGCATCAAGGATATTCAGTCTTTTTTGGGGTTTGCAAATTTTTACAGGAGATTTATTTCCAATTTTTCACAAATTGTTACCCCTATAACTAAGTTATTAAGGAAGACCACCAGGTTTTGTTCGAACCCAGAGGCAGAAGTTCAAGGAAGCATTCAAGTCAGGTTCGGTACTGAGACATCCGGATCCTGAGAAACCTTTTCAAGTGGAAACAGATGCTTCCAATGTGGCAGCAGGGGCCGTATTATCTCAAGAGGATGAGGAAGGTGTGTGGCATCCTGTGGCTTTTTACTCTCGTAAGCTCATGAGTTGTGAACAAAATTATTCCATTACAGATAAAGAGGTGTTGGCCATTCGAGCAGCCTTTTTGGAGTGGCGACTTTATTTGTTGGGTGCCAAACATCAGGTGACAGTAGTCCTAGATCATAAAAATCTTCAATACTTTAAGACAGCACACACCTTGAGCCCCAGACATTTACGGTGGTCACAGTACTTTAACGAATTTGATTTTTTGGTAACTTTCAGACCAGGAAAAAAGAATGGGAAGGCTTATGCTCGGTCTAGACAGCAAAATCTAGACAACATGGTGTCGGAGGTTAAAACAATCATTCCTGTGGAAAGGGTAGTAGGAGCGGTTATGACCCACTTGTTGAGACAGGCGAAACAAGAAATGAAGAAACAGGCAAGGAGAAAATGGGGAGTGGAGAATACATCAGAAACTTGTAAATGGTATTTACCCACCCTTGATTTGCAAAAGAAAGCAATGCAGTGGTGTCATGATTCTCCTTTAGCTGGTCATTCTGGAATAAGAAAGACTCAAAGAATGCTGGAGGCCAGGGTTAAGACCAGATTCTATTAATTACATTCAGAAATGTGAAACCTGTGTATGTAGCAAAACAGAACATACTAAGAAAGCAGGGTTGCGCCAGCCTTTGCCCACTCCTGAGAAAGTCTGGACTCATATCTCCATGGACTTTATTACCGATTTGCCTGCTGACAATCAGTATGACACGATTTGGGTAGTAGTGGATTATTTGTCTAAACAAGCACATTTTGTGCCCTGTAAAGGCATTCCAGGAGCAGGAAAATTAGCATAGTTATTCAGATTACATGGTTCACCTCGAAGTATTGTGTCCGATAGCAGTCCCCAATTCACTTCTAAATGTTGGCATGCTTTCTGTCAGATGTTAGGAATTGATTGAGAATTATTCACAATTTATTACCCGCAAACGGATGGGCAAACAGAGAGGCTCAAACAGACGTTGGCACAATATCTGCGCTGTTATTTGAATGATGGTCGAGAATCTTGGGTGCAGTCTTTATGGTGAGCGGAATTCACATATAACAATACCGAACATGCTTCACTAGGTATGGCCCCAAATTAATGCTTGTATGGACAAGCGCAACATATGTTACCTGAACATTTACCTGATATGGAGCATATTCCAGTGCTTCAGGAAAGAAAAAAAATACTTCTGACCATCAGACAGAAGGCACGAGCCAATCTAGAGCAGGCTAAAGAACAGTACAAGACATATGCAGACAGAAAAAGAAGAGAAGGTCCCCAGTATAAGGTGGGAGATAAGGTATGGCTGTCTACTCACAATTTGCCATTGAGAGTACCTCGTAAATTTGCCCCCAAGTTTATTGGACCGTATGAGATGTTAAATGTATATCTACAGTGGCTGTCACTGTGTATACAGGGTATACACTGTAGATATACATTTGCCTCAAGTATTAAAGATACATCCAGTATTCCATGTGTCTTTGCTTAAATCTGCAGTTCCTGGGACACGAGTGCAGAGACCCCCCGCCATTACCAAGGATGGACAGACGGAGTACGAGGTGAAGAGAATATTGGACTCAAGACGAAGACAGCAAAAGTTGTGGTATCTTATTCAATGGTCTGGCTATGGCCCGGAGGATTGTTCTTGGGAACCGGCTAGTGTTGTCCATGCACCCAGTTTGGTGAGACAATTTCATTTGCTGCACCAGGAGAAAGCCAGACTTGGAAAAGTCCCAGAGAGAGGAGGTACTGTCAGAAATAAAGGTTGGGGCCAAGGAAGGCGTGCTATGCACTGGAAACTGTGCTAAATAAAAGAAAAAACTACACTTCCCAGCATGCTTCGGGACTGGGAGTAGTTCTCTGTTTTTCACGCTGAGCGCCAGCTGGACAATTAGTTGCTTTCTTAAGCCGTTAACCTCAATTATCTGCACCAGAGCACGGGCGGTTATCAGCACGGGCGGCGACGGCAAGCAGGAGGTGAAGGAGTCAGAATGGCAGGCTAAGAAACGCTAAAGGGCCGTTCACCGACCCCGGACCGCGGCGGTGATATGAAGCGGCTGATGCACACGCTGTAGGAGAGTCTAGGCCGCGGCAGTGATTTTACAAGAAAAAGCAGTTCTCGTTACGGGCATCATTCTCCAGGGTCCGGGTGTCCTCGTGAGGCGCCCAGACCAGCAGATAAGTGCTTAAAACTTTCTGGAGTACTATACGCAATTCGTTCTTGAGTTGCCCTGTTTTTTTTCTTTTGTGGCATATAGAAATTCATTACAGAGGCATGCCAAATGCGTGCATGATTTATGGCTGCTGAACTTTGCTGTGTGGTTAAACGAATTATGAGGACTATGATCTGGAAGCCCAGTGCGAATCGTTATATTTACAATTACTCATCGGATGAGAAGATTGTTGCAACATTAGAAAAGGAGGCACATTTACGTGAGATAAGTGCTATGTTTGTTTGTTGCTTTAATGTGCTCAATGTGCCATGAGTCTGGCCTTTCATACAAGGGTCATTCCCTTTGTTGGCGCCATACTGTTTGCATTGCAAGTCACGCTTGTCAGGGAAACACCTCTCATGTTTGTTTCAGTGCTATGTATGTTTTGGAGTTGCTAACACATGTTTAAATGTGTATTTATGTTGCGAATGGGGGCAACTTCAGCACATGTTATGTTTATTGGAATAACTGTTCCCAGAAGGATTAAGGGGTAGTCCCGCTTTGGTTTAGGAGGTCAGGATAGGACTACAGATATAAGGTACAGGTTTAGGCGCAATAGGAAGTCATTGTAACTGTGATTATGTATATGCATGTTAGGTTTACCCCATCTTCCCTTTGTCATTCCACCCCCTTTCCCCAACTCTGTCTCCCCCCACCCCCATTGGCTCCCACGTGGTTCCCTGTGTTATTATATTCAGGCGCCCGTGCCAACCACGGTGGGAGGGTCGATCTATTCGGCTTCTGTGGTTCGGGAGAGGGGGTCGATACCCCCGTTATCCCATTAATAATTTTGACAGTTGGGCTTTCATATAAAGCCTGCTGTACAACTGAAAAAAAGGTGGTCGGATAAATCTACTGCCTTATTAACATCTCATGGGATACAAACGAGGGTGCCCTTTCATTTCATGGGCAGAATGCTAGGGGTGCCGTTGTACTAATGTACAGCACAGAACAGAGTAGTCCATTTTTTTTATTGTACTTTGCAATTTAGCAATATAGACTGGTTTTGCAAGGTTTGTGTTAATCTTTTACAGATTCGATAGTCCACTCCTAGTGAGCAGTGTATAAAACCGAAACAAAGAAAACATACAGATTATTATTTAAAACTGAAAGCAGCTTTTTTGAGTGGTTAACTCACGGTATCTTTATGGCTATCCTATGAATACATTTCAAACGTTCTACTGAACACTTAGTGGCATGCCTCTGAGGGAGACTCTGACCTCTGTCAGAAAATGAAATAAGACCCTTGGGACAGCTGCTGAGAAGAATGGGACACACTTGAACCAGAGTCCTCCAATAAGAGAGTGGAGGTCGTGTGCCAGGAAAACTAGTTAGGAAATCACAAATCTATAATTATGCACAATCATGCATCATTTTCAGGAGTGGCGATGTATACTGAATGACACGTGCACCTCAAGGCGGGCAGTAGCGCAAGCTGAATTTCTGACAATTTCGTTGACCCAATGGTTCAAGAACTATAATTTGCCACCTTCTATAAAATTCACAAAGCACCTGTCAGCAAGTGAAGAATGTTGTGGAACTCCAATGCTAGAGTAACTTTGAGCCTATTGGAAAATAGACGCAGATAAAGCCTCGTTTCCAGCCTGTGCACCATCCCTGAACAAAGAAAAATTATGGAGAAGCAGGCTAATGGGCTCATGTCTAGATAACAAAACTGCTGTGCACAGCCTCAAGGCCCCAGCCCTTTAAGAGTAATAACCTCTTTTTGAATGGCTTGCATAACCAGGAACATTTTGTGTACATCAAGATGTGAGCCCAGTGTACATAGACCTAACCATTAAACCATTCGCGTCAAATCCAGAGCGTAGTGAATTTCTGGATGCATCCTATCAGCTGTCCACTAACGCTGCAATAAAGCAATAATTGTGTGGAGTTCTTAGCTGCCATGCATAAAGTGCAGAAAAAAATAATAATGAGTACAGCATTCGCTGGCGGATTTAAGAGCAATTATTTTAATTGCATGAAGGCCGATCCAAAACGCTGACTCCTTTGCCAGTAGGAATGTTGGGACTAGGTTTATCGTTTGATGCCTGTAAAACAATATATGTGCAAGATGAAGAGATCAGAACGGACATTTGTATGCAGTGTTCTGGCAACTTTACAGTCTTTAGATTGATAGAAAGAGGTTGCACTCCGTTAGAACAGGCCTCAAAATGTGCACTCCCCTCTAGCTACTGGCCAGTTATAACGGACTCTTGACTAGTAGGAAATGGTGTGCAGTGTGCATACTTTTTGTACCTGGCTAGTACCTTTCAACGTGACATGGGTAGCCTCCCCCTTGCCCCCCAAGCCCGATTATATTGGGCATATTGATGACCTCTCGGGGGGGAGGGGAGGGAGGAGTAAATCAGGATGTTCTCAATGCAGCAAAATATGCATGACCTGAAGGGAACGGGAAAGGCCAGTGCTTCAACTGAACACACAATTATTTCGGACTGTGCGAAACTACTGTAAGCAAAACCTTCAGTGTAAGCCCTTGCCTTCTCGCGTACAACAAAGTTTCACTGTAGTGACAAGCCTTTCATAGTCAACTCTTTACCATCTCATTTGTTAAATAGTATATGCAGCAGTACACTTAACAAGGGGCAGATAAAAATACAAAATCAATCATAACGTCAGTCTATTATGCCATGGCACTAGCGCACGGCATAGTTAAGATTACGACGAAGTCTCTATGGCGAACCCTGGCATGAAACAATCTGAAAAGATTCATGATAAGGAAGTTTTTCCACTATTTCTTCTCATTTGGCACCACGATATCCATTCCATTGAACATTTACATTTTTTCCATCCGGGGATCACCAATAATTAACACTTTCTTTCCCTAAATTTAAACAAAAAAGATTACGTATTTCACACACAAGTAAATAAATGTATACATACAACCAACCTCTTTTATAACACTTACTTAATCCCCATACACATTTGCAAAATAATACAAGCGCATGTGTAATGTAAATTGGCTACATAACACTGTATGTAGGCACATGTGAAACAAATTACGCAGAATTCACAATACAAACATTGTGTGCATGTATACTGAAACGATACTGCACCAATCCTCATACGAATGTTACAATAATTAAAAGCGTATGTGTAATGAAAACCAGGTAGGATACTTAGGTACTTAACCCCACCCCCCTCTCCCCATCCAACACACAGCCAGCTCACCGAGAGAAAACAGGCTAACACCCGAGCCATAGACCTGACATGTCCAAACACAATAGTCAGGTAATTACTGAACATTACACGCACCAGGCTTCCATCACACTTCCCCACACGGATAAAAGGTAGAGCACGAAAGCACACCCTGAAAGAGGCAGAGCACACGAGGAAGCAGCAGTTCCAAGATGGCAGTTTAATACAAGGAAAAAGACGGCAAGACCGAAGAGGATAATAAGGAGGGAAGTGCCCTTGACCTTTTCACAGAAAGAGTTACTTTCATGAGCATTCGAGAACAGGAAACACAAGACAGGGAATCAAGGCTGAAGAATCCTGCATTGTGCGTCAGAGGTACCCAGGGCTCTCCCGAGTTGATAGTCAAGCCGGAGAGAATAGTTTTCCGCTGTGGTACTGTCCTTGGCCCATACAAGCACTGCCGGTGAGTTGGGGAGACCGATACCAGACCGGTCTGTGTTGAAGGCAAGGTTGCAAGTGCAAACATTGTATAGTGAAAATTGAAGAGAAAAGTGTATGAAGCGTATGTGGCAAGCGACGTGAATTAAACAGCAGAGGAGTGATTGAACTTTGAAGCCAAGATACCATACCGTAGACAGAGTGGTCCGGTAGCACGTGGGTGCTCATTCGAAAGTATCCGTTAGGTATCCAGCTGAAAGGTGGCAATTGTAAAAGTGATTGTGAAAAGTGGTCCGGCAATGGGTCAAGCAAAGCACTGTGCACATTCGAAAGTCTTCTATTACGGATGAAAAATATATGAAGTTGGTCCGAGCCCGGCTGAGGGAGATCAGCTAAAAGCAAGTTTGTGTTAAAGTTACATTTGAAAATGGAATTGGTCCGAGTCCAGTAGAGGGAGACTAAATTGAGTTTAAAGGGATCTGAGCCCGGCTGAGGGTTATCAGGGGTGAGCCATGAGTCACCCGAGAAAGAATATCCTACGAGAAATTGGATGCATAAATAATTTATGAACATTGTGTTGATAGAATCTGAGCCCGGCTGAGGAGGATACGGGGTGAATAGTGAATCACCTGAGATATGGAGTACTTGTGAAAATCTGAAAGAAGAAATTAACTTTGCTTCAGACCCTCTGAATCAAAAGACTTTGAAAGGTAAAGACTTGGGCACAGAAGGCCCTGATGCTGATGTCGTGCTAGGGAAGCCAGAGACTTTGCTAAACTAGAGTGCACCGCCTTATCCTGTGCTGAAAATATGGGGAAGGAAGGCCAACGCCCTGAACATCCCAACATCCTGACGTATCATTTTTGTGAACACCGCTTTTTTGTTCGCAACATTGTTTGCCACACTATTTGTATTTAGAGGTAAGGATTGGCAATAGGTTTATTAGTATATGCCCTTTTATTCTATTCTACTGCGTTATCCAATGGTTGTAGCTTGCCCCCATCTGTAGTTTTAGTATTAGATAGGCATTTTTCAAACCTTCTTTCTTTAAACCTTCTTCCTTTAAGTTGAATAAACACCCATGAACTGTGGTCACTTGTGTGTCTAACTGTTGATACCATGCCTGCCTTACATTAGGGAAACATCGCTTGCAGGTTCACTTTCATTACAGTGCAACAGTTAGGGCACGTGGAAACAACAAGCGCATATGTAATGTAAAATAAGCCAATGTAAACAATTACTACAAAAACGTTCAAGAGATAATAGAAATGTAAAACGGTTAGTAAAATAGTCATAAAATCTTCATTTATGAGTGAAGAACAATTTACTTACCACTAGCAATGTTCTTCCACCCACTGAGGCCTCAACTTTGATATACCGATATCATGCTTGTCGCTTCGGAAATGATTGCAACAGCAGAGGGCTCTGTGCGGTGCCGAGTCGATGTCTTGCAGCGGTTTCCATCACACTGACAATGGTATAAATAGCATGCGCCGTGCCTGCGGTCTCAGTTCTAGTTTTTCCCTCATGAGCATTGAGAGAAGTGTGTTAAAAGAATTCACCCACAGGGGTAGGCAATGAGGAATCCGTGGGAGGAACATCCAGCAGAAAGAACATTACCAAGGGCAAGTTATTTGTTATTCTAATGGATTGTATCCTCCCACACAATCCTCATCTTTGATAGACCACCATAGCAGATTCATAGAAGGAGGTGGGACCAGTGCATTTTTCTTACTGGTTTATGCTGTGTAAATCAGCTTTTCCAAGCCTAGCGTCCTGACCCGACAAGGTGTCTAGACAGTAAGGTTCTGAAAAGGTGGGTATCGGAGATCAAGTTGCAGCATGACAGATGTCCTGCGCTGGAACACCTCTTTGCAGAGCCAAAGTGGTTGCCACTCCTCTGGTGGAACGTGCCATTAGATTTTCAAGGACATCATTCCCAGCTATAAAATAACATTCTGAAATATACAGAATGATCCAACGTGACGCATGTTAGGTCCCAGCCTGTCCTAGTCTATGTCCAGTATAACCAACAAAGAGTTGGTTATACTGGATAACCAACTGCTGCAACTTTTGGGCTCAGCCTGACTGCCAGATAGCCACATTTTCGCACATGTGCAGTCCTTGCGGCTAAGGGCCCTTGGGCAAAGGGCGGCTCCAGCAGAAGCAGCTCCAGATGGTGTCGGCCAGTATCAGCAGAGGACGCAGGAAACAGGCAGTCATCAAGCAGCAGACAAAGTAATGGGGTATGGACAGCAATCACTACGCCCCACCAAACTGGCCCACCTCTCACATAACTTCCCCAACGCCCACAAGCCTAAAGCCTGCTATATATATATATATATATATATATATAGCAATCAACTGTATTGCTTAGCCATATCTCACATCTAGATTAACTGTACCCTAACTATGCTAGTCACTCAAAATAGGCCGCATTAAGATAGAACTGTGCATATTCGCCAGTCCCACATTGAGCGAGAACTGAATATTAGCGTGCGTCACATAAAGACAGGATTTTGACTATACGCCAATGGCACATTCAGATAGAATTGTGAATATTAGCTTGCGGCGCATCTAGACAAAATGTAAATATTAGCCAATACCACATTGAGCTAGAATTGTGAAGATTAGCTTGTTCACATCTTGATAGAATTGTGAAGGTTGGCCTGTGCCACATTTAGATAGAAATGTAGACTTATTCACGCACCACATCTAGAAGGAATTTGGAAATTAACATGCATCACATCTAGATAGTGATTCCACTAACCGACCCACTAAAAATCTCACCTTTCTGCATACACCACTCAAACTCTAACCAAATACAACCACACATCTTAACCACAGCAAACCGCACAAACTTCACTACACCGTAACACCACAAATCACACATAGTCTCGCAAAACAGAACACGATTGCTACCAACCGAAAAGCACAGTCAAGCTCAGCGAATGGTGCGAACAGAACTGCAGCTGCTAAGGGCACATCACTGCCCTCTTGCACTTTTCCCGCTCAGTTCTGCTAACATTCCTTTTCAGATCCAGCAGAGCGCCAGGTGATAGTGCGCGGTACAAATGTCCTTTAACATCTTGCCTGACACTGGTCAGCCTGAAAATATAAAAACTCGAAGCCCTTTTAGGGTACGTTTTATGCAACCCCTTATCCTCCATGGATGGATGAGGTGGATAAAATGCTGGCAAGGTAATTTCTTGTGTCATTTGAATTCGGACACCTTGGCAAGGAAGGAGGGACAAAACTACCGGCTCCATGGAAAATATAGTGAAAGGAGTTTTACATGACAGAGCATGTAGCTCACTCATTCTGCGAGCAAGAGTGATGGCAACTATAAATATTGTTATGAAGGTTAACAACCTGAGCAGGAAGTGAGAGGTTCATATGGAGCTGCCATCAAAAGTGTTTAGATCCCAAGCTGGGACTAAGAAAGGGACTGGTGGGAAAATATTTGTCAGTCCATTGAGGAACTGAATGACAATGGTTTAAAAAAAAAAATATAAGAGCCTTGCTTTGTTGAGCGTTTAATGATGGATAACGCCCCCAGGTAACCCTTGTCAGTAACCACCTGTAGACCGTGGTGGGCCAGAAGTAGCAAAAAAGAAAGCACTGCAGGTGTATTTCAAGTGAAAGGATCAATATCTTTAGCTCTACACCAGCTGCAAAACGTGCTCCAACGGCAGCAGTGTAGGGTTTTTGTTGCTGACCTCCTAGCCGAAAGCAACACCTCCATATCGTCTTCTGCAAGGTCCTAATCTTCGAATGTTAACCTCTCAGAAACCAGGTTTGAAAGGTCAGAGTTCTGATTTCTGGGTGAAGAAGACAGCCTCCTCTTGTGAGAGTAGGTCCACTCTGAGGAAGACTGAATGGAGGGCAGATGGACATGTCTAGAATTTTTTAACACCACATCCTCCTGGCCAATCAGGAGCAATCAGTATCATGGAATTTCTCAACTCCTGATGTCATGAGGAATGACGGGGACTGGTGGAAACACGTACAGGAGTGGAAATTCCAAGTCCACCATGAACGCATCTCCTAGAGCACCTCTGAGAAAATTCCCCGGAGCAGAACAGGTCACATTTCCTGTTGACACTGGATGTGAACAGATCCACCTGAGGGGTTCCTCAAATGGCGAAGATCTCTAGAAGGACTTCCTGAGCAAACTCCCACTCGTAGGAGACTGCTCTGCCTGTTCAAATCATCCACCGTTATGTTCTCCTCTCCGGCTAGGTGAAGAGAAATTCTGCTTTGCAGTGCCTAAAACCAGTGCTGCATCGCCTCCCTGCATAGTGGTAGTAGCCCTACACCTCCTCCCTTGTTGATGTAATGCATGGCCACTCTGCAGTCTGTCATTATCAGGACTTTATTCCCCTCCCCTGTATGAAAGGCAAAAAGGCCATCAGAGCTAGCCTGATTGCCCTGAGCTCTAAAAGGTTTATGTGTAGTCTTGATTGTGATGGGGACCAAAGTCTGCTGATCGGGAGATCGCTTATGTGAGCACCCCATCCCATGAGGGAAGAATCCACGACTACTGTCATCTCTGGCCAGGGTTGCCAAAAAAGTCCCCCTATCATTACGTTCTCCTAGCAGGCCCACCACGGGGGATCCTGTGCAACCTTGCTCGGGACCTGAAGAAGGTCCGTCACCATGCCTGAGAATTGTGACCATTGTGACCCGAGGGTCCTCATTCTTAGGCGAGCTTCTGGCACCAGGAAAATGCAAGATGCCATGAGGCCGAGCAACCTCAGAAAATCAAATACTGTTAGATATTGGACGTTCTGAAATGTTGAAACCAACTGCACGATAGGTCGAGGAAGAGCCCAGGACAGCTCAAATGAATGGGAGATTCTGAGAAGGTGTCACTTGGGACTTCTTGATGTTGAGCGAGAAGCCCAGTCTGTGGAGAGAGTGGCAAGTCTGTTGAGATGTTCCAGAGCATGTCCTGGAGATTGAGCTCTGATCAGCCAATCATCTAGGTAGGGAAAGTTGTGAATCCCTTCCCACCTTGGATTTGCTCCCATCAACTTGGTGAACACCATTGGGGTAGAGTTCAGCCTAAAAGGTAGAACTTGCAACTGAGAGTACCTGAGGTTCGCCAATTGAAGTTCTCATTTTCTGTGCTTGGAATGTATAGGCATATGAAAGTAAACATCCTGAAGATCGAGTGACACCATCTAATCCTGGAGCTCAAGAGCCTGGAGGATCTGCGAAAGGGTGACCATCTTGAGTCCGTCCTTCCTGAGGAACTTGTTCAAGCGTCTCAGATCCAACATGAGTCGCAGTTCTCGGTCTTTCTTGGGAAACAGAAATTTGGTGGAGTACCAACCTTGGAATTGCTCAACTACAGGTACCCTTTTCGATGGCTCCTTTCCCCAGCATGACGAATCTCCTACAGAAGGAGCAGGTCTGGTTTCCATAGAGAATGCTCACTCGTGGGACAATCTGTGCGTCTTTTTAGTAACGAGAGACAGCTTCTTGGACCACTGTCTGAAGTGCTCAAGCATCTGAAGTAATGCAACGCCATTCGTTCAGATGCAAAGACAACCTGGCGCCCACCAAAGTCCTGTGCGCAAAGCTCTCCAAGAGGCTTTGGAGTTGAGGCAGTGGCAGAGGGCAATGAGGAAGTGGCTGGCTGAGAGGTTCTGCCCTCCACATCCTCTAGGGGTACCTGAAAATCTCATTTGCCCTCTTTGGGTCCCCAGACCTCCATCTCTGTCCAAAAGATGGGTAGAAGTGAAAAGAACACCCTCTCCAAGCCTGGGAAGGCATATGTTACTGCTATGGAGGCTGACGGATGGCTGCCCCAAGGATTCTGTAGCCGCTTTAAAAGCCTGAAGCTTCTCTAAGCAGATCAGCCTTTGATCCAAAAAGGTTGGACCCATCAAAGGGCATGTCCAGAAGTAATGACTGGACGTAGGAGCAAAACCAGACTTGTGCAGCCATGCAAACCTTCTGATGACGGCACTTGAGCCCATAGACCAGCCAACACAGTCCGATGCATCCAACCCCGATTGGAGTGATTGGCATGCTGCCTCCTTGCCATCACAAATGATTTTGGTAAAGCCATCCCTCATCTCTCATTCCGGTTTGTTATCGGCTGCCTGGGAGATTACATTCTACAAATTAAATGTATATTTTGCTAATGCGCAAGATGCATTAATGGTCTTGAGGGCCATACTCCCAGCAGACACCGGTCTTTTGGCTAGCATGTCCTATTTGTTATCATCCGTAGGTGGGATGGATGGATAAGCAGCTGCCTTAAAAATGCCCGTAGCCGCCTGTACCACCAAGCTCTCTGTAGTAGGGTGCTCCTTGAAAGAAATTCAGTATCAGTAGACCTATACTTCCTCACCAACTCCTTATTGACAGCGGGAGTGGTGTCAGGCTTTTGCCATTTCTCCAGGATGGTGTTTGAGTGTGGAATGAAAAGTCAGCACAGGTTCTTTGTAAGACCCTTCATCAAGTAGGTCTGTGAGGTAATCCTGAACTATGTCCTTTGCAGGACATCCCCAGCCCAAATACTCTGCTATCATGTTCAGAATTGTCCTGTATGCACCACTTGGATGAGCATGTCAAGTGAGGCAAATTGCACGTCCGGGGAAAAGTGTTGATGCCACTGGCTTTCAGGCAAGTAGCCTCCCCCAAATGAGATTCCTCAGAAATGAGCCCTTCAGGGAAATTAGGGTATGCCAAAACATGTGTATCCGAAGGGTACAAAGTCATCTTCTATGAAGATAGATCCAAAAGACTTAGTCATTCAATTGTGGCTTAAATCCTGAAGTTGGATCCCAGGTCACAGTAGAGTCCTTCGATAATGAAGATTAATTTATTGTACGCTTTTTAGGCGCTTATACAGCAAGTACATACTGTTTCAAAGTGCTCACAGGGCAAGGGAGGGAAGGGAGTGATACATATTGAATACACAACAGAGATGGGCAAAGGAAAAGGACGAACCTACTATGCCTTGTGAGTATTCAGAATGTGCAAGTGCAGCAAGGAAAAGGGCAGAAGGAGTGTCCATGCTTGTGAGTGAGCAACAGAAGTGCATGGTGAGTTAAGTGCTACACGGCCTGGGGCTGTGCTGGGTGTAAGTGCGAGCCTCCAAGATGGAGGGAGTGCCAAGGCAAGTGCCGAGAGTAGACAGAAGGTAGGGAGATTGGGTGTGGGAGGGCAGGGGCCCCAAGGTTGCATAAGGGCCCGGGATACCAACCACAGCAACTGTGAGATTAGCAGAGAGAAGATGGGAAGGAGGAGGTAAAGAGGAAAGTCTTGAGGAGCTTCTGGAATTTAAGGAAGTCCTGCTCAAGGCGCAGAGGGAGGGGGAGGCTGTTCCATAGGAGGGAGCTAGCTGAGGAAAGCGATTGACCTCCTGCCCTCGGTTTAGCAAAGCGCTTTACACACAAAGAGTTGGTGCCAGAGGAACAAAGGTCTGGAGGGGGACTATTTAGTGAGATAAAGTTGAAGATAGTGAGGTCCCCAGGCCCAGACAGCCTTGTGGATGAGGCAGAGGGATTTGAATGTAATCCATGCAGGAGCCAGTGAAGACTTGTAGGGCAGAAGAGATGCAGTCCATGGGCTTAAGGCCAAGGATAAGTATGGTTGCCCTATTCTGGCTTAGCTGGAGAGGTCACAGTCAAGCCTAGAGAGATCCAGGGCTCGGGTAACATTGAGACTCTGGGGGAAAGTGAGAAAAAGAGAGAATTCCTTTGAGAAGGAATAGCTGAAAGTGATACTTCTTGGCAATGTCGAGAGTGTAAGGGAGGAAGGAGAGAGGAGTAGAAGATGACTCCAAGGTTTCTGAGTTCAGAAGACTGAGCCAGGGGAGAGCCATGGAAGAAGGCCAGAGTGAAGGGACTAAAGAGGGTGCAAGGGTCCCGATGGGAAGGATCTCAGTTTTACATGCATCGAGGCAGAGATCATTGGAGGTACACCAGGACTGGATGGCAGATAGGCAATCAGGGATGATGGAAGGTCCAAGGGGGTCAGCAGGAAGTTTGAGAAACAGTTGTGTGTTGTCTGCATAACACTAGAAGTTTGGGGAAAAGGACGTGCTGAGGCGAGCGAGCAGAGCAAGATAGAGGTTAAAGAGCCAAGGGGAGAGGATAGGACCTTTGGGGACATCACAGGTGGTGAAGGAAGTAGGAGAGGAAAAGGAGCGCAGGATGACTTGGGACGAGCAGTCAGTTAGGAAGGATGTCAGCCAGTCCAGTGCCCAATCCGGGATACCCAGGTTATTGTGGAATCTTTGTATGAGGATGGAATATATTGAAGCCTTTGTCTTTGATGCACCACCTGCAGTGACACTGTCGACGAAACTCAAGTAGGCATCTCAGCTACCCTCTGACCCGAGCTCTTGAGAACGCCGATCAGAGTCCGATGATTCCCTGAAGAATGACGCAAATTGCTCCCAAACCTCGACCGCTTTCGGAGCTTTTCTTTAGGAATTTCAGGCAATATTTCCCCTCAAACTTCTGCTGTCAGAAGATTTCCTCTTCAAAGGAGTAGTGCACAGGGATTTTGAGGGGGAGTATAGTCTTCCTCTCTTTCAAGACCTTGTTAGTTATCGACTGGCAAGAGCAGCCCTCTGTGATCTTGTGCTCCTTACCAAGGCACAAGAGGCAGATCCTGTGCAGATCTGTGATTGACATCTTCAAGTCACAGTCCGCACGCTCATCTCTTAAAACCAGTCTTCAGAGTAGACATAGAAGATCTCAAAGAAATATGTAGAAGAACCACTCCGGTGAGCCGAATTGTTCCAAGATCGCGCGGAAAAACAGAATGGAGGCAGCGGTCTCAGTGCATACTATTTATATCATCTTTGACGTCACGTCTGTGCGCAGGAATGGAAACGGGCCAGGAACATCAACTCAACACTGCACAACACCCTCTGCTGTCAAAACAAAACAATTTGCAAAGCTGCAAGCAGTATATCGGTATATCAAAAATGAGGAATCCATGGGAGGACACAATCCATTAGACTGCAACAATTACTTATGTTAACATTGTAAACAAAACAAAAAAAGTACACTTCCAGTCAGTTTTTTTATAATGCTATATGGCACTAAATATTATGGATTATATGTCTATTACGAATGAATGCATTATCGTACTATTTATAGGTTTGAGCTTGTATGCTTTATAGCTGTAACAGGTATGTACACTCAATAACCATCCATACAGTTTTTAACAAGTGTCTGGGCAATTAAAATTTACAATTTGCTAGAGGTTTAATTGCCATCATTTTAATAACAGTACTTCAGCATGATTTTGAGGTTTACTTTTTCCTGGTCATTATAACGTACATGTATTTACCACAACAGTACCTTGCAGCCCTACAGATAAGGAGTGTATCGGCCACTTTTACTCACTAAAGATAGGCAACTACTACCAAAAAATAAAAATGGCGAGTAAACGCCCAGAAAAAAATAGGAAACACACTCATAGGACTTTGGGCTCCCGATTTCTCCGACACTGCTCTATGAATATGTTTGGACCAGAAGTGCACACAATACCACAGGAAGAAACTACTATTATTACTGCCCAATTGGAAGAATTAAACATGTACTTAATTTCCATTTTCCAGGTAAAACATTTCCTCACTTATATGATACTCCCATTAGGAAAAGGACTTTTTTACTCCCTAAAAAAAACATTTTACTCCCAACTTTAAAAAATAGAGAGTAAAATATCTGGAGCACGGAGTATTAGTGTACAATTTACAAAACATTTCATAATTTACATACTAACCACAACTGTATCTATGTATGATTTTGTTGAATTATAATGCACTACCGTATTTCAATATGCACGCATAATACTGCACATATATTAAACTTTATTTTCTGCTTACAAAACTAAACAATTCACATTATAAAATGGTATCAATGCCTACATTAGGTAAATTGGAAATGCCTCCTTATTGGGCACATCAATCTTTTGAAATGGTGTCCCATTTTTATGATACACATTTGATAATTGCTTAAGTAGGCTTAATTTAATTTTCGTAGTACAATACATAATTTCACTTATTAAATTTGTACTAATGTGTACATTTTATAAATTAAAAATGTAAGCATATATGCTTTACATTGCACACGTTGCAATGTTTTTCATAAAGGAACATTTTAGGTGTGTATGCATTTCATTAAATGTGTATTATTGCATACGTAGTCTTGATAAAACTCTTAAATGATCACATACTTTTGAGGTAATATTTTAATACAAATGTAACATACATACCGAGTTATATACTTGGTAATATCTTTTCCCTAGGTCCACAAAGACCTACTAAATGTCCACAAAAATGCAACCATTTAAGATTTAACAAACATTTTTAATAAACGAAAAAGTGGATTAAAATGTATATTTCTTTGATAATTTGTCAAATGTAACATATTACATTATTTATAATAAATGTACCAATGTTACAATAATTACATTGTCATTAACATACAGTCTGTACAATAACAAAATGTTTTTGTATGCAAAACAGGAACAGTAATACAGAATGAAAAAGCAATTCAGCAAAATCTTTTTAAAAAAAATATATATATTGCGAGTACAATTTAATGTAATCGAGGAAAACAATTACAACCTTACAACCAAAACATGCAAACTGAAGAAAAGTAAAACCAAATGAAATACAGTTGTCTTTTGTCAAATAAATTTAATAACACGAAAATAAACAAAGCATTGTCCTTTGCTACTTGGGAACATCCAATTCCAACACAAGTAAAGTAATACAAAATTGTCATTCATCCCAAAATAAATGTATGCAACAAAAATGTAAACATGTAATTAAAAGTAAAACAAGATTTACCTTTCCTAAACAAAATTGTCCTACGTTATTTAATTTCAGCTGGAAAATAAAAACATGAAAAAACTGTAAAACAAAAAAAAAACATAAGGGCAAACAGCACAAACATTCCTCGCAAAATGAAAAAGAAAAAAAGGAAAAGAAAATGAAAGCCCGGATTAGTGAAGAGCAACTTGAACAAAACATTTCTTCGCAAAACAGAGATACTACTGCAGGTAGAAGATATATTTCAAGTCAATAGGGAAACAACAATGTTCCTTGCACCCGACTTATCAAACACACTATTATAATCGAACTTGATCACAGGCAATGTTCTTTTAAAAAAAGAACTACAGCATAGTAAGTGTATTTTAACATATAATACAATTTCAAATGTCTTATTTCAGAACAATAAGAGCAACTATTAAAAGCATGCAAACTATTCTAACTTTAAAATTGACTTAGTAAATAATAAAACTAGTCCGTAATTATCATAATATTTAAACATTGTTTCTATACTTTCTTTTTTTAAGACTCTGATAAAGTATTTTCGTTTAGCCTCCCCAAGTCCTTAAAAAGATTTAAAACAAAGACCTAACATGTCACATACTTGAAGATAAAAAGTGTAATTTTGACTGATTTTGTATTCATTAAAATTATTTAACTTTAACAGTACAAACCTCCCACTGAAAGTGAAAAAACATACATTGCCTATTGCCAGTTCTAGCACCGTTTCAATAATTGCACTACAAAATAAAAAAGATAAAATTTCACCAAATACTGCAGCTAGTACTAACCAACAGGTAGTTAAACGATTACAATATAATAAACAATATTTAGCAACACTTCAACAATATATAATATATATAACCTTACACGATTTACACAGTTAAATTTTAAATTACATAGTTACACTTAAACAAAAATACAAATATCAGATTTGTAAAAATGTACTAAATAATGCAAAATGTAAATAGTAACAAAAGAAGCCCAAATCGATAAACAGTTTGGCATTTGATGAAACACAAAAATATGAATAAAACAAATTACATCAGCTTCCCTGTAAAATAATTAAATAATTTAGCACCCAAGCTAAAATGTTACAAATTAAAAACAGGGTGAGTCAATGTAACCAGATTTGATTTTAATATATTTTAAAGAATGGATAATATTTGTTATGCTGTTACCTTAACATAATTTCTAATGTTCATAGACTTTGTTGGTTTAACCTTATCTCATTCAAAAAAAAAATAAAAATTCAAGTACTGCCATTTTGCACTTTGGAAGAACAACGCTGCTCTGAGCACTTTGCACTTTAGGATCTAAATGCTGCTTCACGAATGATACATTCTTCAATACTGATGTCGCTACGGCCACCTTACACTTCAGCCCATTATTGTTTGCACTGAAGGCGTAGAGAGCAATGAAGAAGGAATACGACTTATGTTGTTGCTTCTACATTTTTCATCTTAAAAGCCGGGAGAATTCAGTTATACTCTGTTATTGTGCTACCAGATGGTGGAATGTTATGTAATTAAATGTGCAATATGATGAACTGGTGTGTAACACAACTACCACCAGGTTAGGTATTATGTCAAGAGACACCCTTGAGCCTCCAATCGCACTGGGCGGAGTGGAAGATGGGACTGTGGTATTCAATTTGATTTAATAATTTGCAGATCTGGTAGAGTCTACTAAAAGGTATTGATCCTCTAGGACTATAGTTTGCATTATGAGGCATAAACAAAAGAAGGCAACCACAACATTAGTGAATTATCACCATATGAACGTTTGGTATTTTATATTTTTTATATGGTGGGTATTCCCATAAAAGATGGTGATCGTCATTGGTACATCATGCACTGCACCATATTGTATTTAGAAACATGGGGTTTTTAAACATAAGCCCCGCACAAACGAAATGTGAAGTCTGATGAACGCGAATTCCTTGATGAACGAACATGGGTGAACTGTGTATTTGACTCTAAACACTCTTAGTGGACTGTAATGATTTTGCTGAAGACATCTAATGCACTGTAATGATTTGCCTCCTTAGGAAAAGATAAATAGCCTATTACAATTCCTACGTACATGGCACAGATGGAAATGGCAAGAGATTTGATTGGGCTCCATAAATGAATACGAGATGTGGCACATTACACCAGTTATACATATATAAGTATTATGCGTAAGAATGTGGGGTCTACATAAACCTTCTGGTCAATTACTCAGGCACATTTGTCATGAACCATCAAACTCGCCCCTTCTGGTCCTCCTGGTCCCCGACACGTCGGGCCTTACACTCTATAATACTACCAACATGGAGGCAAGCTCAGAACGCTGCTCACCAGTCTTCACGTTCTACGCAGCGTCCTCTATAAGGAAACCACACCCCTGCGCGTCTCAACGCTGCTACTAGCTGTGATCGGACGTGTGCTCCGTACCTTCTCTTGTGCTACTTGCTATCCCCTGGCCCCTGGATTCCCTTCTCCCGACTTCTTCCTTCTTATCCAATCTTCCCGAAATCCCTGCGTCGCTTCTGCGTGCCCCCCTACTCCTTCTTGAATATTCCCGGAGCTTTCCTTGATCCTGAACATCGAAGCTGAACATAATCTGGAAGCCGAGGACGGCCGAGCGGGCTTATTTAAGTCCCGAACCATACGAAAGAAGAATCCACCTAAAGAGGATATCAGGCAACACAGACAGGTGAGAAGGGGGGGATCCCTGTGACAGATTGAGACGCCACCTGACCAAAGTCGATAAGATCCTGGATGGCCACCTCCATGTCTAAGCGTGGCATGCAAGAACTAACGACCTAAGTACAGAACTTGAAAGCGGAAAATGCAGCGCTAAAAAAAGACAGTGCGCTATTGGGTGGCATTGTTGACAAATATAATGGCTACGCAAAAACCCTCCGGGGATTCCTGGATTTTTGTTTGGTCCACTTTACCTTTAAACCTTATTATTTTTCCACCCCCAGGGCTAAAGCGGGCTTTATTATTTCTCACCTTTCCGGGAATGGCTTAGCCTGGGCCACACCATTAGTTAACACCGGAGATCCCCTTTTGGATCATTATGATGGATTCATTCAAGCACTAAAAACCATGTTTGACCGCCCAGAACAGGTCTTTAGTGCTCAAGAACGTTTACTCGATTTCCAGCAAGGCTCTCAGGACATGCTCACCTACGTAACTCGATTCAAGCAATTGGCCAAATAAGCGGGTTGGCCTTCTGAAGCTTGCTTCACCCTCTTTCGAAGAGGACAAAATGAAGATATTAAGGATGAATTAGCCAGGGTAGCACGTCCTAGTTCTTACCAGGCACTTATGGATCTTGCTCTACAGATTGATTTTTCGCATCCAGGAAAGAAGGGCAGAGAAAAGGAAGACCAAGTCACCCATCCAAAAAAAATCCTCTTTTGGGCCCTTCAAAATCCAAAGATTCTCCTGTTCCTACAAATGAACCCGAACCCATGCAGCTAGGGGCCTTCCTTGGACCCATATCCCCCCCAAGAAAGGTTGAGAAGGATCCATACTGGCTTATGCATGTACTGTGCCTCGGACAAGCATTTAGTCAGAGAATGTCCTTTAGCCCCTCCACGGCGTTCGGGAAACGCCAGCTCCCGATCCTAGATGGAGCTCAGTTTCGGGAGAGAGATGCAGGCTCTACATCTATACCATCCTTGAATTCTCCTGGACAAAACTTCCTGGTAATCTTACAGGCCTTCCTATCGGCATCCAAGAAGGAATCCTACCCCATTCGGGCACTAGTGGACTGTGGGGCCATGGGAATATTCATAGATCAGGAATAGGTCCTTAAACATCATATTCCCTACGAATCCCGGAATGTCTTGCAACCTGTAGAAGCAATTGATGGAAGACCTCTTTCTTCTGGACCCATAACCCTTCAGACTAAGGAAATTGAGCTTGCTATAAACCATCACGAGAAAAGATAAAGTTTGACATCATAAAATCTGTTACCCAATGGTATTGGGAATGCCCTGGCTACAAAAACACAACCCATACATCAATTGGACAGCAGGTTCCCTGTTCATAGGTTCCGAATTTTGCATGTCCCATTGTCTGCTCCTGGATCCTTCACAGACAACATCAGAAGAACGTTCAACAACTCAGCAAGGTCCTCTTATGGTCTCCAACATCATCCAGGTTCCTAAAGCCCACCAGGAATACGCCGATGTGTTTTCTTCTGCTATTGTCCAAGCCTTACCACCCCATAGGCCTGAGGACTGTGCTATTGAAACTGATCCTTCAGCTGTGATTCCCTTTGGAAGGATGTTTATTCTGTCTGAACCCGAAAAAAAGGCCCTTCGTGAATACCTAGATACTAACCTAGAAAATGGCACCATACGCCCATCCAAGTCTCCGGCTGGAGCCTCATAATTTTTTGTTCCTAAAAAAAGACACCAAGGAGCTCAGACCTTGTCTTGATTATCAAGGTCTTAATCAGTACACCCTTAAGGATCGTTATCCATTACCCTTGATCTCAGATATCCTGGAAGCCGTAAGAGGAGCTGTAATATTTACCAAATTGGATCTCAGGGTTATCATTTGATTCGTATTAGAGAAGGAGACGAATGGAAGACAGCCTTGAGAACACCCTTTGGTCATCATGAATATTTGGTCATGCCCTTTGGACTCTCTAATGCTCCGGCAATCTTCCAACGCTTTATGGACCGGGTGTTTTCGGATATGCCATTTCTTTTCATCGTCGTCTACTTCGACGATATTTTGATATTCTCTAAGGATCCTCTCAAGCATGAAGAACATGTTAAAGCAGTGTTACAACGGCTACGTGAACACAAGCTTCTAGCAAAACCCGAGAAATGCCTTTTTAATGTTCCCACTGTTCACCATCTAGGATTTGTCCTTAGCCCAGATGGCATAGGAATGGATCAATCCAAGGTTAAGGCTATACTATCCTGGCCAACTCCGACCATCGTAAAACAGATCCATTCTTTCCTGGGCTTGGCCAATTTCTATCAGAAGTTTATACCATCCTTCTCCGAGATTGTTCAACCGATCATCTTCCTGTTGAAGAAAGATACTCCCTATCATTGGACCCGAGCCCCGGAGAAGGCCTTCCAACGCCTGAAAACAGAATTTACACAAGCCCCCATCCTGGCTCAACCTGATATAAATCGACCATGAACTCGATGACGGACTGGAACATTCTATTGCCTATCTTTCACGGACATTGCCCTCCAGTGAAACTCATTACTCAGTCTTAGAAAAGGAACTTCTAGCCATCCGTCAAGCCTTCACCAAGTGGCGTCATTTACTTCTAGGAGCTAAACATCCTGTCCAGGTTCGAAAGGACCATCGAAATCTCCAAGTGTTACAGGCCCTGGAATGCAGGAACAGCCGTCCGGCCCGTTGGGCATTCTTCTTTGCCCAATACCAGTTCCAGATTCATCATGGTCTGGGAACACACAATGTAATCGCTGATGCCTTGTCTCGGCGCCCTGACTATGAACCTCCTGAAGACCGAACATTTCCCAAGATGTTTCCCCACACAATATTTGTAGCTCAGGCGACCAGCCTCCTAGATGAAGTCCGCATTCAAACTCAATCCTCGGAGCTCTGGAAAGATATCTCGGACAAGAACCAGTGGAAATTGAAGACCAAACATGGATACTTGTTCAAAGACAATGCCTTGGTCATCCCCACACAAAAACTACAGCAAAGGATAATAAATCTCTGTCACGATGCTCTTTACTCTGGGCATCGTGGTATTACCAATACCCTCCGATTAATACAAACGCAATTTTGGCGGCCTGGAATGAAAGCTGATGTACAACTGTATATTCAGGCATGCTCCGTCTAATCAAAACAAACATGACAACAAAAGACCGGCGGGTCTATTGCAGCAACCTCCACTTCCAACAAGGCCTTGGGAATTCATAGCGGCAGACTTCATTGTGGAATTACCACCTTCCAGGGGATGCACAACCATCATGGTCACCATTGATTTGTTCACTCATGTGGCCCATTTTACACCTTTGTATAAACTGCCATCCTCGTCAGAACTTGCTGGAATGTTCCTGGAGCACATATTCCGACTGCATGGACTTCCTTCCAAGATCACATCGGACAGAGGGCCCCAATACATTTCTCAGTTATGGAAACATCTTTGCCAAATACTAGGAATCCAACGCGCTCTTTCCTCAGGATATCATCCACAAACCAACGGAGCCACAGAGCGCGTAAATCAAACCTTGGAACAATACCTCTGTTGCTTCACTACCAAGGTCCAAGACGATTGATCCCTTTTAATACCAGTGGCTGAATTCGCCTATAATAATTCGGACCACTCTGCTGTTAAGACCAGTCCTTTTTTCTGTACCCAAGGATTCCACCCTTCGGTTCTACCCTCCGTCCTTCCTCATCCTACACCAGTTCCAACAGTCGACTCCTGGATTGAAACACTCATTAATGTTCAAAGAGAAGCCAAAGAACAATTAGAAAAGGCCAGGACCCAGACCAAACTGTATGCGGACTCCAAACGAAGACCAAGCCCCAACTACACAATAGGGGATAAGGTTTGGCTACCCTCGAAGCTGCTGCCACGGCATCTGTGACCAAATAAATTGGCTCCTCTATATTATGGGCCCATTCCTTATAAACGAAATCATCAACCCAGTGGCCTACCGACTCAAGTTACCAGACTCCTGGAAGAAAATCCACCCAGTCTTTCACACGTCCTTAATGAAGCCATATGTCCAGACCTCTCGAACTAACCTTTGGCCCAAACCAGTACTCGTCAATGACCAACTGGAGTATGAGGTCTCCAGGATTTGCGATTCTAGTTATAGACGTGGCAAACTCCAGTACCTGGTGGAATGGAAACACCCGGGCAAACCCGATGAAACGAGTTTCCGGAGGAGGCATGCTGTCATGAACCATCAAACTCGCCCCTTCTGGTCCTCCTGGTCCCTGACACGTAGGGCCTTACACTCTATAATACTACCAACATGGCGGCAAGCTCAGAACGCTGCTCACCAGTCTTCACGTTCTACGCAGCGTCCTCTATAAAGAAACCACGGCCCCGTGGCCCCGCGCGTCTCAACGCTGCTACTAGCTGTGATCGGCTGTGTGCTCCGTACCTTATCTTGTGCTACTTGCTATCCCCTGCCCCTGGATTCCCTTCTCCCGACTTCTTCCTTCTTATCCAATCTTCCCAGAATCCCTGCGTCGCTTCCGCATGCCCCCCTACTCCTTCTTGAATATTCCCGGAGCTTTCCTAGATCCTGGACATCGAAGCTGAACGTATTCTGGAAGCCAAGGACGGCCGAGGGGGCTTATTTAAGTCCCGAACCATACGAAAGAAGACTCCGCCTAAAGAGAACATCAGGCAACACAGACAGGTGCGGGGGGGGGGGGGGGGGGGGGGGGGGGGGGGGGGGGGGAGGATGAGGGGCGGGGGGCGAGAGAGACGGAGAAACCCTTCCAAGATGGCGGTAGGGGGGTTTGATAGCAAACAATGCAGTGAGCAAAAATGCAAGTTCCTCTTCTATGTTTATCCTCTCACATCATTCACCAGCTGCTTGCTTTCTTTTCAAACGTTATAAAAATGCACTTGTGCAACAGGGGCTTAGGTTGTGAGCAAGCGGCGAGTTTTGCCACAAAACACGTCAACGTCTTCACATTATGGGAGAGCCTGATTTCTAATGGCTTACATTTAAAAAGTTTTTTGCTGTGTGGTTTATCATCAACAAAAATAAAGTTTGTCTTTTTGCAATAAAGACACGGTATCCGGATGCTCGCCTCATCATCAGGGAGAATATATATATATAACCAGACGAAGCCCGTTAGTGTGAAATGCGTAGTTGTTTTTGTTCTCTCCAGAGCAACAAGCTCATACTCAATCCCACAGCGGGAAAGGGGAATGGGGGGTAGGGGGAGTAGCCCACAGTAAGGCACTCCAAGGCAGGGCACGTGTCAACCCGGTGCAGCCCCTTTTAGATTCCACCCTACAAAAATCCAGGAAATATGATGAGAGGAGAGGGGCTCACTCCAGTTCCCTGCACAGTTAACCTACTCACCAACTGGTTTTCTCCTCCTACCGGTTTCTGTGCTCTTCACATCGTCAGGGAGGCAGTCTTAGCTTGCAGCTCACAGCAAGTGCAGGTGTTAACAATCAATGATGATTCTGCTGCAAGGACTTCTCTGGTAGCTGTAGTCATCAGGTTGGCAAGGAACAAGCTCACACCCAATCCCACAGTGGGGGAAGGGGGGGCAGGGGTAGGGGAAGCCCACAGTGAGGCACTCCAAAGCAGGGCACGTGTCACCCCGTGGCAGCCCCTTTAAGACTGCCTCCCTGATCTGAAGAGCACAGAAACCAGGAGGAGAACACCAGTGGCTGAGTAGGTTTACTGTGCAGGGAACTATATAAAAAAAATAAAAATAAAAAAATAAATAAAAAATCAACAAATCGTCCTTTCTCCCAGAAGGGAGCCACCTCTGAGGCTAGAGAGTTGAGCCCGTTATGCAAAACCCTGCTGAGGGGTCTGGGCAATTGTGACCTGTGAGGAATCTGATGGCATCCTCACTTCTTTGCCAAATATATCTTCCTCCCAGGTGGCCAGGGAAAGGCCAGGGAAAGACCATCGCTATTGGATCCTGACCATGGGGGTGGATATGCGAGGGAGGACTACTTGGGTGGAGGAGACTTGGGGAGTGGAGATGAGGCACCTTTGGGTGAGACATGGTATCTCCCCCACCCCGGATTTCCCTTTCACCAGGAGTCCAATGTGCCCCAAGCCTTAATAGGCTATTGTCCATTCCTTCCCTACTTTTCCCATAAATAATTTCCCAACAGACATCAGTTAGGAGGAGGCAAGTAAGAGCAATGCAAAACAAGTCAGCAACGAGCGGTGTAGTCCTTTAAGGACCAATCAGCCTGGCGGGTTGTTTAAAACCAGCAAGAACGTTGAAAATGGGATGAACTGTGGGAGCAGGTCTGTGGACTGGAAGAGCGGAGACCTCCCCTGGGTGTACGTGGCAGACGGAGTGCTCGAGAGCCCCAGCAAGATGCAGTGTATGCAGCGGTAAGCAAGACTGAAAGAAGCTGGAGGCCTGCGGCAGATGATGGAACGGGAACCAGCGTGACCAGTGTGAAAAACTAGGGAGCGTTTCACGAGCTAAACCCCCTGTGATTCATTGCTCGCTTTTGGATCCAGAACGTGGGGCTAGGAGTGGACAAGCAAGGGAGATTGCCTGGGTAAGGGGTCCTTGGGGAGTGGGGGCTGGGGGGGTCGAACATCCACTAGCGAGACATGGTAATCCCTTTTCCCCCGCAGACACCTTCCCTACGCCTATCCCAACCTACTTTGTATGAAAGTACGACTCCCGTGATCCTCACCCTTCTCAGTTATGACAGGCCTTGCAAATTCTTAAAAATGCCACTGGTAATGCAGGGCGAGCACCTTAATTTTTATACACGACATAACAGAAATGCACTTGCCCCATAAGTAGTGGTTACAAAAAATGTATGTACAAGTGCTTTCTGTGAAATTGTACAGGTCACGATGCTCCTTTTGGCGAGCCTTTCGAGCACGGGTCTTTTCAGTGGTCCACTGTGGCTGCAAATCCCCCTTTTACACACCCACAGTGGCTCGAAAGTCAACTCTGTACCACTCATTTGGCGCAGTGGTGATTTGGGCAAAGCTGCAGACATTGCGGCCTATTTCTAAACCACCCTTGCACCCAATTATCAGCAGCGATTTGATGCATTGTTGCTGGTTTTAATCTGATTGGAAAGTGTTGCGCTAATGCCTCCCATGTCGCTGGCAGGCGTGGCACATTTTGCAATAATCTTAGTGACACCATAGTGACGAGTACTCGCATCCCACTGGGAACGTTCCCGTCCGCTCTGTCCTGCCTCACACTAAGCAGATATTCAGAGGAATTTCGTTTAGTGGTACAACACCTCCACTTCAGAGTAGGGCTACTTTATTTTAGTAGTTTATTACTGCCTCTTTGCTGAGAGGCCGCTGTAATAGTAATTGGACAGAACCAGAACTCCTCAAAGGGACTGCTATACTTAATGAGACTGTGCTAACCCTATTTATAAGCTATGTGTGAGTCCTTGCATCTGTTCATTACATTGAACGGTCATTAAAAACAACCATTGGCTATGCCAACAGTTTTGGCTTCCCTATAGACATTGCCAGGCACTGACATAATATGCCCATGTACTCGTATAATTTGCCAGCTGTTGCCATTTTATGGCTTGCTACGATAATGGCAGTGCCTTCAAAATGTCCATCACGTAACTACACAAAGAACAGAACTGTTAGCTTTGCCAATGCTGGTTTAGTACTGTTGTCCTGTGACCAATAAAGGTGAAAACCACAGTGAATCAGAGGAATTCAATTCACTGGTGTGTTCGTGATCTGGGAGATTGTGGGAAGGTAATGGAGCGGTGATGTCAGAAGAGCAGATCGTCAAAGTAAATCAGAGAGAATGCTTTGTATATCAACCTGTGACAACAGCCTAGGTAAAGTAACACGTTGGCAACAAACGATATTGCATCTCTTTAAGAAAATAAAAAAAAACTATTAAACATTAAATTGCTTTGACTAATCCACAGTTGAGAAACCTAACAGTTGAATAACAGACGCAGGTTTCAAATAATTGTACAAAAACACATATGTAGGGTCAAATCTGTGGAAGAGTAAATGAACGCTGATCTTCCAACTAGTTCAATGCTGTGTATGCAATGCAACACGTACAACTACTGCTGAATTACCGAAATCGAGACAGTAAGGTGGTAAAAAAACTTGAAAACGCAAAACATGGTTTGGAGCAGAATGGCTCGTTACAGTCATTGTTCAGTGAGATTAAACAACATTGATTGGACCTTGACATGGCTAAATCTGATCTCACTGAAAGCTGCCAGAAAAAGTTATCTATGCCGATATGCATCCAGCGGAGGGAGGAAGACCGTGATGGTGAGATTGGGGAGACATGAATGTTCCCCCATCCAAGTTATTTCACAATCAAGCGAGCAATGGGACCAGCGGTTATTTATCGCGCACGTTCGCTAGGTGCGCAATTTGTGAAACTTCTTAAAGTAAGCCTGACAGTTGTCCACTCCTCTCCGCACCACCTGGAAGCAGCTGTGTCGCCAGTAGACATGCATGGCAGCTGTCACTCTAAATAGCCACGGAGTAGTTGGTTTGAGGAAGCAAATGGGGAGACCCCACAATGGGACCATTCGGGTGGAGTCGCGGCATGCTCGCCTGGGAGTTGTAGTCGGCTACCCTTTTGAACCCTGGTGGATCCCCATAAACTGCACATACAACCATATTATCTACTCAAACGTCTAGGAAAATCTCTACGAGATTACCCTTCCCAGAGGACTAACACCACAGCTATGCTTCAATGAACTAAATGCAATAATTTACTATAAATGCAGGCCAACATAAGCTTACAATTAAAATGTATTGTACTGGGTGAATACTTGGGTGTGGTATTATTTTTGACCTAGAGCATAACCACGGCCTAAAAAAGAAAATTGCAGTATCCCAACATTGAACCCGTGACCTGTTGGCAATGTAGTAATTTTAACGGCCCCTGCGCTGTAACAGCGGATCTGTTGCAAGTGAACCTTGCACATACGTCCATTGCCGAAAGACTAATTTCTAAACGTCCTAATCTGTGCATGTCACCATAAGGACTTCATTGCTGGCGCAGTCCTGCCACCCGGTTGCCAGCCATGTAAATTTGACATTTCATATTCCTTTACTTGCCAGCAAGGACGAGTACCATGGAAATGTTACTCGTCCTTAATAATATCGCCTCTACTATGTGAGTGGGTGAGGAGATTTTGCTCAGACTCTTTTCAATTGCTCTGTCCTGGTAATGAGGCCAGGCAAGGTCAGGCATCCCATTTCAATCATCCCCACCTGAAACCGGTTAACTTTCCCACCTGGGATAAAAGGCAGAGCACATAGGTACACTCTGTGCGAGGCTGGGGGCGAGAAGGGACCGGATTTCAGGAACTGCTGCGAATGCAAGAAAGCCAGAGGACTTTACGAGCTGTGGAGAAGTCTGAAGAAAGCCAGGCAAAAGATCTGCGCTTGCAAAAAGCAGCTGATAACTCGAGCTGAAAGTCGCCTTCTGGGGAACCTTGATGAGAAGCCCGCCTCCCTCCTGGCGAATGATTGAATTGGGGAGGTTCGATAAAGTTACTAGTAAAGGAACCTTGAACTCTGACACAGAATATTAAAACACAGCCAGTGAGTTAACAAAAGAGAAGAACAAAGGCCTGGTTTTTTGCTTGAAAGTAACTGTATCAAGACAAGGTTGCATGCGATACGGAAACCGCGAGTAAAGAAAGATAAAGAGACTGTGCGATACAATGTATAGAGTGGTCCTGCTGTTGGATACAGCACAGTCGAAAGTCTCTGTAGCAACATGCCTGATTAGAAGAAACTATTTAACTATGGAAAGATGAGAGGGAAGGCGTTATAAATGTAGCGCATAAAGTCCAGCGCCAAAAGGGATTGTTGGAAATAGAAACTAATGTGGATTGCAGCTTGCGTCCGATCGAGGGGAGCTTGTGTGAGCTGGAGAAACACATTTCAAGCTGGAGCCCAACTAAGGGAGGCTGGTGTGAACTGTGGAAAAGGTATTAAAAGGCCTGAGCCAGACTGAGGGAGGCTGATGTGAAAGATAAGGTTTGAGCAAGACTGTGGGAAAACAGTAATATTGTGAGTGGCTCGAGCCAGACGGAGAGAAACCCATGGCCTTACAACTACAAATACCAGACAGCATGGGAAGAAAGGGAAGGTAACAATTGTCGAAGTGGTCAGGCACAGCCAGAAGCCAAACCTATGCTGTCTCGAAAGTCTTCGACCAAGAAAGCTTGGGGAAAGGTATCCCCAAGACCTTTGTGAAAGATTGTGACTATTAAGGTTTTGTTTTAAGGCAAAGAAGCCTAGTTGTGGAAAAAATTTGCAACCATTGTTTTTTTGGGAAAGCCCAAACTAACATTTGATTATGAAAGAAGCCTATGCCCTCGAATCCCATGGTCCCAAGGTGAAATAGTGGGTATGGGATTAATTATTACTTCAAACCCCTTGCCATTCCGATCTTTTGTTAAGAACACTATCCTTTTCATTTTGTGTACATTTCCCTTGCACCTTTTTTTTTATTCGAATTAGGGCAGTCATTAGGTTTAGAACCTTTTGTTTTGACTGTACTGACTAGGACCCTTTTTACTTTTACTTTATGGTTGAGTTTACTCCCACTTTAGATTTAGGGCCAGTTAGGAAGTCTCGAACCCCTTGCAAAGTTATAAAAAAAGCTGTTGAACTTACATCTCTTGTTTGTGACTATCCTTTTGATTTCAAGAGTTCCTCACACCAGACAAAGCTTCATTGTGAGGCCCGAGCTGTGAGAGACGCATCGGTGGCAGGAGCAAAGCCAAGATAGCCACTGTGGAGACCAAGCAAGACACTGCACGAGAGAGCGAGAGGTGGCCAGAAGCCTCGCTGGAGCACCGTAAGCACCGACTATTGCGTGAACCTCGGAAAGGGGGGGGGGGACACATGGGCGACAGGCGACATGTTTCACTGGTGCGAATGTTAATGAAAGCCGATGCGAAAGGAAATGAAGTACTTTTGAATACCGATTTGAACGAAAGCAAGCACTTTTGAATATCGAACCTAATGAAAAGCACATTTTGTGGAATTTTATGCAATTTGAGAGAACAAGCATTGGCAAGAGCCATAAGAATAGGTGAAAGTGCAACAAGTGAATAGAGTCCAAGCAAGTAATGAAAAAGCATCAGGAGGAAGTGAAATAAGAATAAATCAGGCACCACTGTAGAGTTGAAACAGTGGCAACGTGCATACAAGGAAGTAGAGGCAAGACAGGTGTCTCGGTTGCGTGACCTGTGATGGGTGGACTGAGTGGTCCGACAACTGCGCCTAGACCGAAGACACCTACCTTTGAGAAAGTCACTTAAAATACCTGCAAAGACACATGTGATTGAATATAAAGGAAAGTTGGTGAGAACTGAAATTAAGGAATTGTACTTTGTGAACTTGGTGAAAGATAACCAAACAAGAAGAGCTGGAAACTTATACAAAGAACTGTGTTGTGAAAGACTTGAAAACTTGGGCAAGGGAGCCCATTTGCATCGTGAACTATTTGAACTTTGGGGGAAGGGAAAACATTTACAAACCAAGAGCTGGAAGAAGCTCTGAACTTTTATTTGAACACTTCTCATTTTGACGCGGACATCCCTACATATTGTATACAAATAGATGTGAGGGCAAGCATAGGTTTGGACACAGACATTTTTACTTTGGACTTCCAAACGCAGAAATCCCACCTTAGCATAGGGCAAGATGAGCCTTTTTCCAACATTTTCTTCTGTTAATAAAAGTTTCTAAACCAAACTTTAAATTCAGTTGTCCGTCTACTTCATGATGCCTTCAGAGACCTCACTGAGAGACTCCCCTCTAGAGGACAATGACTCCCATTCCAGCATGGAACTCCGTCAAAACCAACCACCTTTCTGCATATATCGATGTCGGAAACACTGTTGCATACCCTGTTACAACTATAAATCACAAAGATCCTTCTTTGAGCCAATTGGCTTCAGGTAATGGTGAACCTCGCCTAAGAGCCATGATCATGGAAGACGGATACCATTTCATTCATCCTAATGCAGTGTCTAAGGCGAGAACATTTTGTGAATGGAGAGGAAACTCCCACAGAGACAGGAGAGCAAGTGCTACGCAGAGGTAAATCCATGGAGGGGCTGAGCTACATCAAGCCGCAGAGCCAGCGGTGACGTGCAGAGCAAGAAATCACTGGCTGGACAGTGGGTACCTTGACCGTGCAAGATGCTCAGTTCAAGACCGAGTGAGAGAACTGAAAAACAATGGTCTTCCCAGGTGGCGTGACCACTGAAGGGCAGTGGTGGGCCTGGCGCTCAGCAACCAACGCTGAGAAGGAAAGAGGAGCCTGAGATTATGTGGCAAGCGTCTTTCCCACCACGAGAGGCAATGACAAGCAAAGAGATGCTAAAGACACGTGAAGGCGAGCAAGATACCAGAGTGTGGGTTTGCATGAACACAGAAACCGAAGTATGAAACCTAAAGTGAATAGAACGGCCACACTGCCCCATTGAGCAAGAGCGCAAGCACAGGGTTTGAAATTGAGATTCGATGAGCAGGAGCTAAAACCAGCTCCTGGGTGTTGGCCATCACACTGTAGATAGCAGCTACCGCAGGAGAACCAGGAGCTACCAGAGTGCCCCTTTCACTTTCTGTCCATTTTGTATGAACTGTCGTTTTTAAATGTATATTAGATGTGCTCCAATTATTCTTTATTAAAATTCTTAAATACTCAAAGTTAATGTCACATTTACATGTTTGAAGGCACCAGTTTGTCCAAGGAGCTAAAAGTAGCTCCTGGCAGCTGTTGGTTTCGAGCTAATCAGGCTCTATGCTAGACACAGAAACTAAATAGCTCCCGGCTCCCCTTAATTTCGTCCCCTGAAGCAATATTATGGTGCAGGGCTGGAATAGCCACCAAAACCAACGATAGTCAAGAGAAGGCAACAGGCATCCAGCCCTTCTAGTACACAGAGAACAGGGATACAATGTAAAACAAAGCGACAATAACTGCCAAGAGTGTCAAGGAAACACAGACAGTGGTCCTATGTTACGAAAGAGTAAAGGGTAGCTGAATACTCTACAAAACAGACAGCATAGTGCACAAAATCACGGAGAGCTGCGTTATTTGACTGCACAAGAACCCCAAGCTATTTTGTATACCAATAGAGAAGACTTTCGCCATAGAGCGTCCAGACATTTGGGAAGTCCCACCACTGTAAAGGTGGGGAAGAAAGAAGTAGATTTTCAAGTTGCCCTGGAGAGATTGGAACAGTAAGATAAGAAACTACTTTCTTCTTATAGGGAGAGGGAACCTCTACAGAAGATTGATGTTTTTCCAAAAGGATTTGGTACTGAAACTGCCTACAAGAACTTTTAAGACTGAAAAAGGTCAACAATTGGGTCAGGCAGAGGTCCATACCAAGACTATTATAAAAGCCTCCCTTTTCTTTTGAGTTAAGTATTTTTCTTAAGTGGTAGGGCGAGTTAGTCACTTAGGATTCGGAGAAAAGACTTATTTGGGCTCGACGAGCACCCTTCGTTTTATTTTGCTTAGGTAGGAAACTACCCTCATAGCGATATGGTTAGTTAGGCAGTTTTCGTTTTTATTTAAATGAATCTCTTGAATCATGGCCAAATGTAGGTCGAGCCCCTCTGGTACAAACACAAACACACAGACACACCTACAAAATTTTGATCACAAAAAAAAGCATCCAAGAAATTCACTCTCTTCAGGGGGAAAGGGTTCTCGCACCACCTGACGCTTACCAATAGCTCTGACGTATGCAGATGCACATAAGGCAATAAGAAGGACCAAGACTCACCTTAATCGTCCAACTTTGACCACTAGAGGCACTACCTCAGGAAATTAAGTATTGAGGTACCATAGAAGAAATAACAATTTCTCTGAATAAAAGACTATGGATCTCCCTTTCTGAGCTTGCCACAGGATTCATTCGTATTTTGAAACACTTGCCCGCCCGATGACAAAGATTTGCGGATGCCCTCATGGAATGAAACATATTGGCAAATGAACGACTACTGATGTTTAGTGTTACAACGTGCACCACTGCTCATGTGAACTATTCTTCAACTTTGTGAAATACCAGTACTCAATTGCTACATCAAGATGTGGGATTCGAACAGACATTATTGTCAATAGGCAGTCTTGTCAATATACACTGGGAGTCCTTAAACCTGTTCATATAACCAGAATTATTTTATATATGTTTTTCTAAATGCTCTTTGAAAAGAGATCCCACTATGAAGTCATGTTGTATCTCAATACTTTGTTTCTGCACCATTGGTTTTTCTTTTAAGTTTATGAAATTTAGTTTCATTCAATGTTTTATCATATGAATTTGGAGTGAGGTCATGTTCCACATAATCCCCACTGTATAATTATTTGTGACAATTGAAAGCAGCAATTCATAATGTATTACCAAGTAGGAAGTAGATCACGCTTGAAGATGACCGTATGTAGCATATTAACATAAGTCCAGAGTTACCATCTTCTTCTGCACTCCACGAGCGGAGTATTTGGACCATTAAATTGTATCCCTGTTGTGGTAGAGTTGCTCAGCCCAGGAAAAGCTATGCATTTGAAAAAGCAACAAAGCAAAAACAATCCTTCTCTACCTATGCCCCAGACTATGTTACAAATTCCTCGTCATTATTAGCCTGGACCTCGTTGTCCACCATTTTAGACATGAGCTTCAAAACACACCTCTTCATACAAACCCACTACAGTGCAGCAGACAAAATACACCTCAAGCATGGAGCCTTTTCTCTGCAGAAACGAGCAGAGTGTCAACCTCTCCACAGCACCCCCCCAATGCCCATATCTAATTCTAAACAACCAGACCATCAACCCTGATACACTGTACCTCATACTCCTGCTTATAAACACTAGATCTATGCTAGCTCTATGCTATTTGACATAGCTGCTGTAGCTTAATCCCTTTTCGGCTGAAAGAAGAATCTTAATGTACTAGGAAATCAATAAGTAATTGATCCAAATCCAGAGGGTCTGTGTAGCTTCATGGTTAAAAGTTTGACTTGTTGTGGATCACTCGGAGGCGCAGCGTTCCAAAGTGGATAAATTAGCTATTTTCGTAGAATTTATTAAGCACAAACTTAGCTTCTGCATGCAACAGAGCACATGTTCCTTTACTTTTGCCACGGTTGAAAGCAGGAAATGCATTGGTATACAGTTAGATGGGCGCTTGATTTACAATGCAAAATATGGGGCATATTCGTTCATCATTTGTACCCTTCAATGATGCAAACGAGCGCTGATTCTATTATCTTTTCTACATGCATTTCTAATATGCATATTCTGGCATTCACTTCATTTCCAAACTTTGCTAATTTTACAGATAAGGGGATTCAAATTTACTGATAAACAGATTTGCACAGCCTGTCAAAACGTGGTCCAGTGAGGATGCCAGAATTACAGTCCATGTCATTCAAGACCATAGTTACTACTTAAGTCAATACACAACATTTCCACCAAGAGGGTAACAGCTTATAGGGAAAACTGGATCATTTCCAGCATGCTCGTATATCTGAAAGACTGGCAGAGGCGGGCCATTGATGCCAGTCACATGATTACATGTCACTTCAAAGATTGAGCCCCAAAAGGCATTATATTGAATGATCCAGTAAAGCGACACAAAGTTAATGTCAGCAACCCAAACATGTCTTAGCACATATGTGGCTTTGTTTTTTAAAAATGCAGCACCAGGCTGTTCAATACAAATACACCATAATGAATATAAGTTGCAATCATACACAAAATGTGCACCTTAATGGAATACACAAAACCAAACTTTCTTTCATTAACTCTTTGATTGGCCCTTTATATATTCTGCAAAAGGTGGGTACACTTGGCCGTTAGGATATATATTTCCCAGGGGTGGAGGTCTCTCCTCGCTCCCACCCCCAAGTCCAATTGTCTACAGCCAAAAATGTTTTTTTGCTGTGCCAGTCTGGTTCCAGAGCGGGTGGTGAAGTGGGGAGTGAGGAGGGTGGTGGGGATTCGGGAGAGGGTTATTAGGGTTGTGAGGGATAGGCAGTCAAAGAGTAAACCCAACTTACATAAGCACCTCGAAAATATGAATGTAATATACCCATACAGCTTTCAGCGTAAGGAACAGTAAAGTCAAAACTGTACACGGAACACAGACAAAACAAATAACTTCTAAAAATACAGCTAAGTAGTAGTATGGCATTGGTCCTCTCTTGGGTATGGGTTCATTTTAAATAATGTTCATGATCTTCAAGAGGCTTACACAGTGCAAAAGTACAGTAGCGGAAAGATTATTTGGACTTTGACCAAAGAAGTGAAAGCAAGGGTAAAGGAAGACCAAGAGGGCCTTCTTGAATTTCTCCTAAATAAAGTCAGGATTGGCCACTCAAAATTTAGAAGCAGCGTGGATCACCTCTTCCGTTTGAAAAGCAGTCATTCTCTCCATGCATAATTGATACAGCCACAGCAAGTGCACTAATTCAGATCAAAATTATAGGATATAACTACTCCCCTCCCCCCCCCCCCAACCCCCAAATGCCTTGTGCAATGGTTATGGTTTAAACTCACTTTTACATAGCCTAAATGACAATGAAAAAAGGATGGCCAACTGACCTGTTGTTGAACGGCCGAACTCGCACAGCCACGGTTATTGTGCTGTTTTCCACCTGTGGAACATCCTCCTCCATGCGCGTGTTTTGAGCTGCACTCTCTTGACTCAAGGGAAGAGGACGTGTTACTATGGTTTGTTCTTGGATGCATTTGTTTCTGTTGCCTTGGAAAGGATTGGTCACACACATTTTTTTCTTTGGTATTGCTTGCAGAAGGTCAAGTCTGCATCTAGGATTCGTGGATGATGCAGAGTTCCTGTTATCTGGTGCCATGCAGTACTTTGATAAAGAACTAACTCTTTCCAGCGATTTAGGTGTTCTTGGTTTTTCCATACTCCAACACTTGCGCTCAGGTGTTTTACTTGCTACCTTTGCCGTTTTCTGAAACTGGTCGCATTCTTTTGGTTTTAAGTCGAGTATCCTTTTTTCGGGTTTTACCACATTTGATTGTTCAGTTGCAGGAATTGTGGTTTGGATTTCTGCTCGGTCAACACCCGAATTGCCCTTCAATAGGATAGGGCTGCCAATTCCACCTAAACCATTGCAATGGGAGACTACAACATTGGATGTAGGATCAGTTTGCGTTTGTGGAACTACATCTGAGTGATGCGACTTACTAGCTACAGCAGTTGGGAAGGACTTTATGCCATGCTGAAGCTGCTCACTTGGAATGCTAGCAGAATTACTAGTTGCTTGTACTTTTTCTAAAGAAACAGTGTTAGTTCGTCGCTTTAGTGTCAGTCGCACTTCAGTCTTTTTATTATCTTGCGCCGCATTCTCATTTGACTCTTTGCTGTCGCCTGGAGGGTCTTTGATGGTGGTTTTTCTTCTCTGAAGGGTTAACCTAACATCTTGTTTTGGCCTGGCAAGAGAGTCTTCAGAATTTGTTAAGGCAGAAATTACATAGGTCCTATTAATATCTTTTGTTTTGTTCAACGTCCGTACTGGTCTGGCACTTTTATCTACCTCCAGCCCATCCAAATTAGGCTGCTTTGCAAACCTGTCACTTTTACTATGGATGTGGAATGGGCTGTTACCACGTAGTGATGAAACCGTGTTCATCCTGTAGAAGTTTTTAGATTTCTTGCATTTAAATGGCAATTTAGATTTCAAATGCAGTGAAGTATAAAACAAACTCCACACATTTTAACGTATGAATTGGACTTCCAACCAAGACTCAATCCCATTCGTGACTGGTTTCCATTACATAGCATGCAATGCGGCGCCCCTCAAACCGTCTGAAAAAACAAATCATACAAAAAGTAATAAGCAAACATGAAGACAATAACACAACTGCATACATTATACACATGAGTGACACATTATATTGCTACTGGACAATGCAAAATGTTGCTCATACATGGCAGATTTGGTTCACAACCCTATCCATCACAATTGAAACACCAGACGAGCGCCTCAAAACCATAAACAAGCATAAATAGGAACAAAACAGACAATACAAGGCTACCGGTATTATAAGGGCAGCTGAAACATTGTGCATGGCCAAGTATAGGTCTGTAGGGAAAATACGAGTTAACATGCATAATCCGTGTAGAAAATAGTAAAATGAACAAGGGGGTGTCGGGGGGCACGAGAGAAAGAACAAACACAAAGAAAAACAACTTTAAGACGTTATGGTTGCAATTCAAAACCTAAAAAATCAATTTCACCAATCATGGGGTTAGCTAAGCAACCGTAACCGCCACCCCTCCCTCCTCTCAGGCCATGTTCTGCTCATGACAACATTGGTCAAAAATAGGTTCGAGAAATAATGCTTATGGCCCACTGCACTGTTTTGCGTTAGACCTTAAATAAAAGTAAAACTCAATAAGCATTCTGGGGTACCATTTTTTCCTTTTGTTTTCTTATGCCCTTCAAGAACTATCCGCGATATCTATGATGACATGTGCGACGTCATGAATGACCAATTGGCAAATATTTGTGTTTTTAGGCTTTGTGTAGCAACCAAAACATACCTTCAACTAAAGTTTTTTCATTGAATTTCAAAGGTATTTTTAGTGAAGGTTAAATAATTGTACATGTGTTCAGTGATTTAATTTGAGTTTTTCAAAAGGTATACCCTAACACGCCAAGAGTGCCAGTGACCATGCTTAGCAGGCTGAACACACCCACAGCGCATGGCCTGGGGTCATGGCCAGTGGACACACTGCCTGAGTCAAAGGGCACAACAAACATATCCACCGCCCTGAGGAGCGAAGGGCTGATAAACGACCGCTGTTGGGCTGTGGCGAGTGCCCATTTCTGCTGGACTCGCTGGACTTGAATTTACTTGCATTCATCTATATTGGACACTGAGATTTTCGGGAGGTGCCTGTGCCTGTGCCTTTAACCCTGCAGCTGCCTGGTCAGGTGGTCAGCTGGGTCAAGGTTCAAGAGGCCGCCGCCGCCCTTGCGGCGCTAAGCCCTGAGGAGCCCTAAGCCCTGAGGAGCGAAGGGCTGATAAACGACAGCTGTTGGGCTGTTTGGCGAGTGGCGTAGTGCCCAAGACTTTGGCTCCTAAATCACGCTTATGCTCATCGGAATGCAATCTATTCAATCAAGTCACACGTCGGGTCAGTCGATGTTGAAAACGCGTGCACAGAAGCGACACGACTGCACTGGAGACAATTCTTCGATCCCCGTGACTCAGCGCATACGGTCTAACAAAGTAAGCAACTACTATTCATGCTCCTCTACAAGTGACGCTATTACTGTGTCTACTGCGCAACTGTCACTGTCACAAACACATAGCACAGTGCTTCCATTGTCACCATCTGAGAATGTTAACGTGATTGATGAGGTGTTTTCCGTAGAGATTTTACCCAACAACTCTAATACTCTTGGCTTGCCCGAATTACCTTTAAAAGGCATCTCTAGTTGCACACATAATGTGCACATACACAACGAGCAGGAATTTTGTAATTCATTGTCTACGTTTCCCCATACGCCACCACCGACGTCTAAAAAAGTGGAAACGTTTCATCATGGGTCGACAACCCCCCTACAAAACTTAACAAACTCAAACCTTGTAAATACATGCTCAGTCAAAATCGGAACTTTACCTCTAGAGACCGATGGGGTGGACGACTGCGCAGCGGCAATCGTCAGTGTAACACATCCTGCGGAATCCGGAATGTCACCCCTGGAGACTGATGGGGTGAGAGACTCTGCAGCGGTGATCGTGAGTGCGAGGCGGCCACTGTCGCTACAGGAGTGTGGCGGCAGGCAGTGGGGGCCACGCATCGCGAGAAACCAATTCTCGAGACCAAAGGAGTCGAAAGCGGCACACTCTATGAAGATTCATGTATCTTGGGCCCGCTAGGTGCCAGTTCACCTGGTGTTGGCATTCCAGTGATTCCAGCTCAACTTGTCGGCATGGAGTCACCTGTTAGTGTTTCTGATGCCTCCGAAGGTTTAAACAAGTCAAAACCAACTGATGCCATATTTGGAGGATGGTGTGAGGAAATTGTTGCTGCTCCAAATAAAAGGTATGCCACCTGACAGTTGCCATTAACATTAAGTCATAATACGCAACGTGATTCGCTGGAGATTGCTAACAATGTGCTGCAGAACTTATTTATAATGACTAAAGCCAGCAAGAATAAAGTAAGTGTGGCTGCACCTTTAAACAGTGAAGGCTGCTCAAAAATATAATTGAAGCGTACCAACATCGCATTAATTGATCCCTGTGAGATTACTATGGCTGATGTGCCTCTCAAACGACTAAAAATGTCAGAAAAAGGTGCGCCGCCATCTTATTCACACGACATCTCAGGCTTACCGATTTCATCTCAGAAAAGGCTGCACACCAGCAAACAACGAGAGACAGTTGGTGGTGCCATGAACACAAATAGATTCCAACTATCTAACATCGACGACCCTGACTTGGATGAAACAACTGACTCGTCCTTCATAGAACAACCGTTTCCTAAAATTAGGAGGAACAGAGGCAGACCAGATAAATTATCCAAATTTACAAAAGTCTTGCCACATGGTCCTGAGACAAATACAGCTGTGCCCCCGCTGGAGCTACAGGCGTTACCTCTATCATCACTAACTATTTCTCTGGCACCATTTATGAAACTATATGAACACCTAAACGAAGCAACCAGAGACTTGACAACAATGGTGGCCCTACTAAACTCTAAAGTGGTAATGTTGGAACAAACATGTGGAAATATTAATAGCAAACAACATGAGGGATTTAAAAGACTGGATGAATCATATAAACTGTTATATGAACAAAGAAAAAATGACAATTGATAAAAGACTGTTTGCCAAAGTTGCAAAAGAAGCACTTGCCCTATTTAGAAAAGATGGAAGATCTCAAAACGTGGTGCCAAGTGAGAAAACTGATGAGAGTTCACAGTTGGCCCTAAATGGGAATATCGAAGGAACGGTCTTCATGGATGTTAATAAATGTGTATCTAACCCCCAATCACAAACGGCAAGTACCATGCCACAGGACAACAAACAAGCGACTGAGGTAGTAAAGTCTTACCCTCAACTACCACTCATTGCACCCTTGGTTCTGAGTACTTTTGAACAAGCACGAAGTTCAGCAAATCTGGCGCATGGTGCAACTCAAGCTGAATCCACGTCAAATAGTAATACTCAATTGAAGGGAGTCGGCCAAAGCGCTAAAACAGTCACTCTAAACCCAGCGCCAACGCTGTTCCCGATATTTAACAATGAAGTTGCATTACCATCAAGTACGGGCACTACAAAACATCTGAATGCCCAGCAGTGCAAAAAAACGAAAAATGTACCGGCAAAGAAGGGGAATAAAATGAACGGAGCCCGAAAATTCCTTCGGAATATTAAAGTGGTATATGTGCTTGCCAATGAAAAAACGAAACCTGCTCCCATTGCATTAAAAAAGCCGTCAGTAGAACCTCCGCCTGTAAGTGATTTCAAAAGAGGACTAAGTGACAAGAATACAGTGGAGCTTGAATTGTCGACTGAGTTGTTAAACATGTCAATTTATGACGACCCTGAGTATGAGGCCATTGCTGTGTCTACTGCTTCCGTCGTTGAAGCTCAAGACATTAGCGAGGCCACATTTAAAGTTCCGAAAGTGGGTAATGGTCGGATAGATGGCAGACTTGTCGTTCTCGACAATGAAGCACCGAAAGCAAGAGCTCTTGCCGGATGCCAGGCTGAAACAGTGCAGCCACTTGAAAGTTCGTCCCTCACCCACGAAATGATAACACCAACAGCGCCCTCGATTGAGAAACTGAAGAGTCCGATCTTCCAGACATTGCAGGAAAAACGGAACAAGATAAATGGAGCCTTCCTTGAGTACCCTGCAATGAGGGGAACAGACGATCAGAGCGGGAATGAACTGTACGAAAAACAGACACATGGAGGTGTTAAATTTGAAGCAACACAGCACATAAAACAAAACAACAAATACAAGAATGATCAATTAAAACGACAACCCAATGGTCCCCACGCAGGGATAATGAGTAAATCCACTAAAGGAGCTGGGCATGGTCCTCTGGTTAGATTACTGGTTGAGAGGCTAAAATCGTCCGACAACTTGATCTTAAACAGACGCAACATCATTAACCTACTCCACCATGTACCTAGTTTACGTGCTATAACCACCGATGACCTAAAGATTGTCGAATTTCCGGATGACCATCGTAATGACAAAGTGGTTCTGCACGTCACTTCAACTTTAATAGCTGGTTCTATTCTAGAAGCAAATGTGTCTCTCTTTTCATTGGGCTTTGACGTCTATAGATGGCCAGTCTGCGTCCCCTTTTAAGGACCGGAATCTGGTCGACCTCCCTGCACCTCGACCCTCAACTTTACTTAAATCATCAGCTGAAAAAGGCTCAAACCGGCAGGTTGGTTTAACCACGACAATTTGCAATATGCTTTGTGAAGATGGTCCAAAAAACAGAACAGTACTACATGGAAAGAAACGGGTCTCGTTTGTTGAAGACAAAAGCCCTGTACTAGAGGACGAGAGTGAGAGACTTAACATAACTATACAAGGAAAAATGCAACCAGGCACATCAGAGCTGAACCATCCAACAACTAGCCACATTCATGATTCAACGCATGACTGGCAATGGTTGGCTGAAACCTTAAACAACAACTCTCACCAATAATGCCATAAGGTTGTTGCCTTACAGCACTGTGTATTAGGATCTTGTAATACGCGTGGTTTTACTCACTTGTTGAACACCGAGTGGTTGGGCGGATTGGCCATTGCCTGCCTACAAGAGACCTGGTTAAGTGTTATCCCTATTATATCAGACTATGAGATAGTGCTAAACCCTGCCATAAAATTAGATAAGGGTCGCCCAATGGCAGGTCTTATAACCTTAGTACGACGCTCATATGGCATCACCAATTCTGTAAATCACTCACCCTTCATCCAGGAATCAACAATTATCAAATTGGACAAACACTCCCGCATTAAAGAGCAAGTGACCATATTAAACCTATATTGGAATCACGCGAAGGCTGGAACATATGGGTTCATTGACAACATATGGGTTCATTGACGCAGTTTCTAGTATTATAGATCGCCTATTGGTTGACCAAGAAGGGTCTAATATAATACTTTGCTGCGACTTGAACAGATTATTTTAACCCAAAATCGCTCCAGAAAAAATCCATGGCAACACCATGGATGAAGGAAATGGGTGTAAGAAATTTACAGTTGCTCAACGGCTGTACCCCGGGCGACATACCGCCTTCCCCGACGTGGAATCGGGCAAATCAGGGATCCACCATGGACTATATATTTGTAACGGCAGATTTCCATCAACGCGTGACAGCGCTAAAAGTGGTGCAAAATCCTAACAGCAACCACGACATGTAGCAGATGGAATTCGTGAATATTTGTGCAGATGTCAAACCAAAATGGCAACTGAAGGTGGACGTGGGAGGAAGTAGGGTGAGCCTTCGATTAGCGGAGGACGAAGTTGAGCAGCTAGCGAATAAATTCAGTAGTGATGCAACTACGCTAGAATATGCTCAGTTATTAGCAAATTTCAAAACCATGAATGGCGGATCTAAACACATGATGTTGAAACGGACGCATTGCTTTGATTTGGCCATACTACAACAGAAACGTCTAATGAGGAGTACAATTCGGCAAGCACGAACAGCCGACACAGCGACATGCGGTTTGAAGATAAGAGGGGTTAAGCAACGATATAGAAATTGGATTAAATCAACAAAGGAATAATGTTTCAAAGAGACTCGGAACGCATGTTAAAAAGCCTATATAATAAGAATACCAGAGACTTTTGGAAGATCATCAATGACACACAAGCGCCTCAGATAGCTTTACAAGCATCCATGGTATCTAAAGCTGCATGGATAACCCACTTCAAAGATCTATACAAAGATCCCTCAGCTTAGATGACCATAACGCTCCAAATTGGACACTAACATTTCCCAGAGATGACATTGTGATAATAATCACTAAAGCCAAAAATTCAAGAGCTCCTGGGCCTGATGGCCTGACTAATTTTACAATCAAGCAACATCCGGACACATGGGCAGACTTATGTGTGTCTCTCTTTAAAAGAGTAATTCTCCAGCGGCAGACACCTCAATCTTGGAAATCTGCTGTGATCGTCCCAGTGTTCAAAAAGGGAGATAGAACGTGCCCTAAAAATTATCGGCCTGTTGCCTTGCTCGATGTCCTAGGGAAAGTGTACGCAACCATGCTACAGCACAAATTAGTAAAATGGGCAATGCAATCGAAACATGTAGATGTAAGACAAACAGGCTTTGTTAAGCAGGTTGGCTGCTCGTTGAATTTGTTGCTGTTGATTTTACTCAAAATGGAGGCAATTAGATCTCAAACCGTGGAATATCTTGCCTTCATTGACTTTTCCTATGCGTTTGATACGATTGATTGCGCACTTTTATTCCATAAATTGCGCGCATGGGGTTGCCCGAAAGATCTAGTGGCTGCAATAAAAGAACTGCACACGGGAACCTCAATCAGAGTACATCTGGATCAAACAGGTACGCTGTCTCAACCGATCAACACTTTCAAGGGGGTTAAGCAGGGCTGCCCACTGGCGGCTGCGATATTTAGCCTGTTTATTTCTGACATCGGGAATTCCTTCAAGGTAACAAACACCTTTCCTCCGAAGATGCATAGATCACGGCTAAATTGGCTTCTCTACGCAGACGACCTCATATTGCTGGATTTAACACCCATTGGCCTACAAAGGAAAATCAATGCATTCCAACAATATGTGGCTGATAACCAGCTGCTTATTAACAAAAAGAAATGTGAAATCTTGGGCCCTAGAGACCTGAAAAGTGGCAGGACAAGGCTTGCAAAAAGAGCAGCATGGTCGATGGGTCAAGAAAAAGTGACGATTTCTCCTAGTGTGAAATACCTTGGAATGACGGTCAGCTCCTGTCTTAACGACGGCCCGTGGATAACGGAGACAAAATGGAAATGCAAGCAATTGGCGTGTCAAGCTCTTGTGATAAAAAATAGATACAGGAAATTTTCTCTGAAGGCGGTTCTGCGATTCTACGAACAAAAGGTTATACCTATACTAACGTATGGGGCAGAAAATGCATTGGGCTGCACATGCGAAGTGTGGCCTACGCTTGAGAATATATTTTGGACTAAAGTACTTAACTTACCGAAAGGAATAGCAACGACATCCATAAGATATGAATTATCACTAATTTCAATCCATGCAAGAGTGTGTTGGAGCTTGCTATCACTCTATCGCAAAACAAAAGTATGCGAACAAATTCTGCAATTTGAAATCTTCCATGGTGCCACCTCCTCTGGATCAGACGTCATATCAATGTGGATGAAACGTTGCAAAACCTTAATGTCGGAGTATGATATCCGTCCTGAGGTGGTCCAAGGTAACCCGAATGCAACAAAAACAAAAATCTGGCGTGCAGATTGGGATTTAACATGTTCCAAAAGAGTGTCCTCTAAAACAATGTGTGAGGTCCCACCCGAAGCTCGGGCGTATAACAGCAAACAAAAATACATCGAATTATTCCCCGTCCGAATACCTGAAGGCTGTTCATGCATTTTAGACTGAATGGGTTTAAAACCAACAAGTGGTTACGAGCTTGGTCAACATACGCAAACTTGAATCCGATGTGTCGTTACTGCTCACAAGAACCCGAAACATTGAAACACTTGGTGCTATTCTGTAGTGGTCTACGAACGGAAAGAACTTCATCTGGGCCTCTGAAGTGATTCCCACCCGTCTCTTAATGCTGAAGAGTGGTGGCAACAAATGTTTAATGGGAGAGACATGAAATTATTCCTGCCTTTAACATATTTCTTAGCGATAATTGAAAACCGATTGTTAGCCCCAAGTGTACCTACTGCAAGGTAGAAATAGCTAAACACTCACTTACATGGATGAGTTGCACTCAGTGATAAATAGGATTGTAAAGAGAAGGACTGAAGTGGAATGAATGAATGAATGTTTTGTGTATGTATTTTAAAGGTTTGAATGTAAACCAATAAAATTATTTTAAAAAAATAAAATAAAAAAAAACATATCCACTGTCCCCGTAAACAGTAAAGTTACTAAAGGGTGCAGGACATTCTCCCCCAGAGCGTGAATCGGAAAACTTGGAAGCTCTGCATTCTTGCATGAGGAACAATCCTTGGTAATATCTCAATTATCAACAAATATATTTTTAACACATTTAAGCTCTTCAAGATAATAAGTGTGTCTATTCCTGTCGTTGGTGGGTTATGATTTTTCTAATAAGAAAATGGGGGGCGGGGGCTGACAGAGCCAGGCAATTGTCGCTTCTCTCCAAGGTGGAGACACTCCCTTTGGGCCTAGAGAGGTGAGCCCACTATACAACCCTCCATAGTGGTCAGGGCAAGCAGGATCCCACTGGGTGTGACCCCACCTCCCCCTCCAATCAGGGGGTAAAGAATGCCCAAGTTATGGGTCCATCCCATCTCCCTTCCACTCCAAGACCCCAATGTTTGTTAATTATATGCAAATTGAACATGCAAATAATGTACAGGGCCCCATAAAAGTGGATGGCTTGATTACTAACCTGTACTCGCTGCTGCCTCGTGGAGAAACCAATAACCAATGGAATTCTCTTCTCCACTCCAGGGATGAGCCCAAAACCAGCAGGAAACTGGGCGACAGAATCCGCCGGAGAACACGGAACGCTGGCCTGCACAGAGACGCAGAGGAGGGAGGCGGTACCTACAATCAATGACAGAGCCACGCAGAGAATGTGGTGGGCAGAGATCAAGGGCCCCACACGAGGAATGCTGCCAGTTCGACGAAGGCAGAGACCTCAACCATGCAGGGGCCGCTCAGGCAGGAAGCAAGCAAAGAAGCAACCAGAAGTAACAGTCTCCCGCTGCGAAGATGCCAAAGTCTAATATTAGGAGAAGAAGAGTCGACCGTGCAGTCCAAAGAGGAGTCGAGTGTGGGGATCCCCAAAGGCCAGAGAATCTGGATTCCAGTACTGATTCCCACCGTTGGAAAAAAAGGCTTGCGGCTGCAGATGGAGGGTTTGTTGCAGGGCGGTGAAGGGGACATCAAACAGGGCTCCACAAGCATGTAGCCCATCTGGGGCTGTGAAGCTGAAGACTGCCTGAGGGAGGGAAAGAAACGCACCAAGTAGGGGTGAGCCAGACAGTGGCCCTCCCGGGGCAGAGAGATCAGACACTCCACAAGGAGGTGAGAGGAGATAAAACAGGCGGCAATGCAGAGCAGGCCCACAGCCTACTTGATACAACTTTGAGCAGCACAGGAATGACAAAGAGTGAACTTTGTTTTGTTATGAATATAGACCTTCCTTGGTCAGGAGAATAGATCCCAGAAGAAGGGATAGGTTGGGCAATGTTTGGACTACCCGACAAGGACGTTGTATAAACCAAACCCAAGAGACATTTCTTTTGTTGATTTAGATTTTGTGACCAGTCTATGAAGCTAGGTGCTGGAAGAGACTGAGAACACTGTGGGTGGGTGTCAGAAAACCAGCCACCGCTAATTTTCCCAAGGGGGAATAACCCTCATGCTAAACTGAGTCTTTCTTTCTGTCTTTGAAGAAATAGGTTAACATTGTTGCAGCATTCATAGCACAGCCGAGACTGGGACCTTTACATTCTGGACATTCTGGATCCATTACAACATCCTTTCCAAGATCGTGATCAATCTTTTCCTCAGGGGACAAAGTGCCTTTTATTTTATTTATTTCCCCGACAGGTCTACATATGACTGAGTCCCTTATTTTTGCCTTCTATCCATTCATACCCTTAGACTTGCCTTACACCCAGTTTCCTGCTCATGCATTCATTATTTAGTTGCCTGGGATCGGACTTTCCATTGTCTCTGGCATACCCGAAGTCAAGGTTCAGGTTCTGTTATCCTACTTGCCAACTACATTTCCAAGTTTAGTATTAATCCATTCAGCAGACTTTACTCCAAGAGGTACTGAATGACCACTACCTTTGACTACCAAGCCCACCTCCACCCACTCCAAGCAACTTTAGGGAACAACTCAACAGTCCACAATCTTTATCAAGGTATGACCCCAATGGTCTAATGCGATTTGCTGAGACTTCAGGAAACACATTAAGGAACAAGATCCTGAGAGTTGACACCTAACATACATATACAAAGTCAATTTTTGAACCACAGCCGCACGTACCACATTTAAAAAACACAAACATTATTTGCGCACAACACAGTAAACAACCTTAAAAAGTACATTACAGTGGAGATACACAGGATTGGAAGGCGTATTCATCTTTGAAGTGGGTGAGAAATCACTTTCCAAAAATGGGTGTAGAACCAAGTGGAGATCCAAATGGGTGATCATTCACATTGCAATAGATCCCTCACAGACACGGTTGACGCCTCCCATCTCCCCAGAAGGGAAAGTGAACCTGGCAAGGAAATCCCGGCCTGGTTCGGCCTTTCAGAACCAACACGACACCAACAGTTTAGGTGTGCATCTTTTACGATACTTCTTTATATTTTTTGTGAGCTTGTCTGCAGTGGTTGGATCGGTATTTTGGCATGCTGATCAGTTGACATTACAAATGACTATCTTGTACACAAATCATTCCTAATAGGGAATTCTACAGCCATCGTTATATTGACATGGTCTAGAACCGCTCGATGTAGCTATCTAAGGTAAGCCCAGCAAGCCTTTGCTTTGCTCCACAGGGACCGTGCACTTCATCTGTGTTCAGAGATGCAGAGTATGGGCACTAACTATGCACCAGAACACAAACACTTTGTGCTTGCCAAAATGGAAAGAAGAACAAGGCTACGCAAGTAAAATGCAAATTGTGTTGCACCATGTGTAAAGTGAGGCAGGAAGTAGGGCGGGTGGATAAGAAAGGTAATAAAAATAAATCTAGTTTGGAAGGTCCATTAAGTTTTTGTGGAAAATTGTGAACGAAGTAATTGTAGGCACTCTACAAAATGAGTGAACGTTAGTTCTCTAATCATGTCATTCTGTGCACATGGTCATAGTAGGCTTGCCTTGCAGTAAAAACCCTTGCTTGGTACATGCGCATTTATTCTTGGCACAGGCTCCATGAGTAAAAATAACCCAGATAGCAGCTGCACGAACAGTAGCCAGAGAACTTTGCCTCCGTGTTCGTATTTAGCTTGTGATTTAACGCCCGTCATGAAGAAATGTAACCCTGAGTGCATAAATGTTTTGTTTACAGAATAACCTCAGGAGGTACGGACAAAGACTTTGCTGTCATTAGCTCTCAACTTAAGCGCATTGGTTAATAATATGGTGGATATTTGCCTTTGCAACCTTCTGTGCCAGTGTTTAAATATGTTTGTTACGGTCACAGGCGGGCATTATGAAAGTTATTGCCCAAATTCTCCTTCTACAATGTTTCTCGTTTAAGTGAACATTTTGCCCTGGAACGTATATGGGTAGAATGGGAGAAGAAAAGGGAATTGGTTTGAGGAATGGTGCATTCAACAGTTGCTTCTTCCTGCTGCCTGAAGGAGGGCGTATCGCTCGGGAGCCAAGGATAAAGTGCTGGGTGTACAATGGTCTGATATGACAAAACAAACAGGGCTATATATTGGAAGAATCTAAAGGGGGGTTCTTTATGGTAGGTAGTATCCAGCTAATATAAACACTTAAATGTCTTGGTACAATGTAGACAAACCCTGATGCTTTTAACAGCTCTTGATGAAATTAACGAATTGGGGGTCTTTTTTCCTTGACCGAGTGAAAAATCAGGTAATTACCATCTCCAATGGGGAGGGGCCTTAAAACCTATGCGGGGCCATTATCAATAATTCATTAAAATTTGCATTTGTATACTGTTTGAGCCAAGTGCCCACAATCTTTAGGTTTTATTCATAGAGTGTGGTGGGTCGGAAGAAGGAATTGGACTCATTGAGGGCATTTCCAAATTACATTTATTTTACATAAGAGAACGGACTAGCTTTCCCTATTCTAAAAGGGGTTTCCATACCCATCTAAAAGGAACTAAAAAAGGTGCTCACCGTCATCAGGAAGACCCAAAGAGAGAAAAGTCCACCGTACAAATCTAGTCCTACCCTGACCATACCACAAAGAAAATAAATTTAAATAATCTCAGGAGAGTGGCTAGATTCTCCTGATGTACAGTCTTTTCCAAATGCCTCTTTGTATCAATGTCTTTAAATCTTGCAGTCCTTTATCCAGTAGGATCTTCAGTAATAGGCTCTGCTCATCTCTTGCATTGGCTCTTGTAATTCCTCTACAGCATTCTTGGGTTTCATATTCTCTTTAGCAACGTATTTATGCCAACCTTCCTCGTACTACTTCCTCACTTGTTGGTTGGAGGTTTTATACCTCCCACAGACTATTGATCCATGCTCGCTCAGCTTGGCTGGCGTTCTTGGCCACCTAATCTTTCCCCACTTAGTGTCTCTCTTTGTCGCCAAGTTCTGTACTTGATAAGTTTGTCTTTCCTGCTCAACATAAGAGTAAACTGGTTACCCCTCCTACACACTATTGGTCTGGGCCAAAAAATTAATACTACGTATAATTATAATTTTTCACTGTATTGCAACAAGCACATGTATTTTATGCTATTACTTCAAAACTGGTGGCTTTTGTCTTGAGTCTGCAGATTTTCTCACCAGGCTTATCTTTTGTTAATTATTCTCTTGATGCCAGAATTGGTTGAATATTTCTTGGCTGTGCTCCGTGCAAAAGGACTCGGTTGAGGCTGGAAATAACTGCTCCGATTTCAATGGCGTACTGGAACAGTTATTTCCAGCCTCAACAGAATCCTTTCGCACAGAGTGCAGCCAAGAAATATTCAAACAATTCCGGCATCCAGACTCAAGACAGAAGCCACCAGTTTTGAAGTACTAGCCCGGGTCCACATACACTATAATTCAGTGTTGAGATTCAGACAACACAAATGGGGTTCTGTGATTATGTCACCTTGTTAAGAAATATTTCTGTCCTGAAGAAGGCCCGATAAACAATTGTAAATGAGCGTTAGAGGTAACGCCCAAAAAGACACCGGGCTGAAACATGCGTAGACCATCCTCGAGGCCATATCCACCAGCCTGAACCATGCTGGAGTTCAGATTTAAAAGGGCCTCTTATGAACTTACTTACTGTGACTTTAGCATGATTTGGTCTCCCGATGTCACTATCTGCAAATAAGATGTGTGTAAATACCAAAATCATGTAATTGCCATGTTTCTTTGCCTCAGCAAGATTTAAAAACATTGCCCATGTTATAGCATTATGTCCATGTTAAACCAACTGCTTTTGTGTCCGCGCACGAGGCCCAGGGTTTTCGCCTCGAGCACATATTACTCATAGGTTTAGGAATGTCCTCCTGCTCTCCTTTCCCATAAAGCTACATAAACAGCGCCTGTTAGTACTTTTACACTTCCATTCCACAAAAAGCGGCCTTGCAAGTCAGCATGTGTTCACTGACCCTGGGGTCTTTCTCATGACTAATGATTGTTAGTATCCGCACTCTTTCCTGAAAAATAAGCATAAAGCGTATCTATATTTGGAGTTGTTATTATCTGGGATATGTGAGAAGGGGAACTTGTGTCAGGCGCTCGTGCGTCACCCTGTAGAAGATATGTCCTGCTATTGTCCAACAGCCCATAAATGGAGATTATTATCGCTGCCGCAGCAGGATATGTGTAGCTTGCAAATTCCCCACTGTGTCAAGTGTGATGAATTAGCTTGTTTGTGCGACTATGCATGTCAAAGGTCACACCTGCATCCTGAAATGTTTTTTTCTTGTCCAGATAAGTCATATGAGTAATGATCATTTGCGATGTCCGGCCTTTGTAAATCTCGCCACAATGTCTGGGAAAACAGCTAAAAGTATCTTGGCAAGGAAATGTATGTCTAGAAGTGTCTCATATTCATGCCAGCAATAAGGAGCAATGTAACCATTTGTCTATAAAAAGCACGCTCACTGTAATGTCAGCAGCACACACTAGCAGCATCCCTCTGATGTTACGTGTCGGCCCTTCCGCAGAAGCTTTGTTTTATTGCAATAAATGATTGTTAAACTCACTTACGAGTGCGTTTATTTTTGACGGAGACCTCCGCCTAGTGAATTTTAGCATTTACTAATTGGCGTCCCTGGCTGGTGGCCTTGCAGATGCAGCCCATCGCTTTGGTGCGTGCCTTCCAGTGAGCTCCTGTCTCCGGCGACTACTTACTGGGCCCAAATCTTATCGCACCTTTGCTGCAAAAGCGCAAGTTCTCATCGGAGACGGAGATTAGGAAGAAGGAGAGACGACTGCTCTGCCAAGGACCAGACGAACCAGACAAAGGGGAGGTCTCCTTGGTGCGGTGAGTGCATTTGTATCTGCAGAAATTGTATTGGTGGACGGTAAGCCACAATTGGTATCAGTTTTATGGTACATATTATTTGGGTTTGGTAAGGTATTTTATTTAATAATGGGAAACTTGTGTGACCGAAATAGAAATGAGGAACCTATGCATGCACTCCGTGTTATACTATGCTAACTAACTATGGGCTGGGGGCGGTACAGTTTTGCAAAAACTGGGAGGACTACACAAAGAAGTCCGTTCAATTTAGCTGGCCTAAAGTCGGGACTTTTGATGTTAAGACAATCGAACATCTTGAATTAGTATTATTAAGGAAAAAGGTCCGCCCCGCCCAGCATGATGCTATTCGCCAGTGGCGAACAGAAGCGATAAAACAGAAAATGTCCCAAGATAAAAAAGATAGAAAGAAACAAAAGCAAACCTTACAAGAAAAGGCCTGTGAGCTAGATAACAAAGAATTTGAGCACCAGCTAGATGTAGAGGATCGGGTTGCACTGATAAAGTACGGTAAAGGAATGTACCCTGCCCTGCTAGATCAGACAAAGGAAAATTATAAGGTGTATAGTAGTAGTGATCAGGAACACGAGAAAACAAACGAAGGTCTGTTGCGGTTAGTAACCCCAGCCACAGTGGCCACAGCCCCGTCACCCTATGATCGAACAGTCACGAAGCGGACGATGGATAATGACACCCCAGAAGCGGAAGAGAAACGAGTAAGTAGGAGCGAGGTAGTGGCCCCACAGAGGTTGCGAGAACTACAACAGATAGCACAAAACGTGTTTGACAAAAAGGGTGATGAACCTGAGTTACTGGCAGAACTAAAGGGATGCACAAAAAGGGAATTTAGGAAAGTGATGGGGCTGCATGGTGGCATAGTTCATGAATGGTTCAAGGAAACCCCATATAAATGGACTCCCTCATTGACGGACCTTTATAATTTCCTTAGTACTGAAACTGATCGAACATATTTGTGGGATCTATACACACGAATCACCATAGCAATAGAGAAATTAAAAAGGAATTATCAAGATGAGCAAGAAGGGGCACGGCTGGACCAGCAGAGAAGGGAGGACTTGTTGAATAAAGCCAAGGAAAAGGGGGAGCGGTTTGCCAACCAAGTAATGACCGAAGGCAAAGGGAAGACAGCAAAGGAATGGATGAGCATATATAAGAGTCAGGATGAGGCGGTAAAGGTTAAGTGGTTAACAAGCCTAATAGAATTGAGTCAGGATGCAATGAGGACAGTGATGAAGGAATTTGCAGAACGGCACGAGAATGTGAACAAGAGATAGTAAGGATAGGTCAAGATTGGGAAAGAAGAGAAGGGAGGTTCTGTAAGTTATTCCAGAACCTAGTAGAATCCATGATTCCAACAATCATTGCAATGCCTCTTCGGGAATGTGCCCCAACAGTAACAACTAACGACCAGGGTGAAATAAAGTATACCAAAACCTATGTATATGTTCCCCTGACGCGATCCGAGTTAATGAGCATTGCCAAGAGTACCCCTGACCCTAGAACGAACGCGCAGGGTTTTACAAAGAATTAAGAACACTGTTTAAAGCAGGGACTTTAACCTTTGAAGATGTGAACACTGTTATGGCCATGGTAACCCCTAGTGAAATTTGGGATCCTTTTAGGGGCAGAGACCACGACACCCTGAACTGGACTGCACTACAGAAAGCTAGCGAAGAACGCCCCCGTACTGACCCTCTTCCCGACGATATAAAAAACCTAGGTGTGCGCATTTTGACGGCTCTTACCACAGTTTTACCTGAGACAGATGTAAATGTTGAAAAACTAGATGCTATAGTGCAGGGGCCCAGCGAAGGCGTGGGGGAATATTTCCTGAGATTTGAAGGAGCCTTTCAAGTACACAGTGGGCAAACAACCAGTAGTGTCACGGGCCAAAGGTACTTCGCTATGGGGCTTGTAAAAGGGTTAAGGAAAGGAATTAAAGGCCCCTTGAAGTTGGGGGAGAGTACGTGGCAGGCTTGTACTCCTCACCAGATTCTGGAAATGGCAAAATATTATGAGCGACAGGAAACAGAGGAAGTGGAGGGAAAGAAACAGGCTGAGAAAGCTCTTAAGCACAAAGTGTTAATGCAACATTTGGTACAGCCGCCTTATAATAAACCAAAGGGTCAGAAACCCCAGGTAAGAAGCCCTGCAGGAAATGTTGTGCAATGGACACCCCCGCGAATAGACCAGTGCTCATTTTGCAAACAGACGGGGCATTGGAAAAACGAGTGTCCCATATTAATGGCACGAGGTGGTCAACCGGCGGGTGGGAGAGGAAGAGGTCGAGGTGGACCTCCTACGGGACCACCCCAAGGACAGGGAAGGTTTGTAAACCCTGAAAATAATGTATTCTCAACTGGCACAGCGCAGCGACAAATGGTTGGAGTGAATGGCAATGGGTTTGCGGAGGATGAATTGAGTGGAATGATGTTCTTTGATAATACAGCAGCAATGAGTTGAAATGCCCCTAGTGAACCTGGGGAGGCGGTGTCTGTTCCTATAGACCAGAAAGGACCCCATGTTAAATTGCAAATAGGACAGCACCCCACCTTTAAATGCTTGGTTGACACCGGCTCAGGTAACAGCTCGGTTGACGCCAAGGCCGTCCCCTCAGTTCCACTATCGGGTGAAAATAAGGTTTCTGTAGGGTTCGGTGGGGAACCCATATGTACTCCAGTGTCCCAGAGAGTTGAAACATCCATATGTGGGGTAAAATGGACTAACAAATGGTTACTTACTAACAGGTGTCCAGAGAATCTCCTTGGATTAGATCTTTTGAAAGCTCTAAATGCAACCATTCTCCGACAGGTGTGCGAATGACAATATGTAAATCCAAAGTCGGTGGTTGTTATTTGACTGAACCTTTGCCGCTAGAATTACAGGCATTGCCCACAGAGCTTTGGGCTACTAGTAGTAATGATGTGGGGGTTTTGAACATTCCCCCTGTTGTGATTAAGGTAAAACATGGTGTCCCTTTACCCCGAACTCCACAGTATAGAAGATCTCCAGAAGGGGAAGCAGCATTGGTTAGGATTGTACAGGACCTGATGCGGCTTGGGGTTGTTGAGGAATGTGATGACAGTCCCTGTAACTCCCCGGTTCTTCCAGTTCATAAGAAAGGAGATGAAGTGACCCCATACAGATTTATTATTGATCTCAGGAGAATTAATAAGATTGTGGACCCCAGGTATCCAGTTGTCCCTAGTGTCACTAGTATTCTTACTATGGTTCCCCCCACGGCTACTTATTTTAGCATCGTGGATTTGAAAAATGCCTTTTTTTCCATACCCATAGCTGAGGAATCCAGATACCTTTTCTCCTTTGTGTTAGCACAACGGCAATATAGGTTTTGTCGAGCGCCCCAAGGTTACACAGAGAGCCCAGCTATTATTAGCCAAGCACTAAAACAACAATTGGATGACATTGTTTTACCCCTTGGTGTGATGCTCATCCAATATGTGGATGATATTCTTATTTGTGGAGACACTGAATTGAGATGTAAAGAAGGTACCTTCATTGTGTTACAACATTTGGCATATCATGGTCACAAAGTGTCGCTGAAGAAAATGCAGTATATGATGCCTAAAGTTGATTATTTGGGATATGTTCTCACTGCAGAGGGTCGATCACTGTCACCTGAAAGGGTACGATTAATCCAAGAAATGGCCTATCCCAGTACCTTTAAAGAATTGAGACGACTGTTGGGTATCACCTCATATTGCCGCCATTGGGTCCCCGAGTTCTCCCTGCTAGCAAAACCCCTGTTACAATGTTGGAAAACAGAAAAGGATCAGATACCCTTCACTTGCACGCAAGAAATGAGAGAGGCCCTCGACGCTTTGAAAAGCGCCTTGTGTAGTGCCCCCGGGCTTGGGACACCCAATTATGACAAGCCATTTTCGTACATGAACAAAAAGGTTGTGCCCTATCTGTATTGACTCAGGAACAAAATGGAAAACAAAGGCCTTGTGCTTATTTCTCTGGCACATTGGACAGCGTGGCTGCGGCACTTCCCCCTTGCATGCGATCAGTTGCTGCAGCAGCGGTAGCTCTCAGACAGAGTGCTGGTTTAGTGCTAGGAACTGCTATAATTGTGAGAGTTCCCCATGCCGTAGATGTGTTGCTTAATAGAACTCAAACCCAGCATCTTACAGCAGCCCGCTTGACAATATGAATTGACATTATTTGCACCAAATGTAACTATCATGAGATGTAATACTTTAAACCCAGCTTCCCTTTTGCCCTTGCCGAGTGATGAGGGAGATCAAGACATGCATGATTGCCTTATACGCACTGATGAGCAGACCCGAGGTAGGGTCGACCTTCCCCTGGAGGGAGGTGATGGGATTCTATTTTGTGATGGCTCATGTTACAAGCTGGAAAGGGGGGAGACAGTGGCTGGGTACGCGATTACAACTGAAAGTGAAATTGTCCATATGGAACGCATACCCAAGTTATCAGCGCAAGCTGCAGAATTGAGGGCGTTGACAAAAGCTCTAGAATTAAGCAAAGGTTTAGCTGTAACCATCTATACAGATTCAGCCTATGCACATGGTGTGGCCTTTAATTTTGGCCTACTACGGAAAGAAAGAGGGTTTCTCACCTCACATGGTACCAAAATAAAACATGGTAATTTGATAAACAAATTGTTGACGGCACTGGCTGAACCCGCTCAAGTGGCTATAGTGAAGTGCTCTGCCCATAAAAAGGTGGTAGATTTTGTGGGGCAGGGAAATGATTTTGCAGACCAGGTGGCTAAATATGCCGCGGAACACTGTAAACTGCCCCTTCCAGGGTGTAACATGCTGCAAAGGGATGTGGATGGGAAGAGGGATGGGTGTGAATTGGGAAAGGACCCTGAGGAGATAGTAAAGGACATTCAAAAGGAAGCGGCAGATTGCGAAATTAAAGCATGGACTAAAGACAGTAACAATGGACAAACTTCTAAAGGGGTGTGGCTGGACAAAATCAAAATGAGGTGGTTGCTCCCTGACAGTTATTTACCCATGGTAGTTGATGAGGCACACAGGAATGCCCATGTTAATGCAGGTGCAATGGAGGACATTCTGAGCAAAGTATGGAAAAACCGGAAAATTGGATCCTATTGCAGGAGGTGGGCAGCACAATGTGCCGTCTGCCTCCAGCATAATGTGGGCAAATCTGTGAAGGTACCAGCAGGTCATAGCAGACTCCCTACACAGCCATTTGAGGTGGTGTATATGGACTTTATACAAATGGAACCAGTTGCTAAACTAAAATATTGCCTTGTAATGAGGTGTGGGTTCTCTGGTTGGATGGATGCTTACCCCCTAAGAGACAACACTGCTATTTCCACAGCTAAATGTATCCTGAAATACTGGGTGCCCCAGTACACGGTGCCCAGCTTTCTGTATTCCGACAACGGAGTACACTTTACATGTCAAGTTGTGAAGTATGTATGTACTGCCTTAGGTATCGATCAGCGATTCCATTCCGTCTATCATCCCAAGAGTGCTGGGATTATTGAACGATCGAATGCCGTAGTCAAAAACAAACTGGCAAAAATCTGTGCCTCCACAAACCTGAAGAGGCCAAATGCCCTTCCCTTGGCATTGTTGAGTATGCGGACCACTCCAAAGGGGACGTACAAATTGTCCCTCTTTGAGATCGTGATGGGCCGCCCTCCAAGTGCCTGGCCTGTCCCTAAACCAAGGGTTATTGGTAACATTGAACAGCCATTGTTGAGGGATACTGTGCTGAACTCACACAAACTATCTATTATCCATCAACAGGTGAAAGAAGCAGCTCCGTCGGCCCTAGAAGGAGAGGGCCACGCCATTAAACCAGGGGTCTATGTACTGGCTTTGAGCTTTGATCGCACAAATTGCCTGCAAGCCCGTTGGAAGGGGCCATTTTTGGTCCTCTTAGCAACACAAACCGCTGTCAAGGTAGCGGGCTACAAGACGTGGGTACACGCCAATCATCTCAAGAAGGCACCACCTCAGATAGTCCACCCCCCGACCAAGGACACAGATCATTTTGCAGCCGAACTGACGGAGGACACTCCAAGGTATAATCTCCGCCCTACGAAACAACGTTGATTGTCTATGTTTGAACTCTGACACTTGGCTGAGAAAGGACTTGGTAAAGGGTCGGAACCGACAAAGGACACTTGAACATACAGATGAAGTGGCCTCAGCAACCCCTCCTGGGTAGGAAGTAGCCCCACCGAGACACAGATGAAGTGGCCTCAGCAACCCCTCAAGGGTAGGAAGTAGCCTCAACGAGACGTGTCAAGGTAAGGTGCCAGAAACGGTGACAGCAGAACGGGTTATACTGTGCAATCCTTGCGATCTAGCGCATAAACGGACGGCACAGTTAGGGTAATTGTTAGGGACTTTGAATTTTTTTATAAAATATATACTGTATATATTGTGTGACATTTGACAGCCAAGTTCCGGAACTCAGCCATCTGGGATCAGCCCTGTGTGAGGGAACAAAAGTAGGTTGTTATAATGAATAACAAAGATGCAGGACCAAGGCATCCACGAGTTAATAGATATGCATGCACCCCAAAGGAAAAGCTCATCTTATCCCTGGTCTGTATCTTTATAACAATAGGGTTCATGCCATATTCCTTTGGTACATTGAGCACCATGATATTTATGCTGCCCATAATTTGTTGCCTCCGACGCCTCAGCCTCCAACACCAGAACTGGTAACTATTCCTCATATAGATCGGGAGTATCGGAAGAAACACCCTAGGAATAGCATCCTCACATGGATGAATGAAACAAACCAGATACTAAATAAGACCAACTGTTACATATGTACATATGTTCCCCATAGCCATGAAAGCGGACCCGAATGGTACGCGACTCCTGCTACAAGTGATACATGCGTGCCTTGGCGAGATTATCTTTTGCGTGCCTCCTGAAACTATACCGAAAATCAAACACTCACATTTGTGAATAAGAAAAATGAGACAAGCATTCAGACTAGACTACAGGGAGGAACTTCCATTTCCCCAACACCCAAGGTAACTAGGTATCTTAATGGATCCATTTCCTGCCCATCTAACGAAATAGAAATGATTCCTCTAACCACCTTTAAAATAGACAACAAAGCAGTACTACCGCGCCCAATCCCTGTATAAAATATAGCTCGTAGGGCCCCCTTTTGCTACCAATGGAACTGAGGCTGTTTTCGTAGGTAGGCACAACTGTCAGAATATAGTAGATCTAAATAGTATAACGGCACCCTTCAGTCCCCCTAAGGGGGCAATGTCGATTTGTGGGTAAGAAGCATACCTCTGGTTACCCCGCTATTGGAAAGGTAGATGTACCGTTGGTTACGTAATGTTAGGTTTGCATTACACATCTGTGGAGGAAGTGAACTTAAAACCCAAGGCAAAGAGAATAAAATTGGGTATGGGGAATTACGAGCGAAGGACAAGAGGTGTTATCACTAAAGAAGACACCACTTGGGATGAATTCTTTGATTTCCTAAAGGGCATAGTGATGCCCATGGGAATAGTTATGAATTTCAGAAGCATTAGGCACCTGGCTAGATTAGTGGAAAAGGAACTAAATGTGACCGGCGACATACTGGCAAACCTTACTAAAGAAGTACAGGCAGTCCGGACGGTCGCATTACAAAACCGACTAGTATTAGACACAATGCTGGCAGAGGTAGGAGGGACTTGCAAAATAATTGGCACTTCCTGCTGCACTTTTTTATACCTGATTATAGCACTGATATCTTTAAAGGGATCGATGAAATGCATAAAATGGCAGCTCAGATCCATTCTGAATTTGGGCCTGGGGATGGAAGCTCCTCACCCCTCTTCTTGTCATAGGAGGATTGATAGCTGCTTGCTGCTGTTGCATTCAGTGCTTTCCCTTATGTATGTCCGTCATAGGAGATTGCTGCAGGAAAATGATGGGAGCACTGGCACTAATGCCATGGACACCAATGAGATGATAAAATTGGAGGAGGCAATCGAGGGGTTACAAAAGATCGATGTGTCAGACAACGAAATTGAAAGAATGAATGAATACAAACCAAACCAGGTGTATTACTGATAAAGTCTTGCTGATGCAAAAGGGTCGTTTGTAAATACCAAAATCATGTAATTGCCATGTTTCTTTGCCTCAGCAAGACTTAAAAACATTGCCCATGTTATAGCATTATGTCCATGTTAAACCAACTGCTTTTGTGTCCGTGCACGAGGCCCAGGGTTTTCGCCTCGAGCACATATTACTCATAGGTTTAGGAATGTCCCGATGCTCTTTCCCGTAAAGCTACATAAACAGCGCCTGTTAGCACTTTTACACTTCCCTTCCACAGAAAGCGGCCTTGCAAGTCAGCATGTGTTCACTGACCCTGGGGTCTTTCTCATGACTAATGATTGTTAGCATCCGCACTCTTTCCTGAAACATAAGCATAAAGCGTATCTATATTTGGAGTTGTTATTCTCTGGGATATGTGATAAGTGGAACTTGTGTCAGGCGCTCGTGCGTCAATCTGTAGAAGATATGTCCTGCTATTGTCCAACAGCCCATAAAGGGATATTATTATCGCTGCCGCAGCAGGATATGTGTAGCTTGCAAATTCCCCACCATGTCAAGTGTGATGAATTAGCTTGTTTGTACGACTATGCATGTCAAAGGTCACACCTGCATCCTGAAATGTTTTTTCTTGTCCAGATAAGTCATATGAGTAATGATCATTTGCGATGTCCGGCCTTTGTAAATCTCGCCGCAATGTCTGGGAAAACAGCCAAAAGTATCTTGGCAAGGAAATGTATGTCTAGAAGTGTCTCATATTCATGCCAGCAATAAGGAGCAATGTAACCATTTGTCTATAAAAAGCACGCTCACTGTAATGTCAGCAGCACACACTAGCAGCATCCCTCTGATGATGTTACGTGTCGGCCCTTCCGCGGAACCTTTGTTTTATTGCAATAAATGATTGTTAAACTCAATTATGAGTGCGCTTATTTTTGGCGGAGACCTCCGCCTAGTGAATTTCAGCATTTACTCGTGTTTAGAAAAAAAATAAGGCTTTCGCCCATCTTTCATTCTGTATGACCAATTAGGCAACATCGCATTTGTTGTATAAGGACTAGAGTCACGTACTAACCCCACTATAGATTCATCTTTGATGTATGTGAAAAAACAGAAGTGAAAAGGCATCCTTTTGTTTTTTGAAATTCATGATCAAAGAAACAGTTTTTTATTAAAAGAATGCTTTTGTTTTTACAACTAAATAAATAATTTTGTAGAATGAACATTTTTGTGGAATACATGTGCTTGTTGCAATACAGTGAACATTTATAATTATACACAGTATTAAGTTGTTGGCCCAGACTAATCGTGTGGACTTTAGGGAGGGGTTACCAGTTCACTCTTATGTTGTACTTACCTTTGTAATCTTCTCGCAATTGCACTGGTCCCCAAAAACAAAAATAGGGGAGTACCCAATCACAGACCACTGCTCTATTACAAGACTTTATGTCAAGGTTTGTCTTTGTAGCTTGTTGTTCATAAAATATTTTCCCTGCATAATTAGGTTCTGGATTAGTTGACTTCGCAGTTTAGGCCTCAGAGCGCACATGAAGAAAAGACAAAAACAAGACAACAAACGTCATGTGTCAGACAGAGGAATCAGGCAGGAAGACGGGCAGTACGAGATTTAACCTGGGTTGAGGTTGAACAGATACATTTGAATCTGCTTCTTAAATAATGCCATATTCCCAATATGTTCAAATAAAGAGGAGCCTGGACTTCAAATGATGCCCCCCCCCAAAACGCACCAGCTTGTATCTCGGCTGGGCAAAGGTGGGGAAGGCAGAAGAGCGGAGCCGTCTCCCTGATGTGTGTGTCTTCACTCGATCCTTTAGGTATGTAGGACAGGCATTGGTACAGCATTTGAATGACAATGTCGGGATCTTGTGAGTGATCCTATGTTGTAACGCCAGCCAGTGTAACGTCCTACGCGCATCAGACAGGAGCATATTTAGACATGCCATGAATAGCCCAGACTGCACTCCCGGTTACCTCTTTGTAGGCTGGGGAACATCGAAGTCTCTTGCGCACGCTCTGGGGCGCTTGGGTATCCACTTCCTTCTCCTCATCGCGCCCTAGTCCTTTGTTGTCTTTGCGGAGAGGGCAGTTGGGAAGCTGCTTGTGTTCCCCATGACTTGTTCGTTTTTCATGCTTGTCGTTTCCAGTTCTCCGCTTCCCTTACACAGTCTATGGGCTTTACCGCTTGGAAGCTGCTCACGCTTCCAGTTGCCTTTTTGGATGGTGTCAGCATGTTTGGTTGGGAGTCCTGCTCACCACAGTAGAGACGTGGTTTTGCCACCACCTGCATCAGGACTCTGTTTTCCTGAGATACAACAGTTGTCCTGTTGTCAGATACGCTGGGCCGCCAGCATCTCAGTATGGCATTCAGCTGCTCTGAAAGTCGCAGGCTCTGCGACTTTTCTCTGGTCTGCCTCCCTCAGGCGGGCGCACGTCAGGGAACGTCCCCAGTGCAGGATACTCTCTACCTCTTAACCTTCCTCCACTCATCCCAGTTAAGTATGCGTGTTTTCTAAAAGAGATATTCTCATTTCCTTCTACATGCTAGTAGGTTCCAGCATTACCTTCAGCCAAACAAGTATGTGGTATAGTAAGTAACCTTTGTAGCAAATAGTCCCGTGTATGCTACTAGGTTGTGTGGCTTAGGGAGTTCCTCACAGAACGGGAGTCCTTGTCCCCTAAGGGGCAGTCTCTCCCAGTGTGGTCCCACCTGCCCAGACTTCTAGTGAGGGTCTTGCAGAGCAGGGTCACCTCCCTAACCTCAAAAGGGGAGGCTCCTCTTGTGGAGAATACCTCCAATTCGTGACATAGCTGTATGTTTGAATACACTATATTCAAGCATACAGCTATGTCATACATTATTGTTAGAATCCACCACTCAAATGAAAACGGTCAGTTTAGAAGTCTATTATTGGCAATCTCACGTAATTCAGTAGCGATACTGCCATTTAGACAATGCACTTTTGACCAGAATCTTTTGGAGATAACTTTTTAGAGTTGATTGCAAAACAAACACGTTAGAGGATAATAGAAGGTTGGGTAATCTGCCAGCTTCTGTATATTGGGCACATAATAGCATTGCAAGGTGTGTCCCTTACACAGGTAGCCTGAACTAAGAGCACTAAAATCACAAGAGAATGACAGAGTGGGGTGAGAAACGTGAATAATCTGTAATGTGATGGGGCAGAGCAATGACATACTTAACACCAGGTAAGATAGTTTCAGTGTTTCGACAAGGATGGGGGTAAACCAAATTACTATAGGATCCAGAAGAATATCTAAAACTAATAAGGAGGTTCCTAAAGCAAACCATGTCGGGATGGGACAACAAAAACTAAGGCTCCTTCAAGTGCTCCATTCCTCGAAGGATGCATGTCCCAAAAATAAAAGGCACTAACTTAAAAGCTTATTTCATTTGAATCATTTCCCCCCTGACCCCCTAACACTGGGCATACCCAGAGGTTCTCGGAGCGTTCAAAAAGAAGGAGATGGAAAAGAAGAACAGATTAATTACCCCTCAGTAATGTTCTTCCTGATGCATGTTCTTCCCACACATTCCTCATCCTTGATATCAATGTCCCTGCTCTTCTGAAACTTTTCTGATGCCAGAGGGAGCAGCACAGCTTTGCATAGACTCTGCTCGACATCGCTCCATGCCGGATATGATGTCTGGGCCAACAAATATTGGGGCCCCGTGACTACCCTTTTTCCCTAGCAATAGGGCGCTGATGGACTGCATAACCAAGGTATACTAGCTGTACAAGTATGGCAAGTAGGGAAGGTGACGTGGAATCTGTGTGAGGAACATCCATCAGAAAAAACATTACTGACGGAAAAATAATTAGTTCTAATAGGTTAATTCCTCCCACAGATTCCTCATCTTTGATAGACTCCCATTGTAGTATTTAGATCTGGAGGAGGGAGGCGAGTAAGGGCACCACCTAAACCAGGAAACCCTGAAGGACAGTCCTGCCAAAAAAAAGTGTCCTGAATCCACTGAGAATTCAAGCAATAATGTTTATCAAATGGGTGTAAAGAAACCAATGTAGCCACCTGGCAAATGTTCAGAATAATACTCCATAGTACAAAGCCATGGTGGCAGCCAGACCTCTGGTCGAATGCGCCCAGAGACCACCAAGCACATCCTCACCAGCAAATTCATAGCATTCCGAGATGCAGCTGCAGGTGGGCCTTTATCACCTTAACCCAAAGCAGGCCCACCACTTAAGCAGCAAGTGCACGTTTGTACGAAAAGCAAGTTTATTGTACAATCGTCAACAAGTTTATTGTACAATCGGCCAGGAGGGGCATGATGATTCGATAGAATCAAGCTAACTAGAGTCTCCCTGAACCACACACGTTATATACATTTTTGCAACAGTTAAAACACTCCTATATATTTTATTACAACCCCCCACCCCCGTCACCACACGATTGGCCAAAACCTATACAAAAGAAATCCACAATTAGCTATCATCTTCAGCTCAGGTGTACAGCACACCCCCTTTTAGGATTTTTTACTCATTCACATACAAACGTAATTCATTACAAGTCCCAGCTGGCCCACAACCTAACCCTGGACGTAATTGCACATGGTTTGCAAGAGTACTTCAAACAACATCAGTATCAGTTTACTCTGGTCTCAGGAGTCTCTTCACCCCAGATATGTTGCTGGTCAAAAGCAAATGGCCGGATTCCCCTGAACAATAAACATCAATCTCCCATGCACTTAAAAGATTGCATCTTCTGTCTGCGATATTGCCAAACTATTAAAAACCCTGGGTCGGCCTGTTGGCTGACCAACTGCTTAATATCGCGGCTCGTCTTTTTAAAAATAATTAATGTACATGTCATATGGTAGGAGCACGATAGAAAATGTGCATGCCGACATCGGACTTCATGCAAAATGTGTCCTTTGCCTTCCATTGAAAGCTGCAAAGTTTATAATTTGCGTGGCTTTACGAAAAAAATGAAGCCTACCCTAATTTGCTTATGTATTGACATCACTAGAAGTGATACCACAGAAAATGACGACCTACGTAGTCTTTGATCATCAATGGGATGATGGTAAATTGCAATACATAAAGTTTCTATAAATAAGCCAAGACACTAACAAGTGAAATTATCATTAATGAAACAGTACCTTCAAGAGCATTTTTGTGTAGTGTACACATGTGAACTGAATAGCTCATGGGCACTTCTCACTTCTCAAAGATCTCGAAAAGATCAATAGTCTGCAATGTAACAAGTGCTTTCATTTTGCAAAGAACGCTCATAAGAGAAGATTAAGTCCACAAAATGAACGATCTTTTTGCAATACAAGTTATAGCTAGGGAACATTGCATGCTTCGTACATTCTTTATAAAACGTCCTCATGATACGCTGATTACGATCGATCAATCCCTGTACTCCAATTCTTGTGTGTCCTTATGTTAAACCAGCAAAACATTCTAATGATGAACATGGTGTCCGGTTCGTGAGAAGATATGAATTCTTTGCACTTTCAAGTGCAACGCTTTCGCTTCAGCACGTTTTTACATTATAAACGCTGACAGGTTGCTCCTTATTGCTGGTCCCGCTAAAGGGCACATTGGTCCCTGTCGGTTGTCCCACATAACGGTTATCAAATAAGCACCGTTGAGGATTATCCGCCAATGTTAAATTAAAGAATCCATCTGACGGCAGCCAGAAACTATGGCATGCACAGAACAGTACACTATAGCTGTGTAGGTAACAGAATAAAAGAATATATTTTAGTAGCCGTTCTGTAATCGACTTTAACAAGTTACCATATAATTAAGAAGCAGATGAAAACTAAATCAAACACAAACCACACAGAATGAACACAGACATGTCAATGGGGGGTAGGGGGAGCGGAGTAGGTGAGACCACGATGTGCATGAAAGGTTAGCGATATGAAGTAGGTACACCTCCCAATGAGATGGAGAACCAGATGCACCCGCTTCACATAGCGGGCTCTACCAGAAAATAAAGACAGAGGTAGTAACGTTTTCTGTTGAACCACAGACAGATGGCATTATAATAGAATTGCTAAGAGTAGTGATTGAAAAGAGAACCAAGTGCCCGTGGAAAAGGTTCCGTCCCAGTCAACCCAACCCAAACCCCACTTTATGGTGCACAAGGGTGCAATGGTGAAAGCACACCAGTGTATCCCACGGCCAAAGCAGTGTAGATATCATTAGCTTGCACAGGTTGTGGGTGCGGATCTTCAAGGAATAATCACCACAATATGATCCAGTTAACAACCCATAATCCTGCACAGAATAGATTGGTGGGCAAGGCCAGTAACCAATACGTCCAAAAAAGTCATACCTCTATTCACACCTCTTTAAACTACACACAAATAACTATCATTACTAGACAGATAAACAAACCGTGAATTACACACTCTGTGTTATATAGGGCGCAGTATAAATATCATTCAACATAACATAACGTACTGCGTCAATTCTTTTGGTCAAATCCCACATCACTGAATTAATCATTATGCATACAGCCCACATGCCGTTTTTAATCGCAAAATTATTATGTATAGTTAAGCTAACATAATTTCAGGAAGTTCCATTCTCTCGCTGTCACGGTGAGTAACCGCTCCGAACAGATCGCAGAAATGGAAACTACATTTTCGTATGTCCACTTTCAATATAGTGAATGTTATAAATATTTTGTGGGTATTTGACAAATTGTGTGCTTCTCACAAGGCCAAATGACAATACCAGCCTGTTTTCAGTGACTGAAGCCAAAGGCAGGTTTCGATTTAGTGTAAGAATGGCAGAAAAAAAACTGGACAGGACGCTGCTTCGGGCAAGTGGTTCAGAAAAGCAAGGACAGTTACAAACAGCGATGCAAAATATGATTTGCGATAAGAACGTAAGAACAATCCAGAAAATGTGTTGCTGGTACCTCCGCGGATAGATCATTGCTGTGAGAAAATGATCTCGAAACCCAACCTCTCCCTCGTCCAGCAGTGTTTCATGGCACAAAGCATACCCCTACTCCTTCTGTCCTATATACCTACCGTCCTTGCTATGTCCCTGTACACTCTTGAATCATTTGTTTGACCTTCAAAGATGGCAAGCTGCTCCATATTGCCACGCTAAACTCTTGCTCCGCTGTTACTCGTCCCACATCTGCAACCTCCTTGAACGCATGAATCTTGATGGGCTCACCATCACAGAGACATGGTTCAAGGGTAGCTCTGTCACAACCTTTGACACACTCCTCCCTGAAGGATACAAGATCCTCTCTCTACCCAGGCCCAAGGGGTCAGGAGGGGGAGTGGCATTGATCTTCCCAGAATGGATAACCTGTGTCCATCATCCCCACTCAGGCCTACTTCTCTTTCGAAAGCCTAGTTTGCAGGTTCTCACTCTCTCCTAAATCTTCCCTCCTTATGGCCACCATCTATCGGCCAGCAGGGCAATCCACTCTCTTCCTCTCGAAATGGGCTAACCTGACTCCCCTCCCCTCCTAACTCCTCCTGTTGGGTGACCTCAACACCCATCTGGACTCTCCTGACCTTTCCGCAACCTATGCGATTCCCGCTCCATCTTACCTTCTGGCTCCACAGCGGGCCACACTTTGGATGCGCTCATCTCGACCGACATCCCTCTCTTGGACAGAGCACACTCTTCTCCCTTCACACTTAAAGCTATCCTCTCCACTTGCATAGGCACACCCGGCGTGGCCACTCAGATTTAAAGTCACCATACCCATGAAAAGAGTGACAGCGGCTGCCTTTGCCTCCACCTACTCTCTGCCTCCTACTCCTGCGGCTGACTCCCACCCTGACACAGCCCTCGCTAACCTCAATCTTGCCATCTCCAACACCCTTAACATTCTTGCCCCCGTCATGAGGGTCCGACTGAAGCCTTCCAAAAAGTTTAACTCTTGGTATGACTCTGATCTGGCTGTACTTAAATTCAAGTGTGGGGCAGCTGAACGGAAATGGAATAAGTCAGGCAGTCACTCTGACAAACTGGTCTGCCGCCTCCTTCAAAGGCAATATCGACTCTGCATCCGCACCAAGAAAAAGAATCTTTATTGAAGCCTGCATCTCCGCAGCATCAACCAACACGGCCAAACTTTTTAAAGTCTGTAAGGAACTGGCCAATCCTGCAGCAGCCTCCTCTTCTGTCCCACTCACCAAGGATCTTTGCGCGGCCCTGGCTTTTCACTTCACCGCAAAAACGCAGGACATCCTTTCCTCTCTCACTTCCACACCACACAAACATCCCTTGAGCATCCCTCGGCACCTCCACCACTTCTCCTCTCACTCTCATCACACTTGAAGAGGTCCCCAAACAAGTCTGGTATGAAGGCCTTGTCGAAGCAGGTGGATCCCTGCCCCTCCCAACCCATTAAGGACAACATAGACCCTCTTGCTCCAGCCTTGGCTGATCTCTGCAATCTCTCTGCCACTGGAGTTTTCCCAGCTTCTCTTAAGCACTCCCTTGTGCATCCTCTGCTTAAGAAACCCTCTGTCGACTCGTCCATTCCGATAAACTACCGCCCCATCTCCATCACCCCTATCCTGGGCAAACTACTGGAGAAGCTGGCTATCTCTCAGCTCACCCTCCACACGGAGTCTGCTGGCTGCCTCCATGACCATCAGCCTGGCTTCAGAGCATCCAGGGGTATGGAAACTGCTCTTCTAAACACCCGTGAAGACCTGCTCTCAAATCTTGACACCAACTCTCCCTCTGTCCTCATTCTTCTTGACCTTTCCTCTGCCTTTGACACGATAAACCACAACATCCTGATCGCACGTCTCTGTGACACCCTGGGAATCACTGGTCAGGCTCTGGTGTGGTTAACCTCCTTTCTGTCCGACCACCCATCCCAGTTGGAACTTGGGTCCTTCCTCTCCACTGTCGCTCTTTCAACCTGCGGCATCCCCCAGGGCTCTAACCTTTCCCCCTGGTTCTTCAATGTCTACATGGCTGCCTGGGCACGTGGGATTGCCAGTTTCACCTCTAATTTCTAGCGTCATGAGGATGACACGCAACTCTCCTTCAGGCTACCCTCAGCCACCTCACTCATATCGAACTGTGTCCGCAATTCATTCTTGGTGTTCTGCAAACGACCTCTGCCTCAATGCCAGTAAGACAGAGATCGTTGGAGGGGCGTGGCTAGATGGAGACGCCGCAAGATGCGACTCCGCTGGGCTCCTGATCGCTGATCCCATCCTGGCGATATTATTACCCCTTCTGGAAATGTAAAGATCCTGAAATTGTAGGAGAAGTTCCACCGAGAGGGAGAGATTATCTGTGCCGACTTTGGTGCTGTTTGAGGCGCATAGAAGGAAGATACAGAGCTCCGAATTGAAGTGGAGAGCCAGGGGAAGCAAGATGGTGGGCGCAAGATCGCGCGCAGTGGAAGAGCACGACTGAGGAGTCCCAGTGTGGCGGCTTGGGGAGAGAAGAGCCCCATCAAGGGAGACACCCCCGAGGAGGAGCGGCAGGGTAGGGGTGGGGGTGGCACGAGTCGGGGAAAGTCACTCGGCCCTCCCACATCGGACCCCCGGTCCCAGGATAACACGATGCCTGCAGGCACAGAGGAGCAGGTCATGGTGCCTCGGAGGGTGCCGATTTGATCAACCGCAGGCAGAGACAGGCGGTTCGCAGCAATGAGCGGGAACAGTGCCGAATGGCGGACGGGGTGCTGTGTTCCCCCAACGTGGCAGAGATTCTACTGGAGACGCAGCATGGAGAAGGGACACTGCAGATCTGCACAATGAAGTAGAGCAGCGTACCTCCCCCAGACATAAACCCTAATAACCTCAGCGAAGATAGAAGGGGCAGCTCACACTGGTGGTGGAGCTAATTAGACTGATAAGATTGCAGCATCAGGAATAACAAAGAGGCACAAAGACACATCTTGCCAGCCCAGAGGCTCCGGACCGAAAGTGAAGAGGGAGGGGAGCTGGAGGAGACCCACGGAGGCGGGAGAGTGAGGGGAGGAGCACGAACGGATAGAGTGCAGCGGGAGCGTTCTCAAGCCTCCATTCAAGGTGAGCAAGGTGGGGGAGAAGCCCCAGAGCCACGGGACGGAGCAGCAAGAGAGCAAGGGGCGCTTTTCCAAGCCTGAGAAATAAACAGAGCAGGCAGCTGACGGGGTGACCCCAGGCCCTTCCGGAGAAAGGCAACAGCATTAAGTTCACAGCGGACAGGTTGGGGAGGTGGACAGGCCAGAGCAGTGGTGCCCACGAAAGGGATGGGAGCATTGAGGGGCTCTTCAGGTGCGCGCCCTGGCATAAAACAAGCAATCCAGAGGCATTTTCAGGAGAGGGGCCCCAACAATCATTTTGATAAAGCGACCCACAGAAGGAAGGTGGTGAGGGGGAGCTAGGAGCGCTCGCCCACACGGAGGACCACACGCAGGAATCAATTCCCAAAAGGAGAAAACCAATGCTACAATAAACCCAGTCTGCAGGAATGACCAGCAAAAACCAAGGTAAACTAAATGGTCCACAATCAGGAGACATCCAACCGTTCTGGCTGGGTGCTGAGAACCCGATGGGGCACAACAGCAGACAAGCGCACAGATCCACTCTCCACCAGCACACCTCATAATAATGGTGTAAGGCCCACCACTTAGGAGATCTGATCTACAAGACATGCTGAAGGAACTCAAAAAAAACATCAAAGATAGTACAGCAGACTTAAAGGCCATCTCAGACATTAACAAAACTGTCTTTGTGGTGGAAAGGAGAGTAGATGAACTGGAGACGCTCACATGTGAGCAGGGGCACGACCAAGACACACTGACTCAACGGGTGGAAGCCGTGGAAACACAGATGCAGTATATTCTAGACAGACAGGAGGATACAGAAAACAGATCAAGAAGGAACAACATAAGGATCAGGGGGATTCCGAAGGCAATTGTGGATCAGGAACCAGAGGAGTATGTGCGAGGGTTATACCAATCTATATTGGGCGGAGAAGGTGATGGAGCGATAGTATTGGATCGCAAGTACTTGGCATGGCAGCTTAGTAGGAACCTCACACCGGATGTTCTAACCAGTGTCCACATGTACCAAGTAAAGGAAGAGATCATGAGGGAAGCCCGTAAGCAGGAGCCGGTGTGGTTCAGAAATCCAACGCTGGCCTTGTTTCAGGATTTGGCACAGTGGACGCTGCTTAAACAGAAAAGGCTGAGAGTAGTGACAGACTGGCTCCGCTCCAACAAATCTGTAACGATGGAGCTTTCCATGTGCCTTAAGATTTTAATGGCGTGGACGTCAATTTGTGATTTCCAAAGAAGAACATTTAAATTGAATGGGGACCAGGGGGAGGATATGGCCCTGCCGCTCAGAAGAAAAGAACGACGTAGAAAAACCAAGGCATCAGCTGAAAGGGACAAGTAAACAGAACAGTGGAGGCGGTGGGGGGGGGGGGTTAGGGGGGAGTGTCCAACATGAATATAGTTGGGCATTTGGTAAAGTTTGGGGGTTAATTATGTGGGTAGGGATGTAGGTAAAGAGGGGGGGTGAAGGGGAGGGACGGGATCAAGGGATTGGATAAGCCCTCAGAACTCTGGGTAAGGATAAAACCCAGTGGTTGATTATGAATAAGTGTTTGGGTCCGTTGGGGGGGGGCATTCTTCTTACAAGTTTGGGGTGGGAAGGGGGAAGAGTTGTGGTGGTATAGGGTGCCATAAGGGAATAGGATGACTTCTGACACCCAGATGGTGTCCCTGAACATAATTCTCCTATCAAACGGCGCTCTAACCTGCGTCGCTTGGTAGAGCTGCAGGCCACAGTGGCCTGCCTACAAGAAACCCATTTATTGGAGAAAAATATGCCTCAAACACAAATTCGAATAGCTAAATATGCAGCATTTGTCAAGCGGTTCGTCCATAAAGATTCAGAGGGGAGATTCTTAGTGGTGGGGGACGAGGGGGGTTAAGAAGCAAATTGGTGACATTGGTGAGCATATATGGGCCGAATGAACATCAGGACCACTTTCTAGCTAAGATATGGAAGAAAAATCGCAGGGGTGTGTGTGTGGGGAAGGTAATAGCGGGTGGGGACCCACAGATGGACAAAACCCTCCCGTTAACACAGGTTGATGTCAGGAATAGGTTAGAGCTGGCACAATTCCTTAGAGAACTATATTTGATAGAAACATGGTGTTTTTTTAAACCTCATTCCAGGGATTACACGCACTACTCAGTGGTCCATGAGAGTTTCTCCCGAATCAACATGATTTTGGTCTCAGAGACACTCATACCCCAGGGAACAGAAATAGAAATTGGGGGACGGTTTCTCTCGGATCACGCACCGGTGGTGCTACACTGGGAGCCCCTAGCGGACGTTCCAGAAGGGCAGAAGGCATGGCGATCAAATCCCCTTATTCTAAAGGATCCAGCGGTGCGGGCACCTATGGAAGACACATTAAGGCACTTCAAGGAGAATGACACAGGGGGAATGAACTGGGGAATGGTGTAGCATGCAAGTAAGGCGGTAATGAGATGGGTTTATTGCGCAAACTGTTGGCATACATGAGAGGGAAGGAAAGGGTAAGAGTGGCCCTGGAGAAGGATGTTGGGGAAACAGAGGCCGCACACAAGGCAACAGGATCGAGGAACGCGTGGAGGGCTCTGATGAAGGTCAGGGTTAAACTAGAAGCCCATCTTGCAGAAAGATCGGCGCAAGTACCAATTCGTATTAAGCAGACATACTACACCAAAGGGGATAAGGCAAACAGGTTCCGAGCAGCTAAACAGAGGAAACGACAGGCAGAAAAATACATTGCACAGTTGAGGATTGAGGATGGGAAACTACGATGGGTGGAGGAAGAGAAGCGAGATCGTGTCTGCATTTTATGCTTAAACTCTAGCGGGGTAGGTCCCTAGCGAAGAGTATCAAATAAAAGTCTTGGAAGGTTGTGACATGCCAAAATTGACGGAGGAAGACAGGTGATTACTAGAAGCTCCCTTGGCGGAGGAGGAGATGGGGAGGGCAATACATATGATGGCTTGGGACAAAGCTTAAGGCCCAGGCGGGTTTGGAAATTAATACTATAAAACATTCCAACCGATTCTAGTGGGCCCATTGACAAAACTCTATAACCTCATAAGGGAACCAGGGAAGGTGTCTGGGGACATGGGGCCTTCCATGACAATCCTGCTATTGAAACCAGGCAAGGAGCCCCACCCTATGTTCCAGTTACCGCCCAATCTCACTAGTCAATGGTGATACCAAAATATACTAAAAAATGTTAGCACTTAGACCAACGAGGTACCTACCGAAAATCATCCACCCGGATCAGGAGGGATTCATTATGGGCAGACCCACTCAGAATAACACCCACCGGGCTGTGAACGTGATAGATTAGGGGAAGAGGATGGGGCAGAAGTTGTCGGTGGTAGCATTAAACACCTCAGGCGCATTTGATAGCATGGATTTGAACTACCTTAAACTTACGCTAGCTCATTTGGAATGTGGGGAAATCTTTACGTGTATGATTTTGGTGAATTTTCAGACCCCCTCCATGAAGTTACATATGAACGGGAAGCAATTGGAGCCCATAGCTATCCACAGAGGCACGAGACAAGGATGCCCGCTAGCCCCGTTAGTTTTTGTTATGGTCATGGAGCCACTGGCGCATCCGATAAGATCAGATCCAGAAATAAAGAGCATAGTGAGGGAGGAACAGAATACAAAGCGGCATTATATGCTGATAAACTTTTGTTCTTAAGAGATACGGGGGAGTCACTGCCGAAGGTATTGGAACTCCTCAGGCTTCTGGATTAGCCTCTGGAAATCTAGGGCACTTAATATCTCAGGGGAACAGAGAAGGGGCAGGGAAGGGAGCCGGGGGAGCCCATTGGTGTGGGAGATGGAGCATGTGGAATACCTGGGGGTAAAATGGACGTCCACTCAGTACGGTAACTCTGAGGCGAACGTCCTGGGTCTCCTAAGAAGCGTCAGGGAAGACTTAAAAGGTGGGATATGCAGGAGCTGTCCTGGTTTGCAAGAATAACGGCAGTCAAAATTACCCTCCTCCCCAGATTTTTACATGGGGTTGAAGTGGGAGAATGGGACAAAAGAGTCCCACCAATCCCCTCACGCCCCTAGCCTAGAGGATCGCTGCCCAGACACCCGCCACGTGAGGAGTTTGCCTATCTACCAGACGACCAAATACCCTGGTACAGGAACATACGGATGTGCCCACCAGCCTGCCCTGCCCAAGCCGACACCTGCGGCATGGATGAACTCAACTGAACCATTCAATAGTAAATAAACACATCGTTAGAGATGCCATGACGACCTAGCCAACGGTCAGAACACCCGCGCAAACATGCACACTGGACACTCCCACACCAATCCACACGAAGAACATATTCAGTGCTATGACGTAGGTGACGGACACACCCACTGACGCGCATCTTTATTATTTTTCACATAGGTTTTTCAAAATGCAGAAACGCAAGACGCACAACGAACTCATCTAAAATGCTTGCTGACGCTTCTCCTAACCCATGCATTGCAATGAGAAATATAACGAAGACATGATACTGGGGATAAAGCAATATGATACCGTAACTTAAAGTGCCATGCATCAAACATCCCCACCTATGCACCAGGCCCAAGTAGGACAGCCAAGGGAACAATGTTGCAAACTCGCATGCCACAGGCCGAAGCCAAGGTCACACCTGCAAACTAAGCCAGTGGAAAATGCAACATTAAATGTGCAGAATTCTGCCTTAACCACGGTCTCTCCTCACGTGACCAAGCCGAACCTGACAGGGTGCCAGACCCAGGAGGGAGGAGGCACCTAGATCCCACGTTTTGAGACGCAGGCAGCAACAATGAAGCGACTCAATGGACACCTGCGGCGGTGGGAGTAGTCTGCTCTCGAGCATATGAACAAATCCACGCATTGTCTGCACAAACACATAGTTACATATTGTTGCAAATGACAGGTGCACCGCGAGCTGGGAACAACGATGGTCCCAGGCTGGGGGGCTCGCGAGTGGACCAATCAGAAAATGGGGCACTTATCACTGACGCCATTAACATTAGCCAATCATCAGGGGTCTTTGTGTAACAATTTTCATGTATCTAATAGAAGGGACAACCCAAGTATACCACCCGACTGACCCTCAACCACTAACAGCGTTCTCTATACGTATGCTATACTAACCCTACCACTCGAGGAACCAATCCAGAGTGACGATAGGTTTTTTGCTAACTTTCCCAGGTGACGCAAGTAGCGCGTCATACTGAGGTAAAAAGGGCCTGCGAGCCCCACGAATTTCGAGAGAGTCAGGACGGATGCGTACGATCCTTGACCCATCCCTGCCGTTGTTTAATAAACAGCAGAACCACCTTGCTTCTTGCGTGTGCCTCATACTCATTTTTGGGATACGCGGGAGGAGTTGGGGCTCCCTGCCCGGGGGTCCGCGGACGGCCCAGCAGACCCCGGGAGAATTTCCCCCCGACAGGGTGAGTGCGCTACCATTGTGGATTCCCCACAAACTCATAGCGAGGCTCCAGAAAGAGATATCACAACTAATTTGGGGGTCAGGGGGCAAGAAGCCAAGGGTGGCCAGAAAGATCCTGTTCAGGGTCCCGGGAATGGGGTTGGGGCTGGGAGTTCCGGAGATGACCCGCTACCTCGCAGCGGCCCATGCTGCACTGGTACTCAAGGGAGAAGAGGGCGATGTGAGCTGAACAGCAGGATACGAGCATTCCATTAGGGTGTCTGGGCTTTCTGAAGGCTAAAGTAAGGGAGGTTGGGGTGGGGGGAGGGTCCTTGCTGACCTCCACAAGAATCACACTTAGACACTGGGACAAGGCGTTGGGAGCAAGGAGGCTTAGCCCGGGGAAGGGTCCCCTTACTCCACTGGGTCACAACGGGGAGTTCACTCTGGGCCTAACACCAGATTTCTGGGCGAACTGGGAGGGAGGGAGCACACTAACACTACAGGACTTGTTTCAAGATGGAGCCCCTGTGCAGTTCGAGGCATGCAAAGCAAGATTCACCCTTGCTGAAAATGAAAGATTCCATCACATACAAATTAGACACAGGATCACATCCAACGAGTGCCGAGAGGGGTTGGAACTTACAATGAATTACTAATGCGACAAATTAGGAAAACACAGCCACAACCGGAGATGGGTTGGTTAACACACTAGGAGCATTAGATTCTTTTTACCCCTTTCCATTGCCCTTTCATCAAACTTCTAGTGTAGACAGGACACACCTCCACTTTGTCCATATAAAAACATATCCCTTATTGGAACGACTCATTGCGTGTGCTAATGGGAGGCCATCAGAGCAAGTGCCATGGATTGCATGGGATTTGGGTCTATCAGAGGGTTTGATACACACCAAGCCTCATTCTACCTGTCACAGACATGTGAAATATCCATTTACATATCAGTATTTCTCCCACCCACATGGGCAGTCCAGCACCAAAATGCTAGGGCAATTCTCTTCTCAACAAGAGCACCAACAGCAACCTCAGACACGTCTCTTGACAGAGGATAAGCAACATAAATGAAGGGAAGGTAACAAATACTTTATTCATCATAAACCAGATTATATTGGCGCAAATAAATACCTTTTAATATATTACCTAGCATTGAAATTGCACGAGTAATATTAATAGATTGTACAACCAAACATTGGGGAACATCGAAAATTTGATTGTGAGCAGATTTTGAAGACAGCTACACATCATTTAAATCTGAAGTTCCAATTTTGGAGGACAAGGCTCATTTGCAATATTCCGTGGCATTGTATGTGTCCTGGGAACACAATCAGGAGCCATTCCATGAGTATGCATGGCCAACAAAGTCGAAGTCAGATTTTTCACAAATTCAAAAATCAATGTTCTAGTAGATTGGCCTGGCCACCCATTGTTTGCTTCGTTTTGTAAAGGCCATGAGGAACGAAGCATCCCGAAAGTTCCTGCAGTTTTCACGTGTTCCCTCCCAACGTTCTTGTTGGGCGCAAGTAAAGCTAGATTGTCCTGGCCTCCATAAAGTCAATGCCGAAATGCACCCTTTTGGACCTGTACTTTAGGCACATATTATAGAACACTCTCTCAATCTCCAATATGTCATACTTCGGTGAGTCCCCTCAGGTCTCTAGAAAGCGTTTTATCGTACACGATCTTCTGAAGTGCTGTGTGTGGAGGGGAACATGGCACCAACCACTTCTTGCGTTCCTGCTCTTTCGATAAAGGAGCATGTGCACGTTGGTACAAATGTTGATTTATTTTCTCCACGAGTGTTTGTTGAAACAATGGTGCATCAACAAACGCCATTTTTCAAGAAGAATTTCTACAGATCCATCACAAGTTTTGGCGCTTGACCAAAGATGGTTGCCGATAGACAGATCACTTGAAAAGGGTTTCCAAACCCTGTTTTTTACCAGCAGCTGTAATTTTTTATTGATTCATTTGGCAAAGAGCCATACATCAAAATTGATGCTCAATGTGTGGAAACTGCTCTCGCACAGCCTTTACGTGCCTGTCAATGGTTATCAGGTCTATTTGCATTCCCCTGGATTCCAGATGTTCGATGGATTTAATGAAACCATGTTTCTCCATGGCCACAGACTATGTACATTCAGACACCTGCACGATGACCAAACTCACTTTTTTTTTTTACTTTCCATGTCTGGAAAGTGTTAAGTGCAGTACTTAGCGGAAAATCTTGGACTGTCACACTGTCCGTCGCCAGCTAGCCAGAGAAAGTACTTTCCATTGACATCTGTTCCGAGCTTCCAGGCATGACTAATCGCAGGGAATAAAAATTCCCTCTGACATTTACAGTACAGGGTTTTAGCAAGGAACTCAAGTCCCACAAATTGACAGAAACTGGAAATCTTACTGAAAGTCGATCTATTGAACACTAAAGCTGCTGAACAAAGTCAATTTCCAGCAGGCACTTTACCGAGCATCGGTTGATCAGACCATGAAAATGTGTTATGGAGGTGGACACAGCTGACCTGGATTTTTAGGTTGGTGCCTTGTAATAAACATATGCTCCCTCTTAAATTTATTATCACATTTTATCATTGTACAATCTCTAGCAGGCAGCAGTCAAATACAATGTATTTTTGCTCCTTTAATAGCCAAATCGTCCTACAGTACTGTGTTTGCGACTCAGCGGTTGTGAACAATTCCCCCAAAGTAGGCATACTGAAGTTGAGTTCTTATGCAAATTCGTTGAATCAATTTGGTTGATGCTTCAGCCTCCGTTAGTTCAGGCTGTGATATTTCCGCATGATATTTCCGCATGAATTGGAGAAACAGGTAACATCGAATGTTTGGAGGGTGGAACATTTTTAGAGGGTGTAGATTGTGTCAAAGGGTCTGCAAGCACTTGCAATGCATCTTCATTGTCTTCGGTTTAATAATTTGGCGATTTTCCACAAAGTAGCAATGGTCCATGGTAACTTTGTATGGTTCACAGGTGAGATTCCATTCATTTTCCAACCACTGGACACAAGCATCACAAGTCTGAATATTGGCCGGACCACGCTGTGCCTCAAATAGTAGTTGCTCCATTGTGAAATCTGTTAGACAACTGAAACCAAAGATGTTGCTTGCCAGAGTCTTTATACTCCTCTTCCTTCTGGACCTCAAAAAGATGTATGTAAAAACATGCTCAATGTATAGCACACATACAGAAGATACAATTTTCTCCAACTAAAAACATAATGTGACTAAAGCATCCGCTTAAAAACATCACCAAAACAAACTGGTCTGTTCTTTACCCTGTTTTTCTTAATTCACTTCGAAACTGTGGACTTCGCTTTGCCGACCGTGACATCAAGCTGAAAAAAAAGCATTTTTATATGGTTTAAAATCAAGCTAATTTATTTTCAACTCACACTAACATATGTACATATCCACAGACAGAAGCAACTTGACTGACTTCCAAACATTACAACATTATAAAAATGTAATCCCAATACAATGTAATGCTCAATTGTATTTCAGATTAGGTTATTTATACCTCTGGTCCATGTGCTTCTTCAAAATCGACGTTTTCAGTACATTCCTTGGAGATAAGAATCATTTAAAAAAAGGTCAACGTCAGTCAAACTTAAATGTAAAATCTTTCATCACACAGAGCACTTCCTCACAAAGTAGTTTAAAATGATTGCAAACCTTATAATATAAGGTTTGTTGTTGCAACACAAATAGAACATTCGTATTAACTGACCCTCGAAAACTGTGCACGTTATTTGGTCATAATATACATTTCAGATTTCACCTGATAACCTTCCGAGATGACACATGGACTTGATTTGAGATCACCCTGCAAAACATAGGGATTACAATGTTGCCTTCAAAAGTAGTTTGCTTTGTAATGTTTCCTTTCAAATCTATTCTGCATTAGGGAGGAAGTGTAATGTTAGAACCAAAATCAGAAAAGTTTGAAACGGTGCAAGATTACATGCATTTCAGTCTCAAAGTACATCTTTTGTAGGATTTACTTTCATTGTAGCAAGGAAACTAACTCATACTCTGGACCTGTTGCAAACAAGAAAGTGATTGTAGTCGAATTTCCACCATCACCCCATAACAGAGTACTTGTTTTAATACGGATGTAAAAGCAAAATTAAACTGAGAACATGAGATGCAGACAATGGTACATACTGAGAGACACCCATGCATGCCACTTTGTGTAAATAACCAATACTATGTCTAAATTCCAAGCATGACACATGCATTTATGGTTAATTTGCATATAAAAGGACTAGTACAATATAATTACATGATAGGCGAGTGAGGTTGATGTTGACTCCGGAAAAGTAATTGATGAAGAATCTTGCGCCATCATTTGCAGTACATTGTTAGAAAAAGAGTACAATGGAAAAGGTACATTAGTATTAGAAATGTGGCCACATCCAACACTCTAAAATATCACTTTGTGCATGTTGGTTGGGCTCACCATTGGGATACTAGAAGTGTTGGTGGTTTTGACACTGGTGAGGGTCTGTGCTTCCATCAGTGAGCTCTACGTAAAGAAGGGCATGTCCACCAACACATTTCAAAAACATTAGGTGACTTTTAAAGGGCACTGTGCAAGTCACATTTCATTGATTTATTAGAGTATCCCGAAAGTGGGGATAGAGAAAGTAGTCTAAAGTGAAACATTTTAAAACTTGGGTAATTCTGGTAACTAGGGAAACTTGAGTAATAGAACATTGATGGAAATAAACACAGAAAACTTGAAACCATTCATGAAGTTACCTTTTCAATACACTATTTTCAATTAATCGAGAGATAATTGAGAAGACATTTATACAGGTCACTGACGTACATACTAACAAACTTAAATTCATTGTCCACTACTCACCTGAGCCAGCGTGTGCCGAAATTGAGTCGGACTTGCATTTGGAAGCAATTTACGGAGAATTCTGGGTTGAGGCTTCTTTGTGTACTTTGATTGTTCGTACATATCGTCGGTAAAGTGCAGGCTGCAGACACAGAATCGATTGGCCCTTACGTCTCCCAAGACAGCGTTGGCTCTACTTTCAACCTCGTACACTGAAAATCTGCAATTTCTAATCCATCTTATTAAATCGATATCCTTTGGGAATATATGCATGACTGTGCCCAGAGTTTTGACATGGCTCACAAAAGAGCAACCGAAAACTATACATGAAGGCTTCTTGAAAAGTCCATTAAGATCTGTAGAAAAAATATTACAAATAATGTATGAATGGAAATAAAGCAACCATTACACAGCTTGTCTGTAAAGTGTTTTAAATAAATAAAGAAAACCTGTGTAACTTAGTCTAATTAACACAGTGATCACTTTTTCCAGAAGTGAATGTTATACAGCAAATTGTAACGTATTACTGGTCCATTGAATGAACTTTCAAGCACCAAAAGAAAACCGGCTTTCAAACATGGACCAGGAAACATTCCATTCTGTTACAATGCACAGTGATGCAATGTGCTATTTACTGAGAACAAAAGACAAATCGATAATGGTGAAGTCTTTCAGATAAATGAAAATTAGAATATGGAGTACATTAGGTGGAAACCGATTGAACTTTCAGAGCAGAGATCGATAAACATACAGAACCAAATAGGTGACCTACCCTTACTTGGATGAACAAATGAGCCGATTCAGCAAGCCGGGATCAAGCAGCCTTGGAATAGCTAGCTGGGGAAAAGGTAGCTCGATGACGACATACCTTGTTGATAGCAGAGATCTTCTCCTGGTAAATGTCAAGGTGTTTAAAAAGGCTTAGAAAACCAGGTGTGTTTGTGAATGTGTGGCATGTTCGTAGATACCCACTCAGCCTCAATGCCAATGTTTCACATCTGCCATACCCTCCTACCTAGCCCCCATTGCTAGCAGTAGGGCCAGGGCTGAACCACAAATGCCAAATGCTTGCGTGGGCCATTTTTTAAATTTTTTAGAATCAAAAGCGGCCCACCTTTTTGGGCAAAGTGGGCCAGTTTGAGGAGTTACCAAAACCTGATAAGACCTGGCGGAATGCGGATCTCATAGACCCATCTCACTTTTGAACGTTGACGCAAAGATATTCACCAGGATTCTGGCTACACGCCTGGAGAAGTGCCTCCCCCGATTGGCCCACCCAGACCAAGTAGGTTTCGTGCTCAACAGGCAGGGCGCTGACAGCATGCGCAAAACCATACACATATTAAGATCGAGGGAAGTCAGAGCAGAGGGCGCTCTTCTCCTATCCCTGGATGAGGAGAAGGCGTTCGACAGGGTGAGCTGGTCTTTCATGGAGGGGGTTATGTCGTCCCTGGGGATGGGGCCAAAATGGCGATGGTGGCTTTCCGCCTTCTATTCCAACCCCTCAGCGAGGGTAGTGGTTAATGGCGGTGAATCAACGTTTCCACTGGAAAGGGGCACGAGGCAGGGGTGCCCTCTATCCCGCCCTCATATATGCATTAGTGATGGAACTGTGGGCTATACCGATTAGAGGGAACGAAAAAAATCAAAGGTATTAAGATTGGGGAAATTAACTGTAAAGTGAGTCTATTTGCAGATGATGTGCTGCTCTATTTTACCAATCCATCCCAATCGGTCCCCGAGGTACTGAATAGCTTACAACGTTATGGGGTAAACCTAGGGAAGTCGGTTGCATTTGTGGCAGGGCAGCTTAATAAGGTGGAGAGGCAATATATTGAGGACCTCCCGTTCTGTAAATAGTCAGAGGGTCTCTGTTATCTGGGAATCCATATACCGCTGAACCTAGCTGACCTTTTCACTGCCAACTACCCACCCCTGTGGTCGGCAATTAAACCTGACATGGAAAGATGGGCAAAATCCGGCCTGTCATGGATGGCTCGCCTTAATTCAATTAAAATGGTGATTCTTCCTAAATTCCTGTATTTGTTCCAAATGCTCCCGACCCAAATACCTAAGCCATTCCTACCTGAGATCAGACGGGCCCTCCTGCGCTACCTCTGGGCAGGAAAGCCCCATAGAATTGCTTATGATGTATTGACAAGGCCCAAAAATGAGGGTGGAGTGAACGTCCCAGACTTAGATACATATTACAAGGCAAACCAACTGCGAATCCTGGTTGACCCCTTTGTGCAGGGCCCAAAGAAACAGTGGGTAGCAATGGACAACAAACTTTTTTCCCCGGTTACGCTTGACGAATGGCTGTGGGTCCCCAAAGCACGTATCCCGAGGAGAATCACCCAGTTTTGGGGGTACTGTGGTCCATATGGAAAGAGGGGGGTTATTTTAAATGGCTCACAACATGGCCCTCGCCTCTAAGCTGTATTTGGGCTCCGCCACTCATGGATGGAATCGATGAACCATTAGCCTTCCAACAATGGTATGACGCGGGTCTTAACAGGGCAGAGCAGCCTTGGGTGGACGGAACATTTATATCACTAGGAGAGCTGAAGGAGGCCTTGGGTCTGAACAACCTCTCCCCTTTCCGATATTTGCAATTGAAAGGAGTCCTTACTGTAAAACAGATAGGGGGACACTCTTAGGAGGGAGCTAACAGACTTCGAGAAATTCTTGATCACATAAGGGAACCAAAGGGGTAATATCCAGGCTCTATGGACTTTTGTTGTTGTCCACCCCACGGGATCCCCCTCCTGCCCAGGCACAATGGGGAAAAGACCTAGGTGTGCCTATCACCGACAGGAGGTGGACTAAAATTAGTAGACAAGCCAACCGCTCAACAGCTGCACCCCAATATCGCCACCAGGCCCTGAAACTGATCCACAGATGGCATTACCCCCCCACAGAGGATAGCCAGGATGAGGAAGTGCTGGAAATGCCACACTGGAAGGGGGGACTATATGCATATGCGGTGGAAATGTCATGTGGTGCAAACCTATTGGAGCGAGGTCCTGTCCTGGATAAAGGAGGTGGATGGAATTGAGAGCACCCTATCCCCATGGTTAGTGTTGTTTGGCATTGAAGTAGAGGAAGGCCCAAAAGTAACATGACCACATGCCACAGGTCATGCTAGTGGCGGCCAGGTGTTGTTGGGCTCAAAAATGGAAGGCCGCCCGACCTCCTGGGGAAAGGGAGTGGGTTACTAAACGCTGCTGACATGGAATTCCTCACCCACCTAATTGATTAATCTAGGACCAATATTGAGGGCCTATAGCTCCCCTTCTTCGATAACTATGGGAGAGCAGTTTGAGGACTATGGAACACCTTAGAGTGACCGCTGGACTTGGATACCGGCCTCAGAGAACCCCACCCCAAGGATTGGGGGGGACCTACGAGGTGGAGGATTCAACACTGGTGTGCCGGGCCCTACGCTTTGAGCGCCTGCATGAGGACTACCCTTTATTTGCAATGTATTGTAACACACTGTATCGTAACACACTGTCGGACCCTTGCCGTAATTGTTATTTCAGGATCCATGACAGGGAAGAGGGAGTGGGGAGGAAGGGGAGGTTGTGACTGCATTTGAGTCTATCTCTGTGGTTGTATGGTTGTTTCATTAATGTCATAACCCAAATAATTTCAATAAAACTGAATTTAAAAAATAATAATAATAATGTACTTGTGTACTTGTGCTTTGAAGTAGCGACACATTACAAAAGTGAACACCCATTAAAGCCAGAACAGTTTGGGCCATAGAGAAATATTGTTGTTTAGTCTAAAGTGAAAGACACGTAAGCTATGAACACTCAGATTTGCAATAAGTGTGAGAAATGTATTCAATTTACAGGCTAAATTAATTGGTCAGTAGTCGTCACAGTGGTCAAAATTCCATCACATCTAGAGTATACTACTCGTTACTTGGATTCCAAGGGCGAACTGTTGTGAAAATTCGTGCATAAGCACCATCATAATCTACAACACAGACCTTGTGAGGCAGGCTGCACTGAAGTCATGCAGCTCGCTAACGCATAGCAGTGGTGTGCCTTCTTCGGCTATGTAGGCCAAGCATCCAGAGTTTTCTTGGCAGCAGCAGTTTTCCACCTTGGTTGGCAGGACTTTGCAACAATGGCAGGTACACCAGTTTGAAAAGTCTTCCATGCAATTATGCTCAGGCTCCGGTGATTCATCTTCCCAACTATCGTCTGATTCCTCGTCATATCCGCTTTGTTAGGGAGAATTCTCCAGAATGGCTAATTTCCCTTACCTACTGAGTCCCTCAGCAGCTTTGCTGGATTTCTAGGATTTATTTTTTTCACCTGGTAAGAGTGTGAGCCTTTTTTCCCACTCTTACATGTGTTTTGCTGTGTGTTTTACATTTTTGTGTTCACAAACTGGAGTCTCACCTACTCCATAGACATCATCTTTTTACTGTGTGTCACAGAGCACCTTTAGTGCAGTGACACAGGGTTGTCTTTTTAGACTTCCCACTTTAAAGTCCATTTTCTGGGACTGACTACTGTCTCCTAGAGCATGTAAAGTTACCATTGACTTTTACTAGTCTTTTTTACATTCACAGATCCAGTACAAACTACCTTCTATAGAATACTGGAAAGGGTTAAAAGTTATCCCTTTTTGTCTGTTTCTCATGGAACATTATTTCGTTCCTCTTTCTCTAAGATCTGGCTGGTGGCAGTGGCATCTACCATTTTAATTTTACTGCGAGCTATGGAAATAGCCTCGGTACTGTTAGAGCCTATGGTGGTAGCCTCAAACTTTAATCGGCTGGAGCCCTTTTCATTTTATTTGGTTCAGGCAGGGTTTATTCGCCATTTCTTTTTGTAAAGGTCTTTCTCGTGTTTTACTCTGCAAGCCAAACCAGGTTTGGTTCCTATGTTCGCCGTCCTTTGGCGGGTTTCTGCACAGAAGCCCTCCTTAGGCGCCAGAGTGTCTGGGTGGACAGGATGTGAGGGAGGGTTTTAGGCCCCCTGCACAGGGTCTCCTTGGACACCCAAGTCGCACTCTTGTTTGATTGGCTAAGGTGACTGTCCTGCCAGGACAGCCACCCTGCTGTGCGATTGACAGCCAGGCTGTGTGAATGGGGGAAAACTGCATAAAAAGCAGGTCTCTGAGACTTGGAAGGCAGAGTCGCCACTGGATCGAGAGAACCGAAGAGAAACTGAAGGAAGAGGACTACTGCAACTACTGAACCTCCCGGTGAAGCCCTGCTGCGGGTCTGAATCTTCTAAACTTCAACGACAGAAAATCTGCAAGGAATCTTCTTCCCTTGAGCTGGTGGGACCAACCAGTTTGCCAAACTCCAAGCAAGGTCTCCCTCCCCTGGTCGAATTTGCTGTGCATCGCTGCAGTGAACCAGATAGCCAGGAGGTCTGGACCCTGTTTGGGTTTTAAAGGAGCACACATTTTATTTGTCGCTTTGCTCTGCTGCTGGTTTCTTCCCTTAGCAGTGCAGGACGCTCCAGTCTTCCTCCTCCTTGTCAGTCCGACAGTCGCTTCAGGAACCGTGAGCCTGCAGGACCTGCCAGGAACTTCTGCCTCAGCTAAAGCATTGGTCTTCTACTAAGGTACTGTTCAAATCTGGTTGTTCGTTCCGTCCGACCGCGGTGAAAGTGTTGGAAATCTTTCACTAATCCGAGGGCTTGTCCTTCTCTACTCTTTTAAATAACCTTTCTTCCGACCAACTTCGTTTCGAACTCTTGGCAAAGACTTAACCGCAAACTCCTCTGAGCTGTGTGATCCTCTGCAAAGACTCTGAACGGTTAACATTGGCCCAGGCCTATTGATCTGAATCCCAGTTGTAGTAAGCCTTTTCTAGATTGCCCTGCCTACTTACTCGTTGGTGCTGCCTGATTTTGAATAACCTTGTCTTTCCCTCCCTTTTTAAATTGCTGGAGTGCCATTTTGCTCACACTTCATTTTGAGCTTAACTTGTCCAGAATTGATTGGGTGTCGTGTAGTATATTAGAATTGTGATTTTCTGCTGCTTTATTTTAGTGAACTGTTTTACAGCGGATGGTGTAAATAAATGTATATTATTTTACTCACAAACCTTGAGTCAGTGTTTGTTTGAACCATAGTAATTACGGTCCTTTGTGTAACTTCTGATACTGCTCACTTTAGTCTTGAGATAAGTCTGGCTGCTCAGCAATCGCTACCACGCTACTGTGTAGTACAGGCTTGTACCAAAGGTGAATTTGTACTTGCACTTGAAGTCTTAATTGTGTGTGGTGTTCCCAAAGGGTACTGCATATGATTCTGCCTAACATGCTTCCTTCTCTTTCTCTGCAATTGGTTCCTCTTCAAGATATTCAGGCTCGTACTGGTAGTGCTGTATTGTTGCCATAGTTCCTGAAAATTGAATAAGTACAAAATCCACAGTCAGAAAACTAAAGGCGTTTTTATTTATATGTAGCAACTACTGGTAAAGAAGGAGAAGAAAATAGATTGCAATTTTTAAAATACACAGAGCAAATAAATGCACAATCTGCACAAACTATGACATTTCGAAATTAAATAAGGTTTGTTGAAGACATTGGTACATAAAATGACCATGATTTAAATAAAACACAAGTACCGAGTTAAATCAGTTCTGTTAGTGTAAGTACCTGTTTGCGGGGTGTTCTACTAGGAAGATAGCTGAACAGAGCTGAAACGAGTCACGGGCGACCGAAACTAAATACAGTGAGACGATTGAAAAAGCAACTGCAATGTTGTGTCTGCTCAGAAAGGGTCCGTTTATACTTGTCGAGGAAAGAGGCCTCCTGGCATTTCCATGGAGGCACGTCAATAGCTTCCGCACAGAGAAAGTGGACACGTGACATGCAGTGGCGTTGTGAAAAGATGCATAAGCGTCTATTGATGTCAGTTCGAGGGGCGAGTGATCTGTATTCTTACCGCAAGGGCACTTGAACGGGCGATGCATCAACGGATAAGATTGCACAAGATGGCGGCACCCAACCCATTGTTTTCGCATGTGTAAAAGTGAGGAAAACTAAGGTAAGATACATAGGAAAACATTTTAAGATTGATTACAGAATGCGTAAATATACATGCCCGAACGATCGGGGCAATAACATTTTTGAGCAGACTTCCCCTTTAATCTACCTGGTACAAATATATCCTGCTTGTTCTACAATTAAGTTTGCACTGTTCCCTTATGTCCGACAAAGGATGTCTAAAAGGATGACTTTGGAGACCATCATAGGGTCATCTGATGATCTTCGAACTACACTAAAAGTAATTCCCACATCATCAGACGTCATCACGCTGTTAAAGTCATCAGAAAATGTCTCCGAACTCTCCCCTAACAGAAGCCTTAAAGGAATCCCACACTATCATGTTATCTGCCGACCCGCAGTTTTCTGGGTTTGGGCCTTTATTTATCAGGGCGGTTCAATCTTTGCAAAGTGGGATAAAAGCTAAGGTATGGGTGAATGGCGGTTTTTCGGAACAGTTGCAGTTGTTTAGGGGCACCCGACAAGGTTGTCCTTTGTCCCCCCTGTTATTTAATTTGGTGTTGGAGCCTTTACTGGCGTATATTCGACAGCATATGGGGATCAGAGGTTTGTGTGTGGGGGACGGAAAAGTTAAAGTGTTGGCTTATGCTGACAATGTGGTGGTTCTATTGAGTAATCCTGCTGAGGGAGGTGTCTTATTCAAGAGTGTTTTTGAAGAAGTAGGCAAATTGTCAGATTATCGGATTAATTGGGGGAAGACGGTGGTGTTTCCTGTAAAGTATTCTCTATTGCAGGAACAGCTATTGGGTTGGGATTGTAAGTGGGAGAATGTGAGCGTCAAGTACTTGGGTATACACCTTGTCCGTCATGCAGGTAAATTGGTTAGTTATAATGTAGATAAAATTGTAGAGTCTCTCCGTAGAGATATTAGGAGATGGGAGGGTTTATGTCGACTGTTTGGGCCAAAGTTAATGCAATCAAAATGATTCTATTGCCAAAGGTCCTGTATATTATCCAGTCGTTGCCTTTGCTTTTCACCAAGAAAGTGTTGCGGCGGTTGGATAGGGTATTTCAAGATTTTCTTTGGGGAGTAGGGAAAAAGGCCAAAATTCCGCATTATATTATGATTCATAGTGTTAAGGAAGGGGGTTTTGGTTATCCGGTCCTAAAGAATTACTGTGCTGGTTTTCTCTTAAAAAAAAAGTGTCTAGCTATTTTCTTGCTCCAGGCGCCTTGGTGGGTGCAGATTGAAAAGCAGAAGCTACTACCTTTCGATATTACATGTTTGTATTCATTTGGGAAGTTGCCTGGGAGATTAAGGTCACTGAAAACAATTTTGGCGACAAAGGCGGCACTGACATCGCTAATAGTGGAAAATGATCAGGGATTATTTATCTACAAAGGGGCCTCTCTTTGGCTCAACCCAGGTCTCCAGATCAATAATAGACCGTTACATTGGAGAGGTTGGATTAGTAGGGGCCTTTTGAAGGTTGGAGATGTTTTGGGGGAGACTGGAATAGTCTCATTCGAGAGACTGGTGGAAAAGTTTGGGTTGCAAATTAGAGAGTTGAGGCGATATGATATATTGGTGGACTTGATATCAGAAAGGGTTCGAATGTTGTAAGCGCTGATGTTGCAGGAGCCTGAGATTCTTAACCTATTGGTCTGTGGACTGCGTAAGGTGTCTGATATTTTGAAGTTTATGAAGTTAGATGTACAGTGGACTGATTTGTGGGATAAATTGAGGTTAACATGGACAGAGGAATTGGGCAGAGAATTGACCTCAGTTGAATGGGAAAAGGTTTGGAAGGTCTCAATTAGGGCTAAAGTAGATATGCAACTGAGATACATTCATCAGAGGATTTTGGGTAGAATCTATTGTATGTATGCTCTGGGAATGATGGATAGTGATAGTGGTTGGGGTTGTGGGAAGGAGAAGGGTACGTTAATCCATATGTTATGGAGCTGCGAGAGAGTTAAGACCTTTTGGTGTGATGTGGTTGATAGGATTGATCGGGTCTGGTGTTAGGGAGAATTTCCTAACCTAGTGAGTCCCCCAGCAGCTTTGCTGGATTTCTGGAGTTTGTTTTTTTTCCTCCTGCCAAGAGTGAGACTCTTTTTCTCCCACTCTTGGACATGATTAATGGTATTCCTTTGATTGGTAATGTGTTTTATGGGCTATGGGGTCCTTTACTCCATAGGGCCTCATGTGTTTTTCCTATGTGTGTTACACAGCACCCTCCGTGCAGTAACACCGGGGTGTCATAGTGACACCCCACCATAGACTCCATAACCTAGGACTGACTACTGTCTCCCAGGGCATGTAAAGTCACCATTGGCTTTACTAGTCCCAAATTATTAACAGAAACCAGTACAAACCATCATATTGTGGACATACTGGTCGGGGCAATTCGGTTGCCCCGTGGTCTGTTAGTCGAGGGGGCACATCTCCGTCCCCCCTGATCGAGTTTTGGCTGGTGGCAGTGGAAACTACTTTTTATATTCAACCGCAAATATTTTCCTATGGGATTTTCCCATTGTTCGAGGCTACTAACTTTAATTATTTAATTCTCATAGCCTCAAACATACTGCCGGTTTATTTAATTAATATGAATTCTCCGGTTGGTATTTTTTGCCAAGACTCGATTCTAAAATGGCGTTTGTGTTCTCTTCTGTGACTCCAACCCATGTCGAGCCCTTTGTTCCACTTTTTGGCGGGCTTCTCCACAGAAGCCTCCAAAAGTGGTGCCACTCTGTCTGGGTACCACAGAGGGTGTGGGAGGGGGTTTAGGCACCCTGGACCGAGTTACCTTGGTAACTCAGGTTGCACTCTTGTGTGATTGGCCCAAGTGGTGAGCCGGCCGGCTCACCACTTAGCATGTTTGAGTGACAGCTAGGCTGAGTGAATGGGGATTTTCTGCATAAAAGCAGGGCTTTGGGGACTGGAACTTCAGAAGTCGCCACAGGACCTAAGAATCCGGCGAGGGAGAAGCTGAGCCGACCTACCACGATGACACCACTGGTGGAGCCCTGCAGAACCGACTCACCACTTCCCGACGACAGAGAAGATCTCCCGGCTGGAGAGGCTTCTTCCCCTGACTGGTGGGCACAACCAGTTTACCTTTTCTTTCTTCGCACCCCAGCCCGGTTTGTGGTCGAACTGCCCCTGCCAAACACCCCGGCAGCCGGATAGCCACTCACCACTGAACCGCGAATCACCGGACCGCTCCTTGTACTGGAGAAACTCCGCGGCTGGTTTCTTCCCTGGCAGTGCAACAGACTCCTGTCTTCCTCCACGACGAGATCCTCTCTTCCCCCGGACGAAGCACCGACTTGCATCCGCTGCCAGGAACAACTGCCCCCGCTGGACCGTTCTCACCACTTTAAGGTACCGTGTCCGCCAGGCCTCCCTTTCTAAAGATTGCAACAAGGTAATAATGACTCCTTAACCTTCTGGACTGGGCTGGCCGCCTTGACCCTCTAACTGCTCCCTTTCCTTGGTCCAACTCCTTTTTGAACCGTTACAAGACTTTTGTGCACTGCAACCGTGTGACCTTGGACACATTTTGTTTTGATCCTCTTAAAGCGGATCCAGCATATTGACTCTGAATTCACGGTGCTACTTTGCCTTTCTCTCTTGTGTGTTCGTGAAAAAGTGTTGGGATCTGTTTCAATTTATTCTCTGCTCTTCTCTCCCTTTTTAAAACAAATTATTAGAGTGCCATCTATGTTAAGCGCTCACCGCTCACTGAAAATAAGTGGGGCTTTACTTAAGACTTGTCTAATATTCTTTTAAGGGACATCTTTTAGTGACTGTGTTTTTGAATTGCCTACTATTAGTGCCTGTGTGTTTTTCTAGATGTGGTTTTAAATAAATAAATTATATCTCTTTTACACCAAGCCCTGGTCAGTGTTTACTTGTTCTACTGTGTTCTCTTGACCTATTGTGAATACTCTGTTTACTGCTTAACTCTTCTTGAGGGAAGTCTGACTGCTCAGCCACAACTACCAAGTGAATCTGTGTGCTACAGACTGCTACCAAGTGGGACCTGTAGTCCTAAATCTTTTGCAGTGGTCCCAGAGGGAACTGCACAGGTTTCTGCCTAACATCTGGGACATTAATTATCCAAGGAACTCATCCGCAATTATTTTGCAATTATTGACCACTGGTTATAAAACTGATTGGGTAACATCGAGTTGGATCGTCAAGGTCTTGTTGGTGGCTACAAAACGGATATTGAAAGTCTGGAAGACGAGGAAGAAACCTTTGGTAGAGGACTGGATTTTTGATGTGCAAGTTCTTTCTGCCTACGAAAAGACTATGTTCAGTAGATTGCACGAAGAAATATGTTATGATGAACAATGGGGGAATTTCAATGATCTTTATGGGTGAAGGAAGTTTGGGTTGATGGGGTCGGTGGAGGTTGTGTCTAGTCTCGAGAATTATATTGTGGGGGTGTGTGTTTGTGTTTTGTTCTATGTTGTTTTTATGGTTGTGAATGTGGGGTTGTTATATGTGAATAGGCTTTAACGGATATGTGATTGTTTCTTTGATCAAAGCTTTTAATGAAATGTATTTGATAGTGTATTACTGATCCATCTGCTGTTTATACATATGTAATGTTTTCTTTGTCGAAAATGGAATTAAAGTTAAAAAAAAGAAAATGTCTCCGAATGGTGGGTGATGATTTGGGGATGGCTTCATGAATATGCCAACATCATCCCTATTTTAGAAAACTGTTCCGGATGCTTTTAGGAGGACTTGCTGATCACTTCAAGAATTGCACGTTTGCTCTTGATGATTTAGGGATGACTTGCCGATTCAGAACAGAGTTTGTAGGATGATTTGCAGACTAATACAGATGGTCATTCCACGTTTGCTTACTTGTGCTGAATGACCCCCAATGTGGCAAGGGTAAAGCTTGAGACTATGTTGGGCCAAAGCTGAAGCCAAAGGCCTAAACATAGCATGCACCCCGTGGGTGAGAATCCTTTGCCATCGCAGTCAAAAGCAGGCACCCAGCACCCTCACAGTCCCCAATGTGGCAAGGGTAAAGTTTAAGCCTATGTTGGGCCAAAGAGGAAGCCAGAGGCCTAAACACAGAATGCACCCCCTGGGTGAGAATCCGTTGCCATCCCAGTCAAAAGCAGGAACCCAGCACCCTCACAATCAATACATTTCCATGCTGACTGCATCAATATATGCCGGTATGGACATGTATTAATTCACACAGTATTCATGTTTGTTTTGCGCATAATCCAACAATCGTAACCAAAAGGACATCTAGGATAAAAAAAAAAAAACGAACACATAGGATCCAAAAAACAAAGAAGTAATAAACAAACAGAACCACAAAGTCCCATCAACTGAGGTCTCGACTACCCACAACCTACCAAATACAAGCAACAAACCACAAACAGCAGACTAAACCCAAAAGACCACTCAAAGGAACACAACCCACACATCATGCCTCCCCACAAGAAAGACAAAGAAGCCAGAACAGACAACAGAAATAATAGGAAAACCCAAACCACTTGTGAAGGCGCCAACCAACATGTTCCCACAACTCCAAAAAACTCGACAAACATCCCAGATGGCCCAAGGAGACATACACATAAAGCAAAGACAGATTACATTGCTCACTACCTGGCCACATGAAAACGGCACAGCAACAATGAACCAACAGCCAACAAGCGTCATGAATACAGACCCAACCAGGACAATACTGAACACTACAACTAATAAACCATCCCAACCCGGTCTCCACCATGGACAATACCCCAACCAGAACAAGGGACAAGTTGGAATCCATCACACTCTGCACCCCCTACATCACCAAGACTGGAACAACAGAGGGGTAGCTACCCTATTTACCACCCAGAACGAACCCAGAACCAACCAAACCAGCCATAAACCTTATCAGTCTACTCGACAAAGAAGCACCCCATCCAACAGACTCAACCGGGGAATACCCATCTGGAATGGAAACCCAACCAACCACAGACCGGTCAGAACAAACAATACGAACAACAACCTGAAAGCGAAATCAAGCAAACTACACTGCAGCCTCCTCAACGTAAGATCCATGGCAAAACAGAAATCCATGACCTCCTAAGCGAAGGAGGCATAGGCGTGCTCTTCCTTACAGAAACCTGGCTATCAGACAACTATAAAGCCATCGCGACGAAGCAATAACCAACTAATATAAATTAATACATGTCAACAAGGAAAACAGAAGAGGAGGTGGAATCACAATTATACACAAAGAACACGTCGCAGCATCACAACCAAAGCGGAAGACTATGAATCCATCATCAAGATAGAACTCAACGACCAATCCAAAATAGAATTCCTCCTGACCTACAGACCACCTTCTTACAACCCCAACTTTGCAACAAAAGTAGCGGACGAGGCCGCCATGCTATCAACCCACCATGACAACCTAATCATACTGGGAGATTTCAACATATGGTTCGAAAAAGAAAACTAGTACGCAGCAAACTCACTCTGTGCACTCCTGGAAACCTTGCAACTCAAGCAAATAGTAAACGGATCCACCCACAATGCCGGACACGCCCTGGATGCAATTTTATGCAGAGAAGGATTATGCGTATCTGAACCACTTACACCAATGGTGTGGAGTGACCACTACTTGATACCATTCTATATCACACCCCAATCCGGCCTACCAGTCAGGAAGGAAATACTCCAACAAACCATAGACGCAACTCTCCCAAGCGAAAAAGATCACACTGATACAAACAGGTACAACAGAAGAGACACTCAATCATCTAGGCCCCTGGTCAATTAGCACCAGCTAAAACAGTCAAAGCAACACCAAAAACAACTTGCAGCAAAATGGCTCACAGAAGAACTGAAAAAACTCCCAAATAAACAACTGCAAAATGGAGATAACAGCACACCAGACAAGACACAATAAAATACCAAAGACAACTCAAACTGTACAAAGCAACAGTCCTCAAAGCAAAAATACTCTACTACGCCACAAGAATAGAATCGGCAAACAAGCCACAGAAAGAACTCTTCAAAATCAGAGATAAAAAAAAAACTCTTCCTTCAAAAATTCCAACACTCCTACACAAACACTTTGTGACAACATCACTAACCACCTAAGAGCAAAAATAGACAATACAGGAGACCATCAACCTAGCTGGGGCAAATACAACTGCGACCAGAGACACCAGATGAAAAACAGATTACAGCAAAACTCAGAACCAATTACAGAGGAAACTTTCACCACACTGATCAAGGACACCAACCTTGCAGGATCCCGAAGGGACCCCAACCTTCCGGACGTCTTCAAAGGAATCCTCAAACACAGAAACCCAGCGACACACTTCCGGAACCTAAAGAATCCATCACTCAAAAGAGGAATGGTACAGGGGGGGGCGCTGTTGAGCTGCCACAAAACGGCTGCAACTTGCTGAGCATCTGTGGAAGCTGCAGGCTGATAAACGTCTAATCCTGCATCCCGGAAACACAGATATGAGTTAAGACCATATTTCAAGTCTGAGTTGGAGCCATAACTCCTTGGAACGCCTGAGATCTGGCTCTTGTGGTCATAGGCGGCCTAATCAAATTGAAGCCAGCAAGAGCGGGCTCTCTCCGAGACCCAACGACCCAGCGAGCTGTTACGGCACCAGAGCAACTGGGATTGGAGCCAAACAAAAATCTGTTGCTATTGTGCTCTGCAGCATCCAGAGCGCAGCTGCCCTACAACTTGAGGCTGTTTCGACAGACACCCGACATTCGCAACACGGATTTGTGCATAATTGGAGCCGTGAGGGAGAACCACTGTAACACGTGGTCTGGACTGCTCCAGACATTTGCTCCAAACTGCAGCACCAAATCTGTCTCCCAATAATATAAACATCACCTAAAAGCAAAAAGCCTGGCTCTCTCAGCAGAGACAACAAACTATACCCAGAGGGGGGACCAATCGGAAGAAATAAAACACTCTGGATGGCTCTACTAGACAGCCAATCCCACCTCGCCCGGACAAAACTACTGACCTACAAACCGGGATGACCGCCTGTGAATCCCCAGCTGAGCCATTAAGCCTCAAGCAGGTGCTGGACAGTATGCAACCCGGGTTTGCTTTGATGAATGATAAGCTGGATGGCATTACGTCCAACATAAACACTCTGAATGGCAAGATGGAGAAAATAAGCAGCCAAATGGTGGAGGCAGAAACGCGAATCGGTACTGCGAAGTACGACATAACCACCCTAATTTCAAGAGCCACTACTGACTTGAAAGAAACCTTGTTCAAATGTAATTATCTGGAATCGGGCACAAAGAAGTCACATCCACATATTAGTCTACCGGAAGATTTTGGTAAAGGCCCCATGGAGGTGAGCATCGTAAATCTCCCGAAAGAATTTTGACAAGCAAAGTTATCCTCAATGTTTGCAGTAGAAAGAGAAAAAACAAGGGGGTGGGGGGCCTGGGAGTTTCTCTACTACAGGCCTATATCACGAGTGAGAGTCTCAACCAGAGTCTTTAGCTCACCATCCTTTCACAGAAGAGAAATTTCCACTATATCAGTCTTTGTCCTGCCCAAGGGCAGTCCAGCACCGAAATGCCTGGCAATTCTCTTCTGAACAAGAGTACCAACAGCAGCACCAGACACATGTTCTGGCCTGGTTGGGCCTCATCAGTGAGGTGGAGCTGTGCCTCTCTAAGAACAGTAAGCAAGGGTTCCACGTCTGGATTACCCTAGTAAATTAGGGTGAAAACCCAAAGCTACTTAATATGCAAAACCAAGGTGGGGTTCAGGGAGTTTGTCTACTACCAGCCTATATCCCCGGGTTAGAGTTTAAACCAGAGTCTTTAGCTCATCATCTTTTCACAGAAGAGAAATGTCCACTACATATCAGTCATCATTTCTCTTCTGTGAAAAGATGGTGAGCTAAAGACTCTGGTTGAGGCTCTAACCCGGAATATAGGCCGGAAGAGAGAAACAGCTGCATATTTCTGATCCTTGTATACCAACATAGGCCTGCACAGGGATGGGGCGCTAATATGGGGTGGATATTTTAATTGTACCCTGGACCCGGTGATAGATAGGTCAGATGGTAAATGTGTGCATCCAGCCCCAGCAGTAAAAGCATTGAGCACTTGTTGCAAGCATTTAAGCAGGTAGGCGTGTGGAGCATGAAGCAGGAACGGGTATTTTCCCCATCATAATGTTCCCACTAATCTCTACACGAGATTGGATTACGTGTTTACGGGAGATGAAGTGCTAGGAGAGTTTATACGGGCTGACTATAATGCTAGGGTGCTCTCGGACCACGCTACACTGGTTGTCACATGGCAGGCTCTCTCCCAGCCCCCGCTCTAGATTTCCAACTTGGAGACTCGTAGTGGAAGCACTCAGGCACAGGGTTCCGAGAGCATATAAGGGAGGAGGTGAAGGCATACTTCAGGCATAAAAAGGGCAGCGTGAACTCAGCGGGTAGACTGTGGGAGGCCTTTAAAACTTATTTTATTGATTTTGGTGGAAAAAAAACGTGCAATACAACGAGAAATCAAACTGTGGTTCAAACAAAGGAGGGGACGGTGCAAGGGGGGCAGGGGAGGGGGAGGGAACAAACAAATCAACAACAGTCTTCATGTTACAGCGAACTTACAGTGGATGGATGGGTTAGGGCCTGCGACCCAGAGTTTCAGGATGCAGGGGGGGTCGCATATGTGGGCTGTCCCTCCAGTGCTGGCATCAGGGGATAGTGTCAGTGTGATGCTGCGAGATTTCAGGGGGGTTTGTAGTCGGCGCTGAAGCGTATGTCTGAGGAGGGCCTTCCATGATTCCAGGGTGCCGCATTCAGCTTCGCCGCTTGACGTGATTCCCTCTTGCCAGGCCCTGGTTTCTGCTACTGTCCATCTCTCGAGTTCTTTGAGCCATCGTTCATGCCTGGGGTCCGACGGCGTCTTCCAGGCCATTGCAATTGTTCTCTTAGCCAGGATGCATGAGATGTCCATTAGTCTGACAGCTTGCTTGGACTTGCTAGGTATGGGGTAATTCCCCAGGAGGCACTCGCCGGGGGTCTATTTGTACCTCGTCATTCCGGCGTCCATGCAAGTCTGTTTGGCTTTGGACCATAGTGTCATCGCCTTAGTGCAAGTCCAGAACATGTGGAGCATGTCCGCTTTATCATTCCCACACCATGGGCATGCAGGGGAGGATGTCTTATTGAAGGAGGCGACCCTATGAGGGGTCATGTATGTCCTGTACAGGACGTTCAGTTGAATCTGACCGAATCTGGTATTCCTGGACACTTTTTTGGGAAATATTAGCGCTCTCTCCCATTCTTTATCCGTGATCGGGGTCCCAAGATCCGCTTCCCATTTCGCTCTCAGTTCTTTGCCTTTAGGGTTAGGTTTGTCGCATAGTCTGCTGTAGAGTCTGGAGACTGTTCTCCAGCCATCCGAGAGGTCATGCATTTCTTGAAGTAGAGGGTTAGGGGAGGGTTCCTCCGGCCAGCCGGTCCACTGTTTCTTGGCAGTCTGTTTAAGGCGGTGGTACCAGAGGAACTGGCCCGGGGGTATTCCTTCGGCGGCCTCAAGAGATTCAAAGTCCCTGAATTCCCCTTCCTCGTACATGTCGCCCCATGTGTATATGCCGGCTTCTTCCCACCTCCTTGCCGTAGAGAGGTCTGCATCCGTTCGGCAGGTGTCTGCTAAGATGGGGTTATCCGGGGAATATGGGTGTTGTACTCTCCTGATGTAGCAGGACCTGGCCCATATCTTCCTTCCCAGGTCAATCAGTTGTGAGGTGACCAGGGATTTAAAATGGTGGTGAGAGGGGCAGCCATATCAAAGTCAAAGGGGATACAAGATGTCATTTTCTGAGATTTATAGGTGACTGAGAGCAAGTTAGAAGATATAGCGCAAACAGGTGATACGTCTCTACAAGAAGGAAAGGACGAGGAGGTGACCAGCATACAGCAAGAATGCCGGAGGCATTGGGATAGGTTAAGTAATTTAAGATATAGGAAATACATTGAGCGACAACACGCAGAAGGGGACCAGCCGGGTCGCTTGCTAGCTTTGCTCTATAAAAGCGAGAACAAACGGGAACCAGTCAGTGCAATCGCAGGAATGGATGGGGGGATGCAGGAAAGACAGGAAGGGGTAAATACATGTTTTTTTTCGAATACTATAAGAGTTTGTATGAAGAGACCTCGGAGTGTGACGTGGCAGGGATACAGGATGCACTGTCCGAGATCAACCTACCCAAGCTCAGTGTGGAAGAGCGTGATAGATTAGGAGGTCCCCATTACAATCGATGAATTGGAACAGGTGATCAAAATACTGCCAACGGGCAAAGCCCCAGGGGCAGATGTGCTCCCAAGTGAATGTTATAAGGAATTCAAGACGGGGGCGTGGCCTGATGTTCAGGATGTGAGGACGCTGTTCCCTTGAGCTCCGGCCGAGCCGCGCAGTCCGATCCTGTTTTGGGTACCGAAAATCCATCCATATAACCCATCCTTCGGTGCAGTTGTACATCAGGCGATTAGCTGCACCCTACGACTTGTTCCGACAAAAATCGGAGACCAGGGAACATCTGCGACGCTTCGGCCCGGCCCCCCCTGTCCCCTGAGGGAGGCGCACAAGAACTGGCCGAGCCGCGCAGTCGCATCCCGTTTCGGGTGCTGTGGGCTCACCTGCATCATCCACCCTTTGGTGCAGTCGTACATCAGGCGATTGGCTGCACCCGGCGATTTGTTCCGACAAAAATCGGAGATCGGGGGCACGCTGGGACGCTCCGGTCCGGCTCCCCCTGTCCCCTGTGAGAGACACCCAAGATGGCGGCCGTGTCGATCTGACGATCCCAGAGCGGCCCCAGAGCGGACAAGGAGTTTGCACCCCAAAGGAGCCTGATCCCAGCCGCCCAGACACCTCTCCCATTGTTCTCTGCTGCCGGGGGTTGCGGGGTGCCGGTGGCCCCCATCGATACACCGGCTGGGGACCGTGTCTGAGCGCCTGGTGCTGGTGCTCCCGCGGCAAACGGAGCTGGAGTGCGACTGGAGGGGGACCACCGTGACGGGACCGTCGGACTCTCTGGGCCACCTGCTACAACCCCGGCCTGGGGCGCCTAGGGCGGATTTCCCACTTCCCGGGGAGCGGAGCTTCCTGCCCGCGCAGACCTGCTCATCTCGACCTGGGACCGGCGGCTGGCTCCTGGTCCACCTGAACCATTACTCTCACAGGTGAGACCTTCCTTCTCTGAAGAACAGACTTCACTACATTGCTCAGGCCGGGTCATATCCTGCAGGCTGGGCCCAACAACCTACTCACCAGGTTGCAGGACCGCGCCTGCCCACCCCGAGCAACACAAAAAGGCCACGCTGCGCCGCTCCCCCTGACCTCCCTCCTCCTGCATCCCCCTAGCCCACCATACTACATCAGGGGATCGGACCAGCAATGCAGGCAACGATGTCACCCTGAGCGACTCAGGCCTCAGTTTCTCCTGTCCTACTAAAGCAGGGCGACCGCATCCTCCGAGCGCCCGGATCCCAGACCACATAAAGCCTAGTAGCCCCGCACTTCTACGTGCTGTCACAATCAAGCCGGAAAAGAAGAGCGCAGCTGCTTGCCCCGACAGGGACCTCGGAATCCTCTGTGCTACCAACCAGGATCGAGACAATCCACCATGGCCGCAGCAAGAAACAAAGCCAAAAATGCCACTTTAGATCCTTTTGTCACGTCGAAATCTCACCCCACCGCCCAGATCACACCGGACGACCCAGCAGCACGGGATAGCCCGGACACCAGACACAATCAGCTGCTGGGGGCGATTGAGGCCCTAAAATCATTCATAGACACGAAGATCGGCGAAGTAAAAGCCGACATCCAGCTGATAAGGCAAGATGCCCGCAACCTAACGGAACGTGTCACCATTGTGGAGTCCTCTCAGGAGGACATGGCAAGTGAATCGGCAGCCCTGAAATCCGAAGTCGCAGACCTTAAACATAAGGTGGCCCTGCTGGAGGCGAGGTCCGAGGAGGCGGAGGGCCGTGCTAGACGCAGTAACATTAGGATACTGGGCGTACCGGAGGGGACGGAGACTGCTGACCCGACGGCCTTCGTGGAATCCTTAATTCAACAAGAGATCGGGGTGGAAAACCTCTCATAGGGCTTCGCCATAGAGAGCTCACAGATCGCTCCAGAAGAAACCCCCCCCAGGCTCCTACCCTCGCCCCATCATAGCGAAGGTCCTCAACTTCCGAGAACGGGAGGTGATCCTGAAATTCTCGAGGGAGGGCGGAGAAATAGAGCGAGGCAACTCAAGAATCACGATATACCCCGATTACACTCAGTCGGTTCAGAGAGCGAGGAACTCTTTTGTCCCAGTTAAGGCCAGGCTAAGGAAACTAAACCTAAAATATATGCTGCTCTATCCCTCCAGGCTGAAGGTAATTTATAAAGGAAAAGCAATATTTCTCGAGACACCAGCCGCGGCTAACATGTGGATGGAACATAATAACCTGGCCGAGGTTCCTAGAGAAATCCTCCCATGGGAAACTTAATGAAGGTACTCGAGGATGAGGGCTGCACGCCCCGTCACAGGTGCTTGCACCCTTCCACAAAATACCTGAGAGCTCAGGAAATCCCCATCACCGAAGCAAAACTACAGTGTGAGAAGCTAAATGACTGCGGGGCTCACCCGATCTCCCACGCATGGACACAGACCACAACCCCACGAAAGACCAGTGCAGGCTAGTTGCCAGCACACACCTACTCGCGCCAGACACCCGGATTGGGACAGGCAGCGCAAGAGCACCTGAGCACTCCACCTTTGTGTCAGTTGCTGGGTGCACCAGTTAGAATTGTTCCACACAAGTTGTTATTGTTTTGACTGCCCTAACTCTGAGGACCTTCGACCAAACGGAAACGAACCCAATACTAACCACTGGAGTTGACCACTCCACACAACCAGAACCAAACATGGCTCACAATAACATACGATCAAGCCGCAGAGAGGACATAGACCTCTTCTCGACAATTAATGCAACCATGCAATGGCGTCAAAACTTAAGGTAATCACATGGAACGTCAGAGGGATGGGGTCCTACCTCCGGAGAAATCGAATGCACTCTTACCTGAAGAGGAAGAAGGTATCAGTTGCCCTCCTACAAGAAACACACCTCTCTGCTGACTCTGCAGATAAGTTATCAAATTACTGGGGGGGCCAAGGTAACGGCTCATCCTACTCGAAGTACGCAAGAGGAGTGTACACATGGGTGAGCCCAGACACACCATTTCAACAGTTGGGGGTAGAATCGGATAATGAAGGCAGGTACTTGCTGGTGTGGGGCATGCTGGAGAGCACTCGAATATGTATAATGAACTCATACTTCCCCCAACATGGCATACCTTCTTACCTCAAGAAGTTATGCGCCAAAGTCATGCTCCATAGGGACTACACCCTGCTGTGGGAAGGCGATTTCAATTGCGTCATGAATGTGGAAATGGACAGATCCACCACACCACAAATACACAATAACCCCCCTGCTCTGGCCCTCCATAGAGCAATCGAGGACTTGCATTTAGTCGACATCTGGCGAGACCTCCACCCCACTGATAGATCCTACTCATTCTACTCGGCCCCCCACAGCCTGCACACCAGGATAGATTACCTCTTTATAAATGATGAGCTAACCCCTCAGGTAGAGTCCGCAGATTACCTGGGCAGATCAATTTCGGATCATTCCCCACTAATAATTCAACTCTGCCTGCGACCCCCCCTACCTCCTATCCCAAAGTGGCGTATGCCAGTGGAGACATTAACTGACCCCGCATTCAGGGAGTCCCTGGCCGAGAAACTAGAAGAGTATATAGAGATCAATAAGGGATCAGTTGAAAAATGGAGCACTCTCTGGGAAGCAATGAAGGTGGTGACAAGGGGAGAGGTGATTGCCGAGGAAGGTGGATTCAGGAAGCAATTGAGAAAGGAACTAGAGGCCGAGGAGGAAAAGATCAGGCACCTCGAAAACAATTCCCCCCCCACAATTGAGACAGAAATCAAGCTGAGGGAGATCAGGGAGGAATGCAGAACCGCATGGGAGAGGCTCTCGAAATTTGACTTCTCTACTTGCACCATGAAAGCTCATAAAGAAGCGGATAAACCAGGCAGGATACTAGCCTGGCTGTGCAGGAAGGAACACCCGAAGCAGGCCCTTACGGCGATCAGAGACGATAATGGCATAGTCCACAGAACACAACAAGCAATAAATGATGTTTTCTCCGACTTCTATGCGGAACTGTATGCACATAGTGACCAAATTCCCGAAGCAGACATAAGAGACACCCTGGCAGAAGTTGGCCTACCTAAACTGAACCAGGAGCAAAGAAATATGCTGGGAGAGAACATCACGATCGAAGACATTACCGAGGCGATCAGATCCCTCTCCACGAGTAAAACCCCTGGAACCGATGGCCTTACCCCAGAGTTTTACAAGGCATACGAAGAGATCCTGTCTCCCATACTGCATGAAGTCTATGCGGAGGCATTCGAGACTGGCACGCTACCAGGCACTATGAGAGAAACCCTCATAGTGCCAATGCTCAAGCCTGGCAAACCACCTGAAAAATGTGACTCGTATCGCCCACTAGCGCTTCTGAACTACGATAGCAAAATACTTACAACCATATTGGCTAAGAGGCTCTCAAAGGTGATGGGTTCCCTGGTACACATAGACCAGTGCGGCTTTGTCCCTGGACGCAACACTACAGCCAACCTCAGAAGGTTCCAGCACATAATGGCACAAACAGAGGAATGCAAAGAAGACCTAGCGGTACTCTCGCTTGATGCCATAAAGGCTTTTGATTCAATTTTCTGGGAGTGGCTGATCGAAACCTTGAGAGAGTTTGGAATGGGCGAATACTTTATCCGATGGGTCAAGGTACTCTATAATAACCCAGTGGCAAGAGTTAAGACAGGGGGCTTGGTGTCAGGGGCCTGGGCTATTCAGAGGGGGAGCAGACAGGGATGCCCGCTCTCGCCAATGTTATATATCCTAGGTCTGGAACCAGTAGAAATTTATTTCAGGAAACAGCTTTTTGACGCAGGCATAAGCATCGGTGGTACAGACAATATCATCTCCCTGTATGCAGATGATGTTCTTTTATATCTTCGAGACCCCCAGGAGAATGCCCTGACAGCTCTAGACATCCTAGATAACTTTTCGAAATACTCAGGCATAAAGTTCAGTCGGCAGAAATCATCCGCCTTCCCTCTGGCTGGTCTCAGGGGAAAGAGCACAGAAGAACTCCCCGAGATCGGGATTCAATGGCAAGGGGAGGCCTTTCGCTACCTTGGCCTTACCATCAAGCACACACCAATCTCCACCCACGAGTGCAACACTGAGGCCGCATTATCGGGGGTACGAAGATCCGTCAAATTTTGGTCGAAACTACCGCTCTCTGTGATGGGCAGAGCTGCAATATCTAAAATGATAATATTACCTAGATTCCTCTATTACTTCACCAATATAACATTCTACATTCCCCCATCCTTCAGGAAGCTGGAATCCTTGATCATAGATTTTCTTTGGGGACGAACCAGGCACAGGCTCACACTGAACATCCTCACACTTCCCTACTCTACAGGTGTTATCCAGCTACCCGATTTCCAAAGATACTATCTAGCTGCACAATTATCACATGTCGCCAAGTGGCTGTGCGACGAGCCCTCAGCCGAGACAAACCTTCTCTGCCAACTAACCTCACCCTTGCATCCTAAAGAACTAATATGGAACACCAGAATGGGGCCTCCTGACCCGCCCATAATCGTGCAGGTGGGTCGACAGGTATGGAAAAAGGTTAGCTCTATGCTGGGGCTGCAGCACCCGTACTCACCTGAGATTCCCATCCTAGCAGACGTATGTAAAGTCCCCGGCGACTTACCAATAATGAGGAGATGGGAGAACTTTGGCATCTACACGTGGGGCGATATGTTCGAAGAAGGGCTATTCAGAGACTTTGAATCACTGCAAGGGAAAGACGGGCTCAACCCGAGCCACTTCTTATGGTACCAAAAGGTGAAACTTATCGCCAAGGAGAAATGGAATGTGTGGCCCGAGGAGCCTGAAACACACGCCCTGGTACAGGAGATATACGGAGTTAGCAATGGTTGGAAACCGACATCAAGGTTATACACCCAAATTAATGACAGGCCCAACCCAAGAAGTGCATGTTTGAAAGAGAGATGGGAGTCCGACTTGGGGACCGAAATCACAGAAGGAGAATGGTCGAGAGCCCTAGCATACCCGAAGGAGGTATCTAGGAACGCTAGATTCAGGCTAATTCAACTCAATGTCCTCTATAGGACTTACATGTCCCCACACAGAGTATCCACCTTCAATGATAGAGTCAGCCCGACATGCCCATGGTGCCCCTCTGACCGTGCTGATATGATCCACATGTTTTGGACTTGCCCTAAGTCTCAGAAACTATGGTTCGCCGCTGAACAGACCTGTAGGAAAGCTGGCCTGGAGGTATATGAATGGACACCGAAAGAGTGCCTCCTAGGCACCTACCCGAGGCTGAGCAAAATCAAGCACTTAGTGAAGCTAATGGACATAGCATGTGTGCTTACAAAAAGAATGATCGCAATGGCCTGGAAATCCTCAGTAGGCCCCAGGTACGAACCTTGGATCAAGGAGATGGAAAGATGGACGGCAGCAGAAACTAGAGCATGGGAGGAAGGGAATAACCGGGGTGGGGAAGACTCGAGCACCACACTGGAGGCCTGGAAGACCCTTCTGAGAGACATGATCTTCTCCACGAGCTACAAACCCCCCTGAATCAACCCCACGCACTTTGCAGAACGGCCTAATCCATGTACTGAGCATCCATCCCACACACACACACTCCCTCCCTCCCCCCCCCACGTTCCATGACGACCAGACAGAGCCCAATGGAGTAGAGGCTGGGGTTCGACTACGAAAACAAGGATCGCAATAACTCAGAGCCTAAAGGACAGTCACTGTTACCACTGTGATTTGTAACTCAAGCATTGACACAAACCATGACTGTAATGGTTCGAAGTATAACCGTATATGCCAAATGCCAATAAAAACATTTAAAAAAATAAGGAATTCAAGACAGACATCCTAATTCCACTGCTCGAAATGCTTAATGAATCACTGGAAGCGGGCAGATTGCCCAAGTCCTTGAGGGAGTCGTTGATATTCCCCTTCTGAAAGCGAATAAGCCAGATACAGACTGTGGCTCATATAGAACCCTGTTGTTGCTGAATCAAGATGGGAAGATAATCACATTGGTGATGGCGCTCAGGCTCAGACCGATTATAGCTAAATTTATACATTCAGACCAGACAGGATATGTCCCGCATAGGAATATTACCCTTCACTTGGACAGATTGCACCACGTGATAGATTGTACTCAAGGTGGTACACAACAATGTGTGGTAGCATCGCTGGATGTGGTCAATGCGTTTGATTCGGTCAGATGGCCATGGCTGCTAGCAGTGCTGGAGAGGTTCAGTATGGGACCGACATATTAAATGGGTGCGTCTGTCGTATAACGAACCAGTAGCCAGAGTCAAGATGGGCACAATCATCTCGGAAAAATGGAAATTAAGTAAGGGTACTAGACAGGGGTGTCCGTGCTCTCCGATGCTCTCCATTCTGGCATTAGAGGCATATTTACGAGATGAATATGGGGCGGCAAGTATAGATACACCGGGAGGAAGGCATTTCCTCTCATGGTATGCAGACAATACGCTGCTTTACTTACAACATCCCGAGACAAATGTACAATATATTCGAGATGTCATGAAGCAATACTCTGTTTTATCGGGTATAACAATTAACCCACAAAAATAGAGCCTGTTGGCACTAGGAGGTTATATGGGAAAGCCTGTGCGCGCTGCTGATTAAATGGGAACCAGACACGTTCCGTTACTTGGGGGGTGGACATTTATCATGATCCTCAGACAGAACACATACAGGACAAAGGGAGAGCGATGAACGCCATTAAGAATTCTATTTCCTTCTGGGCAAGATTGCCGCTATCCATGATGGGTCGAGCAGCGCTGCTGAAGATGGTGGTACTCCCAAGACTCCTTCACTTTCTCTGACGAATGTTTGTTTGCGATACTGAGATCATGCACTCGTCCAGATTGATGAAACTGGGGTGCGTAATGTGGTGTACAGCCTGCCAGTTAATGGGTAATGGCACACCGTATTCCCCGCAGATTCCGCTTGTGGCGTTAGAAGGGGTGAATGTGAGGAAATACTGGGAACCTAAAAGGGGTGGCTTCAGCAGGAGATCTGATAAAGGAATGGGTGCCTAAAAAGTTTGAGTTGGTAGAGGAAACCGGGGTGCATATGGGGTAACACCTTACACACACCTGCCTTCTGAGGTATACGAGACACAGATGGCCCGAGACAGCAGCTCCGCTGCAGGTAGAGGAAACGATTGAGACATTTTATGATATATCAGAAGGCAGGCACAAAGTCTCGCGAATAGATGAGTTTCTAATGTTGAAAGTTGGGAAAGGACTGAAGCAGAAAAAACGGCAATGGGAGGCAGACCTGGAAGAAACAATATCCGATGCAATGTGGGTAAGAGCTATAGGGTATCATAAAAAGGTGTCCATAAATGCAAGGCTCCAGCAGATCCAACCACACATACTCCACAGAGCATATTTAACCGCGATAAGGATAGCGAAATTTAGCCAAGCAGCGACACAATCATGTCCGAAATGTGGGGAGGTGAATGCGGATTCGGTCCACATGTTCTGGTCCTGCAGAGATAAGTGGGTTGTGGGAGGAGACAGCTCAAGTATTGGCAAAGGCAGATATTACCTTGGATATTAGGACCCCCTGGCCTGTTTGCTGGGTGGTTTTGCAAGATCTAAAACAGCCAAACATGTAAGTAAACTGAAGGACCTAGCATACGTATTGGTGAAATGCATAATACCGATGGGATGGAAAGACCTCTGGTGCAAGAATGGTGGCGGGACCTGTTGAAGTGTGCAAATGTGAAAACAGTGGTGTGGCAAGACGCAATGAGTAGAAACTCAGACTAGGAAGAGGAAGTGGCAGGGGTGGGGGGTTGGAAGCTTGGAGACAGTTGGTTACAGATCTGACCAATTCCACAGCAGACGGCAGAGTATTGGCATCCAGCCCCGCATAGGAGAGGGTAGGCGCAGGAGTGTTGGGTGTGGAATGAACAGTAATTATGTGTTGTCGAGTGGGCTGGAGGGGGGTTGGGGTAACAAGGTTTTAAACAGACTTGTTACATATTGTGATGCGACGAATACTATGATGCAATGTCTGTATATTAAAAAATACAAAAAGAATGGTTTTAAAAAAAAATAGATACGTTTGCGAACTTCTGTGCAGGTGAATGGATTCACACAAGCAGCACAGAACCACAAATCTTTACGCCAATTCCTTAATCACTATGTGAAAGTAAAGACAAAATTAGAATTAAAACTTGCAAACCATGGACTTCTGTCCAGTGCACAATTACACTGGACTGTGAAGACATTCATTAGCCTGCATTTCAGGACCTGCTTGCAAAAGCAGCTTCCACCACATCAAAATGTTAGCAACACTCCATTCCACTATACGGAAACCATTCCACTATACGGAATCTTCTCCAGAGACTGTACCATGCAAAAAGTCCTGCAACATTTTCATAACGTTCTCCTACATGGCACAACCAAATAACTCCTTCAACAAATAGGCCACATCCAAAGTAAATAGTTTGGAAGTGAAGATCACTTAGAAAATTCAGTAACTTCAAGGAAGAGTAGCGAAATTTTTACAAATATTGATCTTCTAATAAAAACAAACAAAAAAATAGCAAAGTTTAAAAGCATCTGCTGGAGTACAAAACCAAGTATGTGTGTGTTGTCGCACGACTTCATAAAAAGGAGCACAAAAACTGTACATATAAAACATAAAAAATAGAAGACAATGAGGAATCCCAATGGTTCTAATTAGCTCTAGGAGAAGATCTGATGAAAGATGCACAGAAATAACAGAATCAGAATACCGCTCTTTACGAATGTATTCTGAAGATCCCAGATTCAGAAAGAAAATGTTGCATAGTCCACTTCCTGTCCGAAAGTGAACAAGCAAGTCTATTTTACGGAGTTGCACACACATTGAAAACAGGCTCCAATTTCTTAGACATGTCTGCTACCCAACTACTTCAAAAGATAACACAAAGATGAAGTTTTGCAATCAAGTATCACAAATCTCTTGCCAAACATGCGTGGTACAAAAGAATACTGGTTCCGACGTCACGCTGATATACGGTGTATGCTAAGGAACCTTGGCCCAACCACATGGTTTGTGACTTAGTTGTGCAGAATATGCATGGGATGACTTGCACGATTACCTATGTATAGCGAACCAAAACAAAGAAGGTATAGACATAAAAACACCAGGAGAACTCTGCTCTCTTGACCCTGTAAATGTTTCAAGATACTTTCCCACCAGTTTGTTGCCACGCTGCACTTCATCTGTAATAAAAATATTCCTCCCCTCTTAGAAGTGGAACACTTCTTTTAGAGAAATAAATATCAATCCAGTGGAGCATCACATGCTTTTGTGGATAAAAGATGCTCCTAAATTTGGTCATGACAGTGATGTCACTGTTTTACAGTTTTTTTTTCCTCACAAATAGATAACCTGCAACATCTCTTCAGAAACCACACATAGTGAGCTACGTGCACAAATGTTACGCTTCCAAACCAAAGCAGCGAAAACAGAGCTAAAATACCTCTGGGGTGACATATCATCTGACAAAACACGGTCACAAAAATTGTACAGCTTTGGCATAAAAATAATCTCCCATAACACCAAAGAGAAGGAACAGTGAGAAATGGACACTGGCAGCAGAGTGGTCCGCCAGGTCTGGGGGCGACAAGGGAGAAAGAGGACCTGCAAGCTACCAGGAGAATAACAAGGGAAAGACGATGGATGGACCTCCCAAACCAGCACATCAGGGAGGGGAAAACCATAAAGGCCGATGGGAATGAGTGGGCCGCTGGAATCTGCAAGACACAGGAACCGAGATGAACTAAACGTGGTGACATGGAATGTCAGAGGACTAAAGGCCTACGTCAAGAGACTGGGGGTCTACGCTTGGCTAAACAAAGCGAAAGTCCACATCGCAATGCTGCAGGAGACCCACCCGACGGCTGAAAAGCAAGCCAAAGTGGCCAAGAAGTGGGGCGGCCAGATATACAGCTCTACATACTCTAATTATGCAAGAGGGGTAGCAACCTGGATTGCCCCGTGCATCCCATTCCTAAACAGGAGAGAGATGCCGAAGGCAGGGTCCTGATCGTTCACGGAATGCTGGAGAACCGGGAAGTGTGTCTGGTAAATACCTACGTCCCAAACCAAGATGCAACAGATTTCTTTAAATCACTCACACCCCGGCTGGCCCCGTACAGGAATGCCACGACCATCTGGGCCGGAGATCTTAATTGCACATTGGATCCCAGGCTGGACCGGTCGGACGACAAACACAAAATAGCTGCGCCACCAGCGCGGGTGCTGCAGAAGATACTGGACCAACTCGAGCTAGAAGACGTCTGGAGAAAGGTACATGGGGGCGAAGGGGGATACACGCACTGTAGCGCCCCACACGGGACATTGAATTGACTATTTACTTACAGGCAAAGAGACACTAGGTGAATTCACTGGGGCACACATTGACGCACGAATCCTGTCTGACCACGCCCAACTGGGGGCAACATCGGTGCACACATACAGGAAAGCCCCCATACCCACGTGGAGACTTAGGGCGGAAGCACTCCTAGAAGGGGATTTCCAAGATCATATCCAAACCAATACAATAGACGACTATTTCAAGCACAACATAGGTAGCGTGGACAGCACGGGAATGACTCGGGAGGCCTTTAAGGTGGTGATCAGAGGGGAGGCGATTGGGAAAACGGGAGGCCTTAGAAGAGAAACCCTGGCTGAATTGGATGAGATAGACAAGAAGATAGAGAGGGCGGAAGCACGGGCGGGGAGAAACGGGCGAGCTTACCTCTCTGAGACAACAGTGTACGGCGGCCTCGAAGAGACTAGGGCGGTTAGATTATGGGAAGTACATACAGAGGTTGCATGCAGAAGGGGATAAGCCTAGTAGACTTCTCGCCTGGCTGACCAAACAGGAGACCAAGCGAGAACCGGTAAACGCAATTCGAAACAGTCAGGGGGAGGTTGAAAGGTCCCAGGAGGGTATAAATACAGTGTTCTCGCAATTCTATGAGAAACTATACACCAAAGTACAGGAAGCAGAAGAGGGAGACCTTGAGGACGCATTTGCGGAAATCAAGCTCCCACGACCGTCGGAGGAGCAGGCCCAAATGTTGGTCGCCCCCCTCACTGTGGAGGAACTGTTGGAGGTCATCACCCAGTTGCCGACAGGAAAGTCCCCGGGGCCTGACGGGTTACCAGGGGAATTCTATAAAATATATAAAGACAGCTTGGCCCGAGACTACTAGAGACACTAGAGGGAGCATATACGAGAGTGGCCGTCTCCCAGCCAGTATGTCAGAATCTGTAATAGTCCCGATACTTAAAGCAGGGAAACCGCCCCTCGAGTGTGGATCTTACAGACCAATCCCTCTGATAAATCAAGATTCCAAGATACTGACAGCGGCATTGGCCAACCGGCTAAAAAGGGCAATATCCACACTGATACACCCAGCCCAGTCGGGGTATATGCCGGAATGGAACAGCATGGAATCTCCGGAGATTCCATCACGTCATTGACAAGACGAACCAAGAAGAGGGGGAATTTGCAGTGGCGTCATTAGATGCAATTAAAGCATTTTATTCTGTGAACTGGGACTGGCTTCTGGTGGCGCCCTCCCACTTTGGGATAGGCAGGGGGTTCCTACGCTGGATAAAGCTGCGGTATAGGGACCCGAGGACCAGAGTTAAGACAGGCAGGCATGTCTCAGGGGAGTGGAGCATAGGGCGGGGTACGAAGCAGGGGTGCCCGCTGTTCCCGACGCTATACATATTGGCTTTGGAACCGTTTGCGGCCTTCCTGAGGGCGGAGTACGGGGACACCGGCCTAGTGATAGACGGGGAAATACACCAGATTTCAATATAGTCATATATAGGCAGACGACATACTGCTCTACGTCCAAGACCCACGTACTCACCTGCCGGACCTACTAGAGGCACTGGGAGCGTTTGGCAGATTATCTGGAATCACCATCAACAAGGGGAAATCCTCACTGTTCCCCCTGGCGTGCCTGAGGGCAACAACATCAGACCAGCTGCCACAACTGGGCCTGACATGGACCCCAATCACCTTCAGATACCTGGGGGTGGACATATACCACAACACTACGGAAACACACATGGCCAACACACAGGCAGCCTTGGACAAAATAGAGAACGCCATGCAGTTCTGGAAAACACTACCGCTGGGGATGATAGGCTGGGAGGCCCTAATGAAGATGATAGTTTTACCCCGCTCCTACTCCTATATTATTTTACCAACATCCCCTACAACATCCCTGGATCCTTTTTCAGACGACTGCACTCCATGACAAGGGTCTTCCTGTGGGGAGGAGGGAGAAACAGGGTAGCATTAAGCACTTTACAAAGGGGCTACGAATGGGGAGGGATTAAGCTCCTGGACTTTGAGCGATACTATTTGGCTGCACAACTTCAGTTCGTGGTCCGGTGGCTGGGGGAGGATACCTCCATAGACGCAATACTGTTTCGACCATCGCTCCAGCAATACTATCTAAAAGAACTCCTGTGGATAAACGAGACCCAGGCAAAAACCCTTCCCAGAAGAGCCCAACTAGGCCGGACACTGTGGAAAAGAGCGTGGAAAGCGCAGGAAATGAGAGATCCCTGTTCAAGGTACATCCCCCTGGCAGGACTGGTAGACACCCGTATAGCAAGCCTGGCAACGTTCAGGACACAGTGGGAAGACAAAGGAGCGGCCCAAATAGGTGACCTGTGGCAAGAAGGACACTGGGTAGACTTCCAGATCCTGGCGGAGGAGCAAGACATACACAGTGGACAATTTATACTGTATAATAGCATGGTAAAGGAATAAGAAAGAGGTGGGAGAGCCTGCCGGAAAAGGAGGACATGGGAGGGCCGCTGGACGCCTGGTTTGATGCATCCGAGGGGACACACACTGTGTCCAGACTCTATGAACAACTGTTGGGCACCATCAACTCTAGGACACTGAATAGTCGAACAAAATGGGAGGAGGAACTCCAGTGACCCCTCAAGGACGAAGAATGGGACAGAGCCCTCCAATACGCGGAGAAAGTTTCCAGAAACGCAAGGTTCAGGCAGCTGCAACTCTACATAGTGCACAGGGCATACTTAACGCCTAAAAGAATGTCGAACATGGGGGACAAACAAATACGGAGCTGCCCACGCTGCCAGGAAGAACAGGCAGATATGGTGCACATGTTTTGGACCTGCCCGGGAGTGACAGCCTTCTGGAATACGATACAGGAAAGAGCGTCGAAGGCAGGAATCCATATGCAAGCCTGGTCGCCGGCGTCCTACATACTGGACCTGTTCCCGAGGGGCGATAAGCAGAGGGCCCACGTGGCAAAGATGAAAGACTTGATAACGATACTGGCGAAAACGCCACATCGCAATGGCATGGAAAGCAAGCGCTGGACCCTCGATCGAAAGCTGGTGGGCGGACCTACAAAAATGGGCAGTAGCAGAAACAACGGTCTGGACCAGGGCCTCGCAAAGGGGAGAAAATAACAGTGGGGCCAGAATACTAGCGTGGAACACTCTGGTACAGGACCCATTTGGAAACAACGATGAAAACAGCACAACGGATTCAAGTGAGCCGGGAGGGGAAAAGAACTGTCCCATCCGCACCCGTGTGCAGCACACAGACCGGAACTAGGACACCATGATGGAGGAGGAGGGAGCCTAGCCGTAACCTGAACGGATAATGCGTAACATGAACTCAAACCCGAAAGTGCGAGAGCAAATGTTGTGAGTTGTTGTTTATTTGTTTGTGTTAGTTTGTTGTTAAATGAAAATAAAGAAAAATTGTTTAAAAAAAAATAATAATAATCTCCCATAGAGAATGTGGATGCTATGAAGCAACAGACCGTTTAACAAGTACAGCCTTATATGGCAAATCTGAACATAGTTTGGCTAAGCCTTGGTCCAGGTGCATCCATCCAACAATTAGTTTTGCAAAATTGGTTAGCAGAAATTGCTAAATAAAAAATAAAACGAGGGTTAGCAATCCGACCTAAATGATTAGCAATTTTCATATCTTTATTTTTAAAGGGATGATTAGTTAATTGCAACAAGGCAATTGCCTAAATAAGGTACAGTTGCATCTAACAATGAAATGTTTTACAGCAGTAATTTCTGGGCCTTTTTAACCGTGCAGCGCAGGCACCATCAATTTATCACGTTGACATTCAAACAACATTTAGAAGGCCTCGTGCCTGCAGGCGATCAGTGCAGGGACAACTGCTAGCAAAGGGCTAGGAATCATATTCCAGACAATCATCAAGCGGGGTAAATATTATTCCCAGACACTTGATAGCACACAGCTTGTGGGTATATGCCTACTAAATGCTTGTTGAAGCACGGGTGGCAGCAAATCACTGCAGTCCAGTGGTGGCATAAGGGCCTTTAAAACTTTTCAGTTGAAAGGGGCCTGAGCCTCCGGGAGGTCCCCCAGCAGCTGCCTCCATGTTGGCAGTCGGGAATCTTATGACACAGCAACAAACTTCTTGTGTTCCATTCTTTAAATGTACACTTTGCAGTGTACACCTAACACGCTGCATTAACTGGAGTCCTTCAGGCCATCACTTTCCTTTTGCCTTTGTGGTACCTAGAAGTATTCTTATTGCCTTGTTGCCTTTTTAGTCCGGTGGCTCTACAATAGCCCCTTGCTACTAAAGAAGGATCAATTTAGTGTTTCAGTTCCCTGCTGTTTGGCAGTCTTGTGATAATTTGCAGCCATTAAGCCCCTGGTTGTATTTTATGGTCTTCATTAGAATGTAAGCATGGGTGCCTCGGACTTCCTCAGCTCCAGGCAAAGGGGCCCCCTAACAACATATTGAAATGGGCACGCCGAGCCATGACTTCTTCAGCGGGCCCTGCTGCAATACAGCACATCAAAGACATTCCAGAAGGCCTCATGCCTGAAGATTGTTATCAGTGCCGGGATGACCATTAGCAAATGGCTGGGAATAATAGATCTCCCATCAATCATAAGGCAGGAGAATTATTTCCAGACACTTGACAGCACACAACCTGCACTGATAACACAGCCTGCAGCCAGACCTGCCTAACTTCTGCGATTGTCCAGAATCCCCCAAATTTTCATCCTCTTCTCCGGGGTCTCCAGGGAAGAGCATAATGTCTCTGGGATTGTCAGGGCCTGCAATAAAAGCAATGTGTTTCGTCCCTCAGCAGTGATCAGAGGATGCGGGTGAAGGAAAGGGTGCACAATGCTGCCCAGTCAGCAAGGCCCACAGGACCCCCACCGTGGCATTTAAAGAACACACGACTTGAGCAGGCATTGGCTATTTTGAACCAGAAAGCCCAAATAAAAGGTCTCGCTAAGTTATGTTATCTTGAATTTGTATAGCGCTTCCTATCAAAGTGCTAATGACAGTATTTTTTGTTATGTGGCTTCAAGTATTGACAGATCTATTGCACCTTAAGGTTATTCTTGTAAGCATTTGCCCCCTTAATGTGGGGCGAGGCGAGGCGAGGACAGAAGTTAAAGTAATTAGAGATCCTGCAAAGCACAGACTGCAGACATCTCAGGCTTTTTGATTTTCAAATGTAGGTAAGTCTGCCTGCATAATAGCTTGTAAATGTTGTTTGAAGTATGGTGCAGAAGCAAATCACTGCAGCGCTGTGCTTCAAAGAAGATTAAGAAGGCAACATGCCTGCAGGCTGCGTCAGTCCTATGGCAGTGTGACCCTCGCACTAATAACACTGCCTGCAGGCCCAAGATTTTCTAAATGTTTTTGAAGAGCGAGACAGCAGCAGACCACTGCAGTCCTTCACTTCAAAGAACATTAAGAAGGCAATATGCCTGCAGGCTGTGTTGTCAGTGCTAGGGAAGTGTGAGCCCCGCACTAATAACAAAGCCAGCAGGCACAAGGCTTTCTAAATATTCTTTGAAGCGCCAGATGGCAGCAGCAAATGACTGCTGTCCCGTGCTTCAAAGACCCATTTTTTTTACATGTTTTTATTTTATTTATAATGTGCCTATACAGCCAAACAGTGATTTGAGGCACATCAAGACAAGGGGTGTCGGGAGAGGGGTCCGGGTGGGGGGGGGGGGTTTGAACAGGGAAGAAAAAGCTGTGAGACATTCGGAACGTGCAAGTGCTGCAATGTGAAAGCAGGGGAGAGGTGGGGGGTAAGGGAGTGCAGGACAGGGAGGAACAAGGGTGAAGAACAAACAAACAGACCTACTCAGACATGAGGCAATTCGCGTCGTGGAAGTGCTGTAGCATAAGAAGGGGAGAGGGGGAGAAGGGGAGAAGGGGCGGTGCAGGTCGGGAGGAAGGAGCAATGCTAAGGAGGGAGGGGAGGAGTTCCAGTACCTCTCAACAATGCTGCTATAGTTATACAGCTAATGAGACAGCTCCAGCTGTGCTTTTAAGTGTACCCCCATAGCTCTCACACTACCCTTATTTGGAGGCTCTAATTCTTAGTGAAAAGAAGCGATTGGTTTCCCATGTCCATGTATGGTCCAGCATTAGAAGACAAATGGCCAGCGTTATAACTTTGAAGTGGGAGAGCAATGGGCATACCAGCACTTGGTCACTTTTCCAAGTCAATCAGCATTGGTCAAGTCCCTCCCCAGAAGACGAGGAGGCCACTGCACCTGTACTATGCACACAACGCACACAGGATAGCCTGCCACCCCAGTTAATTCTGGAGGACACTCTACGGGGTCTGTGGTCTGAAGCAAGCACAGCCTCAGAACACAAATCACTCCAACACAGGTGCCCGATGAGGAGGCTGAGGGGAGCTGGGGGGAGCCAGGCCCTACCTGCAGCCATTCTGCCTGTTAGACAAGCAGTGTTCTCATGCCCGCCCCGATGCTGCCGGAACTTTGAGTCGCAGAAGGGCCTGAGCTGGCAGAAATGGGCTGGGCTATTGTTGGATAACATTAAGAAGGCCATATGCCTGCAGACTGTTTTATCAGTGCATGGCTCTCACAGCCGTCTGCACCGATAAAGCCTGCAGGCACAAGTCCAAGCACCTACTAAAGTTAAATTACTTACCAGCTGCAACCACGATGGCTGAGAAACTGTCTCTTGCATGCTCGGGCCTCAGCACATGGGCTGCTCTGCGCATGTGTTTTTGACAGCACCCGGGCCGAGCACATAAAAATGCATACAATGTTTCAGCCCAGTCCGGGAGCCAGTGCCTCGCCTGTGCACTCTGCTCCCCAAGCACAGGCCAGGCTAACTAAACCTTTAATCCTTTTTTTGGAAATCATGTCGCGGTTAGTGCAACACGATTATTGAAATAAAAAGCAAAATCAGCAGTATTATATCGCAATCTGCGATGCAGTACTGCTTATTTCATGCCTTGAAACAATAGCCAAAAAAGATCCCAAAAGCCAGGACATTTTGGACTAAATGTATTAGACACGTACTACCCAAACACAAGTACTGCTTTGGTAAACATGTGCATGTACCACATAGCGCAACATTTCTGCTACAAGTTTATATAATGTTAAACCAGATGAAAAATTTGGAAAATATGTGGTCTCAGATTGTGAAGGGAGCCTTGTGAAACTTACCAAAAACAGCCTAATTAATCATATGAAGTTATTTAAAACTCCCCAATATAGACAACTTTACTACATGGCCCTACTGCAACTTTTTAAGTCATGGAGAAAAGAAGAAGATTTATTGCTATTGTATTGTGTAATACTAGGTCTCTGGTTGCCTATGCGGTGGACTGCTTTGACCTGCTATCTGATTTTAAGCCAGATTGTTTATTGGTCACTGAAACCTGGCTTTCTGATTCATCGGGCTATGCTTCTATGCTTCCTGATGGATATGGCATACTGAGGTCCGATCAAGTATCTAGTCATCGTGGTGGTGGTGTTGCTTTTAATTTTTAAGACTACATTTGTTTCTACGGTACTTCCCTTGGCAGTAAAATGCTAAATTGAGGCACTTCTGGTTTGCATGATTCTCTCCGCTTCCAGTACCTTGCATTTTCTGGTCGTCCTATCGTCCTCCCGGCTCTGATCCCACTTTTACGGAATCCTTTGCTGACCTTGTAGCTTCAGTTGGGCTTCAATATACTAATTTGATTGTGGCTGGTGATTTTAACTACAGATGTAATGACCTTTCTGATAGCACTGCTGCTAAATGTATTGATGCTTTGAATGACACATCAGTGGTACAGCTGGTGACTGAGCATACTCACTCATTCTTGGCAATCGCCTTGCCCTTGTTTTAGCTAAATCTTATAGTTATAGTCTCCTCTGCCCACAGGATCATTTGGTCTGACCACTTTGTTATTCCTTTAGTTTATGATTTTAATAACTGTTCTCCGATATCTTTTAATCAGAAAGTGTTGAAGCGCAACTGGCGTCTGGTTGATCATTCCCTTTTGGCAGCTCACATTAACAAACATTGCCAGACAGCTCGCTGCCTGGATCTCTGTTCTCTTTCCGAGATATTCACTACTGTGGCTGATTCATTGGCACCTCTTGTTGAGTTGCGCGTTCGTGGGCATCCCTTCAAGTCCTGGTTTAATGACGACCTCAAATGTCTTAGTCATAAACGCAGGCACACGGAGCGGAAATGGCGCTCTTCCTACTCCTCCAGTGACAGGGCTGCTTTCTGTGCTATTACTTCCAGCTATCATTTCGCCATTAAACAGGCCAAACAAATGCATTTTACTTCTCAAATAAATTGAGACCTCCATTAACCAGCTCAAAGAGATTTTCAGGGTTGTTCGCTCTGTCTGCTAAGGTGTCTCCTACGGATTCCATTCCTCCCTCCCAAGAGCTTTGTGATACGCTTGCAGATTATTTTTTTAATCTGTAAAATAGTTGACATCCACGATCAGATTTAATCTGTTCATGACTATTCTGGTGGTCTCCCCCTACCCCCTCCCTTGCGGTTGCTCCGAAATTAGGCCCTCTGCCTGCCATTGGTACCTTTTGGGATTCCTTCTCTATATTCTCAACTGGGGATATTATTTTGGCAGTGGGGAGAATTAAATCAGCTTCACCTTCTGATGCCATTCCTTTGAGAATAGTGAAAGCGATTTTGCCTTTGATAATTTCCAATGTCACAGCTGCTATTAACCACTCATGTTGCATGGGGTCTATCCCTTCTGCGCTTAAATGTGCCACAGTAATTCCTTTGCTCAAGAAGCCTTCTCTTGATCCTCTGGTTCTTGTACATTTTCATCCAATTTCACTCCTCCCGTTTTTTATGAAGCTGCTGGAATCTCCGTATGCTCCTGCGCTTGGATGCTTTTCTGAAAGCTTGTCCCAGTTTGATGCCTTTTAGTCGGTTTATAAACCTGGGTGTGGCACCAGGACTGTGTTGGTCTCGGTACTAGATGATCCTTCTAGTGGCAGCATTGATCTTTTTGGATCTTTCTGCTGTTTTTTATACTGTTGATCACTCCATCCTGATCAGGCACCTGTCTGCTGCTGGGATTTCGTGCTTGGTTCTTGTCTGGCTTCATTCCCTTCACTCTGATCGTTGGCAACGTCTGTCCTTGCAGCCTTTCCATTTGGCTGTCTTTGGTCTGATGTGTGGGGTTCCTCAGGGCTCTGCTCTTTCTCCCACCCTGTTCAATATTTACATCAAACCCCTTGTCGCTCTGATCTGCTCCCATGGCTTCAGATGTTACTCTTATGCTAATGATAACCAGATTCTGGTTTGACTGGACATTCTCCATCCTGCCCATGCCACACAGCTGATGGACTGTCTGTTGGCCGTGGGAAGCTGGATGAGTGACAATTGGCTTAAATTGAACGGGGATAAAACTGGGAGGTTATGGTGGTGGGTTCTTGTTCTGCCATTTCCCATTGGCTCCCTCTCGTTGGCCGTCCTCTTTTGGGTCTTTTCCTGCTGATGTTTCTGCTAAGAACCTGGGTGTTAAATTGTCTGCCTCTGTCCATGTCCTCTCAGATCAGCTTGGTCTGCCAGGCTGATCATTTTCCGTTGAAGATCTTGAGAAAGGTATTTCAGTTTATTCCTTCTCAACTTCGCTCTGCAGTGGTTGCGGCATTGGTCCTCACCCGCATGGATTATTGTAATTCGCTCTATCTTGCACAGCCTGACTATTTGGTACATCGTCTCCAAATTTTACAGAACTCGGCTGCTTGGCTTGCAACCCGCTCCTCCTTTAGGGAGCACTTTACCCCAGTTCTGAGGGCATTGCATCGGCTGCCAGTGGTCAAACATGTGCAGTTTAAATCTGTGTGTCTTGTACACAGAGCCTTTCACGGAGTAGGACCCGAGTATCTACAGCGGACATTTCGGCATTAGGTCCCTGCCCGTTTGCTGCATTAGAAGGATTGCTTCCTTCTTGCTGTGCCAAAATTTCATCGTGCCAGAATTGGAGGCCGCTCATTTTCTGCGAGGGCTGCCAAACTGGAATGACCTGCCTATTGCGCTTTGCTCTATGGCCGCCCACTTGCCTTTTAGAAGGGCTTTAAAAACTTTGCTCTTCTAAAATCCTGCTCAACTTCTTAGTTCATGTTCAGTCTTTAGCACCAGGTTGCCTGTTGGTGTCAGTTGCTCTGTACTTAGGTACACAAAAGGATAACATAACATTTATTAGGCACCTATGTCTCATTTAAAGCTGCATTCAATGCAAATGAAAGCAGTAGAACAAATGTTAATTTCAAGCAATACAAAAACATGTTAAACAATGAAAGCCGACAAGAGGAAGAAGTTCAAGCACAACTAAATGAAGACACTCCTGAGGGCAGTCAACTTTCGGTTACAGGAAACCAAGGACCACTTGGAGAGCCGCTCATAGTAAATGAAGCAGAATTAGCCATGACTGAAGTTGAAAACACCATGTATCAATATGAGCAATCAGAAGAAAACTTGGCACTGCTGAAATCGCAACTAAATGATGAGCACCTCAGCATTTTCCTAGAAGTGACTAAATAAATTGAACATGGTTTGAAGCATGAAGATAAAACTTGTAGCTGCCAACATTATACACCTCTATGAAAGTGGTGAAAATGGTTCTGGAAAAGCAATCTTAATAAAAATAAGCAAATTCCTACAAAAGTTAACAAAGAACAACCTTTCAGCTGTTGTAACAGCCCTCACAGCTTTAGCTGCCTACAACATAGGAGGTGTTACTTTACACTGCTCCTTCCAGTAGAACACCAAAACAAATTAGAGTACTACAAACTATCAACAGAAGCTGCTACTGAAGTGCGCAGAATTCTGAAACAAATGAAAATACTCCCAATAGAGGAGGTAAGTATCATCTCCAACCTAATGTTGGCTTTAATTCACCTCGGAATACAAGAAGTCCTTAAAACGAACAAGAACTTGTTGGAGGAAAAAAACGTTAGTGTTTTTGGAGATCTTCTACAATAAACACCAGTGAAAGGTGAACCTATTTTTAAAACCTTAGGGCACAAACAGTGCCGCAACAGACTTGGCAGCATAGGAAATGTAAATCTCTGGCAACATTTCCAATACACAAAATCAACATGCGTCGGTGTACAGACTTCACCTATGCTAACATTTTAAAAAGCATTAGGGCTGGTCTTCTTTTTGAAAACGCACAATCTATCTTAAATAGTAGACTCATACATGAGATATATGTGCATCACACATCTGCTCCTGATGTGATGGAACAATTAGCACACAAAAATGTAAAATGTATGTCCTTAATGCCAACCGTAGCAGGCTGTATGCAATTCAATGAGACTATGTAAAAAAGAAATTCGACGAATAGCGCACATTAGCTCTACAGACAAACTAGAAGTGCACGCCATGACACTACCTATGTGTCAACAAGCAACAGCACGACTAAATAGCTTGGAAAAATGTATCTCCAACTCAGCGGGTTTGCAGTTTAAACACAATGTTAACACTTCCTCCAGAGTAATTCTAAAACGTAACCTTGATGTAGAGCAAGGTTTAGTCAATGGAGCAATTGGTACAGTTATTGGCTTCCAGACATATCCACATGACAACAACATTCAGTTTGTCAACATCCACTTCGACAAACCTTTAGACGTTAAAAGGATAGGATGCTCAAACAGCACAAGTCCTTTTCAAAGACATGTATGTATGCACAGAACCATTCTCTCCGTCTCTTGCATATGCAGTCACTATTCTCAAATTGCAAGGTCTAACCCTAGATCAGGCATTGATTGACATTGGCAGCACAGTCTTAAAAGGAGGTATAAGTTATATATCAGTTCCACGTCTACGTACACTCGAAGGACTATTTCAGTCAATTTTGATGCAAACAAAGTCAAAGCTGACATTCCTTGCATCGTACAGTACAACAGACTACGTGCACTCTACACACCCCATCTCGAGATGTACCCCGTTTCTAAAAAAGGTAAACTTTTTAAAAGAAAATTAATGCAAACAGAATTTATAAGAGATCTCCCAAAAATACAACCAAAGAAATTAAAGCAACTGCTACTCCATCAAGTAGTGCAACCAAAAAACTATCTAGTGCAAACACAAGTGCACATCTATCTGCAGAAAAAAAGAGAAATATCTCTTCTAAAAAAAACAAGTGGGGACCCACCAAATAACTGTAAGGAACTCTCCTGCCTGCTGGTCTCTCTGACAAAAGACCTCACTATGGCTCCTATACCTTCCCGAGATGGCGACAACTGGATCCTCAGAATATAATACAAAATCATCTCTCTAGTGCTTCCACCAGAGGGCAGTGTGAGCAGCCTGCTCAAGCACCAGTTTCTCCAATATGCTTATAAGCCAGAGTAGCTTAGAGACCGGTGTATTGCTTCGACTACCTTTCCAATCGGTACGTTATTTTTTTCCATAGCTGGATAATAAGCTACTCTCTATTACGCTCTTGCCTTCCTTGGCCTTTTGGGCATTACTCCTCTGGGCTCTATGCTCCGTTTCCTTCTCCTAACCTACTGTCACCTCCCTCCTCTCACGGCTCAGCAGATCCTTTCCTGCAACCAGGCAGTCCCGCGTTTCATTCCGCGGCTGTCATGATTCCTGCCCCTCATGTCCCCAGCCCTCCAAGATGTCAGGCTGGAGCCAGGCCACGATCACCTACATGGCCCTCAAGGGCCTCTCCATCCCTCCAAAGACCCACTTGGAGTTAGACTTGGCGCTTGTGGCACCAGACTCACATCAAAATCCACCTGGGCGTCGCGGAAACGTCAGAAACCGACCAGTTAGCCCACATGTTGGGGCAGCTACGTTCCGAAGTACATGCAGCCAGGCTGGAGACCAACACCCTGAGGGGAGAGCTGATAGTAGCCAAAGAACGCACTGATGATTTAAGCCGGCAACTTCTCCAGTCACAAGCAGGGCATGCACCATTGCCGGGAAGTGTGCCCTCGATGCCAGCGCCATCAGCAAATCCTGTTCAGATAACCCTTCCTGGGGCAGTTTCCTTGGCCCCGCCCGAACGATTTACGGGGTATCCCAAGAGGTTTCCAACGTTCATGAACCAGTGCCGCCTTCACTTCCTTTGTAGGCTAGGGGCCTTTCTGAATGACCAATCATGGGTCGCTTTTGTGCTATCCTACCTGAGTGGTAGCGCTGCGGACTGGTCTGTACCCTTTGTGGGCCAAGACGATCCTTTGCTGCATGACTTCAGGGGCTTTCAGCAGGAGATGGAAAAGCTGTTCACCCGTTGTACTCATGAGCAGACATTAGACAATGAACTTCTGTCCCTACGCCAAGGGAATCAAGACCTATTAACATACATAGCCACGTTCAATAGACTCGTGGGTGAAGCAGAATGGCCAGTGGAGAAGAGAACCATGTTATTTCTTCAGGGGTTGCGGGGGGAGCTCAAGGATGTTCTCGCACAAGTAGTGAACCCCCTGAAAGACTGCTCAGAATTCACTGACCATGTTGTTCAAGTAGATCATAGGTTGCAGTTTGGAATCAGAAAAATACAATATTAAGGCTTTTACACCATGCAAAGGAAAATACACCGACACAGGCTTGTAAAGATTCCCAGAATCTTTATTACAAAACAGAACAGTTAAAAAACAAAGTACACAAATAGCTATTTGGCCATCAATACATCACAGAGACCACCAGCAGGGTTCAATGTGAGCAGTGAGCAGGATTTTCTAGCTGGACATCAGCGTATTTACACATTTTCTTTATAACGATGTCCAGCCTCTTTCAAGTTAATCATGTACTGGGCTAGGGTCACGCCAGGTCCGTTCCTAATTTACATATCTCTTGCATGCGGTTTACTTTTTAATACATTTACTAACAAACATTATTCTCTAGTTTAACGTTACACTCTTTACACATTGCTTTAATACAGATCAAACAAATGTTTCCCATGTCGTATTTGGATAGCGTTATTGTTCTTGTATGCTTGTAGGTTAACATTGCTGATTCAAGTAATCCCCTGATCCCGAGGTCAACAAAGGACAAGGTCTACATGACCCTAACATGTAGCCTGAAGGCAGGTTGGACATTCACTCTCCTACAGAGGTTGAAGAGGTTAAAGCAAGAACAAGAGCACACGAGAGGGCTGTTTTAGACTACAGGGTGACTTTGTACAATAAACTAAAATGGCGGCTCTAACCTAAAATGGAGTCTTGATTCACTTGAGGTCACGACCTTGTAATACCAATTTCCTTGCAAAGCGACTGGGCATAGGCCAACATATACAATGAGGACGAAACAATATTATATCAGTTCTAACAGCAGGACCGAAGAGCAGATCGAACCAGAACGCACCCTCGCCCTATGTATGTGCGTTCAAAGGACAATACTGCCCGAACAACGGAAGGTTCAGGAGAACCAATGCAAATCGGGGGGGTCAGATCCCCCTTGACTATAGCGGAAAGGGATAGAAGGAGACAGCAGCGTTATGTCTGTACTGTGGAAGGTCAGGTCATTTCCTTAAAGAGTGTCCTGTGAAGCCACCGAGGAGGACGGTAGGGGCCACGGACAAGAAAGATAGCATCAAGGAACCGGAAAAACAAGAGCCATCACAAAATAGCTCTCCTTGTGGGCTATTCAAAGGCGTGTCTATCAGATCCATTCTACCTTTAGTCTCTTGTTCTGTCGCATAAAGGCAATCGTGTGACGTTTCGTCACTTTCAACAGTATCTTGCGGGACAGGTAAAAGTTCAGCCGGATTTAATACACAACACCTCTGAATTTGAATGTGGGGGGCAAACAAGATTAGTTCATATCTTGTCAATCGTGCAGAAGTGAGGTGTTGCGTTTGAGTTCTATTCAATAAAATATCTACAGAGTGAGGTACCATTAGGGTTAATGCATGACCCAGGGCCATTCCCCTCACTCTGTTTTACAGACGCAGCAGCAGCAGCAGCAGCAACAGCTCTCAAACATCTAGGCAAAGCGCATGCAACAGGATCAAGGGCGGATGAGAAATAGCCGCACAGCCTATTTTTCCCTCCATGTTCCTGCGTTAACACAGCCAAAGCACATCCATCACGTTCATGCACATACAACACAAAGGCCTTGTCATAATTCGGAGTTCCTAAAACCGGCGCTGAACACAGCGCGGATTTGAGCAAATCAAATGCTGTCTGGTGTTCCAAAGTCCATGGCAATGGCAAAGAAATGCCCTTCTTTGTCAAAGCCAGCATTGGTTTAATCGTTAACGAAAAGTTTGGCACCCTACAAAGTGAATACCAGGACTTTCAAGAAGTCTTTCAGAAAGAACAGGCTAATACCCTGCCACCGCATAGACCATACGATTGCCAAATCGACCTTATACCCGGCGCACAAATTCCTTGTGGGCGAATTTACGCACTCATGGAACCAGAAAACCAGCACCTGAAGGCCTATCTTGACCAATACCTGGCCAACGGGTTCATCTGTCCCTCAAAGTCTCCAGCAGCCAGTCCTCTATTCTTCGTACCGAAAAAGGAGGGTAACTTGAGAACGTGCATCGACTATCGCGCACTGAACCAGATTACCGTAAAAAATTGATACCCCCTGCCACTGATCCCTGAATTGCTTGATCAAGTCAAAGATGCCCAAATCTACACCTGAGGGGGGCAGATCACCTTGTTCGCGTAAAACAGGGGGACGAATGGAAAACCGCTTTTCACACCAAATACGGCTTGTACGAATATCAAGTAATGCCCTTTGGCCTTTGCAACGCACCTGGTGCATTTCAATACTTCATGAACGATGTCCTATTGGAAATTGATTGAGGTCTCTGCTCTAGTGTACATCGACGATATCCTAGTATATTCCGCATCAAAGCAGGACCACGTTAAACACGTCCGTTCCGTATTGGAGAAACTCCGTCAACACCAGCTCTACGCCAAGCTCGAAAAGTGCTCATTCCACGTCTCCGAGGTGGAATTCCTGGGCTTTATTCTCAGCCCGAATGGATGTACACAAGGTAGATGCTATCCTGAACTGGCCATCCCCAAATTCATTCAAGGGGGTTCAAAGTATGCTGGGTTTTGCTAACTTCTACCGCCAGTTCATCCCAGGATTTTCGCCAATCGTGCATCCCATCACGTCATTACTAAGTAAAGCAACAAAAAGTTCCAGTGGACAACAGAAGCCGAGGAGGCTTTCCAGGAACTCAAAGCAAGATTCACATCTGCCCCAATCTTACGCCACCCTCGCCCTGATCTCCCATACCTGGTGGAAACGGACGCCTCAAGCATGGCTATGGGAGCCGTCCTCTCACAAAAAGGACCCCGAAACGGGCCAGTTACACCCTGTTGCCTGCTGGTCACGTAAATTCACACCCCCTGAACTCAATTACGCCATCACAGACAAAGAACTCCTGGCCATTAAGTCAGCCTTTAAGGCATAGCGGCACAACCTCTTGGGCGCCAGACACACAATCACCGTAATAACTGCCCACCGGAACCTCCAGTACCTAAAAACGGCAAAGGCCCAATCCTCACGACAACTTTGTTGGGCTCTTTTTTTTGCCGAATATGACTACGTGATTACATTTCGACCAGGGGTGAAAAACGGGAAGGCCGATGCCCTTTCCCGTATGGGGGTGGAAGAGCAAGGGTATCAGACCCCTGACCCAATAGCAATCATCCAGAGTGACAAGCTCATAGGAATCACAGCAACCATAACTCAGAAAGAATTACATGAAGAAATCCAAAACCTGATGAGTCCGGAGCAATTACAAGCGTGGAGTGCACAAAGAGAACATTACATGATAAAAGATCAGTTGCCATACTTCAGGAATTGTTTATTCTTACCAAACCAAGAACTACGAGAACAAGTCATGTCCGGTTATCATGATTCCTTGATCGAGGGACACCCCGGAATCGCTAAAACCCTAGCCAAGGTAAAACGAAATTATTCGTGGCCCATGTGGCGTAAACACATTATCCAATTCATCCTATCTTGTGGAGTGTGTGCTCAAAACAAGTCATCCAAGCAAAAAACCGGCTGGGCTATTACAAACATTGGAAATCCCACCAGCACCCTGGCACACGTTGTCCCTCGATTTTATTACTGATTTACCACCCAGTCAAGGGTTTAAAACTATCCTTGTGGTCGTGGACCCATTTTCAAAAATGGCACATTTCATTCCTCTTAAGGAGCTCCCAAATTCTTCCACTCTGGCAAAGGTATTTCTTGAAGGCATCGTACGGCTCCGTGGGTTTCCTTCAGTTTTGGTCTCAGACTGAGGTACTCAATTTGTATCTAACTTCTGGAGAAAATGCTGCTCTATGGCCCAGATCGGCATCCGGCTATCCACCAGTCACCATCCCCAAACAGATGGTCAAACTGAGAGAACAAATCAGACGCTCGAGCAGTATCTGCGTAGCATGTTACACCAAGCTGAAGAAAGCTGGTTCGACCTATTATAGATAGCTGAATATGCCTATAATAATTCCCTACACACCAGCACTGGGCAGACACCATTTTATACCATGTATGGCAGGCACCCACATACTTCTGAGTTGGACGTTCCTACAACCCTGGAAATGCCAGCAGTCAAAACCTTGCACACGGTCATTTCTCAAACCTTTAAAAGGGCAGCTGAACACCTACTTCAAGCTAAGAATCGCCAAAAGAAGTTTTCTGATCAACACCGAGCAAAGGCCCCCAACTACCAAGTGGGAGACAAAGTCTGGCTGGCGTCTAAACACGTGTTCATTAAAGGAACCCAAACTTTACGTCCAAGATACCTGGGTCCATTCACCGTCACCTCTGTGATGTGATAAATTCTGTGGCGGTCAGACTAGCTTTGCCGTCAAACATGCAGATTTATCCTGTGTTCCACGTGTCTCTCCTTAAACCTGTTCAACCTGGAACCCGGGTAGCAACGCCACCGCAGCCAGTAGTAGTCGCCGGGGAGCCAGAATTCGAAGTCAAGGATATCCTAGCTTCAAAGTACGTCAGATCCAAATTATACTACTTAATAGACTGGAAGGGGTATGATCCACAAGACAGGACATGGGAGCCTTGCGAGTACATCCATGCACCTCGCTTGCTTAGACGATTTCATCAAAACCATCCAACCAAACCAGGACCAGAAAGAAGAGCCACCTTTAGAGGGGCCTTGGGGGTGAGTGCTGTCATGATTCCTGCCCCTCATGTCCCCAGCCCTCCAAGATGTCAGGCTGGAGCCAGGCCACGATCACCTACATGGCCCTCAAGGGCCTCTCCATCCCTCCAAAGACCCACTTGGAGTCAGACTTGGCGCTTGTGGCAACAGACTCACTCATTCCCATAGGATAACATTGGGGATTGGACTAGTAGTGCATTGATGGGGACAAGATGGATGCTCCCACATATTTCGGTTCCCAGAACTGCATGTGCAGTCTAGTCTTTTGGGTGTGGTTCAGCCCAGAGACTATTTAAGCCACACCCAGGCTGAGAAACATGCTTTGCTTTTTCTGCACCTGCAGCGTGACGCTCATCGTGTTCGGATCGGTCTCCAGTAGGCCTGCATCTTTCTTCTGCGCTCAGCTCCTGCAAGAACAAGAACACCGTTAGGAACAGCCTTACCTTGCGGCGCTTCTGCCCATCATTCATCGCTCCTTCTGTTCTGCGGGCATCTTCGGCAGTGTCATTCCCATCCCGGCATGCCGCTTCCTAAGGAAAAGGGAAAAGAACAGAAAAAAGGCATTAGTAAGCATTCTGCAAATCTTCGCTTATTTTTAAATACTGTACGAGCTTCAAACACTTAGCTGAATCCCAGCCGCTCTGGGGGAACTCTGCCTTCTCTGAACTTCTCATCCATCTGCAAGAGGGAAAAGACACTCCAGGTTATCGTGGAAACATCTAGAGGCGCTGCATACCGCGCTTACCCACCATATTTGTTCTTCATAACCGGCATCCACGCTGAAAACGTTGCGGCACCAAAAAGACAGAAAAATAACTCCGTTCAATACAAATACGAAAGGGGTGCATCGCGCATCGCGCTCTCACTCACCTTCAGGGCTACTCATCTCAGCAGCACACCGCCATCCCCGGACGCCAGCCATCATCTAAGGAAGGAAAGGAACAAAGTTAGAGAAATGTTCAAAAGACTCATTATACTTACCTGTCGGTCTCTTGCCAGTGAAGTAACTAGGCAGCAACGAGCCTGCATCAATCAACGCGCCCCTGTGCTGAAAGCAGGACAGAGAGCACACTATCCGAGAAAACAAGGTGAGCTGTGGATCAAAGGGAAGGGTTGGACCCGGGGAAGAAGAGGTTCAAGCACACAGAGACAATAGGGAGTTAAACTCTACCAGTCCTATGTTTCAGGCCCAGTTGTTAGGGAGAATTCTCTGTTAAGGCTAATTTCCCAAACCTAGTGAGTCCCTCAGCAGCTTTGCTGGATTTTTGGGGTTTATTTTTTTCTCCTGCTAAGAATGAGACTCTTTTTCTCCCACTCTTAGACATGATTTGAGGTGTTCCTTTGACTTTGTATGTGTTTTATGGGCTATAGGGTCCTTTACCCCACAAGGCTTCATGTGTTTTTGGTATGTGGGTTACATAGCACCCTCCGTGCAGTAACCCAGGGGTATCGTAGCGACCCCCAAAAATAGACTCCATAACCTTGGGACTGACGACTGTCTCCCAGGGCATGTAAAGTCACCATTGGCTTTACTAGTCTTAAATTGTGAACAGAACCAGTACAAACCATCATATTGTGGACGTACTGGTCGGGGCAATTTGATTTCCCCGGGGTCTGTTGTTCGAGGGGGCACTGTCCTGTCACCGCCCGACCGAGTTTTGGCTGGTGGAAGTGGATACTACTTTTTTTATTCGACCGCGAATATATTCCTATGGGATTTTCCCATTGTTCGAGGCTACTACTTTTTAATACAGCCTCGAACAAACCGCCGGTTTATTAAATTAATATAAATTCACCGGTTGGTATTTTTTGCCGAAACTCGGTTCCAAAATGGCGTTTGTGTTCGCTTCTGTGACTCCAACCCAAGTCAAGCCCCTTGTTCCACTTTTTGGCGGGCTTCTCCACATAAGCCTCCAAAAGTGGTACCACTCTGTCTGGGTACCACAGGGGGTTTAGGCACCCTGGACCGAGTTGCCTCTGCAACTCAAGTCGCACTCTTGTGTGATTGGCCCAGTCGTGAGCCACCCGGCTCACCACTTAGCATGTTTGAGTGACAGCTAGCACTGATGAATGGGGGTTTTCTACATAAAAGCAGGGCTTTGGGGACTGGGACTTCAGACGTTGCCACAGGACCAAAGAATCCGAAGAGGGAGAAGCTGAGCCGACCTGCAACGACGACACCACCGGTGGAGCCCTGCTGAACCATCTCACCACTTTTCCCAACGACAGAGGAGATCTTCATCCCGAAGAGTCTTCTTCCTTTGACTGGTGGGGATAACCAGTTTGCCCACCTTTTCTCCTTCCTGGATCATCTCGTGGCTGCCTTGCCTGTGCCAAGCACCCCGGCAACCGGGATACCACGTTTTCTCCACTACCGCGAATAAAAGGGTAGTACCTTTTAACCGGAGAACTCCGCGGCTGGTTTCTTCCCTGGCAGCGCAACGACCTTCAGCCTTCCTCCACGTCAAGATCATCTCTTCCTCTGGACAACGCCGCGACTTGCACCCGCTGCCAGGAACAACTGCCTCTGCTGGAAGATCCTCTCCACTTCAAAAAGGTACTGTGTCCGCCTGGCCTCCCTCGCAATGGTCTGTGTGGGGTGACTCTTAAAGCCTCGACTTACCACTTGGGTTGGCCCTAGGCTGGCTAACTGAACTTTTCTAAACTAAACCGATTCCTTCCTGAACTCTCTGCAAGACTTTCCAAGCCTTTTAAACTGTGCGATCTTGGGTGCATTGGTGTTCTACTCTCTCCAAGAGGGAGCCTGGCCTCTGAACTTTCTGCTCACAAGTAGACTTTGACTTTCCTGCCTTGCTGAGTGCTTCTAAAGGATTGTGTTGTGTGCTGTTCCTAATTTCTGCCTTTTCCCTCCCTTTTTCTTAAACTTATTGGAGTGCCATCTTTAGTTAAGAGCTCACCTCTGTCTGGAAATAAGTGGTGTTAACTAAGACTTGTCTAATAAGGAATAAGGGATGTATATATAATAATAGTGACTGTGTTTATGAACTTACTTATAATATTAGTGCTAGAGTGTTTCTAAGTGTGTCTTTAGATAAATAATTATATACTTTGTTACCAAAGCTCTGGTTAGTGTTTGCTTGTGCTATTGTATTTCGGTACCCATCTTGTATACTCTATATACTGTCTAACTCTTCTTGAGAGAAGTCTGGCTGCTCAGCCACAGCTACCAGGTAAATCTGGGTGGTACAGACTGCTACCAATTGGATTTACTGCCAACACCTGTAGTCTTAAGCCTTTTGCAGTGGTCCCTAAGTGAACTGCACAGGTTTCTGCCTAACACCTGTCTCCAGTCGAATAGCCTCCAGGGAAGGGTTCGAGTTCGTAAGAGGTCATAACAGGCTGAGTGATTTCCCCATGGATACCAGGTGAGCGTTACAGCGACTCACCCATTCTCCTTTCTAGCACTTGTCGGGGTTCCAGCGGAACGGCTATTTTTCACTCTTCTGCCTTACGGCCTCCTCTCCCTGCAGCTCAGCTGTATCTTCCTGTGGGCTGTCCCAGCCAGAGTCCTTTCACTGTGCTTACAGCCCAAATCTTGTGCTCATTGCCTGCTGCACCATCATCTGTGTGCGCCACACGCTTTGTGCGTTTTCCACGGAAGATCCATTATGCTGCCATCGGAATCTCTCCCCTTACTACTGTTTATTTAATACCCTGCCACTTCTGGAGTCCCCCCTTTCCTTCCAACCATCTTGGTACTTCCCGATTCCATACACAAGGAGTACACTTCAGTGGGATTTACGGTGCACCTAGAGTACTACTGGGATATCTTCAGAATCCAGCTGCTTACAGAAAGGAATACCTACATTGTTGTTTTCCCCCAGAGAGTTTGGGCTTGGCCCCAGGAACACCTCCTAAGCTCCCTTTCATTACCGGGACACACAAGAGGCTTCCCGGGCCTTGTTCCACTTACATCTGACACCAGATCGAGACTGCTCAGGAAGAACAGTCAAGTTCTTTTGAAACTGCATTGCTTGATAACAGAGACAAGCTCTAACAATAACACAGACAGAACTCGGGTCCATTTCAATTTTCCAACACAACTGGTGTAAATCGCTATGGAAATGTAGTAATCAACCTTCTGTTCCAATTGCCACCAATTCTTCAAAACATTTACTTGAACGGCTCAGACCAGTTGTCTTTCAACAGCTCGTCCTTCACAGAAATGCAACAAATAATCTCGACAACACTTGCAGTGTCTCAGGAATAAGGCAAGAATTGGACTACTGTGCAGGAATGGTAAACTTTACCATAACCACACAGGAAGATCCACAAGAATGTTTAATGTACTTACTGCAAGTAGTGGAAACCATAAACATGCCTATAAATGAAATCTTCCAGATTTCTACACGTGGAAACATACATGCACTCTCTGCAGCCATGTTGCACAAGAGCACATCCCTAAATGAATGATTTGTTTATGTATCTATACCAAATCCATCTCATCAACTGGTACAAAATGCAAACCATGCCATATTATGCACTGTTTGCAATTCAGACAATTGTTCCACCTTCCACATAAACTCACCTAGCCAACATGTAATACTAATGCTTTTAAGGTACAACGTAGATGGTACCAAAAACAACTGCAAGCTTACTAGCTTCACATACGACAAGTATCACTTGTTAAGAGCACCTTGACAACAGTATGCATAATCTACCACACTGGTGCCACAACCACTTCAGGTCACTACACTGCATACATTAAAAAAAGATGTGGTTGGTTTGAATGCAATGATACTTCCGTTACGCTAATACAGGCTTGTCCAACATACGGCCCGCGGGTTGCAAAGCGGCCCTCCAAGTCATGTTATGTGGCCCGCGGCATACAAAACATTAGGTTTACTTTGTAAGTTTAAAGTAAACTAAAGTTTAACTTTAGTATTCATTCAATACGCAGCGAGCGTTGCGGGTGCAATGTTAGTTTCTGCCGGGTGGGAGTCGTCGTAGTCCACACACATTACGATTTCCATTGGCTGAAAAACAGCCAATGGAAATACTGTTACCATGCAAGGCATTTATTTATTTCCATGACTACATTGTAGTCAAGTGGAAATAAATAAATGCCTTGCATGGTAACAGTATTTCCATTTGCTGTTTCTCAGCCAATGGAAATCGTAATGTGTGTGGGTGGAGTGACAGCACACAGCGCCACCTTCACACTTTGCAGTTGCCGAGCAGAGCCTGCCTGAGCCAGCAGCCCAGCCTGATAGGGCCACGTGCAGTGCAGTGGTAAGTACTGACTATGTTCCTTCGTTTGCAGCCCATGCTGCTTTTGAGCCACTGAGATACTGCTGGCCAGATACTTGTGTTTCAGTGTATCGGGCCAGCCCAGCAGTATCTCGGAGGCTCAGAAGCAGCGTGTGCCACCTGTATGTGTGAGCATTCCATCTGTGGATGGGGATACAATTTGCATCACATTTTGCCAAAAACCTCCCCCTTGGGTACTGTTGAAACGTGCAATGAAAGTGACTGGCATCAATACACGGACATGCATTGCCAACAGATGGTGTCAAGGCACCACTCTGCACTTAAAATACTTGCCGTTAATGGGTGCACATGCAATGGTGGGAAAGGGGTCCAATTAATGCACAGTCACAAAAAGGTGCCAAACCGAGAACATGCATTGTAAGCACCAGGCGTCAATGCATGCAACGCCAGATGTTATATGATGCTAGCAGAATGCGTGTGTGGAATGGACATTCAATGGAAGTAACTGGTGTGGGAGCATACGTGTGCATGCAATGTTACAATCTGCTGATGTTGCAGAAAAGCAATGGAGCGAAGGATTGCAATGTGTACTGTTAGCTAGCATGAGAGTAATATCTGCCAGTGCGTGGCCGTGCAGTGGACGTCTCAGTGCAGTGGACGTATCAGTGCACGGATATGCAATATTCTACTGCCAAATGGAAGGGAACCATTATATGTAGCTGCATGCAGACCACCACTAGATGCATATTCACGGGCATGCAACAGCGAATTTGTTCCCGATTTATATAATGCATTGTGCACGCTCCTGCCATATTATAGCTTGATAAATCACACTACTCTGCCCATTTTGAATCAAACCCGATGCACGCCATGAACAAGGCAATGGATTATATGTAAAAAGGTGATGCACGCATAGAAGAACACGCCCCCCGCCTCCAGAATGTTGAATGCATCACATTTTGTCAAAAACCTTCCCCTTGGGTACTGTTGAAACTGCATGGGCCTGCCAAAAATGCAAAATGCTTCTGTGGGGCCATTTTTGGGGTCGGGGTGGGGCAGTTTTTTGGCTAATGTGGGGCAATTTGATGAGTTACCTCACTATGCGGCTAAGACAGTGTTGCTGGACAAATATCGTTTTAAAAATGTATAATTTGCATCACATTTTGTCAAAAACGTCCTTGTTGGGCACTGTTAAAACTGTGTCACAAAAGGAATGAATTGCCATTTGCAACTGCATGCTCGTAAAGGCTGGAAGGGCAATAGGCCCATGGGCCAGCCAAAAACGTTGGTGACATGGAATTTTCATGTTCCCCTTTAGAACCGATTGTAAACTTTATGGCATTTTGGTTCGTATTTCTGCTGTAAAGTGCACCATTTCAACCCCACTATTTGAAAATAAATTCTTGGGGGGTGGGGGAGGGCAACCCGCCCAGGGCAACCCGCCCAAATCCTCCCTAGATCCTTATGGCTCTGACGCTACACTCAGTCGCCCGTACGATTTCAGGAAAATATTAACACCTACACACTGAAAGAAATAACAAGCAACTGACCTTTGATAATTTATGATGGAGGGGCTCCCTTAGATACTGACTGCCGCTGATACCAAAAGTTATCTTTGGGACTGCATGGCGCATCACTGCCTGTGATGCTATTGTGTCAAAGGTCACACAAAATCGCTTTCTAATATGATACTGCTTTGGTTGAGGTTGTTGACTTTCGGCTCGCCGGCCCAGAGGGTGACAAAAAGTTAATGCGTCGGCCCCACATTCAAAAAGGTTGGACAAGCCTGCTCTAAAACAAAGATAACCAGCAAATTAACAAATGCCTACTTAATATTCCTTAAATCTAAATTTAGTCACTGACCTGTGAAACTATCAACAGTTACACTACGCCACCTGGTATCTAACTGCAGCCATACTACTCCAATGTTACTTTTGAATAGCAAAATAGCTGGAATACACCACCAGGTATCAAATCGCTTCAAAATATACCCTTCAGAACTATAAAACTATCAACAGTTAGAATACACCAAGTGGTACCTAACTGCATCCATAATACTGCAATATTACTTTTGAGTAGCAAAATAGTTACAATACACCAACAGGTATCTTACTGGTTCAAAATATACCCTTCAGACCTATAAACAGTTAGAATAAGCCAACTGGTATCTAACTACATCCATAGTGCTGCGATGCAATTTTTGCAATGGAAAACAGTTTCAATACGCCAACAAGTATACATTTAGTACATTTTTGGTAATGCTATATAGATTTTTTTCCCCCATGGATTATGCAAACAAAAACAACAACTGTGCAAAACACACACTACTGTTGTTTCAACCATAGTGCTTAGAAAGTACTAATTATGAGGGTCTACAAAGTTTAGTCACTAACCTGTAGAACTATCAACAGTTAGAATACGCCACCAGGTATCCAACTGCAGCCATACTACTCCAATACTACTTTTGAATAGAAAAATAGCTACAATACACCAACAGGAATGAAACTGCCTCAAAACATACCCTTCAAAACTGTAAAACTATCAACAGTTAGAATACGCCAACAGGTATCTAACTACATCTATAGTACTGCAATGCTCCTTTTCAAATAAAAAACAGTTTCAATACACCACAGATATCTAAATACTTGCACAAAATGTCCACCAGGACTTTCAAAAAGCAAAACACTTAAAGCATTATGATTCTTCCTACTGCAACACTGCTTTTAACAACAAACACTTATTTGTGCACCTTAAACATTCCTTTAAGTACTGCACACTTAAAACAAACACACTGACACGTACCGTCAAATAAATATAGCAGTTTTTTTTAATCCTGTATGGATTTCCCCCCCCCAATGACCCAATGATTATGCTAACAAAAAACAGCAACTGTGCAAAACGCACAGTAATGTTTGAAGCATAGTACTTGGAATGTACTAATTATGAGGGTCTAAAAAGTAAATCAGTATGTGAGATTGTATGCAATGCAACATTGTAAACTATCCTACCTGACATATTATGCTGTTTTTTTCACAGAAAAAGAAGCAAAGATTTCTGCTCCATTAGCATGTACAACAAAGTCAACCTGTACCCCCAATGGTACACCAATCATTTTTTTTTTACATTTCTTTTTACATATGTATAGAGCACTGCAGCCCAAAGGCATTGAGGCGCTGTTGCACTTCAATTGTATTGTGTCACCATGTTACACATACTATACACTGCCCACACACTATGTATAATTACTATACACATATTATAATGCTCGTTTCCAATAGCCGGATTCCATTTGTGTACACATATTACAATGGTTGTGGCCAGTTTCTTGGGTGCATGGCCGTGTTATGCTGTGGTAGTTGTGGCCAGTACCTAGATTCTTGGGTGTATGGCCTACGGCCTACGGCCATGCACCCAAGAATCTAGGCACTGGCCACAACCAAAACAGCATAACACGGCCATGCACCCAAGAATCTGACCACAACCACCACATCACAACTTGCCCTCATCTTCCCAATTCAAATGACATCTGCATACATTGAAATGGACTACCAAGCCTATTTTCACCTATGCCAATATCCCCATATCATCTACATTCCACTCCCCTACCCTGACCAAGCCCTCTTGCAGTCACACAACATCAAATGTGTACCTCAAGCTGTCGACCCAAGACCTCTTTCATCACCATATAACCCAACCTGTCCGCCCAAAGCCTCTTTCAGTCACCAAATAACCCCAAACGTGTTTCTCAAACTGCCCGCTGAAGGCTTACTACAATGGATGTGGCCAGATTCTTGGGTGCATGGCCATATTATACTGTGGTGGTTGGGCCAGTGCCAAGATTCTCATGTGCATGTTCTATTTTTCACCTATGCAAATATCCCCATATCATCTAGATTCCACTCCCGTACCCTAACAAAGTGTGCCTGCACACAGTAAATCAGCTGCCTGCCCAAGACTGTCCGCGGACTACCGTGCCCGTACGCTCTTCTTCCACCTAAACAAATAACCCCATATCATCTTTTTTTTTCACTCCCCCACCCTTCCCAACACCAAATGACCCAAAATGTGTTTTCTAGCCTTGTTCCCGAATGTCTGCGGATACAACATGGCAGGCGTTTCGGAAAAACATGACGCACCTCATGTTTTTCACAAAACCAATCAGCGGACATGTCAGGTGTCCAGACATCACAAAGGCCCCTGCCCAATCGGAGGCCTGTCCGTGGAGCGAACAGGGAAGTGAGACCGCAGACCGAACACAGATCTCAATAATTTGTTTTACCTACTTTTTGCCCATTTTAAAGAAAACTACTGGACAGATCTACATCAAATTCACAAAAGCACTCTTTCTGTGCCAAGCAGCTGCTCCTGCCACAAATTAGGTGAAAATCCATCGAGCGGTTTGGGCTGTAGGCGTGATCAAAATGTATTTTCCATTGCGTCTATGGAGAATTGGCACCCCCCATAACTCCCCTCCCCCCTCCCCCTGATGAAACCTCACCAAACTTGCAAAGTTTTGGGAGGATTCATCCAGGGGGAGCGAAGTTAGAAGCCGCCCGAAAAGTGTTAAGTTGAACTTAACCATAACTACACTGACAACAGACCACGGTCTGTGCAGTGGATGCACAGCAGTTACAGCCTCTGCGAGCATTCCAGAGCCTGACTGTAGCGAAAATGAGCTTCAGAGCAGCTACTGTGTCTACTATGCCAACAACAGGCTGCCCTGTGTAATTTCAAAACCAGTTGTTTACAAAGTCCCGTACTTACAATTGTTTATATCAACATGTGAAGTACAATACAACGAATTAGCTTCAGGTGTAGTCTCTTACTTCAACGTGCATTTCCAGAGCTTGCAAAAGGGCTCCTCTCACCAATATAATCACAACGGGGTGAGAAAGATCTAAGTTAACAGATGCTAAAAGAAATGCATATAAAATTCACTGCAAGAGCTGGATCTCGTACACTCACCTGATGCTTCCTGGAAATTGAAAAAGAGCGCCCTGTAAAGGGCGGCCTTATGTTGCTTACATTAGCATTTGAAACACACATGTGAAGTCCCTATGAGAACCGATAGCATTGTGTGTTTATTTAAAAGTTTGCCGACATTTTCTGAAATGCCTTTAACGCGTAATGACGTTCTGCACGTATTTCTGAAATGCCGTTAAGTCGTCGTGACGTTTTCACTTAGGAGGTCTCCGTATTAAGAGCATCATGGAGGAAGGAGGATTCAATGCCATGCAGGGGCAGGTGTTTGTTTTTTTATTCTGTGTTTATAAGGCGCTTATTCATTTGGGAAGTCTTTGGAAGCGCCAGGTATATTTAGGTGCATTAAGAGCGGATCGTTGTGTCTTCTTCCTTCTCCCCGTCTCCCTTGCCCTCTGCCCACAAACAGAAGTGATTTATGCCAGTGCCGGAATTTCAGGGCAGATGTGTTTTGGAAATGCGGCTGCCAGCAAGTCGGATTTATTATTTGCATAAGCTACTTGCATGTTTTCCACCTCCAAATGGCAGTGTCGTTTTGCTGTATTCACGGGATTTCTACAAAAACCGTATGATATATATATGCCATATTTATTCGCCGTTATCTGCGCAACATGGCTTTCACTGTTTGTAAAGATATGAACTCACCCAGTTGGAAATTAAGCCCCATGTTGATCCCATTTTTCCACAGATGCATGCTTGCTTTTTTTTCCTGCACAGGCACACGCGGGCTTGTATGCCTCTGGGTTGCCGAGCCCTCCTGCGCTGGGGGCGCTCTATATGCCACCACCGGAGCGGGGGAAGAGTGCAGCGACAACCCGGGGCTCTGGATAAAGAGTGTGATAATGTGTAATGTTCCGACCTCCGGATGCTATCCAAGCTCAAGATCGCACTCGCCGTCACTCCGCTCGTGACCGAGCTAAAAGAAGACATGACCAGCCATACTGTACTACCAGGAATCTCCTTCCAGGCATTCTGAAGTGACTTGTCAGGCAGCCAAAGGTTCGTCAACTTCCTTTATTGTACAGCTTCGTTTATCAATGTACCGGCGCCCCGTATTGCCACCGCCAGCCCACCAACCTCGCTTCTTCAACCGTCCTCACTCCGCGTCCTCACACCACATTCCAACCCATACATTCCATACGAAGTTCGCGAGCTGGAAGAGCCGCGAGCATTCACACCTTGTAGCTACTATAAATACTACATCATCCCCCCCTTTTTAAACATCTTGAAGAATTAAAGAAACCTTAGGTAATATAATAACCAGGAACAGTAAACTCAAATTGATATTACTAAATTTGAATTATATATATATACATTATGTGAGAATCAACCTATTGAACTAAATATTGAATATACTTAAAGGATATGTTTTTTTTTCTTTACATATCATAATCCTTAGACCAAAACGGCAATCTCCTTTCTCTTGAATTCCGCACACTCCTGTTTCCAATCCTCCCCTCCACTTGTTGTCGTTGAACCACATTCTCATCAGTATAACTTCCCACACTACCATTCACTACATCATTGCTATTCAGAATATTTTCATCACCAAACACATCACTTACTGTCCTCTCTGCTTTGAGTCGTGAGTGTCCTTGCTTAACACCTTTCCACATCCACTTACTAACCCTGTCTATATTCCATACAGATCCCCCTTCTACTCTAACAGCTCTCTTGAACACTTGTATTACCTTGACAGGCCTGCTGTATTTAGATTCCCCCTTCTTAACTTTCCTTCCGAACTTTATTCGCACAAGGTCACCCGGCATTATCTTCAACTTAAACCTTTCAACATGCATTTCGTTTCTCTCATGTGATTTTTGATTTCTTCCATGACCTTGTAATCCAATACCTACATCTTTTCTCCGATTAACCCATTCAGGATTAAGTAACGTATTGGGAGCTCTTCCCCTCATTAATTCAAACGGTGATACTTCCATTCCTCTTTTGACAGACATTCTAATACTCCAAATCCTTTCCTTAAGAACCTCGTCAACCGGTAGATTGTTACTCAATGCCAATTCTACTGCTTCTACTATCACACGGTTGTGTCTCTCAACCAATCCATTAGTTTGTGGGTGATATAATGACGAAAACCTCCACTCAATGCCTGTCTTCTTGACAAATTCCTTCATTCCATTACTTCTGAACTGTACTCCATTGTCACTTAATATTATTTTAGGAAATCCTTCCCTTCTGCATACCTGCATCAAAAATTTTATAATTGCATAAGTATCAATTTCCTTCACTGCTTTGACTTCTACCCAACCCGAGTAATAATCCACTAATACAATAAGGAATTTTTTTTCACCAATTAGTTTCACATATGGTCCAATGATGTCAATCCCACACATCTCCCATGGCGCATCACCTTTGTCAATGTTAATTGGTTTGGACTTGACAATCTTACAGCTCTTATCACTATTTTGACACGGCCAACAATTTCTGATAAATCTCTCAATCATAATATCCATGCCTGGCCACCAATATTTCAACCTTACATTATTTTTAGTCCCTGTGATGCCAGGATGGCCTTGGTGCGCCTTCTCAATTAACTCATTCCAAAACTTGTGGGGGGGAATTAACTTATCTCCTCTCACTAAAAACCCATCTTCCATCGACAACTCGTCCTTAATTTCCCAATACCTCCTACAACCTTCGCTCACAACTCTTTTTTCAGGCCAACCACTTTCTGTGTACTTCCTTAACTCCTGCAATTCCTCATCCTTGGCTAATTCTTCTATCCACATTTCTTTGGACGTGACCTCGAAAATGACTGCTACAATTTCTTCGTTTGGATCTGCATTCACTTCATTATTCTTTAACGGCAATCTAGATAAGTAATCGGCTATTATATTTCTCTTTCCTGGCACATACCTCACAGAAAAATTGTAATCCTGCAACTTCAAACTGAGTCTAGCTAATCTCGGAGATGCTTTACACATTCCTCTCACTGTGAGAACTTCTATCAATGGTTTATGGTCGGTTTGAATTACAAATTTGTTTCCCCACAAATATTTCCTAAAATAATTCACTGACCATGTACATGCCAATAATTCCTTTTCAATTACTGAATATCTGCCTTCTGTTTCTGTGATTGCCCTCGACGCATAACTGATGGTCTTTTCATTTGCATCTTCATCTATCTGTGTTAACACTGCTCCTAGACCATTTCCACTTGCATCCACTGTAATGTGGGTTCTCAGGGCGCCGCCATCCTCGTCGCCAATTGAAGTGACTTGTCAGGCAGCCAAAGGTTCGTCAACTTCCTTTATTGTACAGCTTCGTTTATCAATGTACCGGCGCCCCGTATTGCCACCGCCAGCCCACCAACCTCGCTTCTTCAACCGTCCTCACTCCGCGTCCTCACACAACATTCCAACCCATACATTCCATACGAAGTTCGCGAGCTGGAAGAGCCGCGAGCATTCACACCTTGTAGCTACTATAAATACTACACATTCCTTATTTTATTTCCTGTCCATGTCCCTTGTCACATGACTCTGGTGTCTACAGACATCACATTCCTCCCAAATGAACATGAATGTCTTTCCCTACTCTTAGTGTCTCTGTATGTTGTCACTCGCCGGACGGGCTGTTGCTCCTTCGTGTTCCTCAGCGATACATTCCATTCCATGCAGGACCGTACCCTTGCAGCCGGGTCCATATCTGGTACTTGCCCTTCCTTGAAAGCCTACGTCGTTCTGGCTTTCGCTGTGGTCGCTGGGTGGTGGTGGTGGTGACTGTGCCTCCACTTGTGGGGTGGTGGCCTGGTCACTCTGGCGGGTTAGGTTCTTACCCCAAGCACTGGTGGTTCTTTTTCCAGAGTTTTGAGGGTACCTCGTGGAAATGGAATTTGTTTCTCGTTACCACTTCATACCCCCTAGCGGCTGTCATCCTACTGTGGTTGGGCCTGAGTGCTGTCCAGGGACAGGACTCGTAGGATAGCATCATCTTCTGTTCCTCACCAGCACTGTGTCTCCACCTTGTAGTTCTCTGTGCTGTGCTGGACATGCTTGACTCTTTGTCATTTTCGTTTTTTGGATGGGCACCCCAAACATCAGCGCAGCTGGGCTAACTCTTGTGTAGGTGTGTGGGGCTGCCAGTGAGAGAGGAGGAAATGGTACACAGCAGGTAACCACGGTTATTGTTGGTCCTTTGCAATCCTGACCGTCTTGTTCAGGGACCCCATACATCTTTCAGCGTCTCTATTCACTTGTGGCCAGCACAGGGTGATCTTCCGATGCTTGACGTTGGATAAGAACTGCCATAGCTCGCGGCTGGTAAATGGAGGCCCATTGTCGCTCTTTATCTTTCGTGCTATGCTGTGTACAGCCAATATTTTTTTCTAGGGCCGTTATCACAGATGGTACATCAGTGGTGCTCGACCTCTGGGTATCTGCTGTACTCGTCAAACAGGCATACCTTTCCGGCGATGGTGCAGAAGTCTACATTAACTGACTCACATCTCGTGTTGCTTCTGGGTGCACTTGTGATGGGTTCGGATACTACCGTGTCTCTGCAAGGAATGTCGCGCTGCGCCGCTCTGTATTAGTTCTATCACCTGGTTCTGCACCTTCGGCATCCATACTCTTCAGGTACGCCTGTGTTTTTGCGATACCCTTGTGCGCCAGCCGCATGGCCCTTCTAGTGTCTCTGGCAGAACAATTCGATGTCCCTTCAATATCACTCACTCTTCGGATATAGTGAGCTTGTGTCTGATTCCAAACAGGGCTCGTAACTTCTGTGCGATGTGCCACTGCCGATAGAAAGTTCTTCCAGTCTCCCTACTGAATGGTGTGTTCCGTCAGCTGAAAGCAAGCATCGGTCCCTGTTGCTTCTGCTATCTCCTGTAGGGTCATTGTTTTTGGCCGGGGTCGCACGCTACACCATGGTATACAAGCTCTTCTGTTTCCATGGCATGTTCTTTCTCCTGGATGGTGGCCGGTTGAGGGTGGCGGGATAGGAAATCTGCTGGGTTGTCTGCACCGGCTCTGTACAGGTCCTCGATGTTCAACGGTTGCACCTGGAACATCCACTTTCCACGTGTGCCGCAGGATGTGGAGCAGATCCTTTGAAGATTGGTACCAGGGGTTTATGGTCCGTGAGTACCTTCGCCGGATCAGGAAGTAGACTTTGAAATGGCAGGAAACCCCACAGTATCGGCAGAGCATCTTTGTCAATGTAGGTGTAGTTCTGCTTTGATTTGTGCCCGGCTGGCAAATGTGACCGGGTACACCGTCCCTTCCCGGTCGATCTGAGTAAGTACTGCCCCGAGTCCCACTGGGCTCGATCCACCAGCAGTACTGTTGTGTGATTTGTGTCGGTAAAACGCCATCCTGGTGGTGCTCAATAGGGAGTCTTTGATTCGCTGGAAGGCATCCTGGTGGTGTTCGGACCATTCCCACTGTGTTTCTTTCTGGGTTAGCCTTCGTAGGGGTGCTGCGATAGTGACCAGGGATGAATCTGGCACAGTAGTAGCTCCTTACTTCCGATGCTCATGTTGGGGCTTTGGCTTCTTTGATGTCAGATACCTTCTCAGGGTCAGGTGAATCCCCTTCTGCATTGAACACTTATCCAAAGAAGTCTAGTTTGCTTTTGCCAAACTCGCACTTCTCTGCATACAAAGTGAGGCCAGACTCTTCTAGGCATTGTAGGAGTGCTCCCAACAGTTCATGCTGTTCCTCTGTATTCCATAGATTAGGATATTATCACTGATGTTGGTGGTACCCGATAGGCCATTCAATACTCTTTGTATTTCGTTTTGGAAAACGCAGCTGATGATATTCGGAAGTTGAGTCTCTTGCATAGGACAGAGTTCCTTCATTTCCCTGTGTTGTCTCACTGACTAGATGCCTGCATGTTCATGTATACTATGCTAGTATACTGTGACAATGCAGACTCCTACCTAGTCGTGCCAGCAAGATAACAATAATTTCACCTTAAAATGAGCTATACTGTAGGCAGAAGTTTTCAATCTGTGGGACACGGCCACATGCCTGGGGAGGGTGGGGGGTGTGATCCAGGGTGGCAAGAAAAGGGAAACAATACTTTTTGCAACCCTTAACTGTGCATGGCGAGCCACTGGCCTACCATGCACATGCTCAGTCAGTGCAATGTGATAGAGGCGTGGCCACAAAACAAGAAAATAAACGCAGCCTGGACATGCGCTTTCCTACATTTGGATTGCATGTCCAGGCTGCGTTGTTGCTTCCTGCTGGTGCTGCTAGCGTCTTCTTGCCCGGTAAGGGATGCCACTTCTCGGCTCACCCCCACCACGGGCGAGCTTCAGGCCTTTCTCGGTCTCTCTGCTCCCCTCTCCCCCTGTGGACCCACAAAGGCAGCCGCGTGAAGAGAGGAGGCGAGCAGGGCGGCCAGATCACTGCAATGCTGGTCCCCCTGCGCCCCTCTCCCTCTAAGCCCCCACTTTGGTGACCACAGGGGAGACGAGACAAGCTGGGACGGAAGCACACATTTGCGGCATTGTTACCTCTAATTTGTTTTGGCTATTTGCAGCAATAGAATGATTGTATGCAGGCTGCGTTTACGATCATCTGTGCAACAGGGTGATGCAGTGAGCCAGTGAACCTGTCCACCGTGCAATCAAGCATAGTGAAGGCTAGCTGTCGTTCATGGGGTGGTTTGAGTGTTCCATTCGCCTCACAAGAGTTTCATTTGGACGTCATTATTGTTTAGGTGGCACAACACTGTAGATTAGTAAACCATTTGTGGAACATTTTCAAATTTCACATCCAGTGTTCTCTGTGCACCTATGAAGACTTCTCCCCCGCACTTCTGCTGCAGCATACTCAGTGGTGGTAGTCCCACTGGGACCTCACAGATAACAAAATGGTTTACACTATTTGTTACGGGCAGCGCGTTTCAATGGATAACTAGTTCAATGAGTGTTTCTTTGACACAGCAAAACCTATTTTCTCTTCACACTGTATATGCTGCAGGCATGTAAGTAAAAACAGGAGGACTTGTCGCACAGTATTTTTTGTTGTTGTGTGTTTCTGAGTATTGAAAGTGTTTGCAAAACCCAGAGGCCATGTTTTAAACTTGCATGGGTTTTCATTCTGGCACTTGTAGGCTTCCATTTAAGATGGTGGACGATAAAGAGTCACGCTCGTTCTTTTTCACTTATTTCTAGAAAAATGTATATATGAGTAGCTTATTGTGACTGACAGCCAAATGGCACACATTTGTATTAAAACGCGGGTGGGATGATATATCGTCAAGCACCTTAATTGCATGCTGACATCCTATCCCACCATCACCACTTAATGTATATGAGCATGGACAAATCATTTTATCTCACTAATCGTTATCTGCCAAAATGCCTTTAGGAGTGATTCAGTTCACACGATATACTATTTGAAAAAGACCTGCTCATCAGGATATTGCTCCATATACAATAAAAGTAGTTATATACTGCACATCACTAAGTTTGTCTCTTCGGTTAGTCATGAAAATATCTTGTATGTTGACGTCCTACAATCCTCTCAAGTATCAAAGACTTGAGATATTTTCTGTGGTGTCAGAGAAATGCAAATACATGTCCAAATTAGTGGGGGCTGCACGCCTTTTGCCACACAGGGTCTCTCAATTCCTACAACTGGCTCTGTCATGGGGCTCGATATTGCATGCTTTGTGTATCCTTTAAACATAGAGCAATGAAAAGAACTTATACAAGACAAGTACGTCACAGGAGGTTTAAAAGGTGCAGTGCAGGTACACAGTTAAACTGTCTGCCATGACTCACTACTGAAAAATGTACTATTTATTTTTTACTTGAAATGCAACACAGGCTGTGCCAATGGTTTTAGAAACAACTGGCTCCGGAAAAAAACATTAATAAGCACGTTGCAGACTGTCGTAGAACTGAAAATCGGCTACATGCAATCATTTGCCCTCTCATTATGTACTGCAATATTGTTTTCGCTGAGGGGAGCGGGGGCGGGGGGGACAGAACTTTACTAAATGGTCCCGAGCATTAGTAAACACTTCTGCACTACAATATGAAACTAATGATAAGCGTTTTTCTTGCACTTAACTCTGAGAAAATGCCATATCTAACCGCCTGTGTCCCAGCAAGAAAAATCCAGTGAAGCACTTGACCCAGTCACGCAGGCAGGTAAGGATGTCTTTTCCCCATGTACCATTTGTTGAGTAGAAGTGCTGCTGGTTTATATCGGCCCTGTGCAATGTGCATCCAGGCATGGTTTTCGCCGCCATCTGTGTCCTAGTCCAGGACCACACTTAAAAAAGAAAAAAAAGGAAATTTCGGGCTAGGATTTCGCAATCTGAACAGAGTCTTCTGAGACTTGTATCAATGTGGTTTGTGTTTTTTTTTTTTTTTTTTTTTTTTTTTTTTTTTTTTTTAATTTTTATTTAGTGTTTTGTTTTTTTTTTCCAACCAATATTTGTGATCCATTTTTGCGAGGGCTGTTCTCTTCTTCTCCCCATCCTCCTTTCCTTTTGAATCTTTGCATGTGGGGCTTGCAAATCTTTTGGGGACATTTTATTCTTTTTATTTTTTTGTTTTTCCCACCCAGTATTTGACCTATTTTTGCATGGGCGTTCCCCCCCCCCCCCCCAGCCTTTTCACATGGTTAGTTTTAAATGTTTGCTTGCAGAGTTGCAGGAGTCAGAGGTGAGTTTTGGTGTGTGTGTTGATGCAGGAAATGGGTGGTGGGGGGGGGTTAATGAGTGAATGAGAGAGTGGTGGCGGCGAAGGAGGGGAACAGTATGTGATATTTCGGCATTTTAAAGCCAACACAAAAATGCCCACAAAAAAGGTTGCAGAAGGAGAGGTGGAAAAAGACAAAAGAAATGCAAAAACACGGAAATATGTCTCTTGTTTGGACTTTGGGTTCACATGGATCGCAGTTGCTAGAGAAGTTAAGCGGCAGTGTGTGGGTTGTGGCACTACATTAGCAAATGACAGCCAACAAAATTAAGGCGGCATTTGGAAACGCCCTTCGTCACCAAATTATTTATTGAAGGGATTAATTAAGTATTGCCTTAGACAGGAACTTTACTAATGCCCCATGCAATATTTTTGCATTTGACACAGATTGCTTCAGGCTATGCCGGCAAGCGGTCATCAATATACAACTAGCTGGATCGGGACTGTGATGTGAACTCCTGCTTCATCGGTTCGATCAGCAAATATCTGCAATAATGGGGTAACATTATAACATTCTCAAATTAGCATAATTTATTCTGCGCTACTAGAACAGGGACGTTGGGTTACACACCCAGGTAGTTGATGACCTTGGTCAACAGTAACGAGCTCATTCATGGGCACCCTGACACCCTATGGGGGTGAGACAACAACCAGCAACAGAATAGGATTGGAGTAATATTATATTGAAGGCCAATCCAAAGGGATGGACGATGGGGTCAAATGGGTCATTTCTCTCTCTGGCTGTGAAGTGTTGTCTATGGGATGTCGGGCAAGCCCCCAAATGTGGGGTTACTACAACACTTCGTAGATACATTTGAGTAAGAATTGGCTAAAGTAAAGAAAGGTTAATTTGCCATTGGATGCATCAGCGTTTAAAGACAGGTAAGAGTGGGATATTTCCCACAATACAGAATTCAACCTCCAAAGAGAGGCACTAAAAGATATGTTTTTGATTACATACTTGGAATATTCTTGGCCTGTATATTAATGGAGATATACTTTTTCTCCCCTTTGTGTTTTTTTTTCTTTTTTTTAATTTTTATTTATTTTTTGTCCATTTGCGGTTTGGAATGTGGAAAACACAGATAAGGCAAAGATATTATTGGGCAAACGATTTACGCACACCAAGGTGGTCCAAAATTTCTTTATGTCCTGATGATGGCGGTGGCAGGAAAATTATATCAAATACCATGCCAGAAACTCGAGTCGTCATTGTAACAGCTCAAGTTCCATTTAGGATCTCAATTGTTTTGTCTACAAAAACGCCTGTGGCAATTGACTATTAGAATAACAACACAATACATGCCACAATCAGTACATTATTAATGCATTTATGGACAACAAATATCAACTTGCATTGAAGGTCTAATTGACCTATTGTTTCTTTTGCTGGTTTTGCACATGATTGTTTTTTTAATGTGTATGAGTGAAGTGTTTATTGTTTATAGATGAGTTAGAATGTGAGATCACAATATGGTGTGCTGTGTGAATATGATGAAAATGTTTTCATTATAGATCTAGTTGCACTTTATCTCCAATTTTTAAATGACTGTTTTTCAATGTATGTTGTCTTTATATACGATTTCTAGGAAATAAAATAATAACAATAAAAAAAAGATTAATTTACAAATAGATCAGGTGGCTCTCCAGGGGAAAGGTTTTAAATCGCATTTATGAACTTTGGAACAAAGTAAGACACTTTCTCCTAGGTGCAGACCAGACGAAAGAAGAACCTGTGTGTGTCATGCTGGTTTGTACTGTTGCCTTACCATGGCAACCTCTTTGAAAAGCTACATTTTCTAAACCTCTCCCTGCAATGCACAGAAACAACACAATTTGCTTTGAATTCAAAAATGGAGCTTTGGAGGGGGAGGCTTCATTTTGGCATTACCAATGCATTTCCATTATTAACAGAGGCTCTTGAGGCGACAGAGTATGGTCTTTCATGTGTTGCTGAACTAATAGGAAACCTTCTCCGAACCAGTCTCAAAGTACTTTCCAGAGGACGGTTGTAACGTCAATGACTGGTTGGTTCAGCCTTTCCTAGCAGATGTAGGGGTCCACCTCCCAATACACCTGCAAGAGGAAATAACGGAGCTTCAAAGTGACCGCCTACTGGAGAGCCAATTCAAAACATTTTAGGTGGATTTTGGCAAAATGTGTCTGCAGAATTTCCAAATGTGCAATATGCTGTTACCTTTCAGCACCTCATACCTTTGCGAGATTGGATTCTCAGCATTTACAGCCCTAAAGACTAATATCGGTCAAAGCTGCAAAAATTGAACCCAATAGTGACAGGCTGGCTGCTGAAAGACAGGCCCACCCTTCACACTAGTTCTCCAATATGCCACTGTCTAACTTGCAAGTGACTGCATTGATAGTAATCTCAAAGTTGTTTTACTTTAAAAAAAAAAAATATTGTTACATCAGTTGCATGTCAAACGTTACTGAAGGACCGCAATATTGGCTGTTTTCTTTTGTGGGAAATAAATATCCAGCACTACTTTTAGTCAAGTCCTCTGTATTGTAGCAAAACATTCTAAATGCTGTTTACAAATATTTGTCCTCTAATTTGAGTTATTGCAAGCAATGATTTCGAAAGAATTTAGTCTTTGGCACCCACACCTCCATGAAGCACCATTCTACAGCAGCGCGCAGTAACCGTTAGCAACTGATAAAGATTTTGGAGTCCATGTGTAAAGCGAGGCCCCAAGCCAGGTATAGATGTCTTGGGAGGAGGGTCGGGGTCAAGACAATTTGAACACCGCTGCTGCAGAGTGACTATCTTGTTATCAGGTTTTAAAATTATCTTTAAAAAGGCAAAAAACCTAATTGCTATCTTGCTGGCACCGTTCTATGGTAACATATATTTTGATTGCTAGTTTGGAAGAGCACTTAGACCCTCCCCGTTCCCTAGGGGACAGTGCACGTGCAGGCTTCAACCGCAGAAGCTTAATGTACTAACAAACGTTGCAAAATTGCTGGTTGCTTTTTTACTTTTTAAAGGGGTCCATTATACATGTGCTTGCAGTGCCCTTGTGTGCAATGTTGATATGTGTACGGTGCATATACAACTCTTACACATGGTCGCACCTTCAGTGGGTACGAGCGAACCATTCCAGTACTTTATTTTCAAGGAAAGGGTCACACAGGCCCAGCGATATTCAAGATGTGAGACTGTTGTCTGCTTAAGTACATTGCAGTGTTGCGTAGTCCCAGTGAGAATGTTTATTGTATATAAAGGATGCGCTATGCTTGTCATTTTAAATTGCCCTGACAGCTGCATGCCGGTGCACAGACGCCCGCTGGCATAGATTTCCATTGTGTGAGGATTGTTGATGTGTGGCACGTGGGAAGTTTGTGCGACTTTTGCAGCATTTTCAATATTGCTAATTCTGAAGCAGGGTGCCATGGGCACAGTTTTGTTTGCTGGCAGGAAGGCTGGCTAAGTTTTGAAGTGTGTGGCAGACTGTTTGAGCCGCTGTGTGCTGCACACACTGCCAGGTGTAGTCTCAGGCTGGAGGTGGTTGAAATGCCCTAATTAATGTGCTGTTTGATTCCTGCCTTCCTGCTTCTGGCGGCACAGGGCGCTTTGGGCATTACTTTACAAAAGCTCCAAGTTATGGTTGCAGATATTGGCCACCCAAGCTCTCGTTAAGAAGGGAGAAAAAAGGCTTCTCTAAAGAAAAGTGGACCGATTGCGCCATCCCCATCCCCATCTTTATATTTCTCTAAACATTGCTTGTGGCCTAATGATTGCTTTCACTTAAGTCCTTGCTTTCACTTATGTCATTGAACACCAGCCAACAATAAAAAGTAAAAACACAGACTGCCACTCTCTGTGGCATCCATTAATTGTCCAACAACTGAAAGAGATTTGCATTAAAGGAGTTTCAACCCCTCATCCCCCACCTTTTCCACCTTGTTGAAGCTGGGGAAGATTGTTAGCTGTTTATGCATCCGTTTGAGATTTGTGTAATGTGAAAAAAGTACAGGACAGGTACTCTTTTTCTCAAGTTAAGTTCAAGGTCAAAGCACCCCTAAAGAGGTTCTGTAAAACTGCCCCCATAAAAAGCGAACTGTTGCATTTGTATTCCAATGCTTTTGGATATTATTTTTTCACTGCTGGAAGTTACGGATGCTATACCCATGAGACAGAGCTGTTGTATTTTTTTTTTTTAACGCCATTTATTTGAAAGATCATGTAGAGAGCTTGTTTACCCCAGTGGATGTTACCGTTGCCTTTTCAGTTCATAGTAGGGTGAAGTTGTGCCAGCCTTTGGGCGCGGGCAACAGTGTTCTAATTCCCTCCATGACTCGTGCCCTCCTCCATCTACGTTTAGTTTATGTTCAACACTTTAGGGAAATAGATCCAAATGTAAGTTTCAGGGACTCAGACGTATTGCTGCATGTACTAGTTATACTTATGTCCCATTCGCTATATAGGATGATGAGGTTCCCAGAGAGTTTTTATTGCCCCTTCAATGCGGTTTGTTTTTTGCAACCATTGCACTTCAGCAGTTAATTGATGATAGTTTGCCAGTAAACTTTATAACTTATTTATTGAATGCTTGCCAGGGCTAGTTGTGATCACTGTATCATTAATTTGAAATTTGATCATTGTTTATGATGATCTGGGGTGAATGCGTTTTATGATGGTGTTTTTATTTTTTGTCTCTAATGATGGGACCAGTTCATTCTCGTTAGATGTTGTGGAGCTTGGAGCCATTTTCTGGATTGTTCAGCAGCCTTGTGTAACAAGAGAACTGGCGCGATAGCGGGAGTTTTCTGACCTGGGTTTGAAATCATTGCTGTTAATTGCTTTGCTATTTAAGATATAGTTCCCCGCCCAGCATCCTTCAGGCCCCCCAGTTTGAAGACCACTGCCTTAAGGCACCCTAGCTGTTCAGCATAGAGAGGCCCCCTTTTTCGTGGTTGGTGCAATTCCTTTCCTTCCCCTTTCAAGTTCCACACAATGACTGTTCTACTGATCAGTCTGATAGCTTTCCAACTGTCACCAAGTAGGTGATAAATGCTTCTACTGGCTGCCCCTCTCTGGCTTTAATGCTGTTGCTGATTCAATGCCCCCACAATGTTCCACATGTATAGGTATATGCCTTCCTCAGATAAGTACACCTGACCCTCTAAGTAATAAGCTATCTACGTCTATCAGGCCGTGGCGCATGAGAGTGCACAATTCATTGCACAGTAGCGATCCTTGTGGGATGTGGGCGTGGGGGTGTCTCTGACTCTTCTGGAGGATAGTGCCTGGCTCATATTGGCAAAGGCCTGGTGTAATATTTACTTTTTGTTCCCCCCAGTAAAGGTTACTTTGGTCATGGGTTCTGTCACTGCATACCCTCCTATTTCTCGTCCCTATAATTTCCTGTACACGTTACTGTCCGCAAGCTGGGACTTTCTAAGGTTGATGTTTACATTTTAGGAAGCTTAAACGGGTGATTGTCTTTTAACGGACACACACAAAATGGCTGCAGCATTTTAGGTACAAGAGCTATACAGTTAAGCACATATTGCCTCTCCAGAACACCCACCCTTAATTATATTAGCCAGCAGATGGAACTAGGTTGAAGCCACCATGGGTGAAAGTCTTGGAGGAAGTTACCAAGAGACACTTCACTCACAAATGGGGACACATCAGGCCGGAACATCCATAGCAAGCCCACTATTAATTAATTGTTTTGGGTACACACACGTTTCTCAAATACTTGGAGCATACTAAATTTACTTTGTGGTGGCGGTGTTCTTCTTTTAGGCAATAATTCAAATCATGTCACCGTCTTAATTGTCAATGGCTGATAGGGGGTCTTGATGAAAGTAGAATAAAAATATGTGAAGAAAAGGATTTCAAAGCAGTAGTGCTTTTCCAGTCAGCAGGTAAGAAATGTTGTTTTATGTTTGTTGTACATCTGATGTCCCTACATGGAGGCAGTCCCTTTTTTCACATATACTGAGGAGTGCTGCATTATGCCCACCACTCCTTGATCTCCAAACGCTATGGGTGGAACGCCCTCGGGGACTGTAACCCAAGTCAGAGTATGTGTGCAGCTAGACTTTGTTGTGGGTAGCTGCATGGGGAGGGAGGGAGGGAGGGATGGAGGGAGGGAGGGAGGAAGGGAGAGGAAAGCACCAAGAAGCGCACGAATAAGCATAAATGACACCAATGGGACGGATAAGAACGCGCTTAAGGGGAGTCACTTACCCCAGTGTACAGCTCAAGCAAAAAGTCTGTTGTATTGATAGTCGCATTTTGATGTTTTAACTTGCCTTTTTCATACCTGCAGCCAAGAAACAGTGTATCAAGACACAGAAAACATTTGATGAAATAATTAAAACTTATTTTGATGCAGTGGGACTAATTCTGACTTCAAAAAGAAAGGCAGAAGAGCAGAAGCAGCTACTGGTGGAATCTGGGAAGCGCTGGAAAACTTAGTGTTGTGTGAACTACAAGAACAAGAACAACAACAACAAGAAGAAGATGATGATGATGCAGTGCAAAACCAAAAGAAAACTAATAGAATTATATTGTAAACGCTGATGGGTGGAAACTGACACAAAAGCTGGAAAAACAGTGTTTTGGCAGGGATGGCTAATGTTCTTCATTCCTGCCTCAGAACCCGCCTCTGTTACTTCACCCAGACAATTGAACGACATCGCAATAAATCGGCAGATGTCTCCTTGTAACTTTGCAGTTCCCCAAGATGTAGCTGTGCAACAACTACAAAATATTGGACTATCGAGTAGCAGTCAAATGTCTGCTACAAAAGTTTTGTCAGACAGATGATCAACTCTATCACCACGTCGTCTCAACATTGTGTCCCTGTTACAGTATGATATGATAGTTTATTTATATAGCACCTATACACAATGTGTTTCAAAGCGCTTCACAACAAGCGGGGGAAGAAGGGAAAATACCAAACATTCTTACAGGCCATGAACAACAAGAATGTGAAATTAACTATTGTTCTCGGCCTAGCGACATTTCAGATAGTGCAAGTGTTAAGACACAGATAGGAAGGAGATGGGAACAGACGGGTGACATTTCTAGTGGAGCTGGAGAATTACACAAGGGGAGGAATAAAACGAGCGATTATTGTACTAGGCCTGATGACATTTCAGATAGTAGTGGAGGGGGAATAACCAGTAAGGGGGGGGAGAGGAGACACACATTATTACTATCATACTAGGTCAAGGGATAATTCTGATAGAAAAAAGTAAGGGGGGGAGAGAAGGGGAAAGTAGAAGAGAACAGAGAATAAAAGTGAAAGATCAGAGGGGAGAGCGGAAACAGTTGCAGTGGTCAGTAAAACACATGCTCTTGCAAGAGAACAGAAAAAGTAGGCAAGGGTTCACAGTGATAATGGACAAAGCCTGATTCAGGGCCAATCAGAGTGCAAGTTTGTGGGGAGGTCCAGCATGAGAGTTGAGTGGGTGAAGCACTAAGAGTCAATGTGTCCAAAAGTCAAATCCAAGCATTGGCAAAAGTCTTTGATGGCGAGCCGCTCGTGAATCAAGAAAACTCCTGCAATACATGGGAGGGGATGAAAGAAGATAAGAGGACGGGGAGAAGAGATCATTGAAGGCAGGAGGGAAATGTGGGAGGTTGGAAGGGGGGGACCAGGAGAGGGTGGGGGGCACAAGCAACAACTGGGTCAAGCGGGGGTGGGGAGTACACAGTGACCATCACTGGGACAGGAGAGTTGGGGGTACAAAGCGACCATGACCGGGGACAAGAGGAGGTGGGGGAACACAGCGAACATCACGGGGGACAAGAGGGGTGGGAGGTACACAACAATCATGGGGAAAGGGGGGTTGGGGGTATACAGCGAGCATCACAGGAGGGAAGGAGTGGGGGGTACACAGCGACCATCACGGGGGGCAAGGGGGTGGGGGTTGCACAGTGCCCATCACGAGGGGCAAAGGGGTGTGGGGGGGAACACAGCGAACATATCGGGACAAGGATGTGTGGGGGGTACACAGCGACCGTCACATGGGACAAGAGGGGTGTACACAGCAACCATCATGAGGGGGATGGGGGGTACACAGCGACCATCACGGGGGACAAGAGGGGGCATGGTAATGCCTGTTTAGACAGTGAAGTGACACCTACACGTTCCCACACACCTCAATTCAGATTACGGTCTTTAAAAACAATGGAATTAACATCCCCCACAACCGAGTTTGGTTGCTACGTCAGCCCCTGCTACTAATCGACAACATCATTGTAGCTCACATGCTGCTGTGTGAAACTGAAGATGCAAGTGTTCTTGTGCTTAGAACTATATAGTTGATCTGGTGAATTTGTAGGTTGGTGCCAACTTGTAAATGGTACATTTTGTGCTATTGGGTATTGTCTATGATTTCTGGTGGGATGAGGAAGTGTTTTCTTGGGTGTGGTGAATGGGCAAACTGATTGTTAGATGCTCATAGTGATATTGGGTGAAGTGGCTGTCCGCAGTCTGTCATGCAGGTAGACCTTGAACAGATTCTGTTTAGGTCGCTGCAAGTGTGTATTTTAGTGCAGTGATTTGTAACTGTGTCACCTTATTGGGTGTGATGTCATGTTAGCTAGAGCAGAGAACGTAAATGAGGGGGTTTACAGGTTGGTTTGTGACATTGCGGGGTGGATCTTTAGTTTATATACTAAGTCTGCGAACTCAGTTAACAACATTTGAGTGCTCTAGCATAGAAGGTAAAAGTGGAAAGTGACGGCTGCAAATTCCCTGGTTAATCAAGGCATAAAATAAGCAGTGTCGCATAGCAATTTGCTATGCCGTTATGTAGGTATGCTAATCAAATGGACACTTGTGTAGCAGAGTTAGCTATTTAAGTTGCCCTCTTCAATGAAAGTCACAGCTTGCCCTGCATTCCTCTCTTGCCTTCTGTGGTCTTGACAACCTCTTTTCTCTGTTCCCTTCAAGTGCTAATTGAGAGAAAGTGCAGCAGTATTCATCTCCTTAAGTACCAAAGGCATGTTTGGGAGTGCTAGGCAAGAATTTATTTATTTTTCAAATTGCAAACCAGAAGTAATTGGGATGATACTTTTATTATGCTTTCTGTATCCGTTATGGCAAAGACCATGTTAGGCAGAAACCTGTGCAGTTCCCCTAGGGACCACTGCAAAAGATTTAAGACTACAGGTGTTGGCAGTAAACCCACTTGGTAGCAGTCTGTACCACCCAGATTTACCTGGTAGCTGTGGCTGAGCAGTCCGACTTCCCTCAAGAAGGGTTAGGCAGTATGCAAAGTATATAATTATTTATTTAAAAACACACAGTTGAAACACTCCAGCACACTTATTATTCTAAACACAGTTACTATTATGACATATACACCCCTTTTTCCCTATTAGAAAATCACAGTAAAACACCACTTATTTTCATACAGAGGTGAGCGCTTAACTAGATTGCACTCTAATAAGTTTGTGAAAAAGGGAGGGAAAAAGACAGAATATGAAGAGGTACACCACTCTACGATTGCAGAACACTGTTAGCAAGCCAGAGAGCAAAAAGTCACTGGTGAGCCAAAGTCCAAAGGCTGGGCCCACTCTTAGAGCAGAGCACAAATGCGCCCAAGATCACACAGTTACACTAGGCTTAGAAAGTCTTGCAGAGGGTTCAGAAAAGCGTTTAGAGAGGCTTAGAAAACTTTAGCCAAGGTGTCCCAGGCTAACCCAGGTTCGAAAGCCGGGGCCTAAATCTACCCCGTACAGTCGGTAGCAAGGGGAGCCAGGCGGGACACGGTACCTTAAGTGGGAAGGATCCTCCAGCGGTGGCAGTTGTTCCTGGTAGTGGGTGCAAGTTGCGTCGTCGTCCAGGGGAAGAGACGATCTCGACTTGGAGGAAAGATGAAGGTCGTTGCACTACCAGGGCAGAAACCAGCCGCAGAGTTTTCCGGTTAAAGGTGGTACCTTTGTGTCGTGGTAAAACGTGGTATCCCGGTTGCCAGGGTGCTTGGCACGGGCAAGGCGGCCACGAGATACGTCGGGAAAGCGAAAAGACGTTGAAACTGGTTATCCCCACCAGTCAAAGGAAGAAGATTCTCCGGCGGGAGATCTCCTCTGTCGTTGGGAAAAGTGGTGAGGCAGTCCAGCAGGGCTCCACCGGTTGTGGTGTCGTGGTAGGTCGGCTCAGCTTCTCCCTCGTCGGATTCTTAGGTCCTGTGGCGACTTCTCAAGTTCCAGTCCCCAAAGCCCTGCTTTTATGCAGCAAACCCCCATTCACTCAGCCTAGCTGTCACTCAAACATGCTAAGTGGTGAGCCGCTCGGCTCATCACTTGGGCCAATCAGGATGGAGTGCGACTTGAGTTGCCTAGGCAACTCAGTCCAGGGTGCCTAAATTTCCCTCCACCCCTCCTAAGTACCCCAGACAGAGTGGCACCACTTTGGAGGGCTTCTGTGGAGAAGCCCGCCAAAAAGTGGAACAAAGGGCTCGACTTGGGTTGGAGTCACAGAAGAGAACACAAGCGCCATTTTAGAATCAAGTTTTGGCAAAAAATACCAACCGGAGAATTAATATTAATTAAATAAACCGGCGGTATGTTCGAGGCTACCGTAAATAATTAAATAAAGATAGTAGCCTAAAACAATGGGAAATCCCATAGGAAAATATTTGCGGTTGAATATAAAAAGTAGTATCCACTGCCACCAGCCAAAAGTCGATCAGACCCCGGGGCAATTGAATTGCCCCAGCCAGTACATCCACAATATGATGGTTTGTACTGGTTCTGTTCAGAATTTGAGACTAGTAAAGTCAATGGTGACTTTACATGCCCTGGGAGACAGTAGTCAGTCCCAGGGTATGGAGTCTATACTAGGGGGGTCACTATGACACCCCTGTGTCGCTGCACTGAGGGTGCTGTGTAACACACAACACAAAAACACATGAAGCCCTATGGAGTAAAAGACCCTATAGCCCATTAAACGCATCTAGATTCAAAGAAACACACTCAAATCATGCCCAAGAGTGGGGGAAAAAGAGTCTCACTCTTGGCAGGAGAAAAAAATAAACCCCAAAAATCCAGCAAAGCTGCTGGGGGACTCACTAGTTAGGGAATTCAGCCTAAACAGAGAATTCTCCCTAACAGACCAATATGTGTCAACTTCATATTTCTTTTAAACGACAGCCATGCAATTCCATTCCTAAAATGTAAATGGTTACATAATGTATAATTACAGTATTGATACTGTTAAACACTGCGTCATCTCGTGCTTTACAGTAAAGTTTAGGTTAGTGTATCTAAATTTCATAGTGCCAACTATATTTCATTTTGTTGGGGAAGATGCATCATATTGACGAAGGACCACTTTTGAAAATGTACATTATCACATAATCAAATGCTTTTGATGGCAAACCTAGTTCTGTAACCTGCAGGTTTCATACATCTTAACTTGTGTACAACACATGAGTGAACCCATACTCCTTGACGTTCTATTGTATCACCCTGTTGCTTTATTCCAGGTACCCTGAAAGTGAGATTACCACAAACTACAATATTCCACCTAGTTTGTCAAGTTCTCTGTCTGATAAGCAATCCTCTCTGCTTAGTCTTTATTTCCTCTTACATGATGAATACACAAAGCAAACTAGATGCTTACGCAAAGTAGTGATCAATAGTTCCATCCAGTCTGTACATCTATAGGTCTACTGCAATACCAAACACTGCAGTTAGGCTCCAGAGCTTGCTTTGCATTATGATTGTATTATATATTACCACCTGCAGGAGACAACTGGCCAAACTGTTTCAGAGCCTTTTTTTTTAATCATATCTCTTTATTTGTGTCCATTGATGCAGCTAACCTTTTACATTTTACAGACACTCATCTATGGTTCACAAAGTCTTTTTGCCCACTCGCACAGTCGAGTAGATTTTATGAAGGGCGAACAGCAGTTACCAGAAATGTTTGAAACTTTAATTTAACATTTACTTTGTTTGCAGTAAACGTCAAACACAAGTTCACTGTGCATGGCTTGATTTTGGGTGGCAGCAGTGTGCCAAAGAAAGTGGGTTTATAGTGACATGCACCATTTTACAGAAATGTCATTTTAAATATGTTGTCCTCCGTTGCTCTGGGTTGAGTGCATTTCTCTTAGGTTGAATAGGTAAATTAAGTTACCCGACCTGCAGGTCTAGCTGAAGTTTAAGGAATTTGCAAGGCCTCACTCCTCTCGCTAATGTCTTATTTCAGCGGTATGCAAAACTACTGTATTATTGCTCATTTCATGTCTTGATTACAAATAACTTCTGGGGGTGACCCTTGGTTCCAGAGCACTTTTTGGAGGCTGCCGATGCTCTGCCCCATCTCATTTAAAGCTCTGCTAATAGTCCTACATTGTTAGTTACCCTCCTTTATTAGCGCACCTGTACTTTATTGTAACTGCTGGGTTATATACGGACAAATCTGTTTTTTTCCTTAAAACCTACAAATGGAAAACCAACACAGAGTTTTTATTTAAGAGTTGTGTACAGTGCTGCATGCAGAGGAAACTGGTAGAGCACTAAGGAAGAGCGAGTGTAGATCACAGGAAGGCATGCATTTCTCTCAACCTTTTAATTGCTCTGGGAAGGTGAAAAATAATGTTAGCTTGGGTGGGTGAGAGCCCACTGAATGGATAGGAGTCTTGGTGAGTGAATTAATTCATTCCAAAGCTGATGACACTCGCTTGAAGTGTATCAGTTGAAAGGAATTGGGGTGGAAACTAGGATGTAAGAAAGGCTGGGTGGTGTAATATCACTTAGGGGGAGGAGGTACTTATAATGGGCAGGAAATGACGGGTTAAAGGGAGTACTGAGGAAGGGAGGGACAGATTATGAACTGAACAATAAAGACATTACACCTAAGGTTATGGCTCTGTCATTTCATTTGTGTACTGTGTCCTTTTACATTCAGGTAGAAGGATGCTGTATAGGTATACCAGAGGACCGGGGTTTGTGCTACACAATCACCGTTGAGCAGAGTACCAAGGGCCCAACGAACCCTTCCCCGGTAAAAGATGGAGGACTCGCCCAAGGGCAAGTTAGAACTGTCCTTTATTTTCCATGACCAACTGGGATCATATAGGAAACAAAACATCTCCAGCAATCCCACCTCCTGAGCCTGTGTCAGGAGTTTTTGTTGACATGTGTCATGAAGTTGGGCTCTTCCCCAAAAAAACTGAAGAGCTTATGCTGTTGGGTGGGGGTGGTAGTTCTTATAGAGGTTAGCTGACTGTCCCTTGCATGACAGTTTTTGGGGAAGGCTCAGGCAAAGCCATCTATCTATTACATCGTTGCAGGATTACCATTGACCCTTGCCCTTTGCCATCCACCCCTAGATTTGTGTTCCCTGATTGGCTGGAGTGGGTCTCCTCAGGCCTCGGACCCAGCTCTGTTCTCAGTGCTCCGTATACCTTCTCAAGGTGATGGAAAAGACTGTGTCCCCATTGTTGCCACTGGTATAGCCACCTCTCCTTAGAACGTGCCTGCAGGTTGCCATGTTGTAAAACAATGCATGTATCAGTTCTAGTCTGCTGCTGGGAACTGCTCCTCTTCCCACTGTGGGTAAATGGCTATTGTCTGGCCGGATCACGTGGGTGAAGACCGCAAAATCGACATTTTGTGTCTGCAATTAGTGAGGATTTATTCTGCTATTCCGCAGGTGGCTCCTTGTCTCTGAGGTTAGGAATGTTCTGCTCATCTCTGAACTTGGCTGCGAGCACCAGCCCTTGACAGTGTGCTGCAATCTGTTTTCCTTTGTCTCTTATTCTGAGGCCTGTGGCTTCATATCATTCTACTATAGTTATGCTATGATTTCTATGTGTCTGTAGTGTATTATTTTCCTTTTGGGTTACTGGTACTTGGTTCTTCAAGGTTCCTTATACAACCCTGTAGTTCCATATGGTTAGTTGCAATAAGTGGCTGCAAGCTTGCTCTGCATCTCTTGCTTTCTTGTGTTGCTGCTAATGACAAGGCAAGGCTTCTGACAATATGTATCTGTCCTCTGTCTACAGAAATGTGTGTAAGCATGTTCTTTGTGTGTGCACAGTGTGTATTCGTGTAACTTCGTGCAGAGATGCAAGTTTGCTTTGTGGCTAACATTACTGTGTCCTGGTGGCTCTAATGGCATCAGCACAGCTGGATATTTATCATTAGTCAACCAGGTCCAGTATTGAGGCACCTGTATCCATGAAGACGTCAGCTGGATAAGATTTGAATGGCTTTCTGAGAGAATATCTGTTGGCATATGTAGAAGTCACTGGCCCGCCTGGGGCTGGCCAAACAGCGACTGGCATCTTGCAGTTCTGTCTCTTTGGGCTGTCATACTTGCAGGCGCCAAGAGGGGCATTCCAGGGACCCTCTCTTCAATGCTAGAACACGATCAAAGCAATGGCAAGTAGTTGGTAAATAGCTTTCTCACGTTCAACCTTTACAGTCCTGCCAACTCGCCACAATTTCCTGCATTCACTATCAATAAAACTCGGGAGTGCTATGTACACCACACCAGCGCTATGTCGCGTGCAGGCAGGTACATGAACAGGGACGCCTAACCAACATGGCACGGTGTGATCTGCAACAGCATTTCCATGCTGCTGCGGACAGGACCATCTGCAGCAACATTTCTACACCATTGTGTGTGCAGGATGTGGCGCAGCTACTGTGCCCCAGCAACATGCAGAGGGAAGCTAGGTTTTAAGGTATGACTCTGACCTAGCCTCTCTGAAATGCACTTGCAGAGTTGCTGAGCGGAAGTAGCGGTCATCAGGCACATCCTCTGGCAGACTGGCCTGCCGCCTGCTCCAAAGGCAATACAGACTCTTGTGAAAAACCTGAAGGTATTCTCACTTGTATCCTCTGCGCAGGTTACCAAGGAAAGGCCATTGCTCGTGGATCCTGACCCTGGGGGTGGAGAAGCAAGGGTGGATCACCAGGGGTCCTTGAGGACTGGGAGTGGGGTGCCCTCGGGCAAGACATGGTATAATATCCCCCTTTCCCTATTGATGACTGACCTAACCCTCCCCTGACTTTCATGGGCTGCTATAAGCCAGTTCCCCTCTTTTCTCTACACTCTCTCCACTCTAGTACTGGAACGAAGAGGCAACTGAGAGTAAGGAACACCACACACTTTGACCACTTAAGTACTGGGACGAGGAAGATGCATATAGAGAGTTGCAAAGGCCTTTAACTGTGGTCAGGCAAGTCTCATTGGAGATACACATCTGCAGCCTGTCGGGCTGCAGGTGTATGAAATGGGACCAGTGCAGCAGAGTAGAAAGCAGCAGGAGACCCTGCTACCAAGGAGGCAGCCATAGTGGGACAGGACGAGGAGCTGGATGCCGGCAACCAGCTCAGTAAGCTTACACAGCCCGTGGCCTGGGGACCTCTGTGACCCATGCTCGGCAGCAGTAGCTGCGGGCGAACACCAAGAGGGAGGGACGCTGTCTGCACCAGAAGAACAAGTTACTTACCCCCTGGTAACGTTCTTTCGATTGGATGTTCCTCCCACGTATTCCTCATCTTTTTATAAATATTGTTCCAGCTTCAGCTGCTTCGGAAGAAAATGTTCTCAGCAGGGTGCTGTGTGGTAGTGTCGATGACTCTAGGGCCTTCATCCGACTATCGACGTTATCAGCAGTATATTTAGCATGCACAGCGTCTGTTTGCCTCAGTCCTTTTTTTCCATGTTTAGAGGAATTACTAGTACCCTCCTTAGATCTTAGAAGACTCTCGGAGAGTGTAGAGTGTAACCAGGGCTAAGTAACTTGTTCTTTGAATGGATTACATCCTCCCACGCATGCCTCATCTTTTGATAGCCTCCCAAAGCAGTAACAATCTTGGAGGTGAAAAAATTATTTAGATTTGTTTTTGGCAGTATCATGGACAGAGTGCAAGACAGCTTTCCCAAAAGCTCCCTCTTGAGTAGAGGTGTCCAGGGAGTAATGTCTTACAAAGGTGTGTATGGTAGACCAAGTGGCCGCCGCACAAATGTCTTTAATTGGTACTCCTCTCTGAAGAGCGGAAGAAGTAGCCAAGCCCCTGGTTGAGTGAGCTCTTAGACCCTTTGGGGGATCTTTACCAAGCAACCTATAGCATTCTTGGATATCCAGAATATTCCATCTGGATAGAGTCTGCTTTGTTATTCCTAAACCCAATGTATGACCTGTGTATCTGATGAAATAATTGGTAGTCCTGGTGAATTTTTGACATTCGCGAAATATACAAACTGAGAGACCACCTAGGGTCCAGTCTATGTAACCTCTCCTCCTTTCCAGGGTGAGGAGGTGGATCAAAAGTTGGTAAAACTATATTTTGGGACAAATGGAAGTCAGAGACTGTTTTTGGCAGAAACAAAGGTTTTACTTTAAGAATCACCTTATCCCTATAGAAGACCGTGTATGGAGGTTTACAAGACAGTGCTTGCAATTTGCTCACCCCGCGGGCTGATGTGATTGCGACTAGCAACATTGTTTTAGTGTTCATTATCTTAATGGACATGAATGCATGGGTTCAAAAGGGAGGCATGTTAAGAATTTTAATACAAGATTTAAATCTCAAACAGGGACCTGACCGGGAGTAGGAGGAAACACATAGTGAGTCCTTTAAGAAACTGAATGATTAAAGGGACTTTAAAGTATGAGGTTTCTTCTGATGAACGCTTGAAATATCGAAAGCGCTGCCAGATCTGGAGCCCCAGATTTGCTATGTGAAGTAGGTGTATTGCACTGAAATGGATCCACATACTTATCCCTACACCAGCTGCTGAACTTGTTCCAACAACAGCGGTATAAGGATTTCGTTGCTGGCCTTCTGGCTGAAAGCAAAATTTCCATAACATCGTCCGGGAGGTCTCAATCCTTATATCTCAGCAACCATGCGTGAAGGCTGAGTGCTTTGACCTCTGGATGGAAAACCCGACCCTCCTCTCTCTTGTGAAAGTCCTCTCTTTGTGGAAGATGTATTGGGGAACAGATGCACATGTCTAGAAGGTCCGGCTACCACGTCCAGTCCGAAGCAATTAGGAACATGGATTGCCTGAACTTCTTCAACCTCCTCATCACGTGAGGAATGACTGGGACTGGAGGAAACGGGTACAGGAGTGGAAACTTCCAGTCCACTACGAACATGTCTCCTAGAGCTCCTATTGGTGGAAATTCCCTGGAGCAGAACAACTCGCACTTCCAGTTGACACTGGTTGCAAACCTATCCACTTGAGGGGTTCCCCCAAAGGGTGAAGATCGCTTGAAGGACTTCCTGAGCTAGTTCCCACTCGTCAGAGACTATGCTCTGCCTGCTCGGAGAATCCGCCGCCGTGTTCTTCTCTCCAGCTAGATGAACTGCTGACAGAGAGATTCCTTCTTGAATTGCCCAGAGCTGCATTGTTTCTCTGCACGGTGGTAGTGACCTTACACCTCCTCTTGTTGAGGTAGTACATGGCCACTGTGTTGTCCGTCATTATGTCATGGCCACAGGCCCCAGAACACAAAAACCACACCATCTAGTGATGGGGGCAATGGGTCACTTGACTCACTTATGTCCCTTTTGGGACCTACAAACACAGGGGCCCTGGCTGGACTCAGTCCTGGCGCCTTTGGCGCCAGGTTCATATAGAGATGTGAGCAGGAATACTTTATTTCAGTACAGGAGTGCTTTTATTTTACAAGAACTTTCCAGGAGTTGAAAGCCTTTATTCCAGTGAACATCCTCATGGGCTGACTCATCGGTTGTGGCAGGCAGGCTGAACCTGGTGGGCGTGGCTTCAGGTCAGCTATATAAACTGCTCCATTCTTAAGGCAGGTGCTTTGCGTTACTGTGCACTTGCGTGCAACGTGACGCTCACCGCTGCTGGGACCAGTTTACTTACCTTTGAAACCAGGCGTTCTCCTGCATACTCACCTCCAGGAAACCGTTGCTTCATCTGCAGACTCATCTCCTGACATCCAGTGATCTTGATCCCGAGGCCGCAGAACCGCACTCTGCATCCACGAACTCGGACCCTGTGAAGAAGAAGAAAGACAAGGTTAGGACATCCGTCCTAGGGCCGCGCCGCATTGGAACCCTGCGTGCCCCTAGTTAACAATTTACCAGCTACTGTACCGCTGCAGCTTCGTTCCTCATTCCCTCCGGCTGTCGCCTCAAGCTCCGCAGCTTCTGCCAGACCGGAAACATCACCTGCAAGGGAAGAAAGCAAAAGAGCAAACCTCAAAAGTGGAACGGACAGCAATACAAGACAACAAACTTTACAATACAATAAAAACAGACAAGGAAAGAAAACGGCAAACGGGAACACTTACCTGAAGTATAGTGGCTTAGTCGCAGCAGGACTGGACTACCACATGCAATGGACCAGTGAAGGAACTCGGTCCAGATCATACAAGTGACCCTGCCAGAAGCAGCAGGACAGAGTGTTCGCCAAAACTAATCAACAGGTGAGCTTTCCAGGGACAGCGCATCCCAATACAAAAAAAGTATCATAGCAGCCAAATCCACGTCCTACAATGAAAGAATCTCCAACGCCACCTCAGAATCCAAAGAGCTCTTCTCCATCTTCAAGGAACTTTCCACACCTGCCACTAAGCATCAAGAGATTGTCAAGGACCAAGCCTGGTGTAACACCATACAATCCGCCCTCTTGAATAAAATTGAACTCCTCCAAGCAAAAATCCTTGACCATCACAAAAATCTCACTCAGCACATTCTATCAGCCTCCCCTACTGAAACAGTGACTGAGAACAAAAAGACTAATCTCATTACACCCTTCAAATTTAGAGAAGTCTCAGAAAAAGAGGTAGTGGATATCGTGAACAGAATCAAACCCTCCAACTGTAAAGGCGACGCCTGCTCCGCCAAACTAGTCAAAGACTGCGTAGAAACATTGGCGCCATTCCTTAAAACCTTCATCAATGCATCCTTCAACTCCAACTCTGTCCCAACCAGCCTAAAAGAAGCCTGGGTGCGCCCTCTTCTCAAAAAACCTACTCTAGATCCTGAAAACGCTAACAACTATAGACCTATCACAACCGTCCCCTTCCTGCTTAAGATCCTCGACAAAGTTGCCTACACACAAATACAGCAATACCCGGAAGTAAATCGCATCCTAGGAAAAGGACAATCGGGTTTCCGCCTGGGACATGGGACCGAATCGGCCCTATTAGATCTTAAAATCCAACTAAATGACATCATGGACAAAGGCAAACCAGCACTCCTGCTCCTGTTAGACCTATCTGCCGCCTTTGACCTGGTCAATCACAACATTCTAGGCACGCAACTCAAAAATGAAGCACACTTTTCGCCGGAAGCCATCTCCTGGGTCAAATCATTCCTCGAGGGTCGACTTATGAAAGTCTTCTCTGACTCCGCGAGCGCTACCCCCACCACTATCCATTGCGGCGTCCCACAAGGGTCCTGCACTGCCCCCACCTTATACAACATCTTCACCCTCCCTCTGTTCAATGATTTGGACCGTCGTCACATAGCCTACACCAACTATGCTGACGACACTCAGGACCTGCTCCCACTTACTGGGGTTTATGAACAAGATGCAGTAACATTAACCAAAACCTATACAGCCATTCAAACCTGGATGGCAGCCAACGCCCTCTGCCTGAACGGAGACAAAACAGAGATCCTACTAGTTGGCACCAAAGAAACACTAAACAAACTCCCACTGCGGTACAAATCCTTTAACATAGACAACCCCACCATCACAGTCTCCACCGCAGTAAAAACGCTAGGAGTATACCTTGACTCCACTCTCGCTATGACACGACAAGTAAATGCCATAGCTTCCTCTGCTGCACTTACCACCAAGATAATTAACGCCGTTAAACCCTTCCTATCCACAAAAAACTGCTTGGCCGTAGCCAGAGCCACAGTAGGCACCAAACTGGACTACTGCAATGCCCTCTTCTTGGGCACGTCGGCAAAAAACCTAAACAAAATGCAAGTCACACAAAACAACGCGCTAAGAGCAGCCCTAAGCATCCCTAAAAGGGAGCACATCTCCCAAGCCAGAAAAGAAGCCCACTGGCTTCCAGTAAAAGAACGCATACTATTCAAATCCATGGCCATCACACACAAATGCCTCTCCGCCAAGGCCCCGCCCTATCTCTCTGAAAGAATCACCCTCAATACATCCACTAGACCCACCAGGTCTCACATGACCAACCAGACCTATGTACCCACCTTCAAAAGAAGCAAAGCCGGAGGGTCCAGCTTTCAACACTTAGCACCCAAAAACTGGAACGCACTCCCTATCGCTCTAAGAACGAAAACTCATACCATGCCTTCCGCAGATTACTTAAAACCACGCTGTTTAACTAACCCCTCCTCCCCCGCCCCACTTATCCAACTGCTCTACCACAGCTGTATGTAAACAATCACTACTGTATTAAAACTGCTTATATCATCTTCATGTATCTATATATACACTATGTATGCCTGTAACAAGTAAGACTACGTTCAGCGCCACGATGCCCTAGGGCAGATGTGCGCTATATAAATCCAAATAAATAAAATGGGTACCACGGTTTGGGAGAAGGGGTCTGAAAGGGGATCAAGCGCACAAGCTGGCATACTCACGCCCCCTATTCTCCACACAGGAGCAGTCCAGAGCAGCATCACCTATTACCACCAGTCACCACATAAGCGCAGAGGGTGAAGTCGGACCAGAGCAACCTCACCCCCGGGAGGGCTGCAACCATGCCCCAATGCCTCCGCAGAGACCAGGTGAGCGTAACAGAACGCAAAGCATCTTCGAATCTCTGCCTGGGCGTTATGGAAACTTCTGAAACGGACCAGTTGGCCCGATTACTGGGAGAGTTACGGGCTGAAGTTCATGCCTCAAGACAGGAAACCAATGCCCTAAGGAGGGATCTAATTGTGAACCGAGAGCGGACAGATGAACTAGCAAGGCAAATGCTTCAGGCACAGGCAGGCCAGGTCCCACTGCCGGGGTATGCCCCTCCTGCTGCACCTCCACAGCCCACACCTGTACAGGTGGTTCTTCCAGGGGGGGTTTCCCCTGGCCCCACCAGAATGCTTCACAGGCGATTCGAATAAGTACACCATCTTTATGAATCAACGTTGCCTACATTTCTTGTGCAGACCTGGGGCATTCCCCAACTATCAAGCGAGAGTGGCATTTGAACTCTCATATTTGGGATGTAGTGCAGCGGACTGGGGGGGGGGGGCGGTCTACGTGCGACCCCGTGAGAATCAAACCAAATCACACGATCAGTCCGAGCCAATGCAAATCCGAGGTTTGCGGAGCCCACTCACCAAGGCAGAAAGGGAGAAAAGGAGACGGCAGCAGCTTTGTTTTTACTGTGGTAAGGCATGTCACTATCTCTGAGAATTCCTGGTGAAACCACCCAGGAAAGCAGTTGGAGCAACTGACAAGGTTGACGAAGAACAGGACTCGGGAAACTCCAATGCCCGGCAAGCGTATGGGTCCACTTGTCGAGCAGTGAAAAGGAACCTATACAGACCTCACATCTAGTCATCCCTGTGCTCCTGGTAAACCACACGCAACCGTCAAAAATACATGCCGTGGAGGCATACATTGACAGTGGGGCTGTGGGAAATTACATGGACCAAGATCTGGCTACCCGGATAGGCCTTCCTCTCCGACAGAAGCCGGTTTTGGAAAACATCACAGCAGTTGATGGATCTCAGCTATCATCCGGCCCAGTGACGCATTACACAGAGAAGGTCATGCTTCTGTGTCATGACGGTCACCAAGAAGACATCACCTTCGATTTCATCTGCACTTCTCAGTTCCAGATGATATTGGGAATGCCCTGGCTGGAGACCCACAATCGCAGGATTGACTGGCGTAAACGAGTTCTGACCTTTCCCCAAGACTGTGCCGAAACCTGTTATAGCAAGGGATTCTCATTAAAAGGTCTTACCAACACAGGTTCGTCGAAGAAAGAAACCATACTGGGCCTCACCAGTTCACTACCACCTGAATGCCTGGATTACCAAGATGTCTTTCAAAAAGAGCAAGCGAACACCCTAACTCTGCACAGACCGTATGACTGCCATTGATCTGGTGTACCTGGAGCTCAAGTTCCCTGCAGCCGGATTTACGCCCTAACAGAACAGGAAAACCAGCATCTAAAAACCTACCTCGATCAGTATCTGGCAAATGGCTTCATTTGTCCATCCAAGTCCCCTGCCTCCTCGCCCCTCTTTTTTTGTGTCTAAAAAGGAGGGAGACCTGAGAACTTGCATTGACTACAGAGCACTTAACCAGATCACAGTAAAAAAACGGTAACCGTTACCGCTTATCCCCAAGCTCTTGGATCAAGTCAAAAATGCTCAGATATATACAAAACTAGACTTAAAAGAGGCCTACCACCTAGTAAGAGTCAAAAAAGGAGACCAGTGGAAGACGGCCTTTTGCACGAAATATGGCCTTTATGAATATCCCGTTATGCCCTTTGGACTATGTAAAGCCCCGGTGGCGTTCCAATTTTTCATGAATGACGTGCTCCGAACTTTTGGACGTCTGCGCTCTTGTCTATATTGATGACATTCTTATCTATTCAACCACCAAGGAGGACCACGTCAACTATGTCAGGGCAGTTTTGGAGAAAATGCGGCAACACCAGCTATATGCCAAATTGGAGAAATGCTTCTTTCATGTGACAGAGGTGGAATTCCTCTGCTTTATTCTCACACCACGGGGCGTACGCATGGACATGCGTAAGGTAGACGCTATCCTTAACTGGCCCTCACCGACATCCATAAAGGGAGTACAGAGTGTACTCGGGTTTGGCAACTTTTATCGCGGTTCATTCCCAGGTTCTCCCAGATCGTCCACCCAACCACCTCTTTACTACGGAAAAATAAACAATTTAATTGGTCCGCAGAGGCAGAGAAAGCCTTCCAGGATCTAAAACAAGCATTTACCACAGCACCAATTCCACGTCATCCTCGACCAAAACTACCATACGTGGTCGAAACTGATGCTTCCAACATAGCAATGGGAGCAGTCCTGTCACAACAAGACCCCGAAACAGGTCAGTTGCATCCCGTGGCATCCGTGGCATTCTGGTCTCGCATGTTTTCAGCCCCTGAATTGAATTATGCAATCACTGATAAAGAACTGCTAGCAATTAAGGCAGCTTTCAAAGCCTGGCAACATTACCTTCTTGGAGCTAGACATACAGTCACCGTTGTCACGGATCATCGCAATCTACAATATCTGAAGACTGCTAAAGCGCAATCATCACGCCAACTCCGCTGGGCTCTGTTCTTTGCGGAATATGACTTCGTCATCACCTATAAACCCGGAATACGTAATGGAAAAGCGGACTCACTCCCTGTCTCGCATGAGTGAGGGAGAAGAGGCATTCACTACACCAGACCCCGTGGCCATCATCCCTGAAGGACAAATCCAAGGCATGATTGCCGCAACCACCACTCTAGACAACTTAAAATCTGACCTGCAACACTTGATGAGTCCACCAGCGCAACAGGAATGGCTAGGGAAGGGAGACCGGTATATGATCGTGGACAACCTACCATACTACCAAGGACGATTGTACATCCCGGATAAGAAATTACAGAATCAAATCATCGCAAACTATCACGATTCATTAGTAGAAGGGCATTTGGGAATAGCCAAAATCCAAGCTAAAATAAAAAATAATTACTGGTGGCCAACTTGGCGAAAGGACATTGTCCAGTTCATCGCAACCTGTGGCACCTGTGCACAACACAAGTCCCAAAAACAAAGTCCTGCAGGTCTGCTTCGTCCTTTAGAAGTACCCCCACACCTTAGCATACGCTATCAATGGATTTTATTACAGATTGTTGTAACAGATACAATACCATCTTAGTCGTCGTAGATCTGTTTTCCAAAATGGCCCATTTATTCCCCTGAAAGGTCTCCCAACTGCTTCTACTCTGGCTACCGTGTTTTTGGAACAGATTGTCCGGCTACACGGGTTCCCATCAATATTGAAATCAGACCGAGGATCTCAGTTTGTCTCTGCATTCTGGAAAAGGTGTTGTAAAATTTCCAAAATCGACCTCCGGTTATCTACAAGCCATCACCCCCAAATCGAACGAACTAACCAGACTCTCGAGCAATACATAAGGTGTATGCTGCAACAAACCGAGGATACCTGGAAGGACATACTTTGGTTAGCAGAATATGCATATAACAACTCCATCCACACCAGTATGGGACAAAGCCCATTCTACATAGTGTACGGTCGACATCCACGTACATCCGTTTTCGACCCACTCTAATCATTAGAAATGCCCGCTGTAATGACCTTGCACAAAACCATCACCCAGGTTTTTAAAGAAGCAGCAGAGCATCTTGCCAGAGCCAAAGAGAAACAGAAGCAGTTTGCGGATCGACACTGAAGGGAAGCTCCCAACTACCAGGTCGGAGACCAGGTTTGGTTAGCATCCAAAAACATCCTCCTGAAAGGACCATGGGCGTTCCGTCCCAGATATCTGGGACCCTACACTATCAAGGCTGTGGTCAACCCTGCGCCCATGAAATTAGAATTACCGGTCCACCCGGTGTTTCATATCTCCCTCCTAAAACCATTGAGACCAGGTACACGGATCGATATGCCACCGGATCCCGAAATAGTTGAAGGAGAACCAGAATACGAAGTTAAAAGGATCCTAGGCTCTAAGATGGTCCGGTCCAAGTTATACTACCTTATAGACTGGAAAGGTTATGGACCCCAAGATTGGACCTGGGAACCCAGTGAGCATGTCTACGCTCCACGATTAATCAGGCAGTTCCACCGCAATAACCACACTAAACCAGGGCCTAAACCAGGGCCAGGGGGGAACCACCCTTGAGAGGGGCCTTGAGGAGGAGTGCTGTCATGGCCACAGTCCCCAGAACACATTAAAACCACACCATCTAGTGATGGGGCAATGGGTCACTTGACTCACTTATGTCCCTTTGGGACCTATAAACACAGGGGGCCTGGCTGGACTCAGTCCTGGCACCTTTGGTGCCAGGCTCACATAGAGATGTGAGCAGGAACACTTTATTTCAGTGCAGGAGTGATTTTATTTTACAAGAACTTTCCAGGAGCTGAAAGCCTTTTTTCCAGAGAGCATCCTCATGTGCTGACTCATCAGGTGTGGCTCCCTAGGCCTGGTCTTCATGTGCTGACTCATCGGGTGTGGCAGGCAGGCCGAACCTGGTGGGCATGGCTTCAAAAGCTCCGCTATGTAAGCTGCTCCATCCTTAAGGCTGGTGCTTCGCGTTACTCCGCTTGGACCAGTTTACTTAACTTTGAAACCAGGCGTTTTCCTGCATACTCTCCTCCAGGAAACCGGTGCTTCATCGCTTCATCTGCAGACTCATCTCCTGACATCCAGTGATCTTGATCCCGACGCCGCAGCACCACACACCACATCCACAAACTCGGACCCTGTGAAGAAGAAGAAAGACACGGTTAGAACATCCGTCCTAGGGCCGCGCCGCATTTGAACCCTGCGCGCCCCTAGTTAACAACTTACCAGCTACTGTACCGCTGCAGCGGCGTTCCTCATTCCCTCCGGCTGTCGTCTCGAGCTCTGCAGCTTCTACCGGGCCGGCAACATCCCCTCCAAGGGAAGAAAGCAAAAGAGCAAACATCAAAAGTGGAATGGGCAGCAATACAAGACAACAAACTTTACAATACAACAAAAACAGACGAGGAAAGACAAAGGCAAACAGGAACACTTACCTGAAGTATAGTGCCTTAGTCGCAGCAGGACTGGACTACCACATGCAAGGGACCAGTGAATGAACTCGGTCCAGATCATACAAGCGCCCCTCCCAGAAGCAGCAGGACGGAGTGCTCGCCAAAACTAATCAACAGGTGAGCTTTCCAGGGACAGCGCATCCCACGGGTACCACGGTTTGGGAGAAGGGGTCTGGAAGGGGATCAGGCGCACAAGCTGGCATACTCGCGCCCCCTATTCTCCACGCAGGAGCAGTCCAGAGCAGCATCACCTATTACCACCAGTAACCACATAAGCGCAGAGGGCAAAGTCGGACCCGAGCAACATCATCCTCGGGAGGGCTGCAACCATGCCCCAATACCTCCGCAGAGACCAGGTGAGCGTACTCCTGTGCTAATCTGCTCGGAACCTGAAGAAGGTCGGACATCTTGCCTGAGAATTGGGACCATTGAGTCCTGAGAGCCCATTGCAGGGATCTCATTCTCAGACGAGCCCCTGGCACCAGAAAAATGCAGGATGCCATGAAGCCAAGCAACCTCAAAAAATCACAGTCCCGAAGCTACTGGGCACTCTGAAATTTGGTGACCATCTGCAAAATTTGATGAGCCCTCACCTCGGGTGACAAGGCTTTTCCCGAGGAGGCATCCAGGACTGCTCCGATAAATTGGAGTTTTTGAGATGGTATCATGTTTGACTTCTTGTAATTGAGGGAGAAGCCCAGTTTGTGGAGAAAGTGGCAAGTCACGCTGAGATGTTGCAGGGTCTGTTCGGGAGAACGATCCCTGATCAGCCAATTGTCCAGGTATGGGTAGACATGAATCCCCCCCTCTCCTTAGACTCACTGCCACAACCGCCATTAACTTGGTGAAAACGCTTGTGTGGAAGTTAGCCCGAATTGCAGAACTTGAAATTGATAATGAGAACCGCAGATTGCGAACCTCGTGTACCGTCTGTGCTTGTGATGGATAGGCACATGAAAGTAAGCATCCTGAAGGTCCAATGATACCATGCAGTCTTGGAGTTGGAGGGCCTGGAGGATCTGAGAAAGGGCAACCATCTTGAACTTGTCCTTCCCGAGGAGCTTGTTCAAGTTTTTTAAGTCCAAGATGGGTCTCAATCCTCTGTCCTTTTTGGGGATTAGAAAATATGGGGAGTACCAACCCTTGTTCCTCTTCGCCGCAGGTACTGATTCTATTGCACCTTTCTCTAGCAGGGTCAAAATTTACTGCATAAGGAGCAGAACTGGAATTTTCAATGAGCTGTTCCCCGGTGGATGATCCTGAGGCCTTTTTTTAAAGAAAAGTAAGGCAGTAACCCTGGGCTCCCGTTCCAGTGCCCATGCATCTGAGGTAATGTCTCGCCATTCTTTCAGATGCTGTGAGAGCCTGCCTCCCACTGGGGTCTTGTGGATTAAGGTCTCAGAGAGGTTTTGAGGCGGCTGAAGCAGCGGCTGAGGGCAAAGCTGCAGCTGCTTGGACTGATTTATTACCTCTCCCTGGTCCACCACGAGGGAATCTTCTTTGTGCTGTATGACTGGCTTCTCCTCTCCCTCTTCCAACTGAGGTGTCGAAGCAAAAGGACTTATCCCTCCAAGATGATGCACCGGAGTAGGAATGCTGAGGCTGTTTAGTGGCACACTAAGAGATTTAGCCAACGCTTTTGAGGTCTGCAGCTTTTCCAGACTTTCATCAGCCTTGCTACCAAACAGTCTCGAGCCGTCAAAAGACATATGTTGAGTAATCTAGATTGCACGACCCGTGCAAATCCAAACTTCTTCAACAACGCAAATCTGCGTAGCATGTTACTAGTCGCAATGGATCTACTAATACTAGCTGCAGTATCGAGACCTGACTGGAGGCACTCGCACTTACCATCCGTGATGATGGCAAGGAAGCTGTCTCTATCTTCCCCTTTGGGGATGTGGTCAGCCGCCATTGCTGCGCAATCGCACAGGATGAATGAAAATGTAGACAAGGCACAAGTGGCATTTGCCGATTTTAAAGCCATGCTACCGGTGGTAAATACTTGCCGCGCCCAAGCGTCCAGCCGTTTATCATCCCTGTCTATAGGAGTGGTAGGGTAAGCAGATTGTTTTGTGGACGTGGCTGCCTGGATTACCAAACTTTCCGGAGTCGGATGCTTTGTTAAATAATCTGGGGCACTGCTGGATGGCCTATATTTTTGGGGATTTCCCAATTTGTTGTAACCCATATTGATTTACAAAAAAGAAAGGGCAAAATGGGATGCCTCTTTGGACCTTGGTCTAATATGTGTGTTAAGTCATTTTCTTGAAAAGGAGTAACGGGTCTACTCCCTCCCAAAAAATCCACTGCTTAGCTCATACAGACAATTGATGAGCGATCTGCAGGATCTGGCTTCCCAAATTCCAGCTCAGGAGATGTATTTACACTACTGGCTGATTGTAGATTTTCATACATGTCTTTAAGCCTAGATTCCTCTGAAATAAATTCATCTGGCTCGTTTGGGGTGCCATATTGAAGGCCAAAAAGCGCTGGATCATCGTCAGATGGTCCATGTTCTTCATAAATTGAAGTAAGATTGGAAGAAATCTTTTTGTGGCAGAGGTTTATAAGATTTCTCTTGTGTTGGCTCCGAAAATGTCTTCGGGGAAGGCATCGAGGCCATTGGCGTTAAAGTCTTCAACTTATGCGTCAGTGGCTTCGAAATGGGTGTCGAAGGTTCCGACGTCAGGGAAGTTGATGGAACCGATTTTGTTATCGTCGAAGTTGTAGAGCTGGAGCCAAGTACCCCCGCACAAAGCTCCTCCCCCATGTTGCCTATATGTTGGGAGACAGGGTGTGAGACACGTGCAGTGCCGGTGAGAATACATATACCGAAAAGAATCCTGGAAGTAAGATTCCCATTAAGAAAGCCATACATGCATTCAAGACAATATGATGGTTATTTGAAATTCCGGAGGAAGTGTGAAAACTGAGCAAAAGAGAAGATTTCTGACATCATGAAAAAGCAGAACTGACGCACCCAGAAAAGATGCAGAGACGAGAGAACATAAATATTCTATAGGCTCTAAAGAGGAGGTGTTAAAGATGAGTAACATTTCGGGCTCGAGATGAAGATGTTAATGCTACATAAATAATGAAGAAGATATCAAGTAATTTTACAATTGTACAGATGCAGTAACGCAAGTAGACAAACGGCTGGCTACCTAGTGAATATTGAATAGATTGTGGCGATGCGCCAACTTATATACATAGGAAATGTAAGGACTATGGATGATTCCACAACGTACTTTAGCAGAGCTGGATCCATTGAGCAGAAAGGCTTTTTCAATGTGTCGCAGTTAGAAATTGAAAACTTAACCATGGAGGTGAATCAAAGAAAGGTTTGGTTGGCCCAAGACCAGGAAGTCAAGGCCACTGTGGGACTGAATGTTGGGCAATGGTTACAGAACGTGTGAAAAGAACAAAACCCCTGTCTTAGGTGAGGAGCGAGAACATTGAAAACATCAGATGTTTATTTAATAGTATTTTAAATGCAGAAAGCCTCTAAAACATGGTCTGCAGTCACGTGGTCAGATGAAAATAGACACTCGGACGAGCTGTATCGAAACCAAGAAGACAGAGTATGCCTATACTCCCTCTTATTCTCCGGAGAAAAGAACATTTCAAAGGCCAAGTTCAAAGCCTTAATTGACTAGCAGGCTGCAAGAGTGATGATAGATGACAGGCTAATTGGTGGGAAGCTATGGTTGTGACCAACCCACCAGCACATAGGTGCCAGCCTGCATATGTGGAATATTACAGCGCGGTATGAGGGTGCCAACCAATTATAGAGGGCCACGTAATAGCCGTATAGTTTGTATAACCAATGGGACATCATGTATTTGATGACGTTCGCAGAAACCTGATGTTAGAAACCCAATCACCTTCCCTGACAAGTATGGAGCGTATTTCTAGATGTTCCCTGTAAGCCTATCACCTTCCCAAGTAGGTTTTTGTAGTTTACCATGTAGGTAGACGTAGGTAGACGTCAATGATGATGAGTTGTTAATAAAAAACGTTTTTTTTATATGACATGCATTGAGCGTGAAGATCGAGCGAGTTTGTTGATGTTCGTTGTAACCTGTTTTAGATAATTGATATTAAAACAGACGCACTTTACCAACTTCCTGAGTCAGTTTGATTATTGATGTTTGAGTATAGTCTGCATCTCCATCCATCTCAAAGTATTGCTACCTCATCTTAAAGGGCTGGGTCGGTCACCCATGTTCACGTGGTAGGAGAGCGAGGATGGTTTAAAATCCATCGACCTAGTACGCTTTGGGGTCCTGGAAATATTGGGCGTCCTCGGCCATTTAGCTGGAGGAAGCGGCAACTAGTTTAAATAAAACCTGCAAGTACAGGTGGGACGGGTCCCTCGTTTTCAAGTGGACTCCCCTCCCGATTTCTACAAGAAGCTGAGCGAACCGAAGTTTGAAGCAGCTGGTTGAGGAGGAGGCGGTCCCGAGGGTCGGAAGTCGAAAACGCAAATGGTGAGTAGGCTGAGTGAGGTGGCAAACTGAATGAGCACTGAGTGGGGAAGAGTGGTAACGGGGATAGAGTAACGGAGGGTTGGTTGATTGGGGTATTTTATTTTTTGGGTATAAGACAAGGAGCGTCATAGTGTAAGACAATGAGCATCATAGTTTAAGGTATGTAGATGTGGAGCGATCTATATGATAAGCTCAGTATCCTACGTCAAGGATGTTTCCCATGATTCCCAAGGAGAAGCGCCTGGACTGTTGTCCGTCGACGAGCGCCGTCACTGACCGGAGCTGCAGTACTCCTGTTGCCTAAGAACATTTGATTCAAGGACGCTCTCGTCTGCACCGTTGACCACTTTGTCCCACCGGAGAAAGTCGAGGCCGCTGATGTGCCGAGGAGCATCCACTGGTGGGTTTCCTGCCATCTAAAGACCACAGAGACGCTGACGACTCAACTCCCTTGCTGGGCCACCGTTTTTAAAACTGTTTGCGGTCCAGAACTATCCACATCAAGGTGCCCCGCACGCCTCTCCCTTGCAGGACGTCTATGCTCCATCGTCGACAAGCACCAATAGGAAAGAAGCTGGCACTTCACAGCCGTAGTTCACCCTGTTCATCGCCGGACGTTCCACGACCCAGGGCTCCTGCCTTAAAGGGAGTGCACTCAAGAAGGGCCGTCGATTTCCCGACTAGGAACTCTACAACACCAGGTACTTTGGGGTTGCTGAACTATTGGAAAGACTTGTTAGAGCCATATATGGACTGGGCTTGTGATATATCTTCATTCTACAGGTTGCCCAGGTGGGGGGATCTCCACACAGAATTGTGTCTAGGTAATGGGGCCAGTATTCTGTCAATTGTTCTAACCAACTGCTTTCCTCTTATATCTATTGTTGGTTTCCTTTACGAACTGATTTGTGTGACATTTAACTGCATAGTTGATGCACTTCAAAGAGATCTAATAGTAATTGTGGTACCACGTAGAAGTATATAGATTTGCCATTGTAGATACCCGAGTACAAAGTGATTTATCGTGATATTGTACATAACCTTGAACATTAATTATATAAAGACTGTGTTTTAACTAATACAGTGTGTGCACATTTCTTTTGTGGGTGCTCAGGGACTACACTGTACTTAAGAACCAGCCTGCATCACCTCCTGAGAAGCTAGGCCGTGATTGCTCGTCCATTGCTACCAACAATAGAGAATCTTGGCTGGGGTCCTCTGTGCCTCTCCGTTACCATATAGAGAGCAGGAGTACAGACCCCCCCTCCAGTCTTTACACAAGCTACATTGCGTGGTCTGGGGAACAAAGACCCATGCTCTTTTATTTTCTGTGAACAGTTGTGCTCAAAACTTGGACAAGGGAACCCCGAGGATTGGTTTTTAACAGAATATTACTAAAATGTTGGCCCCAAAAATTGCGACCCTTTGTGCAGTTATAAAATGCTGACCCCCACTACATCGACTAATGGGAGTGGAGGTTGCAGGGGTGTCCCCCGCTCCCCTTTGTCAGTGTAGTGGGGCTTTGGGGGGTGTCTCGAATGGAAGCAGGGCACAAAAAAAAAAGGACTCTGCGACACCAGTTCAGACCCACGTTAGTGGGCGAGAATTGATGCCGCAGTTTCAGAGGAGAGACAGCGGCACACTTCACGGTGTGCCGCTGAAAAGGTAAGTGGGTAGGGGGGAGGTGGTTGTGGGGGATGCACGGCACAGTGATCTACGTGATCCCTGCGCCGCGCCATAAAGAGTAATTTAATTATTTACATTACGTGCGGCGCAGTGATCACATAGATTTGTTTTTAACTATATTACCATGAACCGGAGAAAGGTAATCTTTTTTTTTTTCATGGAACTTAGTTATACTTGGGTAAGGAGAGGTGAGAGAAAGCTGTGAGCTGAAAGAGGCTCAGAACTTTGAGTTGAATACTATTTCTGTTGATTTTGACATCCCTACACATTGGTTAGCTTTAGTTTAGGTTTTGGACACACAGGGCATCATTACAAGTTTCCCAGTCCGGAAACAACGGTGCCGGTAGTTCTGTACTGGCACCTTTTTACCGGACTGGCACAGTAGGAGTCAAGATGCAGGTATCACCGGCACCGTAAGTGAGCAGCTGCATCTGGCAACAACGTTGCCAGTACCTGTGAACTGCCCGTGCAGCCCTGTCTGTCATACTGGCAAGGCGTAACAAAGTGTACATTACGAGCAGCACGGACACGCAATTACCAGCATGTACATGCCTTTATGAACGTGAAATTGATGCCAGAAACATCAGCATTGCAGACCAAGCATTAGGTAGACTCATGTGTGTAGAAACATGCCACAGGTGCAAATAATCAGCACAGGTGTTACAAAGGAGCAGTGCTACAGCAAAAAGGACCACTCCACACCCCTTACAACACCACAATGCTAGCAGTACTAGAGCCGGAGGCCATGCCTGCAGGACTATTACTGGAAGAGGCAGGGAGGCAGAAGATGGAGCGGAGGCGTATGAGGAGAAGGAGGGCCATCATGGCCCAGCAAACCCCCATTGCCCAGCCTGTTGCACCACGCCGACATCCACCAATCCCTCGTTTAAGGGCCACTCCATTAAACCTGAGCGAAATGCAGATCCATACCGTGGACCGGAACACCATCATCAATATAGTGGACCTGATCCCTGATGACCTGATCAGCCTCATAAATATACGCACAGTGATCCCTCTCTTGCTACACTTACTTGCCACAGGCACATAACAGCACACAGTTGGAGAGCTGCATGGGATATCGCAACCCTGTTTTTCACGTTTCCTGTTCCAGGTCATTGATGCACTCCTGCGGCACGTACAAGACCACACCAGTCTACGCAGAACAGCAGACCAGGTAAACCAGACAAAAATAGCCTTCCATGCCCTTGCAGGCATGCCTAACGTCATTGGTGCCTTGGAATGCACACATGTGGAGCGGATGGCCATGCATGCTGTGGAGGCTGTGTACCGCAACAGAAAACTATATCCTTCCCTGAACATGCCCACCCATCGCTGGGCCAGATTTCCCGGTTCCACCCATGACTCTATGGTGATGCGCAACTCCACGCTGCCTCAGTACATGGCACGTCACGGTGGACAGCGCACCTGGCTGCTGGGTGAGTCCAATCACAGCTACTGTGGAGCAGATCACTCACCAAAGGCAACACGAGAACTCCTGCGCTCAGAGGATTGCAATGGATCGTGTTTTGTTAAGGGCCGCCAGTCCATTTCCTTTTCCGGTAAATGCATTATTTCCAGTCACGGTAATAACGGCACCGTTGTTACTGGTGCCGGTGAGTCCGGTAGCGTGGAGCCAGAATCTAAGTCACCGGCACCGAGGATAGCAGTGTGGGGATTTTGGTGGGATTACCGGCATGGCGGTGCAACCTTTTCTGACATGCAGGAATGCATGGCACGCTAACACGGAATCAACCGTTGATTCCGGCAGCAGTGCTTCACGGACACGGTAGCCCAATTGCGCCCAAGTCCAACTCTTCCAGAATCTGGTGCTATCCACTCTGCAGAAAAGGAGGTGATGAGTCCAGTGACTAAAGAACTAATTGCCAAACATATTCCTTATAAATGAACGTTCCTGTTTGGGCTCCTCTTCACCCAGGGCCGGCAGACAACAGCATACTACGACGTGTGAAGAAGGCTTTTCTATTATGTACCTGGAAGGAGAAGGAAGAGGCTGATGCAAGTGAGTGGTGCTGCCTCTTCTCCCAAAAACAGCAGACCCTGGGAATGGTTGGAGGGACGTGGAAGGCGGGGCAATAAAGGTGCAAAACTAAGAGACCCCCCAGGTAAAACAGGGGTAACAGGGCTGGCAGAGGGGATCTGAGATCCGATGAGGCCCCGTCCGAAATGACACATACTCAACTTCTGCTAAACTAGGAGGTGAAAGTCAGGGAAATAGGAGACAAAGGTAAAAAACAAAGTGAAAGCGGCAGTACAATAGGGAAGGGATAGGGTGGCATCAGGGAATCATTTAGGGGGTGTAGGTCACCCTCGTTAGGGAGATTCCTGGGGTTGTACCAGGACCAGAGCCCCAGGAAGGAATCAGGGGGCTTTCAAAGGATCTCTGGCCCTGACCGGGGTAGGTGGGAATGAGTACAAGGAGTGGGGGAGAGGGCCTGGGAATGGGGGGGACATATGGGTAGCCGGCAAGTGGGGTAGGAAGTTGGGAGGGGAGGGACAATGCTGGGGATCAAGGGGCAGAGTGTGTGTCATGGCCATTGGCCCGGAACCACAGACCCTGCATCAGCAAGGGACAAGAGCGAGGGATAACGCAACCTTTTATTGTCCCTGGGGGACAATACAGCATAGAGGGCCCAGCTGGACTCAGTCCTGGTGCCTTTGGCGCCAGGCTCATGAATAAGTGTGCACTGGCACCCTTTTATTTGGTGCAAAGTACTTGTTTTCCCTGCAGGGGCCTCCACGTGCATTTTGTTCGGGCGAGGCTTATAGAGAGAGTTGGATTGCACGTGCAGCATCCTTTAGGAGTGGCCGGTGAGCCAGGCCTAATGGGCGTGGCCAGAGCCAGACTATTTTAGCCCGCCCCACCTGCATGCAAGCGCTTCACGTTATTCTGCTGATGGCAGCGTAACGCTCACCGCCGCCTAAGTGCATCGCATCTTACCTGGTTTCCAGCTGCTAGCCTGAGCGCACCTTACCATGTTTCCAGCTACCAGCTGCAGCACTTACCATGGAATCTGTTTTCGGCAAGCATCATCGTAGACTTTGGCATTCTTCATCCATCTCCAGACCTCCGGAAAGCAGCGCTCCAGGCCGACATCGTGACACTACGAAGAATCCATCGGAAGTCGGAACCTGCAAGAGAAAAAGATAAAGACAAGGTTAGAATTCACTAAAGACATTACGTTTAAGGTCGCGCTTTGACAAATCCTTGCTCTTAACCTTAAACCAACACTCACCTTCTGTCGGAGCTCCGTGGACTCCCATTTGGCCTCGTTTCATGCACCGCAACTACCGCTGGGCTGCATTTCATCTGTTGGGAGAAAGCAGAGGAAAGACATCATTAACAGATACGGACAATAATTAGGAATCAACATCACAATATTTTGAAGCTATAAGACACTTACCTTCAGGAGTGGTTAAGCCACAGCTGGTCTGGGCTGCCACGCACAATGGGCCAGTGAAGGAACTCGGTCCATCAAGAAGCGCCCTTGCAGTGAGAATCAGGACGGAGAGCTCGTCATCATTAACCAACAGGTGAGACTGTGTGGGTCGGCGCATGCTCACTACATTTTGGGAAGAAGAGTTCGAGAGAGACAGCAGTCACATAGCAGCATTCTCACGATCTCTCATATCCATGCAGGAGCAGTGTCAACAATTGTCGCAGCCCACAGCATACAAACGGGGGGAAGAAGCCTGACAAGGCGGTTCTACTTCCAGGGAGGGCTGCAACTGTGCCTCTACGTCCCCGCAGAGACCAGGTGAGCATAACAGAACGCAAAGCCTCTACGAATCTCTGCCTGGGCGTTATGGAAACCTCGGAAACAGACCAGTTGGCCCAGCTACTGGGGGAATTATGGGCTGAAGTCCATGCCTCCAGACAGGAAACCAATGCTTTAAGAAGGTATCTTATTGTAGCTTGAGAACAAACTGACGACTTGGCAAGACAAATGCTTCAGACCCACACGGGTCAGATCCCACTACCTGGACTTGCCCAACTTCCCATGCCGCAGCCATCACCACCAGTTCAAGTGGTTCTTCCAGGTGCCATGCCACTGGGCCCGCCTGAACGCTTTACTTGCCACCCTAACAAGTATGCTATATTCATGAACCAATGTCGCCTCCACTTTTTCTGACGGCCTGGGGCTTTTCCTAATAATAAAGCCAGAGTCGCCTTTGTACTCACATATTTAGGAGGTAGCGCAGCAGACTGGTCGATACCATTAATAAACCAGGATGATCCGCTACTCCGAGACTTTGGGGAATTTCAGCAGGAGATGGAAAAGTTATTTGCTAGGCATACTCAAGGACAAACTTTGGACAATCAATTATTGTCACTCAGACAGAAAACCAAGACCTATTGACCTACATCGCAACCTTCAATCGTCTTGTAGCACAGACAAACTGGCCAGGACTACACTCTTTTATCAAGGGTTGCGTGGGGAACTTAAGGATGTTCTAGCCCAAGTGGTCAATCCCCTTGAGGGATGAATGGAATACATAAACTTGACTTTGCAGCTCGACCACCGATTTCAGAATCGAAAAATGGATTTCACAAAGGCTGAAGGGAGGTCGCTCTATATGCGACCCCAGGACAATCAAACCAAAACCCACGAACAAACTGAACCAATGCAGATCGGTGGATTACGGAGTCTCATCACCAAGGCTGAAAGAGAGAAAAGGAGGCAACAACAGCTCTGCTTATACTGCGGGAAAGCAGGACACTTCCTACGAGAATGCCTGGTAAAACCACCCAAGAGATTAGTTGGAGCAACGGACAATGGCAATGAAGAAAAGGAACAAGATTCAGGAAACTCCAACGCACGACAAGCGTGGGGGTCCACTTGTTGAGCAAAAAGAAGGAATCCGTACAGACCTCACATCTAGTCATCCCGGTACTTTTGGTCAACCACAAACAACCATCAAAGATACTTGCCTTGGAGGCATATATTGATAGCGGAGCTGCAGGAAATTATATTGATCAAGATCTGGCTGCACGATTAGGCCTTCCTCTCCGACAAAAACTGAAATCGGAAAACGTCACAGCAGTGGATGGTTCTCAGTTATCGTCTGGACCAGTGACGCAGCATACCGAAAAGTCATGCTTATATGTCAGGATGGTCATCAAGAAGACATCTCCTTCGATCTCATCGGTGCTCCTCAGTTACAGATGATATTAGTAATGCCTTGGCTGGAAACCCACAACCATATGATCGACTGGCAAAAAACAAGTTCTGACCTTTCCTCAAGAGTGTGCTAACGCCTGCTACAACAAATTGAGAGCAACCTGAAACCCAAGACAAACATCATTCTGGGACTCACGGGTTCCTTACCACCTGAATATCTAGATTGTCAGGATGTTTTTCAGAAGGAGCAAGCTAACACCCTGCCTCCACACAGGCCTTACGATTGCCAAATTGATCTGGTGCGCGGAGCCCAAATTCCCTGCAGTCAAATTTACACCCTAACGGAGCAGGAAAACCAGCATCTAAAATCTTACGTGGATTAGTATCTAGCTAACGGCTTTATCCACCCGTCTAAGTCCCCTGCCTCCTCAGCTCTCTTTTTCGTACCAAAGAAAGAGGGCGACTTAAGAACTTGTATTGACTATAGAGCCCTTAACCAGATCACAGTAAAAAACAGATATCCACTGCCACTTATTCCAGAGCTTCTGGATCAGGTAAACAATGCTCAAGTTTACACGAAACTGGGCCTACGAGGAGCCTATCACCTTGTAAGAGTTAAAAAGGGGGACTAGTGGAAGACGGCATTCCGTACCAAGTATGGTCTTTTCGAGTACCAGGTTTTGCCTTTTGGGTTATGTAATGCCCAGGCGGCATTCCAATTTTATGAACGATGTGGTTCATGAATTATTGGACGTTTGTGCACTTGTTTACATAGAAGACATTCTCATTTACTCGGCTTGCAGGAAGGACCACGTCGGCCATGTAAGAGCAGTATTGGATAAACTTTGACAGTTCGGCTGTTTGCCAAGTTAGAAAAGTGTTTCTTCCATGTAACAGAAGTTGAATTCTAGGGCTTTATGCTCACACCACGGGGAGTACACATGGACACATACAAGGTGGAAGCTTGTCATGATCTCTGCTTCCAAAAGGTCAGGACTTACCCAACTCCCTTGGAAGCAGACCCATAACCCAGGTTCCGAGTGCCAACCAGTCCCAATTGGGACCTTTTGGACCCTGTCCTGGCGCCAGTGGCACCAGGCTCATAAATATGCCCAGTCCCAGCGCTGGAAGCGCTGGGCTCATAATGCTTGGGTGGACTTACCTGCAGCAGACCATGCTGCTTACTTACCTGCCAGTTGAGCCTCTAATCCTCTTCTGTTTGGGACTACTTTTCCTGTTGGGTGGGGCAGGAGCCACTCCCTAGGTTCAGAACACTGGAACTCTTCTGGAAAGCAGGAACTCTTTTCTTACCTAGGCGAGGCTGTGGAAGGAGACACCTAAGCACTACAGGAGGCTATTTAAACCACACCCGATGGATGAATCTTGCTTTGCGTTATTCTGCATCCTCTGCAGCGGAACGCTCATCGTGTCTTCTGCATCTGATCCTGGGCCTAAGGAAAAAAGGCTTACCATCCTGAATCCAGTCTTCAGCAACACCTATAAAGACAAGAAAGAACAGGTTAGCATTACGGTCTTCAGTGACAGCGCTTCTCTTACCTGGTCCATCGGCTGTTACCAACGCCTCGCGCTGCATTCTGGCATCTGAAAGACAAAGGCTTACCTACTCTTCGCGTGCTCCGGAGGTCTTCGCACTGCATTCCGGCATCTGAAAGACAAAAGCTTACCAACTCTTCGCACGCTCCGGAGGCCTTCGGCGCTGCATCCCGCATCTGAAAGACAAAAGAAGGTGCGTTTAAAGACATTGGGTAACTTTATTACTCACGTGCCATTACTCCTTCCCACGCCGAACCCAGTGGGTATTCCGGCACCCTTCAGCAGCTCCGAACTTGTACCTGCAAGATAAAAGGACAGTTAGTGCGCATCGTGAAGCAGGCAACAAGCGCTTACTTACGTGCTTCCAGGCGCTTCTATTCCTCACATGGGTTCCATCCTCAATTCACTTCAGCCCGTCATCCGCCATCGCCGGAACCCTGCAAAACAAGAGACATCATTACAAAAGACTTTTAAAGACATTTGAAATACTCGGAACTTACCGTTCGTGCAGTAAACGACGGACAGCAGTCCTCTGAGGTCAAGAGGCCTGCACCCTTATCCAGTGAAGAAACTGGTTACGGCACCCTGCCCCGAGGCAGATGGAGAGCTCGGCGTTCACTTACCTAAGGTGAGAGAGTTAACCTTTGGGGTTCTACAGGAGAAGAGAAGGGGAAGAGGAGAGAGACACCCAATAACCCCAGTTCATTAATCCCATATTTTCTATCTGCAGACATCTTACTCTTCGAGTCAGACATACAGTGCACAGAGGTCCAGCCCAAAGAGCCAACCGTGTGTTACACATCACCTTTGAAGATACGGTATTCGCCCAGTCAAGACCGGCGCCTCTGCGGGAATCAGGTGAGCGTTACAAAGCTATCCTTCAATGGACATCAGCGATATCCAGAAAAGGAGTACAAAGTGTGCTTGGATTTGCCAATTTTTATCGTCAGTTTATTCCAAGGTTTTCACAGATAGTTCATCCAATTACCTTCCTGCGGAGAAAAAACAAGAAATTCCTTTGGTCTCCAGAAGCGGAGGACGCCTTCAGGGAGGTGAAACTTGCTTTCACCAAAGTACCAGTTCTTCGACACCCTCGACCAGATTTGCCATATGTGGTCGAAACAGATGCCTCCAACGTAGCCATGGGGGCGGTATTATCACAAAGGGACCCCGACACAGGACAATTGCATCCCATAGCATTCTGGTCCCGTAAGTTTTCTGCACCAGAGTTGAACTATGCGATCACTGACAAAGAACTGCTAGCGATTAAGGGAGCATTTAAAACATGGAGACACTATCTTCTGGTGGCGATACATACAGTCACAGTCATTACGGATCACCGCAATCTGCAATACTTGAAGACTGGCAAGGCCCAATCCTCACGCCAACTTTGCTGGGCTCACTTCTTTGTGGAATACGATTTTATCATCACCTACAGACCCGGAGTACGCTATGGAAAGCAGACGTTCTGTCACGCATGAGTGAGGACAAAGAAGCTTTTACCACGTCTGAGCCCCTGGCCATCTTTCCTGAAGAACGAATCCAGAACCAAATCGCTGCAACCACCTGTTTGGATGACTTGAAAACCGATCTCCAATCTCAGATGAAACAAGGAACACAACAGGAGTGGCTATCTAGAGGAGACCAATACACCATTGAAAAGGATCTACCGTACTTTCAAGGGAGATTGTACATTCAGGACAAGAAACTACAAGACCAAATAATTGCAAACTATCATGATTCACTAGTGGAAGGACATCCAGGGATTGCCAAGACTCAAGCTAAAATACAAAAAGGCTATTGCTGGCCAACCTGGAGAAAAGACATTGCCCAATTCATTGCGACCTGTGGTGTCTGCGCACAACACAAATCTCAGAAGTTAAATCCAGCCAGGTTACTGTGCCCCTTGACTGTACTGCCAGCACCATGGCATACGTTGTCAATGAACTTTATCACAGATCTTCCTCCCTGCAATGGAGATGCAACACCATCTTAGTTATTGTGGATTTGTTCTCCAAAATGGCCCATTTTATCCCATTAAAAGGACTCCCCACTGCTTCCGCCCTCACCACCATGTTTTTGGAACAGATTGTCAAATTACACGGATTCCCATCAGTACTAATATCAGATCGTGGAACTCAGTTCGTCTCAGCACTCTGGAGGAGGTGCTGCAAAATAGCCGAAATGGATCTACGGTTATCCACTAGTCATCATCCTCAAACCGATGGCCAAACGGAATGGACCAACCAGACCTTGGAGCAATATCGGAGGTGTATGTAGCAACAAACTGAGGAATCCTGGAAAGACATACTTTGGTTGACCGAATTCGCCTACAACAATTCCATCCACACTAGCACCGGACAGACCCCATTCTACATGGTGCATCAACGTCCACTTTTGATTCACTTGACGAATTGGAAATGCCAGCAGTGACAACCTTACATAAAACCATCACTCGATCCTTAAAGAAGCTGCCAAACATCTGACCAGAGCTAAAGAAAAGCAGAAAAAGTATGCAGATCGACACTGAAGAGAGGCCCCACATTATCAGGTCGGAGACAAGGTTTGGTTAGCATCCAAAAACATTCCCTTGAAAGGACCACAAGCCTCCCATCCCAGGTACCTGGGACCTTATCCCATCAAAGCCGTAATAAACCCTGCTGCCATGAAATTGTAATTACCACCTAATATGCGGATCCATCCGGTATTCCATGTTTCACTTTTGAAACCAATGAGACCAGGTACTCCGATTGAAGCACCACCCAAGCCCGACATCATAGAAGGAGAACCGGAATACGAGGTCAAGGCTATCCTGTATTATAAGATAGTGCAATCTAAATTATACTACCTTATAGACTGGAAAGGTTATGGACCTCAAGACCGAACATGGGAACCCAGTGAATTCATCCACGCTTCATGACTGATCAGACAATTCCATCGCAACAACCCCACCAAGTCAGGACCAGGAGAAAGAACACCCGTGAGAGGGGCCTTGAGGGGGAGTGCTGTCATGGCCATTGGCCCAGAACCACAGACCCCGCACCAGCAAGGGACGAGAGTGAGGGATAACACAACCTTTTATTGTCCCTGGGGGACAATACAGCATAGAGGGCCCAGCTGGACTCAGTCCTGGTGCCTTTGGCGCCAGACTCATGAATAAATGTGCACTGGCACACTTTTATTTGGTGTAAAGTGCTTGTTTTCCCTGCAGGGGCCTCCACGTGCATTTTGTCCGGACGTGGCTTATAGAGAGAGTTGGATTGCACATGCAGCATCCTTTAGGAGTGGCAGGGTGGGGCCGGTGAGCCAAGACTAATGGACGTGGCCAGAGATAGACTATTTAAGCCCGCCCCGCCTGCATGCAAGCGCTTTGCGTTATTGTGCTGATGGCAGCGTAACACTCACCGCCGCCTAAGCGCATCTTACCTGGTTTCCAGCTGCCAGCCCGAGTACACCTTACCTTGTTTCCAGCTGCCAGCCGCAGCACTTACCTTGGAATCTGTTTTTGGCAAGCATCATTGTAGACTCTGGCATTCTTCATCCATCTCCAGACCTCCGGAAAGCAGGGCTCCAGGCCGACATTGTTACGCTACGAGGAATCCATCAGAAGTCGGAACCTGCAAGAGAAAAAGATAAAGACAAGGTTAGAATTCACTAAAGACATTACGTTTAAAGTCGCGCTTTGACAAATCCTTGCGCTTAACCTTAAACCAACACTCACCTTCTGTCGGAGCTCCGCTGACTCCCATTTGGCCTCGTTTCATGTACCGCAACTACCGCTGGGCAGCATTTCATCTGTTGGGAGAAAGCAGAGGAAAGACATCATTAACAGATACGGACAATAATTAGGAATCAACATCACAATATTTTGAAGCTATAAGACACTTACCTTCAGGAGTGATTAAGCCACAGCTGGTCTGGGCTGCCACGCACAATGGGCCAGTGAAGGAACTCGGTCCTTCAAGAAGTGCCCCTACAGTGAGAAGCAGGACGGAGAGCTCGTCATCATTAATCAACAGGTGAGACTACATGGGTCGGCGCATGCTCACCACATTTTGGGAAGAAAGGTTTGAGAGAGACAGCAGTCACATAGCAGCATTCTCACGATCTCTCATTTCCTCGCAGGAGCAGTGTCAACAATTGTCACAGCCCACAGCATACGAACAGGGAAAGAAGCTTGACAAGGGGGATCTACTTCCAGGAAGGGCTGCAACCATGCCCCTACGTTCCTGCAGAGACCAGGTGAGCGTAACAGTGTGCTAAACTCTTGAAAAGATAGCGACCACGGAATGAATGAAATACAGTGGCTCTCACAATTTATCACATAATGTCAGGGTATTGAACACCCCCGTTAAACGTAAAAAAATAGAGGGGCAGATTAGGCACTGTCAAGCGGATATAATAATGTTACAAGAGTCCCATATAAAGAAATCAGACAGAACGCTCCTCCTATCCAGTCAATTCACACATCTCTACCAAGCAAACGTACATGGGAAGACGGCGGGGGTTTCGATAGGTCTCAGAAAAACTCTCCAGGCAAAGGTAGTGCAAACAGCTAATAAACGGGGGAGGTACCTATTTCTTCGGGTGCAGGTGGGACATAAAAGGGCGACTTTAGGGACGATCTATGCACCCAATATGGGCCAAGAAGGATTCTTAAGAGAGGCCCTATTGAAATTATAGAGATTTACGATTGGGAAGATCATTCTCACTGGTGATTTTAATCTAGCGTGGGACCCAAGCTAGATAGAAGTATGGGCTCCCAGCATAGCGGAGGCACTTATACCAAAGCCGTGAAGGAGAACCTTGAACACCTGGCTCTCAGGGATGTATGACAGGTTAAGAGGGGGGAAGAGAGAGGGTTTTCTTACTCCTCCCATGTATACCAAACCCTGTCCAGGATCGATAATGTATAGATGACGGCTACGTTGGTGGGGGAGGTGGAAGAAGTAAACATAGGGTCAATTTCAATCTCGGACCACGCTCCACTGATGGTAGTAATGAAAGGCTGCAGACAACAGGGGGGTGGGGCTGTTGGCGTGGACGCTCCCCCGAGAAAGACTACTTGACATAGTGACAGCTGAATAAGTAGGAAACAAAATAGAAGGTTACTTTCTAAATAATGAGAATGAGGAAGTCACGCAGGAAGGGCTCTGGGAGGCATTCAAGGCGATAATGAGGGGGGGAAATAATGACATAATGACACTCCAAGCCCAAAAGCGGAAACTAAGGGCAGCAATGGAGTCACTGATGGCTCCTTGACAGAAGGGGGGTTGAGACTCCTAATCCTTTCAAATATTATGAGGCAGCCCAACTGCGGGTGATACGAGAATGGCTTTCAAATGACTTGTCTAAACTATGGGCGACGATGGATAGGCCCGTGGCAGGGATTTCCTAGAGGGACTTTTTTTTTTTTTTTTTAAATATTTTTTATTTTCAAAATAAAACAATACAAACCAAACTTGCAGCATTATACATTACTACTGTAAACATCAATTAATCCCATGTTACTGCACTTTAACCCCCCCCCAAGAGCTTATCAACCTTACTGTTCTGTGTACACTTGGTGTGGCCGGGCGTCGCCCCTCTCAGAAGCAGCAGGGTCCATTTCCGTGCCAAACAGTCCCGTGATTAACATCCTCCAAGCCGCTAGGTTGCTCACATCTTCTTCCCCACAATTGCCACACGCTTCCTGCCATACCACTGTTTCAGCCTCCGCCCACTTCTGCAGGTCCCGCCACCATATCTCTATTCTTGGCCCATGGCGTTGCTTCCAACTCATGGCTATCCTTCTCTTAGCAAGTACATACGCCAGGTCTCTCAGTTTCCCGAGATGTTTGGTGTTCCGTGGTCTGGGGAACCCTCCCAGGAGGCAGGCCCAGGCCGTGTCAATGCGTAGCAGGACCCCCTTATCTGCTAATTTCTGTGCCACTTCCCCCCAAAAGCCTTCAATCACTGGGCAGGACCAGAACATATGTGTCATGTCTGCGTCTTCTTCATCGCATTTCGGGCATGCTTGTCTACCTGCGGTCGCAAACTTGGCTATTTTCTTCGGGGTCATATATGCTCTATGCGTGATGTATATCTGTATTTGCTGCAATCTAGCATTCCTGGACACTTTCTTATGGTATCCCATGGCCCGTTCCCACATCCCATCAGTCATCTGTGCCCCCACTTCCGCTTCCCAATCCAGCCTCAAATCCATCATATAATCCAACTCATATAATCTAGAGATCTCATGCCCGCCCTCTGATATATCATATATCGTTCCGATCAGTGCGTCCGGATCTTCCGCTAGCACCGTCTCCGGCCAAGTCTTGCGGATGATCTGTACCAGCCTTAGATACGTAACATATTGGCCCCCGTGCAGCCCTGTTTCTTCTCCCAGGTCTACGAATTCCCTAATGGTCCCATCCTGCCATATGTCTCCCAATGTGGCCAGCCCAACCGATTCCCAGTATGTCCTGATAATTTTCCTGAGCTGGCTGTCCCCCATAGTTAGGGCAACCAGTGGCACATGTGGGGAACACGGGCACGGGCTCTCAATCAACTGGCACGCTCTGCGCCAAATTCTCCACCCAAGCAGCAACATACTTGGGCGTCCATGCAAGTCCGATCTAGGGACCCAGACGACCTCCTTTAGATAAAACGGGGCGCAGTCCCTCCCAACCAGCCTAGACTCAGGAGTTCCCTCATCAGAGAGCCATTTAGTCACGTATTGCAGCTGGCTGGCCACATAATAGGCCTCAAAGTTCGGCAGCTTGATGCCTCCCCTATCGTGAAAATTTTGCAGTTTCCACAGGGCCACCCTGTTGCGGATGCCGTGCCACAGGAAGTCCCTGCATACACTATCAAGTTTGACAAAGAACTTCCTGGGTATCAGGTATGGTATGTTACTGAAAAAGTGCAAAAGCCTGGGCAGGACCACCATTTTAAGCATCGCCCCCCGGCCCACCATTGCCAGCGGCAGCTTCTCCCAAAACCGCATACTCTCGCGGATTTTCTTCACCGCCGCCTCGGTATTGTGCAAGTGTTCTTCCTTCACAGTATGATGTACATCAATTCCGAGGTAGCGGAAAGACTCAGTTGCCCAGGGCACAGGCAACACCGGCAACCGTTCCAGAGGGACTCCAGTGAAGCTCCCCAGCGGGAACATGCTCGATTTACCGGGATTAACCGCTATGCCGGACAACTCTGCATACTTTTCCATGACCTCTAAAATGTACTGGAGGTTTTCCTCCGGATACTTCAGGTACAATAACAGATCATCAGCATATAGGGATATCAAATGGTTCTCTCCTCCCACCTCGATGCCAACCAAGTCATACTGTTGTCTAAGGTACACCGCCAGGGGCTCTAGGGCCAATATGTACAACATCGGAGACCAGGGGCATCCCTGTCTGGTGCCTCTACTAAGTCGCCACCTTTTGGATATCACAGATCCCGTGCGCACCCTGGCCAGTGGCTCGCTGTACAGCAGTTTCGCCCACCCCACGTAGCCAGGCCCAAACCCGTACCCCTCCAAGGCCGCCAACAACCACGGCCACCTCACTGAATCAAATGCCTTAACTGCATCTAGGGACACTACCACCATCTCTTCATCACTTCTGTTCCCCTCTTCAATCACCCGGTGGAGTCGCCTGTGATTATGAGTTATGTTTCTATTGGGGACATAGCCTGTCTGATCCGGGTGTATCAGTTTACTGATGACCCTTCGTAGCCTATTGGCCAGTGTAATAGGTGCGTCCAGCTCCTCCCTTTCTTCATCACTAATCCTGGGCAGCTCTATGTCTTCCAATGTGTTTCTGATCTCTGCCTGATTTTCTCCCCCTTTGTCCTCATACAGTGCTCTATAATAATCAAGGAAGGCTGCATTAACTCCTTCTTGGGTGTCTACCTCCTCTCCGTCCTCTCTAACTATCATCCTGATCGGGGGCCTAGGGGTTTCTCTCTTATATAGCCATGCCAGTAGGCGGCCAGTTTTGTCTCCACCCGCATGCTGCCTCTCAACATATTTTCTATAGTTAAGGTTACAGAGCCTCTCCCAAAGCTCCGAACACCGCTGCTGCAGCTCAAGTACTAAATCTGCGTCCCCTCCTGCCTTGCTGCATTCGCACTCCAGTTGTCTCTCCGCCTTCTCTAGCTCCATCAGAACCCCACCCTGCAGGCCCCTTGACTTGGAAATGGCGTCCCCTCGCAACACAACCTTGAATGCCTCCCAAAGTGTACCAGCCGAATCTACACTGCCCGTGTTAACCTCAAAGTACCGCTGGATCGCTTCCCTGATGTCCTCCCTAAAGACCGTGTCCCTAAGCGGCTCCGCACGGAGGCGCCATGTAAGTATCCGCGCACGAGGGCGGCCATACTGCCAGGTCAACACCAAGGGCGAGTGGTCCGACAGGACCCTCGCTTTATATTCAATTTGAGCGGTCGCCATCACCACTTCTGACGTGGCAAAGAAATAATCCAATCTCGTGTGTAGGTTCTGTGGGGCAGAGTAGTGAGAATACTGCGAGGTATCAGGGTATTTCAGTCTCCAAACATCCGCCAGCCCAAAGTCGCCCAGCAATGTCTGTAATACTCTGGCCGCCGGGGTGGGCCGATCAATCCTATCATCGGACCTATCCGCCCTTGGGTCGAGAACACAGTTAAAGTCCCCTCCCAAAATGATCGCTCCCCCCACACACGTGCCCAGACGGGTGCATAGGGTCCTGAAGTATGCAGCAGCATTCTGGTTGGGAGCGTATGTGTTAATAATGCAAACCTCTCTGTCCTCTACCAGGGCTCTGAGCATGACCAGCCTGCCCTCCGTGTCCACCTCCTGCCACGTGACTCTGAGAGGAACGTGCGGTGCTACCCAGATTAGCACTCCCCTGGCATAGGCAGAGTACGGGGAGCCCACCACCGTGCCACTCCACTTTTTCCCAACCAGTTCCAACTTGTGCCGGGTCAGGTGTGTTTCTTGCAGTAGTGCAATGTCAATCCTCTGTCTTTTTAGGTACAACATGACTTTGTTCCTTTTTAAATAACTATTAAGTCCCCTGACATTCCAGGTGACAATCTTAAGGTCTCCCATGGCAAATGCGTTTCTCCCTGCCTCCCATGTAGCGATTCCCAACCGCCCACATGACACAGATAGCGTTTCGGTCCAGTAGCTCCTCATATAAGCTCAAACTCCCTTTAACTATATACACAACAAAACCCCAACTTCCCTCCCCTCCCCCCACCCGTACCTTCCCCAACATCACACACCCCAACTGCTGCCCAGCTCCAGCCTCAGAGCTCAGGCACCCCCACATCTAGCTCCGCAAGCACCGGTCGGTGCACGGAGCCCAGTAGGGTGAGGTCACCCTAATGGCCACCCAACTAAAACTATTGTGGGGTAAAGAGTATCGCCCTGTAAGGCTCCCGATCAAATAAACATTCACAGTGTCTTGACAAATGGTGCAATCATCTGACCTTCTTTACCGAAGGTGTCACACCGACTATATTCAAGTCCCACGAACCACGCCATCTTGCGACGCCATTTTACGCTTCCCGTATCTCTTCCGAGCCCTTTCTGGGCCGAACTTCTGATTCCTGGGGGCATCCTTGCGCATCGAGCCATCCCATAGCATCCTCCGGGGTTTCAAAAAACAAAGTTTTATGTGCATGAATGACCTTCAATTTTGCAGGATAAAGTAACATATATTTGTGGCCCGCTTCTCTCAGCCTCCGCTTTACAGACCCAAAATTCATGCGACTATGCTGTACAGTCAAAGTATAATCTGGATAAGCCGTGATGTTTGCCGCTCCTCTCGTGATCGTCCCTCCTTTACGGAAGTATTCCAGTATCCTCTCCCGGTCGCGGTAGTTGAGGATTTTGGCGATCATAGGCCTAGGCGGGTTCCCCGGAGTCGGCCTCCTCGTTAGGGCTCTGTGTGCTCTTTCTACTGCAAATCCTTGAGATAGGGCCCCTCCAGGTATCTCTTGTAAGAACATGGATTTGATGAAATCCGTAGGGTCACGGCCCTCCATCCCCTCCGGTAGGCCCACGATGCGGATGTTGTTGCGACGAGCTCGTCCCTCTGCCTCCTCCGCTCTGCTCTCCAGGTTGCCCACCCTTTGTGTCAGGGCATGCAATTCGGCCTTATGAGTGGCGCAATCTGCTGTATTCGGGCCAACTTCTTTTTCGAGGGACTCCGTGCGCTCCGCCAGGGCCCTGACATCCTGTCGTAGCAGATTAACGTCCTCTTGGACCTCGCCAACCTTGCGGTCCAGCGCAGTCTTTAGTTCAGTGACGGCCAGTTCCAGCTTTGATTCCCAGGCCGCCCTCAGTTCCACAATCGCCACCAGGATTTCTTGGTTGGTGCACAAAGACGTCGCGCTACTCACAGCCGGCACATCCTTACTTTTGGTAGTGTCCTGGCTCGGGGACGTTCTAGTGAAGTCGCCTAAGGTAGGCTGTTTCACCTTCGGTCGCACCGGCCTGCTCGACATGGCTCAGGGAATCAATCGGCTGCTCAAGTAGCAAGTGTGTGTACAGTGCACCTTCACAGCTGGGCCACCGTGCAGCTCGCTTCTATTCCTGTCCCGGGCCCTGGTCGGCCATTTTGAGTCGCCCTTTGTTCGCGGCGTCTTTTAACTCGTAGTCACCGATCTCCGTCGCCGTTAATCCTGTACTCTCCAGAGGTTCACAGTGCGTGGCCAACACCTTCACACACCAGCATGTGTATCGTCGGTGGTCAGTGATCCGTCGTACCGCACATATTTGCCTGGATCGTTGTAGGATCTCGGGAGCTCCTCCAGAACGCGTCCTCCTACATGGCTCTCGTAGCCACGCCCCCTTCTAGAGGGACTTTTATGGTTAGATAAGCACGATAGACCCCGGAACGTGAATATGAGCAAAGTACAATCAGCGGCTTGCAATATATGGGATCGCTTGATTAAACAAGGATATCTATCTAAACGCCCCTCCTCATTTATCTCACTATTTGGAAAACTTCAATTTTCACCAGGGATGGCACAGGGTTCCTTTAAAAAAATGGTGTGCAATGGGCTGTACAAAAGTATGGGACATGACAGTAGAGGAGGAGGTATGAACATTTGAGGAATGTAAGCTGCAAATTGGCCTGACAGAATGGAATATTACCAATTGTGACACTGGTTGAAACAGTAAGAAATAAAAAGAGCAGCACAGAGACCCCGTACACCCTTCACAAAATTAATTACAACACACACTGGGAACAAGCAATTGTTGTCCAAGCTATATTCGATCTTACTGGAACGAAACCTGGAGCGCACGTAGTCGTATATGCAAAAATGGGAAAGAACACTAGGGGAGGAAATTCCAAAATCGCATTGGGAAAACCTTTAGGGGAATATACCGTAGCTCAATAGATCGATCCAAATCAGGGAAGCGTAGTATAAAGTAATGGTGCAATGGCACTACACACCAGAAAGGTTGCATGATATGTACCCTACTATTACACAAGAACGCTGGAGGGGATGCTGTAGAAGGGGTAATTGGAGACATATCTGTTGGGATTGCCCACTTCTGAGAGGATTCTTGAAGAAAATAAAGGGTCATATACAACAGATGGTGAGGTCCCCGCAGGGAATGGATATGTGGGCTCCTTGACCCAGAGTTTCAACTATCCTCAAAAGCACAACGCAAAGCCTTCATGATCTTGCTAGTAGCAGCCTTGTTATTAATAGCAAAAAAATTGAAGCAAAACACACTGTTCACAAATGTAGAATGGTTACATAATATATGGGGAGAAGCAGACAAATTCCGACAGGACTGGAGTATGATACTGGAGTACCTTAGGAGAGACTATATGCTACAATGGTGTCCTCGGAATTTGAGAATTTTGGACATAATGTAGAGGACGGGACGTTCCGCTGGCGAGAAATTGGTTTACAGCTGTGGATCTATGGGTTCCGGGAAAAGTGGATGGGGGAAACAGGGATTGTTTACAGGGATATACTGTGGAAATGCCAATAAAAATATTTATTTAAAAAAAGGCTCTATTGGGTTTGATATTTGTAGTAGTAGGTGAAATTCCTCCAGGTGAAAGAATACTCCACTGATTTGATATTGATTCCACCCCTGATACATACTTTAGACTAGCACCCAAGTCAGAGTTGGCATGGAGATTTGGATTTAGGTTTTAGCAGAAGTGATAGACCCAGACTTCCGAGGTGATGTTAAGGTATTGCTACAAAACCACGGAAAGGACCCATTCCAAATTCATCAGGGTGATATGATTGCACAGGGGTTACTTGAGTAAGCAGTGTTCCCTAGGCATAAGGAAACATCTGTAGAGGGAAGCACATATAGGGAGACTCAGGGCTGTGGGGAGGCAGATGAGATATCAGATGGCTCTCCCAAACCTGAACCTATAAAACCTACTGAGGAAGAGCCAGAGACACTTCCCGACTTATCCTTCACTCAGAGAAATGAACCCTTGTTGGCTGAAGCATTTTTGCAAGTAGTATCAGAGCCAGAGGGTCATGAGAAAGGGGGGTCTTTTTTGTTTTTGAAACATGGGCTTCTTTATAGGGGAGATACCACTTTGGAGGGTTTGGTAAAAACCCAATGAGTGATCCCTAAGAGTCACAAGCGGGTGGTCCTGGAGATAGCCCATTCACATCTAACGGGAGGTCATCTGGGGCAGTTCAAGACTAAAACATTCTACTGGCCCGGAGTTTATGATGACATTAAAACCTTCATTCAAGCATGCATAATATGCCAGAAAACTAGCACACATATACCGCCACCAGTCCCCTTAAATCCATTACCAATAATTGAAGTCCTGTTTTCCGAAATTTATATGGATATTGTGGGACCCCTGGAAACCTCTAAACTGGGGAATAAATATATTCTAGTTATTGTAGATTACGCCACACGTTATCCCGGGGCTTTCCCACTGAGAGCCAACACGACACAACAGATCCTTAAACACCTACTCCCTTTCTTCTCTCGACTGGGGTTTCCGAAGGAGATATTGACGACGGATCAGGATTCTACTTTCATGAGCAAGCTGATAGGAGAAGTTAAATAACTAGTGTACATCGCCACTCTTAGAACATCAGTGTATCATCCCCAGGCAAATGGCCTAGTGGAAAGATTTAATAAGACTCTACAAACAATACTACAAAAATGAGTTGAACAAGGTGGTAAAAACTGGGATCAAATGATACCCTGGGCCTTGTTTGCGATCCAGAAAACCCCTCAGGCCTCAACAGGATTTTACTCGTGTGAACTCCTTTATGGACCAGAACCACAGGATGTCCTGGGTATGTTGAGGGAAACCTGGGAGGAAAGAGAGGAAGCTCCAATTCCTATTTCCCAGACAGCGAGTAGGTGAAAAGAACACATTGGTACAGGCCCACATGGGTAAGGCACAAGAACAACAAAAGGACTCTCTCTTATGATAAAAAGAATGTTCTCAGATCCTTTTCAATAGGTAATCTGGTACTCGTCTTGTTGCCTACTTCAGAGAATAAACTTGTGTCCAAGTGGCATGGACCATACAAATTAATGGAGCAAACAGGTCCATGTAATTATAAAATTTCACAACCAGACTGTTGCCTTAAAACACCAATCTATCACATACATTTACTAAAGGAATGGAAATAGAATCCCACAGATTCTCCAGCCATACTCTGATCCTGTCTCTTGCCAGAAGACACAGAAAACAAGAACCTGACCTTAACAATAATAATAAAAAAGGTTTATATGAGCTTATAAGGCAGTACACTGATGTATTTCAAAAAGAACCTGAGAGAGTGAAGGGTATTTATAAACATATACGCAATCCTGTAGGTAAAGTGGTACACCTGAAAACGTATCGGTTACCTGAGGCTAGAAAAGAAACCATCATTCAGGAAGTTAAAACTATGCTAGAGGTTAACATAATCAAGTCTTCAAATAGCCCTTGGTCCTTTCCCATCGTGTAGGTGGCAAAACCTGATGGAAGTTGGAGATTCTGTACAGATTTTCATAAGATAAATTCCATTTCTGCCTTTGATGCTTACCCAATGCCCTGTATCGATGATCTGATAGATCAGCTGGGTAATGCTGTCTACCTTTCAACCCTCAATCTCAAGAAGGGGTATTGGCAAGTTCCTTTGCATGGGCCTGAAAAGGGAAAATGGCCTTTGCCACACCCATAGGGTTGTTTCAATGTAAAGTCCTGCCTTGTGGGCTACATGGTGCTGTCATGATGCCTATCCCCGGGCATCAGGACCAAGGCCCTTAGCTCTGGGAGCAGGTATCCAGACATTTGTTTAAACCTCAGCAGCCCCGGCTAGGGGCTGTCTGGGTTCAGTCCTGGCGCCTTGGGCGCCAAGCTCATCATAGAAATCAGTCCTGGACCATAGGCGCCAGGCTCATAGACTTTACTTACCTGGTGCAGACCATGCTGCAAAAGAGTCCAAGCCTACATGAGGCCTGGATGGGACTATTTTGTTACAGGGACTATTTTTTACTCAGGCGTGGCTCTAGGGAACTTCTTACCTGGAACTACTTTGGAAGCTATTTAAACCACACCCGAACAGCAGCACATGCTTCGCGTTATTCTGCATCCAGCAGCGTGATGCTCACCGTGCCTGCAGCCAGCATCCAGTCTTCTGCCACGCCCACGTGCATGCAGCCAGCATCCAGTCTTCTGCCACGCCCGCCTCGAATCCAGAGCTCCTAGAATAAAGAAGAAGAAAAGGACAAGGTTAGAAAACAAACTTATTTCAAATTCCTCACCTAATTCCGGAACCATTTCATCTCCGGACCTAGAAAGTACATCAGTCCTGCACGCGTCACTTCGCCAGCTCCAGCACGGCGCCATACTCACCAGTTCTCACAGCATCTTTCGATCCGGCACTGTCTCCATCATTTCTTTGCCGTAATCCGGCATCTAGGGGACACAAGAAAAAACAAGGTGAGCTAAGGGAATCAACAAATACAACTCTTACCACCATAGACTTACCACCGGCGGTATTATTCCATAACTCTCCACATTTTCATATGCTGCATCTGTAAAAAGGGAGAAAAACAACACGTTAACGCATGCAATAGATACCGGACAGCGTTGGGTAACACAGACTCTTACCTGAACGCCAGCAGCAGCTACGAGAGCTTCTTCTCACAAACTCAGTTGCAACTTAAGGAATGAAGGGGACAAGAGTGAACATCGGGCACATTGAACTCTTTGAACTTGATACTTACCAATCCCGCCAGGGACTTCAGAGTCAATACTTACCGGAACTCTCCCAACGCCTTCAAACCAGTGAAGTAACTGGTATCTACGCGCCCCTGCAAGACATGCAGGATGGAGAGCTCATCTTTTACGAACATAAGGTGAGGTTACTAAGGGGATATCGCAGGTGATTAGTGGGGGAGAGCGAGAACAGTTGGGAGGCCATCACTAAAACCCACAGGTGGTTAATCCCTGTCTCCACTTGCAGGAAAATACTTCTTCGGGTCCAGCAGACAAGACTAGGCGGGCCAGTCCAGACAGTCATCTCTGCACTACGCATCAGGTTGAAGGAGACCGCAGCTGTCCGGGTCCGATCCACACCCCTGTGGGGTCCAGGTGAGTGTAACAGAACGCGAAGACTCTCTACAAATGCCCACCCGGGTGTTATGGAAACCTCATAAACCGACCAACTGGCCCAATTATTGGGGGAATTTAGGGCGGAAGTACATGCTGCTCGCCAAGAGACTAATGCCCTCAGGAGAGAACTGATTGTCTCAAAGGAGCGCACGGATGATCTGGCTAGGCAACTACTACAAAACCAAGCTGGGCAAACGCCCCTACCTGGATATGATGGAAACCCAACCCCCGGTTCATCAAGCAATCCAGTGCAAGTGGTTTTACCAGGAAATATTATGTTAGCTCCACCCGAACGCTTTACTGGGGACCCCAAAAGGTTTGCCGTGTTTATGAACCAATGCCGCTTGCACTTTTTATGCAGACAGGTAGCATTTCAAAATGACCAAGCCAAGTAGCCTTTGTATTGTCATATCTTAGTGGCAGCGCAGCGGATTGGTCCATTCCATTAGTCAACCAGGATGATCCTCTTCTCCAGGATTTTCAGGGTTTTCAAAGGAGCATGGAAAAACTATTCGCCAGACACTCACAAGGTCAAGCCCTGGACAACAAACTTTTATCCTTACGACAAGGTAACCAGGATCTGCTAACCTATATTGCAACCTTCAATAGGTTGGTGGTGGAAACCGGGTGGCCGGAGGAAAAAACGAATTACATTGTTTCATCGTGGACTTTGGGGAGAACTCAAAGATGTCTTGGCTCAAGTTGTGAGCCCACCTCAGGATTGCACAGAATTTATAGACTTAGTGGTCCAGCTAGACCACCGACTTCAGAACCGAAAGAGTGATTGAGCTAAGTTCGAGAACCGGGCATTGGTTAAACCCAACGTTGCCCCCAAAGGAACAGATGCATCTGAACCTATACAGATCGGGGGGGTTAAAGGACCCTTAACTCAAAAGGAAAGAGAAAGAAGACGACAGATGCAGTTGTGTCTGTACTGTGGAACCTCAGGACATTTTCTACAGGATTGCCCTACAAAACCACCCAAGAATCTGGTAGGAGTTGCTGATAAAAGCCACATAGAGCCTGATTCGGGAAACGACCACGCCCGGCAAGCATAGAGGTCCGCTTGCCGAGCTTAAAGAAGGGCACTCAGACCTCGCATCTGATCATCCCAATGGTCCTACTTGATCCTAGGCAGCCATCACGTATGCACGCAGTAAGGGCATACATAGATAGCAGGGCCATAGGAAACTATATGGACCACGAATTGGTGTCAAGGATGAATCTACCTCTTTGCAAAAGACCACTTCGGATGTCATAACCACAGTTGATGGAACTGAGATTGCCTCGGGGCCTGTAACTCATTCCACTACAGAGATGACAGTGTTGAGTCAAGATGGGCATCGAGAGACTATTGTGTTTGATCTAATCAAAGCCCCACAGTTCCAGATAAAACTGGGGATGCCATGGTTGGAAACACATAATCCTTATATAGATTAGCAAGAGAAGAGAATAACCTTCCCGGATTGTGCACGCACCTGTTACCCGGAGAAAACTTTGAACAAAGGCCTGGCTACAGTCGTTAACCCAATCGTGCAGTTACCTCAGGAATACCAAGAATTTCAGGATGTTTTTCAAAAAGAACAGGCCAATACATTACCTCCTCACAGATCATACGATTTTCAAATCGACCTCCTACCTGGTGCACAACACCCATGCAGTAGAATCTACGCCCTCACGGAACCTGAAAATCGTCACCTACGGCAATACTTGGACCAATACCTTGCTAATGGCTTTATTCGTCCTCCCAAGTCTCCTGCATCCTCAGCTTTATTCTTTGTGCCAAAAAAGGAAGGTGACCTTAGAACGTGCATAGATTACCGCGCATTAAATCAGATTACGGTAAAAAACCGATCCCCATTGCCTCTGATCCCCGAATTACTAGACCAAGTAAAGGATGCTTGTATCTACACAAAGTTAGATCTCAGAGGGGCATATCATCTGGTACGTGTCAAGAAAGGCGACGAATGGAAGACTAACTTTCGCACCAAGTATGGATTATCCGAATATCAGGTGATGCCCTTCGGGTTGTGCAATGCACCAGCAGCCTTCCAGTATTTTATTAACGATGTCCTTCGTGAACTCATTGACGTCTGTGTCGTCGTATACATAGATGATATTCTAGTGTACTCCTCCTCAGAATCAGACCATGTTAAGCACGTGCGTGCAGTCCTTGAGAAACTACGCCAGCACAAGTTATATGCAAAATTGGAAAAATGTGGTTTTCATGCTACGGAAGTTGAATTTCTTGGATTTATCCTGACTCCAAAAGGAGTCTGAATGGACTCTTGAAAGGTGGACGCAATTCTCAAGTGGCCATCACCCAGTTCAGTCAAAGGGGTACAAAGCATGATCGGATTTGCTCATTTCTACCGCAGATTAATTCCAGACTTCTCCCATCTTGTATACCCCATCACAGCACTTTTGCAAAAAAACAAACGCTTCTTGTGGACCGAAGAGGCTGAAAAGGCCTTCCAAGAGCTGAAAGCGAAATTCACATCAGCACCTGTCTTAAAGCATCCACGCCCTGAGCTTCCATACATAGTAGAAACTGATGCATCCAGTTTAGCCATGGGAGCTGTCCTGTCCCAGAAGGATCCTGAAACCGGTCAACTTCACCCAGTAGCGTTTTGGTCCAGAAAGTTCTCAGTACCTGAGTTAAACTATGCGGTTACCGATAAAGAGCTATTAGCCATCAAATCCGCCTTTAAGGCTTGGCGGCACTATCTTTTTGGTGCCAGGCATACTATTACCGTAATCACCGATCACCGGAACCTGCAGTATTTAAAAACAGCCAAAGCCCAATCATTGCGACAACTTCGATGGGCATTGTTCTTTGCCGAATTCGATTTCGTGATCACTTATCGACCAGGCTGAAAAAATGGCAAAGCAGATGCCTTATCCCGAATAGGGATGAGAGAAGCATATGCAAACCCGGAACCAGTGCCAATAATTCCTGAGCAAAGAATTCTTGGCATAACTACTCTACAGACACTAGAAGATATTCATTCAAAAATCCAACAACTCTTCGATCCAGCAACCTTGCAGGACTGGGTAAAGAAAGGCCCAGACTACTCAGTCGTCAATGACCTACCTTACTATCAAGGACGACTATTTCTACCACACAAGGAAATACAAGAACTAGTCATCTCCAATTACCATGACACCCTGACGGAAGGGCACCCAGGTATCGCAAAAACTGAAGCGAAAATTAAGAGACAGTTCTGGTGGCCCACTTGGCAAAAAGATGTAAAGACATTTGTCATGTCTTGTGGCATTTGCACCCAAAACAAAAGCCAGAAGAAAAAACCTGCTGGCCTTTTACAACCTTTGGATATTCCACCTACACCATGGCACACCTTGTCTTTAGACTTTATTACAGATCTACCTCCATGTAATGGATTTAACACCATCCTAGTAATTGTGGATCTTTTTTCCAAGATGGCCCACTTTATTCCGCTTGTCGGATATTTGAAATAAGATTGTACTTTATCCGCATTCAACCACGTTGGTATATTGTCCGATATTCACAACCTTGTAACATTAAGTCATTGGTTCACATGCACGATGGTACGCCCTGGGGTCCCCAACAACCTTGAGCAGACTCGCCAGTCGTTCTCGGCATCCCTGACTCTAAGTGTGCCATTGCAACAACGCCTCTTCCCTGGATCGGCTTCCCACATGGTGCAGCCGTTCCCCCCACATTTCCTGCAGCTCCACGATCACTCGCTAGCTTCCCTCAGTGGCTTGTCGGACCAGAGTACCATGCCTCCCGGCACAACCGCACCTCCATGAGCTCTGCTGTTGCTCCCAGTTCTACCACAGTCCCTCAGCCTGCGCCTCTATTCCTCTCTCACCATGGTGGTAGATGAGCCACCCGTTCTTGAGCCGCTGCCAGGCTTCATACATCCTCTTTCGTGCTGCATCCTCCTGTGTGATTCTGTGTTCATTGCCTCTGCCATTTTTAAATATCCTGCATACCATAGGCCCAGTCGAACAACCGCCTGCGCGTTAGGCTTCAGGTTTCTCCTGAACTGCATAGACTCCTTCCTCCTTTTCCCTTTCTCAGTACTTGTAGTTTTATGGGAATTGAAGTCCACACCTGATATTGGGCTACTTGAATGTTATTTAAAAGTTTCACAAAAAGCCACGTCAAAACCAGAAGATATTATACATGAATTGTGAATGGCTAAGTCATAGCTCGAGGTTTGACCAGTGGAATTCGGAGAAAAGGTTTTCTGACCTTTACTATAGGAAGGGTCTTTTAAGTGACAATAAGCCATGTGATGAATCAGAAGTATTCATCCCAAAGACCCTGGCCTGGGAACCTTCTGATGTGGCCAGAGAAAGGCAGCCGCTACCTGATCCTCATCCTGGGAGTGGCAGTTTGCAGGAGGATCACATGGGAGGGTACTCAGGTCAGGAGAATTGGGAGAACCCTCTAACCAACTTCCCAAATTATCATTTTAGCTGTTTCTCCCTGTAGCCAGGTTTCTCAAATCTAGGTGTTACTTAGGCTTGCTAGGGCTAAGGTTTGCTAGCTAGTAAGTAATAGTCCTATCACTGCTGCACTTCAACCTGTACAGTGGGAGAAACACCTAAAATGGGAACCTAAGAGTAACTATTGGCTTCCCATTTTGGGCCCTTCTCACTCTACCCAGGTATCCCAAATCTCAGTGCCAATGCATTCACTGTTGTGGCCCGTTTGAGCTATTTCTCCCTTTATCTAGGCTTCCCAAATCTAGGTGTCACTGCATTTACGGTTGTGCCCCCCCATTTTAGACGTTTTTTCCTCTATCCAGGTATCCCAAATCTAGGTGTTACTGCGTTTGCTGTTGTGCCCCCATTTTGGGCCCTTCTCACTCTACCCAGGTATCCCAAATCTAGCTGTGGCACATTGTGATAAATTCGACCTGCCCCCTCTCCCACAGACAATCGTAAATCACTCCCCATCCCTCGGGCCCCTCTCCCACTGCTACGGCTTTTTCAATCTAGGGAGAAAACAACTGGCAAGACCAGCCAATCGCGTTGGACCTAGAAAAACAACATCAAAGATGAACTCCATTCGAGTTTACAGTATGTATACCTTGCACCACGTCTGAGGACATAGGCGCAGACACGACCACCCATCCATGCACTAGAATGCAACTATGTAATGCCGGTCTAGCTGCTCCCATAGCCATCCAAACTGAATCCCCTGATGTACCACAATACCTCTGCCATTAACAACATCCTACGAAAAGATTTTGGTCTAGCTGGGCACACATCGAATCCCGACACTCTATCCTAACCCACTAAAAGCACCTGCCCACACGCCTGACCTCTGGGCTACCTACTGGAGCTTAACCAGCCCACCTAAGTCCTAACCTGGCAAAATGCAAGCAAGAATCTTATTTAAATCAACTCTTAGAATCTCCCACACATGGACTACGGTCCCCAAGGGCGTTCCAACCACAAAGCGCATTGAGGACATACACATGGGCAAAGGGTGCCATATAAATGACAAATACAATACAATACGACTGCAAAAACTCAGGCACAAATTGTGAATAGATTCTATTGGCCTGGGATTTATGCTGACATAAAGAATTTTGTCAATACATGTGCTTATGTCAGAAAACCAATACTCAAATTCCACCTCCAGTTTCATTACAACCATTGCCTATTATAGATATCCCCTTTCATGGATAGGAATGGATATAGTGTGTCCTTTAGAAACCTCAAAGCTAGGGAACCGATATATACTGGTAATTTTAGACTACGTAACATGTTACCCTGTGGCTTTTCCTTTAAGAAATATCACTTCACAACAGATCTCAAAACATTTACTCCAAGGTTCCAAGATGGCTGCCAGAGAGTGAGGTCACACTCCAACAAACTCCTAGCCAGGCCCACGAAAGGAGTAACAAAGCCTGCGAATGATAGCAGCTCAACGGGAAACTATATTCATAACCCTCAGTGCAAAAAGGTGCAGCAATTTGGAGGCAGACAGACTGCTGCTGGGGAAGCGGATTATAGCGGAGCAGCTGGCCGCTACCACAGACAACAGGAGAGGCAAGTCCGGGACGCGCTGTGAGATGGAAGCGGTCAGCCATTTGGGAGGAGACAGAATCCGCTGACCCTAGAACCCCAGGCTGGAGACACCGGCGCAGGCAGAGAAGGTATCTGGCTAAATTGGAGGCTGCAGGAGGTGTCCCCTCTGGTGTCGGGAGAGAACGAAGGACCAGTGGAGACCGGCACCAGAAAGGCAATCCGGGGTCAGTAGGACAGTGGAAGAGGTGTCCTCCAGACAACACCAGCGCTGTATGGATAAGTAAGGGGGAGCAAGGAGGGCCTCGACAGACGCGCACACCCAGCAGGCAGGGGTATCAGACAGGTCCTGTGAAGGACCTCCGGCATCACACACACCAGCAACAAATCCGTGAGAGACCCACGCACAAGGCGACGGATAATTAATCCGCGCCTCTCCAGCATCGGGTGAGAACGAAGGATCAGCGGAGACCAGCATCAGAACGGCAACCCTGGCTCAGTAGGACCTTGGGAGAGGCGGCTTACAGACGACACCGGCGCTACATGTTGAAGTAAGGAAGCAGGAGGAGGGCCCCGATAGACGCGCACACCCAGCGGGGAGGAGGCGGCTACCACTGCCAACATCGGCGCACCATCCAACTGAAGTGACAAACAGGTCTGGTAAAGGACCTCCGGCATTACACACACCAGCAACGAGAACGGTAGAGACCCACGCAAAGGTGAGGGTTAATTAACCCGCGTCCCACGGCGGTGGCCAGGCAAAGGACAAGTTCAAACAATAAAGTGGTCCCAGAAGAGGGGGCTGTTGCCTGGGGTCTTTCCATTTGGGTGCTCCCTGTAGCCTCCGCCAACTTTCAACAGCAACACAGACTACTGTGGGCCCAGAGGTGAAGTTGGGGCCCACAGAAACGAGGGGGACAAGGGGTCGCCAGATTTGAAGCAGAAGAAGGTGGTGATGGGGATAGAGTCGCAGCAGTAGGGGGACATTGATTGGGGGAAAAAACCATAGGGGGTCACAACAATGACGGAAAAGCCAGAGGAAGTATCAGGATTATAGGAAGACGCAATTGCCGGAGCACACTCAGATGCCCGGACCAAAAGGGAAACAGACTCCAGTGTCAAAGCCCATTAAGAGAAGTGCGAAGAGGGGCCAGTTAGAAAGGTGCTGGCAACGACCCCCAGTAGAGCCTACCTCTTGAGAATTGGGACTATTGGTGAGGCTCCCCTGACAACTGACGAAATGGCCCTAAGTAAAGAAGATCTGCAAGTAAAGTTAAAAGGCATGGAAGTGTAACGCTCACCTGGTATCCATGGGGACGTCACTCAGCCTGTTATGACCTCTTACGACCTCGAACCCTTCCCTGGAGTCTTCTCGACTGGAGACTGGGCCTGAAACACAGGATTGATAGAGTTTAACTCGCTATTGTCTCTGTGTGCTTGAATCCCTTCTTCCTCGGGGTCCAATCCTTCCCTTTGATCCACAGCTCACTTTGTTTTCTTGGAAAGTGTGCTCTCCGTCCTGCTTTCAGTGCAGGGGCGCGTTGATTGATGCGTGCTCGTTTCTGCCTAGTTACTTCACTGGCAAGAGTCTGACAGGTAAGTATAATGAGTCTTTTGAACAGTTCTCTAACTTCGTTCCTGTCCTCCCTTAGATGGTGGCCAGCGTCCGGGGATGGCGACGTGCTTCTGAGATGAGTAGCGCTGAAGGTGAGTGAGAGCGCGATGCGATCCTTTCGTATTTGTATTGAACTGAGTTATTTTTCTGTGTCTTTTAGGTGCCGTGACGTTTTCAGTGTGAATGCCGATTATGAAGAAGAAATGCAGTGGGTAAGCACGGTATGCGGCGCCTCTAGATGTTTCAACGCTAACCTGGAGTGTCTTTTCCCTCTTGCAGATGGATGAGAAGTTCCGGAGACAGAGTTCCCCAAGAGCGGCTGGGATTCAGGTAAGCGTTTGAAGCTCGTACAGTCTTTAAAAATAAGCGAAGATTTGCTGAATGCTTATTAATGCCTTTTTTCTGTTCTTTTCCCTTTTCCTTAGGAAGCAGCTTGCAGGGATGGGAATGACACCGCCGAAGCTGCCCGCAGAACAGAAGGAGCGATGAATGATGGACAGAAGCGCCACAAGGTAAGGCTGTTCCTAACGGTGTTCTTGTTCTTGAAGGAGCTGAACGCAAAAGAAAGATGCAGGCGTACTGGAGACCGATCCGAACACGGTGAGTGTCACGCTGCAGGTGCAGAAAACACAAAGCATGTTTCTCAGCCTGGGCGTGGCTTAAAAAGTCTCTGGGTATCCCAGGTGTCTCTGGGCTGAACCACACCCAAAAGACCAGAGTGCACATGCAGTTCTGGGAACCGAAATATGTGGGGACATCCATCTTGTCCCCATCAATGCACTACAAGTCCAATCCCCAATGTTATCCTATGGGAGTGAGTGAGTCTGGTGCCACAAGCGCCAAGTCTGACTCCAAGTGGGTCTTTGGAGGGATGGAGAGGCCCTTGAGGGCCAAGTAGGTGATCGTGGCCTGGCTCCAGCCTGACATCTTGGAGGGCTGGGGACATGAGGGGCAGGAATCATGACAGGAAGAGAGGATGACAGCATCTCTCCTGGAACAAATGGTAAATCGGAAGGAAGAGCTGAAGACCTCTCTGAAGGAAGTCAGAGAAGAAATCAACTACCTGGGCAATAGAGTAGACTTAACAGAACAAGGCATATCGCAAGTCGACAAGGAGGTACATCAGAATTCTGAGTTGCTGGAGCAAATTGCTTCCGCCAAGCAAAACTCAGGCAGAGGATCTAGAAAATTGTTCTAGAAGGTCCAACATACGAATTAAGGGCCTTGAGGAGGCTAATACGGACGCAGATCTGAAAACAACAGTGCAGCAATGCTTCACAGCCCTTCTGATGGATATCGCTCCGGAGGAGATCAGGATAGATCCGATACACAGGGTGGGCCCCAAGAGGAGTGGTGAATGAAACAGGCCACGGGACATTCTGGCAGCACTGACTTCCTACGTAGAAAAAGAGAAAATCCTCTGAGCAGCTAGGGGCCAGCAACAATTTCGATCAATGGCTCGCAGGGGAGCCTATTTCAAGTCTTGGCAGCTACCACACTTCAGAAAAGAAGAGCAATGGGACCAGTGACCAGAACACTGTGTTGTAGCTGAATAGAATGTGGAATGTAGGCAAGGAAGCCTGGAGAATTGAATGTGGAAGGTAGGGCTGGGGATAGCTGTAAGGCAGTTAATATGAGACATTAAAAGAAGTAAGACCTAATCCATGTCTCAGCGTCATCATTAATGTTATGGACGATATGCATGAAATCAGGATCACAACAATTGGTGACGAGGAGATGACCGACCCACACATCTGATAAAACAAAAAAAAAGAAAATATGGCGCAAAGAGCTGGACATTAACGAACTAATGATAAGTCTATGGAGGTGGCTGAAAGGACACTGATGAGCCCATGGAGATGGCTGGGAAAAAAAGGAAAAAAGGTTGCCCAAGGATGGGCCAAAGAAAAAAAGGTTGCCCAAGGGAGGGCAAAAGAAGAAAAAAAAAGGTTGCCCAAAAAAGGGCCAAAGGAAAAAAGGTTGCCCAAGGAAGGGCCAAAGGAAAAAAGGTTGCCCAAAAAAGGGCCAAAGGAAAAAAGGTTGCCCAAGGAAGGGCCAAAGGAAAAAATGTTGCCCAAGGAGAGGGCCAAAGGAAAAAGAAAGATTGCCCAAGGAGAGGGCCAAAAGAAATATTGCCCAAGGAAGGGGCCAAAGTGGCCATTGAAAGCTGCAATTTATTAAGTAACACAGTATATGGTGCTGTATATTCATTAATGAGAAGAGCCACTCCATCAAGAAAGCATTTTTTTAAAATGAAAATTGAATGTAAACAAACCTCACTGAGCGCAAGAGGCAAGATTGCAGGACCATGTTTTGTTTTGTATTTGTTTTGCTTGAAAAGATAATGGTCGTAAGGAAGCATGGCCACATTGAATGAAGTCATAAAGGTAACCATGGCAACCCAGCAAGTGCAAATACAAGCAATTTCCTAACCGTATTATGAAATGAGGTGAATGAAGTTAGAAACAGAATGCTATTGTAATCTGGAGTATACGGCCCAAACAGACAAATATTACAATACTATGATGAAAGAAAACATTTCATGATAACATTACAAGATTAAAGGAAACTGTAACGTTGCATTTACTAACAGTGTTCCTGCCGACTTCAACAGGTTAACATGAAGAAAGTGAAATAATGTTGGAACACATGATAGTCCACTGCACTCGATCATCTGGCAAATAAACAAAACGTTGAAAACTTGCCACCGTGTTTTGAACAGTTACATGTTTTTTTGTTTACATTAATGCCAATACACCATTTTGAGTTATGTGTTGCCTAACTAAAAATTACAAATTTGACTCAAACCCTGCCATTGGGTGCAATCAGCATCGGGACTACCTGCTAAATAAAGAAAGGGTACAAATTGAAAACATACCATTGCTGCAATGTGAAGATGTGGCACAGCTGATGAACTGTTATGGACCCTGTACTGTAAAGGTTGTGCGTGCTTGGTGTTAGTGTGTTCAATCTATTAATGCAGTAATCTGAAAAGAAAATATAGCAAAGTAATTAAAGGCAAAAGGTCACCTGATTCAAAATACAAATGAAAAGTAAATGAAAGCGAATTCAATGGAAATAATACAAAATAAAGACAATAGTGGAGAATGAAATTAGAGGAAATAAATGAGAAGGGAAATGAAAGGTTGGCGTAGCAATGCAGTGAGATAGAGGATGTAACAATGCACACCACATCAGAGCAGGAAAAAGGGAGGAACAAAGTGCGAAAGAGGATAAAAGAGTGGCACTTTCTCCTGAACAATAAAGAAGTCAATATAGCAGCACTGTTTCAACACAGGGCAAAACTGCCAATTTAAAATGAGCAATAATGGGAAATGAAAGGAATACAAAGGGTGCAAATGTAAATGCTGTTGTGCAAAAAGAAGAGAATTATATCAAAGAGAGTCTGTCAAGGCAGTAAAGCCAAATGAAAGAAGGTCTAACCACAAAGAATTTTAAAAATGGGGTGGGTGCATGGAAAGAAGAGGGATGCGGGTCAATGTGAAAGGTGTTGGCGTAGCAACAGGGGATGCTTCGCTCTTCCATGCAATGTTCCAGGATGAGTTGGAAGGAGAAACATCAAAAGAAGGAAGAAACAGTGATGAAATATAACAGATGGCATGCCACAGTTTAGGTCACTTTAATAATCTCAAACAATACTTTAATAGACACACGCTGTGCAAGGACTGCAATATGAGAAGGGCCAGCACTGAGAAGTTGAGCCCTTTCATGCCAAAGCACTCTGCTGCTAAAATACTGCACAAACACTGGAGTGTCTCACATGTGTCCCATCCCCACTCAAAGACAACCAGCAGTTCACAAAAAACATCCACTTGGGGGAGAGGAGACAAGTTCGAATGCTGGCTTGCCTTCTCTGTGTCAACTTCTTTCTCGAACTTCTATGATAAGTTTCCGAAATGTCAAATGTTGGTGGATGGAAAGTCAAATGACTCAATTTTCTCATCTCTGGAAGATGAACTTGTGTGTTATTGGCAATGTGCTTCTCAAATGGGCGACAGCCGTCTATATGCATGTTGGTATGTAATACAAGATGAATATCCAGAATTTTTGAGATTGCTTCGAAGTTACCGCAATGACAGAGTAATTTGAAAGTCGTAGAATACATTACAAAATAAAGCGAAGCAATAATGACAGCCTGCAAGAGCTCAACGAAGAAAGACAAAAAAAAAAAGGAAAAAGAGAAGGAAAGGGGAGATATGATAAAGTGAAGGATGCAGTGGAAAGTGTGACGGGCGCAACAGGGAGGCTCCTGAAGTCAGCAGTAATTAGTTTACAGTGACAGGAGCTCTCACAGTACAGTATGGAGAGCAGGATGTGATAAACTGTGACTGAATAACGATGACAACACAACTCATTCCAGACACAATAACCCAGCCGAGTGGAGAACATGGAGGCAGATTAAGGAATAACTGAAACGGAGAAATTCAGGCACAGACTGCGTTAAAAAAAATGCAAACAGAACTGGAAATAAGGAGAAACACATTGGTTATGCTGTACCATAAAATGAGACCAAGTAAAAAGGGATGCCAAGGTAAAAGTGTATAGGGTGGGTATATTGTCAGTGGAAGCATGCTGGTTGACTGTCACAGCATTAACTTTACATCGCAATGTGCCTGGTGAGGAAGGAACCTTCATAAGAGAATAACAGAGGAGATTCAAGGACACATGGATTGTGACAGGCCTGGCTCTGATGGAGTATTTTATTTGCAGAGCACAAATTGTGTATTATTGAACGGTCTATTAGTGAACAGAAGTAGACTGTGAATTGTGGACACCTTGAACAGTTGGGTATGATGAATTCAGATGATAAGTAAGGGGGGATGTTGTAGCTGAATAGAATGTGGAATGTAGGCAAGGGACCCTGGAGAATGGAATGTGGAAGGTAGGGCTGGGGACAGCTGTAAGGCAGTTAATATGAGACATTAAAAGAAGTAAGCCCTAATCCATGTATCAGCGTCATCATTAATGTTATGGAAGATATACATGAAAGAAATCCCCTATAAATGGACTTTGGCTTGGTATTCCCTTGGGACGGGAGACAGCAGAGAGCCACCAGATGTGCTGAAGGCTTCGCTATCCTGGGGATAGAGGACGGGGAGGCGGCCCCTGAAGATCAAAGACAGGGAGCACAACAACAGAGATATAGACCATGGGAGTGGTCGGGAACAAAGGGAAAGAGAGGAGACAAACTGAAAGGACCTGGGGCAAGACGAAGAGTGGAGGAAAAATAGTACCAAGTTGGGCCACAAATGTACATGAGGAAGACACTCGAGGCTTGGGAAAATACGCAGAACAAAGGGACAAATAGAAGACGAGATACAGAACAGAGAATGCTATCTAGTGGGCCTGTACGGGAAGGGTGTGGGGCACCACTTGGAATCTTAAAAGGTTACTACAACCTTAGGGGTAGGGGACTGGGTAGAAACGTGGGCCGGTTCCCAAATTGTTGGGAAGAATCCTAGGATACTGTGCCTAGACCGGATAGAGTTGTGGGGGGGCAAGGAAGGGGGGAGGTGTTGGGAGGGCAATGGGTGGGTGGGGGAGCCGCATAGGGGATCTATGAGAACAATCAGGGATATAGAGCACACAGGGGATTCTACAGAAGCTGGGGACGACAACGATGCCAGGATGAGGCCACTACAAATTCTTTTGCATAATGTACGGGGCCTGAATTCCACAATTAAGAGGAAGAAGGTAGGGGCACAGATAAAAAGGGGGTGGGGTAGACATCATCCTACTTCAGGAAACTCACATCAAAAGGAGAGGGTCAAAAGCTACAAATACATCAGTTTGCACAATTATACCAGGGGAATGCCAGCAATAGGACGGCAGGATTGCTGGTGAGCATTAAGAACTCCTTGGGGGCAAAAGTCACCAAAACATTAGCGGACCCGAACGGGAGATTGCTCTTTTTGCATGTTCTGCTGGAGAATAAGGTGATGACAAAAGGCACCATTCATGCCCCCAACATAGGACAGGAAGCCTTCTTATATCAGACACTGGGGAAATTAGAAAGCTTTGCGGAAGGGGAGATTCTTCTCACAGGAGATTTTAACTTGGCCTGGGACTCAGAGAGGGATAGAAGTGGTTGGGTCATTAATAAGGGTCAATATCCATCTAAGGCAGTCCAGAGCTTTTTGGCACATAAAAAAAGGTCAGGAAACGGGGTACACTTGCTTCTCTCAGGTTCACCAGACGTTTTCTAGAATAGATTACGTATGGGTACCCCAGGGATATTAGGGACGCTAACAGACATAGAGCACCGATAAAGGTCCATCTTGTGGGTTGAAACAGGTCAATCTACTGTGGTCCTGGAGAATACCTGGAGAACTCCTCAGGGATAACGTAATACGAGAGGCAGCGAGGTGTAAAATTACAGATTATTTTACACTGAACGAAACACAGGGAGTCTCCTTAGGCACGGTGTGGGATGCCTTCAAAGCAGTTCTGAGGGGGGAGTTAATTTCTTTTAAAGCCCAAAGATGGAAAGAGTTTGACAGTTTAGAAAAAGATGTATAGGCTGTGGTGGCCAAGGCCCAAAAAGAACTAGCAGAACTCAAGAACAGGAAGAACGATAATGCTCTGAAGGAATCCCAAAGACAGTTGAGGCTGCTTAGAACAGCCAGAGCCGACAGTGCTCTCATAAGTCTTAAGCAGCACTATTATATAGGCGCCAATAAAGCAGATAAAATGTTGGCAAGGCTACTGAAGCAACAGAGGGGCCAACGCCACATACGAGGAATAAAGCAATCGGATGGGACTATGGTCACGGATTCAGAGGGGATAGTACAGGCCTTTGTACCATATTATAAACAACTCGATTCCTCAGAACGACCGGACGGACACAGAATAAAACCATTTTAGAAGAGGTGAAGCTCACCAAGATAACTGGCGAAGACAGGGGAAACTTAGAAAGGGAAATCACAGCGGAAGAGGTTGAAAAGACGATAAAGAACCTTCCAAATAACAAGGCCCCGGGCCCGGATGGCTATTCAGGGAGTTTTTGTAAAATGTATTGTAATGAGCTAAAAGGATTCCTCACAAAATTATATAATACCTTTCGGAATGGGGAAGGAGTTACTCCCACAATGACTGAGGCGAAAGTAGTTCTGTTTGAAAAACCACAAAAGGACCCCATGAGCTGTGGATCGTATAGGCCCATAGCATTACTAAATATGGATGCAAAAATATATACAGGGATTCTAGTGGAGAGAGTAAAAGCAGTATTGCCAGGGGTTATAGGGCAGGATCAATCAGGTTTTTATCACAGGGAGACAAACTTGGGACACTACCAGAAAGGTCATCCGTTTATTTTAAAAAAATTGGAAATACAACGGACCCCAGCTATCCTGATCTCTTTGGATGCTGAAAAAGCCTTTGACAGGATAGAATGGCCATACTTCTTCCAGTTGATGGTACAGATGGGATTTGGACCAAAGTACATCCAAATAGTAGAGGCGAACGACAGAAACCTATTGATCAGGTTAGCGATTAACGCTAATATTTTGGAGGCTACAGGGATTGAGCGAGGCACCAGGCAGGGAGGCCCACTATCCCCCCATTTATATGCTTTATATTTGGAACCTATGCTGGCCACAATTAGACAGAACCAAGTCATCAAAGGGATCCCATTTGGAGGGGAAACGCAGAAAATGGCCACCTATGCAGATGACATGTTATTAACATTGGTGGAACCGATCTCGTCCATCCCAGCCCTGGTGGAAATCTTAAGTTTGATGAGCAAATTATTTGACCCTCATAACTCTCTTAGTGTTTAAGAGTTTCCAGTACGGTCCCAGACTGTGAGGTATATACCCCCAGAGAGGTGTTGAGCAGTACCAGGAAACACACTTTTTTCATATCAGCATCACCGTGTTGATCTACCCCCATACAGCATTGCCAGCTATTTTGTACATCTTGATTAGCTAGACGCTATACTACTGGCCACATTAGAATGGCAATAGAAAGATGCAGGAGCTACAACGACAAATATTTCACTGAATTACTCCAAAAGGCATCCATCCTAGGTGGCTCAACAGAAACCACTACCAATATTACTAATTGAGATGAGCTAACACAATTGAGAAAAAAAACTAATCCGGACCAAACTTCATGGTTCCATCATGTTGGAGTATCTAAGAAAAGGCACTTTGCCTCAAGGGTTAGTCGTGCGTAATGAACCTAGACTCTTCCTTGATAACAAAAACGTTGTGCTACAGTGAAGTTATGTGGCTAATAAATGTGGACGGGACTGGATCATTTTGATTATTGATACAGCCAATGAAATGACCAAAAAAATACTAATAGATCGTAATACCTTAGAAGAGGAGATCAAAAAAGTCATCCCATTGGAACTCTACAAAAAACAAGTTGAGGCGCTATTACTGGAAATTAATATCTTTAAAGAAGAAACATTACGGGATAGAGTCAGAAGAATGAATAAAGATCTTCTTAACTTTACGCACGAAAAAGCCTTCCGAAACACACAGGATAATTACAAACATGATGACCCCCAAAACGACATGCCCGACACTAACAGTAATGCAAAGAAAAAGAGAGTGAGTTTTCGAACAACGTCATTTAGCTCCAGTGATCGGAGTAACTATGGAGAAGCAGGAACGAGCCGAGGTGGGTACAACCGTGGACAACAAGGAAAGAGGAACAACTACCGTGGGAGGAACAATAGAAATCGGGGTAACCGAGGCAAAAGAGGTAACAGAGCTCAACAGCATTTCTTAGAACAGGGGCCAGAGGCTTGGGATCTAGAGCCACGTATAATGTGCAGCATGCAAGCCTTACGGTAAATCTATGAAAATATACACCCCACTCAAGAAGGAACTCAAATTTTGGAAAGAGGAATGGGTTTTGTACCCTCCAATCAACACAACTAGTTTCTGATCCGACAAGAATTTTTCAATTTTATGAGAAGAATACATCTGCAACAATTCTTTCAAGACAGAGAACCGAATGATAAAGATACTGACTCAGGTTTACACAAAAAATCACTCTTGTGTACCTCTGCAGGCTAGAACTGCAGAAGCACATGTTTTTGAAAATAGGGTGTTTTGGGATGTGGCAAATTTGAAGAAATCCTGAGGAGGTAAATCCTTCTTCCAGAATACCAGCAAACTTGAAAAGGTAGCTATGAATAACCTATTATCAAACAGAACCATGAGAATCCACAAAGCGGATAAGGGGGGCGCAATTGTAATACAGGAGAGGGACGCCCACTTCAGAGAATGCAACAGACAGCTATTAGACCATAGCTGTTACAACCCCCTTACGAGTGATACAACTATGAAATTGCAGGAACTGATTGCATTGAAAGTGACCAAAGCTAAACAGAGAGGTTGAATTTCACTCAAGGAGGCAGACTTCCTGTGCACGGATAAACCACAAATACCACAATTTTACACTCTACCAAAAATACATAAATTGAAGATCCCCCAGGGAGACCCATTGTCTCTGGAGTTAATTTGGTATTGGAACCCCTGTCACGTTTTGTCGACTATTTTCTTCAACCTTCAGTACGCAAAATGGACTCCTATGTACAAGACATGATGCAAATCATCAAGGATTTGAAGGTTTGACTTTTGACCCAGATGTTGAGATTCTACTGGGACTTGATGTTGTGGCCCTCTACACTAGCATCCCACAGAGGGCGACCTTAGAAATGCTGGAAGAAAAACTACTTCAAGAATATACAGCTAGTACGACACCAGTGTTGTTTATTCTTTGGTGCGTCGAAATGTCTTTGACTGAGAGCTATTTTCATTTTGATGGGAAGTTCTTTAAACAAATACAAGGAACTGCAATGGGGGCAATGCTGGCACCCAGTGTTGCAAACTTGTACATGGATGCATTCGAAATCAACAAAATCCATAGTAATCAGAACCCCTTTGTCAACAAAATACGTACCTGCAGAAGATACTTAGACGGCATTCTCGTGATTTGGGAGGGAGATGCTGCCAATTTAGAAGAATTCTGCCAGTGGATCAATACACATGATCAATTTCTGCGATTCACAAACACCAGCATCATAGTTGAACTTAATTTTTTGGACATTACCGTAACAGCAGAAAAAGACAAGAAAACTATTTTTGTGAAACCCTATCACAAAACCACTGATAGGAACTCGCTTCTCCACTATCATAGCTTCCATCCACGTCATGTAAGAGACAACCTCCCCCTAGGACATTTCTTACGCCTAAAATGCAACAGCACAAACAAAGATGATTTTCTGAAAGAGGCCGATGAAATGAACAAACTGCTCCATCAAAGAGGCTATCCACCTGACCTTACTATGAAAGCACTTAAAAGGGCTAAAAACAACAACAGAGAAGTTCTCTTGGAATACAAAGACCGACAAAAAGAAAAAAGTGATAAACACGTCTTTGTTAATACTTATAGCCACCTCTCCAATCCAATCAAAAAAGATCTTAACAAAGAACCGGAACATCCTGGAGCAAGGGACAAAACCATTACCAAGACCAATAGTTGCTTTCAAAAGAAGCAAAAACCTGAAAGAACAAATTACGAGAAATTATATCAGTACCCTTCCCATTAAACAAAAAACATTGCCTGAACAGTGGCGTATACCAAAATTGATTGGCCATTACCCTTGTGGTAATTGCACTTGCTGCTCGTCCACAATCAAAAGCACTCAAGTAAACATCGGCTTAGCCACTCCTTGCAGACAAACTAAACTGACAAATTGCAACTCAACAATGTTAATTTACGGTATCTGGTGCCCATGCAATAAGCTTTATATCGGGAAAACCGAGAGGAAGATTAAGGTACGAATAAGTGAACACAAAAGCTGCCTCAGGAACCGGACCCTTAATGCCCCTTTAGTCGATCATTGGATTGAGCTAATACATCAACCGGACGACCTACGATGGACAATCCTTTTGAAACTTAAACCCAGCCCAGATAACAATCGCGACAAAAGAACACTACTGAAGAAAGAGCAACAGCTTATTTATTTGGCCAACAGTGTGGAGAACGGCCTAAATGAAAAACTGGATTGGATGGTGTAATTAAATGCCCCATTGAAACTACAAAATGCTCTGTGCTAACAAAATTATTATCAAATACAATTAAGTAATGTAGATTGACTTGCGGTTGCCCCTTTTTTGCTTATCATATTTCCTAAGGGATTCTGTCTCGATCTAAGGTCGTTGTAACCGACTGATCAGTGGTAGGTGGTTTTGCGCACTGTAACACATGCCCTCTTTAATCCGAAAAGTCTGTTAGCCATTTCCATTTGAATCTGGATTGGTGCCGCAAACAGAATAAGACATCCAAAGATAAAGAAAGAGGACTGAATTTCAGTTACACAGGTGGTGATCATGTGACAAAGTAATCACCTGTAACCGTGACGGATAAAAGGTGAGCGTTAGACCCCTCGCACAAACTTCACTTCAATGTCTGAGAGAGGACTGTGAGGATGGACTTATTCGCATCAAGCAGACGCCGTTCATTTTTATTGTAATCGAGCTTCAACAAAACTCTTGGTTAGGTAAAGCGGCTAGTTCACTTCGTTCTCTAAGACAGCCAAGCAGCGTTCACTGCGTTCACTCACCAGCTCCCCCCCGTTCTTGCGCTATATATTCAAAAAGTGGTGTCTCGTCCATTCAGACACACTCTGCACTTTTCATTGCTGATTAAGAAGCTCGTATTAGATGCGTGGACAGCCAACAAGACCTTGGTATCCGAACGGCACGAGTAACATGCAGCTTTTGGCTGACAATCATCCTTGCACCAGAGATACAGGTAAGGCATAGATTGCGGCTCTTTTCTACCCAAAGTAAATATGTTAATATACCCTTACAGAACCGCTGCCCCTAGATTATAGAGTAGTACTAATTAGTCATTATTTTGTAATAGGCTGTAAATAACCCCCGACACAAGAAGACGCCAGCTGGGCAGTAATGATCAGCAGGACCAGTATTTTCAGGCTCTATTGAACGTCCCCGTAATCACAACAGCAAACGCATCTGTACTTATCGGGTGAGTTTCCTTTGACTTGTGGGATGTATTTACCCATGCATCCGAGCCGTACCTCAAAACTGTGCAGTACTGACATGGAAAACATCATGATGGCCAGAGCTTCCCAGAAAATGCACAGGGAAATGCATGAAGAATAGGCTGCCATTCATTTTTGCCGATGTTATGGGCACAGAAGGAAACTGCCTAAAACCACCATTGGACTACCCACACAGTAGTCTGAAACCATTGAGAATGGCAATGCTGATTGCCAAATGCAACCTAGAATTGTTGGGAATTCATTTTCTTAAATCCCAAAAATGGGTGCAGTACCAGTACTCACCACTATCCAAAAGCCGGCAGTTTAAAACCACCCTGTGTTTCTCTGAAGGCAGGTTCAAACTGTCTATTTTAAACATTGCAACACATCTAAAAACTCACTGGACACCAGCAGACATTTGGTAGAATGGAGTGTTGTGTGCCTACAAAATCTGGGAAATGAAGAGCCCAGAACAATGCTTATAACAAAACTGGCTGAGCTATGGAGTCAGCAGTTTAAGTTGCACTGGATTTAAAGACACTAAAATCGAAAATGTTTAGATTAAATAAGTGACCTATGTTTGGTGTCACATGCCTTTGTAACTGTTGAAATGTCATAGTTTTGCACTTAGAATCAGCCTTCTAGCTGCATCTGTGAAAATGTTGAGTTTTATTTGAATGCAGGAACTGGGGAACAAAAAGTGACATTTTATCTGAAACCTGGCTTAAGGAACTGAATTCTGCCTGGCAACTACCCCCATCAGGAGTGAAACTTGAGTCACAGCTGTGTTCCCAGGCCATCTGCCTTTTTGCTGGCCACACTAAGGATATGCCATCTATCTGATAATTGAATTACCTGTGCTCTGCAGGAAAGTGAACAAAGCCCTGTCCTGGCTCAGGCAAAGGTTTTATTGGCAGGAGTCGTAAATGGTCGTAAAAAGTGGCTTCCTCCTGAGGAAAGGGGAGGAGCACTGCCTGTGAGAGCAAGCTGGCTTGGCAGAACTGGAAAAACCAGAAATTCAACCTTGTGCTGAGGGTAAACCACACCCCTTTGGAGCCAGAACATAACTTTAAAAAGATGAATAACTCATAGAGCGGACATGTGAAAATTTTATAAATGATACCATAATTCTTGTGATTTTTCTGCCCACAGTTTAAGAGGTTTTTCGACCCGGTGGCGTGTTCAGGGGGGTTTTAGCGGAAAAGTGGATATTACTCTAAATGTATGCATGTTAAAAATCTGAAACTTCTTCAGTTAATGTCCATACTCCCTGCACACATGTATGTAAAGTTGGGTCAACGTCAGAAATTGAAAAATCAGTTAAAAAGTGAAATATGTGCCATTTCTGAATGCAAGCTCTTAGAAACAGCAGATTTGGACAGAGACATGGCTAAATTCAGCCACACCATGTATATGTAATTTCAAGCAACTGTGTAACTGTGAAATATGTCTTTTATTATCAAATATAGAATATGTGCAATCTGACAGAGGAGTGTCCTATCTGCAAGCCATAACATGACATCCCTCTGACTCACAGTTCATTCCCCAATCAAATGATAAATGGAAGTTTGACCAATTAGAAGCTGAGAGAGAGGTAGGGTCAGTGATGCTAGAACACACCCACATTCTAAACACATAAAAGCAGACAGACAGGACAGATAGGGACTTTTCAATTCCATCTGCAGCGGGACGCTCTGCCGGAAAAATCCATACTTTACCTCCATCAAACCTCCAGAGAGCCAAACTAGAGACTTCAATCTATCCAGAACTAGAGACCCAGACCAGAGAACCAGAGAGAGCTGACCCAGATCACTGTGAAGTGCAGAGACCAGAGGCGAATTTAAAACCCTGACCAGATCCGTGATGAGGCCCATTTCACTCAAGAATATAGTGTGAGTACCTAGAAAACTGTGCAGAACCAATCTCCTAGTTAAAATAATATAATTCAATGCATTTTTAACCTAAGTAGAACTGCAGCTTAGCAATTGTGTTATCCTGCCATCATTTTTAAAGCTGAAAAAGTGTGCGTTTAAAATTTGCAAAACCAAAAACGACCTTTACTAAATCGCTCATATCTCCGCGACCGATTGTGCTAGAGACTTGCAGTAACTTTCATTTGGAAGCTGAGATCCTAGGCTTTCCCAGGACCCCAAAACGATAGAGATAGTCCTGGTGGTTCCTCTGTAATAGCGCTCGGCGCATCCGCGAATTTTGCCGCGATTTGCAAATTTCTTCACGTGGAAAAACTGCTGCTGCTTGCCTTCCATTTGCCAGAAATTCGTTTAACCTGCTAACTATCCCTGCCTCATTGCTAGTGTGAGCCTGGACTAATATTAACTAGATACCACTCACCCTGAATCTCTGAAAGGGAATTAAAAAGCATTTCCAGCATATTTCTCATCCATTGTTAGCACATATCAAAGCATTTGGGCCTGTGTTTTCAAAACTCCTATCTGTGTTTTAAACTTCTGTTGTCTAAGCTTGGGGGGGATTGAACTGATTTACATTGATTGCATTTCTGAGAACTGTGTGTTTTCCTTCCATTTCCTTGCCTTGCATCAAGGGGGGGAGGGGATTGCCAGAGAAAAGTGATTACATTGTTTGGTTGAAATCATATTGAGTATTTTCTGTACTGCATTCATTGAATATTGCATCCACCTGAGCTTACATAAAGCATCCTCTACCACATTATACTTTTGTTCCTATTTACCAGTGTGCTACCTTATCCATTTCATGTCAACTCATTAGTGATTATAAGAAGTGTGCTAGTGCCAGATTCTCAGTTGTTGATCTTTATCATATCAGATTAAGTGTGCTATTCAATTATTAATTTATTATAAAGTGTGATATATATATATTTTAAATTATCAAATAAACCTTTTAAACTTGCAAAACAGAACTACTTCTTGGCTCAGTGGGGTCAGGGGGATTCCAAGAGAGGGGTGTTATATAGGGGTAGTCATCCAGAACGCATGAACTGGACATAAAGATATATCAATAAGGGTTTTCATTCAGTATTCTAGACTAGGCGTTAACTTAGCTGTAGTGCTGAATTGAATCCTCTTACAAATTGGGGGCTCGGGCCGGACTTTTGGGTTAGAATACCACTTGTGCAGCTTAATACAGTGTGCTAACTGACGGGATACATACATCCAGTCGGATCACCACGCTGCCTTACGCTGTGAAGCATTCCTCAAAAGGGACACTCCAAGAAAAGTTCTGTTCTGCAAAAATAAAATACTAACTTCTGTAAGTCAGGACAGAGACCAATCTCTAGAATGACGACCTTAGTAGACATGAAAATAGCCAGAGAGCACCTCTTGCATAAGCTATTTGTGAGAGGTGAATGGACTGAACAGGGCCAGGATGCGTGGTTGCAGGCCATTACACAACAGGTCACTGAAACAGGGTCAGATATATATAGAGATCAGGGTCCCTTACATGTGGCCCTGAGTGAACTATATATGGCTCCTAAAGCCAAAGAGGAACACAATAAGATTGCCAGGATAGCGGCATACCTGTACCTATATATGGGAGACATGCAGGATAGATGTGCTGAAAGCCAAAATCTGGCAAATAGGCAACAGATGGCGTTAGAGAAGGTCCAATCTGACCTGGTCTCTTCTGAGCAGAGGCTGCAGAGGAGCCAGGAGTCAGAAGATGATAGTAGGCAGCACATCATTAAAATAAAGAAGGATATGGATGTGCTGCAACAGGAAAAGGTAGAACAGGATACCAGATTTCTGGCCTTGCAGAAGGAATACCAAGAAGGTTTGGACTCCCTACTGCAAAACCAGAAAAAGCTGGAGCAACAACTGGACTTCAACAGGGTATGTGCTGAGCAGGTAGTCACCCTGCAAGGCCACCTAGATAGAGTGAAGGCAGAGAGCAACAAACTAATTCTGAAAGACCTGGATACCCAGGCAGAGTTTGATCAGGAGCGCCAGAATGCTGGTGCCTTCCAAAGGCAAAGGGACGACCTGGCGGCACAGATGCAGGCTCTTAGTCAGGAAAGGGATACCTTAGGCCAGGAAGTCTGCCATTTAAAAAGAAAAATGGAAGAAAATCACCTGACCCACCAGGGACTGGGTGACCTCCAAAAAGAACACCAGAACTTGCTAGAGCACACCAGGAGGGTGGAGGATGCTCTAGCAAGAAAGGAGCAGGCCAATAGGGACACAGCTCAGGAGGTAACCCTCCTGCAGCAAAGACTGGCCCAGTTCTCCAGGACCAACCAGGAAGCACAGAGGGAAAATGAGGCCCTCTGTCAACACAATGATAGGCTCCAACAACAGGTAGCGATGCAGGAGAGACTGATAGAGTTGAGTAAGGCCTTAACAGAGGAACTGAAAGCACAAATGCAGGCTCTTGCATCGCAACAGGGAGCAGGGGCGGATAGAGATGAGGTCCGCTGGGAAAGAGAGACTCCTGACCATAACCGCAGGAGCCCTAACACCAGGGGCCTTCATCTCCCCCAGTCCCTGGACTCTACCACCCCCATGTCCCCTGGCGCACATGAGCACAGGGCCGCAGGGATGGCAGATTACTATCCAGCTAAGAGTATGGGGCTCATAGGCCAGTACCACTCAGGAATGGAGGGGTGGGCATCCGGGTATGGGCACCCAAGTACAGTACAGTTCAATGGGGAACCCCAGGAGAGTAGGCCCATTAAGGGCATCCTGAAAACCTCTGCCCAGTTAGGTCAGTGGAGGGGGTACCCATCAAATCCTGGCAGCAAGGAGGAATCTGAAGACTCCTCTGAACTGCGCAGGACACAGGAGACCAGGTCCCCACATTCTGCCAGCCATTCCCAGGCTCGCAGAATCCGGGAAAACCTGGAAGAACAGACGGGAACCTCTGGGAGCAGTGCCTCTGAGTCCGAGGAAGAATGGACAAGGGTTACCCGAACCAAAAAGGCCAATAAGGCAAAAAGGGCCTTGCTTAAGGACCCCTTAAAGCAGATTAAGGCGATCAGGAGCGTCATCACGCCTTACCATAAGAACGCTAAGTATTCTGTTTGGGAGCACTTAGAGTTGTTTGAACAAATGATGGAGACTTTCCATTTGAAGGACAGCCAAAGCTGTATTCAATATGTAAAGTGGACATTCTCCCCGGAATACTCCAGTTTCTTTGCGGGGCTGGAGGACCAAAATCATTTAAGATGGTCCACATATAAGGCGGCCATCCTGAAACATTTTTCTGTTCACAGAAATCCTCAAGAGGCTCGCAAGGCAGCCTACAATTTGCAATGTGGGGAGGATCAGGCCCCACAAGAATTTGTGCAGGAGTTAAAGCGTGCTTTTGCACAGACCACAAGAAGGGTGCGCACGGATAGCAGGGAATTTATAAATACGTTTTTCCATGCCTTGCCCAAATATATCATGACCCAGCTCGTGAGGGATTTTCACGAGAAAAGATCTTTAGACTGGGTCATTGAACAGGCTACCCGGATCTATGAGGTGCAGAAACCGATAGATAGCAAAAGTAATGCCCAGAAAAACCCCAAAGCCAACAGCACCCCTGCTGCTGCCAAGGTGGCAGAGGTAAAGGTCACCCCCGTTTTGGATTTGGAGATGGGGGGGCCTAAAAACCTGCCTGCACCTGATAATGCTAGGCCCAGGAGGTCCTCGGGTCAGTCACAGACAGGGAGCCAAGGAGGCAGCCCCACAAATGGGGTCCCTCGCTCTCCTGATTATGTAAGTCCCCGTTACAAGGGAAATCGACCCATCCTGGGTTATGTGTGGACTCCTCCAGCCCAAGGGGGGGGATCCAGACAAGCACCTAACCCAGGGAACTTCCCTCCAAACTTCCCACAGGAGGGCAGAAATTTACCAAACCCTGGGCAGAACTTTTTCCCCAGATATCCACCCGACTTCCAGCCCCAAAACCATCCATCCTTCTTTCCCCAATTCCCTGAGCCCAGACCACTGAATCCGGGAGAGGGGAGGCCAAGGGTGGAGGGGTACCCAAATCTTCCCAACCCGGGGTATTACCAGAGGAGGGACAGCTACCCTTCCCGGGATCAGCCCAGGGGAGAAAACAGGGCCCCGTATCAGCCTGAGCGGGTTTCCCAGTTAGAGCGCCAGGTTCAAAACATGGCGCGGGACCTGGGTCACATACTGAGGGCTCAGCAGAACCCTCAGATGGGCGTGCCGGCGCAGAACGCACCCAACTCTGGACCTGGTGCTCCAGAACAATGACGGGGGCAGCACCCCGATAACTCACCGGTTCCCAGGGAGGAGGCACAAGGGGAAGGGGGGTGTAAAGCCTTGGAGGAAGCTTCCTTCCTCACTTGTAAACAGCCCCTGGAAACCCAGGAACCGGAAACAAAATCTCTTGCCCCTGAAAGTCTGCCTCCTAAGGAGCAGAGGGGGGGCAGGGGAAACAAAAGACCCAAACAGACCCAGTTTGAGGAGGAGGTACAGATCTTCCAATTTGAGGGAGAGGGATCCTCAGAGGATCCTGGGAAAAGGATCTTCTCCTTCAGAGAGGGGGGAACTCCCCCCAAAGAAAAATGGGTCCCTAGGGATGCAAATCCAGACTGGGGAGATGTGGAGACTGAGCTACCGCCGCCCACCATCTCATCCCAGAACCAACAGCAAGAAAATCCCCTGGTTCAAACCCATCCTGGGGACTGCCTCCAAAAAGGGGGGGGCGGCCCAGAACCGGAACCAGGGGAACCCACAATGGCTCTGATCTCCAGTTGCCAACTTTTTCTTTCAGATTCCCAAGGCTCTCCACAGAATTCTGCCCAAATCTCTTCGCTAGCAATGTCCAAAACCAGAAAGTTAGCCCACCAGTTGTCCAAAAATGTACATTACCTGTGCCCCCTTGAGGAGAAGGAGGGAAGATATTATGCCCCGGTACAAGTACAGGGGCAGGGTACAATCTCGGCACTGGTGGACACTGGATCTCAAGCTACCCTTCTGTCCAGAAGGGCCTTTGACGAACTGAATGCAGGAAGGGGAGAGAATTACCAAATTCCTCTCACCTCTCTTCCGGGACAACTACAGAACTTTGACGGGAAGGAAATTCCCGTTGAGGGGACTGCAGACTTGGACATTAAAATTGGGCGACACAAGCTGAAACACCCGGTCATAGTTGTGACCCCGGAGGGCACCCCTTGTTTACTAGGGAATGACCTCCTGAGAAGGTTGTCACCCCTAATAGATTGTGTAAACAAGGTCCTCTGGACCCAGACTAGCCGACCAATAAAATTAAAACAGAGTGTCAACCATGTTAGTTTAAACGGCACCTGCCACATGGTTGAACAAAAATCTGACCAAGTAGAATTTCACTTCCAGAATAACCAAATTCCAGACGTGACAGTAATAGCAGTAGGACAACAGACTGGTGATGGGGGGTCCTCTCTATTTCTGAAAATCAACCTTCCTTCCAGTCTAAAGTGCTATTCCACGCTGGAAGGAAACACTTTGAAATTCTATACCAATCCACAATCTGAAACTCCCACTCCTATAGTCCAGAAAGATGTGAAATCAGCTCAAAGCCTGGCTAATATTCAGCAAATTGGAGAGCAGTTGTTCATCCCTGTTCAGTTAAATGATGGGAAGGACTCTGTTCTCGCTCGAGTGTGTGTGAACAACGGTAAGAGCTTCATCAGCGAAGCCATGTTTCGCCAACTTCCAAAAGATCCAGCCATTCCCACCTTCAAATTGATAGACAAATGGGAAATGGACCTGGAAGCACCCAATTCAAAACATCTCCTGCCAAGCAGGTGTATGCTCAAAATCTCCATTGGCAACAAGAGCATAGTCCATAATTGTTGGGTCGTGCGAGACGTCACTGCCGCCTTTTACTTAGGCAGTGACATTCTCAATCGCTTTGCCATTAGTTTGGACCTAATAAACTTCAAAGCTTGGTCCCGATTAGCGGATAATCCCATGGGCTTTGATGATCCAGAAAAAGCATTTAGGTCAGCTCAATTGCTACCTTATGCAGTTGAAATTCAGGTTAAAGAGGAAGTCACCATCCCAGAAAGGACCCGACAATTCTCCCTGGAAGTGAAAGTTAAAAGGGGACAAGAGTTGAAAAACCCTGATGCTTACATACATCTAAATGCTTCTCTCCAACAGCAAGGGTTGGGGGTAAACCCAACTCCATTAGTCAACATAGAACATGACACCATTCTAATAGAGGTGGATAACAGCGACTTAAAGAGTATTACTCTAGCCGCAGGCACCATTATTGGAATGGCGGTTGATGACCGACATTTTTCCATCGACTTAGTAAATGAACTGTTAGGACCAATCCCCAAGGACTGTTTTGACAGTGACGACAATACAACACCAGACAGGATCTTTACCCGGCATGGGGGGAACTTCCTGGTGTGCACTCCCTGCCCCTATGGTAAGGAAGATGTGACTTGTGACTTCAGGAGGGATGAGGTGATTTTCCAGGTCCATGAGGGCTGCCTTTCCCACCTGAAGCCTCCAGTCCAAATCAGCACTCTGACCAGGGACTTCTCCACCCAGCTGGAGGAGGCCGCTGAAATAGCCAAACCAGAAGTCTTTCCAGGCTTCAGGCAGATGGTGGAAGAGAGAGTCAACCTAGCTGATGCCTGTGTGACTCTGGAACAAAAGCAAAAGTTGAAACAAGTTTTCTTGGATTTCCAAGATCTCTTTGCGGTAGACTCCTATGACTGTGGTCGCACTGACATCCACACAACAACAATCCCCACGGACCCTGGCATGACTCCTGTGTTTGTGAAGCAATATCGCTTGCCTCTCGCATCAATGGAGTCCCTTACTGAAATAATTAAGAACCTTGAGTCCCGGGGAATAATCCGTCCAGTCCACAGCACCTTCAATAATCCGGTGCTGGGAATATTGAAGCCAAACGGCCAGTGGAGACTCTGCGCCGACCTCAGGGAGCTCAACAAACGGGTCCATACTTCCCGATGGCCTCTGCCCTACATTGACCAAGGGCTGGCCCAGATCCAGGGGTCACAGGTATTCACTGCAATAGACCTGACCAATGGATACTGGACTGTGCCTGTCAGTAGGGAGGACCAATACAAGCTGGCTTTTACCTTTGGGGGCCAGCAGTACACATGGACCCGGACTCCCTTCGGATACCTCAACTCCGGCAATGAATTCAACATTTTCCTACATAAGGCCATGCCCGACCTGGGTGCGAGGGGTAACCTGGTTTATGTAGATGATGTCCTCATCAAAAGTTCATCTGTGGAGGAACACATAGCGGAGATCCGTTATGTTCTGACGCAGTTGAGGGCCGCCGGAGCAAAACTTTCCTTTCAGAAAGCACAGTGGTGTAGAACCCGTGTTAATTTCTTGGGGCATGAGATTACTCCTCAGGGCCTCTGTCCCCAGGAAAAGAAAGTGGAAGCACTTCAGAAACTGAAAGACCCCACAACTCTGCGGGAACTAAGGAGCCTCCTTGGACTGACTAATTACAGCAGAAAGTTCATTGAGGGCTACGCAGAGATCACCAAACCCCTGATTCATCTCCTGAAGGGGGGGTCAAGTGGGAATGGGGTCCAGAACAAGCCGAGGCAGTAAAACAACTCAAAAGAAGCCTCTCACAAGCGCCTTGCCTAGCTTACCCGGTCAGAAACAAGGAGTTCTTCCTGGAGACAGGGTTCTCTAATACGTGCTTGACGGCAGTATTATATCAAAAGCATGACAAGGTCAATAAAGTAATCTCCTATGCGAGCAAAACTTTATCCTCTGTGGAGGAAAAATTCAACGATTGTGAGAAGGCACTCCTGGCAACGGTGTGGGCATTGAAGAATTACCGCCCGTTTATCCAGGGGGAACACATCATAGTGGAGACTCCACACCAGCCTCTGCAATATCTCCAAAGTGACAGAATCCGGGCCGGAAATGTGAGTAATTCCCGAATTACTTCCTGGATTCTGTCAATGCAAGGCTTTCCTGTGGAGGTCAGATATGGCCAAAACAAGAAGAGTCCCCTCGCGCAAGGTCTGGCTGACTTGCATGATTGTGCCAGAGAAAACTGTCTCGATGACGAAAGTCTGAAAATCAAGGACAACATGGAGGCATACCTTAATTCCCCACACAAAGTCTTTGAAGAAGACAAGTGTGAGGGAATGCCCACTGTGTATGTGGATGGATGCTCTTACCATGTTGACAACGACGGGGAGAAAGAACTGGTGGCCGGCGTAGGGAATGCATGGGTGAATGAGTCCCCAGAACCCTCCGCTGGATACAAAATTGGTCCCCGAAGTAGTCAGGTGGCAGAATTGATGGCTGTGCATCAGGCCATCCTCACTGCTGTCCAGCATCAACTCCACGAACTGGTCATAATCACAGATTCGGATTATGTACGGAACGGGTTCGTGGAGCACCTGGTTAATTGGAAAACCAGAGGCATGTTATGTGCTAACAACAAACCCTTGAAACATGGGAACTTGATCCAAAACATTGATGATCTGGTCACATCGAATGGGATGACCATCTACTGGAAAAAGATTAAGGGTCATTCCAAAGTAGAGGGACCAGACAAAACTGGAAACGACTTAGCTGATCAGCTGGCCAAAACCGGGGCCATCCAAGGGGATCTAATTGAGATTGAGTCCCTGTTGGGGGAAATCCAGGTCACTGCCATCACTAGGTCCCAGACAAATGCTCACAACGACCTTTCAATTGTACAATGGAGTAAGGAGACCCCTGATGCTGATTTGATTACCGCTCAGAAGGGGGATCCAATAATTGGTAAATTTTACCAGCACCTTGAGGACCCTGAGAAATTTCCCCTGACGGATACCGATTACATTGGGAAAGAGGACCTAAGAGTGTTGATGAAATGTCCAAAAATGTTCCGGATTCAAGACGGTTTGCTGGTAAGGAAATCCAAAGCTGGCCACGATCAGTGGGTGGTTCCTACCTCATTCCGAAGCCTGATGTTAAGTCACGCCCATGATGCGGCCACCGCCGGTCATAGGGGGTTTCACACAACATTGGAAATCTTAAGAGAGGTTGCATACTGGCCACACATGGGGCAGGACCTCGACCAATACTTGAAGGGGTGTCTTGTGTGTGCACAATTTCAGCCATCATCCCTCACGCACCGTGCGCCTCTACAAAAGAGGGGAATGACACTGCCATGGTCAGATTTACAAATCGACTTTGTAGGCCCTGTGATTCGCTCTGCTAGGGGGAATAAGTACATGTTGACCGTCACATGCTTGTTTACCAAGTGGGTGGAATGTCTCCCAGCCCCAAATTGCAAGGCAGAAACGGCAGCTGCCTTGATGATTAACCACATCTTTTCCCGTTTTGGTCTACCTCAAAGGATTGAGTCAGACAGAGGTAGCCACTTCACCAGTGAAGTAATGACAAAGATGTGGGAGATACTGGGGGTCAAGAGAAAGCTGCATATTGCTTATAGACCAGCTTCTTCTGGGGCAGTAGAGAGATATAACCGGACAATTGTGAGCATCTTAAAAAAGTTTGTGGCAGATTCTGGGCCAAGTTGGGATATCCGATTACCTCTGGTCCTAATGGCCATCAGATCTACCCCTTCATCTGCAACCAAAATGTCACCATTTGAGTTGATGACTGGGCGCAAGATGGTGCTTCCTCAGCATTTGCTCTACAGGACCCAAGAGCAGACACTGATAAATGCCTCCACCACTCATGAGTATGTAGAGAATTTAAGGAAACACCTCCAACATGCTTTTGCTTATGCTCAGCAGAATCTAGAAAGATCAGCTGATAGCATGAAGACCCACTATGACCTGAAAACTTCCAGGAAGGAATATCAGGTGGGGGACCGGGTCTATCTATACAACTTCCAAAGGAACCAGGCCAAGCAGCGCAAATTTTTGCCTACATGGAAAGGACCCTTTAAGATCATCGACAAGATCTCACCTGTGGCCTACAAAATCCACATCCCCAAAGGCGGTTCGGCAGAGGGGGAAGACAAGTGGGTCCACATAAACCAGTTGAAATGTTGCCATCCCAGGCACGCTCTGAAACAACTGGAGGAATCCTCTGGAATCCTAGCGGGTACTGTCTCAGACTAATTCAGTTCCAATCATAAAACATACCACATCTAGTCTCTAAAATATTGTGATTTGCATGAAACTGTCCCTTAGTTATACTGTTTTTTTTTCAAAATAAGAATGTAATGTTTCGTTATGATGAAATGCATATGCTGCCCCACTATCTCAACAGTGGTGGAAAAACGTCTATGAGTAGGTATTGCCGCTCTTCCTTTGTCGTCCTAGGAGAAAGAAAACCTGGAGACGGGCCAAGGAGGGCGATCCGGAGACCGGGAACGAAGATCCAATGGGCCCAGTGGACCGCCCAATATTCCCATCAGGACCGGCGAGGAGAACCGATCGATCAGTACCGGATGGAGGAAAAGATGCTGAACTGTGCCATCTATTGGAAGAAGATGAGGAAACATCCCAGGTCTTGCGAGTCCCATTCGTGAAATAGAATGGCCATCGCAAGAGGGGGGCTTGTGGGATGTATTTACCCATGCATCCGAGCCGTACCTCAAAACTGTGCAGTACTGACATGGAAAACATCATGATGGCCAGAGCTTCCCAGAAAATGCACAGGGAAATGCATGAAGAATAGGCTGCCATTCATTTTTGCCGATGTTATGGGCACAGAAGGAAACTGCCTAAAACCACCATTGGACTACCCACGCAGTAGTCTGAAACCATTGGGAATGGCAATGCTGATTGCCAAATGCAACCTAGAATTGTTGGGAATTCATTTTCTTAAATCCCAAAAATGGGTGCAGTACCAGTACTCACCACTATCCAAAAGCCGGCAGTTTAAGACCACCCTGTGTTTCTCTGAAGGCAGGCTCAAACTGTCTATTTTAAACATTGCAACACATCTAAAAACTCACTGGACACCAGCAGACATTTGGTAGAATGGAGTGTTGTGTGCCTACAAAATCTGGGAAATGAAGAGCCCAGAACAATGCTTATAACAAAACTGGCTGAGCTATGGAGTCAGCAGTTTAAGTTGCACTGGATTTAAAGATACTAAAATCGAAAATGTTTAGATTAAATAAGTGACCTATGTTTGGTGTCACATGCCTTTGTAACTGTTGAAATGTCATAGTTTTGCACTTAGAATCAGCCTTCTAGCTGCATCTGTGAAAATGTTGAGTTTTATTTGAATGCAGGAACTGGGGAACAAAAAGTGACATTTTATCTGAAACCTGGCTTAAGGAACTGAATTCTGCCTGGCAACTACCCCCATCAGGAGTGAAACTTGAGTCACAGCTGTGTTCCCAGGCCATCTGCCTTTTTGCTGGCCACACTAAGGATATGCCATCTATCTGATAATTGAATTACCTGTGCTCTGCAGGAAAGTGAACAAAGCCCTGTCCTGGCTCAGGCAAAGGTTTTATTGGCAGGAGTCGTAAATGGTCGTAAAAAGTGGCTTCCTCCTGAGGAAAGGGGAGGAGCACTGCCTGTGAGAGCAAGCTGGCTTGGCAGAACTGGAAAAACCAGAAATTCAACCTTGTGCTGAGGGTAAACCACACCCCTTTGGAGCCAGAACATAACTTTAAAAAGATGAATAACTCATAGAGCGGACATGTGAAAATTTTATAAATGATACCATAATTCTTGTGATTTTTCTGCCCACAGTTTAAGAGGTTTTTCGACCCGGTGGCGTGTTCAGGGGGGTTTTAGCGGAAAAGTGGATATTACTCTAAATGTATGCATGTTAAAAATCTGAAACTTCTTCAGTTAATGTCCATACTCCCTGCACACATGTATGTAAAGTTGGGTCAACGTCAGAAATTGAAAAATCAGTTAAAAAGTGAAATATGTGCCATTTCTGAATGCAAGCTCTTAGAAACAGCAGATTTGGACAGAGACATGGCTAAATTCAGCCACACCATGTATATGTAATTTCAAGCAACTGTGTAACTGTGAAATATGTCTTTTATTATCAAATATAGAATATGTGCAATCTGACAGAGGAGTGTCCTATCTGCAAGCCATAAAATGACATCCCTCTGACTCACAGTTCATTCCCCAATCAAATGATAAATGGAAGTTTGACCAATTAGAAGCTGAGAGAGAGGTAGGGTCAGTGATGCTAGAACACACCCACATTCTAAACACATAAAAGCAGACAGACAGGACAGATAGGGACTTTTCAATTCCATCTGCAGCGGGACGCTCTGCCGGAAAAATCCATACTTTACCTCCATCAAACCTCCAGAGAGCCAAACTAGAGACTTCAATCTATCCAGAACTAGAGACCCAGACCAGAGAACCAGAGAGAGCTGACCCAGATCACTGTGAAGTGCAGAGACCAGAGGCGAATTTAAAACCCTGACCAGATCCGTGATGAGGCCCATTTCACTCAAGAATATAGTGTGAGTACCTAGAAAACTGTGCAGAACCAATCTCCTAGTTAAAATAATATAATTCAATCCATTTTTAACCTAAGTAGAACTGCAGCTTAGCAATTGTGTTATCCTGCCATCATTTTTAAAGCTGAAAAAGTGTGCGTTTAAAATTTGCAAAACCAAAAACGACCTTTACTAAATCGCTCATATCTCCGCGACCGATTGTGCTAGAGACTTGCAGTAACTTTCATTTGGAAGCTGAGATCCTAGGCTTTCCTAGGACCCCAAAACGATAGAGATAATCTTGGTGGTTCCTCTGTAATAGCGCTCGGCGCATCCGCGAATTTTGCCGCGATTTGCAAATTTCTTCACGTGGAAAAACTGCTGCTGCTTGCCTTCCATTTGCCAGAAATTCGTTTAACCTGCTAACTATCCCTGCCTCATTGCTAGTGTGAGCCTGGACTAATATTAACTAGATACCACTCACCCTGAATCTCTGAAAGGGAATTAAAAAGCATTTCCAGCATATTTCTCATCCATTGCTAGCACATATCAAAGCATTTGGGCCTGTGTTTTCAAAACTCCTATCTGTGTTTTAAACTTCTGTTGTCTAAGCTTGGGGGGGATTAAACTGATTTACATTGATTGCATTTCTGAGAACTGTGTGTTTTCCTTCCATTTCCTTGCCTTGCATCAAGGGGGGGAGGGGATTGCCAGAGAAAAGTGATTACATTGTTTGGTTGAAATCATATTGAGTATTTTCTGTACTGCATTCATTGAATATTGCATCCACCTGAGCTTACATAAAGCATCCTCTACCACATTATACTTTTGTTCCTATTTACCAGTGTGCTACCTTATCCATTTCATGTCAACTCATTAGTGATTATAAGAAGTGTGCTAGTGCCAGATTCTCAGTTGTTGATCTTTATCATATCAGATTAAGTGTGCTATTCAATTATTAATTTATTATAAAGTGTGATATATATATATTTTAAATTATCAAATAAACCTTTTAAACTTGCAAAACAGAACTACTTCTTGGCTCAGTGGGGTCAGGGGGATTCCAAGAGAGGGGTGTTATATAGGGGTAGTCATCCAGAACGCATGAACTGGACATAAAGATATATCAATAAGGGTTTTCATTCAGTATTCTAGACTAGGCGTTAACTTAGCTGTAGTGCTGAATTGAATCCTCTTACAGACTTATGTCCCGTTTATCTTGGTGCAGATGCCTCAATGACGATATAGACCTTTCCTTTTGGGGTGACTAGAGACAGCAGGGCGCCTAAAGTATCCATCTGTTGAGCCCCGTTTAGAAGCTTTGTGCCTTTTCGAGTGGGCCTCTTTGACAATCCTGCCCCTCTTATTAAGCAAGAGTTTAATGAACCTTGCTGAGCTCAGAAAGCTCTGACTAGCCCAATCTCTCTGTTCCCCTTAAGCATTTGTACACACTGGGTGAGTTCAACAAAACACTTCGAGCTGAATTGCTAATGTGTGACAGCACTCGCTGTTTGTCCTGAATTTCTGCTTTTAATTTATAGAATTAGTGGTGCTACTAAAATCCAACAGTTTCCTTCTAAACACTTATCCGTTTGGAAGTGAAAATTGAATTCAAGAACATATGGGGCACTTAAACCAGTGTTCTGTTTGTGTTTCAGGGAGGGATACCATATTCCCCTTCGAGCGTAGTAATCTCACGCAGAACTAGAATTGGAAGACGCTACATCGACTATCAAAAAGTTTAACTGTTGGCATTTCATAAGTTTTAGCTGTGATAAATGAAATTGTATGATTGTCATAGACAAAGGACAGTGTACCCCTGAGGAATTTCCCTTATTAAATTGTGAATTGTATTGTCGAGGAAAGAAACATGTTGGGATGAATGAGGTTGTTTTAGTTTGAATGAGAGAATGATGAGAATCGTTGGTTTGGATGATTGATGTGATTTTTAATTAGTGATTTGTGTTTTCAGCATTTACCACTCAAATGGGATTAGATCAATTTAACATATCCATTATTGTTGTTTAATCAAAACTGTCTGTTCAATGTACAATTGTTTAGTGTTTGACAACAAAATCAATTTGTGTGTTTATTAAGAAAAAATCTCTTTTTGTATATTAATAAAATGTATATTTTTTAATACAATTATACTGGTTGAATATTTAATTTGAAATTTACCAATAGTGCTCTACAGTAGAGCAGCACTTGCTCGAGAGGACATAGTATCCCACTCTGAAACCATTCTTTCTCATAAACTTTTTTGTGTCAGCCTAAGGTTTTGAAACCTATTCAGAGGGTGTTGATGAGAAGATTATTTGACCCTCATACCTCTATTAGTGTTTTAGGGAATCTTAAGGGAACAAGAAGGGTTGTCGGGCTAAAGATAAATATGGGCGAATCAGAGATTTTGGATGTGGGCTTATCTAAAGAGGTGAATAGCGTTTTGAAGAGCTGCTCCCCCTTTCGCTCACCCGGGGGTAGCATAACATACCTAGGGATAGAATTAACCAGCAGAGTTTCAGGGCTGTATAAAGCCAACAACCCGGATCTAATTAAAAAGACACAAGCAGACTTTGCCAGAAGTACCCCGATGCAGATCTCCTGGTTAGGACAAATAAATACAGTGAAAATAGTGACCCTCCCCAGGTTACTATATACATTTCAACACTTTCTATAGGTGTCCCAAAGGCATTCTTTAAATTGATGAATACATTGATCTCCAGATTCATCTGGCAAGGTAAACGCCCGAGAGTGGCCTTAGATCTTTTGATGACCTCAAGACAGAGAGGTGGAATGGGGCTTCCTAACTTACAACGCTACTATGAGGCCGCTCAATTGAGAGTGGTGCGGAAATGATTTTCTGAATGCAGGGATCAAGTATGGGCACTGATGGATAGGGCAGTGGCGGGATGCCCACTGGTGGGTTTGTTGTGGCTTCATGGGAAAGATAGGCCGCCTAGTGCCAGGCGTAGGAGGCTACTTTGCGCCACATGTGACATATGGGACCGGTGGATCAAAAGGGGACATTTATCGACTATCCCATCCCCATTCATTCCTATGTTTGACAACCCCAATTTCACTCTGGGTTTGGTTAAAGGCACATTGAACAGATGGAAGGAATGCGGGTGTGTGAAGATTAGACACATGGTATGGGAGGGAGAAATAGCATAATTTAAGAACTGCAAGACACACGTAGGGCTAACAGAAAGAAACAGATATGAATATCTACAGCTGAAGCATTGGTTACGTCAGAGGGAGATTTGCCTAGCAACAATTAGGCCGCAGACTAAATTTGAGACATACGCTGTCACTCATACAGGTGATAACCATTTAGTATCCGATATATACATGTTGCTTCAAGAATGTCCAGATCAAAAGATATAGCCATATCAATTAGCGTGGGAGGGCATGTTGGGAGACAGGGTCCCAGAGGTCTACTGGGAAGGGTTATCGAGGGACATTCCGAAATTGAGCAGATCCCTACAGACAATAATGCTTCAGTGGCATTATACACCTAGCAGGTTACACAAAATGTATTGAATCAGCTTCCCAGATATGCTGGAGGGGGCGTAATGGGATAGGAGACTGGAGACATATTTGGTGGGGGTGCCCCAAGATTAAAGGTTTCTGGGAAGAAGTTATGGGTTATTTGCAGAAAATTGTACCGGAAGTGCAACCCCTCTCTTTGGGCGAGAATCTATGTGGACTACTAGATCCAGAGCAACGTAAAATTTAATAGCCACAGAAAAGAGCCTTGGTGACCATATTAATCGTGACTTGGCTAATTATCGCTAAAAACTGGAAACAAAATAGCCCACCCAAAGCGCTATGTTGGATACGCAAACTCTGGGATATAGTGGCAATGGAGTAGTTTACCTATAAGATTCAAGGGGACTCTGAGAGATTCTGAAACGATTGGGGAGAAGTTATTTCTTTTTTGGAAAGTGACTTTGTGCAACAATGGTGCCCACAATGGTTCTTCTTGACCTCTCCTGTGCCTTTGACACGGTAAATCACAACATCCTGATCGCACGTCTCTATGACACCCTGGGAATCACAGGTCGGGCTCTGGCGTTGTTAACGTCCTTCCTTTCCGATCGGCCATCCCAGGTGGAACTTGGGTCCTTTCTCTCTAATATCACTCTTTCAACCTGTGGCATTCCCCAGGGTTCTAACCTATCTCTGTGGTTCTACAATGTCTACATGGCTGCCTTAGCACGTGTGATTGCCACTTTCATCTCTAACTTCCAGTGTTATGCGGATGACACACAACTCTCCTTCAGGCTACCCTCAGCCACCTCCTCTACCTCGCTCATATCTGACCGTCCGCATTCAGTCATGGTGTGCTGAAAACGACCTCTGCCTAAATGGCAGTAAGACTGAGATTGTGCGCATTGGGACTCCTGCTGCTGCTTTCTCACTCTCTCTCTGGCCGGCCACCAGTGAGGCAAAAAACCTTGGGGTCATCTTCGACTCCAATCTCTCCTTCTCCGCTCACATTTCAGACATCTCTAGAAAGTCCAACTACCAGCTGCGCCTCCTCAGAGGTACTATTCCTTTTCTCACCTTTCCCCAGTGGCTCACTGTCTCCAGAGACCTGGTTCTCTCAAGGCTGGACTACTACAACAGCCTCCTTCACAACCTCCCTGCCTCTGCTTTGCACCCTCTGCAACTCATCCAGAACAGAACCACAAGACTTATCCTTGGCCTCTGTTAGGCAGAAACCTGTGCCGTTCCCTCTGGGACCACTGCAAAAGATTTAAGACTACAGGTGTTGGCAGTAAACCCACTTGGTAGCAGTCTGCACCGCACAGATTCACTGTGGTAGCTGTGGCTGAGCAGTCAGACTTCCCTCTAGAAGAGTTAGGCAGTATACAGAGGATACATAATAAGTACAGAGGCACAGTAGCACAAGCAAACACTGACCAGAGCTAGGTGTAAAAGTATAAACTTATTTATTAAAGGTACACTCATAAATTACACTAGCACAATAGAAAAGGTAAGAAAGTCAAACACAGTTACTATTACTCATATGTACATCCCTAATCATTTGTTGGACAATTCTAAGTTAACCCCACTTATTTCCAACCAGAGGTGAGCGCTTAACGTTAGATGGTACTCCAACAAGTATTACCAAAAGGGAGGGAAAAGGCAGAAATAAAGAGAGCAGTAAGGTAAAACACTTTTCACATAAGGTTAGCAAAGACAGTCAATGGTGGAACAAGGGGAATTAGTTCGGGGCCCGCTTTAGAGGGAGCCAGGCGAAAATGTGTCCAAGATCGCACAATGTCACAAGTCTTTGCAGGTGAGTAGAAAAAGGTTTTACTACGGTTCTGAAAAGTTTAGTTAGGGTGTCCCAGACCTACCCAGGTTCGAGATCCGAGGGCTAAATCTACCCCGTACAATCGGTGGCAAGGGAGGCCGGGCGGAACACAGTACCTTTAAATGGGGAAGGATTCCTCCAGCGGTGGTAGTCGTTCCTGGTAGTGGGTGCAAGTCGCTGCGTCGTCCCGAGGAAGAGGTGATCTCGACGGGGAGGAAAGCTGCAGGTCGTTGCACTACCAGGGATGAGGCCAGCCGCGGAGTTTTCCGGTCACAAAGGATTTTTACCCCTCTTTCGCGGTTGAGGTAAAAAGTGGTATCCCGGTTGCCGGGGTGCTTGGCACAGGCAAGGCGGCCACGAGATGCTTCGGGACGGCGAAAAGAAGGCAGCAACTGGTTGTCCCCACCAGTTGGGAAGAAGACTCTCCGGCGGGAGATCTCCTCTGTCGTCGGGAAAAGTGGTGAGACGGTTCTGCGGGGCTTCACCGGTGGTGTCGTCTTGGCAGGTCGGCTCAGATTCTCCCTCTTCCGCTTCTTAGGTCCTGTGGCGACTTCTGAAGAACCAGTCCCAAAAACCCTGCTTTTATGCAGCAAACCCCCATTCATACAGCCTAGCTGTCACTCAAACATGCTAAGTGGTGAGCGGGGTGGCTCACCACTTGGGCCAATCACACTAGAGTGCGACCTGAGTTGGCAAGGCAACTCAGTCCAGGGTGCCTAAACCCCCTCCCACACCCCCTGTGGTACCCAGACAGAATGGCACCACTTTGGAGGGCTTCTGTGCAGAAGCCCGCCAAAAGTGGAACAAAGGCTCGACTCGGGTTCAGGGTTACTGAAGTGAACCTAGACGCCATTTTGGCGGCGAGTTCCGGCAAAAAATCCCAACCGGTGAATTTATATTAAATAAATAAACCGGCGGTATCTTTAACATTGCACCAAAAAGTGGTGCATCAAAAACAATGGGAAATCCCATTGGGGAATATTCCGGTGGAATATTTCCGTGGTATCCACTGCCACCAGCCAGAACTCTGCGAGGGGGGACGGGACAGTACCCCCTCGACAACAGACCCAGGGGCAATCTAATTGCCCCTACCAGTACTTCCACAGTAAGATGGTTTGTACTGGTTAAGTTCCTAAGTTAAGACTAGTAAAGTCAATGGTAACTTTACAGACCCAGGGAGACAGTAGTCAGTCCCAGGGTGTGGAGTCTATGTTTGGGGGTATCTAGGACACCCCTGTGCTACTGCACTGAGGGTGCTGTGTAACACACATTCAAAAACCAATGATGGCCTATGGGGAAAATTACCCCCTAGCCCATAAGCACATAGCAAGTCACAGAAAACACTCTCAAGTCATGTCCAAGAGTGAGGGTAAAAGAGTCTCACTCTTGGCAGGAGAAAAAAATAAACCCCACAAAATCCAGCAAAGCTGCTGGGGGACTCACTAGGTTAGGAAATTCAGCCTAAACAGAGAATTCTTCCAAACACTCGCCCCCCCCCCCCAGACTAAGGGACAGGAGGATTTAATCCACTCCTGGATGAACCTCATACCTCTAGTCGATGACATACATCCTAGAGAGTCCATCAGCATTTTGATGGTGACACCCTGACCTGTGCTCAATGATGAAATCAAACCCTTGGAGGCAGATTGACCATCTCAATAGTTTTGGATTTTCCCCTTTCATTTGCATTAACCATCTCAAGGGTTGGTGGTCAGTCTGAATGACAAAAGTAGAACCATACAAGTATGGCCTAAACTTCTTCAGTGCCCACACAATAGCAAAGCATTCTCTTTCGATTGTTGCCCACCTTGTTTCAGGATCCTTCAGTTTTCTACTGATGAAGCAAATGGGGTGTTCCCTACCCTTCTCATCCAGTTGGCTAAGAACTGCACCTATACCTACATTGGAAGCATCAGTTTGTACAATGAAAGTTTGGTGGTAGTCAGGAGCTCTGAGTACTGGAGCTTGGCAGAGAGCTTTCTTCAGGTTTTCAAAGGCCTGATTGCATTCCTCATTCCATTTGACCTTCTTAGGGAATTTTGGAGAGGAGATCACATTCAGAGGAGAAGCTATGGTCCCATAGTTCTCAATGAAATTCCTGTAGTATCCAGTGAGGCCTAAGAAGGCTCTCACCTGGGTCTGAGTAGTAGGTGTTGTCCAATTTTGCACAGCTTCAATCTTGCTGAGCAAAGGCCTTATTTCTCCACCTCCTACCTCATGTCCAAGGTAGACCACTTTACTCGGACCAATTTGGCACTTGCTTGCCTTTATGGTCAGATTGGCCTGCTCAAGAGCCTGCAAAACATGTCCTAAGTGGGTCACATGTTCTTCCCAGGAGTGGCTGAAGACTGCAATGTCATCCAAGTATGCCATGCAGAAGTCCTCCATCCCAGCTAGAACTTGGTTCACCATCCTTTGGAATGCTGCAGGTGCATTTCTCAGTCCAAAAGGCATAACCTTGAATTGGTATAGGCCAACTGGGGTAGAAAATGCAGTTTTCTCCTTGGCATGGTCTGTCAGGGCTATTTGCCAATAGCCTGACGTAAGGTCCAGTGTGCTGAGGTACTTGGCTGCACCAAGTTTATCCACCAACTCATCTGTCCTTGGCAAAGGGTGGGCATCAGTCTTGGTGACTGCATTAAGAGCTCTATAGTCCACACAGAATCTCAACTCTTTGGATCCTGCCTTCGGTACTAACACCACTGGGCTAGACCATGGACTAGTAGAGGGCTCTATTACCCCAAGATCAAGCATCTTCTTGACCTCACCTTTGATGTGGGTTCTGACATGTTCTGACATTCTATATCCCCTGATTTTGACTGGCAGACAGTCACCAGTGAGTATCTCATGCTGTCCCCAAGGGGTCAAGCCTGGTGAAAGTGAGAACAGGAGGGCAAACTGATTTAACATCGCTTTGCACTCCTCCTGTTGCTCAGGGGTCAGATCTGAAGAGAGATTAACTCCTTCAACCTTTTCGTCCAAAGGTAAGCCTCTCAGGAGGTCAGGTAGAGCGTCACTCTCCTCCTCCTCTTCCGATGAAGCTAGAAGCAATGCTCCTACTTCTGGTCTAGAGACATAGGCTTTGAGGCAGTTGGTGTGGAAGACTCTGGGAGCTTCCCTGGGATTGCCCAGATCCACCAGATAGTTGACCTCTCCAAGTTTTCCCACAACCTTGAAGGGTCCCATCCATTTGTCTTGCAAGGCCCTCTGCCTTGTTGGGAGCATAACTAGAACTAGCTGGTCTTGAGTAAACTCAACCATGTTAGCCTTCTGATCATGCCAATGTTTGATCAGAGCTTGGCCAGCTTTCAAGTTGTCACTTGCTTCTGCCATCATGTGTGACATTCTCCTTCGGAGACCTATCACATAGTCAGTCACTCTGACTGGCTTGGGGGAAGGAGCACTCTCCAACCCCTCCTTAATCAAGGCCAAGGGGCCTCTGACGGGATGGCCATAGAGAAGTTCAAAGGGAGAATAACCTACTCCCTCCTGAGGGACTTCCCTATAAGCAATTAGAAGGCATTGCAGTAGAAGGTCCCACTTCTTCTTAAGGGGTTCTTCTAAGGCACCTATCATGCTCTTCATGGTTCTGTTAAATCTTTCTACCAACCCGTTTGTCTGAGGGTGGAAGGCGGTTGAGAACTTGTAGGTGACTCCGCAGGTTTTCCACATGGCTTTCATGTAGTTGGACATAAAATTTCTCCCCCTGTCAGAGATCACCTCCTTAGGAAACCCAACCCTGGTAAAGATACCAAGGAGGGCCTTAGCCACAGCCTGAGCTGTAACAGTCCTCATAGGAATTGCCTCAGGGTACCTAGTAGCATGGTCTACTACAACAAGGATAAACCTGTTGCCTGAGGAGGTTGGGGGATCAAGGGGACCAACAATGTCAATCCCTACCCTCTCAAATGGGACTCCCACAACTGGGAGAGGCACTAAAGGTGCTACATTCTTGGAACCAACCTTACCAGAAGTCTGGCAGGTATGGCAGCTCCTGCAATACCTATCTACTTCAGCCCCCATTTTTGGCCAATAGAAGTAGAGAGAGAGCCTTTCCTTGGTCTTCTTGAAACTCAAGTGACCAGCCAAAGGAATCTCGTGGGCTAGTTGCAAGAACTGTTGTCTGTTCTCTTGGGGCACTACCAGGCGTCGGTATGCTCCAGGTTCAGATTCGGTTGGTTCACTGTAGAAGAGGCCATCTTCCCAGTGTAACCTATACTTCCCAGGCTCTTGCCCATCAGCCTGAGAAGCTGCCTGCTGGCGGAGACCCTCCAGAGTTGGACATTCTCTTTGTCCCTTACGGAAAGCTGTCCTGCTGGGTCCACCTTCGGCCAGTAAAGACTGCAGCTCAGGATGGTCAGCCGGGTCCAGGTCTCCAATAAGTTCTGGGCCTCCTACTAGCTCTTCTTCAGAGTCTAGCTCAACCAAACAGGGTTGTACCTCCCTCTCAGCCTCAGCTGGAGGTGGGGTTACAGGTGTAACTTTGGACAACCTCGGGGAAGTCCTTGTTGGAAGCACTGGAGTGCTTGCTGTAGGCTTTTTCCTAGGAGTCGTGGGTTGCCCCTTTGCTCCTGATCTGGTAGTTACTGCAGTGAGTTGCTCCAGTGGGAGAGGAGTGATTTCTGTCATCATCCCCTGAGATAAACCTCGCAGGGTTTTCTCTCTTGCAGATTTGGTGAGCTCCTGTAACCTTTTACTAGGAGGTCTGGGGGTATGTGACACAACCCCAAGAGCTTTCAGGTCATTTCCTAGCAGAACTCTTCCTGGCACTTCACATTGTATACTGACAGGTATCTTCACAGCCATATCATTGCACTGGATGAGAACTGGTAACTGGGGACACATCTGCACAGGCCCTCCAGCTAACTTGGTGAGGCATTTGGGTGCCTTAGCAACATCCTCTGCCTTGAAAAATGATTCATCCACCACAGTTATGCTGGCCCCAGTGTCCCTGATGGCAGGAGTCTCCTGACCATTTACATGGACACTGTCCTTATAATAATCTTTAGTATTATCTGGGAGAGAATTATATACATCTAAATTCTGCTGTTCCCACAACCCCAGAGAGACTAAAGAAACACTGGCTGAGACTCCAGTGGGTTCATCAGCCAGTAGTAGAAAGTTTCCACTTGCCATAGTGACTTCCTCCTCTGGAGCGAAGGCTAAGGAGACAAGTTGGACCCCGGAAGGTTTACCCTTACATCTGGGATCTCCTTTCACATGGTCAGTAGCCTTACAAACATAACAGGCCCCAAAGGTCCTTTGGAATGGAGGCTTGTTCTGACCTCCTTCTGGTTTAGCACCAGAAGGTATACTACTCTGCTGTGGTTTCCCAGGTGGCTTACCCTTATGGTTTTGTTTGGGGCCCTCTTTGGAATTAGGATTATTAGAATTCTCTTTGGAGTCTTTCTTAGGCTGTCTTCCCTCATCCTTCTTCTGAGTTACCCCAGAATCCTTGTGAGTAGCCCTGTTGGCAACCCACAAGTCAGCAGCCTTAGCTAGCTTCCTAGGATCTAATTCCTGTGAATCAGCCAAGTGCTGTCTGAGCTCAGGAGAGCAGGCATCATAAATTGACTCCATCATTACAAGATTTCTCATTCCTTCATAAGTGTTCACCGTGTAACCCTTAATCCATCCCTCTAAGTTTTTCAACCCTTCACACACCCAGGTAGCCCAAGGGGTACCATCATGCTTTTTGAGGCTCCTAAACCTCTTAAGATACTGGGAAGGGGTCTTCCCAAACCTAGCTATCAAAGCTAGTTTCACACATTCATACTCTTTCCTATCCTCTTCCCCCAACTCCATTACCACATCAGTTGCAACAGGGGGAAGCCTAGAGAACAACCAGGTGAGTAACTCATTACCTGTGATGTTCTGGAGCCCATGATTATACTCAAACATAGACAACCAATCCAACACATCCAACTTAGGCTCATACATACCAATCAATTCCTTAGGCATCCGGGGTCTTTTAGGACTGGAACTTCTAGAGGAGCCAGAGAGAGAAGCATTCTCAACAGACAATTTCTTCATTTCTAGCTCATACTTGAGCTCCATTTCCCTTAGCCTTAGTTCTTTGTCAGTTTGAGCATTAAGTTTCTTGTACTCTAATTCAAGTTTCATTTTCTCTAGTTCAAAGTATTGAGGGCTAAATGTGGGACCTGGCAAAGGTCCAGTAGGTACAGCTGGTAGAACAGACAGAGGCCTAGAGGGACTATCTACAACAGTTTCATCCTCCTCTTCTGGTTCTGACCCAAGATCATCAATACTTTGTTCCATATCAAGATCATTGCTGCTTTCTACATTTGCTGGAGTGATAGGTTCCTCTGGACCATCCTCCAGACTTTGGTTTTCTAACAACCTTTCTATTAGCTCTATTTTCTTTCCTTTAGTCATGAGATTCTTATGCTTACAGAGAAGTCTTAGACAATCAGCAGTTTTTGTAGCAAGGGACTCTTGACTATAACTTTCCATAGTAGACAGGTTAAAAATGACTTTTTTTTTCTTGTGCTTAAGCTTTGTGGTTAGTTGCACTAAGGTATCTCAAAAGTAATCTAAAGTGTATACTCAATACAGATCCCACCGCTGTACACCAGTGTTAGGCAGAAACCTGTGCCGTTCCCTCTGGGACCACTACAAAAGATTTAAGACTACAGGTGTTGGCAGTAAACCCACTTGGTAGCAGTCTGCACCGCACAGATTCACGGTGGTAGCTGTGGCTGAGCAGTCAGACTTCCCTCAAGAAGAGTTAGGCAGTATACAGAGGATACATAATAGGTACAGAGGCACAGTAGCACAAGCAAACACTGACCAGAGCTAGGTGTAAAAGTATAAACTTATTTATTAAAGGTACACTCATAAATTACACTAGCACAATAGAAAAGGTAAGAAAGTCAAACACAGTTGCTATTACTCATATGTACATCCCTTATCATTTGTTGGACAATTCTAAGTTAACCCCACTTATTTCCAACCAGAGGTTAGCGCTTAACGTTAGATGGTACTCCAACAAGTATTACCAAAAGGGAGGGAAAAGGCAGAAATAAAGAGAGCAGTAAGGTAAAACACTTTTCACATAAGGTTAGCAAAGACAGTCAATGGTGGAACAAGGGGAATTAGTTCGGGGCCCGCTTTAGAGGGAGCCAGGCGAAAATGTGTCCAAGATCGCACAATGTCACAAGTCTTTGCAGGTGAGTAGAAAAAGGTTTTACTACGGTTCTGAAAAGTTTAGTTAGGGTGTCCCAGACCTACCCAGGTTCGAGATCCGAGGGCTAAATCTACCCCGTACAATCGGTGGCAAGGGAGGCCGGGCGGAACACAGTACCTTTAAACGGGGAAGGATTCCTCCAGCGGTGGTAGTCGTTCCTGGTAGTGGGTGCAAGTCGCGGCGTCGTCCCGAGGAAGAGGTGATCTCGACGGGGAGGAAAGCTGCAGGTCGTTGCACTACCAGGGATGAGGCCAGCCGCGGAGTTTTCCGGTCACAAAGGATTTTTACCCCTCTTTCGCGGTTGAGGAAAAAAGTGGTATCCCGGTTGCCGGGGTGCTTGGCACAGGCAAGGCGGCCACGAGATGCTTTGGGACGGCGAAAAGAAGGCAGCAACTGGTTGTCCCCACCAGTTAAGGGAAGAAGACTCTCCGGCGGGAGATCTCCTCTGTCGTCGGGAAAAGTGGTGAGATGGTTCTGCGGGGCTTCACCGGTGGTGTCGTCTTGGCAGGTCGGCTCAGCTTCTCCCTCTTCGGCTTCTTAGGTCCTGTGGCGACTTCTGAAGAACCAGTCCCAAAAACCCTGCTTTTATGCAGCAAACCCCCATTCATACAGCCTAGCTGTCACTCAAACATGCTAAGTGGTGAGCGGGGTGGCTCACCACTTGGGCCAATCACACTAGAGTGCGACCTGAGTTGGCAAGGCAACTCAGTCCAGGGTGCCTAAACCCCCCTCCCACACCCCCTGTGGTACCCAGACAGAATGGCACCACTTTGGAGGGCTTCTGTGCAGAAGCCCGCCAAAAGTGGAACAAAGGCTCGACTCGGGTTCAGGGTTACTGAAGTGAACCTAGACGCCATTTTGGCAGCGAGTTCCGGCAAAAAATCCCAACCGGTGAATTTATATTAAATAAATAAACCGGCGGTATCTTTAACATTGCACCAAAAAGTGGTGCATCAAAAACAATGGGAAATCCCATTGGGGAATATTCCGGTGGAATATTTCCGTGGTATCCACTGCCACCAGCCAGAACTCGGCGAGGGAGGACGGGACAGTACCCCCTCGACAACAGACCCAGGGGCAATCTAATTGCCCCTACCAGTACTTCCACAGTAAGATGGTTTGTACTGGTTAAGTTCCTAAGTTAAGACTAGTAAAGTCAATGGTAACTTTACAGACCCAGGGAGACAGTAGTCAGTCCCAGGGTGTGGAGTCTATGTTTGGGGGTCTCTAGGACACCCCTGTGCTACTGCACTGAGGGTGCTGTGTAACACACATTCAAAAACCAATGATGGCCTATGGGGAAAATTACCCCCTAGCCCATAAGCACATAGCAAGTCACAGAAAACACTCTCAAGTCATGTCCAAGAGTGAGGGTAAAAGAGTCTCACTCTTGGCAGGAGAAAAAAATAAACCCCACAAAATCCAGCAAAGCTGCTGGGGGACTCACTAGGTTAGGAAATTCAGCCTGAACAGAGAATTCTTCCTAACAGCCTCAAGCTCAGGGACCACATCTCTCTGGCACTGAAATCCCTCCACTGGCTCCCAATGGCTGCAAGGATCAAGTTCAAGACCCCCTGCATTGTCCACAAGGCTTTCTGGGGCCTGGGACATTCCTACCTGCAACAATGCCTACATAAATACTGCCCTTCCAGTGCCCTCCTCTCATCTACTTCCAACTTACTGCATGTGAGCCGGTTCTCTGAGCAGATATTCGGAGGAAGATCTTCATCCTCAGCAGGGTCCTCAGTCTGGAATAGCCTCCCTGCCACCCTCCATCTTAAACCTCATCTCCTTAAGTTCCGGAAACTCCTTAAAACATTCCTCTTCTCCTCCTCCTTCTCTCTCTATCTACCCTGCTAACCTCTCCCTCCTTTTCCACACAGTTTGTTGACTGGCTGCCGAGTGTACCTCAGAGTCTCACAGTCCCCTTGCACTGCCTCCGTGTCCGCACTGCCTCATGGCTACTGCACTTGGTCACTGATGCATGAGAGTGGTTCCCTCAGCACCTACCCCACTTTCTGACTGACTGGGCTCACTTGGACCCCCCTGCACTTGTCCTCCCTCTCCCCTCTCCTATACTGCCTGTGCACTTGCACGATCTGAATGTAGCATGCCTTGAAAATCGTCTATCTATCTTCCCTGTCTCCCCTCCTTGTATGGTGGTGCCTCAGCGCACTTGGAAAAACTGCAGAATCATCGTCAGACCTATTTGCTGTTATCTACACTGTTAATTGAATTATATGAGCTTACTCTGCCTGTGCAGACTTGTATCGTTCAGAAATTCAAGGGCTCTGAATGACTCTTGTTTTTTCCCCTTGTTCCCTCCCTCCTTGAGCACTTTGAAACACTTGCTTTGTGTGTAGGCGCTTTACAAATAAACATTACCATACCATACCACAAAACATACGGGTGCTGGAAATACAGTGAACATCAAATGAACCACATGAACCCCTTTGCGGTTAATGATCTGCAGGTGCTCTATGCTTCACAGCTGGACTATGCGGTCCTAAGGGGGATAGGGAGTTAGGGGGAGAAGTGGGAGGGGGGAATGTCTTGACAAATGCCAATAAAGAGAAGTTTAAAAAAACATTTACTCCCTTCCTTTTCTAGAATTGAATTCCCAAATATAATTTTGCCAGATCAAGGATCCAGTAAACTCATGGCCCAAGTTAAGGAGATTCATCAGATTAAAACTTTCCGTACCTCCATTTATCATCCCCAAACTGATGGATTAGTGGAACGATTTAATCAGACTTTAAAAATCTTCTAAACAAATGAATAGTACCAGGCACAAGGAATTGGGACATTATGATACTATGGTCCCTGTTTGCAACCAGAAAGACTCCTCAGTCTTCCACCGGAGTTTCCCCCTTTAAACTATTATATGGAAGAGAACCAAGAGATGTGTTAGATATGTTATGAGAGAGAGAGAGCTACCATACCATTGTCTCAAACAGCTCACAGGTTGAAAGAACATATGGCAGCAGTTCTAAATATAGTTCAAACTGATATGGCACAAACACAAGAACATCAAAAAGAATACTATAACAAGAAAGCAGTTGAACCTGTGTACCCAACACAAGGCCCTTTAATACGACGTAGCAATACTTTGAGATGAATGGGGATGCAGAATATACTCAAACATCAATAATCAGACTGACTCAGGAAGTGGTCAAAGTAAGACTATTTTATTTGTAATTTTCTAAAACAGAGAGTATAACAAACATCAACGTATACGCTCGATCTTCTCACTCAGCGAGTTTCATAAAAAATACAGTTTATATAGTAAAAACTCGTCATCACTGACGCCAATCTACATGGCAAACTACAAAAACCTACTTGGGAAAGTGATAGGCTTAGAGGGAACATCTAGGTATACGTTCCATACTTGTCAGGGAAAGTGATTGGGTCTCTAACATCAGGTGGGAAACTAAGCCCTGCTCTAGTGCAAGTCACTATGAATGTCATTAAATACACAACATCCTATTGGTTATACAAACTATAGGGCTCTGTATTATGTGGCCCTCCATAATTGGTTGGCAACCTCGTACCCCTCTGTAATATTCCACACACGGTTGCAGCACGCAGGCTAGCACACAGGAGCTGGTGAGCTGGTCATGACCATAGCTTCCCACCTAATTAGCCTGCCATCCATCATCGCTCTTGCTGTCTGCCAGTCAATTAGCCTTTGAACATTGGCCTTGGAAATGTTCTCTGTGCCTGAGAATAAAAGGGAGTATAGGCATACTTTGTCTCTTGGTTTCGATATAGCACAACTCAGTATCTATTTTCATCCGACCATGTGACTGGAGACCATGTTTCAGAGCTTTTCTGTATTTAAAATACTATTAAATGATGAACCTCTGACGTCTTCAATGTTCTTGCACCTCACCTCAGACAGGAGTTTGTTCTTTTCACACGTTTTGTAGCATCTGCATCAATATTCAGGCTCACAGTGGCCTTGACTTCCTGGTGCTGGTCCAGCCAAGCCTTTCTTGAATTCACCTCCATCATTAAGTTATTTTCCAACTGTGCCACACTGAAAAAGCCTTTCTGTTCACGGGGTCCAGACTCTGCTAAAGTGTATTGTGGTACATCCATATTCTATACATTCCTATGAATATACGTTGGCACATCGCTGCAATCTATTTACTACATAGCCAGCCTTAAGAATACTTTGTCTGCTTGCGTTACTGCATCTGTACAATTGTAAAATGACTTTACATTTTCTTCATCATTTCTGTAGCATGAGCATCTTCATCTCAAGCCCAAAATGTTGCTCATCTTTAACACCTCCTCCTTAGATCCTATAGAATGTCTATGGTCTCCAGCCTCTTGCCTCTTTTCTAGACGTGTCAGCTCTGCTTTGTTTGAAGTCACCAATCTTCTTTCTTTCTCATTTTCACACTACTTCTAGGATTTCATTGAAGTGGCCATCATATTGTCGTGAGTGCATATATGGTTTCCTCAATGGGTACCTTACTTCCACTATTCTTTTCGGGATAGGTATTTTCACTGGTACTGCACTTGTCTCATACTCTGGCTCCCAACATATAGGCAAAAAGGGAGCAGAGCTTTGAGTGGGGGTGCTTGGCTCCTTCTCTACACTCCCCCCTCTGGGCGATTCATCGACCACTCTCTCATCATTCTTCACATCTAGAAATCCTCGTCTGAAGAAATGCTTCTTTGGGACCCATATCTTTGTGACTCCTGTCAGGCATCCTGCTGATTTCACATGCTCATCCTTGTTCCAGGACATAAGCATGCATTGTCCATTGGGACTGCAGTAAATCCACTTCCCCACATACTTCTTGGGGTTCTTTGGGTACACGAACTTCGTTCCTTCAGGTGCATGGATGCTGGCCATCACGTAGTCTCTGATCTCTTCATCTGTCAGCTCTTTAGCTTTCCATCATGATTCGACATCAATCACAATCTTCACGCCTACTGCCTTCTTTGCAGTCTTCTTGAATTGTGTGATTACTATTCTGATCACACAAAATCCAAACATGATCATCACTAACAGGGCTCCCAGGAACTTGAAGATGTACGCCATCCTCTGTGGAACCAATGAAAAGATTGATCCAAACCAACTGTCATCAGGAATGTCTTCTACTTCATCTTCCCTCTTGGCATGTCATTTCATCAGCAACGTTATGGCCTCTGTCAAGGTGCCATTCTCGTTGTCGTGAGAAGGTATGAATGTGCAACATGATTCTCCGATTGTGGCACAAACGCCTCCATCCATAGCTCTGATCATGTCCAGAACATATCTATTCTGAAGAGCCATCAGTCATATGGCTCCCAGCTCTTCCTTGATAGTATTAAATCTCTTTATGGTAGTGTTAATCGTCTGCAAAAGCTCCCATCTGGTTATCTGTAACCATGTGGTATTTGCTGCCGTCTGGATCCTGGGCATAAAGATTATCATGAATATCGATGAAGTCTGACTGAACAATCTATGTTCATAGGGGATAGAATCAAAAGTTTCTATTGACTTGGCTGAGAAATAGTTCTCCCTCTTCCCTCGATTCAGTAGCTCAACAGATCTCTTCTTCCTCAGGTGTGCATCTGCTTTTGGAAATTCACCAATGTTCAAGTCACTCTTAGGAATCACAAACGCTGGAACATGGACCATTACTATAGAACACAGTCCTCCCCAATCTTTGGGCAGCTTCTTATAAGCTCTGGATCCACAGGCCCAGTAGTGATCCATTATCACTGCTGTTGCAATGTTCATACTTGGTACATCAAAGACTCAACCACAATTTAGGTTTTCTCTAACTTTTCTTGTACCATTGTTTCTGAAACATAGCTTTGCACCGTCCAGAAACACTATCTGTAAAGGCCCTCCTTTGTCTTCGACCCATGTCAGTAGTTTCACAAGTTTTGGCCATAAAGGTTTGCATCCTTTTTCCACAATGTCAATGGTAGGTTTGCGGTAACCAATTACTACCCACGCTCTGCAGATAACCACACCTTCCGCCCAGCTGTCTGAAAAAAGTACTGATCCCCAGATCTGCATCTGCCCTCTTTTCTTCCATTTTCAAATTTCTTCTGCAGTTTTTCCTGGGCTTTCAAGTCTTCTCTTTACTTCCCATCTGATTACAGCTCCTTTCACTCCAGGCTGGTCATGTCTTTTCACAGGATTTCTGGGGAATGTCCTTGCCCTTGTCTTTGGGTCTTGAACATAATCATCTTCGTCTGGAGCTGACCATTCTGTTGCCCATACCAAAGATGCACCCATGAACTGACCTCTTGCCCGGCAGAGTACTATGTGAGATAGACAATGTGCTGTCTGAACATCTATTTCAATAGCTATGAATATTTGTAGACTTTTCCATAGTGTGCAGCTGGAGTGCACATACATAGCATACCTCCCCTGAGGTTCTCTTCCCTATCTCTTTCATGTGCTGATACCACATGTTGTTTCCCAAATGTGCTGTACTATCCAGATAATCATTTAATTCATGATCATCCTCCCTTGCATTTCTCTTAGGTCTCTTTCTTGCAAGAAGAGAACGTGCATGCAACTCATGAAGAACATCAGTGGCCATCCTTCCTACAGGGGGAATCATAGGGACTCTTGTCAGTGAAATCAATGTCTTTAAATGTGCTACTGGTGTAGGAACAATCACATAATGCCTTGGTTGTCGTACAATTGCTATATCTGTACCTTCCTTCTGCATAGGAAGATATACAGGAACTACTGCTCTTTTTGAAACAATATAATAAACAGTGTGTATCATGAGAAACAAAAGAATTATGATAAATATAATACATGTATATATTATACACCAATACAACCAGCAACAGTGGCTTCTTGCATGTCGCTGTGTTCTCTTGTTGTTTGCTACATTATTATTACTATCAATGTTTCCCATTTTGCCACTGAATACTTTTAAGGAAGGAAAAAATTACTTTAATCAGGTAATCTCATGAAATATTCTGGCAGCTGTTGAATCTGTTCCACCAGTTCCACAAGCAGCTGGCTTACTGTAGGACTATTGATCGGATTCCAAATTAACCCAAAGGAGTTGTCTTTCAGCCAAACTAAATGAGGATGAGCTTCAAGCCAATAGTAAAAGATCAAGGCCAGGAAATTGTGAATGTCCTCATTCGATAGAACCATTCATGCGTTCAAAGAGATGTGTCAGGTAGTAGACGAATCTGCTTGATTATATTGTGTAGCAGCCAATTTATTGAAGGTCGATTCCTAGGATCCCTCAGGAATATACAAGTGTTACTTTGTCAACCAACAAGATAAGAATGTTTGTGGAGCGGAAAATAAAAGACCATTCCAAGCAGTTTGTGAGCGTCTTCATCAGATAAGACCATCTGTACTTTTGTCCAATACTCAGGTAAATGGAGAATCTGCTCAATGATGGCTGCAAGCAGTCTTCTCACAATGGGAACATTTTTAGGATCTTGCAGAAACAAGTGAATGTCACTAGTTCTCCCAACCAATGCATGATATGCACACAGAATGAGGAGGAAAACAGCAAGAACGATCCGATAAGTGTTGCCATCAGATACCACCATGGGTGCGTCCAAAGAGAAACTCAGTGAGAAAGGAGTCAGGAAACTGCTCCCTCTTCCAGTCATCAAACAGGAACTCGAGATTTGTCATTTTTCTTCTTCAGAATCTCAATATTCCACAGTCCAATGTTAGCAAACTCCTGTGGCTCAAGAACAATAGCCTTTTCACTCCTTGCTTATCAGCTACAAAGAGTGTCTTGGATGAACCACAGTCCCTGTGCACACTTTTCTTCTGTCTATTTGACAGTTTCGCATCCTTCTTCCTCGTCATCGATCTAGTCTGCATGTGCTGAACTTCTTCTCTGTGGCTTGCTTCGGAATGGGGTGGGGGTGTGGTGGTCTCTCCAGCGTAGATCTTCACATCTCCCTGATGTATCCAAGCGTGTCTTCCTAGCACCTTCACTGCTAATGAAGAAACGTCCTCCACTACGAAAGGACCGTTAAATCTAGGCTTGTGCCATTTTCTCGTGAAATGTCTAATTAGGATCTTGTCACCTGGAAAAAGTTGTAGAAGACATAATTCTTTGGGTCCGGTTGCTGTATGGTCTTCATCTGTGTTCTGAGACCGACACCCCGTCCGCTTGACTTGATCTGAAATGACAGAGATACTTGTGGTCATACATGTTAAGTAAGCACTTAGCTCATTTCCTAACAATTCTGCTGTTGTCTGGGCATCACTTCTAGACCTCGATGGAGGAGTGAGAGGCGTTCTCATTTGCCTCCCGTTACTAGTTCATGGGGTGTGAGGTGATGGTCAGAGACTGGTTTATTCCTCAATGCATATAATGCAAGAGGCAGGCAATGCAGCCTTCCTTTTTTCAACGAACTTCAGTTTGTCTATTCTTTCCTCGAGCAGACCATTGAGTCTCTCACATATTCTGTTCGCTTGGGGGTAGTAAGCAGAAGAAAACATATGCTTAATGCTCAATAATAAACTTATTTGTTCAAAAACCTCACTCCCAAAATGTGGACCATTATCTGACCTCAACAGCTCACATATTCCCCATCTAGGAAATACTTCTTGGACTAAAAACTTTGCATTACAAGTGGCGTCTGGGTGTGTGCCCAGGCCTGCCTCGACCCACCTAGAGAAGGGGCACACCACCACTATCATATATCTATATCCCTTACACACCTGCAGCATATCAACATAGTCGATATGTAAATGCTCAAAAGGACCATTTGGTCGAGGGATAACTCTTCTGACTGTTTGCAATGTGTGCCCAGCAAACTTTTGACATACGATGCAATTTACTACATGAAAAGCAACATGTTCTAACAGGTTTTGTCAAGTCTAATGAGGGATGAAAGGGTTTCAACCCCCTCTCCCGAACCACAGAAGCCGAATAGATCGACCCTCCCACCATGGTTGGCACGGGCTGTTACGCTCACATGGCTCCCACAGAGGCATCGATCGGAACTGGACAGCTGCGGTCTACACCATTGTTACGCGTAGGGCCGAGATAACGGACTGGACTGGCCCACCTAGCTTCGTTTGCTTGGCCCGTAGTAATATTCTTCTGTAAATGGAGAAAGGGAATTAATCACCCATGGGGTTGAGCGTAAATACCCCACACCCCTGCTGTTCTCCCCACAGATCACCTTTGATGTCCCCTATTATAGTCTCACCTGATGGTTTGAAAAGATGAGCTCTCCATCCTGCATTGAGCGCAGGGGCGCGTTGATAACCAGTTGCTTCACTGGTTCAAAGGAATTGGTGAGTTCCAGAACAATATTGACTCCGAAAAGTATGTAGTTCGTAAGAGTTCACATGTCTGACTTTCACTCTTGTCCGATTCCTTGCAGTTTGCAGCTTGACCCCAGCGAAACGTTCGTCGTGGTAGCTGACAAAGTTCAGGTAAGGATTTGACTTATCCTACACAGTTCAATAAAATAAGGCCAGAATGTAACCTGTGGCTTGTTCCCTTATTCAGGTGTGGAGAGAAAATATGAAGTTCGGGGAATAATGCCTCCGGTGGTAAAATTAGGTAAGTCTATTGTGGTGAGAAGAGTTCCTCTTGTTTGTCCCTTCATCTCACCTTGTTGTCCTTTTGTTCCCCTTAGGGGCCGGGGTACGGCGAGGATGCAATGGGGACTGCGCCGATCCGTGAAGAGGAATAGTACCCCCAGCGGTAATCAGGTAAGTCTATGGGGGTAGTTACTATTGCCTCTGTTTCTTCCCCTGGCTCACCTTTGCTGTTCTTGTGTTCCCTTTAGGTGCAAGAGTGCAGCGGGAACATGCAGAAGGATGGTGGATCGTGAGGATGCTGCGAAGGCCGGTGAGTTCAGCGCGGCACTGCAGCAGGCGAGGCGACGCACGTAAAATGCTTCTTTCTTCCAGCTCGAAGGCGCGGTGAATCTGGGATTCAGGTAAGGATCGAAGGTTTTGCTCTTATTCTAACCTCTTCTCCTTCTGTTCCTCCCTTTTTCTAGGAGCTGCAGACTCGAGGCGGGTGTGGCCGAAGACTGGATGCAGGCTTGCAGACACGGTGAGCGTTACGCTGCTGGATGCAGAATAACGCGAAGTGTGTGCTGCTCTTCGGGCGTGGTTTAAATAGCCTCCAAAGTAGTCCCGGGTAAGTATTCCTCCCCAGCACCACCCGAGCAAAAAATAGTCCCTAGATAAAATAGTCCCTTCCAAGCCTCATTTGGCTTGGAACTCTGCAGCATGGTCTGCATCAGGTAAGTTCAACTCTATGAGCCTGGCTCCTATGGCGCCAGGACTGACTCTTCATATGAGGCTGGCGCCATAGGCGCCAGGACCGCACCCAAACAGCCCCTAGCAGGGCTTTTTGGGCTTGCTCAAAATAACTTGATGCCTGCTTCCGGGGTTGCTGGACCTGGTCTGTTTCCCCAGGGGTAGGCATCATGACACGGGCTTCTGGATGTAAATACACAGATACCCACTTGGCAGCCAATGGGGGGAAGACAGAGTTAAGGAAAGGGGGTGGAATTACAAAGGGAAGGTAGGGAAGAGAGAACATGCATATATATATATATATATATATATATATATATATATATATATATATATATATATATATATATATAACACAGACACCTAATACTGACACTTCTGCCTAGCCTGTCCAACTCCTGAGTACACTTAAGTAGAGATTAGGGTTCTTAATTACCCCACACCATATCCCTGACCCTGACCATATGGGTATCACATATAGCAGACATGAAGCAACACAAACTGTATGGCACACACAAGGGAATCTTCCCTACATGAATTCAACATGACACATGGCCCCGTGGGCTGACAGTTAACATGAGCAAACAGAAGCAAAAACATAAATCGTGACTTTCCTGTCGTGCTAGGACTGAACAACCTTGTCCCTTCCCATTAGTAAAGATTCATCTCTTTATTGCGAGTATTGCCTCATACTCCGGGTATAACCCGTGCTATACACACCGGTTTACCTAACATAAATAACTCATGAAGTCTCTTAAAACAGCACATAACACATGAATCCTTGAATTTACTTATCTTAGGGTCCGGGTGCCTCGAGAGTACACCCGGACATCAGGACATGCCGTCGTGAAACTCTCTAGCCTCTGGGAGCTACTGCCGCGCATAGTCTGAAGGCAGCGGTATGAAGGAGTTCACCGCCGTGGCCCAGAGGGAAATGGGTGAGGGGCTGCTGCGTGTCTCGCGTGGCCTCCAGAGTCTGCCAGCAAGGATCCGCGGGTCGGCAACTCTCTCTCTCTCTCTCTCTCTCTCTCTCTCTCTCTCTCTCTCTCTCTCTCTCTCTCTCTCTCTCTCTCTCACTGTCCTGTTGCCTGCAGCCCCTGTTCGCCTCCATGAATGTTTCTCACCAGCTCGCCATCAAATCGTCCAACGCTCCTCACACGCCGTCAGCACCACCCGTGCTGCACAACCTCAATTACCAGCACCTGTGCACGGGTGGTTAAGGTCTAAATACTCTCCTAATGGCTTCAGCTGTCTCACGGCGCGAATTACATAGACTACAACCCGGCCCTAAGCATGCTGGGAACCGTAGTTTTCTCCTCATTTTCTAATATACTGTCTCCTGGGCTTGCACCAGACCCTATTCCTGACATTACCTCCTCTCCCATGGCTCCTCCCTGGCCCTGCCTTTTCCGGGTGACGTAAGTGAAATTGTCTTATCATTCTTGGTGCATGCACTGAACTGGCTGGTTCCCAGGAACAATCCTCCAGCCCATAACCAGCCCATTGTATTAAATACCACAAGTTCCGCTGTCTGAGTCTTGAATCCAATATCTTCTTGACTTCATACTCCATTTGACCTTCTTTGGTGATGGCTGGTGGTCTCTGTAAACAGAACTGCGGGTTTAAGGAGAGACACATGAAACACAGGATGTATCTTTAACGTATCGGGCAACTTTAGTTTCACAGCCATTGGCTATATACATGTTACAACTTCATATGGCCCAATGAATCTGGGGGCAAATTTACGATATCCTGCCAATGGTAAGTTACGTGTAGATAACCATACTTTGTCTCCCACTTGATAATGAGGAGCTGCCCGTCTCCCTTTATCTGCCTGTTTCTTATAATCCTTTTTGGTTTGCTCTAAATTTACTCTAGCCTTTTGCCTCATAGCCAGAAGTAATTCTTTCCTCTCCTTCTGGAAATGTTTCCACTGGTGGTAAGTGTTCTGGCAATATATTCTGTCCTTGTCCATACAAACATTTATTAGGTGCCATTCCTAGTGAAGCATGCTCAGTATTATTGTACGTAAACTCTGCTAACCACAAAGCATGTACCCCAGAATCCATACCGTCATGCAAATAACATCATAAATATTGCTTCAAAGTCTGATTGACACGCTCAGTTTGTCCATCAGTCTGTGGATGATAACTTGTAGTTAAAGCACACTCAATACCCAGCATTTGACAAAAGGCACGCCAAAATTTAGATGTAAACTGTGGACCCCTGTCTGACACAATGCTTTGTGGAAACCCATGCAACCGTACAATGTTCTGTAAGAATAATTCTGCCAATTTCCCTGCCCCTGGAATACCTTGACAAGGCACAAAACAAACTTGTTTAGACAAATAATCCACTACCACCCAAATTGTGTCATAATGATTATCAGGAGGCAAGTCAGTTATGAAGTCCATGGAAAGTCCATGGAAATATCCAAACATTTTCCGGAGTAGGCAATGGTTGCAATAGTCCTGCCTTCCGTACATGATCAGCCTTACACCGTGTGCATGTTTCACATTTGTTAATATAATCAATGGTATCCTGCCTCAAGGTTGGCCACCAGAAATACCTCGTCAACTTTTCCTGTGTCTTTTTTCTCCCCGCATGCCCTGCCAGGGGGGATGTCATGATGCATACTCCCGGAGAGCCAGTCCAAGACCGGCAGCCCCGGAAGCACACATCAGGTACCCAAGGGAAGGTCCAGCAACCCCAAATAGGGGCCCTTTGGACACAGCCCTGGCGCCTCTGGCGCAAGGCTCATTTTGGACGTCAGTCCTGGCGCCTGCATGCAAAAAATAACGTTACCAACAGATACAAATGAGAATTCTTGTGATCCATCATATTAGCTGCCCAGCTTGGGAACCTATTCATACTGAGGCCTGAACCTGAGTTCCCCCTAAGGCTGGCCCAATCCTTTTCCCGCCTCCACCTTGCTCCCAACCTTCTTTGGCGTATTAGGGCATGTTTGTATGTAATGGCCTGGTTGACCACAGTACAAACACAAGTTATTAACCTTGCGCTGCTCCTTCTCCAGCTGCAACCACTGGCACATATTATCCCCAAACCCAAAGGCTTCCAGCACCCTAAATAGCCAGTCCCAATCCAAAGAGTCAAAGATCTTCATGGCATCAAATGAAGCCAGGTTCATGTCCTCCCTAGAATCTTTCATCTGGTCCATCACATGATGCAGGCGGCATAAGTTCATCGTAGTATTACGTCCCCCTATAAATCTTCACTGGTCAGAATATATCAACACCGGGGATACCCCGGACAGTCTGGTAGCCAGAATCTTGCCCAGGATTTTTGTGTTTTAATACTGAAATTGGGTGGTAGGATGCGCAGTCCAGGAGGTCTTTCCGTTCTTTCAGCAGGACCGTTATCACCGCATCGAAACATGGAGGATCCCTGATTCAAAAGCTTCATCATACACTTTCTTAAGTCAGGAGACCAGGTGATCCTTGTATTTGCAGTAAAACTAAACCGGGAAACCATCGCTGCCAGGGGACCTACCCTTCCGCATGTATCGTAGTGCCCCGCTTATATCTGATTCCTCAATGGGTTCCTCTAGTCCCTCTCTAAGGCCGCTCGCCAGGATCGGTAGCTGGATCAAGTCCAACAGTTCATCTCCTTCTTCAGCCAAGTACATGCCCTCACTTGTGTATAGGAATTGGTAGAAACACTGAAAGACCTCATTAATCCCCTCCTGAGTGGTGACGAGGTCCCTTGACTCCCGCCTGATCTGCATTATCCTATGTTGAGGTTGCTCTCTACCAATCAGCCAGGCCAGCAGTCGCCCGCCTTGTTCGTTCCCCATGAATCCATAAATCCTGCCTGCTCCTATCAAACTATGATAGTGAATCCTGTGCCTTGCGATGGGAGACCAGGGTCCTTGCCAGTTCTTCTCCCGTCCCCAGTCCCTCTGCTATACCCTGTTCTAAACTGGAAACCACCAGCTCCAATTTTTGAATTCTCCTGTAACATCCTCCTTACTGCCATCATTTTGGATATGCAGACCCCCCTGATTATTGTCTTAAAAGCCTCCCACATGATCCCCACTCCCTCCACGAGCCCCTCGTTAATATCAAAAGAACTGCACTATTTCCTCCAGCAGTGTCTCCCCAAACGCCACATCCTCCAGGGCCGTAACTGATAGGCACCACGACTGTACCAACGATCTCCGCCGCCCTCCCTCCAAGTGGGTCACCAGGGGCGAGTGATCTAAGATGACCCTTCCCAGGTATTCCGTATTACCAAACATGTGAAAATGTTCTGCTCCCACAAAAATATAATCCAGGCGAGAATGAGACCTGTGCACCCCCAACAAATAAGAGTAGCCTTGTTCTTGCCAATGCAATTCAGGCCACAATTCCAACTATCTTCTGCAAGGACGATGCTGCCTGTTATTTCAATAGGCCTGTTCCCCCCGTACTGTCCAATTCTGGATCCAACAGACAATTAAAGTCCCCTCCACATAGGAACAGCCCTTCCCAGTGCCACGCTACCCCACCAGTCGCAGCACTGATGGGAAGTACTCCTTATCATCTACATTGCGTGCATAAGAATTGACCGCACAGAGATTCTTTCCCTCCAATGTACCCAGGAGCACCACCGTTCTCCCCGACATCATCGGTCAGAACCTTATTCACCTGGATAGGTAACCCCGCCGCCACCCATATCAAGGCCCCTCTTACATACTACGAATAGGTTGTTTCCACCACCGTCCCCCCACCACCTCTTAAGCAAGTCCAAGTCCTTCCGTAGCATGTGGGTTTCCTGTAACAGGGAGAGCTGCACCCCAATGCTGCTTCAGAAACCCCCACCTGCTGGCATCTCAATCTTTTGCCCAGCCCCTGCACATTCCAAGCCCCAATTGTCAGACAATCCCCCCATTCTTTGTGTAACATCCAGCACCACCTTGAATGCCTCCCCCTTGCTTTGCACACACATTGCATTGAAGAAACCATCTCAGTCTGTACTGTCAATCCAACTACTAACCTCATCCAACCAAGCAAACATACCCCAACTATCTGCTCAACCAATCCCCCCAAAGTTAACCCCTGAACTCCCCCTTCTCTCTCCCACAACTGCCAACAACTCCTACCATTCCACCCATCCCCTTTTCCCCGCCCACCATTTATATTTTTATTTACTGTGTTTATATAGCGCTTTAATCCAAAGCGCTTTACATTATAACGACCAATTCAAGTTTCTGACTCCTGTCTTAAGGATAAAAAATGGTGTATGAGTATACAAAATGCCCTGGCCAACAAGATAACAACTCTCCAGGTGAAGATTAACAATAAAAAAGACCCCCTCATTGTCTCCAAGACTGGCACAAATGCTACTATCTCCAAGACTGGTACGAACGCCACACCAGTACTTCAGACCACCCCGACTCCACCCACACCACGACCCCCTGTTTCCAGTCGAAAAAGTTATCCTTACCCTCAAACCCTCAAACCGTCCAATTGTCATGTCGACCCATGTCCAGCTCAAATCATAAAAGATGCTGCCCGTGAACTTTCCCCTTTTATCACAAAACTCATAAATGCTTCCTTCACATCAGGCACTATACCTAACAACCTGAAACACTCCTGGGTCCTCGCCCTCCTCAAAAAACAAACTCTCGACCCATCCATCCCCACTAACTACCGCCCCATAACCACACTGCCATTCCTACTTAAAATCTTGGATAAAATAGCATATCAACAAATCCAGCATCACCTGGAACAAAACCATCTGCTAGGAGTTCGACAGTCTGGCTTCAGACCGTAACACGGTATTGAGACTGCGCCCATAGACCTCAAAGCACAAATAGACGCACTGAGAGACGAAGGTAAGACGGCACTCCTGCTACTCCTTGATCTCTCAGCCGCGTTTGATTTGTTAGACCACGCGATACTTTGCAACCACTTGGACTCCGCGGCCCGCTTCTCTCAGGAGGCAGTCGCTTGGATCCAGTCCTTCCTTGATAACAGGACAATGCAAGTTTTCTGTCCTCTAGCAGCGCGGACCCCGCACCCATATCTTGCGGTGTACCGCAGGGCTCCTGCGTATCTCCTACTCTGTACAACATCTTCACAAAGCCCCTTTTCGATGATCTAGATGGTCTAGGTATCATCTACACAAATTATGCTGATGATACACAGATCCTCATCCCGTTGACGGGAGATTAGGACAAGGATTTGGCCTTTGTGAACAGAGTATACCTCATCATCCAGGCATGGATGGCATCCCACGGTCTATGCTTGAATGATGACAAAACATCAAAAAACTAGGTCCGAACTACTCAAAATTGACAACAACAACATTACTGTGGCTAAGGTAGTCAAAACCCTCAGCTTCTACATAGACTCCACGCTCACCTTTGGTAAACAAGTAAATGTTATGGCCTCAGCCACCTCCTATACCTGCAGGCTAATCAGAGCAGCCAAGCCTTTCCTCTCACCCAACAACTGCATTACTTTAGCGAGAGCCCTAATCTTACCCAAATTGGACTATTGCAATGCCCTCTATATAGGCATCAACAAATACATTACGTCCAAAATTCAGGCCCTTCAAAACAATGCCTTAAGAGCTGCCCTAAGCTTCCCCAAAACTGCCCATAAATCTGACCTCAGGAGATCCGTCAATTGGTTTTCTACGAAAGACAAGATCCTCCTTAAAACTGCATCTCTGACACATAAATGTCTTAACCAATCAGCCCCACAATACCTCACAGCTAGATTCACTAGACAAACAGCCACTCGCCCCCTAAGAAAAGACAACTCCATCTTTCTATTAGTACCCAGATTTAAGTGTACTAAATCCGGTGGCAGTAGCTTCCCTGTTAAAGCAGCACAATACTAGAACTCTCTCCCCCCTGCCTTAAGGGAAGATCTACCCTACCTACAATTTAGATCTAGTCTCATTCACTGGCTAAAGGAACACGACATCTGACCTTACTTCACTTGCAACCTCCTAGCATTTATGGTATATATGTGACCATCACTGCTTTTGTTATATATATATATGTGTCTCACAGTTATTCTTTGTATTATTGTATATACCTATCCGCATTGCCTGTTGTTCATGCATATAGCATTGTAACCATAGCTGTACTTTTTCCTGTTTACTATGTAACATAAGCTTAACAACCTTCTTTATGCCTTCGCGCCCTAATACCCCTGGTGCACAATATAAATAATAAAACAAACAAACAAACAAACAAAATACATAGAAATTTGTAACACTAGAAGCAATTTACAATCATGAATCAAACCAATAAAACAGTAAGTAGAGCAATTAATCTGTGAGGGAAGAGGAAAGGGGTGAGGAAGGGAAGGAGAAGGGAAACAGAAAAGGTATAAGGGTGAAGATGCAAGGAAGGTAAGGGGAAGTGGTGCGGGTAGGGAGAGGTACATAGGGAAGGAAAGAGAATGAGAGGTGGGAAAGGTATCAGGGTGGGGAATGGAGAAGGAGAGATTTCAGGGAAGCATGAAAGGAGGAAAAGGTAGGTATAGAACGAATTGAGAGATGTAGGGAGTTCCAGTGCAGGAGGGCTAAGAGCTGAAAGGAGCGGAAAGGGGAGGAGGCACATGGAGAAATAGGGACGGTGAGAAGGAAGAGAACAGCAGAACGAAGGGAGCGGAAAGGAGTGTAGAAAGAGAGGAGAGAGGAGAGATAAGGGGGAGCAAGGTCATGGAGGGATTTAAAGACTAGACAGAGGAAATTAAATTTAAGTTGGAGTGAAAGGGAAGCCAACCAAGGTATGAAAGCGAGGAAGAAATTGAGTCATGAGGGGCAAGGAGACAGAGGGTACGGATGGCTGAGTGGTAGATGGATTTGAGGGGGGCAAGATAAGAAGCAGGTAGTCCAAAGAGTAAAGAGGAGCAATAGGAGATGCGAGAGAAGATAAGGAAGGAGATTAAAAGTTTAGTGGCATGTCACCTCACCCCCCTCCATCCATCCCAAATTTCCCCAAACGTGGCCGCAGCCAACACCCCCCCCACAGCCTCCCACCCTCCATCTCTCCCCCCCAAAAAGAATAAACCCATCCTTCCTCCTGCAATACACTTGACCCACAAGACAGTCCCTTCACGTCATTCCTTCCTCCCACGAATGTACTACGGTAGATCTGGGGGTACTCTCCTCCTCACCCCTGTTCCACCCGTTACCATAATTATCTCACACTCCTACCACCACAATCTCGTCACCCGGGTTGCAATCCCTGTACGGGTGATTGCAGATTCGTCTCAGTCCCACCTCACCCCCAACCAAGGTCAGTCCACCTCCTCTCCCTGTGGACCGGGGCGCTGTGTCGTTGAGTCCAGCCAGTTCCACACTTCCTGCAGTGTCGTAAACAACCAAGACCTGCCGTCTGCAATGACCTTTAGCTTGGCGAGGAAAAACATCATGTGCTTAATATTTCATTCTCTATGGTGCTGTTGCACTGCGTCTTAGGTTCTCTGCTGCCGATGCACCGCCAATGTGAAATCTGGGAAAATGCGCAGTTTCGTATTGCCCACCACATAATAGCCGACTTTTCGGGACTCCTGCAGGATAGCATCTCTGTCCCTAAAGTTCAAGATCTTGGCCACTATCACTCTTGGTTGTCCCCCAGGCGACGGGGCTCTGCCTGGCACCCTGTGTGCCCTCTCCACTGTTACGAATTTTGAGAGCCCTTTCACATGCAAGGTCTCCAGGATAAGATGTTCCACAAAGAGTTCCACACTGGGTCTTTCCTCCCTTTTGGGGACCCCCACCAGGCAAATATGGCAGCATCTGGAGCAGCCTTCTGCATCCTGTGCTCTTGACTCCAGCGCCCCAGTAGCTCCCACCAGGCCTGCCACTTGGTTCTTGAGGTGTGTGAGAAACCTGAAGGTGTCTCACCCGCTGGTTCCCAAGGATCTTTCATCCAGGTGGCCAGGACACAGCCATCGCTTTTGGATCCAGTTCCTGGGGGTGGACCAGTCCAGGAGGATCACGTGAATGTGGAAGTGGGACACTGGATGGTGAGACACAGTATCCCCTTCCCTGTAATACCTTTTCCCCATCCTACCAGGTAGGATACCTAGGAACTGAACCCCCCCACCTTTCCCGACATGAACACTTTCTCACGGACAGCTTACCATGAGTGACAACCGACTATCACCAGAGCCGTATGCCTGACATGTCCCAATACAATAGTCATGCAAGGTCAGGCAATTACAGATCAGTACACACACACCTGATTTCCATCACACTTCCCCAAACGGATAAAAGGCGGAGCACGAAAGCACACTGTGAGCGAAGCAATGCACACAAGAAAACAGCAGTGCCAAGATGGCAGTTTAATACGTGGACAAAAACGGCGAGACCAAAGAGGGTTGCAACGAGGGAAGTGCCCTCGACCTTTAAAGACTGTTACTTCCGTGAACCTTGGAAAGTAAGAAACATAAGAACAGGAACTATAACTGATCGAACCTGCACAGTGTGTCGGAGGTACCCGGGGTTCTCCTGCCTCGATAACCAAGGCGGGGAGGAGCGATTGACACTGTGGTACTTGGCTCCTACAACAAAGCAGTGTCAGTAAAGACAGCACAGCCAGTGAGTCAGAGAGACTGATATGATATGATATGATATGGCATTTATAACACACCTATACAGAAATGTTTCAAGGCGTGACGTGGCAAAGGAGTGGGAACAGAGGGAAGACAGAGATAACGATCTAACTAATCCAGATGACATTGAGATAGCGCAAGTACAGGGGAAGGTGGAAGGGGAAAGGAGGGGGGAGAAGGGGGCAGTGCAGTACATGGGAACAACAGTAAATAAATAGAATAAATAAAGCAATAAATAAAAGTGCGGCCAGTAGTGGCAAGTGCAAGGGTAAGTGCAGACATCAGGTGTCAAGTGCTGGTAGGGGCTGAAGGGATACAGAAAAACAGTCCCCAAGTACGGGGGATACCAGGAAGGCAGTGCAGGGATGCAACTGGCGGGTGAGGGGACCTGGGCCCGAGATCAGAGGGTAACCAGGTGACCAGTGCAGATTCAGCCACGAGTTCAGCAGGGGAAAGGAGGAGAGAAAGCAGAAGCAAAGAGGTGTTTCCGGAAACAGAGATGGTTCTCAATTTTCAGGGAGGCTGCTCCAGAGGGAGGCCTCAGCCGAAGAAAGAGATCTACCTCCAACTCGTTGCTTGAAGAAGCAACTGACCCTGAGGGAGTTGGAGGCGGATGAGCGAAGAACTCAAGAAGGAAGATATTTAGGAAGAGAGAGTTGAAGGTATTGAGGCCCCCAGCCCCAGAAGGACTTGTGGACAATGCAGAGAGTTTTGAACGTAATCCTCACAGCCACTGGGAGCCAGTGCAGAGATTTCAGTTTGTTTGTTTGTTTATTTATTTATAATGCGCTCCATACCCAGAGGCAGCAGGGCGCAACAGAAAAGAGAATGCGAAGCTTACAATGTTACAAAAATGAACAGTTTTGCAGGATAATATACATGCGCAGATATTACAGAGATATACAATATACAATAACTAATACAGTGAACTATATATACAGCAAAAATATATGTGTGACAATAACTAATACAGTGAAATATATATACAGCAAAAATATATGTGTGTCATTATGTACAGATGTGAGAGGTAGGATTATTATGTATGGATGTAGTATAAAGTACAGTAGTTGTTCAGTGTCATATGCTTAAGTAGGAAGGCTAGGGGTTGTTGGAGTTCAGGTGTTTGATGAAGTTCCTTCTGAAGTGTAGATAGGGTTGGTCTAATCTCAAGTTATGTGGTAAGGAGTTCCAAAGGGTAGCGGCTTTCACAGGGAAGCTATTGCCTCCAATGGTAGAGAGTTTAAATCTTGGAATTATCAGGCAGTCAGAATTAACGGTTCTAGTCTGTCTGATTGGATGACTTTCTCTTTAATTTGTCCATCAGATAGCTAGGGGCAGCATTATTGAGGGCTTTGTGGGTTAGGGAGACCATTTTTAGTTGGATTTTGTGGTCGGTGGAAAGCCATTTGTGTTGGCGTCTAATCACAGAGATGTGTTCTCTTTTATTTATGCCAAGTGCAGCTCTTAAGGCATTGTTTTGTAGGATTTGCAGCCTTTGGGTAATGGTTTTGTTAGCGCCGCTATAGAGAGCATTGCAGTAATCGAGTCTGGAGAGTATGAGGGCTCTTGCCAGGATCAGGCAACTATCATTGGATAGGAATGGTCTGCCTGCTCTGATTAGTTTGCAAGTATACGCGGTAGTGGATGCTAATGAATTGACCTGTTTAGTGAATGACATGGTGGAATCCAGGTAGAATCTGAGAGTTTTTACCTCTCTTGAAACTTTGATGATGTTGCCGTCTATATTGAACGAGGCGTATTCAAAGCCTAGTTTGTTAATATTGGCATGCGTACCCAAGATGATTACCTCTGTCTTATCATAATTCAGGCATAGGCCATGGGATGCCATCCATGCCTGAATGATGAGATACACCCTGTTCACCAATTCTCTGTCCTTGCTGTGATCCCCTGAAACTGGGAGGAGAATCTGAGTATCATCTGCATAGTTGGTGTAGGTGATACCCAGATGGTCCAAATCGTCGAACGGAGGTTTGGTGAAGATGTTGTATAAGGTTGGGTAGACACATGAGCCCTGGGGGACACCACATGTGATGGGTGAGGGGTCTGCTGCTGCTGAGGGTGAGAAGACTCTCATCGTTCTCTCGCTCAGGAAGGATTCGATCCATCTGATGGCTTCAGTGGAGAAATGGGCTGCTGAATCCAAATGTCTGCATAGGACCTTGTGGTCCACAAGGTCAAATGCTGCAGAGAGGTCGAGTAGGAGGAGGAGTGCTGTCTTTCCCTTATCCCTCAACTCATCTATTTGGGTCTTTAGATCGATAAGGGCTGTTTCCGTACCGTGTAGTGGGCGGAAGCCCGGTTGTCTGGAGCCTAGTAATTTGTGAAGTTCCAGGTATTTTTGAATCTGGACGTATGCCATTTTGTCCAAGATCTTCAATAGAAAAGGTACTGTGGTGATGGGTCGGTAGTTGGTGGGGATGAGAGGGTCTAATGTCTGCTTCTTGAGGAGGGGGAGCACCCAGCTTGTTTTAAGTTTGAGGGGATTTTGCCTGAGGAAAAGGATGCGTTTATAAGTTTTGCGATAAATGGTGCTAAGTCTCTCACTGCATCTTTAATTATGGGTGCAGGGCAGATGTCACCTTTACAGTTAGAAGGTTTGAGTGAGAGTATGATTTTCTCAACTTCCAGGGTGGTATTTTTAGTGAAGGAGAATTTATTGGTATGTACGCTAGGTATAGCGTTAGGCAGAGGTTTAGGTAGGCTAGGAAGGTTTAAGGAGACTTTTTTTAGTTGGATTTTGTTTTGTAAGGTATTTATTTTGTTTGCTAGTGCCTGTTGGATATCTGCACACGAAGTTTGATCCTTAGTGCAAGTATCAGGTGTGTCAATGGGTGACTCAAGTTCCTTCAATATGGAGAAGAGTTCCTTCATTCTTGAGTTGGACTTGGCAATACGGTCATTGTAGGAGTTCCGCTTTGCTAGGCAGATTTCATTTTTGTACTGCCATGAGATGGTGGTAAGAATGGCTTTCTTTTTCATCTTCTCATTAGATGGGCATAATTTCCAGGCGGATTCACAGTTTCTCTTTTTTAGGCAGAGGGCCTTAAGTTAAGGTGTAAACCATTTGTTTAGGTCGGTGTTGGGCTTACTGGTGCAAAGTTTTAGTGGAGCTATTTTGTCCATAGTGTCCATCATGATTTAGTTGTATTCTTGAACAACAGTGTTAGGGTCTAGATTGTCTGGCAATGCGTTTAAAGTTGGGAGGATAGCTGGAATAATTTTTTCCACTGTAATGTTTTTCCTATTTCTTGTTAGGCAAGGTGGTGCTAGTGGCATAGCTATAGTAGGTGGTCTAGAGGTCAGTAGATTAAAGGAGATCAAAGAGTGGTCAGTCCAAGGTAAAGGTGCGATGGATGAGATGACCGCCGAGCAGTTAGCATCAGCAACCCAATCTAAGGCTCTTCCCTTCAAGTGGGTAGGAGAATTAACTTTTTGGGATAGTCCAAGTGAGGTGATAGTGTTAGCTATGGTTAATGCATGTCAGTCTGCAAGGTCGTTAGGACCTAAGTTAAAATCACCTAGAAGCAGCACTTGTCCTGGAGAGATATGATCCCTGGGCTTAAGGTCAAGGACAAGTCTCGCAGTCCTGTTCTGGATGAGTTGCAGAGGGTCGGAGAGTTGAAGCAGGCAGATTTAGAAAGAGGCTGTTGCAGTAGTCCAGCCTAGAGAGAACCAGAGTTCTGGAGACAGTGAGCTTCTGGGGGAAGGAGAGGAAAAGAAGAATACCTCTGAGGAGGTGCAGCTGGTAGTGTGACTTCTTAGAGGCGTCAGAGATGTGAGGAGAGAAGGAGAGTATGGAGTCGAAGATGACCCAGGGGTTTTTAGCCTCACAGGTGGAAGAGGGCCAAGAGAGGCTGGCCAGAGAGTGACAGGAAAGGAGGAAGCAGTTGTGCAGATGAGGAGAATCTCGGTCTTCCTGGCATTAAGGTAGAGATCATTGGCGGCACACCACTCCTGGATCGCAGACAGTCTGAGATGAACGAAGGAGAAGAATTGGCAGATTGTAGCCTGAAAATGAGTTGCGTGTCATCAGCATAGCACTGAAAGTTGGGGCAGAGAGCAGCAATGCGGTGGGCAAGAAGTGCCAGGTATTGGTTGAACAGCCAGGGAGAGAGGTTAGACTCCTGGGGATCACCACAGGTAGAGATAGAGATAGAGGAGAGGAAGGACCCAAGTTGGACCTCGGAAGGTTGATCAGAGAGGAAAGAGGTCAGCCACGCCAGGGCCTGATCAGTGATACCCAGGTTATCACTGAGACGGTTGAGCCGGATGGAATGGTTGACTGTGTCAAAGGCAGAAGAGAGATCAAGTAAGATGAGGACACAGGGAGAGTTGGAATCGAGGTTGGAGAGCAGGTCTTCACGGATGTTCAGTAGAGCAGTTTCCGTGCTTCTGGCAGCTCTGAAGCCGGACTGATGGTCATGGGGACAACCAACAGATTCAGTGTGAAGGTTAAGCAGGGAGATGGCCAGCTTTTCCAGAAGTTTGCCCAGGAAAGGAGTGATGGAGATTGGGTGATATTTAGCCGGGCAGGAGGGGTCGGCTGTGGGTTTCTTAAGAAGAGGGTGCACACGGGAGTGTTAGGCCGAATTATATGCAGTTCCCTTTGGGAAGACCACACACAATTAAGACTACAAGTGACAGTACAATTTCACCTTTGGTACAAGCCTGTACTACACAGTTAAAGTGGTAGCAGTAGCAGAGCAGCCAGACTTATCTCAAGAGTAAGTGAGCAGTATCAAATAGTTACACAAAGGACAGCAATTACTATGATTCAGGCAAACACTGACTCAAGGTTTCTAAGTAAAAGAATATATATTTATTTACTCAACAGTTGTATAACATTTCACTATTATAAGCAAGTAAAAAATCACAATCATAAATACACCACACCACTTCCCTTAGTTCCACAAGTTAAGCTCAGAAATAATGAAGTGGGAGCAAAATGGCACTGTAGCAAATTAAAACGGAGGGAAAGACTAGGTTATTAGAAATTAGGTAAACCAATAGGTAAGTACTAAGGGCAATTGAACAAGAGGAACTTCAGTGAGGAGATCAGCTGGAAAAGGCTTTAGGCCAAAGTCAATGGGTCAAAAGTCTTTTGCTCAAAATCACACAGTTCAGGGTAGTTTGCGGTAAAGTTCATGGCACAGATTGCAGACGAGGTTGGTTGGTATAAAAGTTAGTTCAAAGAGAAGAGAAGGGCAAGCCCTCAGATTGGAGAAAGATTTCAAACACTTTCACTGCCGTTGAACGAAACGGACAACCGGATTTGCACAGTACCTTAAAACAGAGAGGGAGCTGTAGCTGAGGCGGACGTTCCTTCAGGCTCACGGTTCCTGAAGCAACTGTCGGGCTGACGCGAAGTAGATAGACTGGAGGGTCCTGCACCACCCAGGGAAGAAACCAGCAGCAGAGTAAAACAACAAATAAAAGGTGCGCTCCTTAAAACCCAAGCAGGGTTCGACCTTCCTGGCTAACCGGCCCACTGTAGCTCTGTATAGCGAATTTGACAAGAGGAGGGGTCCTGGCTTGCAGGTTGGGTGAACTGGTTAGTCCCACCAGCTCAAGGGAAGAAGTTTCGTGGAGGATCTTATCTGTCGTCGGATTCTGGCGATTCGGACCTGCAGCAGGGCTTCACCGGGTGGTTCAGAGGGGTCCTCCTCAGCCAGTTCCTCGTTGCTTCTTTTGTTCCAGTGGCGACTCTGCCTTTCCAGTCCAAGAGACCTGCTTTTTATGCAGTTTTCCCCCATTCATACATTCTGGCTGTCAATCACACAGCAGGGTGGCTGTCCTGGCAAGGACAGTCCCCTCAGCCAATCAAACAGGAGTGCGACTTGGGTTACCAAGGGAACCCATGGCAGGGGTCCGAAGACCCCTCCCTCACATCCTGCCTACCTAGACTTTCAGGTGCTTTAAGGAGGGCTTCTGAGCAGAAGCCCGCAAAAAGACAGCGAACAAATGAATCATCCCCATTTAGGCACGCAGAGAAAAACACGAGAAAGTCTTTAACAAAAAGAAATGGCAACTAAACTCAACTGGAGCCAAAATAAAATGTATTTGCTCAAGCGGGTTTATGTTTGAGGCTAATATAATAGCCTAAAACATTACCACGTTTATATAAGAAAATCGCGGTAGAAAAGTTAGGGTAGATACCACTGCCACCAGCCAAGTCTTGATGTAAAGGGAGCAAAACAAGGCTCCAAGTGGCACAGACAAAAAGGGATAGAAATTCACCTTTCCCAGTACTCCATGTTAGATGGGGTGTACTGGGTGTGTGGTTTAAAGTGACTAAAGTAAAGTTAATGGCAACTTTACCTTTTCTCGGGGACAGTAGTCAGCCCCAGAAAAGGTGAGTCAATGGGAAGTCTAAAAGACAACCCTGTGTTACTGCACTGAAGGTGTTGTGTAACACACATGAAAAGTATGAGGCCATGGAGTAGGTGAGGCTTCAGTGCTGAAGATCACACAAAAAGTGAAAACACACACAGCAAAACACATGTAAGAGTGGGGAAAAAAGGCTCACACTCTTTCCAGGTGAAATAAATAAATCCTAGAAATCCAGCAAAGCTGCTGAGGGACTCATTAGGTAAGGGAAATCAGCCATATATGAGAATTCTCCCTAACAGGGAGTGCTTCAGGGGGGAAGGGAAGACACCAGTGGGAAAGGAGTGATTGCAGAAGTCAGCCAGAGCAGGGGCCGAGGTGTCAATGTGGTCCTTGATAGTTTTGGAGGAACAGGGGTGTACCTGTTTTGACAAGACCATCATAGATCAGACTTGTCGAAACCTCGTCTGGAGAGAACAAGGCAAATGCAGAGAAGGAGGGAGGAAAGGTGGCCGAAGAAGGGCCAGAGGAAGAGCAGGGAGTAGAGGGGGCAGAGGAAGAGGCAGAGAGAGAGGACAGGATGTCGTGAGTTTTAGAGATGAAAAGAGAAGCCAGGGCCATGCAGAGGACCTGGAAGGGCACAGCAGAGGTAGAGACTGCAGCAGGATTGGCCAGCTCCTTGCAGATTTTAAAGAGTTTGGCTGAGTTGTTAGATGCCACAGAGATGCAGACTTGGATGTGGGCTCTCTTCTTGGTGCGGACAGAGAGCCGGTATTGCCTTTGGAGCAGGTGGCAGGTCAGTTTGTCAGAGAATGTACCCGAAACACGCCATTTCCTCTCCGCCACCCTACACTTTTAAGGGTGACGAGGTCTGAGTCGTACCAGGAGTTACACTTGTCTTTGGGCTTCAAGCAAATCCTCATGACACGGGCAAGAACATCGAGAGTATCAGATATAGCAGAGTGGAGCATGGAGAGGGCTGTATCAGGGTGTGAGTCAGCCAAAGGGGCAGTGGGTGGTGAGAAAGTGGCAAGCGAAAGCCTCAACTGACACACGCTTCATGGTTCGGATAACCGAGAAGGTAAGTGGCAGTGCTGGAGTTGGCTTGGCCTGAGTGGTGGAGAGAGTGAGCAGGGAGGAAAGGAGAAAGTGATCACTTCAGGAGAGAGGAGTAGTGAGAGGGATGGAAGGGAGAAGGTCTGTAGAGATCAAAACATCTAGACTGTGCCCTGCACAGTGAGTCAGGCCAGATGGGAGAATAGAAAGAGAGAGAGAGTCGCAGGACAGGAAGCATCCAGGTGGATGTTAAAGTCTTCAAGAAGGAGGAGTTGAGTGGTCGAGGCCAGGAGGGAAGAGGAGAGGTCCGCCCACTCAGAGAGGAAGGAGGAGATCTGACCAGGTGGCCGATAGATGGTAGCCACAATAAGGGAGTGGCTGAGAGAGAGAGAGAGCCTGCAGGCGAGTCATTCGAAAGAGGAGTAGGCCTGGATAGGAATGACAGAGGCAGGAATCCACTCGGGAAGATCAGGGCTACACCCTCTCCGGAACGGTTGGACCTGGGTGCAGAGAGGATCTTGTAGCCGTCTTGGGTGGAGAGTGTCAAAGCTTGCAACAGAACTGGCAGCGAACCATGTCTCGGTGAGACCGAGGACATCGAGGTCAAGTTCTTCCAGGCGGCTGCAGATATCAGAGGAGTCAGAGAAGTGTTTGACGGCTGAGCAAGAGTTAAGATTGGCAATATGGAGAAGGTTGTCGTCCTTGAAAAGACTTCTGGGGAGAGGTACAAATCAGAGGTACGCCCCTGCAGAGGTGTGGAAGAAGCCTGAGGGGAGGCAGAAGAGGAGGGAGGAGAGGGCACGGTATCCATGGATGAGACAACAGGGGGAGGCAAGCAAGCCATGGAGGGAAGAGAGGGGACAGCAGGAGAAGGAAGGAAATTGATGAGGCCCGGGAAGTCTCTATCAAAGAGGAGAAGGTTGGCCTGAGGGCCTTGGACCAAGACAGTGCCATTCAGGTAAACATTTATGATGACCTTAGAGGAGTCAAAGGAGGCCAGGAGGGCCTCCCACCAGATGCCACCATTAATGGGAGAGGAAGAGAGAGGAGAAAGCACAGAGACCATATGAAGAGTCCAGCCATTCCTTTGGTACCACACCAGCCTCTGTTTTCAACCAAGGTTGCAAGCAGCAACATTGTATGAAGATATCTAAAGATAACAGTGTGTGAGATGCATGTGATGAGCCATGCAAATATAATTGGAAACCAGAGGAATGACTGAACTTTGGGAGGCTAAGAAAAGATACTGCAGACAGAGTGGTCCGGTGCCCGGTGAGTGCTCATTTGAAAGTCTCTGTTATGTATCCAACTGATGCTAAGTTTAAGAAAAGGGAATCTTTAGATCGAAGTGGTCCTGCAGGGAGGGTAATTGGGTAAAAGAAAGAGGATCTGAGCCCGGCTGAGAGGGATCTGGGGTGTACCGTAAGTCACCCGAGAAAGAGCATTCTCTGAACATTGTAATAAGGGGATCTGAGCCTGGAAGAGGGGGATGCAACGTTCAACTTTTGTTTTTAAAAGGGATATGAGCCCGGCTGAAGGGGATCCAGGGTGAACACCCAAATTGAATACTTGTAAAAGGAAAGGAACTTTTGCATCTTGTTTTTGTACATCCGGCCCTCTGAATCAAGAGACTTTTAAGAAGTAAAGAGACTTGGACACAGAAGGTCATGATGCTGGTAACTGTATCCTCGTGCCACAGAAGCTAGAGTGTGTGCTTTGCTCAACTGATCCACCTTGCCTCGTGCTGAAAACATGGGGAAGGGAGGCCCACGGGCCAAACATCCTGACATATAATTTTGTGAACACTTCTTTCTTTTTTGTGAACAAAACACCACCCTATTTGTAAATTAGTGGTAAGGATTGGCAATAGGTTTTTTAGTATAGGCCCTTTTACTTTGACAAGACTCCACTAGTCTATTATTTGATGGTCGTAGCTTGCTCCCATCTTTAGATTTAGGTTTAGATAGACGTTTATCACACCCTTGTGAAAGTTCAATAAACACCCTTGAACCGTGGTCACTTGTGTCTGTGTTGCTGTTGATACCATGCCTTCCTTACATGTGGTGTCAGAAGTGGGATGTGATTCAATTGATAAAAATTGAAAATCCATGCTGAAAATTGTCTCACCACCAGAAAGGGAAAATAGAATCGTTGAACTCCTTGACTCTAACAGTGTATCCACTCTAAAAGTGGATTTCTTCTCTCAACTATGTATTCTGACTGGTCGACAAGACCTATTTTTAAAAACTCAAGTACTATTAGATACCTTCCCACTCCCTCATTATAATATCCAACAGTGGGATTGAAAAATACTGAAAATCTAGCCAGCCTTTACCTTCATTAGACCTAGTGCCCTAAATGCCCCTGCTCCTCAACCTTTTATTTTTGGTATCCCATTACCATCAGTTCGGGGCCATCAGGGTTAGAGACCAACCTACCAAATTCGTTCCCTTCAACGGAATCACACTCAGAAGGATCAGACGACTTTGAAACTTTATCCGAAGGAGTCAAAACCTGTTTTTTGCCGATTCAGAAAAAAACACAGATGGAACCCTTACCTCACTGGAAGAAATGGCAGACTTAGCAAACTGTCATAGCCCAGTTGGTGGCCCATCAAGTGCAGTCCGAAGCTAGGTGTGAAGGGGTTAACCAGGAGAAGGTGAGCCCTGAGGGGAAAGGTGGCAACACAGAGCATCATGGCAGGGAAAGGGTGCAAGGATTACTGCAGAAAGAGGGACAATGGGGAAGAAAAATGGATGCTGCCATGAATCGGGAAGAGCAACTCGAGGCTAATGTGCTTTCCTCTAATGATGTTCTTGTCGTTGACGGGGAGCGTGTGTAGCGGGGGAAGTCAAGTATGAATGGGCATACTGAGGCCCATGTTGCATGAAAATAACCACGTGTGGTGAACGAGAAAAATAAAGAAAGAGAAGTTTGTTTTCGTTGTGTCAGCCACGTTGGGCTGATGAGGGAGAAGTGCCTGCCTCGAGCAGCGCCGTTGTCGGAGGGATGCTGCTGAAGAGATTGTTTACATTTGTTGTCACTGGAGATCGGGGTGATATTGACTAGGCTCGCGTTTGGAGCCTGGACTGTGTCAGAAAGAGAGATGGATTCATTTCAAACCCGACCGCCGTTGAAGTGGAGCAGCTGGGAGGCTCTCTCTCTCTCTCATGTGCCGTGTGAAAGTGTTTCGAGTTACCCGGAGTGAAATTGACACACACGAGCAGAGTGAAAGAGAGAGACGACTCGCAGACAGTGAGGAAAGGATTCATACATCGCAGCTATGCTGGAGGGAAGCGGTAACGGACCACTTCTAGTGAAATTGACTTTAAAGAGGAATTTTACTTACAAAGTAAGCGTTGCCATAAACGGTGCTGACATCTCACATTATGTTAATTCCTTAACATTATGAGGGACGTTTTCACTGAGAGGATTACCATATACAGGTATCTCCTAACTGGAAGCATATATAGCCTGCAATAACAACGTAAAGGCAACAATTATCTTCCCTTCATTCCTGGGGAAGAATAAGGCCTGTGGGGATCTGATAAAAGAACCAGGCCACAAGCTTCACCTTAAGAGGAACCAAGGACAGATCTGAAGTCAGCACCAGTGGGACGCTTAATAGAGAAGTGAGCCGCCAAAGAACTGAGAAGAAAAAAATACCCCAGTGTTATTATCCACTACAGTAGAATTGTTTGTTCAACTCAAAATGTTCTGTTGGCTGCACAGTTAAAGAAGAATAAAAGCCCAAGTAAGGAAACAAAACAGTGTGTGTTGTCACTAGGCTTCAAGAAAACTTGACGAAATTGATTGAGTTACAAGCCAGACCCATACTAACCATACCTAGAAGGCGAAGACCTAGGGAAATTCTTTCTGAATTTCGAACGATTAGCCGAACAGTTAGGATGGGAAGAAAACCTTAAAAATATGATATTTGGGGGCTTCTGTTGAAAGATGAACTACAGACCGCCTACCAACTACTCAATCTTGCCCAGGGAGCCACCTCAAAGATGGGCTATTGAAAAGAGTAGGTCAAGCTTGTAATTTCTATCACCAAAAATTGAGTGCCATTAGATTAAATCCTGGGGAAACCCCCATGGAAATGGGTGAATGTACCAAAAACTTCATAGCCCTTTGGATCAATAATAAATCCTTTTTAGAATTAATAGAAATTATTACATTTGAACAATTCACCAATTCCTTACCCCCTTTTTTTTTGCAAAAGGCTGTATTACAATTAAGTAGACCTACCCTAGCCATGGCCATCGAAACGGCACAAAACCACTCAGATGCTCAGATGCAGCCAAACACTTCTGCTCGGTACTCTAAGGAAGGCATGGTATCAAAGTAAGACAGACACAAGTGGTCACCGTTCAAGGGGTGTTTATTAAACTGTAAACTGTAAAGATGGGTGAGATAAGATGGGAGCAAGTTACGACCATCAAATAATAATAATACAGTCCTACTAGTGTCTAGTCAAATAAAAGGGCCTATACGAAAAGGAAAATATCACCAATCCTTACTGCTATGCTACAAAATAGTGAGGGATAATGTTCACAAGAAAAGAAAGAAGTATTCACAAAATGATAAGGCAGGATGTTAGGGCCGGGGTCTCCCTTTCCTGTGTTTTTACCACGGGACAAGGCGGGACGCTGGAGCACAGCACACTCCTGTGCTTCGCTGGTACAAGCTTATAGTTCCCTTTCTCTATATCAGGGCCTTCTGTGCCGAAGTCTCTTCTCATGCAAAGTCTCTTGCTTCAGAGGGCCTGATATGCTAAAACCACAAAACAAAAGGTCCTTCTGTTAAACTTGACATCGGGTGATTACTCTTCACCCTAGGATCCCCATCAGCCAGGCTCCGATCGTTCTTTCAGCGTCAGCCTCCCAAAGCACTTGCCAATTTAAACAGAGGCTTCCGAAGGGCAATCACGTCTCACTGGGTCCCTCTGTTATTTTATGGCAAATGTGTGCTTCACAATATCACAGTTCACACTGCATTCCCCTCAGCGGGCGCAATCGCCAGTTTCACAATTCCCTCGGTTGGGTTCACACTTTCCACTGTTCATAATTCCTAAAACTCATCAGAAAGTGGGGGTTCCTTTCCCCTAGCTTTTTCTTAGCATCCCTCTGTCAGGGTCACATTTGCAACAGTTCACTTTTCAACAAAAAGACACTCTAGACGCCTTAGGTTCTTCATTTTACCTAGGTCTGGGTCTCAGCTGCCAGTCAGACTTTCTCTAAAGCCCCCACTCAGGCTTCGTACAGTTTATTCATCACAATGTATGCACAGGCATCCCTCAGTTGGGGTGACGTCTGCCTCCACAACGTGTCCAAACTTCTACAATGTGTCAAGTTACATAACGATTGCCTTGACCCTTGTATGACCACCTTGACACCTCACGCCGGCTTTCCCTATGGCCTCTTTATACTCGTTGTTTTTACTAGTTCTGGGTAGGAGGCACCAGCCAGAGACCTTCAAATGTGCGCCCACGTGGCCCCAGACCACTCTATCTCTGGTGCCAGCTTCTTTCACAAAGTTCACAGGGGTCTCCCTCTGCCCGGCTCTGACCCTTCTCAAAAAGTTCACAAGGGTCTCCCTCTGCCAGGCTCGGGACCTTCTCACAAGATTCTCAAGGGTCTCCCTCTGCTGGGCTCGGTCCCCTCTCACAAAGTTCACAATCTTCAAAAAGGGTTTTGGGACTTCCAGTCCCAGAATGGACTGTCAAGAGTTTGCTCCCACTTCTCAGTTCCCCAAAATGGCATTTGGCATTGGGAGCTGCTGGAGCTAAAAGGGGATACTGTGGTAGGGTCAGGGTCTCTTTTGCTGACCCTCAGAAGCCTGGGTTCACCTGACTGGCCTAGGGGAGGAGTCTTACTGCGGGTACTGCCATGCGTGTTATAAATGCCATATCATATCATATCAACCGCAGCTGCCCCTGGTCTTGCCTTCTGGAGGTACAGCTCCCTCTCCCCAGTGCAGTCTCTCCTGGACTCATAGAGCCAGTGTGAGGGCGGTTTTCTCCTCCTCCAGGTCTCCCAGGGTCTCTGCAGCTTTTCTGGTCCACTTCTGGCTTTGTGCACCTGCCAGCATCCCCAAATTGCTCAAAGTGTGCTTTCCTGCCCCACCATTTATACTTCCTGGGAGTGGTGATTTGGTTCATGTGTGCCTGGTTGTAAAGGAATGCCTGACTTTGCTTGTCCTTGTTAGTGGGAGAAAATGGTGGTAGTACATAGGAGTCAATGGTCCAGGGATTCCTATGGTTAATCCTCATTCCTCCTTGTTGCTTCCTCTTCTTCGCAGTATTTGAAAGACAGGGTGAATTAAGGAAATTCTGGGAAATGTAGTGAGTTGCAGATTTTGGAAGAACGTCGGCTGGAAAATTATTGAAAGGTTTGTCAACAAGAAAACAGGGATTATGGGGTTTGCAGTGTTCCACTGAAGAGGAGGGGAGGTTATTGTCAGAAGGGGGGAACAGATGTGTTGTTGTGGATAAAGGTGTTTTCTCCTGCCCTTTCTTAAAGTGAAGTACTGGGGTAGGATAGGACTGTGGTGGCAATCTCCCACAAACACAGGGGGTTGTTGGGCAGGGGTGTATCACAGAAAAGGGATACAATGTCTCGCCCGAGGGCATTCCTTCAGTGGTCCCCAAGGGCCCCTTGTCCAGGTGATCCTCCCTCGCTAGTCCGCCCCCAGGGTCGGGATCCAAGCGCGATGGCCACCTGAACAAAGAATCCCTGGGGTCTACCAGTGAAAACACCCTCAGGTTTCTCACAGTACATCGTGCTGAGGAACGGAAAGATTACAAACCTACTCACCGACCCCAACCTCAGGGAGTAGACAAACCCAGAGGGTCATATAAAATCAAGGAGTGGATGCCAAAAGAAACACCAGAAGCCAAAAGTTCTGACCCTAAAAGTAGAGACGAAAGTAAAAGGGAGGAACTTAAAGGAAGCAGACCACGCGCTCTTATCTGCTTTTCATGTAGAGAAAAAGGCATTTGGCCAGGCACTGCCCACAAAAAATGTAAAAGTCGAACCTATGGAAATAGGCTGTTTAAAGGGAGAAGAGTGGGAAGAACCCGAAGAAGATGTAGAGAGCTTCAGCATATGTTTATGTCAGTCCTCTGCTGACTTCCCATATGAAAAGGCTTGGGTGATTGGGAGGCAAGTAATGGAGTTAATTGACTCAAGCAAACTGCTATAAGAGCTTACTTGGTCACAACAACGGACCTCAAGAATGCTACCGTAGTTAGAGTTACCTGTGTACATGGGACAATGAAGTGTACCCTAAAATACCTGCATACATTAACATCAGGGGCGAGTCCTGTTTAATATCTTCAGCCATCATTCCTGGACTCCCAGAGAAAGTCATCTTGGGTTGGGATTTCCCTACATTTTCCACTCTCTTGCAGGAAACTCCACCTCACTATAGAGAATTTTCACCCCAGGACTGCTAACACTCGAATTACTATTCCCAAAACTCTCCAATACGGGACTGGGAAAAGACAGAATCCCATGAACCCCCCAAGATAAAAAGAACCCATAAAATCAGAGTCAACCCCTAGATAACAGTTTTTTGGCTATTCTCGAGAGACCGATAAAACCACATTGCCTCTACCTATACAGTCAAAAATAGATCAGTGGAATATGCAAGAGTCCCTGGATATATCTCGCCCCTGTTCTTTCCCAGGTCTTAAAACAAAAAATAAAGTTCCCAAGTATGGGAACTCCCGTCCTCTGCACACTATAAATGGCTCAATAATGAGTCCTAGTAATTTGAAAAGATGTATTATGTTTAGCTTTCTTATATAAAATCACATTTAGTTAAGAACATCAATTGAATCTATAAAGTTCAGTGCACATCCAAAGAACTGATCCACTAGAATCTCTTTATCATACTTGGTAGTTTTATTTATGGCCCAATGCGTTTCGTGAGAATTCACTTCTTCAGGGGAAAATGAAAAGATTTCAATAACAATATCTAGGAAACATTTTAAATAATACACATTAGTACATGTTTAGAAGACTTTATTTACAGTTTTGTTCAACAAGAAATACTTTTTTAATCATTGCCACAATGATTTGGTGCATCCTGTATACTGAAACAATTAAACAAATGTTCACATTCAAGTATAACTCATTATTTTTGCCAAATTCGAACTAGTACTATGGAAGACATGATGAGTTGACCGTTTAGGCGAACCTAAAGAATAATCTTGGACTCCTATGTGTCATCTGATACATATTCTCAATTCAGAGAAAAGAGTAGAACCCACAGCGGGTGATATCTTAACAATAAGGCTGCCAATCCCTAAGAAATGGAAGATATGAGATATGTTTGTAAATTCAAATAGAATTAGAGAGGAAAAGAAAAAATGGTTGATGAGGACATACCAACAATTGTTGATAAGGTCATATTTTGCCAATGCTGAGGAACGGTTTGGGTCGGAGGAAATAGATCCTTAAAATGGGTATTCAAGGCTTAGAATGTCCGTAGTCAAAACAATATCAACAAAAAAGATTGGGATCCTAAACAAGAATGAAATTCGTATCTTGTGTTTAAAAGGAAAAATGCTAGATAAGCTCTTTGTAATCAAAATAATGTCTTGTTACACTTACTTGGTTCAGACAAGTTTGGTCGTAGTAGTACTGCGCCATCACCAGGAACTGCTTCCCGGTTGATGATGCAGAACAAAATGACTGCCTTAAATACTGAGAACGTGATATCATCACGTAAAAAAGCGTACAACGTTACAGTGTAAACAGTGTGACGTCACTGCGCGCAAGCGTGATGTTACGTGAAATAATGCCGTATTGGGAATTTAAAGAACAGGTTGGTTAAATGTAAATATGTTAGAGCCATGTACTTATACTGAGTACAGGTCCTGAATCTGATTCTTAGTCCGAAAAGTAAAGACATAGATATCAACCGTTATCAGGCATGCAACGTCACAGTGTGTGCACTGTGACGTCACTGCGCGCATGCGCGGCTTTACGTAAAAATGCTGCATTAGTAAATAGGACGGTATTAATAAGTTTTCTTAGATAATATGAGAAATATGTACTAAAACGAAGTACAAATCCTCAATATGGATTTTAAATAGGTAAAACTGGTCGTAAAGTACAAGGTGCAAAAGTGTGGATCATCCCAATAGAAAGAGGGGGGTGTCAGGCGAAAGGGAATGCTCAGTTGTGTGTGTGAGGGAAGACATATTTAAGAAACCCACAACATCGTGAGTAGAGCAAATGGTCACTCTGTTCAGGACAAATTAGTAATCTATCCATCATGAGATGGACATCAATTTCAGAAATTATTAGCAACTAACATCAAATTATTTGAGAATCAAATACTTCAAATGATTACTCTGTTACAATGTGGACCAGTTGGCAACATATTTGATACAAACAAGTCATCACATTTCAGTAATTGTGATAGTAATCTGTCTCCAAGGGAGTTCACATTCTGATTTCGCAATACTAGTATAGAGAATTATACTGTTGCATAAAGTAGACCATGTTCTGACACGTGACAGTTCAAAAATCTTTTGATGATGTTTGCCATTTTCTTCTCTGTGTTTTTTATTATTTTTTTTACGTGTCCACATTCTTACAATAGTGTACTGTGTCGTGTAACTTACTGACTAATTATACCTTAACAAAGAATTAATCTTAATTGGGATAGATACTCTTGTCCAATATTTGGTTCTACAGATAAGGACCCAAATAAAAGTCTTCGTTGAGTCCTAAAGGTGCTAATGAGTCCAATTTATGGATCCAGAGTAGTTCTTTCTGTGAGAGATGTTTTGCTAGATCCCCACCTCTGGGAAGCTGGTTAAAAATTTCCAACACAACCCATCTCAATTGGGAGATATTATGTCTGTTTTCATGGAAGTGTCTGAAGACCAGGGATTTTGTATTGCTAGTTCTGATGTTTGATTTGTGTTCCGTGAGCCTTTCTTTGATTTTCCTTGACGTCTTGCCAACATAATATTTGCCGCAAGGGCATTTCAGGGCATATATCAAATTTTTGCTTTCGCATGTTGCATAGTCTTTAAGTTGAAATTTCTTGCCACTATTAGGGTGACGATTAGGTCTCCATTAAAAATGTTTGAACAATGTTGACAGTTTAGACAAGCGAAGGTCCCATATTTTTGTTTAGATAGAAACTTCTGATGTTGTTTTTTAAGTTTCTCTGCCTTGATCAGTGAGTCTCTGAAATTTCTGCCTCTTTTATAGGCCAACATTGGCGGTTCAGGGAACAATTTGTTGAGATTTGCGTCAGATTTGATAAGGTCCCAGTTATTTTTAATGATCTTCTTTATTTGGTAACTCTGACTAGAGTATTTGAGGGTGTGAATCAATCTGGTATTTTCTTTTTTTTGGTTTTTCTTTTAACAATTCTTCCCTTTCCAATGATCTTGTACGTTCAATGGCAGTATTCATTGTTTTTTCCAGAAAACCTCTTTTCTTAAATCTTTCTTTCATATTTTCCAATTCAATTGCCAATTGTTTCTAGTCTGATGTTATTCTTTTGGCCCAAAAGCATTGGCTGTAGGGTAAGTTCTGTTTGAGGTGAGTAGGATGAAAGCTTGAGAAATGTAAGGTGCTGTTCGCATCTGTGGGTTTCCTGCATATCTCTGTGATGAAAATGTTGTTGACTCTTGAAATGCTGACATCTAAAAAATTGATACCTAGGAACTCAACCCCCCTTTCTTGACACAAGCACTTTCTCATGGACAGCTTACCGTGAGCGACAACAGAATAACACCAGAGCTGTATATCTGATATGTCCCAAAACAATGGTCAGGCAAGGTCAGGCAATTATGGATCATTACACACACCTGACTCTCATCACACATCCCCACGCAGATAAAAGGCGGAGCACGAAAGCCTACTCTGAGCGAGGCAAAGCACACAAGGAAACAGCAGTTCCAAGATGTTAGTTTAATATGAGGAGAAAGATGGTAAGACCAGAGACTGTTACTTTCGTGAACCTTGGAAAGTAAGAAACCTAAGACCAGGAACTAAAGCTGATCAAACCTGCACAGTGTGTCAGAGGTACCCGGGGTTCTGCTGCGTCGATAACCAAGGTGGGGAGGAGCAATTGCCTCTGTGGTACTGCCCTTGGCTCCTACAGCAAAGCAGCGCCAGTAAAGACAGCATAGCCGGTGAGTCGGAGAGTCTGATATCAAACCAGCCTGTGTTTTGAACCAAGGTTGCAAGCAGCAACATTGTATGAAGATATCTAAAGAGAACAGTGTTTGAGACTTATGTGACATGCAATGCAAATATAATTGGAAACCAAAGGAGTGACTGAACTTTGGGAGGCCAAGAAAAGATACTGCGACAGAGTGGCCCGGCGACACGTGAGTGCTCATTTGAAAGTCTCTGTTAGGCATCCAATGGATGCTAAGTATAAGAAAAGCGAATCTTGAGATCGAAGTGGTCCTGCAACGGGTCAAGCTAAACCCTGTGCGCATTTGAAAGTCTTCAATGGTTTAAAGTAAACTGCAATTGGTCTGAGCCCGGCTGAAGGAAGCTAATTGGGTAAGAGAAAGAGGATATGAGCCCGGCTAAGGAGGATCCGGGGTGAACCGTGAGTCACCCCGAGAAAGAATATTCTTTGAACATTGTAATAAGGGGATTTGAGCCTGGAAGAAGGGGATTCAATGTTGAACTTTTGTTTTTGAAAGGAATCTGAGCCTAGCTGAATTGAATACTTGTAAAAGGAAAGGAACTTTTGCATCTTGTTTTTGTACATCAGGCCATCTGAATCAAGAGGCTTTTAAGAAGTAAAGAGACTTAGACACAGAAAGTCCTGATGCTGGTAATGGAACTGTATCCTCGTGCCACAGAAGCCAGAGTGCGTGCTTTGCTCGAGTGATCTGCCTTGCACCGTGCTGAAAATGTGGGGAAGGGAGGCCCACGGCCTGAACATTCTGACATATCATTTTGTGAACACTTCTTTCTTTTATGTGAACACTACCCCACACTTTTTGTAAATTAGTGGTAAGGATTGGCAATAGGTTGTATAGACCCTTTTACTTTGACAATGCTCCACTAGGACTGCATTATTATTATTTGATGGTCGTAGCTTGCTCCCATCCTTAGATTTAGGTTTAGATAGGCGTTTATCACACCCTTGTGAAAGTTCAATAAACACCCTTGAACTGTGGTTACTTGTGTCTGTCTTACTGTTGATACCATGCCTTCCTTACAGGTGTTGTAGATCATCCTCCACTGTGCCCACCTTCTGCTCCACATCTGTGAACCTTTCACACACCTTCCGTAGATCTGCCCTTACCAAGGAAACATCGGGATCCAGGCCCCCCTGCTATCCCACATTGAGCTCCTTCACACCAGTACGTCTCTTGCAGCAGCTGTTGCGGTCCAGGATGCAGGCTGCAGTCCCCAGGCGCTCTCACCTCGCAGGCACTGCCTTCCTGCTCTGCCAAGCCCCGCTCATCCTCCACACGGTCATGGTCCCTGCCGCTCGTCACCACACGTTCTTGCCTGGCGAGGAACTGCCAGATATGCCCGGGAGCATCAGATCGCTTCAGGCCTGCATCCACCCTGGGCCTGCACGATGTAGCTCAAGTGCCTGGCCGAGCATCTTGTAGTTCGCTTCCCCCGCCAGAGAGGAACCACTGCTTTTAAGCTCCTCTCATAGGGCCGGCCACCTCCAATGGTCGTATCGCAGACAGGCGCTCTCCTCACCTGCACCGCAACCGTGGCCCGGGCCAATCGTCACCACCTTACTGCCTCCCAGTACGCTCACTGCTACAGCTCACTGTCAGCAACGAATCACAAAGCTTGTCATAGGAATCTACCAGCAGTGCCGGCGGCCATCTTAACCTCCCAGTTCGCACCTCCGCCTGCAGATCTGGGCCTTCATCACATGGGCACAAGCAGAGCTCGCTGCACCCTGCAAACCCATCCAAGTGTGCCCTTGGGGACCCCAAAGCTGGGGTTCACACTGGGACCACATATTTCAGCAAAAAAGCAGGATTTTACCAGGATATCTACGGGTGGCCCGGGAGCTGCAGAGAACTACATGCTTATGCTCCAGCTGCCGGCCGAGCCCCCTCAGCAGATATTGTCCTTGATAGTTCTGGTAGAACAGGGAGAGACCTGTTTGGATGAGACCTTCATAGAGTGGTCTACTCTAGTGACGCATCCGATGTGATAGGAGAGAAGGAGAAGAGCGAGGAAGTGGGTGGAAAAGGAGCCAAGGGAGGCAGAGGAGGCAGGGGAACAGTGCGAGGAGTGAGGGAAGTGGAGGAAGAGAGAGAAATCAGGATGCTCTGAGTTTTAACAGTGAAGGGGGTGGCCAGTGCAGTGAAGAGGGCCTGGGAAGGAAGAGGTGAAGTAGGGACTGCAGATGGATTGGCTAGTTCCTTGAAGATTTTGAAGAGTTCAGCCACGTTGTTAGAAGCTCCAGAAACGCAGGCCTGGATGTGAGCCCTAACTTCTAGAGAGACGATATTGCCTTTGGAGTAGGCGACGGGCCAGTTTATCAGAGGATGAGCTTGAGGTCTGCCACTTCCGTTCAGCTGCTCTGCACTTGCATTTCAGAGCTGCTAGAACAGTCCTACCAATGGTTACGCTTGGTGACAGGTGTCAGGCGGATCCTTATGACAGGGGCAAGAATGTCAAGTGTTAGTGATAGCAAGTTGACGATTATTGAGAGCAGAATCAGTTGGTGACTCAGCGGGGGGGAAGAGGAGGGATGAAGGTGGCAGCAAATGCAGCAACTGACACTCGGTTCATCGTCCAGATGACCGCGAATGAGGTTAACAGTGCTAGGGAGGCTCGGTCAGGGGGGCGAGAAGTCCTAGGTGGGGGGTGAGGAGAGAGTGGTCAGACCAGGAAAGCGGGGTGGAAAGAGGATCAGAGAGCAGAAGATCTGCATGGATGAATGCATCAAGAGTATGTTCAGCAGAGTGGGTAGGACCCAAAGGGAGAAAAAAGAGGGAGAGAGAGGTGCAGAGGTCACGGAAAAGGAGTGGAAGCCGTGACTGAGGAGTCGAGATAGATGTTGAAGTCACCCAGGAGGAGGCGTTTAGAGGTCGAAGTCAGGAGCCCATTCAGATAGGGAGAAATAGGGCCAGCGGGCCTTTAGATAGTGACAACGGTGAGAGAAGAAGTAGGAGAGACGCCAAGCTTGCCGATCAGCCTTCAGAGGAGGTGTAAGGCTGGGTGGGTATGAGGGAAAAGGGGACCCACTCAGGGAATACCTTTAACAGTATTAAACAGGGACATTTAACAGTGAAGCAAACCAGTAAAATGATTATAAGGAAGGCATGGTATCAACCAGTAAAACAGTAAAACAGACACAAGTGATCACAGTTCAAGGGTGTTTATTGAACTTCAGGGGGTTGGAAAAACACCTGTCTAAACTTAAATTTAAGGATGGGAGCAAGATACGACCATTGAAATAAAGATAACAGAGTCCTAGTAGTGTCAAAATAAAAGGGCCTATGCTAAAAAAACCTATTGCTAATCCCTACTTCTAAACAATAAACAGTGTGGGAAATGATGTAGATAACAAAAGGTGTGTCATGAAAGAATATGTCAGGATGACTAGAAGGTTGGTTCCCCTTCCCCAACGTTTTCACCACCAGACAAGGCGGCACACTTCGGCTTGGTAAACACTTCAGTTCGGCTAAGCACAAGGGCACGGTTCCAGTTCATATATCAGAACTCTGCAACCAAAAGTCTCTTGTTAAATCAAGGAAGGCATCTCCCTTGCAGGACTAAAGTTCAACAAAGATTATTCAAAGTTCCTTTCCTCGGGAGTTTACTTTTTAAAGAACAAAAAGTCTTTGACTTCCACTTTGAGTCCTTCTCGACCGGGCTCAGACTCCTATTTCACTTTACAATTTACCATAGGCCTCTCTCTGTCTGGCTCGGGCCTCTGTATGAGGCACCACTTTCACCTTTCACTTTGAGCCCCCCTACGTTGGGCTCAGACTCCTATTTCTTTCACAGTTCACTGCAAACCGAAGACTTTCGATTGTGCAAAGGATTTGACTTAAACCCCTGCAGGACCACTTCGATTCTCTTCCTCATAAATCTTATTCAAATTTCATAGGTTCTGTTAGCGGGATACATTCTGCTACTTAGTATCGTGTGTTCACTTCTCAAAAATCAGAAAATAATTATCGGCTTTCCCTTTCCATTCACGTCTTTCATCAAACGTCAAGTCTTTCATCAAACGCCTTTTCTGTTCGACTTGCCAGGATACTTTGTTGCCACCCGTAACCTTCGTTCATAGGCAGCCCGGTTTCACACAGTTGCCTTCAACTCACCGGCTGTATACGAGGTTCGGCTCGCAGCTTTGATCGTGGAGTCAATGGCGATACCACGGTGGCTGCACTTCTGCCCCGACTCAACTAGTCAGGCAGAGTATCTCGGACACACATTACAGGATTCTCTGGCCTCAGTTCTCTGCCTCACCCGTGCTGCTTCTGAGTTTACTTGGGATTACTTGTCAAACGGCCCAAGGGCATCACACTCCTTGGTTTCGTTCTGCGACTTTCCATCTGGCTTCCTCGATTCAGCTGCGGTCTGCAAAAGGCTGCTCCTTCATGTGCTCTGTGCCATTACATGCCTGTGCTCCGCCTTTCATCCAGGTGGGGAAGGCAAAGGGGATTCCATGCAATTGCCTGACTTTGCCTGCCCACGGCACCGGGACATATTCAAGTCTGTCTTTCACCAGTGTGTAAAGAGAAAATTTATCTGTTCGTGCAGGGAAGGGGGGGAGTTACAAAGCTCACATACTTGATCAGGAAAGAGGGAGTAAAGGTTTTAAAGGGGTGGGTACCGCATCTCACCATTAGGTGTCCTTAACCCACTCCCCAAGGTGATCCTCCCGCACTGCCCCACCCCCGGAGTCTGGATCTAATAGTGATGGCCTTCCCCCGGCCACCTGGATGACAGATCCCTGAGGACTGGTAAGTGAGACACCTTCTGGTTTCTCACATTATGAACACTAAATATATGTAGCACAACAAACAAACTCAAACCTTCAAGCTGAATACAATTAAGCTACATAATACTACATTAAAATATGAACTACAATTAAACATCATTGAATAATTGTTGCACAATGAAAGTCTAAACAGTGAACCACACGAGGTGAATGAAGTGTGACCAGGCTGCCATTTGGAAAGGGGTGTGACACATATGGTGTTGGAGCCACGGGGCAGTCATGGAGAAATCAGAGGAGCCAGAGATCATACCCTAAATCCTGTGAGCAATAAAAGGAAGCAAGTGAAAGTAACTTGATGGACAGGATAAAGTTCCGAGGAGTGACTTTAAATTAGAGACATTGAAGTCTTGGAGAAGGGAACTCTGAGGCTTGGCAAGTATCTTGGGATTGGGATCTCAAGAACCTCTCCTTTGTTTGGATTGTCTTTTTAATCGTTTTATTTTCCTGCTCCTTGGTGGCTTTTGTTTGGATTGTTGTGTTTGAAACCTGGGGAATGGAACCCCAGGAGTGACTCTGAACTGTATTGCTTTGAACTGGAGAAAGTTAAACTTCAAGACTCTTGTTCATGGAAAATTCTTATAATTGGGGAAGGGGAGCTGAGAAAAAGCTGTGAACTGGAAGAAGCTTAGAACTTTATTTTGACTTTGACATGCATTCACATTTGTTTGTTCTTGTTGTGAGGGTGAGAATTGGTTTTGGACACAGACAAACTATTAATTTGAACTCTTTGACTCAAACTTGCCTTAGTTTTGTTCAGGAAGGGAAATTCCACCTGAGCAAAGGGCAAGTTAGACTTTCGAGAATTCTGAGATTTAAGTTAATAAATATCTTTTGTTTACACTTTAAGTCTGTGTCTTGCTTCATGGTGCCTTCGCAGACGGTGTCAGAAGTGGGATGCAGCTCAACTGATACAAGTTGGTGGACCCTACAGTTTGAAAAATTAAGCATCAGATCGTCAGACCCCTCAGTGGCCACTACAGTCTCTATTCTCTATTGGGTTTGATATCTGTAGCAGTAGGGATGAGATAATTCCTCCAGGTGAAAGAATACGAATACCCACTGATTTGGTATTGATTCCACACCCTGATACATACATCAGACTAGCTCCCAAGTCGGGGTTAGTTTGGAGATTTGGGATTGATGTTTTAGCAAGGGTTATAGACCCAGACTTCAGTGTGGATTTTAAGGTATTGTTACGAAATCACGGAAAAGGTCCCTTTCAGATTCACCAAGGGGATAAGGTGGCTCAAGGGATACCTGAAAAAGCCTTGTTTCCTAGGTTTGAGGAAGAATCTAGAAAGGAGAGTACAGAAAGGGGTACTCAATGGTTCGGGGAGGCTGGTGAGGTAACAGATGTCACTCCCTGCATTGAACCGAGATAACCTACAGAAGAAGAGCCTGAAACACTCCCTGATTTAGTTTTTGCTCCAAGAAATGACCCGGTGTTCGCTGTGCATTTCTGCAGGCAGCATCGGAGTAAGAGGGTTGTGAGAAAGTGGGACCCTTATTTCTTCTGAAGTATGGACCTCTATATAGAGGAGAGACCAATTCAGAGGGTCTAGCAAAAACTCAGTGGGTGATTCCTAAGAGTCAAAAGCAAGTAGTATTACGATAGCTCATTCACATCTGACTGGAGGTAATCTAGGACAATATAAGACTCAAGCACATATAGGGAAAAAAGTTCTATTGGCCCGGAATTCACGCTGACATTAAAACCTTTATTCATGCATGTGCAGTCTGCCAGAAAACTAGCACCCGTATACCACCACCAGCTCCCTTGAATGCATTACCAATAATTGAGGTGCCTTTTTCCAGAATTGGTATGGATATTATAGGACCCCTGGAAACTTCTAAATCAGAGAATAAATATATCGGAACCATTGGAGATTACGCTACATGCTATCCAGAAGAAGCCTTTCCCCTAAAAGCCAATATGACACAGCAGATCTTGAAACACCTACTCCATTTATTATCCCGAGTGGGGTTTCCAAATTATTACACATTGCCACTCTTGGAACATCGGTATATCATCCCCAGACAGATGGCCTGGTGGAAAGATTCAACAAAACTCTTAAGACCATGGGCCTTATTACACGGAATGCGGTAAACCATGGTGCTTTTAGCACCATGGTTGCCGCCGGTACCATACTGGTACCACCATGGAGAAAAGGGGAATTACCACCCTATTCCAAGGTTGGCAGGGCGGTAATTCCCCCTTTCTCCATGGCCCTTCCCCATTCCCATTTTTGCCCCATAGGGCTCAATGGGAATGGGGAAGGGGCTAATTACGGTACCGCAAATTGCGGTACCGTAATTAGCACCCAGGTCCCTTTGCGGGTCCCAACTTTAAGGGCTGGTCTACACCAGCCGTTAAGGTTGGGTCCCGCAAAGGGACCTCGTAGTAAGGCGGTAAGGGTTTACCGGTACCGGTGCCCTTACCGGTACCGGTAAACCCTTACCGCCTACCGTGTAATGAGGCCCCATAATTGGTTGAACAAGATGGGAAAAACTGAGATCAGATGATACCCTGGGCCTTGTTTGCAGTTCGGAAAACCCCTCAGGCCTTAACAGGATTTTCTCTGTTTGAACTCCTTCATGGACCCCTGAGCACCTCTGGCACCAACTCTTTGTGTGTAAAGCGTTTTGATAAACAGAGGCCAGGAGGTCGATCGCTTTCCTCAGCTGTCTCCCTTCTTTGGAACAGCCCCCCCTCTTCCTCCTGAGCAGGACTTTCTTAAATTCCGGAAGCTCCTCAAGACTTTCCTCTTTACCTCCTCCTTCCCCTGCACTCTCCTCTGCTAATCTCACAGTTGCTTGTTTGGTGTTCAGGGCCCTTATGCCTCCTCTGGGCCCTAACCTCCCACACCAAATTTCCCCCAGCTTCTGTCTATCCTCAGCACTTGCCTTGGCTCATCCCCCAACCTGGAAGCTCGCACTTACCTTACATTGCACTTCACTTGTTACTCACCCATGAGCACCAAAGCACCAATCCAATTCCCCCTCCCTTCTGCAATTGCACGCTCTGAACTCTCACAAGGCGTAGTAGGTTTGACCCCACCACCCACTTTATTTCATATTTCTTATGTATTTAAATTGTTTCACATCGCCTTGTCCCGCCCCTGTTGCCCTGTGGGTGCTTTGAAACAGTATGTACTTCCTGTATAAGCGCCTAACAAGCAAACAATATAAATAAATAAATCAAACAAGAACCACAGGATGTCCTGGATATGTTGAGGGAAACTTGGGAGGAGGGAGAGGCAGTTCCCATTCCTCTCTCTCAAGCTGCGAATAGGTAAAAAGAACTCATGAAGGTTGTAAGATCCTTAGAATAGGCTCACATGGTTAAAGCACAAGAACACCAAAAGACCTCTTACGATAAAAAGGTTTCCCTCAGGTCTTTTCCAATAGGTCAAAATGTACTTGTTGTCCTGTTACCTACTTCAGAAAATAAACTTGTGTCTAAGTGGTATGGACCATATGCAGTAATGGAACAGGTCCATATAATTATAAAATCTCACATTACTGATCGCTGTATGAAAGCACAAATCTATCATATCAATTTGTTAAAAGGGTGGAAAGAAAATCACATTGAATCTCAGGCCATAATATTTATTGTCTCTTACCCGAAGACACAGAAAGTAAAGCACAATTTCATCTGACCTCAGTAATAATCAGAAACAGGATTTATATGAATTTATAAAACAGTACACTGATGTGTTTCAGGAAGAACCGGGGAGAGGCCAGGATATATATCATCAGATTTGAATCCCGCAGGTAAAATTGTACATTTAACACCATGTCGATAACCTGAGTCTAGGAAAGACACCATAATTCAGGAGGTTAGACCCATGCTAGAAGCTAACATCATTGATATGATATGATATGGAATTTATAACGCGCCTATACACAAGTGTTTATACTATATACATTGAACCTTCTAATAGTCCTTGGTCCTCCCCCAACGTGTTACTGGCCAAACTCAATGTTAAGTGGTTGCAGGTGTATAAAATGAGAGACAGAGAACACCAACAAGAGCAACAGGGAGGCCTGTGGAGAAAAGACTGGCAGGGGACACATGGAAAAAGGAGGCAGCCTTGGTGGGACTGTAGAAGGAGCCAGGATGCCGGCATATATCCCAGAGGACCTGCAGAACCCATAAAGAGTGAGTCAGGTCATTGCCACAAGTCTGGGAGCCTCTGTGATACTGAGGGAGTAGCTGGAGCTGCGGCAAGGCCAGGAGGAGAAAGGACGCTGCCCATGTCCGTGAAGAAAAGTGTGTGGGGCAGGAACAAAATAACCCCACAGAGAACTTTTATGAGTGAATGCAGTGCGGCAAAGCCAAAGACTGACAAGAGGAGCGCAATTCAACACATAAAGCCAAGAGGCCGACAAAAAGGAACTAAGTGAAGGTGATTTGGTGCCCAGGAGCCAGTGCCAAAGAACCTGTGTGGACTGAAGAGCCCAGGGATCCTGGTTGTGCGACCTGTGATGGGTGGACCGTGTGGTATGACAACTGCGTCTAGAGCAGTGAGCGCTGAATGCTGAAAACCAAAGACATTGTGAAACAAACCAATGAAAGCACTGTACGTGAACTGGTGAGGCAAACCAGAAGGAGGGTCAAGTGGACTTTGAGTTGTGTGAAACATTTTGAAAAGACAGAAGCAAGTATAAGTGTTGAAAATAAAGTCCTGGGGAAGGGAATTCTGAGACTTGAGAAAAAGCACATGTTGTCTTGAGAACGGAGCCTCTAGATCTTTTGATTTTGAACTTTGTTGCTTGGTATTTGGGGAAGGGAACCCCAAGAATTGTTTGGAACTGTATTGCCTTGAACTGAAGAAAGGTAATCTTAACAATTTTTTGTGGAACTTTCTCCCACCTTAGCATAGGGCAAGTTAGGCCTTCTACCATCCTGATATCTAATCAAATATTTTATTTTGAACTTTAAGTATGTTGTCTGTGTCTTACTTCATGATGCCTTCACAGTACCACTGTTGAAAGAAAGCCCAGAAGATATTTTGGAGTCTTACAACCCAGCCATCTTGAATAACCCACCCAACAAGCGATCCGATTGCCCCAATTCCTCTCAACCACCGACCTACCACCAATCCACACCCAAACAGCGGATGGATGGCCCGTTCACTCCTGAAATGCAGTTCAGATTTTGAAACTGTTTTCACAGCCTCAGGCACGTTCGAGAGTTTACCAAACTCGACAATAAATACCAGTTCTGGCATATACCTATTCAGATACTCCTGGGATGGGGTGACACCCTAGTCACAGTACATGCCCCATGGAGCACCATTGATTTATTTAATATGATCCAAAGATTCCCCAAGATACGAGATGACCCTGCCAAATTCCAGGAGGAGCTCCAAGTTATAATAGACTGCTATCACCCCACTTGTGTTGATTTAAATCAGTTGTTGTGAGCAGTGTTGTTCCAGAACACATTTGCTCTAAGGTGCGTGCAAATTGGCCAACCGAAGAACTAGCCATGGCTAGAGATTTGAAAACATTTACTGATAGATTTGTACAAACTGTTCTCAAAATGTGTCCTTGAAAGACTGATAGGGCTAAAAAATAAATTGCAAATAAGCCAAGTGAGAACACCCTGCGGAGTACCTTAAACGTCTAAAACAATGTTTAGAACAACATTCTGGGATTGTGAATACTGCCCTTACAGCACCGCATGCTGTAGTAGCACAGTTTGTTATGGGGCTGCAACCTAAGGTAGCAGAAGCGATTAAAGCTGTAATGATAGGATGGGACAGAAAGGAGTTGGTCGAGGTTTTGCTGGCAGCATAGCATTTCCATGAAAAATGTGAGACAAAAAGAAACAACGGAATCCAAGCTTATGGCGCTACAAATACAGAACTTGCAACCCTCTGCGTGAAGAGGAGGGTTTTTCCCTCCAGCAGGGTGGTGAGGGTGGGGTCAGAGAAGGGTAAGAGGAGTTATGCACTTGCTCCAGACAGAGGGGCAACTCACCAAAAAGGTATTTTTCAAGCCCGAACATTGAATAGTGCAACTATTGCGAGGAGTTTGGGCACTGGAAAGCTGAGTGCTCGAAACGACCTCACTACGACGGTCGAGGTGGACAAACAGCTGCCCCAGGCTGGGCGGCATGAGGTCCACCGCCACAGTCATTACTTATGACGGATGTATAGGACTGCCAAGGGGTCCCCGAGCCTGTTGCACCGCTTGTCTCAATCTCAATTGATCCTGCTGTGCCTTATGTTAAATGTTATGTTGCTGGTCAAAAGGTTTCATGTTTAGTAGAAACAGGGGCATCACGGTCCACAGGGCATTCGAGTTTACCCGCCACCACACACTGTAATAAATGCTGTTGGCATAGTAGGTACGCTGGCTGATACCTCACCCAGTGTCCACCCTTCTGATGGTCATGATAGGCCCTATTTCCAACAAGCATGATTTTTTGTTAAGCCCCTGTTCTCCTGTGAATTTGTTTGGATTAGATTTGTTGTGTAAACTGAGTTGCACCATTCATTATTGCCCTAATGGGGTGTATTTGGATATCCCCGCTTATAGTGAGTATGAGGAGCTGACAGTGTTACAAGAAGTCGCCCACGAACCCTGAAGACCGGACCAACACCCCCTGTCTGTGGCAGGGGCTGTTGAACCAGGCCCCTACCTCTTTATGGTCAACCCATGCAAATGATACTGGGTATATAGTAAACGGTCAACACTGAATCCTGCCAAACCCTTGCCATGTGTACCCAGGATCCTATTTCCCGCTGAGCAGAAGAAGGCATCCGTCCTGTGATAGAATCCCATCTCCAACTGGGCATAATTTTTCCTACTGGCAGCCCCTGTAATACTCTGATACTGCCTACTAAGAAGCCAGGTAAAGAGGTGTATCATTTTATTCAGGGCCTGCGTGTGGTGAATGCTGTTTTGCTACCATCCTTCCCGGTGGTACCCAATTCAGCTACTATCTTGCCATGTATTCCCTATACTGTCACATATTGCACTGTTGTAGATTTATGTTGAGCATTCTTCTCTATACCCATACACTCAGAGAGTCAGTATCTCTACATGTTCACTCGTAAAATGACACAGTATATGTTCACTCGCCTCCCAATGGGGTACGTAGAGAGCTCCACACTGTTTTCCCAAATTTTTTAAAAGAGATCTGGATTCGGTACAGTTTCCAGGAGGATCAACACTGGTGCAGTACATAGATGATCTGCTCATAGCCTCTGCCTCCTTGGAAGCATTTGAGGAAGACACACTAGAACTATTGAAAGCACTTACTGTAAGGGGACACAAGGCATCTAAAGACAAGTTACAGTTATGCCTGCCCGAGTGCAGTACGTGGGCCATGAGATTTCTGCTGTGGAAAGACACCTGTCCCAGGATTGAATTTCCATGATTTAGAAAGTCCCTAAACACTGGACAAGAAGCAGATGAGAGGGTTCATCTGGATGGTTAGTTACTGTAGGCAATGGGTGTAGCCATCATTAAGCCCTTTCAGAACCTCTCACATGATTCAACCCCTGAACTCTTGCCATGGTCCCAGGAAGCAGAATATGTCTTTCACCATTAAGCAGGCACTCGCAATGGCTCCGGCTTTAGGTTTGTCTTACTTTGTAATGAGCGCAATGGTTTTCCGCAAGGTGTTTCGACCCAGCTACATGCTGATAAACATCGACCTGTATCTACTGCATCGTAACTCTGGACCCGGTGGTGGCATGGCTCCCAGCATGCCTGTGGGCTGTCGCTGCTGCTGCCCCATTGATTGAAGAAACTGACTCCCTGGTGCAAGGACATCTGTCATGACCCCTGCCCCTGGCCCCAATAGGAAAGCCATGTGGGCAACACCATGATCTTCCATCATGGCCTTAAAGGCCTCACCACCTCGCCCACAACTCTCTTGGAGTCAGTCCTGGTGCCTTTGGCGCTAGGCTCATATGTGAAGCAAAGAGAACTTGAGAGCTGAGCTTGGCAATGGACTTTTGCATAACATGGATGCCCCTGCATAACTCAGTTCCTTGAACTGAGCTAAGCGGTCTAATGTTTTAGGTGTGGTCAAGCCTAGGGATACCTGGGATACCTAGGGGCTATATAAACCACGCCCATGCTCAGAAACACGCTTCACGTTACTCTGCGCCTTGCAGTGTGACGCTCATCACGTTCTGCTCGGATCTTCACCAGCATTCCAGAGCCGGTTACCTGCAAGAACAAGAACACATATTTTTTTTATTTTTTATGTCTGTGCAGTTCTGGGGCACAACAAACATCCTGTGAGTGAATCCTGCTCCTGTCTTCCGCTCTTGGATCCGGAGAATACAGCATCTCAGCGACATTCCCTCGATCCTGGAAAAGCCACAACCTGAGAAGGAAAAGAACGAGAAACAGCGTTAGTAAGCATTTGCATTCCATTACAAGAAAAACAGTCAATCGCAAGCTTACCTGGATTGAACCGCCCTCGGCCTGCGTCCACTCCGGGCCACAGTAACAACCTGCAAGAGAGAAGAAACACAGGTTAGCACTCAAAAGATCAAGTAGGCGTTGCATGTTACGCGTTACTCACCGTGCTACATCTTCTCAGCAACATCTATTCTGGGACATCGCCGCAGCCTATAAGGAACGGAGAAAGACAGGTCAGCATAAGAAAAGGCACATAGCGCCGCGCATCGCGCTTTCACTTACCATCTTGTGCGCAGCCCCAAGCCGCACGGCACCATCAAAGCTCTTCTTGCACCTAAAGAAGAAAGAGAGACATTAATAAGGACAAACTGCTAAACCAGTAGACTTACCTGGATGATCTGGAGTCGCAGCAGGTCTGGACTCTGAGGGCTCGCACCAGTGAGGCAACTAGGTTGCGACAAGCCCATCCAACAATGCACCCCTGCACAGAGAAGCAGGATGGAGAGCAAACCATACATTAAAACAAGGGGAGGAGAGCTCTAAGGGGAAGTTGGGTCCACAAGGGAGGTGGGCTCCAGGCAGGAAGGGACAATGAGACTAAACCAGAACTCCTGTGTTTTCAGAGCCGGTCCTCGGCCAAACAAGAGTCCTAAGGAGGGGGTTTAAGGTCAGAAGTGGTCCAACCAGACTGAGTGGCGTCCCCGTGGATATCAGGTGAGCGTTACAACATCCTGTCACTATTTCTGTCCCCCAGGCCGAATTGTCATTATTGCTGAAAGGAAAAACACAACATGTGTCCAACTCCCGCCTCACAAGGTATGACACTAGGCCACAGCCCAGTCCTTAACCCTGAATCCCTGTTACCTGCATCAAAGGCTTAAAAAAGACAAGGAGAAAAAAGGAGAGATTTCCCCTGTCACCCTCCATCGGGTTTGCATGAAGTGGGAGATTCCAGTCTGCTTCTGGATGGTCCTCCAGCCTCTGGTCTGCCTCATCTGCTTCGCCCAGCTCTGCAAGCCACTCTGCTCTTGCCTCTCCCGAAGCTCGTCTTTTCAGGTTTTGGAGGGTTGTTTTAATTAGGCCATCACCTCCCCTCATTGGCAAGGTGCTGACTCCTCCCATCGTTCAGGACGAAAATGTCACCCAAAAAATGCTGAATGCACATTTTATGTGCATTCGGCATGGTAAAAAATAACGAATTCCCATAATGTTGAATAAGGTTTGCAGCGGTGTCCCCTGCACCCCTTGATTGACATTATGGGAATTCAGGAGTTTCAGGGGTGTCCCCAGCTTCCATAATAAGGAACGCAGTGGAAAATGAAAGTAAAAAATAAAAACGCCCCCTGCAGCGAACGTTCCGCCCCACAATGGGGAGGCAGAATTCACATCGCAGGGAAGGAGCCGCAGGAAAGGAGATCAGGTAAGTGCGCCGCCAGTGCAGGTAAGATTTAGGGGTAAAAGTGTGGAGGGTAGGGGGATTGCAGGTGGGGGTGTTCTACGTGATTATTGCATGCCGCACATTTTGAATTTTCAGATTCAAGGTTTTCAGTGTTGCAATAATCACATAGATCCCCTCCTGTCAGTAGCAATTCATCACATTATCAGCGTTTTGCAAAGGCAGAGTGCGGGCTCCCCCTATGCATTAGCAAGATGCCTTTTTTAACGTATTGCCTCACTATCAGCGTTTAGCAAGAGCACAATGCTTGTTTATGTCTAAAGAAAGGTCAGCAGCAAGTTGCTTACTTATCTCGCTATGACTAGTTGCTACCCATGAGTATTGTTTTGAAATGTACTTGTGTATTCTATAAAAATAGATAAGGCTGGCACACAGCCCAGACCTACACTCAAACATGATTTTCTGTTCATAATTGTTAATTCCGCCCATTGACTGAATACATTTGAATGCAATTTAATTATGTACATGCCTGCCTGCTGACTACATGACTACGTGGCTTTGGATTACGCTCAACCCTAGCATTCAGGCTAAATTACATATCCATCCACCCCCATGAGCCATAGAACAAGCCTTGAAGGCATCACAGGAATCATAGAAATAAGAGTGAAGAGACAAAAGAACATAAAAAAACATAACATACTTGGTTGCTAAAAATGGTTATCTCAGGATTTTAACTGGTTACTAAATACTAAAAGATAATCATATATCTTCTTGTGAAAAGCCAGCCGCAGCAGATTTTTGTCAACAGACAACTTTCAGTCGATGAAGTATGTATAGACATAGCTGAATCAGAGATGGGTAGATTTTCGACATAGGAAAAGTTCTAAATAGTTCTCATTTGTCAGACGGGTTACGGCTTTGTTGTGTTGAACATATCCTTCTGTAATTTGCCACAACCAAATTTAAAATATGATCAGGATCAAGACAAACCCAGCTGCGAGGATGAAGAACACAGGTGTAATCCCAGAGCCTATCTTCTCAAAGAAGTCCAATTTTCCAATTTGCTGGCCAACTGGTTGAAAGAAAAAACTGAATTCATCAGCCAATCCATAATGGATCCCAGGATGGAGCTCCCATTTGATGCAGTGGAACTCTCCAGTAAGGCTTCAATCTCTTTTGGCCAGTCTGGTGTTTTCTCCAGCAGGCCTGCTTCAACAAACGTTTCTGTGGTGCTGGTGATGTGTATATTCACGTTCAGGAGATGTGCCAGTTTCATGATAACTGCGGGAACTGCAGAGGTGTTAGCTTCACTTCAGGTGGATTCAATAGCACACATTCAGTCCGCATTGGTGGATGAAGGATGATTTTGCAACATTTTACCGGTTGTAATATGGAAAAAGGTACCATGGGATAAGCAGAGGCAGGCAAGGGAAATCCCCTTCCCCAAAAAACAGCAGAGACCAAAAACTTGACAAACTGTTTTATTTAACAAAACCCACATAAAACAGGGACAGCATAAACATTATGATATGATATGTTATTTATACCGTGCTTAATAATCAGAGGTTTCTAAGCGCAGACCCGGGGATCGAACCTGTGTTGCTCCGTGTCGTCTTGCTTCCAAGGCGAGCACGTTGCCCCTGGGCTATCCTCCTGAGACAAACATCTCCATGTCTCTCAAAGTTCTGAACTCAGCAAGACATTTTATGGGGCTGTGACATCATGAGTGATGTGTCACAGCACAGAAACCGATGGCGGGAAGGGATTGGGTGAATAGTGTGGCTAAGTATATATTCTATATGGGTTTAGTAGTCTAATTGGTCTGGCCATATCTGGTAGCTCTGCCTGTGACCAACTACAAAAAGATACATGGGGAAACATGTCATCAGGGTGTTCTGTGAATGGTGATTGCAGCAATATTCAGACAAGCGTTAAAGGTGAATAGGGATTGGTTGGGAATGGCTTTCTCAGCCTTGGCATCCTGGATGGTTATCAGCACATGAACACTATAGGAGGTGACGAGAACGACCCCAAGGTGCTGCCTGTCCCAATAAGCTTACTACTCTCTGATTCCATAGGTTGCAAGCCAGGACAATTTAGCTTTCAACTTCATACTGTATTGTATCTTTTGTCCCAACGAAATATATGGGAATGAAAGTCTTTGTCTGCCCCTGTCCGGTTCGAATGACTAGGCATTCTCTGGCAGTTGCAAGTCACATGTGTAGGGACTGCATTTTGAATTATTCTGCTCAGTAATTTATGAGGATGTTAGCCTTTTTACTGTGTCATTACACCTCCTTGACCTCTAGAGACTTGTTCAAGCTACTTTCCTATTGATGTCAGGTTTGCGTCGGTGGAAACAGGGGAGTTGCTAGGTCTGGAAAAGACCCGGGGCTAAGCTGATGTCGGAACAGTTGGGACTGGGGGCTAGCTAGTCTTTTGGCTGTAGCTCCTGAGATTCTATCTGGGGCTACAACCAAGCGATCAGGGGCTATAGCCCCCTTAGCCCCCCCCCCCCTAGCAACGCCCCTGGGTGGGAATCTGACCTTCCAGCAACATTTGTTTCTTTGCTTCTCCAGATAGAATTACGTCCATGGGACCTGTTCATTTTCTGCACTTTTGCAATGTTGGTCCAAACCTGCCTTTCCCTGATAACCTTGGCAAACTGTGCACTTACTGTCTGAGCTGTTCAGGCTTGGCTTTTCTGCCGACTCATCAAGACAGGGTCTCTCTCTGCAGTCTCAAGGCACCTCGATGTTTCCCATTTACCTAAGTGTGGCTGTGCCCTCCATCTTAGTTTACATGGCCACTCATTTTAGTTGCATTCTGCATTAAGCAAGTTTTATGTGTATTCTCATGCGTCTTGCGTTTCAGCATAGAAAAGAGAGTACATGTTTTTTAACCTAGTGAATGCAAGCATGTTGTTCGTGTCTAAGTGAAATTTGACCTAGTGTTCATGTATCTTCATGTTTGGATGTGTATGTTCTTCGTGTTCTAATGCACCTACATGTGCTGGCGTCAGTCGTGACACAATTTACCTTCTTCATGATCACAGCTCATTTAGTTGCTCCATCGTCTGCAGGTTTATTACCACAGTGACGTCATCTGGGTAGGGTCTGTAGGGCTGCCTCAGTGAGTAGTGTCTCTCACTTCGGCGGTACAATGGTGGGGAGGGGGTAGACACCAGGAGCGATGTGCAGTGTTCATCTTTCTAACGCCGAAACGGAGGAAGGGCCGATGGAATCTGACTCTCTTCATACCTTTGAAACAGTAATTATCCTGACAACACCCACAGGCACACCACAGCATGAAGCATTGAATTGCCCGACGTAGGATCCATTAGGTAGAAGTAGGGCTCTGCTACTAAAAGGTTAATTCGAATTCCACTTATCGTACATTTGGTGGAGTTCAAATTTTGCTTGCATGGGCTGATCTTAGAAATGTCCTTGCATCTTACATGGAATGTGTTCCCACACAGTCTTTTAGGGAATACTGATAGACGGTAGAGCCCCCATGCATCACACAAGCATGGGTGTATGGGACCTCATATATGGCTTGTATCCATTGAGTTTGTACCTGATGCATGGTGCCTAAGGGCGGAAATTCTTCAAACAACAGTCGTGATCCTGCTGGCACAGGAATATTTAGGATCCCATCTAGTGTCCATGACATGAAGTCTTTGTCCCATGGCGATATTCCATAGATTTTTTTTAATAACAATCAGCAGAGTATAGGTGGACTCAGAAGAGGCCTGTCTTCGAGTCTGTCTTATTTGGCTCAGTTCTATCAGTTGCTCAGGCCATGTGATGGTAGTCCAATCTGGAACTCCTATAGACAGTGTGTCTAGGAAGTCTTTGCTCTTCAGAAGTTTGACAACTGCTTGTTGTTCACCTTGTAGGGTTTGCAAGCACTCTTGGATGATATGCACCATATCCACTAATACCTCTCTCAGCTTGTAGATCCCCTGCTGCAATGCAATGAAGTTATCATCAGTGGCAACAAAGCTCTTCTCTATGGGCCGTCCTGTCAGTCTTTGGATCTTCAGGACAGCTTCTTCCCAGGTCTAGAAGGTTTCTGCATTTTTTGTCTCTTTTGGTCCTAAACTTTCCTAGTTGACCTATCCTGTCTAGGATTGTTGACCAATTACCTGGCTTTCCCCATGTGTCTATCTCGCTAATGACCTAATTTAAAGGTCATTTCTTTGCCATTAATTGACATGCTTTGCCTATGGAAATGGCATAGGTTTGTGAAATCTTTTTTGAAACGTAAGCTGGACAGGGACCTACGCCTGCTCCTTTGTGTCTTTTATAACACTCATTGGTGTCAAGATTCTAGCCTACTGGAATGCCTGAGGTGTTTGTAATATGTTCATATGTGTCTTTCTTCATTACTTTGGTAAGCTGCTTAGTTGTCAACCACAATGTAGTTGTCAACCACAATGTAGCCTCTTTGGATAGTATGGTTGATAGTATGAACTACTGATTACTGCATAATGAGTGTAATCGAGAAAGTACATTAAATGCAGATTTCTACATGCTAAATCTGGAGTCTCTGTTTATGTGCTTGCCAGGATTCACCCTTCCATGTCATGTTTAGAGGGACTGATTCATGCCATTTCTTCTCTGCTATTGTGGCATAGAATGTTTTATCAAACACCACAGAACGTGTAGACCACACAAACTAGACATTTTCAGGTGGTGGGAGAAATGTATAGTCGTACAACTCTACCAACTCTCCCTCTGATGGGAGTTTTAGTACATATGGGAATTGTGCCTTATATTCTGGTGGGGAGCCTGGTAATGGAACAAGACAGTGCTCCCAGTTAGCTTCGTATATGACAACTGCTCTGGTCGTTGTTTGCAAAAAAAGAAAGGTGTTAAAATATTTCACAACACATACATGGTCTGCCATGTCATCTAACTTTTCCAGATTATCTTCAGGGTCTAACCATTTTCCTTGAACAAAAGCTTATATTTTGGCCCTCAACAGGTTCCTGTAGGTGTCTGTGACATGTATTTTAAGGGACACTATCCTAGATTAATCTATCACTGACAGTGTATGTACCTGGAGTTGCATAATAGGCCCACTGTATGTTTTATACTGGCATGTCCAGAATTGCCCTAACTCTAGTGGGTATTTTCTTTTTTCATATTGAGACTCCTCCCACATCAGCACCCCGAACCTCACTCTTGTGCATTGAGTGTAATGTATATGCTACATCTAAAGTTGACATGTTCATCTGCCTGCTGATTATTGGGATAAAAATAGTTCCTGTGGTCAATAGGACAAAGAAAGGTGAGAAGGCTTATCCACAGCAAAGTATAGAACAATATCACTGCTCCAGTAAAATCTTTACAGTTATTGGTACACTTTGGATAGTCAAAAATCCTTTGTATGGACCTTGCGCTTGGTTTTACTTCTAGTCTTGTTTCTGGCTCTTTTTTCCCTGATAAAATAGACATCTCATAGGATGCAAAGGTTTCTGGAGATATTGTTAACATCATGTGTTCTTCTATTCCTGCCTGCTGGTCAGGTTGTTCAAGATAGAGAGTCTCCTCCCTTGGGAACAGGGGCGTAACCATCTAGAGCTGGCTTAACGGGGTCTATTGACACTTGATGCGTACCTTTTTTGGTGGCAGGGCTTGTAGGATGGCGGTTCTTGAGCCAATGAGTTTCAGTACCTTTCTGGAGGTCTGTAGTGTGGCCCAAGTGCTTCTTTGTCGTGTATCCTCTCCAGGACGTAGTGCTCAGACATCAAAGTGCTCTGTGACTTGTCTTTAATGTGCTGTGGTAAGGTGTCTTCTCCCTGGATGGTGTCTCTCATGAGATTTATGAGAAGCAGCTGGTCTGGCCCGGTGAGAGAGCAACAAGTATTGTATAAGTCAGACATAAACATGGGAATGCCAAAGAGCCACTCATAAGGTGTTTTACCCTCACATTGAGAAAAGTGAGGTAGGTTATTTATGCTATGCTGCAATATAGGTACATGATTCACCCAATTACCTCCAGAAGAAAGGATGCAGTTAGTCGAGGTTTGCTTTACTATTCCATTGGCTCTCTCAACAACTCCATTTATCTGTAGGCAAAATGGATTAGAGAAGTGCAGCTTACAACCCCAGATTAACAGGTCCTCTCTTAAGGCTTTGCCGAAAAAGGCAGGCCCATTGTAATTTATGTGCTGTCATAGCTACTAAGGACAGCAAACCTTTTATGACCTTGTTACAATCAGCTTTCTTCTGGAGAAATAGCCAGGTAAAGCTAGTGTACGAATCCACCATGACCAACAAATATTTGTACTTGTTGACGGGTGTCAGTGGACGGATGTGGTCCATATACATGATTTCAAAAAGCGATGTCGCCCTTGGTATTGTGCTCTCTGGTGGTTTTGGTGAATTGTCCACTGTTGTTTGCAAACATATGGAGCAATTTACTATGTACTGTCGTACTTCTTTACAAAACCGTTGCTATTAATATCTGCCTTGCAAAAGATGTGTAGTAGCTGACACCCCAAAGCGGGTTCTTGATACACTTTCATGTGGTGCAGAGATTCATTTTAATTCATCCTGCTCATTCAGTTGTAACCTGTCAACAGGGCGTCCCTTTGACCTAGGAATAGTGACTATTACTGTATTCCTTTTTAGAGTGTAGGTATATGTAGTCGGGAATCCAGGCGGGTTAGGACTATTTGCACCTATACAAGCATTTATGTCCTCATCTATGTAGGTGGCAGAGCGTGAAAGTTCACTGTCTTGCAGACTGATCGGCAAGCGCAAATCTTTTCTGTGTGCATTTGTCTACATAACCCAGATGGGAGGTCTAGCCTTCTTGATGTCCCATATTCCTTGCCAAAGTTGTTTTGACAATATTGGTTTGTCTTTGGAATCTCTGAATGAGTTAGCTTGCCACCATTGTAGGTCAAAATTATAACCTCTCACTATGTAGTCTGAATCAGACACAATTAAAGTGTGCTTCTGTGGACCTTCTTGTCGCAATGTTTTGTTTGGATATCTTGGTGTTCAAACTCATTATTATGGTTGAAACAACCTTGTACAGCACAGGGAGCAGAATATTTGGAGTGTGTCCAAACTGCTGGAATAGCACTCCCATCACAATATATCACAATTGGAATTTCTGGTACTGCTGCATCTGCTTCTGGTTTTAAAGACCACTCCAGTTAATACATCAATAACAGTTCTGGATTATAATGGTATTGTATATCTTGTGCTGTCTGCATCGAAGCCCATTGTCCCCATCTGGAGTGTAGTGCCTTCGAATTTACAATACTAAAGCATGTAGCTGCCTATAACCGCACTAATGGTGTATTCATGGGCATTATTTTGTTTGCAGCTAATGTGCGTTCCTTCTGCACTATTATTTGAACTGAAGCCAGAATCATTTCTTCTGGAGCAAATTTCTGCTTTGAATTTGTATAGACATGTAAATGGTATGCTTTGGATTTTGTCTGTTAATAGTTACACACTGTCTGTGTAAGCATTTGGACCAGGAAATAAAAAAACAGTGTTTCTGTCCTAAAGAGGACTACTCTGAGTCATCTGCTGCTAGACTTGCCACAGAATGCATGTGTGCTCTCCCTTCCAGTCTCATGGACGGAAGTTGGACTTCAACAAGTCATATAGTGGTTTCACTAATGCTGCATAGTCTGCAATGTAGGAACACCCAAAAAGTAAAAGTCCAATTATGGCCTGTAACTGCTTAAGTGTACGTGGTCTCTGCAAGTGTGCATATTTCTCTAGTAATTGTGGTGCAAGTCCCCTTCCCTCATCAGATAATGAAAACTCCCGAAAAAAGATTTCTCTATGGGCTATCTTAGATTTCTTAAAATTGAAAATGTGGTCTGTAGCTGCTAGTGTCCAAATGATTAACGGGGCGATTCATGGAATAAATGTGCGCCAAAAAGGGGAGCGCAAGCGTGAAAATCGCAGCGCACGCGTGCCAAAGCCGCGCACATCGATTCATGGAATTCAGTGTGGGTGTAAATCCTGGGAAGTGCGCTAAAATCGTGGGTGGCGCACGTGGGCGCACAAGTCATTAAACGGCGTGCGCTACGCACACAGGGAAAGCGTGCGTAGCGCAGCGCACACAACAAAAGTGGCCGGAACATGGGGCGTAACACACGGAATGGGGAACAACACGTGAACATGTGGGCGTTATGGGGGAAGTACAGGAAGTAAATGCTCGCAACGCCCACACACGTGCCAACAACACGTATTCATGGAATCGAACAGGGGAAAGGCGTGCGCCAAAAAAGACACGCTAATCCCAAAACACGTACGCCAGCACGAAGCAGGCGTAAGCAACCCCGCGCAGAATAAAAGTGTGCGCAAACAACAAACAAGCTCAGACGCTACGATGAATATACCGTTCCTCGCAGCAGTGGTCGTGGGACAACGCAGGAGGAGGAGGATAGCCAGGCCCCGCATTTTTTTACCTAGGACCAGCCTTTTTGGGATGCCTGATGACCAGGTGTATGGGAGGTACAGGTTTCCACCACAAATAATCCTTAACCTGGGGAGTGAGTGGGAGGATGACCTCACATCACCCACCCTGTGTTCGCAAGCACTGAGCCCCTTGGAAAAGGTGCTCAATGTACTGCACACGTGGAATGGTGAACAACAAGCGTAAATGTGTGCATTATGTGGGAAGTACCACAGTAAAATACTCGCAACGCCCACACGCGTGCTAACAGCACGTATTCATGGAATTGAACAGGGCTCTCCTAATCCGGAAACACATCCGCCAAGCAAAAGCAGGTGTAAGCGTCGCCGTGCACCTAAAACAATGCATAAATAGCGTGCACGAACACAAACACGCGTATACAGCTACGATGAATGTACCATTCCTTGCAGCAGTGATCGTGGGACACCACAGGAGGAGGAGGAGGAGGATAGCCAGGCCCCACCTTTTTTTACCCAGTACCAGGCTTTTTGGGATGCCTGATGACCAGGTCTATGGCAGGTATAGGTTTCCACCTCATATCATCCTAGACATGATCACTGAGTGGGAGGATGACCTCACATCACCCATCCTGTGTTCCCAAGCACTGAGCCCCTTGGAAAAGGTGCTCAATGTACTGCATTTTTTGGCTACTGGTTCATTTCAGCGGACAAGTGCCATAGTGGGGGGTGTGCCACAGGCCACACAGTCACGCTGCCTACACCAGGTGTTGGCCATCATGACTGCACGCCCCTCAGTCCGTAGGCACATATACATGCCCAGAACGCCTGCAGAAAGTCAGGCCGTGGTCCAGGACTTTTACGGGGTGGCACACTTCCCCAAAGTGCTAGGTGCCATTGATTGCACCCATGTGGCTCTACGTCCTCCCAGGGCCACTGAGCACATATATCAAAACCGCAAGCACTGGCATTCAATCAACGTGCAGGTAGTATGTGATGCCAAGGGAATCATCACTTCAGTATATGCCAACTATCCAGGGTCAAGCCATGATAGTTTCATTTTCAGAATGTCACCCCTAAACCGGGACCTGGAAGCTGGGCAGCATGGCGACACATGGCTGATTGGTGAGTATAAATGCCTCTGCACATGCATGCATGTCAGATACTGAGTAATGTGACAACACCACTAATGATAGCCATCATCACCTCCCCAGGGGACAGTGTCTACCCTCTGAGCACCTACATGATGACGTCAATTCGGAACCCCACCACACCACCCGAGGTAAGATACAACACAGCCCATATTGCAACCCGGGGCATAGTGGAGCTCACATTCAGAGTGCTCAAGTCACGCTTTCAGTCCCTTGACCGCTCTGGTGGGCAGCTGCTATATGCGCCCCCCAGTAGCATGCAGGATCATAGTGGCAGCATGTGTCCTGCATAATGTTGCAACCCGCCGGGGCGTGCCGGTGGACATGGTGGTGCTCCCACTTCCCCAACCAAATGCACGGTCGCTCCGCATGGGAGGTGAAAGGGCACGTGGTGAGGCAGCCCATACCCAGCTTGTGGCAAATTACTTCACCTAAAATCCCACCCCTGCGGAGTGTATACAGGCCTGGCACATACCAGCTGACAATCAATGATGATGACAAAAGGGACATTCAACTGTCACAACCATACCAGCCTGAGATTGTTCACCTGGAAGTGTTACATTGTGTGTACCTACTTAAAGACACCCAATGCTGTGTCACAAAAAGACACACATTCATGCAGCAGGAATGACTACCCCCTTGCAAAATACTACATCAAAATAGTGCCATGTCACCCAAACCCTCCCCATCTCAGCTACCCAACACACCATGGCATGGCATGGCATGCAATGTGAAAGCAACCAAATTAATGCACAACACATGACACAAGTGTCACAAAGTGCACTGTCCCTAATGTAAACAGGCCACAGACAATATGCTCTCAGTAATCAATAAGAAACAGCACACATGAACAAAAATTTACCAGCAACGCAAAACATCAGTGCAGGATGAAACCGTGGCAATATATGACAGGAAAAGTAAAAGTCTCACAACCTGATTAAGGCAGCATATCGACCCCTTCCAAGTGTTGCTGTCAGGCAAATGTCTCAGTGTACTGCATACAAACATGAACTGCATCTGCAAAGGAGACGGCCTTGTGAAGACATGAAGAACCTACATGTATATAAGGAGAAAGACATGGATGCACAAGCACATATCAATACACCATGCAGTGTAGAATCCACCAACAATCCCCACTAGGGATGTACACACAGTTTTGACTACAGACTGCCCACACAACTCATGGGAGCCCAATGTCACTGTGTAAGTTACTGTCACTTGGTCACACCCTTTGCAAGCCCATGGAAAGGGGAAGCAGGAGGGGTGTGTGTGTCAGGAAACCAAGCATCTAACCCAAAGACAGGACAAGCCTGCATGTGCCCAGCTGGAATACACAGTGAATGCCCACGGGAGCCACACAAAGCAACACACTGTAAAAAAAATAATAATAAAAATAAAAAATGGCCATGTGTGGACCGGGGGGGGCACCGAGGAGGGACGAGATACAGGATGCACCCCAACACCCACATGTGTGGATGTTGAGAAAAAAAATACCTCCATGGGCTCATGGCCTGCATGGCTACGCTACAGTGGGAGAACTCTGTCGCTGTCATCACCCTCTGCTGCTACATCAGGAGGTGGCTGTGATATGGGAGGCAGCCCACGCAAAGCCTGGTATGGTCCTCCATGGCAGCAAGCATGCGGGTCTGGAAGGTTTGGTTCTGCAGGATGATGGTACGGGATCCCCATGCAGCACCTCACGGGTAGCACGCATTTCTGCATGCATGGCCTCGCGTGCTGCCCGGATCTCCGCAAGGGTTGCCTGGAGCTCAGCTGAGAGTGAACGTGTGAGCTGCTCAAGCTGCTGTTCTGACCTAAAATTCTGGGAAACATGAAGTTCACCCAGAGTATCTCTGAGGAACCCGTGTTCAAACCTCAGGGCTTCCCTGTGGGCCTGTGACTCAGATATGGCTGCGCGCAGAGTCTTCAGTCCAGCCCGTCGGTCCCTGCTGGACGCCAACATGTCCTCCCTGTGTGAGTGGCAAATGGAGTCTATTGCCTGCTGCTGGAGCACCAACTGCCTTTCAGGGGGGAGAATGGAAGTGGCCACCCTATCCATTGCCTGAGCCATCATTTCACACAATGCCCCCTGTTGTGCTGCTATAGTGTAGATGGAGTTCTCCCAGGCGCACGGCCACTGAGTTGGTGGGCACCACACCTGTTTGGGGCAAGGCGATCTGCACTTTGCTGTGCTGGCACTGCCTGAGGCTGCAGGACTGCATTCATCCTTTGATCTGCTGGCCCAGGAACAGGAGCAAATATTGTGGAGTGTGACCCTGCATCCGTAACCGGCAAAGGCAGACTTACCAATGCTGAAATCCCCATAGAGTGGTCTACCCCCGGTGCAGGTGGGTTGGACAGAACAGCATCCTTGCCAGAAACACTCACCTGCGACGGCACATATGTCTCACTGTCCGATTCAGCACCTGATTCACAGAGGTCTGCAGAGGTGTACCCAGAGACACCCATGGACAGCATGGTCTGTAGGACAAATGGGTTTTCACCCACCACCACCCCACGTCCTCCAGTGGTGCCCGGTTGTGGCTGTGATTCCTCCTGGGTCTGCTCCATCTCCTCCTCCTCAACAGCATCAAGTGCCTCATCACCTGCAAAAACATGAAAGATAACAAATGGAAACAGGCATGAGCACCATAGCACACACATAGGCCTGACGAGGCAGAGATCCAGTACATAAATTACACATGTCCCACATGACTATAACCCACGCATGCATGCACTGTCAATGAGTTGGAAGGGGAGGCAAAAAGCAGACACTGAGGACTCCAAGATGGAAAAGCAACACATTGTGCTGCATGCTGGATAGCACTGGCATCACACATTAGCCTGTGAGTGGCATGTCCAATACACATTCATGACACATGCCAGCACACAGATGGCACATAGCATAGCCATGGTACATTTGACAAGTACAGCTATATGGTAGGAAATCAGTACTGTCACCCATCCATGTGAGATGGACATCATGAGATAAAACATGCAAAATAGTGTGACAAAACATGCATGTGCCACACGATGCAACAGATCCAGTGTTCACTGATACAGCTGGCAGGCAGATGAATACATCAATGGTTGGTCACTTCAACATGACAGAAGACAACAGTCATGTTCAACATTCAAACAGGGCCCACAAATGATTGTGTGCAAGCCATTACTCAATCAGCCTGAATGGTTAAATCATTCCCATAACAAGGTAATAAATGTGGGCCATTGTGAGGTGTAATCTATGACAGAAGTATGTTACATTTGTGGCAGTATGGCAAAAAAATGTGTCCTAAAAATGGCAAGGATTGAAACAATCAGGCTGAATGAACAGGAAAAATTTTTGAACAATGTTGTTGCAAGATGACAGCTGAAGGGCAAATGCAGTAATCTGGTGCAAATTGGCAACTGTGGTCAGAAGGGATACTGTCATACCTAAACCCAAGGCCGGGGAATGGTTTGGAGGGACCACATGGGTGACCCATACCAGTCATGACCACACAGCCTCACCTGGCACTCAATCAGAACACATCACCAAGCAACATACACATGGATTGCACACACATGCATGGGCACTCATCGGACAATGCTTCAAGATCTGGTAGGTCTCCCACGCTCGGATCTGTTCCTCTGTGATGAAGCCTCCAGCGAAAGACTCATGTTCAGTAAGTTGGTCGTCCTCTGGTGGAGACCCACCGCCAGTCACCAGAGTAGAGGCATGATTGGAAGCCAGCTTGTTCTTTGCTCTGCGTTTCAGGTCATTCCACCGCTTATAGCAATCATCAGCTGTGCGCCTCACAAATCCAAGGGCACTAATCTGGTCCGCGATGGTCTGCCAGTGGGCCCTACGTTGAGCAGGCATAGTCTTGCACCCTGCAGTCACCACCATTTCGCGGCTATGTGCCAACACATAGGCCACAAGTGCATCTAGTTTGGCGTCATTGAAGCTAGGCTTCCTTGACATGCCGGAGTGTATAGCCGTGTCTGGGGTCCCAGCCTGTAGTGCAAGAGCACCCTTCTTCTTCTTGGAAGGTGGTGCGGATCCTGAGTGGCTTACGCTGCTCTGGTTGGTAGGGGCAGAAGCGCAGGTGGACTGGGTACAGGAAGTTTCCAAAGGCACAATGACCAAAGGTCTCACTGCAGGCATTGGCTGCAGGGTGATGTTGGCAGGACCAACCTCGGTGTGATGGACTTGGACCGACACTGTCCCGGCTGGGAGACTCGGAGCTTGGGTGGATTGAGCTGCAGCTGCCCCTGCAGCCTCCTCACCCTGGCTACTTGGGGCAGCAGATGACATTGCTGCCCCAGATCCACGTGGCCTGGTGACAGCAACTTTCACCGCCACACGTGGCTTAGACTTTGTGACACGGAAGTCAGCCTGGGAGTCATCCTGTGCCGGTTCAGTTGACAATATGGGCCGGTTTAACAAGAGCTAAGCTGGGATGGTGTCAGCTACATTTCCCCCAACCATTGGGGGTGTGTGGGGGCGTAGGTGGCCCCTATTGGCCCTCCACAACCTGGCCTCTTGGGTCACCCTGCACATCCCGGCCACGTCCCCTACCACGGCCACTTCTTTGAGCTCGGCCACCTTTGCCTCCCTTACTGCTTGGTCGCCTCTCAACCATGGCACTGATGTTGTTGTGCGCATGGGAGTTGCAGTAAACAATTGTCCCGGGCAATTGGGGTGAAAGGGTTAGGGTATTCGATGGAATTCGTACCCTAGTGCTCTAGCAAGGCTGTCTGTGACCCCTGGGGGAAGATGACGGGTCACGCAACGCTCAGGCACCCCGAAAACAAAATTTTACATGCATGCAAACCCTGGTAGACCACGTGCATGGAAATATGAACCTGCACTCCGCGGTGGCACCCAGAAACACAAAATTAAGCGTACGCGTGATACACGCAGCCTACAATGACCTCTGAATGGGTACGCGACACACCGGGCCAACAACAGTTGAAAAATACGTGCACGACTCACCGTCTGCCTGGAAAAAGAACGTGAAAAAGACACGCATGTGCGCGTTGGAAACACCCAGCCAAAAGAAGAATTGAACGCTGTCTGAGTAAACAGGGAGTACGAACTGGAACCGTTGTGTAGTAATCACGTGTGAACCGACAAGAAGTACAAGAATCACCCGCTCACTCTCCACAAAAAGCACGTACAAGGAAATGGCGTCCTACGCGTACCTTTTAAGCCAGCCCACATGTGCAACGTCACTTTTTTTTATTTTTTTTATTTCCATTTAGTTTATACAAACTTTTGAAAATCCCTTTTTTTGTACTTAAAACACATACAAAACATTACATCTTTCGTTTTTACATGACCTCTTTTCTAGCCTTATTTCGGTCGGCTCCTTAAATACTGTCTTTTGGTAGATCTCGAAGATGGCACTCGTTCCTTTATTCTTAAATCTGGATCTCATCTGCAGATTTGTTCTCTTCACTTGACTCCGTATAGGCCTTTAGTTTTGAGACCACTGGACTCGATTCTAAGTAGTTCTGTATTTGCTCAAGGAATTTCGTCAACGCAATCCATACTGAGTTACTTTTTGTCAAGTGCAGTTGTTTCCACCATTCCTCTGCAGAAAGCGTCCGGTAGTTTGTCATCACCTCTCCCAGGCGGATTTCCCGTTGACCATTTAGTTCAGAGCAATTTAGGACGAGATGTTTTAAGTTTTCTTCTTCCTTCCCACAAAATCAGCATAGGACGTCGCCCCTCGGAATGACACGCCTGTTTCTCAGAATTCCTTTTGTTTCTAAGATGTTCAGCCGGAACTTCAAATAGTATCTTCTAAGGCGCTTACATGTAAATAGAACCAGATATTTCTGGGGTGTGTTCCGTTTTTTTGCTTCTTCTGGTTGATTTAGCATGGATTTTTGTGAGGCTCTTTTTTCCCCGATTTCAATCCAGTCTAGATCGAGCAATTTTCTCTTTACATACTCTGGATTGTTCCATAGTTTTGGCTCATCTGTCCCCAGTTGTTTTAGGATCTGACTACATTGATATTTCCAGTTTCCTAGGGCTGATATTCTTTTTCCTGTCTCACTCCCCATCAGGATTTTGAATGGTGGTAGGTTTGCTTCTTCATATTTTCCGAAAGAGCAGTAGCCTATTCCACATAATCCTTGAGTTCAGGGTGGAGATTCCTACTTCATATAGGACACAAGCAGTCGGCGTGCTTTGAGGTATTTGGAGAATTTTCTTCCAAAATAGTCCTTCGCACCTAGAGCATATCCTGTGGTCACAGCCAAACATGTTCTCTGCCCCATAAATTAGGATTGGTGTAATTTTTTTTTGGTAAAATTTTCTCACTGGCTCATATGTGAATTTCCCAAATTTCTTCTGCAATACACATCCTTGTGAGGTTAGTTGTCTGCAGCTGTTTAAGATTTTTTTCACCATTGGCTCATCATTTATACTGGAATTGATCGTTGTACCCAAGTACCTGGTGTATTGTACTTTGTCTAGTTTCTTTGTTCCCAAGAACCAGCTTGATCTATACTTATGGGCTTTCTTGCCTCTTTTGTTTTCCAGAACCATAATTTCAGATTTGGCAATGTTTATTTCTAGCCCAAGTTCGTCTGTGTAGATCTCTAAAGCTGACAGTTTTCTCTGGAGACCGATTGGCGTACGGTCTAGGATCACCATATCATCTGCGTATAGGATGTGGTGCAGTTGGAAACCATTGATGATTGGTGGGAATGAAATCACGTTTGCCAGGGCACTTCCGACCTCTGAAATGTAGAAATTGAACAGGGTCGCCCCTAACGGGCAGCCCTGTTTGACACCTCTCTCTGTGGGTATTGATTTGGACAGATTTCCGTCACTGTCTAGCCTTACTTGAATACAGGTGTCTGAGTAAAGTTCTTTAATAGCCGCAATTAAGCTTCCATGGCAGCCCCTCTCTTTTAGTTTGCGCCACAAGATTTCTTTGTTTACACCATCGAACGCATTTGCCATGTCGATGAAAGCCAGGTAGATTTTTTGTCCTGTTCGTATGGCGTCTATTTTTAATAGATTTAATATTAGGAGGTTTGTGCTGCAGCCCACTCCTTTCACAAACCCGGACTGATGCTCGTCATAGATCTTTTCTTGACTAATCCATTTTGTGAGTTGGTTAAGGAGATGGGTTGCAAACACCTTACCTATAACATCGAGAAGGGCTATGGGTCGATAATTTGCCGGCTCAGATCGTATTCCCTTCTTAAATATTGGGACGATTATTCCCAACTTCCAGGTTGTAGGTATCTTACCTTCCTTTATTATTGCTTGAAACAAAATATCGCAGAATTCTGACCATTCCTCGATATTTTCTTTCAGATCCGCATTCGACAGGCCGTCGGTTCCTGCGGCTCTCGACGCACTGCTCTTTAGAATTGAGGTTTTAATCTCTGCTCTGTCTATTTTCAAATCCCATGGTACTTTCGTTTGGATCTCTGTTGTTTTTATGTCTTTCCTTCTTTTAAATACATTTTTGTAATGGCACTCCCATTTTCTTTCCGTTACCATATTAGTTATTATCGCCTTTTCTGAGTTGCTTGAGTCATTTATTACAGCCCAGAATCCCTTCGAATTCCGTCCTACGCGTACCTTTTAAGCCAGCCCACATGTGCAACGTCACTTACGCACGTACGCGCTAAGGCCCTTTCCTCCAATTGCACGCTGACGTGTTGTTTTTTTCACGTACTGATTCACTATGCACCCGTGTTGAGGGAAACGCCCGTGCGCGTTACGTCACAGACGCACTAACGCACTAAGGGCCTTTCCTCGATTTACACGCTGACGTGAAGTTTTTTCACGTGCCAAATCACTCCGTATCAAGCTGACCACACAACAACACACGGAAGACCACTCTCCTGCCCAAAAGGCCATTTTCCTGCCCCCCAGAACCTCCAGCACGCTCCCACCTGCCATCTGCTGCTGCCTGCCTGCTGCCCACGTGCCCTGCTATTTGGTGCCTGCACGTCAGCCATCTGCAGGGGTCCAGTTGCTGTGTCCACCATTGCTGGAACAGAAGACTCCCGACTGGGATACCATCGCTCCACAGCCCAGCCCCAGGACCCAGTTGCCCACCCACACCTGCCTCAGGGGTCGCCATGTCGGGGCAAACACCATCCAAGACCACTGGCGACCCCCAGCCAGAGAGGCAGAGGGCTACCAGCTTCAGCGATAAGGAAGTTGGTATCCTGGTGGAGCAAGTTCTGGGGCATTATGATGCCCTCTTCACACCATTGCGCGCCGACAAGGAAGGACGGAGGAGAATCTGGACGTACATAGTAGGTGCCATCAACGCGGAGAGGGTGGCACCCCGCGACATCAAACACGTCCAGAGGCGCTGGGAGGACTACAAGTCCAGGACCCTCAAAAAGGCCCGGCGCCTCTTAGAGACAGAGGATGCAGTGGGGCACCGGGGCCATCTTACCAACCAGCAGATGAGGGTCCTGGAGCGCATTCACCCAGTGCTTCGCCACCAGATCCTCAGGATGCAGGCCCGTCTGGAGTTGAGCGGTAAGTGGCCATGCATTGCTGTGTGAAACAGGGCATGTTGCAGTGTGCTGGCAGGCAGCTACTTGCCTGTATGTGTGACATAGGCCATGTATGGATGTGTGAGTGCAGGGACATCATGGTAATGCATGTGAGACCAGTCATGCGTGAACCACATGGATGGTGCATGTGTTCCAATGAAACATGGGGAGCAGCATGCGTAATGCATACATGAATGCATGCCTGTCTCTGTTCTTGGACATGGATGGGGTGGTAGAGATTCGTGCTGCTCTCATGTACATGTATGGTGTACATGTCTGTGTGTCGGAGAAGCATGTGTGTGACTTTGAAACGCCATGGATGCATGACACATGTCTATGAAGTTGTGTTGATTCACTTATGCAGTCTAGTCATCCTTGTATCCACTGTGTTTGTGGTGTACGAGCCCTGATGCATGACCCTCCGGTGATGTGTGTGCATGGGATCAGTATGTGGTATGATGCATGTGAGTTTGAAGCCAACATTTCTGTCAATAGAGGACCCTGTACATGGATGCTGATGTTGATTGCATGCGTCGTGCCTGTTTCTGCATGTGTGTTGCCTGCATTGACCCATGTGTTGTGGAGGGACAGGATGGAAGTGACATTTGACAGTGCCACTCATGTGTTATTGCTTCCTGTCTAGGGGACTATTGTACAGTACCCTGATGCTTGTGTTCTATGTCTCCCTCTACGCAGCGTTGAGTGAAGAAGAGGGTTGAGACGGCGCTGTGGAGCAAAACGGCAGGGATGCCTCCTCTGGGCGGCGACGCAAGGCCCAGCCACCCTCCCAGGAATTGACATCATCCGGGAGCGAGGGGACTGGTGCCGCGTCTGCTACTATGGCTGTAGCGGAAGGGCCGGGTGAGCCCCCACAGGGGCTTGCTATGGCGGAAGACAGTGCAGAGACATCCAGGTTGGTGGTCGTCACAGAGGAGGAGGAGGCCGCTACTGAGCCGCACGTGGGGCCTGGTGGGGGTAGTACCACTGGTGCAAGTGGTGCAGTCCAGGGCCAGGGGCAGGAGGCAGCACAGGTCACCGCGGAGGGGCCTGTGCATGTCACTGTCCCTGACCCTGTGACTGCACCACCATGCACCAGCATGCATGCCCCATCCCAGGCCCGTCCGTAGGTAGGGGGGAGGCCCACATCATCTGGCACTCCACTACCTGCGGACGAGGAGACCCCTGACCATATGGGTTCCGTCCTGATTGGTGTTGCGTTGCGCACACGTGTCATTCATGATGACATGCATGCTTCCTGGGGGGACCAAGCAAGCCATCACGAAGAACTGCATGGCAGCGTGGCACAGTTGGGAGGGGCCCTGCTCGGATGGTTCCTACATGTGTCGAGCACTCTGGCGGCCCTCTCCTCCTCTGTGGAGACTATGCGCCAGTCGTTCTCCCTGCCGTCTTCCGGCCCAGATTCCACCAGGGCCCCCTGTGGACCTGGCCCGACCAATGCAGCCAGCTTGGTGGAGCTCCCATCCCCGCCACAGTCGGGAGTCGGAGGTCCAGTGGGGGTGGACACCCCAGCAACTGGAGACCAGCAGATGGAGGATATGCCGGCATCATCGGCGAGGGCACATGGACAGCAGCAGCAGGCTCAAGGTGGGAGCGACGATGGCTCGGGGCCATCAACATCAGAGGGGCAGGCATCGGCCGGAGGGCAGGAGGACCCTGGAATGAGAGTGTCTTCCATGTGGTGGCGGTTGGGCCAGCGGATAGATGTGGAGCGGCGGCGGGCGGAAGAGGCGCGGCTCACCATGGTCAGGGCAGAGTTCTTCATGCGCCGGGTGTTGAGGCGGGCTGAGTGCCTCGAGGCAACTCGCAGGGAGTTGGAACAGGCCATGACTGCATCCCTGCGAGACCTCGGGGCCAGGGCAGAGGCCCGCCTCCAGGACATTGACATGGAGTTCGATGATGCCCTGGCCTGGGACATCACAGAGTGAGCCGTAGGACTTGCCCGCCGCCATTGTATATAGTTAGTTAGTGGTAGGTTTCCTTTCTGTTTTTATTTATTTTGGGGTCGCTTGGACAATGCCCCACGTTTTTATATATAGTTCTTCATTAGGTCGTTTTGTTTATAGGTTTCATTTCAATGATTGGGCACATGGACCCTGGATTTGTACTTTGTAAATAGTTCGACAATGGATTTGGCTTCTTATTATTTTTTTTCCATGGATCAATGGTTTTTTATTGTTTTTGCACTTTGGATTTGTTTTGCCGGACTGACACTTTGGACACGTGCTTTTGGACTGCTTTGGATTTTGCTATCATGCATTTTTGGTTTATATTTTGGACATGCAGCTTTTCATTATTTAGTTCAATTTTTGTGTGCTTCATTTCATTCCCTTGATTTTGTGTTTAATACATTTTTATTTCCTACTTCAATGTGTGGCATTCTCTCTTTGGTTTCATGCATGTCACAATGTGTGTTTTCTCAATCACATGCACCCATTGTGTGGGTGTGACGGAAATATGTTGATGTGCATACTTGCCATTTGGGATGTATTATGTGATGGGGATTTCATTGTGGGGTAGATGTCATACCTGGTTGTGTGTTTGGACTGGGGTGGCATGGGGTGTGATTTGGGTGGCCATAAGGCCCATGATTGTGGATCGTCATGAGGTATTGGGGGGACATGAGTCGGGGCCTGCTGGCAGGTGACTGTCACTGCTGGGTGGGTGGGGGTGTAGGGGGACATGAGTCGGAGCCTGCTGGCAGGTGACTGTCACTGCTGGGTGGGTGAGTGGGTGGGGGGACATGAGTTGGGGCCTGCTGGCAGGTGCCTGTCACTGCTGGATGGGTGGGGGTGCAGGGGTTCATGAGTCGGGGCCTGCTGGCAGGTGACTGTCACTGCTGGGTGGGTGAGTGGGTGGGGGGACATGAGTCCGGGCCTGCTGGCAGGTGACTGTCACTGCTGGGTGGGTGGGGGTGCAGGGGGACATGAGTCGGGGCCTGCTGGCAGGTGCCCGTCACTGCTGGGTGGGTGAGTGGGTGGGGGGACATGAGTCGGGGCCTGCTGGCAGGTGACTGTCACTGCTGGGTAGGTGAGTGGGTGGGGAGACATGAGTCAGGGCCTGCTGGCAGGTGACTGTCACTGCTGGGTGGGTGGGGGTTCAGGGGGACATGAGTCGGGCCTGCTGGCAGGTGCCTGTCACTGCTGGGTGGGTGGGGGTGCAGGGGGACATGAGTTGGGGCCTGCTGGCAGGTGACTGTCACTGCTGGGTGGGTGAGTGGGTGGGGGACATGAGTCGGGGCCTGCTGGCAGGTGCCTGTCACTGCTAGGTGGGTGTGGGTGCAGGGGGATATGTGTTGGTGCTCACTTGTGCATGGTGACATGTGGGGTGGCTGGGGGGCATGGCCAGGGTGGATGGGCTGCCTGAGGGGCATGGCCAGGGGTGCAGGGTAGTCCCCTGTGTTGTGGGCTGCCTGCAGGGCCTGGGGAGGGGTGAGAGGGCACACCTGGGAGGACACACACTGCCAATTCGTGTTGGGGCACACCAGGAGTACACGTACCCCTCCCGTGGCAGCGAAAACGCGTGTAAACCTCCCCGCATCCCCAAGGCCTATCACATGTGATTCTCCATGTGCACCCCTCGGAATACCGTACCCCGCTCCCCAAGGCCTATCGCGTGTGATTCTCCCCACGCACCCCTCGGAATACACGTACCTCGCCCCCCAAGGCCTATCGCATGTGATTCTCCACGTGCACCCCTCGGAATACACGTACCCCGCTCCCCAAGGCCTATCGCGTGTGATTCTCCACGCGCACCCCCAGAAATACACGTACCCCTGCTTCCCAAGGCCTATCGCCTGTGATTCTCCATGCGCACCCCTCGGAATACACGTACCCTGCTCCCCAAGGCCTATCGCGTGTGATTCTCCCCGCGCACCCCTCGGAATACACGTACCCCGCTCCCCAAGGCCTATCGCGTGTGATTCTCCCCACGCACCCCTCGGAATACACGTACCCCGCTCCCCAAGGCCTATCGTGTGTGATTCTCCATGCGCACCCCTCGGAATACACGTACCCCGCTCCCCAAGGCCTATCACGTGTGATTCTCCACACGCACCCCTCGTAATACACGTACCCCGCTCCCCATATTGATATTCCATGAATATGCGGTGCACCTGCCTCTGCGCTGAAATCTATGAATTACCCTGAAAATCCACCTTCTCTAAATGTTCATTTAAATCATCATCTATACAGTAGATGTCATCTACATATGTCCAGCATGATTGAATAACTTCTAATAGTGATTGTATTCTACTTGAGAATATTCCTGAACTATTTGTGTACCCTTGTGGATGTCTAGTGAAACAAAACTGTTCCCACTGAATGTTATCGCCATGTATGTATAGATCTCTGGATCCAAAGGTTGGGCAAAAATCAATTTCCCAAATCCAACACAATCCCATACTTACATCTCTGTATGTTACTCAAAAGGCCTAAACTATACATGTTCTGAACAGCCTCTGTGCATGTGTTTGCATCTAGAACACTAAAATCTATGACCATTTGATATGAACCATCTGGCTTGGACACTGGAAATAGTGCTGTGTTGTGTGGGCTTGCCTGTTGTAGTAGAGCCCCTTGCTTTACTAACTGATCCACAATATTTAAAAATGTGGTATTATTGGATATTGTCTCTGAGGCTTTGGTGCTGCAAACACTGACATTTTGGGCCCGATACATGGAATAAATCTGCGCCAAAAATGGGGCACATGCGTGCAAAACGCACGTAATTGCCCGTTTCCGATTCATGGAACACATTGTGCGTGGCTTACCTGAGACCTGCGTTGAATCTTCGCGGGTCCAACACGTCACTGCGACACCACGAACGCCTTTTGTGAGACGCCCAGTGAAGGCACACACCGTCCAGCGCACACACCTAAAAAGGGGGCGGAACTCGTGGAATTGGGAACAACAAGCGTAAATGTGGGCGTTACGTTTGAAGTACCACAGTAAAATACTCGCAACACCCACACGCGTGCTAACAACACATATTCATGGAATTGAACAGGGCTCTCTTGCACGTGTGAAAAGACGTGCTAATCCAGAAACACATCCGCCAAGCAAAAGCAGGCGTAAGCGTCATCGTGCACCTAATACAATGCATAAAAAGCGTGCGCAAACACAAACACGCATATACAGCTACGATGAATGTACCATTCCTTGCAGCAGTGATCGTGGGACACCACAGGAGGAGGAGGAGGATAGCCAGGCCCCACATCTTTTTACCCAGGACCCGCCTTTTTGGGATGCCTGATCACCAGGTTTATGGCAGGTATAGGTTTCCACCTCATATCATCCTAGACATGATCACTGAGTGGGAGGATGACCTCACATCACCCATCCTGTGCTCCCAAGCACTGAGCCCCTTGGAAAAGGTGCTCAATGTATTACATTTTTTGGCCACTGGGTCATTTCAGCAGACAACTGCCATAGTTGGGGTTGTTTCACAGCTGAGGCAGTCACGCTGCCTACACCAGGGGTTGGCAATCATGAATGCACGCCCCTCAGTCCGCAGGCACATATACATGCCCAGAACAACCGCAGAAAGGCAGGCCGTGCTCCAAGACTTTTATGGGGTGGCCCTCTTCCCCAAAGTGCTTGGTGCCATTGATTGCACCCATGTGGCCCTGCGTCCACCTAGGGCCACATAGTACCTCTATCGCAATCGCAAGCACTGGCATTCCATCAACGTGCAGGTTGTATGTGATGCCAGGGGAATAATTACCTCTGTATATGCCAACTATCCAAGGTACACCCATAATAAGTTCATATTCAGAATGTCATCCTTACACCGGGACCTGAAAGCTGGGAGGCATGGCAACACATGGCTCATTGGTGAGTATAAATGCCTGTGCACATGCATGCATGTTAGACACAGACAAATAGACAAAGCCAACTAATGACAACCATTCTCACCTCCCCAGAGCACAGTGCCTACCCTCTGACCAGCTACATAATGACGCCAATAAGGACCCCCACCACACCACCCCAGGTACGATACAACGCAGCCCATATTGCAACTAGGGCCATAGTGGAGCGCACATTCGGAGCCCTAAAGTCATGCTTCTGCTCCCTTGACCACTCCGATGGACAGCTACTATATGCACCACCAGTAGTGTGCAGGATCATTGTGACAGCATGTGTCCTGCACAACATTGCAACACGGCGTGGCGTACCGGTGGACATGGTGGTGCCCCCACATCCCCAACCACATGCACAGCCGCTGCGAATGGGAGGGGAAAGGGCACATGGCGAGGCAGCCCGTACCCAGCTTGTGGCGCAATTTTTCACCCAAAATCCCACCCCTGCGGAGTGCACAACGGCCTGGCACATTCCAGGTGACAATCGATGATGACAAAGGGACAATCAACTGTCCCAACCTTACCGCCCTGAGAATGTGCCCTTGGAAGTGCTACATTGCGTGCATCCCTAGCTACTTAAACTAACCCAATCCCGTGTGAACAAAAGGCACACATTGAAGATGCAGTATGCCACTAACCCCATGGAAAACAGCACATCTAAATCCTGGTATGTCCTGGTATGTCACCTAAACCCTCCCAAACTTCATGTCACCCGGTTGCCACACCATGACATGGCATGAATGTCAAAAGTGACAAATAAATGGGCAACACGTAATGCTACTGTCACAAAGTGCACTTCGACAAATGGAACTAGGTCAGAAATAACTCACTCTGACACATCAAAATGAAATCGTACACAGGAACATCCATCTTCCAGCATAACATATCATAAGCACAGGACCCAACAGTGACAATGTCAGACAGTGACCAATCACAATAGCAGAAGTGCCTCAAAGTGACAAAGCTACCACATGGACCCCTTGTATCTTGAGTGTGTCTCTGCTAGCTAAAGGGGCCAGGTAACGCATACAGCAGGAAGGGCATCAATAATGGAGACAGTCAAGGTAATACATGAATATGTAACATGAAAAAATGCACATTAACCAATGTTCAAACAAAAAGGTAGGCTAACCATGCACTGGACAAACAATCATCAATCCCCACTAGGGGTGTATACACAGGTTGGACTTCAGGCTCACCACAGAACTGATGGAAGGCCAATGCCTCTGTGTAAGTTACTTTCACATGCTGCCCTCCTTGCACGCCCATGGAAAGGGGAAACAGGAGTGGCATATGTGTCTGGACCCTAAGGCACAAACAAGGAGTGTACCAACACGAGACAAGCCTGTATGGGCCCAGCCGGAACACACAGTGGATGCCTTCGGATGCCGCACAAAGCAACACACTGTCACATGAATGCACAATAGACAAAAATAAAGTTAAAACAAATATAAAATGGCCATGGTGGACTGAGGGGGGGGGGTTGAACCCAGGAGGGAGGAGGTGGCTAGCATAGAGTGGGAGAGCTGTCGATGTTGTCGTCACCCTCTGGTGTAGCATTAGGGGGTGTGCGTGGTAAGGGAGGCTGACCACGTATAGCCCTGGTCTGCTCCTCAATGGCAGCTAGCATGCAAGCCTGAAAGTTTGATTCTGTATCATGATGGCCCGGAGGTCTGCATGCAGCACCTCACGTGATGCACGGAGTTCTGTCCGCAAGATGTCACGGGATGCACAGATCTCCGCTTGCACAGAGTTCGACAGAGATGTTGTGCGTCACCTGCTCCATCTGCTGTTCTGCCCGTCTACTGCGGGCCAACTTGAGTGCAGCCAGAGTAGATCAGAGGGAGGTATTCTCTTCCCTCAGGGCAGCCCTGTGGGCCACAGCCTCAGCATCTATGGCTGTGCGCAGAGCCCCAGTTCAGCTCGTTGGTCCCTGTTGCTGGCCGACATGTCCAGCCTGTGCGAGCGGCATGTGGACTGCAATGCCTGCTGCTGGAGCTCCATCTGTCTTTCAGGGGGGAGCATGGGATTGGCCACCCTATCCATGCCCTGAGCCAACATCTCACATGATGTCCCCTGTTGCTGTGCAATAGTATACATGGATCCCTCCCACACAGTATTTCTGGGTTGCAGGCGGCCAACGCGTTGCCGGACCCCACACTTGCCGGACCCAAGGATACCTGGCCCTTGCTGTGCTGGCGCTGCCTGTGGCTGCAGGACTGCATTCCTCCCTTGATCAGCTGCCCCAGGAACAGCAGCAAAAACTGTGGAGCGTGACCCTGCAGCCGTAACTACCACAGACGGACATACCCTACACTGACTGGCCCCGTGAGGGGTCTACCCCCCTGCAGGTGTTTGGGACAGAACAGCATCCACAGTAGAATCACTCACCTGCAACAGCAATGAGGGTTCCATGTCCGATTCAGCACCAGAGGCATAGGCGTCCTCAGAGGTATACTCAGAGACACCCCTGGCCAGGAGGGTCTGTAGCACCAATGGATTCTCATGGGCTACCACACCACGTCCTCCACTGGTGCCTGGTTGGGGCTCAGAATACAGTTGCTCCTCAACAATCTCCTCCTCCTCCACGTCCTCCTCTACTGCATCCAGGGCCTCATCACCTGCACAAATGCAAAAAAGACACATGAATACACATGTTAATAGCATAGGCCACACACATAGGCATTACAATTGTGTCAGCCAACACATGAACCTGCCATGTCACACATGACACAAACTCTGGCACGCACGCAGTGTCAATGAAATGAAAGGGGAGCCTGAAAGCAGACATGGATGCGTGTCAAAGCGCAAAAATACACATGTACTGCATGGTGCATAGCACCTGCATCACACACAAGCATGTCACTGGCATAGTCCTTCCACAAAGATGACCAATGCCAATACACAGATGGCACGTAGCATAGCCATGCCAGAACTGTCAACCAGCTTCAGATGGAAGTTGAAAACTACAGTCCATGAGCCATGTACAATGCATGTCAGACCGTGTTGTAGCAGACAGTGTGGTCAGGTGGCAAGTGCATTCTGTCAGTCATCTGGGACTACAGCAGGGGAGAGGAGGACAGAAAGCACAACACATGAGGAAGCATCATAAGTGCCTCCAGACCCAGAGAAGCTACACCTCATTTACATAGAGGCAGGGAGGCTGTACCAGAGGGACGCTCCAGCTCAACACAGATGAGAATCACAAACTAATTTCCATGAGGAGCAACTGACCCTGAGGGAGCATGAAAGGGATGATGAAAGACCATGAGAAGGAAGTAAATACTGGAGATGGAGTTGAAGGAATTGCTGGCCCAGGACCCACGGGGACTTGCTGAGAATGCATAGGGTTCAGGAATGAACACGCATAGCCACTGTGAGCCTGTGCCATCATCACAGCCCTAGGCAGATACCGTGCACCAAGCCTAAAGGACTTTCCACACAGTCCAGGTCTGGCATAGTTGCAGAGGGAACAGTGTAGAATCTCAGAAATCCTGGTAAAGCCTGTTGCAGTAGTGCCTCTGAGGAGGAGCATCTTACAGGGTGACCTCCGAGAGACGTCAGTCATGTGAAGATAGAAGGCAAGTGTTGAGTGGAATATCATCACATGCTATCCACGACCACAGGTCGAGCAAGAATAGGGCCAAGAGAGGCTGGACAGAAAGTGTCATGGAAGGTCTCAGACTCTGATGGTTTGGGGTTATCAACAGTACCCGTATCACTAGCCCACTCCTCACCTGAATCCGTGTGGATGTCTACTTGTCGGTCTCTCCAGGAGCTGCTTGCCTTTTTCTTAGTTGTCTTCCCCTTTTGTTTGAAAAGATAGGGATGGGCTCCCCCGAAGGCCACTTTGCCAATGAGACTATTTGCCTGGCAGCGGGGACTCCGGGAAGCCCACCCCAAACCAGGGAAAAGCCTTGCCGAAAAACCCTGGTGAATCCTTGAAATTATGGTCTTTCCTTTTTAGATGGAGACTTCAGTATCCAGCATGCATTTCGGTGGATATATCTAGATTGGGTTGTTAAATCCGTATATGTCAATGTGGGAATAACGGAGGTACTGTTTGTTTCTGGGAAAGTAGAGGGAATGAAACGAACCGACACAGGCAGCCAACTCAAGCGTCTGAAGGGTGAAGCACCATGCACCTAGGTCCGCAGAAGAAAGCAGTGTACTCATCGAGTAAGCAGGTACAAGAGAGGAGGGGATAAGAGTACAGTTACCAAGCAGGGAACGGAGAGGGGAAATGAACCCGTTCAAGAATGGGAGCAGGGAAAAAGAGATACCGCCTGAGAGCGAAAAGAAGAAACAAACAGGAAACTCATGGAGGGCAGCAGAAAAGCACAAGAGCGTTGGTAAAAGTGATCCGGAGAAAGTAAAGTTGCAACGCACCTGCGTTTGGGACTTCTGGGTAATTGTAGTCTGTGAGTGAAAAAGACTAGACTGCACAAAGCATTCCAAAGAAACCGGAGGTATCAGTCCTTCTTCCATTTTGCCCATCTATCCCAAAGCTTTCACGGCAGATTTATGACAGACACGCATCACCACTCACCGGACATTGCCTCATACATAGGCAGGTCTCCCACGCCTTGGACCTGCTCCACTACAATTAAATCACTAGCGATCTCCTCATGTCCAGTGAGCTAATCGTCCTCTGGTTCTGACTCACTACCAGTCACCAGAGTAGAGGCAAGTGAAGCAGGAGACTAGGAACAATGCTCACAGGAGCTGGCTGCGATGAGTCTGGAGACACCCTGACTCGAAAAACATGTGAAGCAGGAGACTAGATAACAAACCTAGTCACACAGCCGCTCTCCATTTAAACCAAACAAGGGTAATGTGATTCCAAAAAAAATGTTATTCCAAATAATAAATGTTCACTACTTGAGCAGTATGAATTTCACAAAAATATAAATAAAGTCCAAGTCTTAGTCAGAGTGATATTTGTTTATCAAAAGAACAATTTCAAAAAATGATCACTAATCAAATCTTAGTGAGGGTGCGGCTAACACATCTCATACTTTGAATAGACTTAATGTGCCAATGCATTTCGGAGCATTTATCTCCTTCGTCAGGGCAAGTCTATGCTACTAAGGTGTAATGATAACAACTGAAATCTTTTTTAAAAGACACAAAAGATGTAATAAAAAGATATGAGAACCTACCATACAATCCAGAAAACTCATACCTAATCGGTTTAGATATAGTTTCTCTCTACACTAATATTCCCCAGCAAGCTACTCTAGAAACTATTAGTGAAATTCTCCTCAATAGATTACATGACGACCCAGTACCCAGTTCCTTCATCCTTTGGTGCATTGAAGTAGCCTTTACACGCAATTAGTTTGAGTTCCAAGGAACATTTTTTCAACAAATTGAAGGCACGGCCATTAGAGCCACCATGGCTCCGAGTTTGGCGAACCTATTTGTCGAATTCTTTGAAAAACAGTTCATATACACGACTAATCCATTTGAGGAACACATTCAACCATGGGCCAGATATATTGATGATGTTCTGATGGTATGGACAGGAACCATAGAAAAAGCAGAAGAGTTTCTAATCTGGCTCAACAATTGTAATCGACATCTGCAGTTCACCATTAATATTCAAAAGCTCTCTATAGAGTATCTCGAATTAACCATCTTCTTTCACGAAAACGGCCATTTACTAGTAAAACCTTACCACAAAAAAACAGAGAGGAATTCCCTGTTACACTACGACAGTCACCACGTAAAACACCTCAGAGATAATCTCCCGTATGGACAGTTTTTGCGATTAAAAAGGAACAGCAGCCAAAAACCAGCATTTGAAGCAGAAGTAAAAAATCTAACTGCTAATTTGAAACATAGAGGATACCCAAAAAAACTAGTCAAAAATCTGCTAAAAGAGCATCCAACAATATCAGGGATGCCCTCCTTGAGGACAAGATTAAACAACCAATAACAGATCGGCTAGAAAGTGTCAACACTTTTTCTAACCTAAGTTTAAAGATCAGTCACATCATAAAGAAGCAATGGAAAATATTTGAAAGCGGGAACGCTGAAATTCCGCCACCCATGTTTGCCTATAAAAAGTCCACCACAATAGGCAACAGAGTTAGCAGTAGCAAACTTAAAGAAAAACCAGCAAAAATAAATAGTCTAACGGCAACATGGGGATTAAAACAAATAGTCGGACACTACCCGTGCAGCAATTGTGCAATGTGTAAACTAACTCAAAAAACTAAGGAAATTGACATTGGGCTTCCCACAACATGGCAACAGAAACAAATGATGAACTGCAACTCAGACTATGTTGTATAGATGATAACTTGTCCATGTAACAAGCACTACATAGGAAAAACTAATAGAAAAGCGAAAGTAAGAATGTTGGAACACAAAAGCTGCCTTAAAAACAAAGTCCCCAATGCACCACTAGTGAAACACTTCACTGAAGCAAAACACGGTTTCGATGATTTTCGCTGGACAATATTATTAATGATCCAAGGCAGGGATCATGATATTAAGAGCAAAATACTTCTAGAAAAAGAACAGAAATTAATTTACCTAACTCAAAGTGACAAAAAAGGTCTTAATGAATCTATAGAATGGCTGAAAGTATAATCTATTGACTCAAACTTTCACTTAAGGATACTAACTCTCTGATAACTTTCAACTGTATAGTTATAACTGGAATAGCACCCTTACCGCGGTACATAAGGTGAGTGTTGCTTTAATTTTTCTAAACACTAAAAAAGGACTACCAGCTACCTATATTAGGCCTTCCTAACATGGCGGCTGCTCCTGGCGTTTTTACGGTGGATTCACGGAAGATTCACAGTGCTCTTACCTCAAAAGACCTGGATCAGAGCGGATTAACAAGAAGAAGAAACCAGATGAGGCGCCATAATAAGAACACTACCTACGCAATATAGCAGAACCAACAGGTAAACAGACGGTTTAATAAAGACACAACTTGCATGGAAGCGCAGCAACTACTCCTTTTACATAGGTAATAATACGATCATTCACTTATCATAAAACAACTTTCTTAGCAGAGTACTAGAGATGGCACTAGCATAACAACTGTCTCAACCCGCACTCATAGGGTCAACTAAGAATACAAGCCGATTTTTGTAATAAATACAAGCTCCATTCAAACTGCGTGTTTACTTTTTCTCAACAGCAGTTTGGACCAACCGAGCCGGGATATTTACCGGTTTCCTGCATATTCCAACACACAATGACATAACACCACGCAATTGATAAGCTGTGCACAGATGCCAACTCGCAAGTTAATCTGACCAAGCCTCATAATATCAGACTGCACACGAGGTGTTTGGGTCCCGAACATTTGTTTGGGACCCAAGGTGGTACCCTTTGGTGCCACCACCTGCGGCAAGGATACAAATACATATCATTTTGAACATGTGTCTTTTTTGAACATTTACAGATTTGTATCTGTTTGACTGGGTCCAGTCGATTTACAATTCTCTTTGCATATATATAGATCATTTATTCATTTACCAGACCTATATGTTTTCACTTGTATAGTATTTCTTTTATGTCTATATTTCGGTCTCTGAGTATACACATATTTACATTTGTTTGACCAGTTTCAGTCAATGCAATGCATATTTTTTCTTTGTATAGTTCAACTGTGTTTACATTGGGTCAATATCCCTTGTTTTCACCTTATCAGTTTTTCTTTTATGCCTATGTTTTTATTTTTTTCTGACTTCATTTCTGTACTTTCCATTATTCGTGATTGACCTCCATGAGTCCGTATTGATCCTTTTTATGACAATTCTATTCCTCATTATCACACATGCAGTGTCTTAACACGATCCATCCGCATCGCGCCTATCCTTGGACGTGATGCCGTCACCTGTTTATATTTGTTACCGTTACTCTGGTAACGCTTTCACTTAGCGATGCGAGGTGGCGTTCACTCGGCCGCCGCAGCTCTAGCTCTGCGAACTAAGGTATGCACGAGTACAGCTATTTAAATTACCAGGATCCCATTTCCTGGCTCTGACACTTTATTTGTAATACGTCCTTACACCCACAGATTGCCATCTGGATAACATCCAGCTATTGGATCGTGTGTTTCTGTTGACTACGTTGGAAGTCCACACGGCAGATACAAACACAGCACCATTCAACCTCTTTTTGGCTTCACACTTCTCGTGAGGTAACCTCTCAATTTCCAAACCGCATTCAGTTATTTGACTATTAGTTATTTGACTACTCGCTTGCACACTACTACATTTATTTTTCTTTTTCTTTTTTTCCTTTCCTACATCTCAACATGATGTGAATTTTATTACGTCCTGGTATGTGATCATTTTTCATGACTATACTATGTTGCAATATGTTTTGGTCATTTGTATTATAATATTCACTACTTAATATCTTATGATTATGCCATACTTAAATCTGTTGTTGTTATCATTACACCTTAGTAGCATAGACTTACTCTGAGGAAGGAGATAAATGCTCCGAAATGCATTGGCACATTAAGTCTATTCAAATTATGAGATGTGTTAGCCGCACCCTCACTAAGATTTGATTAGTGATCATTTTTTTAAATTGTTCTTTTGATAAAAAAATATCACTCTGACTAAGACTTGGACTTTATTTATATTTTTGTGAAATTCATACTGCTCAAGTAGTGAATATTTATTATTTGGAATAAAACATTTTTTGGAATCACATTACCCTTGTTGGGTTTAAACGGAGAGCGGCTGTGTAACTAGGTTTGTTATCTAGTCTCCTGCTTCACATGTTGTTCGAGTCAGGGTGTCTCCAGACTCATCGCAGCCAGCTCCTGTGAGCATTGTTCCTAACTTTTCTAAAAACCTTACTTTTTATGCAAAATTTCAATGATACCAGATTAAAAGTGTATCTAGTTAGTGGTGCCCACTTATTTCCTTTTGACCAGAGTAGAGGCAAACCTGGCAGCCAGCTTGTCGTTTGCTCGGCGCCGGAGGTCATTCCAGCGGTTCACGACATTACCAGCTGTGTGCATCTCATGGCCCAAGGCGCTAATACGGTCCGCGAGGCACTGCAGTGGGCCATACGCTGAGCAGGTGTATGTGTGCTCCCTGCCTGCACCAGCATGTCACGGCCGTGATCCAACACGTAGTCCACGAGCATGTCCAGTTCCTCATCAAAGAAACTCCTCTTTCTCGACATGTGGGATTGCTCTGCCGTGTCTGGGGTTCCAGTCTGTACCGCTGGAGCACGCTTGTGCCTCTTGCGAGGTGGTGCAGACCCAAAGTGGCTTGAAGCGCTCTGGCCAGTAGGGGCTGGAGTACAGATGGACTGGCCTATGGAATCAGCCACTGATGTTAATACAGAAGGTCGGCTTGCAGGTATCGGTAGCTGGGTGCTGTTGCCAGGACCCTGCACCGCAGGTGACTTGGCCTTCGGGTCATGGAAATCGGCTATTGAGTCACCCTGTGCCTGGGCTGGGACCACTACAGTCCAGGCTGGCAAACCCTGAGCCTGGGTGGTGGTAGACGCAGCTGCCCCTGCAGCTTCCACACCCTGGCTGCTCTGGACAGCAGTAGGCACTGCTTGTCCGGGACCACAGGTGCTGGGGATGTCAGCAGCAGCTACATCTCCCTGCCCCGGTTGGGTGGGGGGCATAGCTATCCCTGCATGGGCCTGGGCACGTTGCCCACGTGGACCACCTTGGCCACGTCACCCACCTTGGCCAGCTTGACCACCCTAGCCACGTCGCCCACCTTGGCCAGCTTGACCACCCTGGCCACGTCACCCACCTTGGCCAGCTTCACCACCCTGGCCACGTCACCCACCTTGGACAACTTGGCCACCCTGGCCACGTCACCCACATTGGCCACCTTGGCCACCTCTGGCAGGTTGCCCAACTTTTCCTCCCTTCCCACTTGTTGCCCTCCCAGTCATGACACTGATGGACTAGCGCAATGGGAGGTGCAGCCAACAATTGTCCTGGGCAATTGGAGTGAGGGGGCAGGGTATGTGATGGAAAAGGTACCAATGTGCTCCAGCAAGGCTCTATGTGACCCCTTGTGAAAAAATAATGGGTTGCGCAATGCTCAGGCACCCCAAAAACAAAAATCGTGTAGGCAACCCCTCGGTTGCCCACCTGTGAGTAAAAAACGTCCCGCAGTACGCTGTCACACCCAGCAACAAAAAAAATGCATACGTGGGGAACACATAGGCTTCTATGACCTCGAAAATGGGGTACACGACAAACAGGGGCAACCACAGTGGGAAAAATGCATGCACGACTCACTGTCTGCCTTGTAGAATGAAAAAATCTCACATGCGTGTGCGCGTAGGCAACTCCCCTACCAAAATAAGAAGTACGCACTGCCACAGTAGTGAACTAATCACGTGTGAACACACATAAATATGAAATTCACACGTCCGTCCCCACGAAAAGCACGTACATTGCACTGTCGTCCTATGCACACCTTTATCCCATACTGAACGGCAACGCCCAACATCCAGCGCGCGTCACGTAACTTACGCGCTTAGGGCCTTTCCTCTAAATTACACGCTAACGCGCTGTTTCTGCATGTGCAGAGTCACTCTGTCTCTGGCTGGCCACGCAAAAGAACACGTAAGACCCATGCTCCTGCCCACAAGGCCATTTACCTGCCTCCAACTGCCCCAAGCTGCCTCCTACGAGCATCTGCTGCTGCCAGCCCACTCTGTGTGACTGTTGCCCAAGTGCCATGCATTTTGGTGCCTGCTCTGAAGCCATTGCCAGTGATCCTGTTGTTGTGACCACCTCTGCTGACCCTGAATACTCCCGACTGCCATACCACTGCTCCACAGCCCTGCCCCAGGACCACCTTGCCCACCCACACCTACCCCCGGCAGAGGGCTGTCAGCTTCTCATACAGGGAATTTGGCATCCTGGTGGAGCAATTCCTTGGGCATCATGATGCCCTCTTCCACGGCCCATCGCAAGTCGGCAATGAAGGACGGAAGAAGATCTGGGAGGACATCGTGGGTGCCATCAACGCGGAGGGGGTGGCACCCCACGACTACCAACATGACCGCAAGCACTGGGAAGACTTCAAGTCCAGGACCCACAACAAGGCCCGGCGCCTCCTCAAGTTGACCACCGATGAGATGAGGGCCTTGGAGCGCTTCTATCCAGCACTGTAGCCCCAGGTCTTTGAGTTGGTGCTCTGTCTGGAGTCGACTGGTAAGTGTTTATGTGTTCTTGTCCCCCATAGTGCATGTGCATGTTGACGTGTGGCTGGAGTGTGCATCTTGGCCTTATGTCTGGCATGCCTCCTGTACAGATGTCTGTGTGCATGTCCCTGACAGTGCTGCATGTTCGTCCATTCAAGCGTTTGCCACATCAATGGTGTCCATGTTGCAATGCATAATGCACACCGGCATGTACCGATGCGCACATGTCTGCATACCTGTGTCTGGACTGGGGCATGCGAGAGGTGTGACACATGGGTGCTTATATTACCATCATGGACATGCATGGTGTACATAGTGAGTGTGTGACTGCTCAACACTCTGGGATGTATGTTACTTGAGTTCTTGATTTGTGATTGCCTCACGCTGCCAATTTGCAGTCGAGTGCACTGTGACGTCATATCTCCATGGCCTGTCTCATGACTGTCAGGTGATGTGTGTGAATGAGATGTGTATGTCCCATGATGTGTGTGAGCTAAACACACAATTGTGATCTTGTGTCAGTGTCTTGTCCAAGGATCTGAATGTGTGTGGTGAATGACAGACATGTTTGTGAATGTGTGTGAATGGCACTTCCCTGTGTGTAGTGGAGGGTGATGATGGTCATGACCTTTAACAGTGCCACTGATGTACATTTGCATTGTGACAAACACACATACACACATATGTTCAGTAGCTTGATGTTTGTGTTCTATGTTTCCCTATCCACAGCGACGATGGGAGAAGAGGACAGTAAAGGCGCTGTGGAGCACCTCAGCAGGAAAGCCTCCACCAGGCACAGACGCAGGGCCCAGTCATCCTCCAAAGGACCATCATCTTCCGGGAGTGAGGAGACTGGTGCCGCGTCCGCGACAACGGCCGCAGCTGCTGATGGGAGGCCCAAGAGGGCGACGTTGGTCGTGGGCTCCTCGGCAGTGGGAGGGACAGGTGAGACCACACAGGGACAATCTGATGCGGAAGACAGTGGGGAGTCATCCAGGTTGGTGGTGTGGAGGAGGACGAGGAGGCCACATCAGCCCAGCCCATGGGTCACAGCGGGGGTGATGATGTAGGTGTGACTGTAGCAGTCCAGGGTCAGGGGATGGATGCAGTGCAGGTTGCCGTGGAGGCGCCTGTGCCTAATCCTGTCCGTGGTACTGCGACTGCACCTGCGGGCATGCCCCATGCTGTACCCGTCTGCAGGTAGCAGATGTATCTGCGGATGAAGCAAGTCGTGACCGGGTAGAACCGGTGCTAGCCGGTATTGCGATGCGTACAGGCAGCATTTGTGATGATGTGCAGGCTTCCAATCGGGGGCTTGCACATCATCACGATGAGGTCTGTCGCCTCACTAACTGGCCAGCACAGTTCATGGTCACGAATGTGCTACGTGTGCTGGCCACTGCTGTGACCCCCTCCTTCTCTTCCTCCTCTGTGCGCCAGTCGTCACCCCTGCCGTCTTCTGGCCCAGATATCACCATGGCCCCCTGTGTACCTGTACCAATCCCGGCAGCCAGTCTGGTGGAGACCACATCCCTGCCACAGTCGGGAGTCGACGGATGATCAGCAGAGGTGGTCACCGCAGTAACAGGACCAATGGCAATGGAAGAAGTGCAGGCACCAAGCAGCAGGGCATGTGCACGACAGCCCCGGGGGTTGTCATCATCCCGGAGGCTGTCCCAGAGGCGCAGGCACCAGGCTTTTCGGTGGCAGCAGGCTTGACGTAGGAGGCGACAGGACTCAGGGCTCTCAACATCAGAGGGGCAGGTATCGGCCATCGGGCAGGAGGGAAACGTGGAACTTACCACAAGGATGTCTTCCGTGTTGTAGCAAATAGGCCAGCAGATCGGAGCAAAGCGGCAGTGGGCACTGGGGGCACAACTCACCATCGCCAGGGCAGGGAACACCCTGCGTTGGGCGGATAGGCAGGCCGAGTTCCTCGAGGAGTCTCGCAGAGAGTTTCAGAGGAGCATGATGGAGTCCCTGCAGTCCCCTGAGGGGAGAGCACAGGCCCGCCTCAGGGAGATTGACGCAGAGTTCGATGATGCCCTGGCTGAAACTCTTCGAAATGGTGAGTCGTAGGACTAGCCCGCTGCCTTTGTATATCGTTTTTAGGAGTAGGTTTCATTTGTTTATTCCCTTTGTTTTGGAGTTCATGGACTTTGCTCCACATCTTGTATATAGTTATTTCTTCATATAGATATTTGGATGTTCGTTGGTGATTTGGGATCATGGACCCTGGACCTTTGTATATAGTTGGATTTTTGAATTTTTTTACTTATTTTTTCACCATGGAGAGGGGTTTTCATTTCATTTGTGGTATCATTTTGAGAGACATCAATGGATATGGACCACATTTTTGAGTTTTTCATTTTTTTCATCCCATTGTTTTTTGTTTTCACTTTCATTTTTATTTGGATTTGATTCATGTTGATTTTACTGGTTGTATTTTACTTTTATACATGTTCATTAATATATTTTCTTATGTTGAAATTCAAGTGGTGTCTGATCTCAATGGTTTGGTGCATGTTTCACTCTTCCTTGACTCTGTTACGTGTTCCCGGCTGTTGAGCGATGTTGTTCCTGTGTGTGCAAACATGCATGCATGCGTGATTTGGTGATTCCCATGCCATGGGGCATGTACTGGGGAGCAGGACCAATGGATGGGTGTTGGGGTGCACCCTGGGGATGCAGTGTGTGGTGGCATTTTAATGGACATATGCTACATGATTGCATGTTAGGCCAATGTGTTGGGGGCTGTGGGGGACATGAATCAGGGCCTGCCTGCAGGTTTCCGTCACTGGTTGGGGACATGAGTCGGGGCCTGCCTTCAGGTTGCCGTCACTGGTGGGGGTCATGAGTTGGGCCATGCCTGCGGGGTATGGTCGTCACGGGTGTTGGGGGTGCCCTTGTGGTGTGGGCTGCCTGTGAGGTATGGTCACGGGTGTTGGGGTGCCCTTGAGGTGTGGGATGCCTGCGGGGTATGGTCACGGGTGTTGGGGGGCCCTTGTGGTGTGGGCTGCCTGCAGGGTATGGTCACGGGTGTTGGGGGTGCCCTTGTGATGTGGGCTGCTTGTGGGGTATGGTCACGGGTGCCCTTGAGGTGTGGGCTGCCTGCGGGGTGTGATCACGGTTGTTGGGGGGCACTTGTGGTGGGGGCTTCCTGCGGGGTATGGTCACGGGTGTTGGGGGTGCCCTTGTGCTGTGGGCTGCCTGCGAGGTATGGTAATGGGTGTTGGGGGTGCCCTTGTGGTGTGGGCTGCCTGCTGGGTATGGTCACGGGTGTTGGGGTGGCCCTTGTGGTGTGGGCTGCCTGCATGGTGTGGTCGCAGCTGATGGCTGTATGCGCAGGCCTTTCCACACGATTTGGCTGGTGCGAGTAGGGTACGTGATTTTGCTGGGGTGCGGACGGGGAACGCGCAGGCCTTTCCATGCAATTTGGCTGGTGCGAGCGGGGTACGCGATTTTGCTGGGGTGCGGACGGGTTACGCGTGGCCCTTTCCACCTGATTTGGCTGGTGTGAGTGGGGTACGTGATTTCGCTGGGGTGCTGTAACGCTTACCTTACCTCTGCGGGGACACGCACACTGAACTATTTCACAATGGACTCTTCTTAGCTAGCAATGTTTTAACACTCTACAACTTCTTCTATGATGAGATTTTCCTATTATTAATACACAGAAAAATTCCTTAGTGTGGAATGTAGAACTATACAATTTTAATGACTAGAGATTGCTCTTCAGGATGTGAACATGGCGCTAATACGGAATATGTCTCAGAACTATGAGGAAGGGAGTGAGCACCAATTCTATGTCTAAAGAACAAGGGTGGAATTCCTACTATTGATTACACCTAACTGACTAAATAACAAATGTGACTAAATGGAGTTTATGAGAGACTGCTGTATACTCTTTCTGTTATGCTTGCACGCGTGACAGAATTTACATAGGGTTGGAACAGTTCTGCTATTATGTGGAACTTATTAAGCTAACAACTGTCTTGAAACCCAACGAGACCTGCCGTGTGTATTTCTAATTAAGGGGAAAACTAAATGCTGAGTGAATTGGGAAAAAGCGCAGCTTAGAATTAGCAAAGGTGAATATAACAAGTGTAATAATACACGTTCACTGCAAAGCGATAACATTATGAACGTTTTACACGAAGTCTCGTAACAACAATTAAATATTAGTAACTTCAATGGCATACAACTGTGAAGGCAAATACTTGTTGTGGCAGCCTCTTAGTGAAGACTAATGCTTTCAGTGGAAGGCATCTGAAGGCAATAATACTTGTTACCATACGCCGCCTGACAGGAACGAAGCGTACTGACGGAGCACAACTTGCCGTGACTGACAGAAAGAAGAGATTTTACATAAATGTTTCTGACACAGGACTTGGTGACCTGCTGTGCGCAGGAATTAAAAGGATAACTGCGGTCTGAAAAGCTCGAACAAATTCAATTTATCTACAGGCTTGACTAAAACTTTGACAGGGCAGCGGTAAGCGTTAACTGTAAACAGATAAAATGCAAAGCGCGGAGCACACGCTGGGAGGGGCTTAAATACTGAGTGCAAACAACTAGACTTGCACTAAACAATCAGGAGAACAACTAAGGCAGCCATGTTGAGTAGTCAGGAAGTGGCTATCTATGCCTACCCACTACACTGTGTTGCCGTCCCACTATCCAGTAATGATAAGCAGATGTCCAATTTTTTTTAGGGGTTACTCTAGGACTCTTCTCAGTGATCATGACAGGTGCGGACGGGGTACGCGCAGGCTTTTCCATGCGATTTCGCTGGGGTGCGGGCGGCATACTTGCGGGCCTTTCCTCACAATTTGGCTGGTGCAAGCGGGGTACGTGATTTTGCTGGTATGTGGACGGGATACACGTGGCCCTTTCTATGCGATTTGGCTGTTGCGAGAGGGGTATGCGATTTCGCTGGGGTGCGGACGGGGTATGCGCGGGCCATGCCACGTGATTTGGCTGGTGCGAGCGGGGTACGCTCTGACTTTTCACGCAATTGCAATGTGGGGGGGCTGTGTGTTGGGCCATGGATGGCGCGGGGCCATGCACTGTATTGGACATTTGACTGGCTTTTTCCTGCGCACAGGGCTGTGTTGGGGGTGTTACTGGCACTGCTTGCTGTTCATTGCGCCACGGCTACTGATGCCTCGGAAAATCCATGAAAACGCATGCCGCGCAATTGCTGGTTTGCACCATTGTGGTGCATGCTTCTTCTCGGTGCGCTGTGCTTGCGCTGCTTCTGCGCTGGATTCTATGAATTGGGCCCTTAATATGTAGGGCAAGCTATGTCATGTCCTACATGTTTCTTAAATAACAGTGCTGCACTTAAAACAGCCCATATGGCTGCATACGTGTTCACTACATGCTCCTCAAAGTCTTCTGAAAACGTTGGTTTAATTACTTATTCTCCAGCCGCGTAGGGCATTCCCTAACATATAGCCTGTGCCAGTCCTGTTCCGCTAAAAGGCCATCTTGTGTTATGTGCAACTTAGACCAGAATAGTACCTCTATTTCCTTTGGAGGTACCCCTTCAAGTTGTATTGTAACTATGTACACTACATTTTCCTTAACCACTTCTCCTGTGGGAGTATTTACTTCCATTATCTGATCAGCATGACTATGATGTCAAAGTTTCCTGTGCTTTTATCGGGCTATGGAGACCTTTGGACCAGACTCCAACTGTACTGCTAGCCAATCATTTGGTTGTTTAGTCACTGGTATTATCCTTTGTGTCTGGATTAGAGGTTTTGCCATTGTCCACTCGTAAAACTGCAGTTTGCGTCCTTTCTTATTTCTTTTCTTTTCTCCTGGATGGCTTCTGCTCTCCCTTGGGTAACGAGCCCTGGTTCCTTTCTTTCTGTGATGGAGATGAAGGATAGTCTTCGACTCTGTATTTTGTGGTTGCCTGAGCTGTGGCCTATCCCCTAGCTTCTCTCACCACTTCTGCCCTTTTAGGATCTTCTACCCCAACTAGCTTTTTGCTTGGGACCTGTACCGTTCGTCTCTAAGGATACTGTTCTACCATGAAAGGTATCTCTTTTTTCCTCTCCTATGGGGGGCATACTGGAAGCATGTGCCCTTCTCTTCCCACCTCTAGCTGGGAAGGTGTTTCTGCCTGGGGCCTGTCTAGTACCAGGAGTGCACCTTTTTAATGTGCATATTAACACCCGATTCCATCTTTGGCCCGTCCCAGCGCATCTACCCAGGTGATCTTTACATAGGGACCTGTAAGTAGCTCTCAAAATGAATGTGACCAAACTGGAGCTTCCTTTCCTCATCACTAGGCAGCACCGCCCGGAATCTGAAGACTTTCAGCCTCACTAACTCACATCTTATGAGGGACATGAGTAGTCCCTCTACTATGGGATAATTGCCCCCAGCTACTGCCATTCCTAAACTCATTGCTACTTCTGCTCCCTGGGAGGTCAGTATCTCTCACATAATGGAGGTTAGTGCTGTAATTGAAGGAGTCCCTATTAAATGAAGGTATAACCAACACTGGGATCCAGCTGCCGCAGTGTTTCATAGGTGGATAATAACCTGTTGGCATTATCATTTCTAAAGCCCTCTGCCTCTGCTGACATGTGACTTGAGGGTAGGCAGCCTCTAGCTGATTCAATTTATTTGAATACCATCTAGGAATGTTATCCTTCCTTGTAGGGCCCAATAAAGCCTTGAGGGTCTGGAATGGAAGTGTTCCTTCCTCCCCTGCTATTACTGCTCTGTGTGTTGCTGGTGCAGCTCCCAGAGCTCTGTACTCTACAGCTTGAGCACGAACAGTGTCAGAATGCTTCCTCAAGAGTTCATAGTGTGACCTGGTATATGGGTCATTTGCTTCCCTGTTTTGGTTGAATCTAAGGATGTGTTCTAATGCCGAACCTGTCATAGCAAAAGGTCAGGTCCAGCCCTGGTAGTGGGATATGTCAAACAACTTTGAAACCAGTTGTGGTGGTCTACCTGCTGGAAGGCTTACTCAGGATACATATAAGTTGTGTACTGTATCTGGTCTAAATCCCTTCTTATCTATAGGGTTTCAAACCTGTCCCCTGGCTTGACACCATATGTCTTCATATTTGTGAACAGAGTTTCCCCTGGTTATCCTCCAGATACAGCCACTGCCACTTTAAAGTTGCTGTTAACATCTCTAACAACTCCATCCTGTAACCACCTGGTTACTGCCCGGTGGCAATCTACAGGTATCGGGACATCACCATGTGGGTTAGCCATTCTAGCGTCTCTTCGCTACATAGCTATTAAGAGTACTTGCTTACAAGACACCCTATTAGTGAATAGAGTATGTTTCTAAGATATTTATTTTTATGCTTTGTATCACCAGGCCTATAGCAGCCCTCTCAGCCCCTCTTCAGTAGCTAAGCAGGGATAATATTTTTCCATCTGGGTCGCAAATTGACATGATTTGCATCACCTCTACCTCACAGAGCCTTTCTTGTACCCCCAGGGGAGTGTCCTAGACCCGCATCCCCCAGTATGGGTTGTGGTAGGGACAGAGGTAGAGAAACGCATATACCTGTCACTGTGCATGAGTAAAGAGAATAGGCAACAATCCACTGCAGTGGGCAGCTATTCTCAGTCATCTGCCTAGGAGTGGTTTGCTAATGTCATATATCTGTTATTGATGGACCCCTGCTCAAACCTTCCAGTCAGCAAAACTTTGTGTATTAACACATGCACCATATATATCATATCAATATACAGTACTTCAAATAGACGCCCCACACATAATGTTCATGCTCAAATGCATCCGACAGGATTCTCAATAATGAACACTCAATTAATGCTCTTTCACTCTCATGTACAGTGTCATTCTTTTAATTATAATGATTAAGTAATAAAGAACCATTGCTTCCATCATTGTCACTGCACAAAAACACTTAATATGCAAAAGTGTTTTAATGAATATGCAGTTATCATTACCACTGCCTCTATGTCTACTCAAGATCAATCAACCCTCTCAGAAGCATAATAGCCACTTCAAAAGTGTCTATCTCTATAGATCTCACTAGACCTCTCCTCTTTCTCAATGTGATATTAAAGATGGGGAAAATAGGTTCTCATGCGCACTACTATCCTTAGAACGTAGGGAGAGGAAATCTGGATGCCTAGAGGCCCATGCTCTGCACAATCCAAGAAAATATCAGAAATACCACATACAACTGGAAAAATCACCTATCAAAATCACCATGCTCTCTTTTAGCAAAAAGCAGCCAAATTAGGAAAATATTCTTCAAAAAGATTCAGTGTCAATTGCAGTTGAACATGGTGCCAGCAACAGTTAATTAAGAATAATATCTGTCCATAGGTGATGAACTGATTGCCATGGGTAGGGATAGTCCCCATACAGCTGAGACAAAAATAATAGTTCTGCTAAAAAAAACAAACTTGAAGTCTTTCTGACACTCAGAAGCCAAAAAAAATCAAATTGCAAGGGCTTCAAAAAATCAAGCAGATTTCATAAGGTTTGCATGGAGTAATTGCAGTCTTCTCCTTGGTGGACCTCCAGCCCCTGGTCTGCGTCGCCTGCGTCACCTGCGTCACCTGCTTCGCCCAGCTCTGCAAATCACTCTGCTCTTGCCCCCCCAGCTCATCTTTTTATAGTTTTGGAGGGTTAATTTACTTAGGCCATCACCTCCCATCATTAGCATAGTGCTGACTCCTCCCATCAGTAGCACCTCATCGCATTAGTGTTTAGCAAGATCACAATGCTTGTTTATGTCTAAAGCAAGGTCGACAGCAAGTTGCTTACTTGTCACGCTACGCCTAGTTGCTAAATAACCTAGAGCCTATATTCTCCCATGCGCTCCCATATCCACTCTTGCCCAGAAACACTGTAGTTCCTCTTAGAATATTGTTTTTTTGTTTCAAATGTTTTTAAATTGTTTTTTGCTTAACAAACACTTCCATCATGAGTTATCCTCTGTTTACGTCATAATTACATTTCAACTTAAACAAATTCCAACACATTAACCAAATAACCAACAGCCTGTATTGCCTACCACAGACCTTAGAATATTTGGTATTGTTTACAGGAACACTCAGTGATATTTACTATAACAGAACAGGACAATTGGCACACTTCCCAGACTGTTTGGAGTGCATTCCAGAAGTATTGTTTTAAAATGTACTTGTGTGTTCCAGAACAATAGAAAAGGCTGGTGCACAGCCCAGACATCCAAACGAAACGTGACTGTCTGTTCATAATTGCTAATTCTGCCCATTGCCTGAATACAAATGAATGCAATTTCATTATGTACACGCCTACCTGCTGACTACATGGCTTGGGATTCCACTCAACCGTAGTATTCAGTCTAAATTACATGTTATCACATCCCCAACTCCCACCTCACGAGGTGTGAACAATTGCTTATTTCCACTGTTAATGTGACCCTAGGCCACTGCCCAGTCCTTAGCCCTGCATCCTTGTTACAAACCCCTGAAGAGGGAGAGCTGCATGACTGTCAGGTGGTTGTGGAAACACTGTTGTCCTCTTGCATTGTTAAACCCAGATCTCATTCTCTCCACGGATGGTTCATGTGGTTTATACTTCAGTTTGGACTGCACCTCAGTATAGACAGTGACCAAGGTACCCATTTTACTGGTCAGGTTATCAGGGAAGTGTGTAAGTCACTAACAATATTACAACAGTTTCAATGTGTGTTTCCACTTGCGTTCAGTCATGCATGCAGAACACTGCAACAGCAACCTCAAGTTGAAGTTTTCTTAAGGGTGCAAAGAAGAAGAGCTGAAATTGGCCCATACCCTACTTCTAGGTTTTACTAGCCATGGGAAATAACCCACAGTGTATACACAGATTGTCTGCTCATGGAATCTTTACAGAATACCCAATGAGAATACGAACTGCCCCAGGTACAGTTCCGCAAGTCCAAAGTTTAGTGCTGGAGGATGACACGTTGATTCAATACTGTTGCATGTTGATTAAAACAATTGATTTCTCCCTGCACAGGTCAGCGAGGCCTTGCCTGAACCAGCTGCAGAACTGTGCCACCCTATGCAGCCAGGACACTGGGTCCTAGCGAAGATTAACCGAGGTGGAGTGGGCCATTCCAGGTGCTGCTCACTATGAGCTCTGCTGTCAAGTGTGACATGATCCCGGCTTGGATCCACGCGTCGCACTGCTGCAAGGTGCCTGCTCCAGTTGATGACATCACCACCGACCCCATCGGTCTTCCTCAGACAAGCACCAGTTCTGGCGAGACTACTGACACCACCGTCCGTGAAGCCTCCAGCCCTGGGACAGCGCCACTGTGAACTTGCCTTACAAAATCGTATACCCTGAGGGAAGGGACTGTTCATATTCAGACTTCTCCATCTGCACCAAGCATCCCACTGGGGTCCGAACGACTGGGGTGAACGTTGTCCACTGTGAGGATCCTTCAGATGGTGTCACTTCTCCTCAGGGGAGAACCCCTTTTCATGAGGCTAGGTAGGTGAGGCAGCTAACCAAAAGTCCCCCTGGGGTGGTAACATGCAGGAGGATCTCATGGAGAGGGACTCCTTTGCTGGGAATAAGGACATCATTGGGATGCACAGTCCTTGTAAAACTTCACCACGTAGGCTGACGATAATGCCCAAATCTTATCATCATAAGATTACCTCAGAAACCATGAGTTATTGTAAAACATCAAACTCTCCTGTTGACATAGGTACTAGGATGAAGAAGTACCCATAACCACTATGGACTGTGTTCTTCGTCATCCTCTCTCCCGTCTGGCAATGGCCTGTGCGGTTCTGGCAAGCTGGAAGCTGTGATACAACCAGAAGGAGAACCAGGCAACTGAGGAGGCTTCAGCTAAACCTGAAAAGCTGACACAGGCCTTCGGTAGACTGCAACATGGCTCTAAGGCTGAGAAGAGGAATAGCGGCATGCCCAAGAAGTGTCTTGTGAGTTGGTTGGGAACCAGCATGATAAACCTGCAGAGACTGAGAGGTGGTGGCACGACCTGGTGGTCCGATAACGGGGAGGAGACCGCCTACAGTAGACTATGGCAGAACCACGCAGGTGATTATCAGGAGAGGGTGAGAGACTGTGGAGGAGGTGTAACCTGTCATGGCAGGACCAAGGGGTCTAACAGCTACACCAAGGTGGTCCATAACAACTTGAGGAAGAAGTTGAAGTAGAAAGAGAAACCTTGCGACCCCTGGCGATACCGGTGAAGAGTTCCCCAGGAGAAGGTAACAGGAACTTGTACAAGTCCGGGAAGGGGCTGGGAATTTACGAGATTAAACCATAAAGAAATAGAGAAACCTGTGAACCATTTTATTTATTTATTGAGAATATGCTCACAGCGAACAAAGCTTTGCATATATATGCATCTTCATACAGCACATGATTAAACATTATTGACAATAATCTAAAATGCTCCCAAGTATGAAACACATCTATTTAAAAAACACTATTCCATAAAATAGTTATTTTAAAATAGATAAAACCACCGCATAAAATGTCATCATATAAAAAATCAAGTTTGTGTCATTACCCTCCAATAGTCTTTCCCAAATTTCACTTAAGTTACAATTATTCTTTGTATTATCATAGGCGAGAAGGTATTTAAGCCATAAAAATAATAAATCTTCGCATTCACATATGATATATTTGGCGGATTTCATTATGTTCATCCCACATAATCTGCAATATCTAGCCTCTTTTTGGATGCCTACTTTTGAGCCCAATATTTCGAAAACATTGCACATATTAAATTTAAACAGTAAATACCATTGAATGGTTATACAATCTGGGAAAGCTGACTGATATGACGGTTTACACACTCTATTACACCAATAATCCAAATATATGCCACTATTTACTTTTGTTGCCAGATTAACCATCTTTTGCTCTCTATCAAGGTCATATATCAGCTGTTTCAACTTCCATTTGATCTTAATAATAGAATATAGTAACCAGCGTGAGGCATCAGCATTTGTCCATTTAAGATATTCGCCACACCATATATGTAAGGTCATTAGCGCTTGTTTGTTATTCCACTGTACATATTGTTCTATTATCTTAACTATAAAAGTGCCGTTTTTTAATCTTGACAATTGGACATCATGTATTGTACTCTACTGTTTACACTATTTAGATTACATTCTAACAGAATGTATTCGTAAGGGAGGTGATTAGGCATTCACACTAATATCCTCAATATTTTGGCTTCCAATTTTTCCAGTTCTTTAGAGAAGTAACTTCCCCAAATGTCTGCTCCATATAGCAAACAGGATACTATCTTTGCGGAATACAATTGCAAGATGGTACTTAGGGAACAATTACCTTGGCATCCTATAAAATTACTTAATGCCATAGTGGCTATCATGCATTTTCTCTTAGTTTCATTCCAATTAAGTTTATTGTCTATGATGACTTCCAAATTTTTATATTTATTTACAATTTCAATCTGTTGGTTATCTATTGACCATTTTGCACTTTTTGTGTACTGGTATGTGCTTTACTTTGAAACTTCATTGTTTTAGTTTTATCGATATTAATGATAAGATTATTTGTGGAGGCAAATCTTTCGAGCGCATCTAGCTTAGCTTGGAGTCCTTTGGGTGTGTAATCTAGCAGGAGGAGATCGTCAGCATACCCTAGCCACCCTAGCCTGGATGTACCGCTCTTCATGATATTTATAAGAAGGTCCTCTTCATCTCGTAGGAAGTCAGCAAGATATAAATTAAATAGTGTGGCTGCTAGTATGCAGCCTTGCTTGACTGCGCGCAGGGTGGGTATAGCTTCCTACAATCTTCCTTCTGCGTCAAGGCGGACTCTTACCGATGTTTCTTTATATAGAAGTTGAATCATATAAAGAAACCAGGTGGAATTCCCCAGTGTTTTAGTTTATCCCAGAGTTTACTCCTCGCTATTGTATCAAACGCGGCAGTGAAGTCTATATAGGCTACATATACTGGTTGCCCTCGACACTTCCAAGAGTACTCTACTGCAGTAACTAAAAGTGCTATATTATGAGATCCCGCTGACCCTGCTCTGAATCCTGATTGGTATAGTGGAAGGGTCTGATGGGATGATATCCACTGGTGTAGTTCAATTAATAGGATCTTGGCGAAAATCTTTGCGGTGATGTCCAGCATCGCCAACATCCTATAATTAGCCGGGTCTTTTCGCTCGCTTTTCTTATATATTGGAAGAATTATACTCCTCTGCCAAGAATCAGGGATCTGACCATTAGTTCCAATCCACTGAAATAGAATATTTAATGCCCAAGCCCATTTATCTGGGGATTGGCGCAACAGAGCATTGCAGGTGCCATCTGTCCTGGAAGCTCTTGTGTTGGGGAGATTCTTTATTAGTTTGGTAAGAGTATCTACAGTATAGGTGCATTGCCAGACCGTCGCTTCACTCTGACTAGTTATCTCATCGTTCGCCATGGTACCTAGTGTTTTCTTAACATGAGCTATCCAATCGCTCTCAGAGACACTGTTAATTGGCAACATTTTCTTTTTAGTACTATTTATAATAGCCTACATAGGATGGCCATTTTTATTTTTTGACTGATAAGCCAAATTACGCCAAATTTCTTCTCTTTTATTTTTAAGGTGGTAACTGAGCCATGATTTATATTGTAATTTAGCTTTTTGTATAGTACCAACTGCTTCCATACTTTTATCATTTATGCATTTACGAATTGTATATCTAAGTATTTTTTTTGCAATATAAATTTCTTTGTCAAACATTTTGGTCTTCCCATGTTCTAAGTTCCATCTTTCATTATTCGACCTGTATTTCCGTTTTTATCATTATAGCGGCTTTCATATTTTCAGTCAATTGTTCAAATTGAATAGGCATCGTACTTGCCAAATCTATTGGAATGGCATCAAAGGTTTCAATACATTTTCCCAATTCCTGCTCTGCTATAATTTTCCCCTTATCCAATTTAGTTGGGTTCCATGTTATTCTATTTCCTGCTATATTGACTCCTATAACACCATTCATTTGATATTCAATGTTGGTAATCTCTTTATTGGAAGACAGCAAAACCATTTTGTGATACAGTTCCCAGGCCAATTCCACAAAAGGGTGATACTGGAAAATCAAGAGGGACTGCAGGAATGGCTTCATCATCCCAGTGGTGGAAAACCTAGAGATTGTGAAAACTGCCATAAGGGCACTACACACCTTGTTAAGAACTGTGAAAGGCATTGGGGGAACCAGCTAGGAGAAGGGAGTCATTGTCCTAGTCCCACAAGAACTTTATGTAACTATTTGATTTTCTGTTGGGTTATGGAGAACACAAACATTTATGGAACTTTTGCTTTGAACAAATCAAGAAACGTTTTGACACTTTGCATCCAGGAGAAGGGAGTCATTCTCCTGGATTACAAACCGTAGCTGGACTTTATGGTGTTTTGTTGTAGTGACAGGGATAGAGTAGAAGCAGTTGTGACTGGGACTGTGACTTTTTGTTTTGACTGACACAGACTTCCTGATGAGCACCCAAATTTCTTTATTTTAGGTAGGGAAATTACCTTGGTGTTAGGGATAGGTAGGTTTGTTTTTTTATTTCATAAACGTCTATAGCAACCACTATGGCACCACTTGGTCAGTCTCTTTATTCGTTGTCGCCACACCACATACCATCAACTGTCACCCCAGGAAAGTCCAGAAGAACCTCACAACCGGAAGAATTCAGGGAGAGCCTCTAAGAGGACACTATGTCTGGTTATATTTATGTTATTGTAGTGATAGTAAGACTAATGATTTTTTCCTGTGTAATTGTGTCCGATTCTTTCTGCACCACATGTCATGAGAATGAGGGCCCTGGTGTACAACCCTTGGCTCACAGTGCAAACACCTCTTTGCACCTCTCTTGCATTTTCAACCTAACCAATTGCTGGGTGTGTGCCCCCCTGCCTCATGACCTGTCTTCCCAGGTTCCCATAGCACCTATTCCCTTCCAGTGGAGGGACATCTGTCTGGATCTCAAGTTGGTGAACCAGTCCATAGGCCCCAGGCCCTCAGAACACTCAGTCGCACATGAGTTTCACTGGGCCCCCAGATTTCCCAACCCCAGACCAGGTGCAGGTCAAACCAGCGGCACTACACCTGCCCTCCGCAGCGACTGGACAATATTACATGTCCACCAACTCTAGTGTAGTAATTAATAGTGTCACTTTTGCCTTTGACCCCGGATTTTCACTCTCCCAATCCAGATTGGGACCCAGCAAGGAGAAGGGAGTCATTGTCCTAGCCCCACAAGAACTTTATGAAACGATTTGATTTTCTTTTGGGTTATGGAGAACACAAACATTTATGGAACTTTTGCTTTGAACAACTCGAGAAACGTTTTGACATTTTGCATCCAGGAGAAAGGATCATTCTCCTGGATTACAAAGCATAGCTGGACTACGCCACCAAATACACCACTTATTTCGTAGCTTACTTCATCTGCAGGGATACAGTTTATCCATGGTTGTGTATATAACAGTATATGTAAAAGGAGGAGGGAGACAACTAGTAGCAAAGGGATCTGGACAGTTATGATTCAATTCCAGTCTTCCCTTCTAGAACTCTGTAAACACCTGAGCTCCAGGTATTCTGATTCTACATGCCATAATGTGGTCAGGCATGTCCCACCTAGATCGGGCAGCTTCTATCAGAATAGTGGATACTACACATCTCCTTCCCATTATATTGTTCCAAACAAACTATATTCCCTTATATTGTTCATAAACTATATACAACAACTGATGTAATAACAGTTCCAGCTGGTTCACTTGAACTCCACATAATCCTCCATCCTCTTCGGTATACGATAAAGTCTGCCAGATCTGGACATACATTGATATCCGCCTCATGTATATAAGCAGATGATAAGTCTAGCGTCGAAAATATGTTGGAGGGTCCAATGGTAGAAACAATTTCTTGTATATTTGGTAAAGGATGACGATCAGGTATGACACATTTGTTCAACTCGCGTAAATCAACACAAATTCTAAGTTTTCCTGATTTTTTTCTTATCACCACAAGTGGAGAAACCCATTCGCTGGCATCAATGCTTTCTATGATTCCATCTTCTTCCATTTTCTTTATTTCCTTGCTGACTTCTTCTCGTACAGCTAAAGGAATGCTTCTTAACTTTTGAGCTATCGGTTTTTTATCTGGCTTGAGTAATATCTGATGGGTATAACCTTGAAGACATCCTATCTTATCTCGGAAAACCTTTAGCAAACCAGCTTTACGTATAACATCACCACCATTAATCGATTCAGCGCCTCCACTACTTATAGACAAAACTGATTCCATACTGGTGGAGTCCACTTTCACTCGTAATTTACTCTGGTGAGTCCAGCTGAGTAGAGCAGTTTTCCCTTCACCTGTGATATATATTTTGCCATTGGCAACTCTGTTTTTAAATTTCAACTTTCCCCAATGCCAACCAATGACATTAATTTTCACACCTCCATAGGCTCTTGGATTGATATCCGCCTCATGTAAATATTCATGTTTATTCTTATTCCAAAATTGTCTCGGCAGGAGTGTATATTTTGCACCCGTATCAATCATCATACATACTTCATTACCATCAATGGACACCATCGCCCTGGGACTTTCCAACACTTCTTCATCATCGTCATCAGTTATAGTACATACACATTCGTCTTGAGTATCCTTTTCACTACGATCACTATCAGAATTGTCCCCTATCCAGTTCATGGCATTGTCGCGAGATCTGCAACACTTAGAGAAGTGACCTTTTCCTTTGCACTTGTTGCAAATGATTTTTAATGCTGGACAATCTGGGTCATCAGCCCAATGATTCACTTTGCCGCATCTGTAACACCTTCCTTGGCGTTTTTTTTCCACTTTCCTTAATTGATTCTCTGGACTGTTTTTCTTATAAGCTTCATATAATGAACCCTTTTGACCATATTTGCTTGATCTTTTGTCCGTTCTCCATGCATTATTTTGTTTTGTGACAGATCTCCTCTTAATGGTGTCATTATTGATCATGGAAATTGACTCCTCATCAGGTGTATCATGCATTTTACTATTACTGCTTCCTATTTTTACTTGTTTCATCTTAATCTCCAATTCTTTAACTCACTCCTCGGTGTGTTCTACTTCTTTTGCTACTCGGAGAACAGTGTCAAGAGAAGGATCACTTTCTGACCACAATCTTTCCCTCACTTTGCTACTGCGACACTCTAACATAAATTGGTCTCTGAGTCTCTCATCCAGTTGCTCATTGAAATTGCATGACTTTGCTAATTTCCTTAATGCAGTGACAAACTTCTCCACACTCTCTCCCTCCTCCTGTGTGCGTTTGCCAAACTTGTAACGTTCTAGAATTATGCTCACTTTCTTTTCAAAATGTTTATCAATTTTCTTTACAGCTAGCTGGTATTCATTTAGGTCCACACTCTCCTCTTCTGGTAATTCTGGAAGTGTTTCATATTTTTCTTGACCAACAGGACCTAAACAGTGCAAGAGTAATGACTTCCTTTTCTCTGCACTGCAATTGGGACCACAAATCACCCCCGCATAATGTTCGAAAGATTTGATCCACCTCTTCCAAGGTAAAGCAGGTTCGTCAGTGCTGGGCATAAAGAAGGCAGGTGGAGGCACACTGCTAAATGCCATGACAGTTTGTTATGCTTATTCAATTCTGACAAAGTGCATGAGAGAAGCAGGCTTGCGTTTGAAAAGAAAAAAACAGTGTACTGCGCCTTTAAAATTGTCTTCTTTCTTCAGCTCATTCAACGCATGCACGAAATCCAATGGGTAATGTAGATGCAGCGGTTCAGTGATATGTAGCACAGACCCTCAAATTCCGTCAAATTCCTCATGTGCTGCACTGAAGTGAATACAACACAACGCCGGCTTGATACAATTAAAACGAAAGCCGAGCGTTACCTTCAGGAACAGAAAGACGGGGCCGCTTCTACACTCGGGCATGAGCGGAGCAGCTCCGTACAACTTGATGCAGCAGCATTTCAACTGGAGCCATCCTCGTCGCCAAATGAAGCAGCCGCAATCGATATGGTACAAATGGCAGGAGGCGATTATAACCGTAAGTATATTTATTGAATAATACATATAATAATATAAGTATATAACAGTATATGTAAAAGGAGGAGGGAGACAACTAGTAGCAAAGGGATCTAGACAGTTATGATTCAATTCCAGTCTTCCCTTCTAGAACTCTGTAAACACCTGAGCTCCAGGTATTCTGATTCTACATGCCATAATGTGGTCAGGCATGTCCCACCTAGATCAGGCAGCTTCTATCAGAATAGTGGATACTACACATGTCCACCAACTCTAGTGTAGTAATTAATAGTGTCACTTTTGCCTTTGACCCCGGATTTTCACTCTCCCAATCCAGATTGGGACCCAGCAAGGAGAAGGGAGTCATTGTCCTAGCCCCACAAGAACTTTATGAAACTATTTGATTTTCTTTTGGGTTATGGAGAACACAAACATTTATGGAACTTTTGCTTTGAACAACTCGAGAAACGTTTTGACATTTTGCATCCAGGAGAAGGCATCATTCTCCTGGATTACAAAGCATAGCTGGACTACGCCACCAAATACACCACTTATTTCGTAGCTTACTTCATCTGCAGGGATACAGTTTATCCATGGTTGCCCATCAATTGGGGAGGAAGCTGTTACATGGGATATATCCTACCTGCAGTAAAACACTCCCCTACGATTCCCCATCCTCCACGCTCCAAGAGGAGCATTGATTGGGAATCTTTTGTCGCTGGGGTGGGATATCTAGTACCAGCCCTTGGGGTCAAAATATATAGAGACCGACTGACTCAATTGTCCCGGTTAGTCAAGGACATTGATGATGCCACCACTGCATCATTATCCCTGCTGTCCCGCAAACAGTTGACCATCCAAACTATAGTACTCCAGAACTGCATTTCTCTGGATATCCTCTTGGCCTTACCAAGGGCTATCTGTGCAGTTGTAGAAAGTGAGTGTAGCACTTTTATACCAATTTACGCAAGCGATATCACTGACATCTTCACTCACATTCGACATACCGTAACCCTTCTACACAGTAGCACCGAGACCTCCAGGTCGTTTGGTTCTTGGGTTGTAGGGTTACTAGGGCCATTAGGAGCATCCGTTGGTCAGGTCCTCATCATAGCTATAGTAGTAATCTTATTCCTGTGCTGTCTGGTAATGGTCTGTAAATGCCTCTGTCAACGTGCAATCAGTTCTTGTTCAGATGTTTCCCAAACTGTTAAAGTAATGTGCTGTCAAGTTACTGAGGACACAATTTGCTACGGTATGCCTGGATGTGAGGAGTTCTCTATTAGAGATGTGTGTAATGAGACTGGGGAGAAGGTCTCATAGAAGGAGACTGTCTAGGAAAAATAAGTAACAAGGCATACTCATTTATGTACCCCCCGGTTATAATGTTACTGTCCGCCATTATATTCTGTTTGCCACTTGCCATGTTTGAACCACTGTCTCTAGCTTGCATGAGGTGAGATGGTAGACTGCACGGCGCATGTCACAGTTAAAAAGTACTTTGCCCACCACGAAACAATACCTACCTTCACTGTTCACGCTTCTGATGCATATCCTTTTTGGCATACCTTGAAGAAATATATTGCGCTATGCTATCTTCACTGATAATACTAACAAGCACGGCAGAGTGCAGCTGGCATCAAAAGGCCATATAATGAGGGTTTGTGCTATGTCAGCAATAATGTTGCAAGGTGTAACCTTGCTACGTTGAGACCAACCCCCTGCTATTGAAACTCGTGTATTTATGTGGGTATAAGTCTCATGTTGCTGTTGGTTATGTGTCTACTACGGTTGTATACGAATTGTTCGAACTACAATTGTTCGAATTACAAATATACATATATATATATAACCATATATATATGTACCGTGTCTTTTTTTCTATTTTGGCTGATGCCGCAATAAAACTGGATTTTGAAAAAGAAAAACTCATTGTCTTTTAATCAAGGACGAAGCTTTACTCTGGCGAGTATCTTACTGTTCGGAGTGCCATCCCCCTTGGGGAAAAGAAGGACTCTTTTTTCCCCTTTTTTGCAATATATATATATATATATATATATATATATATATATATATATATATATATATATATATATATATATATATATATATGCGGTCAATTGTGCAAAGGTCAATTCTGACCCTCGACTTTCGGTCAATTAGGTAATTCGAACAATTGTGTTCGAACAATTTGGGTAATGCCTCTACTACTGCTTTACTAATAAAGTGTTCATCAATCCACTGTAATAGTGAGTGGTCATTTCCTGCACCACATTACCCACACTAGTTTATTGGAAGCTGTTCATACATTTCTGAGAAGACCGCACACGTGTTCAGAGTAGAGGGAAAAATACTTGAGAGCATTTGTTTCCGAATCCAAACCTGCAGGGCCAAATGCAAGAGTTCTGTGGACTACCTTTGAATGACCTGTACATAGCCAATATATTCACAGCCCCACACTTATATAGGGGAGCTAAGTGAAAGGAATATATATTTTGAATGCTGTTTGTTCCAGTAACATTTCTCCAATACCATACCCGTCTTGATACTGGAGAATACCAAATGTTCACGTAGAATGTTGAAATTAATCAATTTAAAGATGTCTACACTGGCCAAAATCTGGCAATGTTATCACTGAAGTACATTATATTGCCTATATAGAGGCAACAGAAATATTTAGAATGCCTAGTATATTTTAGAATGTAAATATATTTATATGAAGTTGCTTTGAATGCTTGCGTGAGAACCAGTAGTGAGATTCATACAGGCAGGTACAATTTGTTTCATTGATCAACTGTATCTGAGCTTTTTTTTTTTTAATATTGTACTGATCTCCTTGGTGTAAAGCCGGAGACCACCTTGATTTCAATTGGAATTTAATTATTTAATTGTATTCTGCTTTGAATACACTTTCTGGTTTGTTTTTTTAGCCAGAATTGTGTGGGGTTGTTATCAGGGGATAGGAGATCAGGCATGTCAGCCTAGCTGAAACTATATGTAAACCTATCAAAAGATATTTCTACTCTACTAAACTGATGAATGTGGATAAAGCGAACTATGACATTGTTACGGGTCACATAACCTTAAAAGAGACACGGACACCATCACACATCTCAACTCCTTCTTTATTTTCCATTAACTGACGCCCCCAACTTTCCCGCTTCCCCTCCTCCTCCCGCCCCTCTCCCTCTTTCCCTTTCACTTCTGCTTATAGGGCCCGTGTCCTGTTTCCCTCCACAACACCCTGCCTTACTTATTGACTGAGTCCGTGTTCACATTTCTTCGATGAGCCGGGTGGGCCTCCTGGCCGACCTGTGAGGTCGTCCGGCTTGCTCGTCCCTGTCATCATCCTGGTCTGTCGGCAAGGGCGCCTCAGGCGGGTCTGGGGAAGTCTCTGGGTCCATGGGATCTTCTTCCTCTAGAGGCATGGCCTCGGTCTGATCTTCTTGGAACATTCGCCTGAAGTATGATGCGTTTCGGGTTATTTCACCTTGGTCTCCAAAGGCAGTGACCATGGGTCCTTTTACTTCCGTCACTATCATGGGCTCGGGCGATGTCTCAAGTCCGTTTTCCAGCGTTGGACTTGCCTGACCAGCACGGTTTCTCCTACTGGGATCAGGGGTTCCCTGGCTTTCCGCTTCCTGTAAGCCTATTCTTTGGTCGTTTGTCTTTTCTCCGCTTCTCGTTACTGTATTCCGTTGTCCTCCTCCGGGGTATAATCCTCGAGTTGGGGAAGCCGGGACCGCGGTTTATACTTGATCATGAGTTCGGCTGAAGTGTGGCCAATCGCCTCATGTGGTGTGTGCCGATAGCTTCGTAGCATTTGTGAGATGGCTTGTAGCATTGAGGCTTGGTCTGTCACCGCTTTCTGGTGCGTGCGCTTGATATTCGCCATGAACCGTTCCTCCATCCCGTTGGCCTGGGGCCATAGTGGTGTGATCTTTTGGTGGTGGAACCCAAGGTGTGCCGCAAATTTCTTAAATTCTTGTCCTTGGAATGGGGATCCATTGTCCGTTTTCAATACGTTGGGGATGCCCCACTCGCTGAACAGCTTATCTATTGTGCCTACCACGTGGTGGAAGGCTGTGGACTGTACATGCTTCACCAGTGGGAATCTGGTGTACTCGTCTATGGCCACTAGCAAGTGGCCTCCCTCTTCCAGTGGGCTGTAGAAGTCGAGTGCTACGTGCTGCTAAAGGCCCATCGGGAAGTGGATACTATGCGCAGGGGGAGGGTGGTGAACTGGCTGCGTTTACTTGGCACGGGTTGCAGTGTCTTAGTATGTCGTCCACAATGGTGTCCATATGGGGAAACCACACCTGGTTCTGCAATATCTTTTTTGTGTTGGCCACGCCTCGATGGCCTTCGTGTGCAATCATGACCAATGGCTTCCTTAGGCTTTTGGGTGCTACTAGGCGGTTCCCTATGAGTAGCGTGCCTTGGCTTGTCGTGGCCAGTTCATTGTGTATTCTCTCCATTCTGGCTAAGTCTCTTCTGTCGACTTCCCCTCCTCTCCCAGCTCAAAGTGTTCGTTGGCCACCTGTCACCACTTATTTGTGTTGGTGAGATGAACTGCTGCCTTGATGGTAGGGTCAGCCCTGCTCCTTTCCGCAAACAGTTGTGCAGTAATGGCTGGGGGAAGGGCGTTATGTGACAGGTATGCAATGTATCCATCGGCTTCTCCCTGCATTGTGGTGTCGGACGCTCCGTCCGGATGTCGTGACATATAGTCAGCTGGGTTTGCATAGCCCCCAGGTTTGTGGATGATGGTATAGTCATATTCCTGGAGGCGACTGCCCCATCGTTCGATGTGCGGAGGCATTTTGATTCTTGGGTTGCCAAAAAGGGCTAGCAGGGCCTGGTGGTCTATTATGAGGGTGAAGGTTTGTCCGATGACGAAGTGGTGGAACTTCTCGCACGCCCATACGGCTGCCAGACTCTCTCGCTCTGCCTGCGAGTATGCTTGTTCGGTGGTGTTGAGTGCGCGGCTGGCATACGCTACGTTGTGGGTTTTGGCACTGTTCTGCTGATCCGTTTGGGCCAGAATTGCACATAGCCCCACTGGACTGGCGTCTACAGTGATTTTGGTCTGCCATTGTGGATTGAAATATGCTAGTTGGCGATTGGCAGCCAGCTCTCGTTTTATGGAGGAGAAGGCCTGTTGGCATTGGTCCGTCCACAGGAAGAGTTGGTCTTTTTTCAGTAGCTGTCGTAGTGGGCATGTGAGTGAGGCGTATTGCGGGAGGTAGTGAGCACAGTATCCTGCCATGCCCAGGAATGAGCGGAGTTCGGAGACATCCTTTGGATTGGGCAGGTTTGTTATGGCGCGGATCTTGTCTGGATCCGCCTTGATGCCTTGGTCTGAGAAAATGTGTCCAAAGAAGCATAGGGTGCGTGTGTTGATTTCGCACTTCTGGCTGTTGATTGTGAGTCCGGCGTCTTGGAGGATGCGGCAGACCTGGTTTGGGCTGTGTCGTGTTGGTCTAGGGTGACTCCAAATATGAAGATGTCGTCACTGTAATTGAACGCGGTGACGGGGCTGATTAGTCTGTGGATTGTTTCCAGGAAGATTTCGGCAGCGGATGAGATCCCGAAGTTAAGTCGCTTGTAGCGAAATAGGCCCTCATGGGTGGTGAATGTGGTGATGGGTCTTGATGCAGGATCGATGACAAATTGGTGGTATCCCTGGTTGAGATCCAATTTTGAAAATTTGGTGGCTTGGTTGAGTCTTATCAACATGTCCTCGATGTTAGGGCATGGGTGCCTCTCCCATTGGATGGCTGTATTGGGGATCCTCATGTCCACTAAGAGGCGGAGGCGTCCGTCTGCTTTGGGGACGACTACGAGTGGAGACACCCATGGTGTGGGTCCAGTTGCTCTTTCTATGATATCGTTGTCCAGTAGTGTCTGCAGCTCGTGGGTTACTTTCGCTTGCTGTGGTACTGGCCGTATCTTTGGGTCAATGTGTAACTTGATTACGTTGTTCTTTAGCATGCCCACTCCTTCAAATAAGGTTGGATAAGTGGATTTCAGGTCTTCGATGGTAAGGGCTCCTCGGTGGATGGCCTGTATCAGTCAGGAGTCAGGCGGTATGCCCTGAATCGCTTCCGATGCCTCGTAGTGGATGTCAATGAGGTCTAGGGCAAGAGCGATTTTGTGGCTCAGGAGGCATCTTCCAGTTGCCGGACTGTGGACGACATGTATCATCGTCTGCGCTCTTTTGCCCCTGTGGATGAGGTCACATGCAAATTGTCCTTTTGAAGTCAGTGGCTGTGTTGCGCCCCATTGGAATATTCTAGGTGTTCGTATCTCAGGTGGCTCATGACATTTACGGTTGCGCCCGTGTCTACCAGGAACGGTGTGTCTAGTCCTCCTAAGTGTATCATCACTCTGGGTGGCGTGCTGTCGTCTGAGGCTTCTGAGATGAGTCGAACGTATTCCCTGCTGTATCGGTCGTATTCTGCATATTGTGCTTGTTCCGTTGGGTGTTCTTCGATTGGCGGGTTTTCGTAGGGGTCTCTGGTGATGCCCTCCCTTTGGCGTTCTTCTTCGGGATATGCTTGTATGTGGTATATTTGTTCTTGGTTGGCGTATGTTTCTTCTGCCTGGTCCACCTGTAGGTTCTCTACTGCTGTGATGAACCCGGCATTGTTTGCAGGCCTGGAGTTGGTGGTGGGCTTGGCTTACTCTCGTTCTGGGTACGGTCTTGGGTTGAAGGGTCTCGGCACCTCAAATCTTCTTGCGGTTGCTTGTTGGTTGGGTGGCCAATATGCTGCTAGTGGGGGGTGTCTTCTCCCGGCGCATGCTCTGAAAGTGGTTCTCTTGGCCACACCTCATGCACACTTGTCCTATTGCGGGGCATTGGCTCTTGTGTGGGAATTCAACCCGCACCGGTAGCATTGTCTTTCTGGTGGCGGGCGTCTTGCGTTATTCCACTGGTCTTGTCTGAATGTGTTATTGTATTGGCTGTTCGTTTGACTGGTGGTGATGGCCGCGACAGAGTCTATCTTTTTCGGGTTTTCTATGTGGGCAGCTTGGACGTCCACTCTTTCGTACACTCTGGCCAGTTCTGTTATCTCTTTCAGAGGTAGTGGTTTTTTCAGTAGGTGTTTGCGGAATATTGATGACAAGCATCCTTCTATGACTCTCAGGCGGATGGCTTCGTCGTCTTTAAAGTTGGCGAAGTCGCAATATGTGATTTTCCTTTGTAGCGTAGTATGAACTGACCGATTGTTTCCTGGGGCAGATGGGTGCACTGATTGAAGATGTAGCGCTCATAGTCTCTGTTTGGGATGACTACTAGGCAACTGTTGATGGCTTCGATGAGTTTTTGGTATGTGTTCCTTTCCCCTGTCGGGATGGTCTTGATGACACTCTTTATGTCTTTCCCCACCAGATTTGTGAAGATGTCTAGTTTGTTTGTGGCATCCTAGTTTCCTACCGCCCTCATAAATTCCTCGAACTCGTCCATCCACTCTTGCCATCTTTGTCCCTGGTTCTCTTGGAGTTCTAGCAAGAACAGGTTTGGGCAGCATAGGAAGGAGACAGGGTTGGTGGGAGTTATTCCTGGTGTGGCAGGTGCAGTGGTATCTACCGCTGCGCTTCCTGACTGTGACATACTTGGTGATATTTGGGCGTGGTTGGTGGTGTGGTTGCCGGTGCTTTCGCGTTTAGGTGGCTGGTGCCCTGCGTTAGCTGTAGGCTCTCTGTGGGGTAGTGCTCACAGCTTTGTGACTCTTTGGGCAATATGTGTGCCCTCGTGTTATCAGTGTCTCTTGTTCCTCGTTTTCAAGTGGCTTGGTAATGGTGGTGTGCTTTGATGCTGCACTGGCTTGTTCCTCGCTTTCAAGTGGCTTGTTGCAAGTGGTATGACTTGCTGCTGTACTGGTTTAGTCCTCGCTTTCAAGTGGCTTATTAGTAGTATGCTTTGTTGCTGCCCTGATATAGTCCTCACTTTCAAGTGGCTTATTAGTGGTATGCTTTGTTGCTGCCCTGGTATAGTCCTTTGCAGTCCTCGCTTTCAAGTGGCTTATTAGTGGTATGCTTTCTTGCTGCCCTGGCATAGTCCTTTGCAGTCCTCGCTTTCAAGTGGCTTATTAGTGTTATGCTTTGCTGCTGCCCTGGTATAGTCCTTTGCAAACTTTACCTTTATTAATACGCATCCGCTTCTTCCTCCTGGTCCTGGCGTTGATCGCACACTTTCCTGTTCCTCTGCTTCCGGCGGTCGTCGCTTCGCGGGCTCCTGCAGCGCGGACTGGGCCTCCTTACCAGTCGTGCTGTAATGCTTCTGCCCTCCTGGGCGAATGTCACTTCCTCAGCTCTTCTTGCGAGTGCTTGCTCTCTACGCCGGTCTCCGTCGTCGCGGGCGAGCACCTACTCTGCTCCTCCCTCAGGTCGGTCTGTGCTGCCGTGCTGGATCTCCTCACCGGCAAGAACTTCCTGCACCTCCTCCGGGTCGCGTTGCCTCGATGTGCTGGACCTCCTCACCAGCAAAGTCAGGCTGTGCCTTCACGCTTTGGGTCTCCTCCCCGTCACTGCTGGGCCTCTTCCCCGTCGTCGCAGGCAGTCTGCTGGCAGTGGCGCCAGGTTCCTCCTTCACTCCGGCGGCTCTCTGTGGTTGCGTGGGGTCACCTCCGCTCTCTCGTCGCCAGTTGTTACGGATCACGTAACCTTAAAAGAGACACGAACACCATCACACGTCTCAACTCCTTTATTTTCTATTAACTAACGCCCCCAACTTTCCCGCTTCCCCTCCTCCTCCTGCCCCACCCCTCTCCCTCTTTCCCTTTCGCTTCTGCTTAAAGGGCCCGTGTCCTGTTTCCCTCCACAACAGACATTTGTAACTAAAATGATGCCGCCTGCGCCTGTGCACTCATCATTTGAGTTATTACACCCGGGCCCACCCAGATGGGAGGCCCGGGGCCGTAAGATGGGAGGTGGGGGATTTGTGCGAAGTCCGGTGGGGCAGCGCCTGTTTGGCGCTGCCCCACTTAGCATGCACATGGTGGGGTCGGGCTGCTGGGTCCCTTAACAATGGGAACCCAGACAGCGCGTCTCCAAGACAGGAGGGTGAGGTGAGAGGGGCAGGTGACAACCGGTAGTCGCTGCCCCCTGTCACCTTGCCCTCCATACTTCAAAGGCCCCCCTTCCTATCCTGCGGATGCTGAGCCGGGGCCTATTGAAGTTCAAAGAAAGGGCCGCCTTGCCCCCAGGCCGAACTTTGCCTTTATCTGGCGGGGCAAGGTAGCCCTTCTCATGCTTCCTCCCCGTCAGCCACGAACAGCAGCAGGACGGCTGCAGGTCTAATAAAACCATCCCTCCCACCCTGCAAATAACTGTAAGGAAAAGCTGTAGCGAGGGTCAGGTAGAAGATGGAACACAAGCATATCATTAGGGGAGGCTAAAACGCCTCATTTTAAAAAATAAACATAAAACTTCAACTCCAAGAGGGGCCTTTTTTAAAATACGGGGGGGGTCTTTTGTCTATTAGTTAATCTTCTAGGAAAATACAGTTATAGAAGACCCAGGCGCTCAGAATCCACCAGAGAACATCAATACAGGTGGGAGCTCTAGGGGTATTACAAAACTGAAAAGGGGAGAGGAACTTGAGCAGAAACATATACTAGTAAGCCTCAAGTATCCACCTCCATGCATGCAGATGGGGGGTCTCACCACAAGTGGATCAGGAGCAGGGTAAGTTCCTAGTAAGGCTCCGGAACCCACCCCCTCGCATTTTTTATGCAAGATAAGCGCACTGGGGTACACAAGTGGATCGTGGGCAGGGGAAGTTCCCAGCTAAGCCCTTAGAACCCACCCCAGCAGAGAAATAGTACAACACAAGTACTGAAGGGGTTTCACAACACAAGTGGATCGGGAGCAGGGAAAATTCTAGTAAGGCTCTCTTTTTGAACCCATTCCAGCTGTAAAAACAGGCAGCCTTAAGCGCTGAGGGGGTCTCACAACGCAAGTGGATCGGGAGCAGGGTAAAAACCTAGTAAGGCTCTTTGAACCCACCCCGGCTGTAAAACCAAGCAGCTTTAAGCGCTGAGGGGGTTTCACAATGCAAGTGGATCGGGAGCAGGGTAAAAACCAGTAAGGCTTGTTGAACCCACCCCGGCTGTAAAAACAAGCAGCCTAATGCGCAGAAGGGGTCTCGTAACACAAGCGGATCAGGAGCAGGGAAGACCCTAATAAGGCTCCTAGAACCCACCCCCGAGGAAACAGCTAGCCCGCAGACGGAGCGTGGGGGCCTCAAAAACAAGTGGATCATGTGTGGAGAAAGTGCCAAATTCATCTCCAAAGAGTGGACCAAGAGGCTAAAACGCCTCCATCCATGGAAAAGTGCAAAACACATGACCAAATAAATCAAAATGGCTCCAAGAACACATCCCGCGGAGGATCAAGTGAAAGGCTTCACAACGCGGGGTTTTTGACTTATCAAAAAATATGGATCAAGAGCCATAACTTCAGCGAAAATCACCCTGTGAGCAAGAGAGGGCGCAAGTGCTAAACCTGGTCAGATTGGACAGCAATGAAAGGCACACAAGCGCACACCTCCCCACCTCACTTGGAAAGGACAAGAGAAAGCAGGATGAACCTGCTCCAAAGACAAGCAATTATGAACATGTCACAGCTCACACGCTGGGGCCAAACAATTGTCACAAGCTTTCATTTGAATGGCGGCGGGGATCAGCCTCGAGCGGGCCCCTAATTGGGATTAGGGCCCCCCGCTCACCTGTTCCCTCTATCCCCAAAATATAGTATTGTTATCCTTATGTGATGTTAGGGCTGGTTTTTCTTTTGCACCATGGCTGGTACTAAAATAAAGCTTGTGGCCAAAGTTTTTTCCACCTCACATCCTGGTCGTCAGTCTCCTCATTCCTACAACTGTCATTACTGTATTGCCTGTCTTTTCACACTTGTCATCCATCCGTGTCACCCGCATGCCACTCCCCAGCACAAAAACACTTCCAGGCTTAACGTAGAAGAGCTCAAAGAGCATGTCCCCGTGGGTTTCAAAGGGCAAATCCAGAATCTCCAATAGAGCACACGGGATGTGGTGCCATAAATACGACGAAGAATGGTGAGGGATGCAGGTTCCAAGACACGAAATGGCACACGTCTCCCTCCGTGCACACATTTAAACCCAACCCACATTTGAACCAATTCAACTCAATATAAATCTGTCTAATTAATTAAGTGGAAAGGAAATATCTACTTAACAGAATGACTTAGGATGGGTAACATCTTAGTTTGACAGGGAGAACATAGCCTTTACCTTCTCGGAGCTAGGTCTGTGCTCAGTAAATGCCATAATAATAATTGACCCATGGTTGTGAAACATATATACTCAGTCACAAGGTGCACCAGCTTATTTAACATAATCCTTTACATAGCTTGGTTTCTTCCTTACTCTGCGGTCTCACTTTCCTGGCCTGCTCTTGACTGAGTGCTTGTTGTTCTGGTGTGTGGACCTGGTGAGGAGGTATGCTTTCTATCTGATTCGTTTTTATTTGGCTCTTTGTCTGTGCCGGTTTAATTCTGCTGGTACCACAGTTACGGTAATTTTCTGCCATCCACCTTTTCATCACCCTATTCATGTTCCACACTGTCCCATCTCTGGTCCTCACAGCATTGGCATGGGGCACTCTGTGCTGTTTTGGTATTAGGTCAAATGACCTTTTTCTTTTTTCCGAAATGAAAAAAGACTGATTTAGAAAGACGCGCAAGGTCTGACAGGCACGTGAGACGGAGAGGACGAGCTGCGGGAGTCAGAGGTAAGTGTGTGTTTAGTGTGTGTGTGTCTAGTGTGTATCCAGAAGGGGTTGGGGGCGGCAGTGAGCAAAAGGGGGCGGGGGAGATTTGATGGGGTGAAACCCCACGAATTAAAATAAATAGCATTGTTGTCCCTTTCGGTCTTTTAAATATGCAACCTCCAGAAAACGGGAAAATTACATAGAATCACTTTTTTCTCTTCACTCACTCGCATGCCTTAATTGTAAAGACGTTTACAGCTTTGCACCTTATTTAGGCTTCTTTGTTCTTGTTTTTTTCTGCTGTGAGATTTGTTTTGCCTTCTCTAGCCACAATAAAAACCACTTAGTATTGGGATTGTGACCTCCCAACATTTAGCTAAAAGCAGCAGACAACTTAAGGTGACTTTGCAAACCGGAGAGCCCAGCAACAACTCATGTTCCCAGCCAACACTGCTTCCAGTTTCCCACAGACCTGCCTCCATTCTAAACACCAATTGGGGGGCACTGGTCTCTGATCACATGACCACGTCGCTGGAGCCGAAAGTGCTGCTCATCTTAAAGTGACTTTACCCTGTCACATAGTTTAGTAGTTCCATATGGGTGCCTTCAGTTAAGGGTGTTGTAGTAAAGAGCAATCTCCCAGCCTTCGTCTCTTATTCGTTTGCCTATGAGCATTTACTTTGCTGTGTCTGGCTACTTGTATACGTATCTAAGTACCCTTTATTGCTTCTTCTGAGCCCGCCCTCAGCATGCAATTCTCATGCTATCTCTTCCTTTCCCTTCTTCTTCTTTCTGCACTCTCCTCTGCACAGAACCATCTTAACTCGCTTCTCATCCTTATGATCTCTTCTCCGTGACGCCACCCTTCTTCTTGCTCAACTACTCTTTCCATTCACAAAACCTACTCCAGCCCCAACTTTTACAACACTTCCTCTTCTCTTCTCATATATACCCCCAGCACCTACTTCTCAGACTCAACGTCGCTATGCTACTACATCTTGCTCTTTCTTTTGCTATTTCGAATCTGCAATCTATTCATAAGAATACCTCCTTTTCCTCAGCCTTCTTCATTTCTCCTTTTCTTGACATCATTAACCCTATCGAAACCTGGATCTTTTCCTCTAATTCTGCAGCCCTTGCCGCCCTTCACAACCCTGCCTGCACCTTCACCCACTCTGCCACCTGACTGACAGGTGTGGTGGTGTATGACTATTTTCATCTTCCAAAATTCCTATCTCTCCTACTCCCCTATCACCCACTAATTCCCACTTTTTCTAATACAGTCACTGCCTCCTATGGCATACATAGTATCGCTCTCTATCGGCCACCGGATCTGCTAGGTCAATTCTTCAACCACCTCTCCCATCTAATTGACTCTCTCCCTCCCAATCACCACCTCATTGCCATTGGTGTCTATCTCTGCTGGCCTATCCACTGACATTAGCTCTCCTCTCCTTAACCACTTACTATCTTCTCTCCACTCTCTGCCCACCCAAATAGAAACTGCCTAACCTAACTATCATCTCTCTCAACTCTCAGCCTCGAATAGCTCCACTGCTCCTTCTCCCTCCGATCACTCCATCCTCTTTGTCTCAATCTCCACTCCTTCTTTGTCCTCACTCTCTCCATCTGATACTATGGTAACTAAGTGCAAGTTTCCCTCCTCCAAAGTCCCTGACTAGCTCTCTTACCTAAAACACTCTCTCTCCTCCTATGCTAAACTCATCCACTGAAGAAGCCATCACTAACTTGAACATTGCTCTCTATGCTCTCTTCTCCTCTCGCTGCCCTCTTTCCACATTTACTTCTAAATCCTCCCCTTCACGGCTCTGGATTACACCTCTCATCCGGGCCCTGAAAACAACAATGCCGAAAAAGCTTTGCACTTGGCAAAGGTCAATACACTCCACAGATCTCCAACTCTACACCTCAGTGCTCTTCCAAACTACTCGTCTGCTATTGACTCCTCCAAATGTGACTTCTATCTCTCTCATTTAGTCTCAATCCTCCCAACCCAGGCACCTCCACAAAATCCATCAACTCAATTCTCACACCTCATAAACCCTCCTCCATCTCAACCATTCTTTCTGTAAATAATCTTGCTCTCACCTTTGCTTCTAAAATATCTACCGTTCGCAAGACCCTTGCTACTTACCCTGTATACCCTCCTCCTGCTCACTTTTCTCCATCACTTCTACTCTCCTCTCCCACTACTATGTCTTCTTTTGCCCCCTCCAACCGTGATGAGATTATTGCCTCACTCCCCATGGCCAACCCTTCCTCTGCCCCCACTATCCTTGCACATTGTGAAGCACATAGTTCCACATCGTCCCTCTTCAACTCCTCTCTTGATGATGCTACTTTCCCGCATCCTATAAGTCAACTGTTATCCACCCCCTTAGGAAACCTGGCCTCAATCCTTACTGTCCTGCCAACTTTTGTCCTGTCTCTCTTCTACCACACTATTCCATAATCCTAGAGTGAGTAGTATTCAATCGACTCACAGAGTTCTTGATACTCACAACCTCCAGGACCCTCTTCAATCTGGCTTCTGACCTCTGCATTCTACTGAGACAGCTCTCGTCAATGTCAGCAACTTCATCTCTTCCGCTCGTCATGCAAACCATTAATCTATGCTTATTCTTCTCGACTTCTCTGCTGCCTTTGATACTGTCTACCATTCTGACTTTCTCTCTAGATTATCTCTTGTTGGCTTCAGAGATAAGGCCCTTGCTCGGTTTGCTTCATACCTTGCTCCTATACACTTGCATGTGTCCTGGAATAGACTTACCTCCCCACTTACTCTCTTACTATTGGAGTTCCCCACGGGTCTGTCCTTGGTCCACTTGGTCTTCTCTATACTTCAGCTCTTGGCACCCAGATCATGTCTTCTCCTTTCCCTTCATACCCGAAGAGCTGTTGTCAAAAATGTCACATTTTGGATTGCGTCTCACTCATTCATGCTCAACCCCAATAAGACTGAAGTTCTCTACTTCCCAGCCAAACTGACTATCTCTTCCTCTCCCCGTCTTCTTCTTTACTCTGCTTTACATTCGTAACCTTTGTGTTATGTTCAACCCATCTCACAACTTCTTGCTCTTCTTCTCCAAATCTGCCACTGGAACCAGACTCAACCTCCACAATATCAGAAACATCTGTCATTATCATCCTTTCAATACTGCTAATGAGCTAATCTCTTCTGTGATCCTTTTGTTAGGACTCCACTGCGCGCACAGGACGCGCCAGCAGTAAATCCGGTTCCATGGGCGTTTCGGTCGCCCTGGAAGCTGGGAGCTTCGAGGAGTTGCAGCAGCATCACGCACTAAGGTGGTGGTGCATGATCACGTGGTTAGATCCACCAAGTGCATGGTCGCATTCCAGCATAACCATCACATGAGTCAGGGAATCTCCTTTATAAGAACGCCAGCACCAGTAAATGTTCTTGCAGCGGTCTTGTTGCGGAAGTCTGGAACCAAGTCGGTGTTAGGGAATCAGCTTGTTAGGATTTATTAGGTTGTTCCTTGACTGCTTTCCAGTTCATCTTGTATTTCTAGGGTTACCGGGGCCAGGTACTGCTATTAACTGCCATCTACTTCATGTGCAAGTTAGTCCCAGTTTTTCATGTTTAATTGGATTTCCTGTTCTTGTTCCTTGCTGCAGCGCCTACCTGTCCAGTGTCAGGATACCAGGGTCTGTGTCTCATAGCACTCTCTCCTTGGGGGAACTTCTCTACAGTGTTTTCCTATCTCAACGTGTGGGTTATTTCTTCTGGGGTAGGAGGTGTATTGCTTCTAAGGCCCCTTAGGGGTCCAAACTCCGTTTTGCAGTCCAGAATCGGGCACCTTTCTAGATGTGGCTTTCCCCACTATGCTTTTTCACCTCTGGACAATGTCCTCAACTTTGCGGTCCACACACTTTTCAACCTTTCTTGATTTACCTCAACCTCCTCTGCCTGTCACTAGATGGCTGGCTATCTATGAAACAAAGAGCCAAGTATAAACTACTTCTCATCATCTTCAAAACTATCCATAGACTTGCCCCTCCTTATCCATCTGCTAATCTCACTACCTCGTCTCACCCTCACTCGTTATGATCATCCTCAGCTCATCTCCTTACCACTTCTCAAGCCCCCGCACTCCTTTTTGTTTCCACTCGCTCCCTCGCCTCATTCCCCTTCTCTGGAATGCTCTTCCTCTCCCTACCAGTCCAACTCTGCCACTATTTAAATCCAACCTCAAAGCCCTCTTCTCTTCTAAAGAACATGTTTCCTAGTACTCTATGCTACTCCTTCACCCTGCTTCTCCCTCCGCCTACCCTCAAGGACAGCCCTACAGCACTTTTCCGACACCCCTCCATCCTTATTTAAAACCTCCTCTACCATCCTGTTCCTATGTTCTTCTGTCCTGTCTCTGTCCATGGTTTATGTTTCCACCTTCCCCTAGAACATCTGGTCTTCAAGTCATCTTCTCCCATCCGATTGTCAAGAACCCAAGCCCTCTGTTCGGGTATCAATGTTATTTGTACGTGTTTTTGTCCCAAATATGCATTGCTTTCCTGTGATAGCTATAAAAATAAAATATATGTATATAACATTTCCACCTGAGATACACATGATGAGTCGACAAAAGCAAAAAACAATGGGCTATCAGTCTCCCTCACTGCCTCTTTCCCCCTTATCCATCTGAGGCTATCACTATTTATGTGCTGATTTGAATCACCCTTTTAAAACTCTCCACTACCACATTTGTTTCTGGGTGGTACACAGCAACGGTGTGGTGTTCTATCCCATTCTCTTTAAGGTACCTTTCCATGCCACTGGATTAATATTGAACCCCATTGTCTGTAAATGCCTCTACAGTGAAACCTTCCTTCCAAAAGATGTAATGCAGAAACTGGATTACATCCCTCTGGTGGCTATCTTTGGTGCAGGCAACTTCTACCCGCCTCTTGAGCAGGTCTATTAAGTCTATGCATTACATCCCTTTGCCTCCACTGCATCTAAGGACCACGATGTTAAGGTTCAGTCTCCCTGGGTAGCTATTGAATTGTGACAGATGTCATAGGGGTTTCAAGCCAAACCCACTCCTTACCACTATTCTCAAATAAAAACCCCTACCAGACTATCCTCTCAATATGTAGGTCACAACCAGGCCACCAATAATCGCTCTGTCTTGGGGGGTCATTACGAGTGAGGCGGTAAGGGGTTAACAGCGTCAATAAAGGTGCCAGAGCTCTCAACCCCTTACCACCTCATTACGAGTCGGCTCGTGGGAACCCGCTAAGGATGCCTGGTTTTACCAGGCGCCCTTAGCGGGCCCCGCGAGCAGACCAGGGTGCTAATCACGGGCCCGTTTTTAACGGGCCCGTGGTTAGCACCCTCCCCATTCCCATTGAGCCCTATGGGGGCTTGAATGAGAATGGGGATGGGTTCCTTGAATGAGGTATTACCAGGCCCTCCAAGGTCGGAATGGCCTGGTAATTCCTCATACTAATTGCGTCATGGCTACCTCCTACCTCGTAATGACCCCCTTGGAATCCTTCATGGCTCATGGCTACAATACATTCTCATACTCTTGCTGGGGGAGGGAGCCTATTGCCTCTCCTGACAAGACCCCCTTTTGCACGCAGTTCTTCTCCGATGGGTCATGACCACTCGCAACCCAATCTTTTCAAGGTTTCTCTGTTGAGGCTGTTGTTCTTGAATGCTCCCCTTACTTTGATTAAAATGGCATTATTATGTATGCCATTGTCACACTCCTGTTGTCCGACGGCCCCTTGAGCCATCATTGTGATCTGCAACTTCCGGCACTGTGGCAGTTGACCGTAACAATCAGCAGATTTATTTTTTTGCTCCAGGCACATCCACTACATTGAAAGTATGCCCCTGAAAATGAAAAGGCCACTCATTTCCTTTTTGAGCCATTTTGACTGTAATATTTCACAAAGGAATTTGTGTTCCATGTATACCCTGGACAATTTATCTATATCTGTTAACAAACCCCTTTACTCCAAGCATATCTTTTTTATTTACTGCAGAGTGCTTTGAGCATTAGAGCACGTATGACATCAATCTGATTACATCCTCTGCCACTTTCTCCACCTAGAACCGAGGTCTATATAGCTAGCATAAGTAGACACGTTTTTATGCCATACATCTAATTACTGAGGGCTGCAACTTGTTCCAGCATCTATTTGACCACTTCAAATTAGTTGGTGAATTCTGTGGTAGACACAACGTCTTTGCCTTTTCCATTAATTGACACATATTTGCGGCACAATCTGCATACTATGGAACACGTCTAAAATACTGTGCCATGACGAAGAATGAATGGAGTTTTTCTTAGTTCTTGGGCAGCAATACATCTCTAAATCCAGGATCTAGTGTGCCCACTAGGTCCTTCTTGGGTCTCACCCCTTTATCCAAACGGACGCGACCAAGGTATTTGGCCTTTTCTAGTTCAATGTTTTTCTTTACCAGAAACACACCCAAGTTTCATTTCATGCTCAAACCCATTTCCAATCTACTGTTCTGTTCGTTCTGAACCTTCCCATAAATGAGAGCACCTTCCGGAAACCTGGACCCTTTCACTGCCTGAAATAGAGGTAGCTAAAACGAGGCCAAATGGCCTGCAGACTTACTGAAAAAGGCCTTCTGGCTTCATGAATGCCATCAGTGCCCTTGATTCTGCACGCATCCTAATCTGGTGGCATGCGGCCATCAAAACCAGCATCAAGAAACAGCTGGATTCACCAAAGATGCTAAGATTTTAGCAATGTTGGGTAAAAAGTGATGGTTTAGTATTGCACACTTCTTAAGGGCCATCAAATCTATACAAGTCTCCATTTCCCTGTGGGTTTGTGGACACCAGCAAACGGTGATACCCAGACAACCACCTCACACGCCCAATGACCCTAGTCTAAATCTAAAAGTTCTTTTCTAACTTAACCACTCCTGTTGATCCTGTTTCGCCTAGTTTACCACAGAGATTTAGCCTTTTTTAAGTCTTACCTTATGGCAGACCATATGAAGGCACCCTGTTCCCTCTAAACTGGTTATCTTCTCTTTTTGTCTCCACTTGCCATCACCACTTCAACTACATTGGGGTCCAATTTGTTTTCAAGATGTATTTTTAAATATATTTAAACTTGTATTTGTTTTGTATTAAAGTACATAAAACCATACCCAAATACAATAACGTTGAATCTTAACAACCTCATGACCCTAAGCCCTCTCCCCCCAACTCCCCAACCCATCCTTGCTCCTACCCCAGCCTTCCGCATGCCCCCATCCACTAAAACCTTGTTCCCGGATTCCATTTTCTTCCCTTTGTGCAACAGACACTGGCACATATTACAGCCCATATTCTGCCACTTCCCCCATATTTTGCTATGTTTTCATTGGGCAACCTCTAGACCTGAACACCCTCTCTTCTAATACACAACAATGTTCCCTTCCCTCACTTCATTGTGCTATGCTCAGGGGAACCCTAAGATCCCCATCTGGCTGTCAGGTCCCTTTTCCCCACCATCAGAGTGTCGGCAATAATTTCTTGTCCCAGGATGTGCTGTATCCCAAATGTGTAACAGCCCTAGTTTCGGGCATTTCTATATCAGGGATCTTATTGCCCTGGACATCGTAGCTAGAATTGTCATCAAATAGGAATGTATGGATGAGGAGGCCCCGATTGTGTGTAGAAAGGTACCCATATCCATTCTGCATCTCAGGCAGGGTGGTCAAGTGCTCTCCCAATACAGGGAAGTCCCTTCCTAGTATATTAGATCCTATGTAGGATCTTATATTGGATGAGGCACAGCCTGCTTGATTTGTTTGCTTCCCTTGGTATCCACTGGGCTTCCAACCACTCTTCCTCCCCCAGCATTCCCAAGTTCCTCTACCATACATTTTTTTTAGTGTCTCCAGCGACAGGGAGGTGGAATTATTTATTGCCTGGCATAATACGGTTATGGCTTTCTCCGCTAGTTCCCCTTCCAGTAGATTCACCAGTAGCGGGGAATGCTCTGGAATGTCTCAGTTATCTCTATCTTCAGATTTCACTGCGTGTTCAAGTCGCAAGTATGTGTATCGGTCTCTGTCAAATTATATTTATCTATCAGGTATTGAAAGGAGGCTAGATCCGTCTGGTGAAGAATGTTCCTAACCTTCTTGATCCCTTTGTTCTACCAGTGTGGTTGGTCCCCCAGTTTCTTGATTTCTGGCAGGTCTGAGTTCTCCCAATTGGGAGATTCCATTGTTATTTTACTGCCCCATCCCGTTTCCTGTGTTACCTCTCTTTGTATCTCATTAGTCTTCTTTTACCCTGGAGACTAAATACAGTACTTGTAGGTGGAGGGAGTCTTCCATCAATTCCCGCTGTAGTTGAATATGTGCCAAGCCCCTGTCACTGTATATACGTTAGTTCGTCACCACTAAATGTGCTGCCCTGTAGTACCAGACCCTCTCTCACATTTTATATTTGTTTCTGCCTCTTTGGATGCCAGACTTCGGGATGACTTGGTCAGCTTAGTCCTATCCCGAAGTTTTTGGGAGTACATATAAGGTCTATCCTGACCCGCCGCCACTATGTCCCTTAAAGTGACAGTGAAGAACAATGAGGTGGACATGGGGGATAACACCCCTAAGGGGGAAAAGCCTAAAAGGCAGAAAACCCCCCAGCTGCTGACATGCAGTGCGGGCAACAGCTGACATTGAGTGAGTATTAATAATGGCAAATAGGCTGGTAAGTTGACTCCAATGGCAGAAGAAAAGCAACAGTGCAGCAAAAGCATAAGAGAGAACAAGGTTCAAGAAGAAGCAGTGTGAGGCAAAAAAAAAAGAAAGAACTAGCATCTCACCCAAAGGTCTGGAAGAGTAGTAGGGTTGCAACACGATGCGCAAGCTGTTGGTTCTGTGTTAAAAGCCGATGAACAGCGAGCACCATATTGAAAAGACTAGGCTGCCAAGCTGCGAGTCGATCTAGTGTGACGGAACTACAGTGCGTCCTCTTCTCCAACCTTACCACAGGGACCATCGTGTCGCTGTGACACCCTCTTCCCAGACCATCCTCATCAAGGTTTTAAGGGCTATTCTCTGGGGCCCTATCCCCATACGATTTCTCTATGCATGCTCTCTATTTTCCAGAACGTACATTGGGGGATTTTCACTGGGGTATTGCAGAGTACATAGAGTAGCTTTGGCAGACTCGTCATTTTAAATGAGTTGGCCCTCCCCAGAAGCGATATTGGCAGCGTCGCCCAATTTTTTATGTCTTCCTGCAATCTTGTGAGTAATGGTACCAAGTTGGCCTGCAGAAAGGCTGTACCTTCTAAACCTTCTATGCCCACCCTAATACCAAGATATTTGATGATGTCCATGTGATCTTCAATGGGCAATCCACCGGAATTGTTTCTGCTTTCCCTTTCACCGGGAACAGCACAGACTTTTCAGAAATGGCCTTCAGCCCAATGTGTTCCCCCGAAAAACTCTGGCCAGCTCCATTGCCCATGGTCCTGAGTTTATCGAGTCCCCCACGTGATCAGGACGTCATCAGCATATAATGATATACGGTCTTCCGCTCCCTTTGGCCTTTGCAATCCCCCTCAATATTGGGTCCTTTCTCGCAGTCAGAGGTTATATATCCAATAGGAACAAGAGAGGCAAAATGGAGCAGCCATGTCACATACCTCTTTGAAGGGGGATGGCCCTGTTGCCATTCACCCTCACCCTATCCCATGGGCTAGCATAAATTATCTTTACCGATGCCATATATTGTGGACCAAACCCCAGTTTTTCTGTGACCGCCCCTAGGAAGTTCCACCTGACTGAGTCAAAGGCCTTCTCTGAATCGAGGGTTACAAGTGCATGCAGCCCCTGCAATTGCAAGGCCATTCCCAGTGCGTTCTGCACCCTCCTAAAGTTAATTCTGGTGGCTTCCCTGGGTATGAAGCCACATTAATCTGAGTGAATTAGCTGGCATATCACAGCCAACAGTCTGTTCGCCAACACCTTTGTCAAAATGTTGGTTACCCTGTTCAGTAGGGAGATAGGACGGTAAGCCGTACACTAATTGAAGGGTTTTTCTTTTTTGTGAATGACCATTGTCTTTGCTATCCTCAGGTCTTTAGGCAGCTCTCCCTTTTGATAACTTTCACGGGACATGGGTTCCATTGCCTCTATCACAGGATCCACCTGCTTTTTTCCAAAACTCATTTGGGATCCTGTTAGCGCCCTGGGCTTTCCCTGATTGCAATTGGCCAATCACTGCCTCCAATTCCTCCACTGTGCGGTATGCCTCCATTACTTGTTGCATGCCACCTGGTATTGTTGTGAAGAAAAGGGCCCATTGCCCTCCCTGATGGCATCTGTGGGTCAGGCATGCAGAGTCTGGACATAAGAGGCAGAGAGGCAGAAACAGGTACCTGTGCTGAAAAAGACATATTGTATGCTCATAGGACAGCGGAAAATCAACAGCAACAAGTTCCCAAATTCACTGCCTTTTATATGTTTTTGCAGTTGGCATATCATTTCATTTTATTATGCAATACATTTTGATTGGGTCTGACAATTAAAGACAAGCCCTCATGTGCTTGTGATTTGCTGCCTTAACTGCCACTCATCAGGTCCCTATGACATAACTTGGCATACAGGCTAATTACATTTGTGTGAGATCCTACTGACCTTTATTATAAATCCTTTGATGTCTAGAGAAAGAACAGGCTTGACAGCTTCTTTGAAGTCATTTTGGCAGGCTATACCATGCTTTTCTGCCAGTGGGCTGCCCATGAACTCATCGCAATTGTTGCTAGTTTAACAGCTGTCTGCTCTAATTGCTACTTTCACAGAACCAGAGGCGTAGGCAGGGTAAGGCCTGAGGGGCAAGGCCCACCCAAAGTCTGTAAATGCCCACTCAGCAGCGCTGTGTGGACATTTACAGGTATTTGTGTCAGTGCAGTGGGCCCAACTACATTAGCATCAGGCCCCATTTGCTAGACAATCCTGCCTACGCCTCTGCACAGAACACTAGCCTCCCCGGCACATCAATGCCAGAATTGCTGTAAAGAAGTCCTAACAATATGTTGCAGACATGTCCTCCTTCAGTGAACTTTTAATGAACTGCTTTTAGAGAATTATTTAATTATTTCCGCATAACTATGTGAAATTCTACTATTTAGTATTTCTGGCAGCCATTTAAAAATCCAGCCCTGTCTGAATACTTGTCCCTTCTACCAAATGGTAACCTAGTTTTGAACCTAACTTATTTTCTGTTCAGTTCTCAGGCTAGATTTTCGATATTCATAATGTGTGTGTAATACCTGAGACACCCACCGCTGCGTAAGGAATTCTGACCCTAAAAATATACATCACCCTAAAATTAGCTTTTTTTGTCTTAAAAAGCGCTACAATTCTGATTGTGCAATACTGGAACTATTCATCAACCCGACAAATTATATGCATTCAGTTTGAGGGAGGAGAGTCTCTAACACCTCTACAGTCCCCCCTCCGGTCTGTATTAGACACCTATTCAATACATACCATTATACCCAATCTTCAGCCTCCCCCATATTCAGTGTACCTACACATTTTTGTCCTAATCACCCTCCTCAGTGTGGTAATCTGTTTCAATATGGGAAGTATTATAAAGACATTTCTACAAAGTCAGTAATAACATATTGGGCTTCATTATGAGTTTGCCAGTACAGTAACAACGGTACCGGTAAGCTTACTGGTACCGTTTTTACAGTACCGGCAAACTACGAGGTCTGCTTGCAGGTGCCTTAACCGGCACCCGCGAGCAGACCCTGTCAGATGCACCAGCATCATTCAAGAATGGTGCCGGTGCATCCGGCCTCCCCATTCCCATTGAGCCCTATGGAGCTCCAATGGGAATGGGCAGCATTTTTTTCCGCCGCCCGTGAATGGGCAATTACCGGGTTTGGCGGGCCGTACCGACTGGGGAATTGCTCATTCCCGAGTCAACAGAAAAAAAAATGATACCGGCGGCAGCCGTGCCAGATTTACCAACACGGCTACCATCGGTCTCATAATGAGGCCCATTGTATTCTCCTAGCCTAAACATGCATGTATCTCTAAAGAATACCTTGGTTTGCTTTTATCTGAATCCCACCTCTATTATTCAGTCAAGTTTAAACTAACTATATACATCAGGCAATTACGGCCACTACAAGAATCGAGAGAAAATCATTCCTTGAGGGAACCCACCAGCCCATCTTCATAAATTGTTCCTGTTTGGCTTTTACTGCACACTTTTTCCTTACTCCCACCCCATAACGACAACATCTCCTTGTCTCCATTATCTTCCCCATACCCATTTTCAAATTCTATTTTATCTTTCATTTTTCTTCCACTGACACATCTTCCACCCGATTCGTCTTGGTTTAGCATCTTCCACGTTCACAGATCTTTTTCCTGATCTGGTCATTTCATATTTTTGTCCTTTAAGCTGCAGCAAGTCTCCCAGGCCCTTTAAATGCATAGGCCAGGAGTCTGTTGTCCTTTTCTAGTATCACTTTCATTACAGAGCGATTGCATCTTTCACAAAGAATGATTTAAAAAAGGAGGGGGATATTCATTTACTTCTTCTGGGGGACACAAGGATGGGGGAGTCTTTGCCGGAAAATGTTTGCTTTACAATTTACACAGCAGAAATGTCTGTGAATGGGCCTCTGACTGGGTCCCTTGATCATTTCTGTCTGCTCGCAGGATCTGCTACTGCCAATCTCCTGATGTATACGTCTCTTCCGTCAATCTGTAATATAAAACTGAATGATGTGCCTTTGAAAAATAAGTATGTCTCTATCATTAGTACTTCCTCCTCAACCCTTTAAAAAAATGACTTGTGTGTTTCTTTCAAACATTCCTGTCTCCTAAACAAGCTCCATCATATTTTACTTCATTTCTAATATACCAAAAAGACTGCTCCTCTCTTCTTTTCTTGCTCATCCTTAATTTACATGCTGGATGATGTCGGGACATGGCTCAAAATCAGAATTTATGTAATAAATGCTTTCACCTGTGTCTGGCATTTGCCCTGATTTTCTTATGGGCTTTTTGTTAAAGGACACCTTTTTTCCTAAGGTTGATATTCATAGACCAAAGGGTCAAAAAATAACAAACGACAGACAAACAACATGACAAATTAAAGAACATTCTAAAAGGATGTCTTCTTCTGTTTTCTCTCATCTGTCTTCTTGGCGCATCCGTAGCTGAAGAAGACAGAACTGGCGCAGGATCTTGCTTTCTGCAGAAAACCGAAATAGAGGCAGAGTCAATTGGGGACTGGTAAGGGGGCCAGGTTTCTCCCTAACATAGACCCTTCCCCCACTTTCGCTAATAAAAAAGAGTTTTACTAAGATCATTTCTTCTGGTATTCTTAGCCCCCTGAACTATAGGCTAGATTTTCTTAGAACGTTGGTGCACATAAAAAAGCACTTCATACATTTGCGCAGAACTCAGGCCTGTACTTGGCTTCTTCCTGTTAGCTGAACGTTCTTCTCCGTGTCTTTTGGCATCTTCCTTCTGGTCGCGTAGGACTGTGATCATCTTCTGTTATTTGCTGTGCCTTGATCCTGTTAAGATATAACAAACATATTTCGCTGTGCGCCGCTTACTGCTTGCTTCTTACCGCTTGCTACTTGCCCTACACTAATCTAGCCTACCCCTGTGATTTAGAATCCAGCACTGTTCCTGCTAAGTGCCTATGAGCTTTTACACAAGAAATACATTATTTGCCTATTCAAAACATTTCCTTCATTCCTGCCAAATCTACCCAATTGGCATCTCATCAGTTTCAAAAGAGGTTACTCCACCTTTTACCTGAGGTTTTCTGCATCCTTTGTCGCTAGTGATGGCCATACTTGCATACATATGTTACTCTATACTCACACTTGTTTGCACCGATCTTGGGGAAATGCTACATATTTGAAAACACTGTATCCCTTACTGTCCTTTTTTTCTGTACTCACCTGGGTCCTCTTACTCCTAATAATGATCAGTATTGTGTTCACACATTTTGGGTGTGAACCGGTACTTACCTCTTTTAATTCTAACTGCTTCACTAATTCCTACCTGTGGCTTCAAAAGAACCGGTTGCAGAGTATTTGGGTCTGTGTCTGCCTCAACTTGCTACTGGATTGCTTCCTGATTGCCTGAGTCCTCTTTCTATCTCCATTGCCCAGGAAACCCAGCCTGCACCTCTTCATAAGACTCATTCCACCGCGGAGCGGGCTGCGGAGTCGGTCGCATAGTCTTTGGGTCTGTGTCTGCCTCAACTTGCTACTGGATTGCTTCCTGATTGCCTGAGTCCTCTTTCTATCTCCATTGCCCAGGAAACCCAGCCTGCACCTCTTCATGAAACTCATTCCAGGGCGGAGCAGGCCACAGAGTCAGTCGCAGAGTCGTTGGGTCTTCGGGCTCTGCGGGACTCCAGCGTGACCCCTGGGGTCTGCTACGCTGCTCCTTTAGAAGCGCATTCAAAGGTGAGCGGTGCCACAAACTTTCCTTCTCTGACACCAGTAATTAAGATACATGCGTATGCTTGTAATCTAAACACACTATCCTTTTGAGTTCCTATACCTACGCATATTTGTCTTCACATACTGTGTGAGAAATTATAAATCGTTACATAGAACGCTGTAACTCCCAACAACAGAAAACCTCTGCTCCCCCCTTATGGTACCTCTCACGGCGCACTGAATCCGCTTGCTGTCATAAACATCCAACGCCCCGCCGTGAGAAACGTGTGTGAGAATATAGGGAATCTGCCCTCAGACTTTGCATCCTCTGCAATCACTGAACTGGACATTGTAGAACCTGTTTATTCATCGTACAATTGCTAGAAGCCACTAACGTGACCTGAAACCACTTAAGGAACGGCGTGCTAGAGACGGTATTGAGTCTGATTCTTGATTTCGCCCGCCCTTCTCGCATAACGTCAGTTTAGCAACTTGGCACTTCATACTCAAATCTCCAGAGCCACTCCCGCTCAGCCGGTGAGAGACTGCGGGGCAACTGTCCTTTGAACTCACCCACTCAGCAACCAAAACGCTAATTACTGGAAACAACTTTAACTTCTAGCATCCGAGAGCCTGTGGGGCTTTCGCCCTTGATCTTGTGCGCTGCTGATTTATTTACTCAACAACTGGACCTAGCAAATACCATTTTTTAGTGTGTGAGAGCCTTCAGGGCATTTACCCTTTGATCTCACACACCCTTGATCTGCTCACCAAGCAACTCTAGATTTTGTAACAAAATTAAAAGCTGGAAAACATACAAAAACTAAACCCCAAGACGACACCTGTATAGCGTGCGAGAAACTGCGGGGCAGGAGCCCTTTGATCTCGCCATGCGAATTTCCACCAAGGGACAATATATAGAGACTCCGTAGCATAGTCAGATTCCATCAAGAGACTAGACACTGAGACTCCTCAATATAGTCAGCTTTCAGCAGCTTGTCATATACTGCTATGGCTACTAAGACTCCAAAGACCATTCCTGGTCCCAAGACTAGGCTGCGCTGCAAATTGGGTTCTGCGCCCATTGCGTCCACCTCGAATGAACTAAAACAGCTGACCCTAGAACAAACTATATCCAAGAAACAGAAACCAGCGCCCCCGCTCATTCTAATCTAGAGGAAACAACTGAGCAAGAGCATCACCAACTAAGCCCCCGCCGTGAGAAACGTGTGTGAGAATATAGGGAATCTGCCCTCAGACTTTGCATCCTCTGCAATCACTGAACTGGACATTGTAGAACCTGTTTATTCATCGTACAATTGCTAGAAGCCACTAACGTGACCTGAAACCACTTAAGGAACGGCGTGCTAGAGACGGTATTGAGTCTGATTCTTGATTTCGCCCGCCCTTCTCGCATAACGTCAGTTTAGCAACTTGGCACTTCATACTCAAATCTCCAGAGCCACTCCCGCTCAGCCGGTGAGAGACTGCGGGGCAACTGTCCTTTGATCTCACCCACTCAGCAACCAAAACGCTAATTACTGGAAACAACTTTAACTTCTAGCGTCCGAGAGCCTGTGGGGCTTTCGCCCTTGATCTTGTGCGCTGCTGATTTATTTACTCAACAACTGGACCTAGCAAATACCATTTTTTAGTGTGTGAGAGCCTTCAGGGCATTTACCCTTTGATCTCACACACCCTTGATCTGCTCACCAAGCAACTCTAGATTTTGTAACAAAATTAAAAGCTGGAAAACATACAAAAACTAAACCCCAAGACGACACCTGTATAGCGTGCGAGAAACTGCGGGGCAGGAGCCCTTTGATCTCGCCATGCGAATTTCCACCAAGGGACAATATATAGAGACTCCGTAACATAGTCAGATTCCATCAAGAGACTAGACACTGAGACTCCTCAATATAGTCAGCTTTCAGCAGCTTGTCATATACTGCTATGGCTACTAAGACTCCAAAGACCATTCCTGGTCCCAAGACTAGGCTGCGCTGCAAATTGGGTTCTGCGCCCATTGCGTCCACCTCGAACGAACTAAAACAGCTGACCCTAGAACAAACTATATCCAAGAAACAGAAACCAGCGCCCCCGCTCATTCTAATCTAGAGGAAACAACTGAGCAAGAGCATCACCAACTAAGCCCCTCAAAACAAACCCATAAGATGAAGGATCTCAAAGGTGGGCCATCTAACCAAACAGAAATCGATCCTGCTCAATGGGACAAAGAACCATCATGCGCCCAAAATACAAATATGGATACTTTCAACGATACCAGAAATGTACATACAAACCAGTCTCAACCTAAACTGTTCCTGCACAAAAATCTTGTGCCAGAGACAAACATAGAAGCACCAGAACAACATATTGTATCACCTGATAATACTACGCAGTCGAATCCCACTCCAACAGTCGAGGAGGATACAGACTCTGCTAAAGTGGAACATCTAATCACACCAACGAAGCAACAAATGGTGCAACGCTCCAACACATCTCCACTTATATACACTCCTCTATGTACAATACCTCAAAACCCAGAACGAACAACCGTTAAAAAAGAGCAAGCAAGACTAGCAAAATTAAAATGGCTCAAATCTCATACCAATACAGCTCAAAGTAAAAACCTAGACATCGATCAATCAGCCAAAGTGACTGCCAAAGCGGCCAGGCTCTCGCTTGACATCACAGAAATTGAGTCAATAATGAATAGTGTTGAAAAACGGAAAGCAATATTCGGCAACATCTCATCCGGATGTCCTGAAGCCACCTCCACTCCAACGATAACTCATAAATCTTACCCTACTACTGCAACAAATGGAAAGAAGCAACAAGATCCAATGTTATCACTACCACAGCTTCAACCTATTCAAACAACAAATTACCATAACCATAATTAATTCATGATTTGCATCTAAAAACTGACAAAAGAAGCTCTTAAACCCACTTTTCGTATGACTTTCAAGATTCTTATTACACACCACCAGCGGAACATGAAAACCGGAAATGAAGCACAATAAACCAAAACGGGAAATACGACAATTGTGACCTGCACACGGAGCACTCCTTTCACGATCAAACAAATCAACCAAGAATTCCAATAACTATGATTTATTTACAAAACATGCTAATAACAGTCGTATCCCAATCAATGATTCCGTTTCTGAAATTGCAGTAAGACTCTAAAGATGCGACTCGTGATCAAGCTACATTATTAGCCTTAATTCACACAAAGCAAGTATACATAGAGAACTTCCTAACCACACTGGAAAAAAGATTGGACTGCGAAGCAGACCAATCACTGAGATGGCAACAGAGACTGTGCGAAATCGCCAGAGGTGACAGAGAAGAGAAAAATAGACTTACGACTAACGTTATGGCTTGGATGCAAGCTGCACAGCAGTCACAGATACCGACAGAGTCCATTGCTAGAACGACACCTGACACACAAAACATACTTAATATGTCTGTATTGCCTACAGCATTACACATGCCAGTCGGAGGTATTGATAATTTTTCAATTTTAGAACCTACCATGGCACCTCTAAATTCAAATAAAGAAATACAACCAAGTGCGGAAATTTTCAAAATGTTCACGGCGGGAGCCAAAGCGACAAATAAACAAACAGGAAAGCCACCAACAACAACAAGGAAAAAAAAAACCTGCAATCGCCAAACAGAACGGCTCAAGAGCGTTTTTACGCACAGTGAACCAACCAGTGAAACATCCAATCACTCAACCTGCATCCCTCATAGGATGCGCAAAAAACCCCAACGTCCTACCAACAGAAACAAAAACGTCAAGACAGCCGACCTCAGTGCAATACAGCAATGATGAGTACATTTCAGCCAGTACAGAGGACTTACTAAACCTTACTACGTATACGGAACAGCATGTTGAGGCTGGCATCGACCAAATCCCCTTTAACGACTCAAGTCTTATTATTGTAGATGAGTATGTGCCAACTACACATCAAAGTTTTGAATTAACATGCAAGGACATATCGGACGAATCAATGTCAGACGAGATCTCATCATCCACCGAACAATTGATCGGCAAAGATCTCCAGATGTCGCATCATTGTCCAGAAGAACCAGAGGACCCCACAAGACCAGCTCTAGGAGCTCTAATGAAACCACATATGTCTCAGACTACGTCATGACTCCCTGACAAATACCAAGAGAAGGACAAATAGAAGATCTGCGCGAAACTATCAGCTGCCCAGAGTTCATCAATCCAATACCAAATCGATCCCAATATATACTGCAAATAGAAAACCAAACCACCAAAAACAAACGCTTGATACTGAATTGAACCAATATGCTTTTACTTCTAAAGACAATACCCGATCTCAAAACAATCTTGTCTCGTGACATCAAATTTATAATCTTCCAAGACCACACTCAACTTGACAGACTGTCACTGGAACTATGGGATCGTGTGACAATGGAAACAATACTTGCACAAGCGGAAGTCCTAGATATTCTGGGCTTCAGCTGCAACCAAACGTCATCTGAGACAACATCTGACATATCAGGAAAGTGGAACAAATATACAAAGTCTCTATCTATTAGAAACCTGGAGAGTGAACGCCCAATTCATACAAGATATGATCCTTATTATAGGCTTCCTGACCATCTTGAATCTCAAGAAATTATATCAGAAGATACTTCTTACCAAAGTAACGAGAACTACCCATTTCATTGTGATTACGCTGAAGACCTAGACACTACCCAATATATATCCTCTGTATCATAACCACTAATATCAAAAGACTTCCATTGGTCATTATGCAGCTGGAATACAAGGGGAAATTCCCATTTATTCAACTACTCAGCACCGGAATTCAAACTAACATCTATAGTGTGCCTACAAGAAACTTGGCTTACGAACCTTCCAAGCTGCGACGGTTATATCACTCTCTTGGATCCTGCAATAAAAGGTTCCTCTGGCAGACCAGCATCTGGCCTGTTGACACTAATTCAAATTCTACCACAATGGTCAATTGTCGTTACTAACAACATAAATCCTTGGATACAACATACCATCATTCAAATACAAGCATCTGGCCATAACAACCTTGATCGCTTCATATCCATCATGAACCTGCATTGGAATCCAGCATCGATAAATGATAGCAATTTCATAGATGGTGTGTTTCTAACAATCGATCAAACACTCACAGAACACCAGCATGTGGAATTTATTATATGCAGTGATTTAAATATACATCTATATAACAAACTAGGCCAATGGATGGAGTTCATCGATTTGTCAATGCGGGCAAAAAAATGGCACAAAGAAATCTCGATTCAAAATCTGAAACAAGTAGACCAACCGAAAGACGCCAGGGGTACCACCCTACCCACATGGGATGGCGGTAAGACTACAGCAATAATAGATTACGTATATCTGTCAAAAGATCTACTGGAGTCAATTACAGAGACTCAAATCAATCTATCAACAAGAAGTGATCATCACCAGCTAATAGTCACTGGTTCTAGACCCACACAACCAAAAAAGACTGACTTCGGCATACAGACAGAAGTCGCTGGCAATAACTACCAACTGCGAATAACCCACCAGCAAATAAGAGATCTTATAGACCGATTACAACTGACAACAATGCCAGATATTGACAAACTTAATTATGATACCTTCCTGATTCCCTTCCTAAAGCCAAGGAAGAATCAAACGAAAGTATATAATCATTTTTACGATACTGTAATCACTCAGAAAAAATACAGATGCGTAAGGACATTTGCAACCTAAAACTCACAAATGGAATTTCAATTTTTGCACAGAAGAAAAAAATAAAACAAAAATACACAAACTGGTGGAAATCATATCAGGCAACACTGATACAAAACGATGCAGAAGCCATGATGAAAGCTTACAAGAACCACAACCCAAGACAACAGTGGAATCTGTTGAACAATAACGAAAGCAACCAACAACTCTTGACAGCAAACATGACCAAGCAAAAGTGGATAGATCATTTTGCAGACATATATAATCATTCAGCTATTACCATGCTGCGGGCGCTACAGACTGTAAATAAATCATGGAACGTTTGCTACGAGAAGGAAGACCTAATCCTGATCTTTGAAAAACTGAACACCTCACATGCCCCGAGTCCTGACGGCCTGTCCAATGCAATTTTAAAACAAAATGCGGAGCTGTGGATTCTCTTCATGATAAGACTCATAGAAACCATCAACAAACAGAATACAATCTCGCCATCATGGAGAACAGCGATAATCGTCCCCATATACAAACAAGGGGCGCGTGACAATCCTCCGAATTTTAGACCGATCGCATTACTAGACCCATTGGGCAAGATCTTTGCCGCATTGCTTCTCAAAAAACTTAAGGAATGGGCTAAGAAAACTAAGCGATTTGCAGCGAGACAGACGGGATTCACTGATGACGTTGGTACTGTAAAGACTGGTAGGGGGTGTCTGTACTTCCGCTCTCTATATGGTAGAGGAGAGGCACAGAGGACCCCAGCCAAGATTCTCCATTTGGTAGCAATGGACGAGCAATCAAGGCCTAGCTTCTTAGGAGGTGATGCAGGCTGGTTCTTAAGTACAGTGTAGTCCCCGAACCCTCACAAAGGAATGTCCACACACTGTATTACTGAAAACACAGTCTTTATATAATTAATATTCAAAGGTATGTACACAATCACAATAACACACTTTGTACTCGGAAGTCAACAATGATAAATATATACAATTCTAAAGTGGTACCACAAATGTTATCGAATCTCATTAAAGTGCATTAACTGTACGGTTAAAATGTCACACAGATCAATAACGAGGAAACCAACAATAGAGATAGGCAGGAACGTAAGATGTTTGAAACGGTAGTCTTATTTCCTCCTATTAAGGTTTTACCCCCCCAATGTACCTGGTGGAGTAGAGTTCTCCGAAGATGCGTCGACCAATCCTTCTTGAGTGACTCCCTTTAAAGCAGGAGCCAGGGATCGCTGAGAGGCGTTGAGGAACTCGGCGTTCGGTGTCGGGAATCAACGGCCCTTCTTGAGTGCCCTCCCTTTAAGGCAGGAGTCACGGTTCGTTGAGCGTCCGACGGCGAACAGGTTGAACTACGGCCGTGAAGTGGCAGCTTCGTTCCTAGCGGTGCTCGTCGACGACAGAGCATTGGCGTCCTGCAAGGAAGAGGCCGTGCGGGGCACCTCGGTGATGATAGTTCTGCACCGCAAAGAGATGATGAAGAACTGTGGCCCATCAAGTGCATCAAGTCGTCGGCGTCTCTGTGGTCCTTAGGTGGCGGGAAATCCACCGGCGGATGCTCCTCAGCGCGTCGACGGTCGGGCCTTCTCCAGCAGGATAAAGCGTGCGACGATGCAGACGAGAGCGTCCAGTGATCAAATGAAGTTCTTAGGAAAACGGGAGCACGGCGGCTCCGGTCGGCGACAGCGGTCGTCGACAGTGGCGGACAACAGTCTGGGTGCTTCTCTTTGAGATTCCGCGGCAGTCCCCGTCTCGGGTCGGCAGCCTGTCGAAGGTCTGTCTATCAAGGAGCTTTGGCAAAGATCAGCTCTGCACGATGGACCCTTGTAGCTTGGGAAGAGGGCGCCTTACCAGGTCCTCTCTGGGTTAGTCCTTGGAGACACAACAGCTTTCAGATTGTGAAGGAGAGCAACAGCACTTCTTCTCGTCCAGCGGGGCTTCAAGGTCAAGCTTCAGTTACTCCAGTTACTTGTCGTAGTGGACTTCAGCTTCTGAACACGATTCCTAGCAGTGAGAGGTCCCCAGATATACTGCTGATCTCCCATTCATTCCGCTGGGTCACACTCAAGCATCCAATCACGACTAAGGGCATTCATGCAGGCAGGCAGCCAATCAGGTACACGAGGTATTCAGGCCATTCACTTCTCTCCAGACACTCACAACAAGTTATGTGTATTGGGACAAGTACCGAGCCATTCAACACTCCAAACTGCATTCATACCGGGTTCGGGCAGGGCTGTCTCAGTCATTGTGTCAACCACCAAATACTAGACATCCACAACACAGAATGCATATTCGTTACACACTCTATTCACCTGGGTCCCACCCACAGGAGGTACCCACAACATACATCACTGGGAAGGCTCCAGCCAGTCTGGCCGGGCCTTCACAACAACACCATATATGGCATTTCCACCCAACAGCCAGTCAGGAGGAAGGGACAGAGTCAGGGCTTCCCAGGACTTTGGGAAAACAAGGTAATAGGTAATAGAAAGCAAGAGGCCACAGGGGCCATCTTGTTTTCCATCAGGAATCAACTGATCCCAATGGCAGGATCGGGGTATCCCCAAAATGGAGGAGACTCTGCGCACCTGTCAAATTCAGCATGGAGCTGCCACCAGCCCATACCCTGCTCTGCAGGCCACCCACGGGTGCCCAAAAACATACACTTGGGGCACAGGGTTGTACCCCCACCCATGGGTGCCATAAGGGTATCCCACGGGTCCGTTCACCAAACCAAAAGAGAGAGAGCTGCACCACCAGGAGTCCCACATGAACTCCTGCGCGGAAAACACGACAGAACACATGATAAAAAGCAGTAAAGGACAAGGATACGGAGGCCCTGTCCCTCTGATGCATTTCCAGCATCACAGTCGCCGCCCCCCCCAGACTGAGGTGTAGGGTGCCTAATCTCCCACGGTATAGACACCCTCATCCAGACGGTCAACATACCTTCTGGAAAGGCCATCTGCATTATCGTGACTTTTCACTGGTCTGTGCTCTATGGTGAAGTCTAGCCCTTGCAGGCTAATGGGCCACCTGAGCAGTTTCGGATTCTCACCCTTCATCTGCATAAGCCACTTCAGGGGCTTATGATCTGTTTGGACCTTGAAGGTAGACCCCGTAAGGTAGGGCCTAAAACACCTAAGGCTCCAAACTATACTAAAACATTCCTTTTCAACAGTAGCCCACCTAAGTTCTCTACCCTTGAGTTGTCATCTAACTGGGACAAGACATCTCCAATTCCGGTTTCGCAGGCATCCGTCTGGACGATAAAGGGTCGGCTGTAGTCAGGCGCACACAACACGGGTGCCCTACACAGACTTTCTTTCAAGCCATCAAAAGCCCTCTGACAGTCATCAGTCCAATTAACCTTCCTAGGCTGTTTGGGTGAAGTCAGAGCTGTCAGGGGTGCAGCTATGGTTCCATAGTTCGCCATGAAATTGCGATAATACCCAGTGAGGCCCAAAAAGGCTCTCACCTGAGTTTGAGTAGTGGGAGTCTCCCAGTCCTATACATCCTGTACCTTACTGGGGAGAGGTTGGATTTGACCCCCTCCTACCTCATGACCAAGATACGTGACTTTCCCCTGAGCTATCTGGCACTTGATAGTGAGGTTAGCCCTTTTCAAGGCCTGCAACACCCTACCCAGATATGTCAAGTGCTCTTCCCAAATGGAACTGTAGACGGCAATGTCGTCGAAATAAGCTACACAAAAGGCTTCCAGCCCACTGAGAGCATGATTGACCAATCTCTGGAAGGTAGCAGGGGAATTCTTCAACCCAAAAGGCATGACCCTAAACTGGTAGAGTCCCTCTGGTGTTGAGAACGCCGTCTTTTCCTTGGCATGGTCCGTCAGAGCTATTTGCCAATAGCTGAGGTGAGGTCAAAGGTGCTCACAAATTTGGCAGCACCTATGGTGTCCACGAGCTCATTAGCCCTGGGCAATGGGAGTGCGTCAGTTTTGGTGACGGCATTGACTCCTCAGTAGTCCACACAGAACCTCCAATCCTTGGTACCTGTCTGGGAACTTGCCTTGGGGACAAGGACCACGGGACTGGACCAGGGATTGGTTGAGGGTTCAATAACACCCAGATCCAACATCTTGGCGACCTCAGCCTGGATGTGGTTCTTAACCGTATCTGACATTCAGTAGCTCCTGCTCTTGACAGGCACGCTGTCACCAGTGTCAATCTCGTGCTTACACCACGGTGTAAGGCCTGGCGACAGCGAAAACAGAGAGGCATACTGCTGGAGCAAAGTCCTGCAGGCCCTCTGCTGCTCGGTTGTCAAATCTGGAGACAGATGCACTCCCTCCACTGAGCCATCCTTAGGGTTGCTATGCAGCAAATCAGGAAGGGGCTCACTCTCATCCTCTTCTTGCTCTGAAGCCAGCAAGAGACATGAGACTTCGGCTCGCCCGTGGAAAGGCTTGCGCCTATTAACATGGAATACCTAAGGGGCTACCACTGGGATTCCCATGTCAACCAGATAATTGACCTCGCCCATCTTGGAGATCATCCTGAAGGGTACAGTCCATTTATCTGCCAATGCCCGAGGCTTGGTAGGCTCCATCACGAGGACCTCCTGTCCCAGAGTCCAATCCACTTGCGATGTTTTAAGGTCATGCCAGTATTTGTTCAATTCGTGGCTGGCCTTGAGATTCGCTGTTGCCTGACCCATCATCTGTGTCATCCTCCGTCTGAGGCCTAACACATAGTCCCCCACATGCTTGGCGGGACCGGGAGGGGTGGCTTCCAAACCTTCTCTGATCAAGGCAAGGGGCCCCCTCATGGGATGTCCAAAGAGCAACTCAAAGGGGCTGAAACCAACACACTCTTGAGGTACCTCTCTGTAAGCAAACAGCAGGCATGGCAGGAGGAGATCCCATTTCCTCCTTAGGGGCTCTTCCAAAGCACCTAGCATGCCCTTGAGAGTTTTATTAAATCTCTCAACCAGACCATTGGTCTGGTGGTGGTAAGAGGTGGAGAACATGTAGGTTACCCCGCACTCTTTCCACATGGTTTTCATGTAACTAGACATGAAGTTGGATCCTCTGTCAGAGACAACCTTCTTGGGGAATCCAACACGGGTGAAAATGCCCAGGAGAGCCCTGGCAACTACCTTGGCAGTAACAGTCCGAAGGGGCATAGCCTCAGGGTACCTGGTGGCATGATCTACCAAAACCAGGATGAACCGATGTCCACCGGACGTGGGAGGGTCCAGGGGACCGACAATGTTGATGCCCACCCTCTCAAATGGTGTGCCAACCACTGGGAATGGCTGCAGTGGGGCAATGACACTGCCTCCAGTCTTGCCAGACAACTGACAAGTTGGGCAGGTCCTGCAGTGGAACTCCACTTCTACTCCCATCCGGGGCCAGTAGAAATGGGCAGAGAGCCTCTGCTTATTCTTCTTGGTACCAAGATGACCAGCTAAAGGCACCTCATGCGCCAATTGCAGTAGGAAGGGCCTGTAAATCTGGGGTACCACCAACCTCTTGAGGGCACCAGGTTCAGGCTTAGTGGGCTCACTAACAAGGAGCTCACCCTCCCAATAAATCCGGAACGTCCTAGGCACTTCTCCTTGTGCCTGGGACAGGGCCTGTTTCCTCAGACCCTCGAGAGAGTGACACTCTTCTGTCCTTTACAGAAGTCTGCCCGGGAGGGTCCCCTTTCAGCTAACAAGCATTGAAGATCGGGATGATCCTCCGGGTTGAGAACCTCTCCCACAGGAGAGTCTTCTGGCTCTTCTCCCACAGGAGTTGAGATGGGGTTTACCACTGGACCCAGCCCGTCCGGAGCATGGATCCCAATGGGTGCTGTAGGAACAGCAGGAAGAGAAGGAGCTCCCCCCACAGAGGTGGCCTTCTTGCTCTTCCTTCGTCTTGCCTTAGGCCGTGCCTTCGGCTCGGGTACCTGACTCACAGCCAGACCCGGTGTCACCTGTGACCTAGTGACCGCAGCAGCAGTCATGGGAAGACCATCCGCGATCAATCCCAACTCCACTAGATCATTACCTAACAGAATGTTAGCAGGACATTGTCCTGAACCAGGACAGGAAGCTTTGCTGTCTTGTCTCCAATTACGAGTGTGACTCGGGCTACAGGCGATAATTTGGGAGGCCCACCAGCTAACATGGTGGTTCTCAGAGGAGCACCTACATAGTCCTCGGCTTGAGCAGGATCCTGTCCACCACTGTCATGCTTGCCCCAGTGTCTCTCAAAGCAGTAGAAGGCTGGCCATTCAGGAGGACACTTCTCAAAAACCTACGGGTGTTCTGTGGGATAGTCTCCAGTACTTCTACATACTGGTCCCAGGCCCCAAGGGACACTAAGAAAATCTCTACAGGAGCACCAAATGTGATTCCTTTAGAGGAGGGGAGGACAGTCGCCTCCACCTCAGACATGGGGTAAGGGTAGGTCAGGCTGACAGCCTGTACTCACAGTGCCTTACCTTTACACTTGGAGTCACCCCTTTTGTGATCCAGAGCCCCACAATCCCAACATGTGCCGGGAGTGCGGGGTACGGTACTGGAACCACCGGGAGCCTGCTTTGCAGCAGGTGGACCACTACTCTTATTCCCACCCACAGATGACTTATCCCCACTAGATTTTTGGGTCTTTGGAGAGGAGGGTTTAGGTTTACCCGACTGTGACTGCTTTTGGGACTCCTCAGCTTTCTGAGAGGCCCCCTTTTCTTTGTCCCTGTCCTTCCCACTGGAGTACTTAGGGGACACCCAGTGGGAGACCCACTTGTCAGCCAACCTAGCCAGCTCAAAGGGATCCAAAATGTTCTGGTCAGCAACATACTGACGCAGCTCTGGCGAACAGGCTTCAGAAAAATGCTCAAAAAACATGAGGTGAGACAATTCAACAAAAGTTTTAACCTTGTAACCATCAATCCACCCCATCATGTTCATGTGCGCAGCAATCACCCAGTCAACCCAAGACACATTCTCTCTTTTCTTAAAATCCCTGAACCTTTTAAGGTATTGGGTAGGTGTCTTGCCAAACTTGGCAATCAAAGCAGACTTCATGCACTCATACTGACCCCTTTCTTCCACACTCAGCTTCAGAATACAGTAATATCCAGTTTGAGGCACTCTGCTTAACAAACACTTAGCCCAATCTCTTTTATCAACATCATGCATTGCACAAGCCATTTGAAACGCTTCAATCCATTGGAGGATATCTGAACCCTCCACAAACACACCAACCAAATCTTTCATGAATTTAGTTGCTGGGGACCTGACACTCTCACTGGATTTCGCTGAAGTCTCCACTCTAGCTTTCTCTAGCTGGATTCTCTGACATTCAGTGTCCTTGTCTTTGAGTTCAAGATCCCTATTCTTGAGTTCAACTTGTTGAGCCAGCTCCTCCTTCTTAAGCTCAGCATCTATTTCCAACTTGCAATATTCAAAGGCCAATTTCATTCTCAATAACTCAAGCTCCAAGGAATTGCTGGGGTTCGGAATAGAGGCAGCAGGAATGGTGGCATTCCCAGAAACAGATTCAGTAGAAACCCCAGGGGCAGAGTCCTCATTGGTTGCATTCCCCCCTCATCAAGAGTTTCACCATCGGTCTGGTAGTCCACCAGGGCAGCTATCAGCTCAGCCCTAGACTTATCCACAAAGTCTAACTCCCTGGCTTCACAAGCACTCTGGAGAGCCTCTAAGCTCATCCGAGTCAATTTACCATTTGCAATAGACTCCATTGCTTGTAATACAGTTATTTTGTACACAACCAAACCTTAATTTAATAAAGTGCAGATATTTTGTAAGTGGCACGGTTATACACTGATTCTTAAAACCATAAGCATCCCACCACTGCCACCAGTGTAAAGACTGGTAGGGGGCGTCTGTACTTCCGCTCTCTATATGGTAGAGGAGAGGCACAGAGGACCCCAGCCAAGATTCTCTGTTTGGTAGCAATGGACGAGCAATCAAGGCCTAGCTTCTCAGGAGGTGATGTGGGCTGGTTCTTAAGTACAGTGTAGTCCCCGAACACCCACAAAGGAATGTCCACACACTGTATTACTGAAAACACAGTCTTTATATAATTAATATTCAAAGGTATGTACACAATCACAATAACGCACTTTGTACTCGGAAGTCAACAATGATAAATATATACAATTCTAAAGTGGTACCACCAATGTTATCGAATCTCATTAAAGTGCATCAACTGTACGGTTAAAATGACACACAGATCAATAACGAGGAAACCAGCAATAGAGATAGGCAGGAACGTAAGATGGTCGAAACGGTAGTCTTATTTCCTCCCATTAAGGTTTTACCCCCCCAATGTACCTGGTGGAGTAGAGTTCTCCGAAGATGCGTCGACCGATCCTTCTTGAGTAACTCCCTTTAAAGCAGAAGCCACAGATCGTCGAAAGGCGTCGAGGAATTCGTTGTTCAGTGTCAGGGAATCGACGGCCCTTCTTGAGTGCCCTCTCTTTAAGGCAGGAGTCACGGGTCGTCGAACGTCCGACAGCGAACAGGTTGAACTACAGCTGTGAAGTGGCAGCTTCGTTCCTAGCGGTGCTCGTCGACAACAGAGCGTTGGCGTCCTGCAAGGACCGCAAAGAGATGATGAAGAACTATGGCCCAGCAAGGGCGTCGAATCGTCGGCGTCTCTGTGGTCCTTAGGTGGCGGGAAACCCACCGGCGGATGCTCCTCAGCGCGTCGACGGTTGGGCCTTCTCCAGAGGCTTAAAGCGGGCGACGATGCAGATGAGAGCGTCTGGTGATCAAATGAAGTTCTTAGGCAAACGGGAGCACGGCAGCTCTGGTCGGCGACGGCGGTCGTCGACAGTGGCGGACAACAGTCCGGGTGCTTCTCTTTGAGATTCCGCTGCAGTCCCCGTCTCGGGTCGGCAGCCTGTCGAAGGTCTGTCTACCAGGGAGCTTTGGCAAAGATCAGCTGTGCACGATGGTCCCTCGTAGCTCGGGAAGAGGGAGCCTTACCAGGTCCTCTCTAGGTCAGTCCTTGGAGACACAGCAGCTTTCAGATTGTGAAGGCGAGCAACAGCACTTCTTCTCATCCAGCGGGGCTTCAAGGTCAAGCTTCAGTTACTCCAGTTACTCGTCGTAGTGGACTTCAGCTTCTGAACACGATTCCTAGCAGTGAGAGGTTCCCAGATATACTCTTGATCTCCCATTCATTCCGCTGGGTCACACTCAAGCATCCAATCACGACTAAGGGCATTCATGCAGGCAGGCAGCCAATCGGGCACACAAGGTTTTCAGGCCATTCACTTCTCTCCAGACACTCACAACAAGTTATGTGTATTGGGACAAGTACCGAGCCATTCAACACTCCAAACTGCATTCATACCGGTTTCGGGCAGGGCTGTCTCAGTCATTGTGTCAACCACCAGATACTAGACATCCACAACACAGAATGCATATTCGTCACACACTCTATTCACCCGGGTCCCACCCACAGGAGGTACCCACAATATACATCACTGGGAAGGCTCCAGCTAGTCTGGCCGGGCCTTCACAACAACACCATATATGGCATTTCCACCCAACAGCCAGTCAGGGGGAAGGGACAGAGTCAGGGCTTCCCAGGACTTTGGGAAAACAAGGTAATAGGTAATAGAAAGCAAGAGGCCACAGGGGCCATCTTGTTTTCCATCAGGAATCAACTGATCCCAATGGCAGGGCCGGGGTATCCCCAAAATGCAGGAGACTCCGTGCACCTGTCAAATGCAGCATGGAGCTGCCACCAGCCCATACCCTGCTCTGCGGGCCACCCACAGGTGCCCAAAAGCATACACTAGGGGCACAGGGTTGTACCCCCACCCATGGGTGCCATAAGGGTATCCCACGGGTCCGTTCACCAAACCAAAAGAGAGAGAGCTGCACCGCCAGGAGTCCCACATGAACTCCTGCGTGGAAAACACAACAAAACACACGATAAAAAGCAGTAAAGGACAAGGATACGGAGGCTCTGTCCCTCCGATGCATTTCCAGTATCACAGGTACCAATGTAAATCTCCTTATAATGAACTTGGTCAAATATGAAGCAATAGAAAAAAAACACAGATCTATGCTGCTTTTTTGGACCTACATATGGCATTTGATTCCATACCAAGAAAACGACTATGGGAAAAACTGTCAGCGTGGAATTGTCCGGCGGAGATCCTGGAGCCAATAAAACTATTATATTCCAATACAACAATATCTGTGAGACTTTCAAAGAATGGCGTGACTACCCCCATGATAAAAACAATGAAAGGACTAAAATAGGGTTGTCCTCTCGCAGCCACCTTATATAATTTATACACAGCAGACTGTGAAGAACATCTTAGTGACCTGGCTCTGAATCCTCCAAAACTGAACTCTGTCCCAATTCCAGCATTGTTTTACGCCGACAACATTATCCTATTAGACAAAACCATCTCGGGTTTACAACAGAGCTTACATCTCATGGGAACCTACATGAAATCCAACAATCTAAGGATCAATACAGCAAAAACTAAAATCATGCCATTAGTAAAACTTTTAAGAAACATCCAGCATTAAAATTCTCTATCGACAACATTTGCCTAGCAGAAGTATCGACCTTCAAATATCTCGGCATTATGCAAAATCAGTCTATAATAGAAAAACAGTGGTTCAACAACCTGGCAATGAAAACCCAGACAAGGTTGTGTCCTACACAGGAAATACGGTAAATTTTCATTTAAACCTGTTATAACATTCTACAGACAGAAAGTAATCCCTGTAATTACATATGGCAGTGACGCAATGACCCACTCACAATCCAACAATTGGGTGAAACTAGAAGCTATATTCTGGGTAAAGATCTTAAGGTTCTCAGATTCATTTCTGATGGCTAAATTTCACTATGCGGTCTGAACACAATCCATATCTTCGATAGTCACATGGAAACAGCTCGACCTGCTAAGAAAACTCCTGACAAATGATGAAACACCGGCCACAGCAATTCTGATAAATAACCCAACTGCTCTTCACAATACATTTTTAAGGAAATGGAAATAACATTTGTTCCAACAATTAAAAGACAAAGAAATATCACTCAAAATCCTCACGAACAGACCTCAACATGCAAAACACAAATTAGCAAACAACGACTAGATCCGAACATGTTATGCCAAAACTTTATATTCAAGAAATCTTCAAAGGCAATCGGACATTCGAGCCCTAAACGAAATCCCAAAGTACATGGAACAGTTTCCTGATAATAATATCCGCACAGTGTACATGGGGATTCGTCTGAACAACTTACCTACACTACAAGAGACAAGCTGGCAATGACACGGCAAATCCCGAAAACCGACAACGATTGCCGTTTCTGCAAAGACAGAGAAGTACCAGAAACAATCTATCATCTAGTAATGATCTGCCCAGAATTAACGACCAAGAGACTGAATTTCGGTAACTTTTTCAAAATATCGACCCAACAGATGGATAATGATATGCGTTGGTCTTTATTATTGAACGGACGTGAAAACAAACTAATTTACACTATAGTTCAATATTTACAACATATTTTAGGATTGCAGCCTGGAGCTCAACAGAAAGCCAAGTGAAGATACTGATGACTGGCCTAATTGATGCCGAAAGTGTCAGCAAGAGATCTTCTTATTGTCTCTACATTTCTTTTCTTTTTTCTTTTTTTTCTCTCTCTCCTCTTTCTACTTCTCAATTGAATTGCTAAATATTATAATTGTGTGTATCACTGAGTCTTAAAAATGAAAAGTTTGTAACAAACTAAATCATTTTAATAAAAAAAAAGAACCCTCTATCTTCTGATAATTCCCATCAATCAACACCTTTCCTCCTATGTTACATGGACATGCAGTCTCAGTGTCTACCAATAGAGCAAAGATTCTTTCCTCCTACAGCCACATGAACTCTTGGCATTTCTTGGGGCCTAGTGCCACTAATAATTCTGAGCACATGAAGCCGCTCTGTGAGCTGCCTTATGTGGGTGCATGCAAACCCCTGTTCCTGTGAAAGAATTTCCTCCTATCATAATGGCACCTCGTATACTAGGTGTCAATATCTGTCCTGTATTTACATATTGCTGAATCTGCATGGGGGCTCACTGCACTTGTCCCTGGAGTGAACTCGTTTTTATATTTGCTCTAACTTCTGCTGCTTGTTGCATTCTCAGTGCTTACATCTGATACAATGTCTGATCCTGGGCAAACCCTTTCCTGGCTTGTGAGCTGTATATTGGGGGGATAGACTGTCCCCCCTCTTGAGAATTGTTCATCTTGTGCTTATTTTTGGCTTCCATATGCACACACAATGTGCTCTGTTATTCCATATGTCCAACATACAGGAGGAAATCTCCTAATTTGCCCTTCCTGCCATACCTTAATTATCATTTTGCATATTCTAAAACCCGCCTTGGTTTTTCTAAAAACCACCTCTTTTTTTCCCATTCCCTTGCCTTTTGGCACAAACTCTGTTCCCTCCTTGATCCAACTGCCGTTGGTTATTCACCTGTGGCATATCTGCTGTCTGCTGTAATCCTGGCCCTTCTCCACTCGCGTCTCTCATCGTCTGCCTATTCATAGCAGGGACAATGTTTCCTGATCACATTCTTCCTGGTAATGACCTTAACCTGTCCACATAGGGTGGCGAGTCCCCCCCTCTCACTAAGAGGTCGCCTTTTAGGTCGATCCGACCATCTCACTTCCTTGTCTATCTGGGAACATCCATCGGGACCACACGCACCAGCGCCCTCCTCCCCCAACGAAGGTTTCCCTTTCTTCGTCGAACATATCTTGTAGCAAGTAGTGTGGCTATCACCTTTCTAGTCTCTGTTTAAAGTCAGCCTGTCCAAAAACAAGGCTCTATGCTCAAGGCTGAACAAGCCCCCCTCTTTGTTTCTTTGTTTCGCCACTGAGAACCTTCAAATCGATCATCTTTCCCCTTACTTCTATTATTTAGGTCCTGGAAGTGAGGAAACCTAAGGATCAGAGAGATTATGGCTGTAGATTGTGCGGCAATAAATTAAAATCACTGTACCATTTAATTATGAACTGTTCGGCAGTCACTCACATTAGATCTAATCTGTTGCGAAAATTCTTTGCTGAAAATCGAACATTAAGCAAAGGGGACATTTGGCTACTCCTCTTGTAAGGAACAAGGATTTCACTAACATTTGCCCTGTTGGCATTGATCCAAATAATTATTACAAATCTGGAAGAGAAAAAGAAAGACTAATTTTTTTAAGGAACTGACCTAGTACTGAAGAAAATGTTGGTTAACATTTTATCTTGATTCACTGATTCATTGCTTTTCTGCTTAATTTATATATTTTTATTTTGTTTTGTTTAGTCTCTTTTTATCTCTTATTTTCTTTTTTATTTCCTTTTCTCTTTCTTGCTATTTTGTGCTATTTATTCTAAATTTATTTCAAATATGTACTATATGTATATAGCTAAAAAATCTCAATGGAAACTAAAAGCTAATAATAAATACAAAAAATAAACAAGATCTCATTTAGCCTTGACATCCCCCATAGATATTCACTGTGGCTGGTTCAATAACTTCCACTAGTATATTAGTCTGCTTTTTACTGCAATTCACACTCATAATTATAATTTAAATCTCTGACATTTTTTCCAATTTGTGATCCTTGACACATTTATTTTTAATTTTTTCTCTAAATGTCTTCATACTCCACAGACATAATATATAGGGAAGGAAACATTGTTCCCCTGCTTGGTACCACTCCAATGTGCTTCCAAATCTTTGGTGCAAATTTTAAACTTGCATGCATAGCACCAAATGCTTCTTCATTATATTGCAATACCTGTCCTATGCTGTCTACTCCCAGCATTTCCATCTTAATGAAGCCCCCCTCAGCTAACACATATTCAATTACCGGGGATAGCCTTCCCTACAAAAATAATATATTTCAAAACAAGGTTTCAACCATGTAGCTCTTCAGCCTAAAACAACAACTCTTCAAAAAACACACTTTGATTTAACCACCCAGGGATTAGATTGCTTCACAACATATCATTTTGGAGCCAGCGATTCCGTCAACATCTGTTTTTTATAACCATGCATTGCTGTCTCTCCTGTGCAAATTGACTAAGTCACATTAACTCAAAGAACTATCCATCCCTGTGTCTTTCTGTTCAACAGCCTTGCATTTTTCTAAAATCATAAATGACTCCCTTTAACTCTGCCAACTGATCTCTCATTTTCTAAAAGTATCTTTTGCATGAATACCGCCTGATAGTAAACGATTGGTCTAAGCACATTCGCATCACACTATAAATTGCATTGAATGAACCTGGAACAGTCTGACTACGCTGCCATTTTGAGTTATCTGCCATTTTGATCACCTCTTGCTTTCTGTCCCATGTTTAGAATTGTGTTTTCGGCTCCAGCAGAGCAAAATGAACTTTGTACTGTTTCCATGATGTCAACGTAGATAAGAATGTTGAAGCTGCTAAAGTGGATTGTTTGTCCTACACTGAGAAACCTTGGAGTTAAACCAAAGCCATACTAATCAGTAATTTAGATACCATCTGTTCCAACTGTACCTTCCCCGTTCAAGTTGAACATGCTTTTCTGCAGAAATCTTTGTTTTCGCTCCTTATAACTAAACTGACTTTAAAATCAAGAACAAATGATAGACAAATACAAGCGAGCAAAATAAGGAATGTTATCCTTGTGTCTTATATTTGGAAAACGTTAAATGTTTAAAGGAAAACAACAGACTATTCAAAGATGTTTAAGCATGACTTAGTTATATGGATAGGCCATGAACCCTAGGTAAATGTATTACACGAAGAGGGGCTGGACGATGTGTCCGGGATTGTGGAAAACTTGTGTTAATACTTGTGTTTTTGAAATGTCCAGCACTCTCTCATCTCACGGTGTCTGCTTGCACACATTGCAGTGTGTTGAGAGTCAGACAGCTGCTTGTTAATAAATGTAAATTAAACTTTGACCTCGTGACTGGCGAATTCCTATTATGTGGTATTAAGCCTAGATATTCTTTAATCTTTCAGATCTTTCTAGATGAAGACGAGGCTACCGGACCGGGATCGGAGAATGACGGGGCGTCCTACAAAGTGAGAACGATTCCTCCGCAGTACTGCATGCCCGATCCCTGGACGGTGAGCAGCGTTTAGTGTACATCACGACGAGGGTCCCCGTATCGAGGCCTGTTTGTTGAAAACGCCAGTCACGACGATATGATGTCCGATCGGACCCTTTGATTGATTGAAATTAGGTGAGTCGTACCCCGATTCCTAAAAGTCCTAATATTTGTTGCAAGTGTTGTCTCTGCAGAAACAAACATAGCCAGGTAAGACCACGATTTAACTATGCCTGGGAAATTGTCATCCTGTTTCAGGGTATTATTCCGCAGGGAAAGCAATCTTTGAAACAAAGCCAACCAGTGCCACCCGAAGGGTCGCCGGCTTATTTAATATATTGTAAGTATGGCCTGGGAGCTATCGTATTTAATGATATTTGGCACAGACAGACCAGACATGTTTCCGAACTTCAGTGGCCAGTTTATGGTAGTTTTGAAATTGCCCGCCTAGAGCATTTAGAATCTGTATTGTTGAGAAGAAAGGCTAGGCCTGCAGCATTTGATACAGTTCACAATCTGAAGTGTTACATATGGCTCAGTACTATGAAAATAGGGTTAATACAGAGAAAGAGAAGGTGGAAAAGAAGAAGGGAGACCTGAAGACAAGAGTGTTATTTCAGCAAATAGCTAGATGAGCCAGAGGTGGGAATAGGCAGTTCAGAGGCCAATTTACATGACAGTGTGGTGCACACTGGGTCCCGTACACATGAACCAGTGTGCATATTGTAGACACTAGGGTCATTGGCAAGCACAATGCCCGATTCTTCAGCAGAGATCAAATAGCATGCATGGTGCCATGGGTAGACGATCCAGAGGCCGTCCTGGCATAGGGCGGTCCTGGTAGAAATCAGTCTGAACAGAACCAACAGACACCATCACAAGATAATCAGCAACAGAGTGTTAGTAGTGGGAATACTTTTGATAACCCTTTGAATGTCTATTTTTCTGAGGATTTTGCATCTGACAATATACTGTTCCGATGCAGAGTCTGGAACTGATTCCGGTCGATCAGAAAGGGCCCTACATTGAAATGAAGGTGGGGAATAGGGATCATCTATTTTTGATAGATACAGGAGCACAGAAGTGTTCTGTTGATCATTCACGGGTTCCAAATGTTCCTCTGTCAGGGCAGAACAACATTTCTGTAGGGTTCTCTGGTACGCCAGTGGTTAGTCCAGTGTCTCGGCCGGTACCAATTTCACTGGGACCATTCACTGATTCTTGTCCATTTCTATTGATGACAAATTGTGGTGAAAATTTGTTGGGATTGAATTTATTAAAGAAATTCAATGCTGTGATTTACTGTTCTCCAGATGGAGTGTACTTAACGATTTCGCCCCAACAAACTTCCGTCCCACAATTTTTGTGTATGCTTTTACCAACTGAATTGAATAAGGTTCCAATATGTTTATGGGCAGTTAATGATAATGACATTGGAATTTTACAAATTGAGCCAGTTAAAATTGTGTGAAACCAGGTGTTAAATTGATGCGTATCCCGCAATATAAAATTTCAGTCGAAGGTGAACAGGCTTTGAAAAGTAATATTTCTGATTTCGTACAACGAGATGTAATTGAGGAAATTGCAGAGAGCGTGTGTAATAGTCCGATTTTACCAGTTTATAAAAAAAGGGGATAATGCGATTCCTTTTCGTTTTATTATTGATTTGCGCGCCATTAATAAGGTTGTTGCCCCACAGTTTCCAATTGTACCCAATGTCACCACAATTCTGACTATGATTCCAGCCACGGCTACTCATTTTAGTGTTGTGGATTTGAAAAACGCTTTCTTTAGTATCCCCGTGCATGTTGATAGCAGATATTTGTTTGCGATCACCCTAGGGGGACGCTTGTTCACATTTACTCGTGTGCCGCAAGGGTACACTGAGAGTCCAAGTATCTATAGTAGAGCATTGAAAGAGCAGCTTGATACGCTTGAGTTGCCTTCCACTTGCACGTTGTTGCAATATGTCGATGATCTACTTCTAGCTGCTGATTCTGAAGATGCCTGCAAAGAGGGCACCGTGTTGGTGCTAATTCATTTAGCAGAACATGGGCATAAGGCTTCATTGAAGAGGTTTCAGTATTGTCGACAGGAGGTCACGTATTTGGGCTATCTCCTTTCAAAGGAGGGAAGAAGACTGACACCTGAACGGATACAAAGCATTTCTGATATGTCTGTTCCAAATACACAGAAAGAGGTCAGAGCTTTAATAGGCATGGCCTCATATTGTAGACAGTGGATCCCGAATTTTTCTTTGTTGATAAAACCTATGTTGGCATTGACAAAGAAGGACATTTCTTTGCCTTTACCGTGGAACATGGATTGCCAGAACGCTTTTGATTTGCTTAAGGCTGCGCTGTGTTCAGCACCAGTTTTAGGCACACCAAATTACGAAAATGGCTTTGGTTTGTATGTCCATGAATGTGATGGATGTGCTTTGGCTGTTTTGACACAGGAACATGGGGGCAAGAATAGGCCATCCAGCTATTTTTCCTCCACGTTAGACCCTGTGGCATGCGCTTTGCCGAGATGCTTGTGAGCTGTAGCTGCTGCTCCTCCATCCGTGAAACAAAGTGAGGGTATGGTTTTAGGTCACTCTTTAACCGTGATGATACCCCACTCCGTAGACGTTCTATTAAACAGAACACAGATGCAACATCTCAAATCAGCTCGAGGAACAAGGTACAAGCTGATTTTGTTTGCTCCGCAAATTCAAATTAAGAGATGTTGTTCATTGAATCTGGCTGAACTATTGCCTTCTCCACAAGAGAAGGATTGCAGTGACGAAATGTAACATGATTGCCTCTTTATTATAGAACAAGAAACAAAGGGCAGAATTGATTTAATTGATGCACCTTTAAAGAATCCACAAGGGGAGCTATTCTGTGATGGCTCCTTTTTTAAACTACCGGAGGGTATATCTACCGCTTCTTATGTAATCACCACATTAAGCACTGTTGTGGAGAGTAAACAAATTCTGCATAGACCAATTGTTGGATATGTTCACATCTTCCACAACATGGGGAAAAGGATTGGGCTGGTATATACATCCGCTCCCTCTAACTACTCTTGTTATGCTTCACTTAGGGCATTATTCTTTGGCAGGTGGAACGATAGTGTCACTGGGAATTTTGATGGGACTAATCTTAACGAGTTTGAAAAACGATTTTTCACTAAAACTCATTTTTCAAACTTGGATGTTCAACCTTTAGGATGTTCTCTGTTTGCAAATTGGAGCAAGCTAAATGTTGCTTCTATTAGGCCTTCTGACAGACTCTCCAGACCTTTCCAATCTATGATTACCTTTAAAATGGCCCCCTTAGGTAATAGGGATGCCATGCCTCCTTCCTATACCATTAACCATAGTCCAGACTCTGTTCCATTTTGCATACGAAGAGAGGGTTCCCAACCAATGGGTACATCTGAGGGATGCACAAATACTGCTGTACTAACCAGTGAGGATAGAACTCTGTATGTAGGAGATCCTGTTTACGTTGTTTGCGGTAATGAAGCATATCCATGGTTGCCAAGAGACTGGGAGGGTACTTGTTATTTAGGAATACTGTTACCAGGTGTATATGTCGCCACCACTGCTGAAGTTTCTAGAACTCGCCCCAGGCGGGATGAGGATGGTGACACTCCCTCACAGATTCTGGGTGACGTTGCTAAATCCTTTGTACCATTTTGGGGACAGATAATAAACTCCCAAGATATTAGAAAATTGGCAAGGGTTTTAGAGAAAACCATCAATGAAACCACTGACATCCTGTATAACATGACATTAGAGCAAACGGCTATAAGATTAGTGGCTCTCCGGAATAGGATGGTGCTAGACATCATTCTAGCTGAGTGTGGTGGAGTGTGCAAAATGGTGGGATCTGTGTGTTGTGTTTTTGTACCCGATTCCTCCCCCACCATATTTAAGGCAATTAAGAAATTGCACATCTTGAGTATTGAAGTACACATTCCAGAGGGAAACTGGGATATTGGCACATGGTTCTGGGACTTGTTACGATTTTGGGGTGGAAAATCTTTGCAGTCCTAATGGTGATCCTTGGCATTTTACTGTTTTGCTGTTGTTGCATACAGTATCTTCCTGTCATCTGTTCCATGATAGGGGGAAGTTGTGCACAAGCAGTTGGTAAACTAGAACCTAAGACACATATGCGCGGAAAAATCACTAATGCCTTGGTAATGCAGGATATCACCATTAAAGAGTTAATGGCGATCAATTTTTTTGAAGATAGCGATTGAGGATGTTCTGATGATGATACATGGTTTTCCAATGATGCTAATGATTGAGCAATGCTCGTGGCTTAGGCCAAAAGGAGGGTTTGTAAAAGTATATTTTGCATGAATACCGCCTGATTATAAACGATTGGCCTAAGCACATTCGCATCGCACTATACATTGCATTGAATGAACCTGAAACAGGCTGATTACGCTGCCATTTTGAGTTATCCGCCATTTTGATTGCCTCTTGCTTTCTGTCCCATGTTTAGAATTGTGTTTTCGGCTCCAGCAGAGCAAAATGAACTTTGTACTGTTTCCATGATGTCAACGTAGATAAGAATGTTGAAGCTGCTAAAGTGGATTGTTTGTCCTACTCTAAGAAACTTTGGAGTTAAACCAAAGCCGTACTAATCAGTAATTAAGATACCATCTGTTCCAACAGTGCCTTCTCTGTTCAAACAGCAAAGTAAAATAACAAATAGTTGAACATGCTTTTCTGCAGAAATCTTTGTTTTCGCTCCTTGAAACTAAGCTGACTTTAAACTCAAGAACAAATCATAGACAAATATAAGCGAGCAAAATAAAGAATGTTACCTTTGTGTCTTATATTTGGAAAACATGTGAAATGTTTAAAGGAAAACAACAGACTATTCAAAGATGTTTAAGCATGACTTAGTTATATGGATAGGACATGAACCCTAGGTACATGTATTACACGAAGAGGGGCTGGACGATGTGTCCGGCATTGTGGAAAACTTGTATAAATACTTGTGTTTTTGAATTGTCCAGCACTCTCTCATCTCACGGTGTCGGCTTGCACACATTGCGGGATGTTGAGAGCCAGACAGCTGCCTGTTAATAAATGTACATTATACTTTGACCTTGTGACTGGCATATTCCTATTATGTGGTATTAGGCCTCAATATTATTTAATCTTTCAATTTCTTTGAACAAACACTGCGGCTGCTTTCAGCTGCATGCGACTTCAAACACACAAATCTCCCTTTTCCCACTTGTCAACGCTTACGTTTATTAGCTGTGTAGCACCTCTAAAAATTGCCCTCATTTCATTAAATGTTTCCTTCAAGCTCTATACTGCGTGTTATTAGCGATGCTCTCTCAAGCAAGAAAGGAATGTGATACCGGATTTATCTTTCACCTTGATTTATACTTCCCTAAATGCGTCCCTTCGTAACTGCGTAGCTGGCTGTTTAAAGCATGATTAATTTTCTTTTTATGCCAAACTCCTGTGTCCTTCGTTTCTATCAAACTGTGTGTGGAGTTTTGTCGTATTATGTTTCTTGGCTGGCCAAGAATGTCTGCCGTGTAGGAACATAAAAATGAACCCTGTATCTACCATTGCCTGCCCATCTTAGAGGTTTCAAAACTAGCCACATTTTATGGCTATTTTTTCACTATTTCATCTAGTTTTTCCTTTTATCACATTTTAAATCATGCACATGAATGCACTCTCATCAATAGCTTACTATCTTTTTCTTCACTTATTCTTCACCTTATTTTTTTGGATTGGTGCCAATTATTTTTCTTAAATAATGTATTTTCTTGACCTTTTTCAATTATTTACACCTAATTTTTGCTCCTCAGCATCTCATTTTCTCTTCTATACATAAAATACATACAATACACACACAGACAAACTGGCCGGCCCCCAACATATATTTCTGCCAATGCTCCCTGCGGCTATTCCTGCCACTAATAATGACTCTGATCAGAGTGTGAATTCTCTTTTCTCACAAATCCATTTGTGCGCAGCCTAGTTTACCCCATTGGGGTTTAAGATAACTCCTTCTAGGCATCCCTTGACGTAGGAATAATGGGCGTAACTGTGATGCTCGTTGTCTCACACCATCTTCTACTTGACGCTCTTTGTCCTTAACTTTAACACTTTATCATATAATGTTGACACTTTTTGTCACACACTATGACAACCCCCGTTACTTTCCTAAACTACCACATTTCATTTTAAACCATCAATCACTTTTAATTTACTTTTGGATTACTTTTAAATTACCTCTAGATTACTTCTAAATCACTCCTGGATTACTTCAAATTTATTTCTAGATTACTTCTAATTTATTTCTAGGTTACTTTTTTAAAGACCCCTGATTACTCTTGGATTACTTTTTAAAGACCCCTTAATAATGCATGTATTTTATTCTCTCCTTCTCTACCTCAGTCCACATATACATACCAACATCCACAGGGGCCACAGTGCCATGCTATAATCACATGCCAACAGCCATAGGAGAGCCCCCCTGGCAAGGATGGGGGCATACTACAGATTCATTTGCTTACCCTGCCACCCTTGCCAGGGCCCATCTCCCAGTTCTGTGAGTATGTGCCTCTGTCTGGATCCTTGACCCTGGAAGGACAGTGTTCACAGTTCCTTCATGCAGTCGCCAATTGTAGAGGAGGGCCCATTGCCCTCATGATGGCATCTGTGGATCAGGCATGCAGTGTATGGACACAAGAGGCGGACACTGGTACCTGGGCTGAAAAATACATCTTTAATGCTCACAGGAGAGTGGAAAATCAACAGCAATGAGTTCCCAAATTCACTGCCTTTTATACGTTTTTGCAGTTGGTACATCATTTCATTTTATTATGCAATACATTTTGATTGGGTCTGCCAATTAAAGACAAGCCCTCATGTGCCTTTGATTTGCTGGCTTAACTGTCACTCACCAGGTCCCTATGACATAACTTGGCATACAGGCTAATAAAATTTGTTTGAGATCCTACTTACCTTTACTATACATCCTTTGATGTCTAGAGAAAGAACATCCTTGGCAGCCTCTTTGAGGTTATTTTGGCAGGCTATACCATGCTTCTCTGCCAAGAAGTCTACAGCTGCAGTGGACTGCCCATGAACTCAACACAGCTGTCTGCTCTAATTGCTACTTCACAGAACACTAACTAGCCTCCCCCGGCACATCAAAGCCACAATTGCTGCCAAGAAGTCCTAACAATATGTTCCAGACATGTCCTCCTTCAGTGAACTTTTAATGAACTACTATTAGATAATTATTTAATTATTTCAGCATAACTATGTGAAATTCCACCATTTTGTTTTTCTAGCAGCCATTTTAAAATCCAGCTCATCTGAATACATGGCCTTTTTACCAAATGGCTACCTAGTTTTGAGCAGAACTTATTTTCTGTTCAGTTCTCAGACTAGAATTTCGATATTCATAATATATGTGTAATACCCGAGACACCCTCCGCTGCATAAGGCATTGTGACCCTAAAAAATATACATCGCCCTAAAATGTGCTTTTTTGTCTGAAAAAGCGCTATAATTCTGATTTTTGCATTACTGGAACTATTGATCAAATCGACAAGTTATCTGCATTCAGTTTGAGGGAGGGGGCCTCTAACACCTCCTTTACAGTTGGTAGTCGAATCCTCTCCATATACCCCGCACTGCCCTGTAGCTGGGTATCTCCCCTGTCTCTGTAACGTTCTTGATAGTACTGAGCAAAGGCTGCTGCGAATTTTCTCTCTTTTCATACAGATTTCTCCTGTATCATTCATTATTTCATGCACCCACCTGGACCCTTCCCTCCCTCTTCTCCAGCCAGACAAGCAGTTTGCCTGATTCATACCCAGTTCGTATTGTCTCGCTTTCTTATCCCAGAATTACTTTTTTGCGTTGTCCAGGGCCACCATTCTGCAGCGATCTATGGACTTCATAAGGTCTCTTCTACCATCCTCAGTATTTCGTTCGATATATTTTGATTCCTTCTCTTTGACTCCCGCCTCTAGCAGGTTGAGTTGGGATTGACTCTCTTTTCTATGTTTCATGGACATTGCTAGCCCCCTAAGAACAGTTTTTTAGGCCTCCCACACTGTGGTTTAACTCTCGACCGATCCCATCTTTTTTGCAGAAGTATTCGCCCGTACTGTCTTTTAGCATTTCCAAGACTACAGAGTTAAGTAATAGGCATTCAGCCTCTATTCTCCTCCTTTTCATGCTTCTCTGCTTGTGATCGTTAGGTATATGGGGGCATGGTCCGAGATACCTCTGCCAGATATTCTACTTGTGTTTTATTGTATTGCTCATTTATAATGCGCTTAATATCAACGAGTGGTTCCTAAGCACGGGATCAGGATTCGAACCTGTGTTGTGTTGCGCTGCGTTGTCTTGCTTCCAAGACAACCACGTTGGCCCTTAGCTAGCTGTCCTCCCTACTTCTTCAACCCTTCCCGTAATCACCCCAGGGAGGAATAAATAGTCTAGTCATGAGGGGGGTGTGGCTAAGGAGCCATGTGAAAGGACAGGATTCTCCGTGGGCTCCCGCACATCCTGTAAACATCCGAAAAAAAGACAGTGCAAACTGCAGCATTTTGAACAGGAAAATAGGAAGCTGTGTGTAAAGCCTCGGAGAACAAGGAGGCATGCTGTGCGGGTGATCCGGGCAGCAGGAGAGGAAAGGTGCCCAGAGGAAGGTCATGATATGAGGGCGACCGAACAAAGGAAGATGGCTGCCGGCAGACAGTGAAAGGACAAAGGGATCTGCTGTGAGCGACGGAGAAGCGGAGGCAACTCTGATCGATGCGACACCGACTTGGAAGTCATAGGACCCCTGGAACATAAGAAATACGGGTGGTGCAGGCATGAGGAGCAGCACACCAGAGGTGTACTGAACACAAGAGCCGGATGAGGCTAGAAAACAAATGCCTCTCCGAAACATGAGGAAGCTGTGCCAGCGTCGGCGAGGGCGTGGGATGAAAGCCGCGGGACACATTGTAGTCCCGCTCTGACGCCAAAACAAATAATTGCGCTGTGCATTGCAAACGCGCATGGAACTTGACACAAAGTATCCGCCACAGTAGCGAGTGGAGGAGTGGCCGTGGAGGAGGGCCCGAGAACAGAAGATAGTGCACACGGCAGCATTGGGCTGTGTGGTGCTGTGTAGTGCACAGGACTGGCCTCAAACAGGCACAAAGGACACCTCTTCGAGGCCAATTCAACGCTCACACTTTCCTCACAGGGGACGAGAGAGGTGAGCTCACAAACTGTGCAGAGCTGGTGCTACCCTTACCTAGACTTGCCAGCTGGGTCCTAAATAAAGGACTCATAACATGGCCCTACCCCACAGTGAATAGGAGAGTATCTTGCCGGTGGAGGGACACAAGCTCAGGGGAGATCTTGAAGGAAGGGAGGGGCTGTGAGTATTATAGGCACGGATTGAACAGGGGATACAGACACCCAAAAAGGCCTCAACCACCTAGTGTCCACTACAAGTGGAGGGCGGGCATACAGAGTACGACACTACAGATGGAGAGCGGGTGAACTTGTTTTGGCCCACAGCCTCCTGGACACAAGGTGCCTGATCCACAGCGTGAGCGGGTGCCAGATCGGAGGGCAGCCCTAAATGCCTACGTGGGAGGACATGACCTACTCCAGCAGCGCATAGGTTGCTCCAAGACCCTCTTTGCGTGGCCTTTCCGAGCCCTGGTGGTAAAAGCTATCTGGTCCCACTGAGGCAAGCAACACACGCTAGACGAATACACCAGGACACCACTGATCCCGGAAGGAGCCAGAAGTAAGGACAAAACCCCGACCAGAAGCTCAGCCACCATGGGCACTAATCAGGAGGTCCTAGCGGCGATTGCGGACCTGAAAGTGGCTTGGGAGACCAAATTGGGTCTGGCTATGACCGAACTGAAGGCGGCATTGGAGCTTAAAGTAGGTGCAGTGCAGGAGGAAGTGAACCTTCTCCGGCAAGATGTCAGGTCACTGGCGGAACACACAGAAAACTTGGAAAAAGAGGTGGGCCCGAATACAGCGGACTGTAAAACTCATAAAGCAGACCTTCACGCCCTAGTGCAACGTGGGGGCAACCTAGAGAGCAGGGTGGAAGAGGCAGAGGGACGCCACAGAAGGAACAACATCCGCATTGTCGGCTTGCCTGAGGGAGCTGAGGGACCCAACCCGACGGAGTTCATCGAATCCATGCTACTGCAGGAAATAACTGGAGGAGTGTTATCCCAGGGGTTCGCGGTGGAAAGAGCGTACCGGGCCCTGACGAGGAAGCCGGCCCTGAGTAATTCCACTAGGCCGGTGATTGCTAAGACCGTGAAAGGATCCTTGAGCACTTTCGGAAGGGCGGCACAATACAGAGAGGAACAGCAAATATAACCGCATACCCAGATTACACCCTGTTGGTACAACGCAGCCGCATGAACTTTGGGACGGTGAAAAGAAGATTGCGTGAAGCAGGCCACAAGTTTATGCTGCTCTACCCGACGAAGCTGAAGGTGTTCTACAAAAACAGGACCTTGTTTTTCGAGTCTCCGGAAGAGGCGATGGAGTGGCTTGACACGCAGAGCTGCCCCCAGGAATCGGGCATCCAGACAGGAGAAGGTGATGGAAGAGATAAGTAAACCATGCATTCTTCACCGCAGTGGTCGCAGCCTAAGACTATGGGACTTGATTATTATGGTAGCTGTAGCTCATGGGCGGGCTTGATTAGTTTATAATTGGACTTGATCCGTGAGCACTGAGACTGAGAACACATTAAGGGAGCCTCGCAGAGCTAGTCCTCGAACCCCCATTTAGAATAGTTTAGTTAGGTCACTGGTAGTCCAGTGAAATCCTGCCAGGTTTCTGTCCTTGGCATACCAAGGCAGAAGCAAACACAGGGTCGCCTGAGATCCAGGGATGGAGCTGGGCATTTGTTGTGGAAGGGAAGGGTGGGGCGAGGGATGGGGAGTTGTGGAGGGGTTTGTAGTTGCGAAGTTGGGGAAAGGGACGGTTGTTGGGAGGGATGGGGTCACAAGCCAAAATGTGAATCTTAGCAGGCGGGTGGTAGTGGGGAGATGGTGAACGGGACATCGTATCCATGGCGTCGGGGTGCCTTAGAGTGACTACCTGGAATGTCAGGGGCCTCAACAGCTATTTGAAGCATAACAAGGTGATGATGTACCTGAAGAGGATGAGGATTGACGTTGCACTATTGCAGGAGACCCACCTCACCAGGGAGAAATTGGAGGTGGTCAAAAGGATGTGGAAGGGATGCATGGCTGAAGCCACATATTCGGCCTACGCTAGAGGTATTATCACTTGGGTGGCACCGCAAGTGCCATTTCAGCTGCTTCAAGCTAAGGGAGACCCGGAAGGCAGGATGATCGTAATGAGGGGTATGTCGGAAAACCGGGAAGTGTGTATCGTAAACTTATATGCCCCCAATCAGGATACAGCGGCTTACTTTTGGACTCTGCATGGCAAGATTAGCCCTCTATTAGGTGGCAGTATCCTGTGGGATGGAGACTTCAATTGTGTGCTTAACCCTAAGGTTACCAGATCAGATAGCAAGCTAGACATGCCCACTCCGTCTGCAAGAGTGTTGCAGGCCCTCCTGAGAGACTTCGATCTAGTGAATGTCTGGAGGCAGCTGCACCCTGCGGATAGGCAATACTCGCACTACGCAGCACCACATGATCTGCATACGAGGCTGGACTACGTGCTCACCACTACAGAAATGGCTGAAGAGATGAGAAGCATGGAATATAAGGCCAGGGTGCTCTCGGATCATTCCCCCCTGGTCCTGGAGTGGCGACACCAGCCTCCTAGGGCACGGATTCCTACTTGGAAGCTTAGAGCCGAGGCTCTGCAGGAGGCGATCACGGAGTACTTCGAGATCAATACTGGCAGTGTTAGATCTATGGGAACCGTGTGGGAGGAATTCAAAGTGGTGGTGCGGGGGGTTGCCATATCGAAATCTATAGGGCTCCAGGGGGACATAGAGCAGGAACTGCGGGGAATGGAGGAAGAGTTGGAGGACATCATGCGCAGGGGAGGCATCTCGAGTGAAGAGGGAGTCAGGATGAGGCAGCTGCAACAGGCTAGTGGGGAACTGTGGGACAGGCTATGTAGAATAAGCTATAAAAAATATGTGGAGAGACAGCATGTGGGAGGAGACAAGCCGGGCAGGTTGCTGGCCTGGCTATATAAGAGTGAGGCGCTACGGCAGGTGATCAGGGAAATTAAGGGGGAGGGAGGCCAGATTCAGAATACCCAGGAGGGAGTGAATGATGAGTTCCTAGGATACTATAAACGCCTCTACGAGGACCCTGGCGGATCGAGAGACCATGAAATCCCAGAAATCCTGGGGGATATGGGCCTGTCCACCTTGGATGACATGGAACGGGCTGACCTTGACGCCCCAATTACAATAGAAGAACTGGAGCTAGTGATTCAGCACCTGCCCACCTGTAAGGCTCTGGGGTCAGATGGGCTCCCTAGTGAATTTTACAAGACCTACAGGCAGGAGCTGCTCTCCCCGTTGCTGGCTATGCTCAATGAGGCGTATGAGTGTGGCGGGTTGCCGGAGACCTTGCGAGAGGCGGTGATCATTCCGCTCCTAAAACCGGGTAAGCCTAGCACGGATTTGTGGTCATACAGACCCCTATCGATGCTCAACCAAGATAGCAAAATCCTTACGGCTGTGCTGGCAAACAGGCTTAAGAGAGTCATTGGTAAACTGATACATCCTAACCAAACAGGTTACGTCCCAGGCAGGAGCATAACGGATAACCATAGAAGATTGCACCATATTATAGATCAAACAAAGGGGGACCCGGGTGAACTGGCAATCGTCTCGCTTGATGCGGTTAAGGCCTTCGATTCAGTAAGATGGCCCTGGCTGTTGGCGACTTTGGGAGGCTATGGAATGGGGCCAGGGTACCTCAGGTGGGTTAAGATGCTATACAGCTCCCCAATCGCTAGGGTTAAAACGGGTGCTACGATATCGGATAAATGGCAACTTAGCAGGGGCACTAGACAGGGCTGCCCCTGGTCGCCCATGTTATATATGCTAGCGTTGGAACCATTGGTTGTCTGTCTGAGACAACAGTATGAGGAGATAGGGATCTGTACTGCAGGGGGACCGCATCTCATCTCGTTATATGCCGACGATATACTATTGTATCTGCGCTTCCCAGAAGAGAACATACAATACGTTCTGGAAGTAATGGAGCAGTACGCCGCTCTCTCCGGCATAACAGTTAACCCCAAGAAATCCAGCATATTCCCCCTGGGAAGATACAGGTTTGTCCCACGCAGGGGCCTGTCGACGTTACCAATACCCTGGAGCACCAAGTCGTTCCGATATCTCAGGATTGATATATACCATACGGCGATATAAGAACATAAACATAACATGGAGAAGGCAGTAGAAGGCATCAAAAATAGCATGGTATTTTGGTCCAGACTACCCATGGCCATGATGGGGAGAGCTGCTCTGCTAAAGATGGTAGTCTTGCCCAGAGTGTTACATTTCTTTGTAAATATCCTGCATGTGATCCCTAGGCGTTTTTCCGCTAGGCTCCACAGTTTGTGCAGGGGCTTTATTTGGCATAACTCCAGGAACAGGGTAGCTCTCTGGAAACTACAGAATTCGTGTGACAGGGGAGGAATTAACCTGCCAAATTTTGAGATATATTATTTGGCGGGACAGCTGCAGTATGTGGCGAGGTGGCTGTCTGATGAGGAGACGGCCGAAACCAGGCTGTTGTGCATGGAACCGGCTCCCTTTTTCTTAAGGGAAGTAGTATGGCTGTCCAAGCCAAGGGTGCTAAGGATGGCGAGGCTGTTGGTGCTTGGTTGGGAGATGTGGCACAGAACATGGCAGATGGTGTGATACCCGGCCCCGTTTTCTATGCAGGTGCCACTGGTGGTGCTATGTAGAGAGGACCCTCAATTGATACACGGGGTCCGAAAGTACTGGGAACCGATGGGTCTGGCCACCCTGGGAGACATATGGCAAGAAGGGGAGGCACTGGAATTCCAGAAACTGATAGAAGACACAGGGTTGCATAAGGGGCAGTATATAACCTACTCACGAATGGTTAAACAAGTGCGAGAAAAGTAGCCGGCGGTAGTGCTATCTGAACAACCGGATGCTGCTGTGGAGACAATATATGACATTTCAGAAGGTGGGCATGAGATATCCCGGATATATGAGCTGTTGGGATCTGAGTTGGGAAGGGAATTGCTCCAATTGAGACTACTCTGGGAAGAAGAGGTGGGGGAGCCCATGTCAGACGGGCTCTGGGATAGGGCCCAAAGATATCATAAAAAGGTGTCCTGGAACGCAAGGTTCCAGCAGATTCTATTATATGTCACGCACAGCATATATCACCCCTAGGAGGAAGCAGAGATGCTACATATGTTCTGGGCCTGTCCGGAGATGGGAGGATTTTGGGTAGAAATGAAGACAGAAGAAATTAAAAAGGCATCACGCTGGAGGTGGAATCGGCCTGGGCATGCATGCTGGGGGGTTTCCCCGAGGCCACGCAATCTAAGGCACATTAGCAAAATGAAGGACCTGGCATACATCCTTGCCAAATGGAGGATTGCGATGTGCTGGAAGGATGCCCAGAGGCCAAGGATGGAGTTGTGGTGGGCGGACCTCTTGAAATGGGCAGAGGCAGAAACGGCTGCTTGGTTTGATGCGGTCTGTAGGGGAGGGGAGGAAGAGGTAGGACCCCTAATAGAATGAAGGCAGCTGGTGGCAACTATGGTGGGCTCCCCCCGCCCAACCACAGTGATGATGATCCGGATAATATGATAACGATAGGCCTGCCGGTTGAAGCGCAGACTGATAACATAGACACATTGGCTCAAGTTAAGGGGGTGGGTGGGTGGGAGCGGGACTAAGGAGTGCAATTTGTAAATGTTTTGCTGCCGAATTCGACTTAATTATTGCAATGTTTGGTGTGTTGTTAAAAAATAAAATAAAAATTGTTTTAAAAAAAGAAAAGTAGTCTAGTCATGAGAATGATTTGTGTGCATTAGATTAAAAGGAGAAACCCTGTTCCTGCAGATGCAAGTCCCACCAAACATCCCTCATTCTCGCTGCCTCTATTAATGTGTGGTGTTTCAAACAGGGTAAGCCTTGTCTTCCAATGTATGATGACCTGTCCCTCTCCGGTTGTACTGTTTCAGTGCATTCTCTCCCCACCACTATCACGTCTGCCCCAAACGTTGTCAGTGGTGGTTGAACGGTGTTGAGTGTGTCCATCTGGAGGGTTGGTGGTGCGTATATATTTATTACACTTCTGGATTCCCCCCACATGGTTGCATTGATCAGTACATATCTCCCATCTATGTCCCTTTCTACACCTTGAACAATTACGGGGTGGGCTCTCTTGATCAGGATAGCAACTCCCCTTGATCCCCTAAAGTACCCCACATGTTCCACCACTTTAGATTGTGCTCTTCCCAGGAAGGCACTTGCCGTTCCTATCAAATGCATTTCTTGTAGGTAGAAGTACTATGTCCGCCTTTTGTATATTTTGTATATTTAGGAAGCGCATCACCAGGCCCTGTTTGATCTTGTCAAGGAGTCCATTAACATTCCATGTTAAGCACTTCAGGGAATTTCCAATCACCCTATCTGACGCCACCATTGTGGTTAGTCTGGGTGACACTCATTACTCCTCTTTTCTGAGATTTGCAGTAGGTTATCAGAGGAGCTACGGGTCTGTAAACTGGGTCATGTAGAACATGCAAATTGATACCTAAACATCCCCCCTATTATACTCCTCTGCCCCATACCCCCCAAACTAAAACCACCTTTTGCCCTTAAATGCTAGGCAATGGTCTGTATCACCAGTGGGTGAGAGTTCTGGGGGGTGTGATAGTCCATATTCATTTGCTCCGCTCCGTGTACCCTTTTCAAGCCTCTTCTTCTTAGTTGCTTTTGCCTGACCATCAAGCGCTCTGGTCCGCAAGTACGTTAATTCTTCCTTTATTTACCCAGTCATCTGAATATTCCTCTCTTTCCCATCCAGCCCACGTTGGTTTCGTGGGTCGTATCATTTGGGTTGTGTCATTGTGCATCAATCTAATCCCATGCCTCCGGGGTCACTGAAAAATTGCACACCTGAAAGGTGGCCTGGAAGAGCATAGTGTATTTAAGCTCTCAGTCTCTCAGCCTCCTTTCAACTGCCTCAAATAATTGCCATGCCTTTTGCACTGATCTCATGAAATCAGGGAAGATTGGCACTCTTGCCCGTCCACCTGCAGTGAACCTTTTCTCCTAGCTGCTTGCTGCAGGATCACATCTATAATTCCACAGATTGGCCATTATGGGTCTCGGTGGGTTCCCCAATGGCAACCCACTGCTTGAGACCCTATGGGGCCTCTCTACATAGAAGAAATTGGACAAGCCTTGGGTGCCCACCCAGTCTTTCAACCATCCTTCGGGGTATAGTTCCACTGATGGCCCCTCCATGTTTTGGGGGAGACCCAATATTCCAATGTTGCTATGGCGGGCTCTGCCTTCTGCATCCTCCACCTCCAGGGTATTTGTTCTGGCCATTAGGTCCTGGATGTACTTCTTCATGGGGGGCATTCAGTTTTTCACTTCTGAGATTCTCGTCTCCGCTTCTCCTACTCCAGTCAAGACACATACTGAACATCTTGCCTCCGGCAATCCCACCTCCATAGCAATTGCGTCAATTTTCTGTTCCAGTGTGGTTTTGGCATCCTGGATCCCTTTCAGGATCTCCTGAGTGGACTGTCTAGGCAGCTCCTCTTCCTACAGTGAATGTCTACCATTCACTGTAGACTCTTGTGCCCCAGGTGTGGGTGCAGTGTACAGGTTCATCTCGGCTTGCAGGCTTGACTTTTTATTCTTTTCTTTGACCACTTCCCTGTCCACCTCCGGCTGTGTGGATGATCCCAGGCTGCACATATTCCCTTAAAATCCATGCACTGTGTAGCACTTAGCCAGTCATATGGTCCAATGTCATTAGACTTATGTTCTTTTGCCAGCAATGGAATGGCAGTCTCCGCCGAACCCCTTTATGATCAGTGGCGGTGTCGTACCAGCCCCCCACCTCCTGTGTTCTCGTCCCCGGGCTCTCGCTGCTTGGAATTCTGCCTGTGCGTGGCTTCTCCACCTTTACGGTCCCACAGCGGGTTTCCATTAGTCAGTGCTCTGGTGCAGACCTCCTGTTTCCCCAAGGGGGGATGCAAGACAGACAGGCAGTACCGGGTCATGCCTTGTGTGCCTCGGGCCACGATCCCACCCCCCACTCACACCATTGGACTGCTGATTCGTCGTTTGGGACACCAGAGGGGCAGGCCTCTCCTCAGAGAGAACCCCCGCCGATGAGCATGGTCTAATACACTCTCCCTCCTTCCCCATTGTTCCAGATCTTCTCAGCTCGGGCATATCTGCTGGTCCCACCAGCGAACTCTCTCCGCACCAGCAGTGCTCTCTCGCCTGCCACCTGAAGGACTCAGGCACCTACAGCCATTGTAGTGCCATAGCCCCTGCTTGTCACCATCATGAATTTAGGCTGTGCAGCCTCTCCGCTCTTACACCTCAGATAATCCCTGGTCCCTTTGTGCAGACCCAAATGTATTTCTCGCTTTGTTCAGGGTATTAAGAGGCTATACCCTTCCATCAGAGCGAACCTTTTGTGCGACTAGCTCCACCTGCTGCGCAATAGCACCCCCTTCAAGATGTGTTTCATGTGAAAAGCTTGTACACTTTAACTTGGACCTCCGTTTCCATAGAGTCCTGAACCTGTTCAGAAACCACCATAAATGTTCAATACATTTGCCTCCATAAGATACAGTTTTAATGTTGATAGTTTACAACAGAGCCGTCTGGAACAGTCGGTCAATCAATGACTTGGAAGTAAGGTAAATTTTGACCCCAAGTTTGTCATCATATCAACTGGCCTTCCATTAAATGTTATGTTTGCTTTAGTGCCGGATTCCTCCTTCCTTGAATCCTCTACAGATACGGCACCATCTTACTCCTCTTAGTGTTCATCTACTATGTTGCTTCAGCTGTTCTTGCAGCATTAAGCTATGTGGCCTTCTTAGTCGCTTTGTCTGCCTATCTTCCGTGTCGCAGGACATCGTCTACTGTAGGTACATCCTGTCACACCTAAAACAGTCTTTCCCTTCACCTTTGTCCCCAGATTTGCTTTTTTCTTGGTCTGAACTGCATTTCTTTACAGAGTTACCCTCATTGATGCATTTGCATTTTGGATGCACTGCCTGGATCTCAGGGTCCCATCTTCCCTGGCTGCTATGTGGTCATGGTTTCTTAAAGCACTTTATTGATTTTATAAGATAACAGATAATATCACTGAACATTCCACCTCATAGCTGATTTAACAAGTGAACACCCCGTCTGCTAAGGCTTAATTCTGCTTACATTCTTGTCTACATCTGAAAGTCCATGAACCTCTATGTCCATCTTGGGCAAAAACAAAAGAACGTGAGCCCACCAACCACTGTGTCGTGGGAAGCTAAGGAAGCAGGTATCCAGCCGCCCCACTCTACTTTTTTCCTGTTATCATTGGCAACCAAATAAACATTGTAAACAAATATTATGCAATTTCTTTTTTTTTTAACTTTATTTTGTGCAGTAACAGACATACATCCTCAGAAACAGAAAAGCATACAAGAATGTCATCATTGAATTTGAGCATATTAAACAAATAAGCAGATTTTGTAAAACAGACATGAAAACTGTGGGTAAAGCATGTGACGTATCTACGGATCTGACCTTGTCCGTTGTAGGTATTCCCGGAAGGTACCTTATATGTCCTTGGGTCTGCAGCTGGGTACTATTAGGGAGATGTATCTTTCCTCATTCACATAGGTCAGTTCTTTAAGCTGTACATTAATGTCCGGGGCACTTTTTGATTTCCAACAATTCAGTATACATTTCTTGGCAAACAGACATCCCTAGTTGAAGAGGCGACGTAACTTAATACACACTTTCCCAATGTCGCCAAACAAATATTTGGTGGGTGAGAGCGTGGGGGGTATGTCAGTGAACTTGTGCAAGCCGTCTGCGACCAGTTGCCAGAACTGCGCGACCCATGGGCAGCTCCAATAAATGTGTATAGAGTCAGCCATGTCAGCGCCACATTTTGCGCAACTTCCAGGAACATCAGGGGCAAACCGAGCAACAAGTTTGGGGGTGTTATGCAGGCGGTTCAGTATCTTGAATTGTATCAATCTGTACCTTGCATTCAGCGACACCTCCTTCGTAAGCCTGCCCCAATGAAGCCACCTCTCATCGTCTATTGGGCTATTTAAATCCAGTTCCCACTTTGTCCTAACAGCCTGGGTAAACGGCTGGACGCCTTGGCATGTCTTATATAATCTGAACATCAACCCGCGTGGGTATCTGCCAGAAACCACTGTCGCCAATAGTTCACATTCAGTGGGCTCAGTAGGGAAAGAGGGCCATAGTTTCCCAGCAGCTGCTCTCATCCTAGAATATGGGAGTGTTTGGGTTGGGTTGCTGCCCAGCTTTTCAGAGAAGTCTGGATAAGTGACAAAGGAACCATTAGGGAAGAGATTGTGTAATGTAAGTGTTCAGCCGGGGTCCCAAGCTTTCTGAATATCCTTGTCATATGTCGGGGGGAGGCCCAGACGATTCCACAGCGGGAGCGCACCGCAGTAGGGGCTAGCAACTCCAAGCCTTTTAAACAATCTAGCCCATGCATTCACCGTTGTGTGGACAGGGTCGAATGTGCATGTGTCCACATGTTTGTTGGCAATAACAACATTTCTCAGATCCGAGGGCGAGACGCTGTATTTCTCTAGGGCCGTGTCTATCAGTTTCCCCAGTGTAGAGTACCAGTACCCAGCAAATTGTGCCTGTGATACCTCTTAGTATAGCTTGAAATCAGGGGCTCGGAAGCCACCCTATTCATATGGTCTGGTGAAGCCCTCCCAGCTCATCCGAGAGGCACCAGTACCCCCACAAAAACCCAACCACCAGGGGCCATAACCTGACAAAGAAAGCGTGGCCCAGCCAGACAGGGATGTTAGTGAAATAGTACAGTACTTTAGCAACCACAATCATCAGGAGTATAGAGAGCCTGCCATATAGGGAAATAGGGATTCTAGCTCAGAGAGCCAATTTATCCGCTAGTGTCAGTAAGTATACCTTGTGATTTTCTGCCAATAGGGAACGATGTGTTTGCGATACCACTATGCCCAAATATTAAAATGTATCAGGGACCATCTAAACCCAGTCAAGTCTGTCGGTGTGTGAGTTATCTCGGTCAATGGAAACCGTTCTGACTTGGATTTGTTAATACGGTATCCTGAACAGACCGAGAACCTATGTACTTCTTCAAATAGTGGAACCAAATTTAGGGCTGGATTACGCATATAAAGCAGTGTGCCATTGGCATAGAGAGAGATTATCTTTGGCGGAACTTGTATGTACAGGCCGCGGTGTATATGTTTTAGTCACATTATGCAAGCGAGAGGCTCAATCGTGAGGGCAAACAGCAGAGGGGACAGCGGGCACCCTTGTCTTGTGCCACGTCCTAGCAAGAATAGAGACAACAGCATACCTCGAGTACGGACCCTAGTAGCGGGGAAAACATATAACAGTCGAACAAATTGAAGAAAGTCATCACCCAAGCCCATACGTCAGAGTTGTGAATAGAAACTGCCAAGATACAGAGTCAAAGGCCTTTTTGGCATCAAGTGAGGCAGCAACCGCCTGTGTTTTTGGATCAATTTGGGACAGAATACCGAAGAGTCTTTGCAGGTTGAACGCCATTGAGCGTCCAGGGATGAACCCAGATTGATCTGGGTGTACTAGATGCGACATGTAGGGTAGGAGGCCAGTGGACAGCAGTTTAGCGAAGATTTTTGAGTCGGAATTGATCAGGGAGAGGGGCCTATAAGAGGTCATCTCTGTGGCAGTTCTATTGGGCTTCAGTAGCACTGTGATCACTGCTTCTGAGAGAGAGGGGGTAATCGACCAAGTTGGAGAGACTCCTCACATAATTGCAGTAGTTTGGGGCAAGAATATCGCAAAATTCTTTATAAAATTCAATGCCTAAGCCGTCAGGGCCAAGGGCCTTGCCGGACGGGAGTGACTTGATGGCCTCTATAATTTCAAACAAAGTCAATGGTTGGTTAAGTGCTAGCTGCGCCTCCTGCGACACCGCTGGAAGAGGTATCTCTGCCAAGTGCCTCCAATTCTGCCTTAGTGCATTGGTCCGAGTAGAGTATAAAGATTCATAGTACTGACGGAATTCGACATTGATAGCCTCCAGGGCAGTATGGAGAATCCCAGAGGGTCCCTTAATACCCTTGATGTGCAGTATCCCTTTCTCAGAACGAACGGCATTTGCAAGGAGCCGACCTGGTCTATCCGCCTCCCCGTACCATCTCGCCTGAATGGGTAAATACATCAGTTTAACCCCCCTAACTGCCAGTTCCCTGAACTTCGACAGGTTGCTATTAATGAGTCTGAAAAGTGCACGAACCTGTGTGTCCCCGTATTCATTTTCGAGCTTTCTGAGGTCCAATTCCAAACTGCCCGTTTCCCGTCATGTCTCCCTGAGGGCACCTGAGGATATGCATATCACCACCCCTCTAACCAATACCTCAAAAACCTCCCACACTGTGTGTTGATACTGCACAAACTTTCATTTCTATGGAAAACATCTGTCACTCCCTCACTGAGCTTATCAAGAAAAACTTGGTCTAGTAGACAAGTTGGGGGCATGCACCATGGGGGGGCCGATGAACGGATGATCCATCCCAGCACACAGTCAGTATAATGGGAGAATGATCCGAAATTGTTCCGGGGAGAATCCTACAGTCATGTACTCATGGCATTAGCATGGCCGAGGCCAGCCACTACTCGATCCTGGAGTGGGTGTCATATACCGACGAGTAATAAGTGTACTCGCATGTACCAGGGTTGCGGTCTCTCCAAGCAGCCACTAATTCAAAGCGTTACAGGACTTGTAACACTGTGCGACCAGCATTCGTAAGGGCTCGCTGAGTCATTCTGGACCGATCCAGCACACAGTCCAGGATTAACTTGAAGTCTCCACCCCAAACGATACGTGTTTTGGCTTCCCCTGTTAGGATCCCCATTATCTGGCTGTAGACCTCAGGGTCATCAATATTAGGGCCATAAGTGTTCACTAGAGTTGTATTGATCACAGCCAATTCACCCCACAGCATCACATATCTCCCCAGTGAATCTATACAGCGTTTGGACTCCTGAAAAGGGATAGAGCGATGTATAAGTGTCATCACGCCTCTAGATTGCAAGGAGTAATCAGTGTAACCACTCTATGGCCCCCAGCTAGCAGCAAACCCTTCATTAGTTTTCCCTTGGGCATGTGTCTCTTGAAGCATCACTACCTTTGGGGCTTGGCGATTAATGTATGCTACAACCTTGCGTGACTTAATGCAGTGATTAAGTCCACGTATATTCCATGACATGAATGAGATTTTCTGATCTATAGCGTCGCATTGTTATTGAATAAGGGCCCAGTCTCGATGGAGATGAACGTAGGAAACAACTGTCTTGCTTAGTCGAGGAGCAGCCTTCACTGATTTTCCAATTTACTAATTAATAACATTATAATAGTACAACCTATAAGACCTCTAAAATAACAGGTAACTGACATGTCATATATCCCCAGCTTGACACAACTCCCTCCCACCACCCACATCACCACTACCAACTTGACGATGACATCCTTTGACCCAAAAACACATTTGAACACCTCACGGGGACACCATGAGCAGAAATCAGAACTCTTCAGACAGCCAAGACCCCATTTTCAAAGAATTACATATCCACAATTAGTAGAATGAAAGGACACAGTGTCATGTCTGGACTTGCCGCCCGGCACCCTTGAGTCCTGCATGGACCATCTTGCCTTGGCCCCGTGGTGGGGGAGGTTATTACTGTGGACCTCGCTGCAGATACAGCCCACCCTTTGAAATCAGTAATTTTTCATGATGTCCGGTTCATTGTTGCGCTGACGGGGGCTGCTTCCGCCATCCCTGTCATGCCTCAGGAGCGGTATGGAGATGGGGGCTTCAACGTAGGCATTGCCTCTGCAGGATTCTCAAAGAAGTGGGCATGCCTTCCATGCTGGATGCGCAGTTTTGCCGGGTACAGAAGTGCGTATGGGACTTGTCTCACACGTAGCTGTTTTTTAACGGCATTGCATGATTTGTGCTGAGCTTGAACGTTGGCGGAGAAATCAGGGTAAATGTGTATGTCAGCGGATTTGTATCAAAGGGTTCCTTTCTCTCTGGCCAGGCGAAGGATGAGATCCCTGTCTCGGTAGATAAGGAGCCTAGCCAGGGTTGTTCGGGGGGAGCACCTGGTTTGGGGACGGGGCAAACACGCGATGCACCCTCTCCACCCTCTTCACCAGGAAGTGCTGGTAGAACTGCGAAGAGTCAAGCATTGATTTCAGTAGGTTTTCCACAAATTGCTGCATTGGGCCCTTGCAGGCCGCATCCGGGATCCCTATGATGCGGATATTACTGCACCGTTAGCGCGATTCCAAGTCCTGACCTATGTTACGGAACTTGTTCATCTTCTGCTGTAGCTGAGCTATGTCTAGATCGTGTTTGACGACTTTGTCTTCCGTTTCACCGATCCTCGTTTCAGCTTCCTTTATTCATGCACCTTCCTTCTCTAACTTGGATTTCAGAGACCCTATAGTGGAGACAATGTCGTCTAGTTTCATGTTTACTGCCATGAATCCGTTTTGCATGGTGGCCAGTAAATGGTCATCCGTTGCAGATCCGGAGGCTGAGGGTTGCTCATCCCCAGGTGTCAGGTCAGTAGTTCCCGGGGTTTTGACAGGGGTGTTTGTGTATGAATCCATGGGGCCCTTTTTCTTCCCTCCAGAGCCCTTTGACATGATGCCTCTTCGCAGGGCCGAAGTGGGGGACGTTACAGGAGAGTAAGTGGCAGAGAGCTCCTCAGTGCGGTCTGACAGTGACACCACCCCAAGTCTCTTAAAAAGCCTCCACCATGCATTTACTGTTGTATGGACCGGATCAAATGAGCATGAGTCGAGGTGTTGACCGGCGAGGATGATTGATTTTGGGTTTTAGGGTAGAGCACTATATGCTTCAAGGTCTAAATATAATGGGGTATCATGCGACGATACAATGTGATACAATGTAGTAGATCTCAAAGTCCAGCGCCATCAGGCCTCCCTGTTCAAATGGCTCGGTCAATACCTCCCATTTCATTCGCGGAGTTCCTGTTCCCCATGTGTGGTAAATCACTAGGGAACGCAGTTTGTAAAAGAAAGCGCGGCCCGGCCATACTGGTATATTGCAAAAGTAATGCAAGAAGGGGAAGGGTGAAGGGGAAAAGTGCCGGGGGCAGTGCAGTACATGGGATCGACAGTAAAAAAAAAACAGATAAATAGAATAAATAAAAGCAATAAGTAAAAAGTGCGGCCAGCTGTTGGCAAGTGCTGGTAGGGGACTCTAGGGTTATAGAATCCAGTCCCCAAGTGCGGGGGTTGCCAGGGAGGCAGTGCAGGGGTGCAACTGGCGGGGGAGGAGGACCTGGGCCCGAGATCAGAGGGTGGCCAGGTGACCAGTGCAGTTTCAGCAGGAGTTCAGCGGGGGAAATGGTGAAAGCAGAAGAAAAGAGGAAGGTTTTGAGGTGCTTCCGGAGATGGTTCGCCTCGGGTTTCAGGGAGGCAGGGAGGCAGTTCCAGAGGGAGGCCCCAGCCGAAGAAAGAGATCTACCACCAACTTGTTGCTTGGAGAAGCGACTGACCCTAAGGCAGTTGGAGGCAGATGAGCGAGAAGCTTGAGAAGGAAGATATTTAGGAGGAGAGAGTTGAAGGTATTGAGGACCCAGGCCCCAGAAAGCCTTGTGGACAATGCAGAGGGTTTTGAACTTAATCCTCACAGCCACTTGTAGCCAGGGCAGAGATTTCAGTCCTGGAGAGATACGATCCCTGGGCTTGAGGGACAAGTCTTGCAGACCTGTTCTGGATAATGCACATCACATTACAGTGATAGCCTAACCATATTTATTGTAGTGTACCTTGGAAAAATGCTATGTGATGCCATTTCCTGTTTTTTGAAGGGTGAAAGGCTGCGTTGCATCGCTTCCTGTGATGCCACATGGTGGGGTGAAATGGCATCACTTCCTGTGATGTCATCAGAGGTCACGGGTCGTGTGATGTCACTTCCGCTACCATGGCATTTTGGAAATGACGTCCCTGTCCTGCCGAAGATTAGAGCCTATAATATTGTTATAGCTAGTACTGTTATGAGCCAGTGTTACATTGTAAACGTAAGCACAGATTGAGGGGTGATCCGTTATTGTCAATTGTAGGGGAACAAAAAGCGTGCTTTTCGTTCATTATTGTCACCTTTACTGACATTTTCTTCAGGGGTCAAATTGTCAATCGAATTTACAGCTTCCACAGCGACAGTTTCCTTATTTTCCAAGAGCAGGTAATTTTCATTTGAGAGGTGTCCGTTAGACCCTTTTTATCCTTCTTATCGTTTTGTGTTCTTGGCAGAGTGTTGGTGCCAGGTATGTCACGAGAGGGGCTGCGCGCACGTTTCCCTGACCGGGGCACACACAGCACTTGGTAGGCCATATCTTGAACGTTTGTTGCTTTTCATATGCGCAATACACAAGATGAAGGTTAGAATAAGGAAGTGCTGGCCAGCGCTGACCATGTTCAAGGAGGGGAGAGAAATGGAAAGGCAGGGGATACCGCAACTACAGGCCCTAGCCAGAAATCTCTGCCGTGGCAACACTCCGGCACTCACCTTGCAATAGACAATGGTTTCAGCGCAGGGTTCCCTCTTCTCACTCACTCGAATGCATGCATAATGAGGAAGCAGGAGCTGGCAAGTACAGAGGATGCGCCGACCACCAATCAACCCACAATCAACGCAGAGCTCAGAGACTTCCCTGGTGCAACGGCTTTTTCCAGAGCTTGGTCATATATAAAGGGTCACAGACAGGTGGGTCAAAGATGACTCTCCCATTCAAGAAGGAGGAGTTGGCTATTTAATTGTGAATGTCAAGAATGGCAAAGCATGCAGCCAAGATGGGAATGCAGCTGAATTCCAGAAGAGATTCAAAGACATCCTCACACCCAACTTGACTAAACTTTACAATGCCTTTCTAGTTCGGGGTAAGCTGCCTGTCTCGAAAAAACGAAAAAAACAATCAACCATAACTGTCATCCTAAAACGCAGTGGAAGCATGTTAGGCCTGAACCATACCTCGATTTTTATGAAGTGTGTTGATAGATGAGATGAAGTGCACCACATTGGAAATGAGAAATGCAACAAGTGTGTATGTGGCACTAGAGCTAGATGAACCTGCAAAATGTTCCAGTAACTTGTTTGTACCGGTTCTATTTGTTTTTACGTTCCTTTCTCTTTTGGAAACTGTTCACCTGGTGAATAACTTTATGATCGTTACATAACCTGCTGGACTCTGCCTGTAAAAGAAGTGACCTCTGGAGCCAATAACGCACCTGTGTCACTCTCCAATAGCTATAATCTGCTGAATGGAATTCTACCGAACCCGACCCAAAATTCTAATCTGCAGGTTTCCGCATGACAACTGCTGGTGCCGGGAACTCAGGTGCAGTCAGTCAGCAATCTATCTAGAGGATTGTTTCACACCACCTCAGAAGCTAACAGAATGGTGTCTATTTATGGTTTCAGTTGGCTGGTCATAGGTTCTTGGTATTTCCCATACTAGTTGCACCCAAACCTTTTGATTCCAGGTCAGTGTAGAACTTATTCAGAAAAGAGGGATAAGAGAGGAGGGAGTAAACCTGATACATAATCTGCCTAATTCAGTCTACAAGTATCCCGAGGGAAAACCTGTCACCCAAGTACTTGCATCCTTTTTGACACTGGGCTTTAGGTACTGTTTAGTAAGATGACAATGAAAAAGTGGTCCCACACTGAATGACTGAATGATTATTTATGAACCTGACCAGGGCAAATTCTGAAACTGTGCAGCCAGCCAGAGCTCAAACGGGATGACCGGCATCATTTGAATGCAAGGGCCCACAGTGAAAGTATAGTCCCTGGAGACTGAATATTAATAAATGCAAATGTACCCCCCCCCCCTTCAACTGAATGAACAGTCCCTTTCTCGTGATCAAGGAACCACTGCCTGGCTTCAAACAAACGAGGCTGTGGGAAGATTTCAGCGATAATGGCACAGGCTCATTTTGTCTCATCTGTCCCTTCCCCCCTCCAGTTACATGAGCTGCATCTTGCCTACATCTCATCTCGGAATGGAACTGCTGGGCGTGGTTTGAGCAGCAAATGCTCCCCGAATAAGTCACTTCTTTGTCCTCTCATGGGGTGAAACTAGTACACTGTAAACAAGTAGCAGTTCCCCCAACGACACTGTACTAGTATTATTACTATGGTATTTATTGAGCGCGGAATTAGCTTTGAGAAGCAACAAGCACTTTACAGAGCTATATACCAATACAGATACATAACGGGGTGCTTTTCAGTGGTAACAACGGAACAGATATACAGCAGGGGGTAGGCGACAGAAGAGGGGTACAGCTGTACCAGGTGGTGGGGAGGAGAGAGGTAGGCGGCATCTAGAAAGTCGGATGGCGCGAGGGGCGATGTGATGGACGAGGTGTTGAGGAGGAGAGACTCCTTGAAGAGGTGGGTCTTGAGTTCTTTCTTGAATTGTAGGAGCGTGGGGGCAAGTCTGATGCTCTCGAGGAGGTGGTTCCATAGTCTTGGGGCGTTGGCATAGAAGGCTTGTTTTCTGGTCCATTCCTCTTTGCAATAGCAGATTTCAAGTCTGCACGTGTCCTGGTTTCTGGTGGGGCGCTGTCTACCAGAGATGCAGAGTTTCTGTAGGAATGATCCTTCTAGAGAATTCCCAGAGGAAGGCACATTCAACATGGGTAAAATAGTAGACCTAAGAGGGGCATCAGTGTCCCATGAATCTAAGTTTCCCCAATTACAAAAGCTCGTATGCAGAGACGCCTAAGAGATGTGCAAGTCTTAGAGATGTAGAAAGTCACAAACCAGGCGTTTGCAGGACTCTCAAGAAAAATAAAAAAAAAGAAAAGTGACATTGACCTCATCTGTAAACCGGAATATGCCCTGCAGTCAACTTTATCCACTTGTAAAAGGAGGGGGTAACCCCTACCGTCTGAAACAACAGAAGATATTTTGGACTTTTACTCAAATTTGTTTTTTTTCTGATGTTAGATGGTTAACTCAGTCAAGTCCAGATTCATCAACCACTCTGCAATCTGCCACCACACACCAACAGACCATGGGCACTGCACTCTTATGCACAAAGTCTTAGAATCCTCTGCACACAGACGTCATTTATCTACATTAGACCCATCTAGTTCAGTGTCGCTGCCCCCCCAACCCCCCCTCCTTTTTAAAGGCACCAACACATCAATGTTTTCGAAGTCAACAACTGATAATCAGGGGAACACTTTTCTGGCTTCCGTAGCCTACCAGTGGGTGGCCAAGGTGCCTTTTTTTAGGCCCCCTTTGAGAATTGCCAGGTATTGTAGATGGACAATATACCATGAAGGTCTATGCTCCTTGGTGTGCTCAGACCTATTTAACTTAGTTGAGTGCTTTACTAAAATAATAGACTATCCAGTCGTGGACAAGGCTAGCTGGTCGCAACAAGAACTTGAACAACCAGGTGCTTTAAACTAGGGTTCTGAAACCTGTGGCTCTCCAGATGTTTTGTACTACAGCTCCTATAATCACTCACCACTGACTATGCTGCCTAAGGCTGAAGGGACTTTAAGTTCAAAACATCTAGAGAGCCAAAGGTTGCAGACCCCTGCTTTAAACGATGCAATAAAGGGTGTTTTTGATGCAATTATATACATATGTCATAAGAAGGTGATTGGACAAAGATAAACGCATACAAACAAAACAAGGATGATAGTCGGCGGACCATAGAGTAAGATTTTAAAAATGTGATCAACAACCTGCTGTGGAGGATGCCACTGTTAACGCCCAGCAAGCTGTCATGGCTGCTTTTGTTTACAACCTACAACCCAAAGGTTATCAGGGTATTCAATTAGTAGTGATTGGATGGGAATCAAAGACATTAGAGGATGTTCTAGCACACTTTCACAAGGTTGTAAAGCAGAAGGCGACTAGTAAAATAAAACTAGAGGCCCTTCAAATTCCTTTATTGACAAGATATATTTATCTAGTTATCTGCTTTAACGCGCCAAAGCCCGCGGGCATCAGGGTGTGGAGAGAGATCTTGGGTACCAAAGCAATGTAGTATCGAGAGTTTCACTGGTCGGATTTATGAAAAAAAGTAATTTTCAGGATTTGTTTAAATGTAACAAGATTTCTTTCACGTCGTAGATATACCTTCCTTACTTGAACCCCCCTGTAATACAGAGCAATTATAACAAAGTATCTTAGTTTACTATTAGCTATGTATTCTTTTTTATTTACACACGACATACCACTTTTAATAAAAAATTGCTTCAAAATAGACTAAGGAAATAAACACTAAAAACAAACAAGTCCTATCTGTAATGCTGCATATAATTCATGGGTCTGTGAAAGAGCAGATATTTAATTTGTAACATAAAAATTTACATGCTTTTATAAAGATGCTGTGTAAATTACACGACAAAAAAATGTTTCTTCATTTTATTTTGATTGCCAGGTCAGCCGTTATATATTCGTTTTCATGTATGTGTCTTTCTGTGATTGCTGTTTTATTTTTTTATTTCTTTTCTCTGTGTTTCCAGGTCAGCCGTTATATATTCGTTTTCATGTATGTGTCTTTCTGTGATTGCTGTTTTATTTTTTATTTCTTTTCTCTGTGTTTCTTTCAAATATATATTTGAAAGAAACACAGAGAAAAGAAATAAAAAATAAAGAAATAAAAAATAAAACAGCAATCACAGAAAGACACATACATGAAAACGAATATATAACGGCTGACCTGGCAATATATATATATATGTATATATATATATATATATATAGTAATATATATAGTAGTGGCTGTGTAGTTATGGTTAAGTTGCTGTTTCCATAGGAAGAGCACTTTTTGGGTGGCTTATAACTTCGCTCCCCCTGGACGAATCCTCACCAAACTGGAGTTATATGCTGCTATGGTTTTTATATACTGCACACCCATACATTCAAATATCTATGGCCTTACACCCAAGACTCTAGCCTCTGGCCACACCCATTGCAGCATTTCACAGCAATAGCTACACCCGTAGTATCGAACATCGATCAGGTGGTTGTGGGGAGGGACTAGAGTCTTGGGTGCATGGCCAAAGGCCATGCACCCAAGAACACATTTATAAGCACTCCAGTTATAGCCACAATGGTTGTGATATGCTGCAGTGGTTGTGGCCAGGACCGGGAAGTTGTAAGCACTGAGGACATAAGTCAGCATGGGTGTGATGTGGTGCGGTGGTGGTGTGCACGACCTAGAATCTTAGGTGCATGGCCGCAGACCATGCACCCAAGACCAAAGTTATAAGCATTGAAGTTATAAGCTACCATGGTTTTGATATGCTGCAATGGTTGTGGGTAGGACCTACAGACTTGGTTGCTTAGCCGCAGGGTGTAGGTCTTAGGTTATACTTCCAAGACTCTAGGCCCTGCCTACAGCCACTGCATCATACTACTGCCATAGATCAGACGTATAGATTTGAATATGTATGACATGTGTGAAATTATACTTACTGTTTACTTTGTTGAGCTCGGATATATTTCTTACATGACTTTAGTACTTGACGATAATATCCTTTTTTAATTTCTGTGATAAAAGAAAAGAGCATGTTAGTGTTTGTATTTTATAAAGACTTAATACATTGTACAATAGACATTTTAGCTTTTTTTTTACCCTCATATTTAGTTTACAAACCAGTGTACTGCGCATTTTGCTCAGTTTCTGTGTTTGTTTTTCAAATCCTTGGTTCTGGGAAAAAAAATCCTTGTCGGATTAAAACAACCCTTTGTTTGCTATGCTACAAACTATTTCTTTGTTTCCGTTGAGTGTTTACTTGTTGTTTCTGATGAATGTTATGTATGTTGGCTTGTTGCAGATTTTTTAAACAGTTAGATACCTGTTGGCGTATTCTAACTGTGTATTTCTTGTTACGGATCTGTGGTATTCATTTATCTGTGTGATTGTAATAGAGTCTTGGGCAGTTAGATACCTGTTGGCGTATTCTAACTGTATATAGTCTTTTACTTGAATTTTTGTTAATGTTGAAGTACACATTAGTAATGAAATTTTGGCTTTCAGAAGATTAAATACGCGTTTGCAAACAATCTCTGCTTTAGAGTAAAGGTACTATCATTACATTCGAACCATCCACATTTCTTTTTAATATATGCAGTGTAGTGGCCTGCATTGGTTGTGGCTCCTGCATGGTAGATTATACCTATTGTTGTAAAGGTTTTCTTACCAAGTGACACTTGACCGTATGTGAATCCAGTCAGCTTGCAATTATTTTTGGTACCATCTGCATTGTAACGTAGAAGCATAAGTATTATGTAGTTACTATGTGTTTGCATCAGTAAGGTGGAACGATTATCTGAATTGCAGATAGTACATAATCTGCCATGGTTTGCATTCTGTAGAAGTTGCTGAAATGGATGGAACGGATTCGCAATTAGGTATGGATACATACACAAATCGCTCATTTGGGATTTGTTCCTGTGTCACATTGTTACAGAGAGTGCATGTATGTTTCCACATGTATGAAATCTAGAAGATTTCATTCATAGGTATCTTTTTGTTTTCAAGTACTTGTAGTAAACACATTAGAAATTCTTGTGGATCTTCTTGTGAGTTTATAGTGAATCTCACCATTCCAGCACAGTAATCCAATTCTTGTCTTATTCCGTGAACACTATATGTGTTATCAGGATTGTTTGTTGCGTTTCTATGAATGACTAACATTTGCAAACACAATTGGTCTGTACTGTGTAAGTAAATATTGTTAACGATTGTTGGCAATTGCAATAGAATATTCATTGCTACATTTGCATAGCAACTTACACCAGTTTCATTTGGACCAGCTAGTTCTGTCTCTGGGTGTTTTTTTTGGAATTTCTGTTCCTTCTTTGAAGAAGTACCTGATCTACTTTCCCTAATAGGGTCTTCTTTGCTTGTGGTAATTGATGAAGTTTTAGCTTCTTTTGTTTTCTTTGAAGGATTTGCCGTCAGAATCTGTTGCATTTCTGTTTCAATTAGTTTTCTTTTACCACGTTTTCCTTTTTGTGGAACAGGATATGATTTCAGATGGGGGGTGTACAGTGCACGCAGTCTATTATATTCTAAAATGCAGGGAATACCAGCGTTCACTTTACTTGCATCACAGTTGATTAGAAATAGACCGTCAAGTGTACGTAAGCATGATAGAGCTACGTAGCTCATGCCTTCTTTAAAGACTGTGTTTCCTATATCTATCAATGCTTTGACTACGGTAAGACCTTGGGATTTATGAATGTTGACTGCATATGCAAGAGTTAGAGAAAATTGTTCTCTACATACATACATGTCTTTGAAGAGAAGGAATCGAGCTGTTGAGCAACCTATCCTTTTCACTTCTGAAAGTTTGCCAAAGCGAATATTGACAAACTGAATGTTGTTGTCACGTGGGTATGTTTTAAAGCGAACAACTGTACCCAGTGCCCCATTAACTAGCCCTTGCTCCACGTCAAGGTTAAGCATTACTCTATAATTTAAGGATAATTTTAATATTTTTTTCAACACAGCTGTGTTGGAGATGGAATTTTCTAAGGTATTTAGTCTTGTTGTGGCTTACTGACACATGGGTAGTGTCATACCATGTACGTCCAGTTTATCTGGTGAGCAAATTTCCAATATTGGTTGCATTTCTTTTTTTAACATTGTTTCATTGAATTTGAAACCGCTTGCAAGAGTTGGCATTAAGGCCATACAATTGACATTTCTGTGCGCTAATTGTTCCATAACATTAGTAGCACGTCAGTTATCGTCATAAAGTACATGAATGTGCCAGTTTTTCAATATTGGTTGTGCTTCTTGTGATAGTACACCAACTCTAAAACTTTAAAAAATGTTGGCGTTAGTGAGATCTGCAGATTGACGCTTGTTTTCTGTTAATTCTCTGTATTGGAAATGTTGCCAAAGGTTGACATTTCCTATGCTGCCAACAGTTTTACGGCAGAGTTTGTGTCCTAAGGTTTTAAAAATAGGTTCACCTTTCACTGGTGTCAATTATAGAAGATCTCTGATAACGATAATGTGTTTCCCTGCAAAGAGTTCTTCGTAGTTTGTTTTAAGTACTTCTTACAAACTCTCATCTCAGAACAGGTTATCATGCCATGTTCTTTCTGGAGAGGAGCACCTGCTACCTTTTTTGAAATCCTTATCTAGTTCGGCCAGAAGTTCTTCTTCGTGTTGCTGTTCATTGTGCAACATTGTTTTATACTGCGTAAAGTTCACATCGGTGATAGTGCTTTCATTTGCTTTGAAAGCATCTTCATAGCAGTCATAGTTATCTAGTATCTCTTCCTCTTTTCTCCATAGTTTAAAAAGTTGTAGCAGGGACATGTAATATAGTTCTTTCTGTTGAGGAGTTTTTATTGACAATTTGACATGATTAATTAAGCTCCGTTTGGTAAGTTTTACTAAGCTGCCTTCACAATCTGTCACTCCATATCTACCTTTCCTTTCATCTGGTTTTATATTATTTTTGTATGCAAAGTTTTGAGCTATGTGGTATAGACACATGGTTTCCAAAGTGGTACTTCTGTTCGGATAGTATGTGTCCAGTAAATTGTTGTTTAAAATGTCTTGGCTGTTGGGATAATTTTTGGCAATTGTTTCTATGTCCTCATATGATTTCAGAACTCTTTTTCTAGATTTAGCAGGACCAAGACTTAGCCATACTATGTTTTCTGATTTCCCATACAAAGCAGTACCGGTTAAATGATCTTCAGCTTCGTAGGCGCCACATTCTCTATGAGAGAGCATTTTTATGCCTAGGCTGTACAATTTCTGAGATAGTGTTTTGTCTGATGATAGGTCATTCAAGAGGTCTTGAAGCTCTGTTTTTTCTGCTTTTGTTAAGTAGGCTGTAACATATCGTGCAACTGCAGTGGAAATGTCTGCAATGTACTGCACATCTATGTTTGCATTCCATAAGAGGGAAATGATTGCATTGTAATCATTGATATATTTTGATTCTTCTGTTCTTTTTATGTAATACGTGTTCTTAGGTGATTTACCTTTAACACTATGTCGAACTGAAGACATGAAGTTGGTCACTTCACCTGTTTCTGTAACTGGTCTAGGGAAACCAAAGCGGCATTTGGTGTAGTATTTCCCTTTGCTTTTGTATTTGCGACGACAATATTTGCCACATTTGTGTCTTTGAAATTGTAAAATCTGTCTATGAAAATCACCATGTGTCCGTTGTGAAGGGATTTCACAAGTGACATATTTTTGGATGAACTGCAAAACAGTGGCATCACTATCCTGACCAAATTTAGGTGCACCTTTGGTCCATAAAAGCATGTGAATATGTGGTGCTCCTCTGGCTTGGTATTCTTTTCTCCAAAAGAAGTGTTGCACTTCTCTGAGGGGAGGAACAGTTTTATTACAAATAAAATGTAGCATAGCAATGAAACGATGATGGAAATATCTTGACACATTAACAGGATCTAGAGAGCAAAGTTCTCCAGGTGTTAGTATATCTATGTTGGTTTTGTTGTTGTTTGATAAGCGTAGGAAATCATGTAAATCTTCCCATGCATACTCTGCACAACTTAATGTAACAAACCAAGTGTGTGGTCCAAGGCTTCTGATCATACAACATACATCTACGTGCCATCGGAACCAGTATTCTTTCGTACCACGCATGTTTGCAAACAGATTTTTTATACTTGATTGTAAAACCTCATCTTTTTCTTGCACTTTTTGTATTAATTGCGTAGCTGACATATTTTGAAAGTGGGTTTCAGATTTCAATATGTGTGCAACTCCGTAACATAGGGTTGCTAGTTCACTTTCAAAGAGTAGGTGGAATATTTTCCACATTTTGTCTAAATCTGGGATCTTGAGAATACATTTGTAATGAGGGGTAATCAGATGCCGTAATCTGAGTGGGTCAATTATTGTATCTTCCGCCTTTGCCAGTAGGAAATAGCAGTGGAAAAGCACGTGCTTCTATACTTTTTTCCCATATGCTCATTGGTGACCCTTTGGTTTGTCGCATTTGGTAAGTTTCTAGTGCATCATGTATGCTCTCATTAGAGTGCAATGGATGAATTGTGTAATGGTCCAAAAGAGTGGATACTGCAACAGGATCCAGAAGTTCAAATTGACCAGTTTCTGATGACTCTTGAATTATTTCAGTTGTTTCCCTTAAGCTATCTTCAATATTTATTTCTTTGTAGTATTCGTTATTGTCTTTCAGATATTGCAAGGCTTGTCTAACTTTATGTAAGTCCATCAGTTGTTGCCAATTTTTTTTGTGTTTTGTTGGTACACCATTTACTAAGACAATTAAAGAATGCTCTATTGGACGTTGCACTCTTAGAGTGTGCACATTTATTGTCAGATCTAATGGCAAATAAACTACTTTGCCATGAATGCCTTCACCAATTCAGAGGGAGGTAATTTTGCTGTTTTTGGTTGAAGGCGTATTATTGCTTGAAATGGGTGAACTGTTTGAATTATGATGTTCTCATACAAATTGAGTTGTTGCAGGGGTTTTGGTAGTGGGAATAATTCCAAATTATTTGTGATGGCTCGTGAAGGAGTTTGGTTGTTGTCCAGTTTTGTAGTGCAGTAACTGCAACATATTAGGGGATCACTTATTTGGTATTTGTTTTCTGCTAAAAGGTAGAGCTAATTTAAACCATTTGGAATCTTCATTGTCTTCTATTTTGTAAGTTACGTCTATAGTTTTTGTGTTCCTTTTGTAAAACGTTCTGCGGCAACACACGCACACATGGTTTGGTACTTCAGCCGATGTACTTTTAAATTTTAGTATTTCTTTTTGTATGTGTGTAATAGAAGGTTGCCATGTGCAGAATTGTTGCTAGTCTGTTCTAAAACTATTGCATTTTGTAAGTGGCTTTCACTTCCAAAATATTTTCTCTGGATGCGGTTGATTTCTTCTTGTAGGTATTTGGGTGTACCATGCAGAAGAGTGTTATTTAAATTGGCTAATTCTAAAGCTGGACTTTTAGCATTGTACAGTTTATACACTAGATTTCTTACATTTGAATGATGTATTGATATCCTTTTGATATCATGGAAGGTGCTTTTGCAAATAGGTCCTGAAATGCAGGCTAATGAATGTCCTTGTAGTTCTGTGTATTTGCGCACTGGACAGATATCCATATTTTCCAGCACTTTCATTTTGATTTTGTCTTTACCTTTCACATACTGATCGAGGAACTGACGTAAACATTTGAAAGATTTGTTAGGAATGTTACACATTGACGTGCATGGCCATTTGTATACTGGACGGTCTGGTTCAGTCGAATGGAGAGGTAATTCTGAGTTTTCAGGGGATACTTTTGGAAGCAGTGTTTCTTGTTCCATGATGGTATTATTGATTTTTTCATACCCTCGTCCACTGCTATGGATTGGAATTGTGTTTGTTTGATTTTTTTTGTATGCTTCTTCATTAAAATATGATTTTGTGGTTGTTGTGTGACTCCATTCACCCCCACAAATATTTAAGAAGTTATTTTTGTTGACATTCCGTTTATTGAGAAGTTTCTTTTGTAGTTTAGTACTTCGTTTTGTTAGTGGTTTCATCCTATTTAACACTAAAATAAATAACTTCCTTTTGAGAAGGATTGCACTGTCTACGAGAGCTTGTAGGGTTACTTTTCTATGGTAGGTTTTAAGGGTTGAGGATGATTTCGCTCCTCGTCTTATTAGATTCTGAAGGACTCTGTGGCGAAACATTTTTGCTAAAATACTTTTATTACTATGGGTTCTTGCTAGTATATCAGGATTCATAGGAGCATTGTTAGCAGTGCTGCTAGCCGATTTTTTGTAAAGCGTTTTCTGTTTCGTGCCACATTTTGATAGAGGAGCCAAAGTTTCGGTAGTTGAAGCTTCCTTTGTTTCTCTAAATGACTGTATTAGTTGTTTTATTTCAAGATTCTGTGTAAACTCTGCTAGAGATGGATGCTTACTTTGGACACTTTTTTTTTTCATTTGCTCTATTTCTGCATTCCTTTCTACAGACTTGCTTTTTGGTAGGCATTCTTTGGGGTCAGTTGAAAAAAAAGAAGGCATGGTTTGGTCTGTTTTACAATGTATGTGCGCTGTGTGCATGCGTGTATGAGTATGATGGGGAAGCTGTGGTGATGTGAATGTGCATTGGGGCAGTTACAATGAGTTGAGAAGGCTATTTTTCTGTTTGTATATTACTACACTGTGCTTCAGATGAGAGTAGAAAGTGAGCTAGTGGTGAAGAGAAGCATTAATAGTAAACGTAATGGTAAAAAAATAAAATAGCTATTTGTTTTGTACTACTAACATTCTAAGGCTTATGTATGTTATTTGTGTTCCAAAAACACAGGGCTTTGTGTGCCATTCTGCCTGTTATTCTTTGTTTAATAAATGGGGATTTGTGGGTGGAATGGTTCAGAAATCAATGTTTTCAGAACTTAGTTCTGAGGGGAGGAAGAGATTGATGTATTACCGTAACGTCTCCCATGAAACGGTTTTTGAGGAAATGGCAGGCTCCGACATGGGGAAGGAGTACACGTGCAGTCAGTGCTGTTTCATTTTGTCCTAAACATATCCTTCTACGCAACCTGTAAAGCGGCACAATTGTTCGCCAATTTCTCCACTTTGACTTCCACGCTGTCCATTTCCCTATGCACAGAGTTTCTTTCCATTCCTATGATCATATGCTGTTGTGCAAGGGTTGCCGCTTGTACTGCCTTGCTTTCCTTTCCAATATGTTCTCTTACCAAAAAGAGAATGTGTTTGGTGTACATGCAGCAATATATATCACATAATTTACGGTTCACAGCACTGTGCGTACCAATGGGGTTACTATGGAAAATAATTGCGTCATGAGGGAAATTTTCTTCCTGCCACCCTAAGGTGCTTGTCATTGCTGTGCTACAAAAGGACACATTATGGTTCTGTACTATTGCATACTGCAGCATCTTTGCAATTATTAGACAAAGTTTAGGGTCCTTACTACATTGTAGTGACATTCAGCACTTTCCAGTCGTTACTCTGGCCGTTCGTTCTTTGTTCCCCTTTACACTAGCAGTGCAGTAAGATTGGTGAAGGCAGGCATCACTTCTGTTGATGCATTCTGTTATGGTGTACTCCCTATGCCTTTGTCCTGTTTTCTTCATAAGTGCACAGTTTGCAAACCTACTATTTTTTTCCCTGGCAATTCTTGCACATGGTGCTGTTTATCTATGTCCTTTGCATTTGGTGATTTGTACCACTTGTAAGAGAGCACCTGCCTTCCTCAGCAGGTTGGATGCCACACGATCTCCGCAAACAGATGCATAGTCTGCGACTGCTGTCCGCAATAACATGGTGCCAGCAGTTGCACTATGTTGCACAGTTCTTTACAAACTAAGGCTATCCTGCTAAAAACCAATGAAATTCACATTATGGTTAAGTTGCTCTAGTAAAAACAATGCAATTCAATGGACAAACGTTGTTACAGGGACGTTATAGTTACAGGTAAAACTGAAAACCCCTACAAATACGCCAGTAATGGTAAGCTCAGCAACCATACCTCTCGCTACCCCTGTGCACTGCAAGGACTAACACACCATGACATCAAAGATGACATCACAAATGTAATTCCCCTCCTTTCAGTTTTGCCTCATCAAGGTAGGAGGGTTTGTGTCCAGGAACAGTCATGTCCATGTGGATTTGGTCAGTAGCGCTATGTGCATGTTTACGCTATGTTTATCATCAGAGGCATTAACACCCTGAAGAAGAAAAAAACACAATAAGTAAAAGGAAAAGGAGAACTCAACTGGACATAGCACTAGGCGGCGATAGAAGACAGAGAGAAATGTTGATTTTATGTGCATAACCAGTGCAGCCAGTTTTACTCATTGGGCTGGTGAGTGAGCCCAGTGTTTTTGTTTAGTTGTGGAGAAGTTTGGCTAGGGAAGAAAGTGACAAGAGGCGTATTGGGTTTTCATGCCTTTACACGTTCAGCTTTTCTTTTGTGGGAATGATCTGTATTTTTCCCTCAGTTTGAACGTAGAGAGCCACAAACTAGTACTGCCTCTCTGACCCATCTGGCATGTTCATTTCTGGAAAAGTGTTAAACAGTATAATAAATCGGTTTTTTCGAGCGTGCATCAATTGGTGAAACCTTCTTGGTTAAACCTCCTTATTAGTTTGACTTCTCTATGTCGGAATATCCCCTATTGCTACAAAGGAAAATCAGAAAACTTGTTGACACATACGCATGTTAGTTTGGTCAGGGGTTTACCCTCAGTCCTTGCCTCGCTCCTTAAGTTACATATTGGCAGCTAATTTACCTCTGCCAAGGGAATCTCGGCTCCTCTGTATCCAAGAGGTTGTGTGCCGACATTTCTAGGTGCTGCATTTTGAATCTATTTATCTAAATGTTCACTATAGTGACATGTATTTAAAATTGGGGGCGAGGTCTGTCGTTATCCTGGGTTACGCAGGTTGCAAATGAGAATCTTATGTATGAACTCACTAATCTATATTTATTCTCGAAGGACATGGCCTTTCTGATTCGATAAGTAGCTGCTATTTTATTTATTGTAGTTTCAGTCACTTGATTCTTGGTCTTGAAGCAATGTTATGAACTAAGATGTTGCTAATGTTATAACTAGACATTTATTGTGATTAATTATTCATTCACTATACATAGTATTGGCAATGTATTGCTGCTATATTATTTATTTATGCCTATAATATAAAAGCCACCCATCTGGGCTGGGTAATTCATACGTACAGTGCTTCCATTCGTCTAAGAGAGAAATATTAAGTGGAGTCAGTCCCTATATGGATCAATAGATGGTGTCTGTTCACAGCAAAATAAAGGGGTTCCTGGAGTTAGCACATGACTTGCTCCTGGCGGTGCCCCTCTACACACTCATAGGACAGAAGTTGGTGTTTATGGTCAAGAAAAATACTCCCGGATTCACATATTTGCACTGGTGCGCGGTAGAGTAGGTGTGCCCATTTCTCCTAGTCCCTACAGGTTTCTAAGTAAATAGCCTCTCATAACGCATTCACAGGGTGGTTTTCACCACCCAGGGGAACAAACCCCTTACAAATGCATCTACTAACATTGCCAGACATATGATTTACATCAAATACAATTGCATCACACTTTCTCGATCATGTGGAGTAGGAATTCTGAAATGTACGAATCCAAATTCATCACGTTTGACACAAACATTTGAAGGACTGAACATTACCGCTGGTAAGGCAATGCCATTGAAAGACACAATTAATAGTCTCACTTTTTGATACAGATGATCTTGTTTTTTGATAATTCTTCAAAGAGACCAATATTTGGTTGCGTTTTGTTGCCTGCATATCATATAGTGACTGTCTTCCAAGTGATACATTTTTTCAACTTTATTTGGTTTCTATGGAGGGGAGTTATTTAAAAATCCACAGTTCCCTGGTTGGTACCGTCATGTTTATACCATGAGACCATGGTGTATATAATTGGATATGGTTAAAAAAGATGGACCGGAGTTCTGAGATGAATTCTCCTCTATCCTCATGCGTGAAGTGTTCTTCACTTCTCTTAAACTTCAAACGCTGAGAGTTTCAAAAATCTGGATCTTTCCCTTTGTTCAATGGAGAAATTAAACTGGAGTCTGCGTGCAGAATGTTTCGATTTCCTAGTCCATTTCCTGTACAGACACAGTTTCAAGGCAAGCCGACCGGTTTCAGTGGTGATCACGAGTTAGGTACCACTTTCATCAGGGCTAATACAGCTGATATCGAGTGGTCACCTGTATTTCAGATTGTAATGCAGCATAACCTGACTGTTTTTTATGAGGACCCTCCTGTTGGGATTACAAAAATGGGTGGGGAGGGAGAGCACAGTGAGTTCTAAAGTAAACAGCTTGGATACTCTTATTGCCACAGGGGGGGTGTTGCATCTTACCCTCAGGAAGTGGTTTTCTCCCTTTCCCGGGTGGTCCTTATCATAGACAGAGTATCTTCAATCTTGCTGCAGGGGCTTGTAGAGATCAGCCTCATGCGGTGTGACCTAAACACAAACCAAATGTGGTTTCTTAGGTCTAGGTCACCTGATATATGGCAACATATGTATTGCAAATTTACTAACAATTTAAAAATGTCTGTATTCAAACATGTACTAGCTCAAGAGTTCGAGGCACATAGGGGCAGCTCAGTGGTGAGTGTGCCCCTGTACACATACACAATAAACAATAGTCCTCTAGTGTATAAGGTCGGAGAGTGCAGGAGAAAGTTAGGTACAACTGGGGTTAATGAAAATACCACTTATCACATTGCAGGGCTTATCACATTACAGGGCAAACTCCTATGAATCCCGTGGCCTGACAAAGTGAGGCGAAAGTCAAGGAGGTAGAAAAAAAACTAACCTTAGTAAGGGATAGACTGTTCCCATGTAATTTTTCGGACTGGCGGCAATCTGATGTTAGTTCAAGGAGCTCTGCACAGGGATTTTTACAAAGAAAGCCTCCGTGTGGGATCACGTGACAAAAAGTCACGTGAGCGGGAGGGTGGACATCAAAAACTGACTATACGGCCGTTTTTGTATCTCGAGGCGGTGCAAAAAGGTCCACCTCTTACTCCTTGACAAAGGGGGCATTGTACAGCGTGAATACATATGCACTCAAAACGCGGCGTACATAGTGACTGGAAGGAATCCAAAGTAAGGTTTATAGATTGGATCTCCTGACTGTAAAATCACGTGACATATGCTCGAGTGCCAAAACATAGAAGATGGACTGGGGAATGTTTCCCAAATGCTCCTGGTCATTGCAGTACTAGTACCTTATGATACTATGTACGTGCACAGCTAATTGACCGTTGGTTATCTGTTTTGTGTGTGGTCCAGAGTGTGGTATTTGCAATACGAGGAATGTATGTAGTTATCTCATATGGAGACTGTTATGTGGTTGTCTTGTAAATGCTACAGGTGAAAGGCAACCCCTGTGTGTTTCTGGTCGTGGTGGTACGTGCTATATACGTGATCAAGACAAAAGATAGGTCAGAACATCTGTGCCTAGACAAAAAATGGGTATCTAGACAGGATATAATATAATATAAATGCCTAACTTGGTTCCTCATGCCTAATACCAGTATATCACCCTTCTCATCTGTGGTAAAACATTTCTGTATGGTGGTGGACACCTGGAAGGGCTGTCGTTCTTCCTGGGGGATGGATCAATAGTTCTAGCCAATGATGGTGGTACACTTGTGCAGTTTGCTATGAAACTCAGGCAGAGCACGAGGTCGACATCAGATCACATACAACACACATCAAACATAACATATAACTACAGCATTAAATGAGAGATGATTGAGTGAATGGTCGTTATAGCATTGCCAGAGTCTGCCATAATGTAGGTTCATTCAGACCGTTGGTGTCCGTCTTGAGCCTGAAGATCCATTGTTGTTCTCGTCTGTACAACAGATCATGGAGATTGCCTCCTGTTGTTGGAACTTTAACTCTCTCAATGATGGGCCACTTGAAGTCCTGGTGGCCATGATTTTTTTTTCAAGAAGTGTTCGACCATTGGTGCTGATACTTTTTTGGTCCGGATGCAGGATTGATGCTCCGCCAGTCTTGTTTGTATTGGGCGTGTAGTCATCCCTATGTATCGCAGGCCACATGGGCAGGAGATCACATAGATAACATTCTTTGTATTGCAGTTTTTAAAGTCCCTTTGTGCCCAAGGATATTTCCATCCTATGTCGATCATCTTTGTTTTCATTGTGCTTGCACATGAAATACCTGTTCCACAAAAGCCATGACCGGTAGGTTTTGTTTGACTCCAGATGGTTCCTTGTGTTTGGTCTGCAGATTCCTTGTAGGTATGGATTAGGGAATCCTTTACATTTTTTCCTCTTTTAATAGCAAACCTTGGTTCCGGTAGGTCTGACTCGCCCACGTTTTACTAAAGTCAACTCTTCAGGAACACAAGAAAGCCATTGTAAATGCTCAAATCACTCTTTTCAAATAAAATCAATTTTGCCACTAATAAATTGTTTAAAGTAATTTCATATCTCACTAACCCCAGATGTCTAACAAAATCATCTGCCCCCTCCTTTCAGACTGCCAATAATATTACTTTTTTATGGATAATATTGCAGATATAAATACGCAAAAATAACAATTATAGTCAAGAGACCTGCTGACTCCCAACCCCATTGAAATCGACATTTAATTCTCCTGTCCTTCCTTTTCAGTTTCAATCTACCACTGAGGAATCGATTCACTCTCCCCTTTGGACAATGAAACCTACTTGCAAGATGGAAGATACTTCACCTGCATCTATTGCTCGTCAGCATGCTTATACCTGTCTCCGTTGTGATTAATCTTTCACTTTTGCACGGCACAGTTCCTCCTCAGTTTAAACAAGTAACTGTATCTCCCCTCTTAAAAAAAATCCTGTTTAGACCATGACCAACTATCGACCTATTGCAGGTTTACCATGGATCTATTAGCTGTCGGAGAAGGAGGTTCCAGTCCAATTGAATGCCTTTGTACAATCTTGTGGCTGATTTGATTCACATCAATCTGGATTTCGCCAATGTCATTTGACAGAATCCACATTCTTTTTTTTTTTTTAAATATCATTTTATTGGTTTTTGCATTGAAACTTATAACAACAGACCCTGCCTGGGTCAACAAAGAAACAAAAAGAGGGAGACATTGGATTTGAAATAGTTACTTATGTCACATGCAACATAACCATATTACTTTTATCATCATGTATGACATCTCGCACCATGCTTCGGATAAAATTCTTGCATTGCATCTTCCCACCGTTGCCAGATTTTGTCAAATTTGGTCTGGCAACCCCTTGCTCTATATACTCTTTGTTCAATAACAGCGCATAACTGTACATCTGTGGTCCACTGTTCAACCGTTGGCACTTCTGCAGCACCCCATAGTTTTGCAATATTTCTCTTAATTACTGCAGTGGCAGTTGACAAGCACAATTTTTCATATCGGGACAAGTCCTCCTCCCCCCTCCATTCCTAGCAGCATCATCTTGGGATCCCTGGGAATTGTTTGACCCAGGACCTTTGACAGTATATTACAGCATTGCTGCCAATAGTGTTGTATGCGTGGGCAAACACATAGTATATGGAAAAACTTTCCTTCCGCATTATGACAACGCAGACAGTTGGGTTCTGCTACTCTGCCCCAGCGATGCATTGCCACTCTTGGATAGTACACCCTATGCAGTATCCTTAATTGTATCAGGCGTAGTCTGGCCAAAATGGCCACTTCACGTGGGTACATTAGGGCCTTAATCCAGTCCTCTGGCATAATATCTCCCACATCCCTTTCCCATTTGGCTTTCAGACTCAACAGTCCAGGTGTGGCAAAGGAAGTGATGGCAGCGTACATAACTGTGGTAACTTTTGTGGCAATCAGTTCTGTGACTATATTTCTTTCCACTGGGCTGCTTTCTGGCATGTCGGACAGGGCAGGCAGGTGTTGCTGTAGTGCGTGTCAGAGTTGTGTGTAGTGATCTCGTTCGGTTACTGGGAGGCCACATGTCAGCATTAGCTCTTCAAAGGGTTTGAGGCCCCCGTCTGCTATTACATCGCCCACTTTTTGCACACCGCCCTCCACCCAGGCCGGCCATCGGGGTAGTTTATTCACCTCAGGGAGGTTGCTATTCTCCCACAGTGGCTGCAGTGGTCTTACCTTCTTTTCCCATCCAAGGAAGGTGTGTATCTCTGCCCAGATTTTGGATGTTGTGACAACATGTCTCTCTGAAGTGACGTGTGTGGTTTTAAATATAGTTTCATTGTTGGCGCTGCCCTTATGTGTGGTAGCATTCCATCATCATGCAGTGCATCATTGACCACAGACAACTGGCTAGCCCAGTAATATGTCTGGAGTCTTGGAAGACCAATCCCACTCTCCCATATAGATCTCTGAAGCGCTATTCTTGGGTGCCTACTGCTCCATAGGAGTTTCCTGATTGTGCAATCTATTGTCTGGAATATCTTTGTTGGTATGTGCATTGGGGTGTTTTGCAAGACGTATAGAAAGCGTGGGAGTGCTAGCATCTTAAGTAGGGCTGCCCGTCCCAATAGAGTCAGGGAGAGCGACATTCAGTGTTGTACGTCTCTTCCAAATCTGTCCATTATGGGCTGCAGATTATCAGATGTATATTTGTTAAGGTCTCGCATGACTTGGATACCTATGTACCGGAAGTGGTCGTTCACGACCCTATATGGACAGGACACAGGGATCCTCCCCCCTGTATCGTTGATCGGGAACAGTGTGGATTTCTTCCAGTTAACCCTTAGTCCACTAAAGGCCCCATATTGTTCTAATAATTGTGTCACCACTGGGCATGCCGAAGCCAGATCATCTAAGTATATTAGTAGGTCATCCGCATATAGGGAGACTCTATCCTCCCATTCCAGCAAACCTGGGAACCCTTTCCAAGTGTGTGATTCCCTCAGTAGCATAGCTAGCGGTTCCATTGCTAGTGCAAAAAGGTGTGCCAACAGGGAGCAGCCCTGCCTCGTCCCCTTTCCCAGCGCGAAGGATCTTGACACCCAACCGTTTACTTTAATTTCAGCTATTGGTAAAGCATAAAGTAGTAGGACCCAACTCAAAAATTGTTCACCGAATCCGATCCTTTGCATGATCTCCCAGAGCACTTTCCAATAGATGGAGTCCAACGGTTTCTCGAAATCTATTGCCAGCAGTGCTAATGGGACCTCTAGAGTCTGGGCACGTTCTATTGCTAGGTGGAGTCTGCGTATATTCATCCTCGTGGATCTGGCAGGCATAAAACCACATTGATACGGGTGGGTCAAGGATGTTATGACTCTGCAGTCTCGTTACCAAGACTTTGGCTAGGATTTTTGTCTTGCTATTAATCCCGGATATTGGCCTGTACGAGCTGCACTTATCCGGTGGTTTGTCGGCTTTGGGTATCACTACTATAGTGGCCTTTCTAAGGTCTGTTGGAAGGCTGCCTAGTTCTCTGGCTTTGTGATGCATGTTCAGAAGGCCTCCTATTTTCTTCCAGGTCTCCACAGGGAAACCGTTTGGACCCAGTGTTTTCCCAGTCTGGAGCTGTGCCATTGCCGACAGCACTTCTTCTTCTGTGATTTCTGCCTCTAAAATAATGTTTTGTTCAGTGCTCAGGGAGGGGAGGGTGATCTCGTCCAACATGAAAGTCGAGGGGTTGGCATTAAGGGCCTGGTATAGTTCTTCATAGTATTTCGCAAACCCTTCTGCTATCTCTGCATCTGTTAGGAGCGGATCAGCATTGTCTGGCGTGATCATTCTCACCTGGCTATGGCCCTCGTCCCTTTGTTCCAACCACGCCAGCATCTTCCCTGCTTTATCCCCGTCTCATAGATCCTGGCTCTCATTGCGCTGTGGGCCTGTCTAGCGTTATCTAATGCCACATTTTGCAATTTCTTTTGGGCCAGGATTAAGGCACTGTGTGGTTCTATTTGGTCCTGGGCAAGATGGGCTCTTTCAGCTTGTTTAACTACCTCTTCCCCATCTTCCACTGCTTTTAGGTGTGCTTTTTTGTGTGCCGTGGTCCAGGAGATCATTTCTCCACGGAGCACTGGTTTGTAAGCCTCCCAGAGTGTTATGGGGCATTCCACTGACCCTATGTGCAGCTCAAAGTACGTTTTGCTTGTGGTTTGCATGCGTTCAGTAAGCGCCGGAACGCGCAGATAGTAGCCGTTCAAGCGCCACAGCGGTGGAGGTGATGGTTTGGAGGTTTCTATACATATAAACAGTGGGGAGTGGTCTGAAATGCCCCTTGGGAGGAAGTCTGCCTGCTTAGCCATGTGTATCTTGGGTGTCGGTAGAAAAAAGTAGTCCAGTCGTGAGAGTGAAGCGTGTGCCCCGGAATGAAATGAGTATTCTCTATCGCTTGGGTGTAAATCTCGCCACACATCCCGGAGTCCAAACGCTTTGGTGACTGTTGCCAGTTTAGTATGTGTGTTGGGGTCTCTGCCTCGTAGGTGTGTGCGGTTTTGGGCTAAATCCATGACCTTATTAAAGTCCCCTCCCAAGATTAGGATCTTGGACGTATCCTCAATCAGTAGTGGTGATATGTCTTGTATCAGTGTGGCTAATAATGTGGGTGGGGAGTAGACCGCCAACTAAGAGACCGTTTTGTCCCACAGTGTACCTGTAGCGTATATGAACCTACCTCCAGTATCCTGTGTTACCTTTGACAGGGTGAACGGGAGTTTCTTGTGTATAAGTATAAGCACCCCTCTTGAGCCCATTGTGAATCCCGCTTGTATCGCGGTGCGCTAGTTAGTGCATCCAAAGAGGGTGCTGTTTGTGCCTGCCAGGTGGATTTCTGTCAGGAAAACCACATCCGAGGTGTGCCTGTTTAAAAATTGTAGCACTAGTCTCCTCTTTATACTGCTCCCCAACCCTTTCACATTCCAGGTCATCAATTTTAGGACCCGGGTCATTCTGTTAGGTGTGGACATTTGGTGGTCTTGGGTTTGAGTAACGGATGTCCTGTGTAAGGTAGTTGCCGGCAGTTCGAGTCTCTGTTCGTTGCCAGTCTATTAGTGTGCTGTGTACGATGAGTTTCATCCGAATCTGTGAATATCTCAGTGAATCCCTCCACTCATCCCAACCTTCAACATACAATTTAAGATTCAAGATAACATAAACTGTCCCCCACTTCCCCTCCTCCCCCTCCCCATACTCCATCCCAACTTGAAGCATCTGTCGCCCAAACCGAAAATAAACAACATACTGTCGCGACTCAAGCAAGCATCAGTCGCCCAACTAAACTTAGAATCATATGACAGTCAAACAATCTCACATTGAATCCTGTCAACACATCAACCAGTGGAATTGCCAATTGACTTGTTGACAAACTTAGACTGACTTATCTGTGGTCAGTCCCTGAGTCTCCGCAGGTTACACAGCACCGGTTGGCTTCCCAGGGGGTTAAATGGGGAAGAAACCTTTGTCCGCTCTGGCCATCACTACTGTGACTATCCATGTTCTGCCCAGAGAGTCGTTACTTTTGACTTCCACAAAATTTTTGCTTTGCTCCTCATCTGCGGTGCAGCAGGGTGTGTTAGTTTCCGGATGTCTCTAGGCATCAGTCTTCCCTTTCTTGGAGCGGTGGGTCTTGCTCTGGTAGTCGCTGGTCCGGTGGTCGTCTCTCCGGCATATGTCGTGGATTTCTGTCTCTTTCCTGTTATTACGCACTATTTTTAAATCGCCTTCTATGTGACGCTCCACCCATTTCCATGCCTCTTTTGGGTCCATGAAGCGGACTGTGGTACCCTTGTGATATATTTTTAGTTGGGATAGAAACATTAGCCCATATTTCACGTTTAAGGATTGTAGCTGTCTCTTAAATTGGTCGAATGATTGTCTGGCTTTCTGTACTTCCCTTGTGTAGTCGGGGAAGAATGTGATTCTGGATCCATTATATGTTAGCGTGCCTTTAGCTCGTGCCATTTTGAGTAGCGCATCACGGTCTCTATAGTTCAACAATTTTGCTATAACGGTGCATGGTGGTGCACCAGGTATTGGTCTTCCAGTTGGCATTCGGTGGGCACGTTCGATCGAAAAGAACTTGGAGAATGTGTTTGGTTCAAACCTATCTGTGAGTCACTGCTGCAGGAATAGCTCCATGCTTGGCCCTTCTGTTTTTTTCAGGTAGGCCTAGGATTTGAATATTGTTACGCCTTGACCTTCCTCCGCTGTCATCCACCCTTTCCTTCCATGGTTTTCAGGCATGCAGTGACTCCTGCATTTGTTGTTCTAAGCTCTGCAGTCCGTCTTCCGTCCCAGATATCTGCTGTTCCGCCTCCCCAGTACGGGACGTCAGTTCCTGTAAATCATGGCGAAGGAGTGAAACGGCCATGATGTCTTTCAAGGATATTGAGTTTTCTGCTTCTGCCATTTTGTCCGGATGCTCTTGTTCGATTTGGGTATTTGTTGTGGACGTGGCAAATTGGTCGATCCTACTTTGATTGGTCAGTTTTTTCTTTTCCCATAGTGGGCTCAGGCAGTGGTAGCGCACAAAGTGTTGTGCTGCGTCACAAGTCGTTATAGAGAACTGGTGTCTTGATTAACGTAGTTACAGGTCAATGCTGCGCTGCCTCAGTGCCCTTGTGTTGAGCGTTCAGAGATTTGGAACGTTCTAGCGGGTTGCTATGTAAATAGCCGGCTATCATTGATCAGTATCTGTCCACTGGAGCAGGCTCAGTGCATGGGTGCACTCCAAAGCTGTGTTGTCCGGCTGGTATGGTTGGCGCCGCTCCTAGGTGAGTCTTAGGGTGATCGAAGTGTAGGGGCGTTTTCCTTAGGTGCTAGGAGTAAGAGTAATGGTGTAAGATAGTGTTCGCAGTTGTGGAGTCTTGTTACACCTCCCCCCTTTATAGCAGAGACATAATCGGCTAGTTGTTTTCTTTTATGATTGCGCTTGCATCAGAATTTTAGTGATGTCAGTTCTGGGTACTCAAACGAATTGCGCAGTTTGGTTGTGCAGATATTACCCGGCAGTGTGTCTATATTGTCGGGGGGGAAAGAGTACTCTTTTGTTGTTTCCTGAGGCTGCCCTGCACCACAGCTGTTTTCCTCCCTCCTTATTGATGTAGGTGTCTTTCTCCCGGCCAAGATGCTCCAATCCCTCTTACCTCGGAATTGTGCTGAGGCAACTTTTATGCTGTTTGGCGTGGATACCTTTCTGGTCACTGCCACGGGTTAGCCAGGCCAGTCCGCACTCTGGGTCGCATTAGTGTTCTCCAGTAGTGGTGCGGTGTTGGTCCCTGGCTCAGGGTGCTCTATCCATTGCAGATGTTTATACCTGCACAATGTGGGCACATCCACGGCTCTTTGGGTTTATCGCTTCCACGTTCTGTCCTTGGGCACCTATGATTCATTCACATCGGCCACAGTTGTCGTATGAGGGTCGGTGGGGGAGAGAGGCCTTCAACTTCCACTTCACTTATTCCTTTTGAGATGCGTGAGATCCCTGTCTCTCCAATGGTATGGTGGTGTGTTGTAAGGACGCCGTGTACACGTGCGGGCCGTTTAACCGTGAGTATCTGCATTGATACGTGCTCCCCTGCAGAGTTCACAGTATCCTCTGTGCTTACTTGTGTTTGAGGAGCAGGAGGCTCCCCGGTGGAATGAAACAGCACTTTTCATAAGGTTTTCAGGATTTTGCGTCCCTCTCAATGCAGGCACTGGTTTACCCGGGGAGATCCTCTTACACGTGTACCTCGTTCCATACGCCGTGTTGGGACTGGGGTCTTGTGCAGTGCATCAGCGCTCCCCCTAGGTTCTGTATGGGGCACTTTGTTTGCACCGCTTACAGCCCGTGGTCTGGGATTCTCTCCTCAGGCTCCGGTGCAGAAGGACACGTTTGCTTTCTTGTCTGGGGCTTCAGCGTCCACTCCTCGGTTCCTGCAGTGCATTTCAGGGCTGCCTCGATTGGGTACGTTTGTGTTCTGTGCAGTCCGTACAGTGCCACAGGGCACCGCAGCAGTTGGTGAGCTAGTCGTATCTGTTCTGCTTCAGCCTTACGCCGTAATCCGTCAGATCTGCCTGCAGTGCCTCATGCTCCTCAGCTCCGTTCACGGCCCTTCGTGATCAGAGCGTAGTGTGTGGCCATTTTGGACTTGCCATTCCGCATTCTCGCGTGTTACTTTCCGCCGTTCCGAACTTGGTTTCGCAACCACCTTTAGCGTCCGCTCCGCTTCTGTGTGTTCTCAGAGTCTTTGCCTTTCAGTTGAGATGCTTTTCTTCAAAAATACCTTCGGATAGCTGGCTATTTCTTCAGGATATGTTTGGGGGCAGCGGGAGCTTCAGGGACTCACGTTGGCCACACCCCTACAGAATCCACATTCTTGACGATCTGAGATGTCATCCTTGCTGCATCCAATGATGGTGTCCTTTCCGTGCTGGTTATGTTCGACTTTGGCATACCTTTGTTGCATTTTGGTTTAACTGCTATGGCTCCAGAATGGTTTACATCTTTTTTACTTAATAGATCTCAGAAATTAAGGCTTGACCCGTTCTTTTCAAATGCTCGACATGTTCCATACAGGGTTCCACATGATTCCCCTCTATCCCCTTTATTTATGCAATAAACCCGGAGAGGTGGGGGCATTACCGATCAAATAATTCCCCAGGGTCAAGTTATCTCAACATGAGCTCTGTGGCATGATCAGACTTGGTAATGCCTCCGCCCGGAGGGGTTTATTGCTATTAGCATCCCTGCATAGTTACCAACGTGCAAACAGTATATATATTTTTGGGAAGCTGCACTGTCTCAACTTTAAAAAACAATACAAACCAAGATGGTCACCATAGTCAAGGGAGAAGACAACTACACATAGTCCAGTCTCCCTTTCCATGGTGGCCACTGCCGTGGGTGGGAAGCGGAACAGTGTGAACAGGAGCTGGCGTGGGACGGAAAAAGTGGGTGAGGGGCCAATGGAATTTTGGGGTGAGGGAGGCAGTGTGGGAATACTTATCTGCTGCCCAGCTGGGAAGATGGTGGCCTCACAGGGGGGCACTAGAGAGCCCAACCAAGATGGCAGTGAGCCCATGAGCTCTCAGCACCACGACAAAATCCAGGAAAGATCTGGCCGTTCTACTGGGCAAACATCACATTCAAAGACGACTGGCTCAGTGAGGGTCTCAAGCATACTCTACTGAATTCCGAAGACTGCAGATTCTGCATCCTAAAGATCTGTGCGGTGCAATAGAGGCTCTGAGTCCAGCATGAGACCTATATGGAGACACTGTGCGACACAAGGAGGAGGCAACCTGGAGAACCCCGATCGAGGGGGGGGAAGTCCTGGGCGTGTCTTCTCACGTGGAGTGGGTATGTCAAAGCAGAGCAAAGCGGCTTGAGGGGCACCGTACACACACCCGGCCACTGTGCCCATGCACCAGAGAGCGAGACAGGAGACCCCTGTGAGTAGCAAACACAATTGGAGACCCAACTTGTCCGGAAAAGGCCCGTCCCATCAACAGCTGGGAGGCAGCAGCTGAGGGAATAGCCAAGGCGGCACTACATCTCGCGGCTGGGACTCCCCCACCCCAGAACAAACAGCAGTGCCAACAGCCTGACTGTGATGGCACGATCTGCCAGTATTACTGGCTGTTGTGGTGCCTAGAGAATGGGAGCCCCGTCTTGTCTCGAGAAATACTAATGAAGCAAAGAGGAGCACAGCCGGTAACCGCCGGCACTGCCCAGAGGGATCGAGGGAGATTCTCACACCCCCGACAGGAGACACCAATGCGGAGCAGCATCAGCCCAGCCCTGAGTGACAGAATAGACGCTCAGAAAGAGGTATGTGCAGCGTCAGCCATCCCTAGGGAGCGGTGGTCCTGACCTGGCACTAGATAGCCCATGCAGGAAAGAGAAAGACACCAGTGGCTGAGGGGTGGGGAACAATTTAACCCCACAGAGCAGAGACCCATCTAGTCCACAACAGGACACAAAGTGCTCACTGAACTGTACACCAGTGTAACAGGGGAGACCGTGCCAATAAGGGGAAAGCAGCAGAATAAAGTATCAGGACAACTAAACTACAACCCAGCTCCAAGTCAGGAAGTCACAGCCGGGATAAGTGGATGGGGGGTGTCTGCTGTGCGTGGCGGCTGCTTGGGGCCCCGAGAACACCATAAAATACAGTCTGATAACTGGCTGGCCGCCGGGTTGGCCCTCATCTCGCACGATTGGCACACTGAGTCAAATAGCCCAAAGAAGTCACTGTACCCTATTGATCAATAGTTCAGAAACCACAACACTGAGGATCATCACCCCCACCTATTCAGTTGGGTGTCGCCACGCTAAATCATCTCAGCAAGATCTAACAGACCAGGTGGCCCAACATCCCCCTGCACCACTAGTTAAACAGATATGACCATCTGATCAGAGGTGAGCATAGTGACCGCTACTTGGACACCGCAAAGAGCTGGGAAAACTATTGCTGCAGGCATCAGACCCTGCTGAACAATTACCACCACAAGCCCAGAATACTACGTGGAAACTAGTACGCAGCCGTCGGGAAGAGATGCACAGTCCACATAGGAACCCAACCCCTAGCAGGGAAGAGACATAAGTGAGGAACAACACTGTTAAAGATGGCCAAGGCAAATAAAGGCAGGAAGCAGCAAACCAAGCTCCACTTCAAGACTCCTTCTCGGCCCAAGCACAATGAGACTATCGATCCCCCAGAAGGAGGTAACCAGCCAATAGTTTAAGACACTTCAATGGCATTCCGTGACATAAAAGAGATGTTCAACCAACTACAGAACAGTATACAGTCCCTCGATGGGAAAATGGACACGTTGACATGTAAGGTGGACCACATGCAAATTCGCTTGGACAAACACAGAGAAAGATTAGATGAAGCGGAGGGAAGGATTTCAACAGTTATGAATCGACATCCAGGGACTTGCAACAAGTAAAGAGGGTGCTAAAAGAACTAAATGAAAAACAGGATGATTTGGATTCGAGGTCCAGGAGAAATAACCTACGGATAATAAAGGTCTCTGAAACAATGGACCAGAGAAACATGGAACCCTTGGTGGAGGAGATCCTGAGGGATGCATTGGGTTTAGACGGTTTCTCAGCCATCTTTGTAATGGAAAGAGCACACAGAATACCCAGTGGCAGGAAGCTGATACCCAGAGCCCCACCGCAACCGATTATAGCACAAATGCTGATTTATCAGGCTAGAGACCTGGCCCTTCAGAAGGCAAGGGAGAAGGGTATCTTGACATACAAAGGGGACATGATAAAACTCTTCCCGGACTTCTCCAATAAGGTACAAGCATCAAGCAGAACCTACATAGACTTGAAGAAAAGGATGCGTGAGAGGGGCATTTGCTACGCCATTATGTTCCCAGCCAAACTATGAGTGGAACATGAGGGGCGCTCACTGTTCTTTCACACCCCGGATGAGGCAAACGTATTTCTTGAACACCTGCCGTGGAACCCAAGACCCAGGGGAAACAAAGAATGAAATCGAACCAAAAATGCTTACACCTATCAAAGACCAAGAACCAACAAACGGAAAGGAATGATAATAGGTGGTCAGGGAATGGACCTTGTCTTAGTGAGTGCTGAGGCATGGCCAAGCCACTAGCATCCGCTCGAGCGGGAGCAAGGTTCACCAGAGGAAGATGCTAACTGGTTGGGGTTGTCAGCTTAGAGAGCAGGTGGGCATGTATATTACTGGCAGGATGGGGTTGTAGTTGGGGGAGGGAAGGGGAACACGACGAGGGGGAACATTGCAACATAGGGAGGGGCATCGGTTGCACAACGAGGACGGAATAGAGTAACAGGCTAGGACACACACAGAGCAAGATACAGGGTTTGGAAACTGGATCTCAACATACTCGAGTCATGGCAGATTCAATTAAAATGTCTCACATGAAACGTACGTGGGCTAAACTGCCCATCAAAATGTTGCAGGGTGCTCCTTTATTTGCAGCGACATCAAGTGGGAATTGTGTTCCTGCAAGAGACGCATCTCACACCAGAATTAGAATCCAAATTTGGGAGGGGCTGGGGATGTCACCTTTTTTTTCTCTCCTTTTCCTCATACGCAAGAGGGGAGGGCATCGTTGTTCATAGTGCAGTAGGGTTCAACCTGATCACCATGGTCAAAGACCGAGAGGGGAGGGGCCTAATAGTGCGGGGTATGATCCAAGGCTGACTGTACACACTAAATAGTTATTACGGTCCGAATCAGAACACAGTGACAACCCTGGAAGGGCTTGCCCTTCACTTGGGGGGTGCCCGACCGGGGAATATTATATGGGATGGAGATTTTAACGCAGTAATGGACCCGACTCTTGACCGCACAGCAACCCCTCCCGCCCCTGCCTCGCATCTAGGGGGACTGGCGAGTTGAGAGGCATGTGTCAGACGTGGGAGCTAAAAGACGTGTGGTGGCTCAAGAGTCAATGGCTGAGGCAATACACCTTCCATTCATTGGCTCATAATTCCGCATTTCGCCTCGATTTCTTTCTGATTTCCCAAGCATTCATGGGGTCTATTAGGGAGGTGACAATCCTGGCCTGCACGCTTTCAGATGATGCCCAAGTATTACTGAACATGGAATTGACGGTAGGCGGAGGGAGAGAAAACCCTGGCGGTTTAAAAGCGAGGCCCTGATGGATACACTATTTCAAAAAAGGCCATCAGGATGAATAGACACCTTTTTTTAAACAAATGTTGGAGCGGTGGACTGGAGTTTTAAATGCATGATGATAGAGGAGTGCATCTCGAAAGAGGTGGGGATGTTGAAACAAATTAGACAGGAGCTGGATGATATAGAGTCATGCATAGTAACACTGCAGGCAATCGGGTCCGCTGCGACCCCCAGAAAACAAGCAGAAATAAAGCAATACATGGAGCAGTTTAAGACGTTAGCGCACAGAGAGACTAAACTGCTTGGGTGGGGGCCAGCGGTGAGGCAATATGGGGAGGGGCAGAAACCAGGCAGGCTTTTAGCGAGGGCAGGAAAGCTGGAGGCTCAGAGGGGACGGGTTTTGTCAATAACCGACACGCAGGGAGCGGAGAGATTTCATGACGTTTGGATAACGCAGGAGTTCTACCGATTTTATAAAGGAACTATACTCCTCTCACGCACACACTTCCCAGGCGGAGCTAGATAATTACTTGGACCAGATGGCCTTACACTGGTGCACAGATGAGGAAAGGGAGGGATTGAATTGTCAAGTATCACTGGAAGAGGTGTTAGCAGCCATCAGATCCCTTCCCTCTGGGAAATCCCCTCGACCAGACGGCTTCACGGCGCAGTTCTACAAGTGCTAAGCCACAAAGATTGGCCCCTATATCCTGCAAATGTACCACCAAAGTATCCGCAAGGGGAAACTCCCGAGACTCTAAGGGAGGCACTGGTCATGGTCCTGCCTAAACCTGGCAAAGCGTCAAATGACTGTGCATCGTACAGACCGATCTCTCTCATCAACCTAGATAATAAGATCCTGGCCAAGATATTAGCCTCTATGCTGGCACCCCTGATGAGCAAGATGGTGAGAGCCGACTAGGCTGGATTTATAACAGGACTCTCCACCTCTTTTGGGATATGGAGAATGTTTGGGCTGATTTCAGCAGTGAGCCAGGAGGACCACGTAGTAGCGGCACTGCTGGATGCTACCAAGGCATTCGATTCAGTGGAGTGGCCCTTCCTGTTCACAGTTATGGGTAGAATGTGGTAGGAGAGCATTATATTGCCATGATATCGCTACTGTATGAGCCACCCATCGCCAGAGAACCGGTAAATGGTCAACTCACGCCGGGGATAGTACTGGGCAGAGGTACATGACAGGGGGGTCCCCTCTACCGCTGCTCTTTGCACTGGTGATTAAGCCTTTGGCTGGATGGATAAAGGAGGTCCATCTACACAGAGGCATCTGTTTTTTCAAGTACAGGCTCTATGCGGATGATATGGTGTTATTCATTAAGGACCCCAGGCAGAATCTGGACCCCATCATGGAAGATGTTCTCCAATTTGGGGTCTTCTCAGGTTTTACGATTAAAGCAGCAAAATCGGTTATTTTTCCATTAACAGAGGGCGTGGTACAGTATGCTGATAGGTGGGGGTTTCAGTAGCACACAACACAGACCCAATACCTGGGGTTTGCTATAGCTCGGGATGCGAACACACTATATGAGCATAACTACCAAAAGGTATTGGACCAGGCGAGGGATGCCACCACCAGGTGGAGGAATCTGCCCCTTAATCTTTACGCCAGAATCTCCCTAATCAAGATGGTGTTGCTGCCCCGGTTCCTGTACGTGTTCCTTAATGTCCCCATCTCGATACCAGCAGACTACTTTTGAGAGCTAAAATCTCTACTTGCACAGTTCGTTTGGGCCGGGAAACAGGCCAGAGTATCCTAGGATAGGCTAACGGCACCGATACACAGAGGGGGATGGGCCTTACCTGACTTGGAAACGTACTATAACATAGCCCAGGCCGGGTTCATCCTTTATTGGTTTGAGGATCAGGGGGAGAGGAGACATATGGAGGTAAGAAGTGCACTGCCAGCGCCATTCCTCCTAATGTCTAGCATACTCACTGCTCCAGATAGGGTAACCAAGGCCAGGGACATTGTGGAGCTCACATGTAAAACATGGACCCGTATAGAACATAAATCAAGGAAGGAAGTTCTTTACTCCCCGAAGCTGCCAGTGATATTCACCCCAGGGATTCCACACACCTCGGAAACAGGTTTCGTCAGTCTCATGAGAAAACTAGAGGTGACCAGTTACTGCGATCTGTTTCCCAGCGGAAGGTTCGTAACACTGGAAGAACCGAAAGCCAGGGGGAGACTAAACGCTTTGGAGGTGTTTCAATACTATAGATTGAGAAAGTCACTGCAACAGGTGTTCCCGACATTTCCTGAACAGCCCGAAGTTGCCCCTATACTAGACAAGATACTCATAGGGGGGCACAATAAGAGGGTGGTTTCAATTATGTATGCCATGTGCCTCAGTTCTAAAGTGGAGAAAGTGTCCCCTAGGGAGAAGTGGGTTTATCTTTGGGGCATGACATCTACAATCAGGAATGGAGTTATGGTTGTGAGGGGGCTAGAAGGGTTGAAATAAATGCCAGATTTAAACTAATCCATTGGAAATACACCAATGTTACTATACTCCCGCCCGCCTCCATGATTATTTCGCAGAGGCTCCGACCTGCTATCAGATGTGGAGCAGCAGTGGCTGATTTTATACACATGGCCTAGTGGTGCCCCTTAGTGTTCGCATTTTGGGAAGCTGTGTTCCAAATTATTGGAGAAATTATTGGGGAGAGGCTAGATCCAAAACCATTGACAGCACACTCCTGGGATACACCAAATCAATCCCCAAATGCAGGAGACGACTAACCTGGCAGCTTTTGCTTCTAGCCAAGAGGCAGGTAGCGATGTTGTGGAAAGGGCCAGCATCCCCGTAAATAAATGATTGGCACTAGGACATAATGTACTGTAAGACATGGAAATGGGATACAAGGGATTATCGATCTACCGCTCTAATTCAGTGGACAAGTGGCAACCATATGTGCACTACCTGTTGAATCAAACAGGAGAAGTGATTGAAGAATCACAGTGAGGACAAGTACTAAGATATGAACATTCTATGACCCACCACTAACAGAGAAAGGACTTAATAAGTTAAACATTCAAGTACAACCCAGTGCAACAAGCAGAGAGCAGCCTGACTACATGGAACTGGTACAGCCCACCCTATGAGAAACAGAAATGCGGTTAACGAATGGGACCGTTGGGGATAGTAACTGCAGGCATATGCATGTTGCAGAGTATGTGTTCTTGCTGTTTTCGTCTTTTTGTTGTGTTGTTTGCGAAATGCCAATAAAAAGAAGTTTAAATAAAAAATAAATAAGATGTGACCTCACGCTTCTCAAGAGGCTCGGAACGCAGTCTTTACCATGAAATAAAACTCCTGTTTAGAGGTTCACGGTTGGCTGGGAGGTCCCTTGGTTCACCCTCCGAGTTTCTATTTTTTAACATTTACATCAAACCTCTTATGGCCATATTCAACAATATCAGCTTCTCTTTCATTCTTACGTCAATGACATAAAAGCTCTAGAGTTATAAATCCACCTGAGTGTTAGGATAAACTGACCACCTGCATGTATGAGGTCAGGAAATGGATGACAGGAAGCAGATTAAAATTAATTCTACCAAAATGAAATAACGCTAGTCAGCCGAATACAGCTATTAAAAGAACTTTCAAAGATTCCCCCCACTTTCATTTGATCTACCTCTGCTCTACTCTGAAACTCTGATAAGTATTCTGGCAAGCAGATTTGAAATTAAACTCCCAAATTAGTTCTACTGTCAAGGTAGCCTTTTACAGACTATGGCACTTATTCACATAGTATTTTCTTTGTTTAAAATTATTTTTATTGGCATTTTGAATATTAACAAACATAAAAGCCCTCCAACCCACTCCCCCCCCTTCACCCTCCCAATCCACTCCCTTTTTCCCGCTGTACATGGTACAAACAAAGTCGTTCCTAACATTTCAAGCTATGCCCAGAATTCTTAGTTATTGTGGGCAGTAAGCCTTGCTATAGTCATTTTGCAAAAAGTTCAGTATCGTGCCCTAGTCTTTGGTGAACTAAGCCTGGTCACCTTGTAAAGAGTAAGTGATCCATTAGAATGCAAGATAGTTCCAGACTTTAGAGAACCATTTGCTGATATGTGGTGGATCCTTAGATTTCTATCTTTGAGCTATTACCAATACAGCTGTAAAATGACATAGGCTTTGCATATTGATTTGGAGCTCTGACACATGTCTTATTCAATAACCACCAAAAGGCAGGATCTAAGTGACCCCGGCTCCCGTAGATCGAATACTTGTGTCATATGGACATTTATCTCTTCCCAATATTTTGTCAGCCATGGGAAGCTCCAACAAACATGTCTCCAGTCCCCCCACATTTTCACCAACACCTGTCAGAAATAGACGGTTTCATTTTATGTACCCTAGCTGGTGTATAGTGCCATTGTGTGATGAGCTTGTAGCAGAATTTGCGAACCTGCATAGAGTGGGTAGCTTTGGGCATTTCCTTCCACAACTTATCCCATTCCTCTTCCGGTACCTCTACCCCTAGTGTTTGGTGCCATCGATGTATGTATTTTGGAGAGCTTTTAGGAGTGATGTCAGCTATTATTTTATGCATATTCGAGATGAGAGCTTGGTTTCCTGGATTAGATGTGACAAATGTCTTGAAAGGGGTTAGGTCTCGCATTGCTGCTTTCTTATTTGGTGGGGGGGGGAGTCAAAATCCAGTGTCTAACATGAAAATATTGGAATCGGGCAGATTCTGACAATTGCAGTGCTAGTTTGCATTGTGTAAAGGGTTTGGGATCATTTTCCTGGTACATGTCTCGCAATCTATTGTAGCCTGCTTGTCGCCATTTAACAAATGCCAGCGGTTCGAGGCCTGTGGATTGTAAAACATAGGTGTAAGGGGAAAAGGGAAGGCCGTCAATTGACATTTCTTGATTGCCATATGCCAGACTTCCTTGACCAAACTCATTATCCAGCTGAATTGCATGTTTGGGGGCCAATCTTGTTTAGGCAGCCACAGCTTATCTCCAAGCTGTTGCCAGCCTGGTGCCTTTTCCATCTGGACCCATCGTTTCTCTGTGCTGCCCACACACCAATCTTTCACGACTCGGATTAGCATAGCTTGATAATATTTGAAGAAATTTGGCAAACCCAGGACGCCTGGGTTTGCCTCAGCGCTACCCTTGCAGGTTTATTCTTCCATATAAAAATGTTGATCACCCCATGCAATTTTTGGAAAAAGAAGGCGGGAACGCAGCTTGGTAGTGCCTGAAATATATAGAGAGCTTTATTGAGTTGATTCTACCTAACCAAGACACCGGCAGCGGGCGGCAAATCAACAGTTTTTAATTTCTTTGAACAGAGGGGGATAGTTAGCCTCATACAGCCCTGCCAGAGTGCGAGTTATGGTAATTCCCAGTAGTTTGATCCCTTCCTGAGCCCACCCGAATTGTGTTTGTAATCGCAGGTGCTGCAGGTCATCGTGCAGGAGGGATAGGTTTAAGATTTCTGATTTGGATGTATTTATTGTTAAACCAGCATCCGACCCAGACGTTTCCAGTTCTTGTGTTGCCGCTTGTAGTGAGTTGAAAGGAGCTGAAGCTAGTAGCAACATATCATCAGCATATGCCATTATTTCATGTGAAATTCTGCCGAAATCTATCTCCCGGACAGCCTCCGTTTGTCTGATTTTGGCCAGACGCGGTTCCAGATGGAGTGCGTATAGGAGTGGTGACAATGGACACCCTTTTTTGGTCCCGCGTTGTAAAGCAATGGGCAGGGATAAATGGCCATTAATGAGTAGCCTAGCACTGGGTTGTATATAGTTCACCTGTATTTTATCTATACATTGTTCCCCAAACCTCATCCGAGCCATAGTCTGAAAAAGGAATTTCAATTCAACCCGGTCAAAAGCTTTCTACGCTTCTAAGGTTAAGAGGACCGCTGGGTTGTTTTTCTTATCGACTTTTTCTAATATATGGCACGTTCTCCTAACATTATCATGCGTCCGTCGTTTTATGAAGCCTGATTGGTCCAAGTGCATTTATGAGGGTTACAGATCCTCTACCCTATTAGCTAAGACCTTGGTATACATTTCTGCATCCAGATTATTTAAGGCTATTGGTCGATATGACCAGCACAAGCACAGATCCTTGCCGGGCTTGGGAAATAGTACTATTTTGGCTTCTTCCATTGTAGGGGATATGTGACCAGAATGAATAAAGGAATTGTATGAGTAAGTTAGTTTAGGGGCTAATACCGTCCGATATGTTTTATGAAATAAAGCAGGATATCCATCAGGGCCAGGTGATTTGTTCATCGGGAGGTTGCGAATGACCCTGAGAATATCTTCTTGCTTGATGTCTAAATCAAGTTGGTCCCTATCTGCTGTCGCTAATTGGGCTAGAGTGACTGCATCCTTGTACTTTCTTTGACATCCTGGGCCAGGCACTTCCGATTCATATAGATTAGAGTAAAATGTATGAAATTGTGAAATAATATGAGGAGTCTCTGATTATCTCACCCGAAGGACACCGAATTGATTACATTGTCTAAGACTGCTTTTTCTGCCAAAGCTGTCTAGCTAAAAGTCGATCTGTCCTATAATATTTCTGTGTAAAGTATAACCGGTTTTTCAGCTTTTTTGAATGAAATAGGTTTAAGCTGCCTGCAGCCGTTCCAAAAATTCTTTGTTTAGCAGGTCCTGTGTTTGTTTCAAGTTCATTGCGCGCTGTAGATCCTCCTATCTCAAGTGCACTTTTTTATTTCTGTCTAATGGCCCCCTCTATCAGAAGCCCCCGCATAGTTGCCTTGAAGGCATCCCATACTGAATTTGTGGCGGTCTCCCCAAAGTGATTAAGATCAAAGAACTCTCCTATCGTTTCTTCTATTTTGTGTCTCACAACCTGATCCCTCAATAGTTCTAGGCCCATAATACTTGATTTCGCTTGTGGGTTATTTAAATATATAGAGATTGGGGAGTGATCCGACAGCATTACCGTATGACACAAAATCTGCATAATGTTGTCTAGAAGTGGGCTTTGAGCCCAAGCATAATCTATATGTGAAAAGGAGCAATGGACATGTAAGTAAAATGTAAACCCTTTCTCTTCTTCTCTGAGAGTTAACCAAATTTCTACCATAGACATGTGTGTGCATTTTTGCTTTAATGTATTGGAGATGGGAGGTTGAGCATAACGAGTGATAGTACTACGATCACGTCTAGGGTCCCAACCTATATTGAGATCTCCAAGGGGTAATGTTTCACCCTCCCTGAAGGATTCCAAATGTGCAATGGTCATCTTCAGAAAGACCTGCTGGCCTACATTGGGGGCGTACACCGAAGCCACTGTTTGGTGTCGTGGGCCCAATACATAGGATCTCAAAAGTATAGCAGCCTTCTTTGTGGGCCTTAGTACATATCACTTTAATTTGGGCTAGCACCCTAATTGCCTAAAGTACCCCAGCCATTTTCCCTTTGGCATTCGCCTGTAGAATAACTGGGTAGTGTTGCAATCAAAGCTTACGCTTATATGAATCCCAGACATGAGTTTCCAGAAGTGCCACCAAGTCCGGTTGGTAGCGTGCCAGTAAGCCCTCAAGCTTCCGCCGCTTTACCGAGGTGTTCGGCTCCCTTATATTGAGCGTTGAAATTGACTCAACAAAATTGGGACCTCGAGAAGGCTAATGCGTATCTGAACCAGCATTTTGCTTGAATATGGTACAACAAACCATGCACTATGGTTCCCCCATCCCATTATTGAGATTCCCCACCCACATTCCAAATTTCCCTCTTATCCCCCCTCAAATGTCCCCTGGTGTGCGCCACAGTACCTAGTGTATCCTGAGGTAAGAACCTGCAGCTGTGAATCAACTTATGTCCCAGGGAAAAGTGTGGGGTATCCTAAAACCCCCATTTGTTACCTGAACAGATAAGATCCAAGATGGTGTGTTCCGTCTCCGTTAATGTTGGGTATTACCGCTTTACTGTTCGTAGTTTGCTTGTTTTTACCATTGTTGCAGCCCTATGAAGATGCTTTCGGTTTGGTCCCCCATGATACATTTTCCAGTCTTCTTTCTGAGTGCCCCTATTTCTGCGGCCTTGATCTCAGAAGGATCCTTCCCAGGAAGTAGATTGCTTGGTATGATGAGTATTTGTGTTTTCTGTTTGTCCCACCAAAGTATCTTCTTAGAATTGTAGAAGGGCCATACCTGCCTCTCAAGAAGTTATTCTACGCAGGTGTCCTTCTACAAAAAACACCTATTCCAAACAGGAATGTCCATCTGTATTTGATCCCTCGTGACTGCAACGTTGTCATCACTACTTGCACGTCCCTGCATTTGTGGAGGGTTGTCCGCTATAAATCCCGATATAATTGAATCTCCGCCCTGTGTATGTTACTGGTGCCGATTTTCTTGCCTCTTGAAGGATTTTCCCCCTCTGTGGATATGATGCACAGGCTACTAGTACATCTCATGGGCGGGCCCCATCCTTTTCAGTTCTGTCCTATGAACCCAGTCCAATAGGATATTGTTGGACTCTTCTGCTGCGGTTAGATCTACAAAGATGTGCGTTACAGTGTGTTTTAGATCCAGGTCTGTCACTGATTCAGAAAGGTTTTTAATTAGAATATTAGAGCGCCGGGATCTATTGTCCAAATTTTCAGTGAAGTTCAAGATTGTGAGCTACACTCGCCAAGTCTTCAATAGCCACATCTGACTGCCTACATTCCTGTGCCAATTCTTGTTTTGCATGTTCATGTGTGTCGACCCGGTCCCCAGGGTGGAGATTTCTTTGCTGAAATCAGATGAGTGCCGAATTTCAGATGTATACGTAGAAAATTGAGATTGAAAGGAGGCAGAACATTCTTCTTGAAAGTCCTGGAACCTTTTTTGCAAGATCCTCTTTGGAGGCTGCCATTTCTAAATGTTCATGATGAGCTTCGAGTGGAAGAGTGGGCTTTGGTATATTTCAGGTGTGGGACCAGTAGATCTTTTGCCCACAGTCTCTGCAAAGGATTAGATTGCGTTTGGCGAGCTGGTTCGTGCTACACTGGGATATTCTTCCTTTTACCTCTCTGCATGTGCGTGCTGCTAGATATAGCAGAGAAGTCCCTGTAGCCTGCTGAATCACCTGAGATGGGGCAGCTTATTGGAAATCCAAGATTTCAGAGTCCTAAATCCTTTGGGATGAGGACTACAATTTATCCAAAGAACAATGCTCTAATAACACTCCACTATGCTATTATACCACCTTCCAAACGTGAAAGCTTTATGACAAGTCACACTTCTGTCCAATTTTCCCAATGTAAGTGGCCTTGATGTCCACTGTTAACACAGACAGAGTGACATGAGGGCAGACTGAGGAAGGGAATGTGCTTATCCCTTATTCCTGCCACTGCGGGTGCCCAATAAGTACCGGAAGCTGTTGTCTGTGAGCTGGCCTAGGGTCAGGCAAATTATAAATGCTTAATCTGTCCACGTGTGAATTTATGTCCATGGACTCCTCAGGGATCCCTGTGAAGGTGGGATTCAGTGCGCCTCCTGTTCTGTCTGAAGAGGGCCCAGTGTCTCTCACAGCCCAACAAACATGGCAGGGTGAGGGTCCGGAGCTCCTGCATGAGCAAAACAAAGTCTCTGCGTTGTTCACCACTGCCAAAAGCAGGCCCTGTCGGGTGCTGCAAAGAATCTCAATTGGTGCTTATCCTCACGGGGGAGGCACAACGGCGGCTCACCCGCTCCAACCGGACACCTTGTGTGTTGCCGTCCGCGGTCCTCGCATCCCACGACCACCTGGAACACCTCAGGGCGGAGACCCAGCCACAGCACGCCAAGGGAGCCTGCAGACCGCAATCCGTTAGTCCCGATCACTGCCACAGGCTTGTGAACGGGTTATCGAAGTACTAAACTGCTGATGGGTGTGCCCGTGGCTCAATCAGGATGCGGGCCGCTTCCAGATAATCCCTGCATAATCTGTTTCTAAACTGGATGCAAGTTCTACAGTGCGGCAGCCATCTTGGAATGGGGTTTTGCCATTTTAAAATGCTTCTGTGAGTTAGGCACAAAGTCTGTTAAACTGATGTCACCATTAATTCCTGAAGAGGAGCATGCAGTGCAGTGGGGAGTGCTCACAGGGGCCAGCGCAACCATTTTGCTGGTTCCCAAAGAAAAATAGGTTTCTGCTTAGGGGGGGATGCTATCAACAGGAGCGCCTCTCAGCAGATACGAACACCGCAGTGATAATTATTAGGTTGGTCAGAATCTAGTCTAGGCTGAACCCACTGACAATGGAAGTTCCAGGACAAGGAAGTGTGAAGTGGGGAAGGGGCAATACACCTACGATCAAGCGGGGAAACCCCCACCTTGCTCTGGAGGAAATGACAGTTGGTGGCAGCTAAAGAAAGACACTAAATGGTCCAGTTACAGACAAAGGACTGTCATTTGCTTCCAAAGATTATTTATGAATAAAAATGTAAAGACTTTTCTCTCTGCAGCAAGACTTTGTAAAAATGTAAACATTTTGCAGTTTAAAGGTGATTTTATGGGCTTTCATTTGAGACAGGTTAGAATTCACTGACCCTTTGGGAATGGAAATGGCAAAGAATCAGGGATTACAAGGAAAGTATCCGTGATGCCAATGCACATTTTTATACTTACATCCCTTATGATAATCCACACATGTTTATAAAGTTATGGAATTTTAGGCCGAATCGTTCATACTCAAACTGACCAAAAAGTATTAGAAGGGCGAAACAATGTCTCACAGATTGCAGAGTTGGAGTGTTATGCTCAACATAAAATATGTAACCTGTGTATATAATTTCAACTGTATATATGTACCGTTTGTGGCAAAATCAGATTTTGGCTAAAATAACTGTGGGAGGTTTTTGAACATACATCATAAATCTGCCCTCCTGCTTTGAAATCCAACCAGTTGAGAGCGAGGTGGAGACTAGCACCCCTGACCAATTCAGTCAGAGGTGCGCTTAGCTAAGCCTGCCAGCCATATACTTTGATGATATCACCATGCATTATAAATAAGAGTCCCTGACAAGACTCTAGACACACACATACTCTTCCTGATTTTCCTGCGTCGGCGTTCCCGTTCCATTCATCCTGCTGAGTCCAGATTCCAACTACAAGGCCAAAGCATTGCCGACCCTACTCCAGGGCCCACTGCAAAATCCAAGCATTGCTGATCCTATTCCCAGCAAGGCCATTCATCCAGAATCAACCCACTAATCTCCCATTAAGAAGGGGATCGCTGTGGTACCTCTTGCATCCTGAACCAGATTGGATTGCTGCCCACTAACTGCATCCCATGGTACCTGTGCCATCCAGTGACCAGAATTACCATCCGGTGACCCGACCTTGTCCAGCTGTCTTTTCCCCAGCTGTCATTTGCCAGGCGTGCTGCCGTGTAGTGAACAGAACCGGTTGACGGTCTAAAAATCCCAAAACTAAAAGTGGACTGTAAGTATCATCCCTACCCCCTAGAAATCCATAATCTACTTTGTCTTGCATTTGTCCTTATCCCACACGCTAAGCCATCCTATCCTTATCCTGGTAACTTGATAAAACTGTCAGAATGCTCTGTGTTCTTGCCCTTGATCTCTAAGCGTTAGCGCCACTTTTCTCTTCATTTCTGTCTTGCATAGATCATAAATCATTAGTGATATTGGTCCTCATTACGAGGTTGGAGGTAGCCATGGAGCGATAAGCTCGTAATGAGGCCCATTGTGTCTAAATAAATACATTTTCCCTAAAGAAAAGGGGTACACTGTGTGAAGGGTTACAACTGCAGCGTAACTTATATTCACAGGTGGCGTTCCTCTTTTCTTAGCCATTAAATCTAGTTTAAGTAAAATTTGCCTTTCACTTTTAAAAGCGATTTTCTCGTTTTCACTGCTACATTTTACTAAAAATGAACCTCACTACCTTCCAAATCTCTCTCAGTTCACCATCTAGAGACCTATTTTCACCTCTATATTGTACCTGTGATATATATCTATTGCCCAGCCCAAAAACCGCACTCCAAATCAGAGTATTTCACCAGTTTATATTAAAAACCTTTTGAGTAAATTTACTCGGAAATTTAAAGGACATGCAACTTTTACACGTGTCATTTTGCTGCAATCCATTTTAAACTTTCCACTCAGTTTTCAATTGTATGCTCTTGGTAATCCATTGCTTGTCACTGTTAGTGTCTTTGCATTGTTGCTTTAGTGAGGAATTGTATTTACTTCAAGGTTTTTAACACACATTCATTATTTATTTGTGCATTTCCGAGTGTCATTTCATAACATTGTGAATGGTTTAAAATCAGTTTTCCACTCTCATTTGGTGAGGATTTGGATTCCGTTTTCTGCATTGTATCCATTCAGAATTATTTGTGGTTTGAGGTAACATTGCAGGGGGCTATCCTAACCTGGGTGCTATCTTTCCTAAATCAAAAAAGTGCTCCTATTCCCTGGTGTTTTGTATATGTTCCACTAGAAGGTTAAACCAAGTGTATTGATTACATCCTCATTGTAATCATGACCCCATTGGTGATTGCTGCCTCATAAATGGTATGATTTCTTTTGAATTTTAAAATAAATAAATAAATATTGCATTTTACCAGCCAGCCTGGTTCATGGCCCAAAGTGACCCGGGATATTTCAAAGGGGGTGTGATACGAGCTGTGTACCATCTCAAATTGAATCTGCGTAGGATTAGGAGAAAAGCATCTCAGTTGTGCACTACATATTAGGCTGAGACCAAGGTGTGTCTCGCCTGACTGAAATCCTTAACACTATTACAGCTCAGCATTAATTCCAGTGTTGGCGAGCTTACCCTCAATCATTTACAGCTGCAGCCCTGCCAGAGAAGAAATCTGATAATTTAGCTACAAGCCAGAAAACATTTCTAATTCCAGGTTAACAAAGTATGACAAACAGCTCCTTTGAGTAGCAAATGAAACCTTAACACGTTCGATTCCAAACCCAGCATCCTTAATTCATTTGCAGGAGATCCTGATGACCGTTACATATCAGTGCTCAAGAGTCTACCCCCCATACTTGATTTCAAGGATGCACCATTGCAGAACCCCGATTTTGAACCTTATGTGAATGGATTCTGCATGCGAAAACGTAAGTGCCACATTGTTGCAGATATGCGGTTTTTATCAATATCAAAAAAATTGCAGCTTTCCATCTGCTACATGTTTGATCTGTTCAATAAGCCAAACCACTTCCTATTGCGAGTACTTGTAGCCTGGCCAAAGGCAAATTAGCCACCATTTAAACAGATACCAGATATGAATTTGAGGTTACTCATGACTTTGAAAACCAAGGGTTCCTAACTTTAGCAGACACTCAAATAAGCAATGGTTAGGTTAATGCTCTTATGAATGGTCTTTTGCCTTTTTATATTGCTATTGTTAAATGTAAAGTTCATGAAACGGTTTATAGCTCCGTCACATGTGAAAATGCCCTGATGATGCAGACAGACCCTGTGGCATTTCCAGCCTGCTGGCTCATGATGATATTCTGTTTTACCTAATGGACAGTCCCTGCTAGCCACACTCACTAATCTAGCAATAATGCAAGATCAAGCTTCAATATCAAAATATGGACTGGTGCTGTAAAGGATGTTCATTACATACCAATAGCTTAGGACGACTTGCAGATGGCTGCAGCTAAGGCTCTTTTAATATACCTTGCCTGTGTGATGGTGGCTCATATGAGCAATGGGGTGGGGTGAGCAAGCAGAAGCCTGTTGCAGTACAATAAAATTGGTTTGCACCAAATTTCCCCTCTATGGCACAACATTATTAGTCCATTTCGTTTGTCCAGAATATCGATGAAAAGGTTCAAATAAAACCTGGAAGACCTCTCCCCCACCTCCATGGGGCCATCTGTATATTTACAAATGGATTGTATCTAAAAGCCAAAATGTTCTTTTGAGTTCTATCTTTTCATCATTGACATGTATTCAGGTTGGGCAGGGTCCTACCATTGCAAGCACCCACATTGTACTGAAATTGCAAAGAAACTCTTAATGAAATCAGTACCTAGGCTTGGTTTAACACTCACCCTAGACAGTGACACAGCACAAACCTTTCAGACAAGGAAGTTGGAGAAGTGTGCAGCGGTTTAAACATACAGCAACCTTTGCATTGTGTATATCACCCCAATCCAGCAAAGCAGTGGGATGTTCAATCACTTACCTAAAAACAGGACTATGATTTGTGAAAAAACAAATCTGACATGGCTTTATGCATTGCCCTTGCCCCTTATGGACATCCAGAACACTAAACAGAAAACACTGACTATCCACACGTAAAACCCTTATATATATATATATATAAAAATGTAATTGGGCTTTTATATCGCGCTTCATGACAGCCTCTAAGCAGGGGACCGGGTATCAAACCCATAATGCTCAGCGGTGTCCTGTTTTTCAAGAAAGGAGCTTTGTCCCTGATCTATCCTCTCAGCCTTGTATCCCGTCCCATGAGACTAGCCAGTACACCCCCGCTAGCTCCTCATCAGGCAGGCCTCCAGCTGTGTGATGATAATTTCCTGAATTACTGCTCAGCTCTAATGAAATGTGTCAGGTGTAATCACTCACAGGTTAAAGAAGCACTATCTGAGCCTCCTGACAGTACAGATCATCCATTACAGCCAGCAACTATGTGCAGGTCCATAAGCGGAAAAGTACACTTCAGCCTGCCGAGAAAGGATCCTTTCAAGTACTGTTAACAGCTTGCTCTGCTGTTGCGTGCATAGGTCATCATATATGGTGTGACGAATCTGGACAATTTGTATCTTCTTCCCAGAGGGGAGTCAGCCCGCTTTGCAAGACCCTGCCTAGGAGTGTATTTATTTATTTTTTAAATGTATATAGCGCACAGAAAGCCCAGGGGCATTGTGGCACTGTTACTTGGAACAGACTTAATTACATTATGCATATCTTACAACATTGGGCGCAGAGATGTAATACAGGTCATGCATAAAAAGCGTACACAGTTCAGATATTCATATAGGTGATGAACATAATGTACGGGGTAGAAGAGGTCAGGCGAATAGGTTGGTTTTCGTGGTTTTACGGAAGGCAGTGAGGGTTCTGCTCGCAGGGAAGTGGGGAGGGCATTCCAGTGCAGGGCAGCTAAGTAGGGGAAACTGGCACCACCTGCTCTTGCTCTTTTTACCATGGGTACGGCGAGTAGGTTAGCATAGGGGTCCTAATTGGTCTTGAGGACATGGCAGGGTGGGATCCTTTGCAATAGGTATGCTGGAGCTGTGAGGTGAATGCATTTGTGAGTGATGGTCAGGGCTTTGAAAATGATCCTCTCTTTTATGGGGAGCAAGTGGGAGGCTCTTCTAGCAGCGGAGATGTGCTCTCTGTTGGAAATGCCTTGTGCTGCACGTAAGGCGTTGTTTTGGATAACTTGCAATTTCTCAAGGTTTTTTGTGGAGGTCCCTAGGAAGAGAACATTGTAGTAGTCCAACCGTGATCCAGTGATAGCCCTTGCTATGTTTGTGCAGGTGTCATTCGAAAGGTATGGTCTGACTGCATTGAGGAGTTTGGCCTGGTAGGCAGCCGAAGAGGCAATTGCGTTCACCTGTCTGGTCATGGAGAGACTTGAGTCCAGATAGACGCCTAAGGTTTTTACTGACTCGGATACTGGAATTTTGATGGAGTCAATGATGAAGTGACTGAATTGGTCGTCAGGTTTTTTCAGAGGGTCAGGGGAGCCTACAAGCAGGAGATCTGTTTTGTCTGAGTTGAGACAGAGGCTGTTGGCCGCCATCCAGGTTTGGATAGTGTTGTAGATGGTGTTGAGGGTCTTGGAGTCAGTGTCATAGTCGCCTGTCAGGGTAATGAGGATCTGTGTGTCGTCCGCGTAATTGGTGTAGGAGATCCCCATGGCATCAATGATGAGGAAGAGGGGGCGAGTGAATATATTGTAGAGGGTGGGAGAGGCATGAGCCTTGTGGTACGCCACATAGCATAATGGTGGGTGAGGCAGTAGCTAGATCCGAGAAAACCTGCATGGTCCTTTCTTGTAGGAAAGAGGTGATCCAAGCACTGGCATGAGCTGAGAAATTAGCAGTGGAGGTCAAGTGGTGGCATAGGACGTCGTGATCAACAAGGTCGAACGCGGCGGAGAGATCGAGAAGGAGGAGCAGGACATGTTTGCCTAGGTCTCTTGCATCATCCATCTGGTTTTTAAGGTCTAGTAGGGCAGTCTCAGTCCCGTGTTTCGGGCGGAAGCCAGATTGTCTCAAACCTAGGAGTTGATTCTCTTCGAGGAATTGTTGGACTTGCAGGTAGGCTGCTTTGTCCAGGATTTTAAGAAGGAATGGGACGGTGGTGATGGGTCTATAGTTGTTGGGTGAGGTAGGGTCAAGTGAGGGTTTCTTTATGAGAGGCTTGACCCAGGCTTCCATGAGGGATGAAGGTACTTTTCCTGTGGTGAAGGAGGCGTTGACAAAGGCTGTGAGAAATGGGTCGAGGGAGTCGGCACAGTCCTTGATAAATGGTAGCAGGGCAGGGGTCTCCTTTGCAGTTGGAGGGTTTGATGCCTTTCATTAGTTTAATGATGTCTTCCTCCTGGATGGTTTTGAAGGAGAAGGTGGGGGAGGCATCTGAGGTGTGAGGGGGTGTGGGAGTGAGGGGGGGTGGGAGTGGGGGGGTAGGGAGGGTGAGTCTGGAGTTCATAATTTTGGCTTGGAGCAGGTCCAATTTGTTACGCATGGCTGTTTGAATGCCATCGCACAAGGCTTTGTCTTTGGTGAAGTTTTGGGGTGCAGGGGTAGCGGTTTCAAGTTCCTTGAATATGGTGAACATTTCCTTTCTGTTGGATATAGCTTCAGAAATTCTGGTTTCGAACGATTTGGCTTTGGCTTGGATGATGGCTTTTTATATTCCTTTGAGCGGGTTTTGAAGTCAGGTTTGTCTTTGTCGTCTTGGGAGGTTTGCCAGAGTGTAAGAGCAGAGCGTTTGTCTGTCCGGAGTTTGAGGAGGTCTGGGGTGAACCAGGTGTTGGTGTGGCTCGTAGGTTTGGACTTCCGAGGTTTGAGGGGAGCAATTGAGATGTTTGCTGCCGATATAGCATTGTTGTAATTTTGTGCCAAGGAATAGTAGGAGTCTTTCTTTGGTGAGGATCCGGGCGCGTATAGTGAGGGCAGGTGGCAGGGGTTGGGGAGGGTGGGGTGTGGGGATGTTGAAGGTTATGATGTGGTGGTCAGACCACGGGGTGGGGGAGTTGCCAGTGATTGTGAGAGGGCAGTTGTGCTGTGCAATCCAGTCAAGTGTCCTACCCAGGGAGTGGGTCGGGTCTGTGACAGTATTAGTGAAGCCAAGTGTTTCAAGGGCTGAGTTGATTTAGAAGCAGGGTCTTTGGGGTCATTAAGACCAAGGTTGACATCACCGAGGAGGATTGCTTTGGTAGATTTCTTTAGATTGTCGGCCAAAAGGTGGGTGATGGCGGCTTGGAAGTCCCCTATGGGGCCGGGTGGCCGGTAGATAAGATGGAGAGTAATGGTGCAGTGGTGAGAGATGGAGAGTTTGTGTTGGAGGTAGTCGCTGGTGTCATTAGTAGTTTTGTCATTTTTCCTGAAGGTGATGTCTTTGACTATAATTGCTACACCTCCACCTTTGGTAGGGCGGTCTTGCCTAACGACAGCATAGCCAGGTGTGAGAGCAAGGGAGAGTGCTGGGCCCGAGGCTTCATGAAGCCATGTTTCGGTGACCAGGAGAAGGTCTAGGTCGTTAGTCATAATGAGGTCATGGATGTCCAATGCATGGGTGTTGACAGACCGGGCGTTAATCAGGGCACATTTGAGGTGAGGGGCTGTGGGGGAGGTGGATTGTGGTAAGGGTACAGCAGTTTCAGGGGTCATAGTCATGGTAACAGTGATAGGTACATCAATACATTGCAAGGTTGGGGTAGAAGAATTGGCAATAGTGGGGGTCCCATTTTCAGAGGTCACAGGCATAGTAACAGTGGTTGGTACATCAATACATTGCAAGGTTGAGGTAGAAGAATTGGCAATAGTGGGGGTCCCATTTTCAGGGGTCACAGGCATAGTAACAGTGGTAGGTACATCAATACATTGCAAGGTTGAGGTAGAAGAATTGGCAATAGTGGGGGTCCCATTTTCAAGGGTCACAGGCATGAAAGTTGATGTTTTGTAGACCGTAGAATCGTCCTTAGGGAGTTCCAGGGACTTAGTTGTGGGCTTAATGCATGGGTGCACAACATACGGCCCGCGGGCCAGTTGCGGCCCGCCATGCCCTTTTGACCGGCCCGCGAGGCACAAAGACTTTCCTAATGGAGGGCGGCCCGCGGCCGCCCTCCATTAGGAAAGTCTTTGTTGTCTTCCGGGCCGGTGAAAACACTGGCCCTCATTGGCTAGCACACACACGCATCACGTCGCTCCTACGAGCCACGTAATGCGTGTGTGCTGCACCAATGGAGGGCCAGCAGCACTACGGCTGGCGTGGCCCATAAGGCTTAATGCCGGAAGGCATTTCAGCCTTGGACCATGCCAGCCGTAGTGCGATTCCAGCTTACCTGCCTGCCTTCCAGCACGTCTCCGGTAAGTGGTCTGTTTGTGTTTGTGTGTCGGGTTTGTTTTGCTTTATGTTTGTGTGTATGAATGTTTGTGTTTTAATTTATTTTGAGTGTATGTTGAGATGCGGGGGTGGGGGGGGGTGTGTCGGATGTGTTTGAATGTTTGTGTTTTAATGTATTTTGAGTGTATGTTGAGATGCGGGGGTGTGGGGGTGTGTCGGATGTGTTTGAATGTTTGTGTTTTAATGTATTTTGAGTGCATGTTGAGATGCGGGGGTGGGGGGTGTGTCGGATGTGTTTGAATGTTTGTGTTTTAATGTATTTTGAGTGTATGTTGAGATGCGGGGGTGGGGGGGTGTGTCGGATGTGTTTGAATGTTTGTGTTTTAATGTATTTTGAGTGCATGTTGAGATGCGGGGGTGGGGGGGTGTGTCGGATGTGTTTGAATGTTTGTGTTTTAATGTATTTTGAGTGCATGTTGAGATGCGGGGGTGGGGGGGTGTGTCGGATGTGTTTGAATGTTTGTGTTTTAATGTATTTTGAGTGCATGTTGAGATGCGGGGGTGGGGGGGGTGTCGTATGTGTTTGAATGTTTGTGTTTTAATGTATTTTGAGTGTATGTTGAGATGCGGGGGTGGGGGGGTGTGTCGGATGTGTTTGAATGTTTGTGTTTTAATGTATTTTGAGTGTATGTTGAGATGCGGGGGTGGGGGGGTGTGTCGGATGTGTTTGAATGTTTGTGTTTTAATGTATTTTGAGTGCATGTTGAGATGCGGGGGTGGGGGAGGGTGTCGGATGTGTTTGAATGTTTGTGTTTTAATGTATTTTGAGTGTATGTTGAGATGCGGGGGTGGGGGGGTGTGTCGGATGTGTTTGAATGTTTGTGTTTTAATGTATTTTGAGTGCATGTTGAGATGCGGGGGTGGGGGGTGTGTCGGATGTGTTTGAATGTTTGTGTTTTAATGTATTTTGAGTGTATGTTGAGATGCGGGGGTGGGGGGTGTGTCGGATGTGTTTGAATGTTTGTGTTTTAATGTATTTTGAGTGCATGTTGAGATGCGGGGGTGGGGGGGTGTGTCGGATGTGTTTGAATGTTTGTGTTTTAATGTATTTTGAGTGTATGTTGAGATGCGGGGGTGGGGGGGTGTGTCGGATGTGTTTGAATGTTTGTGTTTTAATGTATTTTGAGTGCATGTTGAGATGCGGGGGTGGGGGGGGTGTCGGATGTGTTTGAATGTTTGTGTTTTAATGTATTTTGAGTGCATGTTGAGATGCGGGGGTGGGGGGGTGTGTCGGATGTGTTTGAATGTTTGTGTTTTAATGTATTTTGAGTGCATGTTGAGATGCGGGGGTGGGGGGGTGTGTCGGATGTGTTTGAATGTTTGTGTTTTAATGTATTTTGAGTGCATGTTGAGATGCGGGGGTGGGGGGGTGTGTCGGATGTGTTTGAATGTTTGTGTTTTAATGTATTTTGAGTGCATGTTGAGATGCGGGGGTGGGGGGGTGTGTCGGATGTGTTTGAATGTTTGTGTTTTAATGTATTTTGAGTGCATGTTGAGATGCGGGGGTGGGGGGGTGTGTCGGATGTGTTTGAATGTTTGTGTTTTAATGTATTTTGAGTGTATGTTGAGATGCGGGGGTGGGGGGGTGTGTCGGATGTGTTTGAATGTTTGTGTTTTAATGTATTTTGAGTGCATGTTGAGATGCGGGGGTGGGGGGGTGTGTCGGATGGGTGGGGGGTGTGTCGGATGTTTATGAATGTTTGTGGGGGTTCGGGTCTGTATGGGTGCATGTTTGTGTGTGTGCTGATTTGGGGGGTGGGGGGTTCAGGTCTGTATGGGTGCATGCTTGAGTGTGTTTGGGGCATAGTGTTTGGTTGGGGGTGAGCGGGCCATGGGGCATAGTGTTTGGTTGGGGGTGAGCGGGCCATGGGGCATAGTGTTTGGTTGGGGTGGGAGCCATGGGGCATAGTGTTTGGTTGGGGGTGAGGGGCCCATGGGGCATAGTGTTTGGTTGGGGTGAGGGGCCCATGGGGCATAGTGTTTGGTGGGGGCCATGGGGCATAGTGTTTGGTTGGGGTGGGAGCCATGGGGCATAGTGTTTGGTTGGGGGTGAGGGGCCCATGGGGCATAGTGTTTGTTTGGGGTGGGAGCCATGGGGCATAGTGTTTGGTTGGGGGTGAGGGGCCCATGGGGCATAGTGTTTGTTTGGGGTGGGAGCCATGGGGCATAGTGTTTGGTTGGGGGTGAGGGGCCCATGGGGCATAGTGTTTGGTGGGGGCCATGGGGCATAGTGTTTGGTGGGGGCCATGGGGCATAGTGTTTGGTTGGGGGTGAGGGGCCCATTGGGCATAGTGTTTGGTTGGGGGTGAGGGGCCCATGGGGCATAGTGTTTGGTGGGGGCCATGGGGCATAGTGTTTGGTTGAGGGTGAGGGGGCCATGGGGCATAGTTTTTGGTTGGGGGTGAGGGGCCCATGGGGCATAGTGTTTGGTTGGGGGTGAGGGGCCCATGGGGCATAGTGTTTGGTGGGGGCCATGGGGCATAGTGTTTGGTTAGGGTGGGAGCCATGGGGCATAGTGTTTGGTTGGGGGTGAGGGGCCCATGGGGCATAGTGTTTGGTTGGGGGTGAGGGGCCCATGGGGCATAGTGTTTGGTTGGGGGTAGGGGGCCATGGGGCATAGTGTTTGGTTGAGGGTGAGGGGGCCATGGGGCATAGTGTTTGGTTGGGGGTGAGGGGGCCATGGGGCATAGTGTTTGGTTGGGGATGGGAGCCATGGGGCATAGTGTTGCACTCCAAGAGTGAACTCAATAATAAAGCTAAAACAGGCACAGTTAGGAGATGTACATCCTTTGCTTTTTTGAGGAAACCTGACTCAACGAAGGCCATACTCCTCTTGGGTAACCCAAACAGCAAACTATAGCAGTCCAAAATAACGGAATGTCCAATCAAGGGTCAATAAAATATATATAATTTAATTAAACAGACGATATACAATAACTAAATCGAAATAAATGATAGCAATGGAAAATGTGTAGTACAAAATGTAAGTTTGAAATGCAATAAAAATCGTTACCCCTCAAAAACATATCTTTTTCAATGTGTTTAATACAAATTGGGGGTTGAAAAAGCCTCCTGACATGTCCCGTCTACCGCCCCGCCCACTTTTACTTTTCGGCCCACTATAGCCCTCATGTAAGGTACTTTCGGCCCTCTGTCAAAATCAGTTGTGCACCCCTGGCTTAATGTTTGGTGCCTTGGAGGGAGGTCAGCTGGTGAAAGGTAGCGCCAGTGGTTGTGTTGCGAGAAGGCGTACCTGTAGCAGTCGAGTGGGAGGCAGCACATGGCCTAGATGGTAGGCGCAAATTACGTGTGCTTGTGGCCTGTGGTAGAGTTTTATGTGGGGCAATGAAAGTATGTGTGCGTAGACGTTCGCGCCTGGATTCAAATAGGTGGAGCTGCATAGGAGGGGATGCTAGGATCCGCTTACCTTTGAGCATTTGCACCAAGTCGTTGTCGGCGACGAGCAGCGAAGAGCTGCTAAGAGGAGTGCTGGCCTTGTCCGACAGCCTTCTCCATGCGAATCCCGTTCCCTTTAATGCAGGGAGGGAGGAGCCGGAAGGGCTTTGTAGCGAATGGGGCTGCGGGCTCTCGGCGGCAAATTCGAATGTGGCCAGGATGTTGTTGCTGGTCGTCACGTGTGGGCAATTGAGACCTCACTGAGAGTGGCTCCACTAGCGGGGACAAGGACTCCCAGTCCAATAAGGACATCTCTGAACAAATAACATGGTCAGCCTTCATGGGAATTGTAAAATCTGTTTGTTCTCATATTTTGAGTACAACTACCAGTGATCCTCCTTCCACCCTCTTTTTGGCTTCAGGTAATGCTGGGTATCTCTGAATGGCGCTGTCAAGGACAAAGGACACATTTATCAAATTGTGATGATGTACTTGAACAGTAAGAACTGTGAATGGAGAGAGACCTTGTATGCAGTGTGTGACGCATATGGAGGAAGGAGGACTCTCGATATGCAGGGACGAGCCTCTGTGGATAGGTCCCAGAGGGATTGAGCGACACCAAGCCGTGGAGCCTGCAGTGTCGTTGCTGAAGTGAGACCTGCTAGCTTAAGGTTACAAGGTGGGTGCCCTGAACCAGCAATATTCTCCAGTCAGGAGCGGCATGAAGATGGGAGGAAAACACTCTTTCCTGGTGGTGCAACCACTCGAGATCAGTGGTGGGCCTGGCGCCCATCAACCGACGCCGAGACCAGGAGACAGCAAGGAGCCAGAGTACCCGAGCTCCGCAGTAAGTGGCGGTACCGATGAGACGTACACGAACAGCAAAGTGAACGCTTCCAACTTGAGAACGCCAGGAAAGGTTAACTTTGGGTTCCAAAGTCATCAATGATATGAGAGGCTGGGAAAATGGAACGTGCACAAGACCCATGTAACACAGAGAGAGACTAGTACTGCATAACCCGAGTGTAGAAGCCGCTAACAGTATGAAAGTCTGAAAGAGTGGAACAGGCACGAGGCACCAAACAAAACAGAGGGGAAGAGATGCAAACTTCGTTTATCAAGGCTGGAGAAGCCACCCTCAGTACAAGAAGCTAAGAGAATCAAATAGGCAGACGATCTCTGAACAAAAGAGTGAAAGGGATGTGTGTCTCTTGCCAAGGCTGTGAAAGACGAGAAATATATGACATTAATTGGACTGAGAACTACCAAAGATTCAAGGACTTTGCGGAGTCCCAATGCCACAAAGGTGGGATACAGAGGAGACTATGCAAAGTGATCCTGGAGGGATTTAACCACTGGTAAAAAGCTGAAGTGATACTGGAGGGATTTAACCAGTGATAAGTTGAAACAAAAATAATTTGTTGGAGACAACAATCCAAAAGACATTTATTATTTTAACCAACATACTAGATACATCTCTTAGATTCCATCCAGAACATGTACTCGGTCAACCTAGTTGTTGTCCGTTGGGGAATAGATGGCAGTACCTCAAGAGCCATCAAGATTGAGGGGTGCATACTGGCCCCCCAAGTTATTTTGTATCTTCATAAACTGAGTACTTGACGAGCTCCTGGCTTCCCAGTCAGATGCCCCCGCGCTAGCTGTAGACCGGATCCTGGGCCTACTGCTTGCTGACAACGCCGGATTATTGTCACTAATACCTACTGGTGCACGCATGCAATTAGGGCTGTTTGTGGATTTTTGCAAGAACAATCGCCTGGACCATCAACATGTCAAAGACCAAATTGATGGTATTTAGTTCCAGATCAAAGAGAAAGCCCAGAGGATTAAGGCTGGACCTGGATGAGGGCCCAATCTAACAGGTCGATTGTTATGACTACATGGGGGTAAGGGTAATGTTGCCTTGTAGTTGGAGCAGGCATCTGGACAAAGCAAGGGTCACACTGGCAAGGTACAGCCACACCCCCGCAAGGTTCACTACTGAGCAGGGCAACAGTGCAGTCTGTGTCTTTCTTGATGCCTATAAAGTCCAAACTAGGCAGGCCTCAATTTATGGGGGCAGGCAAGCATCAGCTCCCTAGTTACTGTAGAAAATAAGTACGTGGTTGTAGCCCTCTCCAAGCCCAATTTACCTGGATTCCTTGAAACAGGGGTGCAATGCATTTAATTTATATTTCTATTGCGGCCAGTTTATTATTGGGCTCGATTATGGTCGAATGGTTCCTTGCTTAAATGCAGAGGCATTGATGGATGTCATTTCTATGTAGGGGGACCCTACTTACCGTGGTTTGTCCATGTTAAGGAGTTGCTAGTCAACCTGGGTCTCAGAGAGTACTGGACCAATCCAAGTATTATATCCAATTCCACCAAGGCAATGATAAAGGCTGCAGCGTTGGTAAAGGTCGACCGTGACAATTGCTCCAAGTGTTTGCAGGATCGGCGGTTCTGACACTTAACTGCAGCATAAAGGTGAATGAGTATTATTTAGACTATGTACACCTGAAATACAAAAGAGCACTGTTAATTAAGTTGCATATAGGGATCTTACAAACTGCAAGCCTTTGTCACAAATGGAACAATAATGTATCTTCCATGTGCCCGTTGTGTGGCAATACGAATGAAACCATGGTCCACTTTTTAATGATATGCTCAGCGTCACCGTCACTGAGGGAACGATACCCGAAGCCATTATTTCAGGTATGTGGTTGTCAGACGATTGATAGGCCATGCTTGTTTGTGTCAATTCCAGCGATGTGTTTGCAGTTTACGCTACCTGTAAATACCTTGTGTGGGCAAGAATGAAGAAGTACACACACTGATAATGATGCTGGGATATTTTGTTTATCTAGGTTGTTTATCACATGGTCTTTATCCAATTTCCTGTGTCGCCAACCTTTTTCCTTTTTGTTTTTATGAACTGTTTTGATGAATTGTATATGATGGATGTTTGCTTTAATGACATTGTCGAAATGAAGCATTATGAAATGATACAAAGATTGTGAATGATGTAAAGACATTATCAAGAAACTCCAAGACTGAAAATATGTCCTATACGCTTGGCGCGAGGCAGAAACCCATTCTGAGGCTATAGCGCAAGCCATCTTTTCTTTTTAGTTATATTTTCTGAAGTGGTAGGGCCAGTTAGTAATTTGGACTCACAACTCTTCTATGTTGGACTTCGACGAGCACCCTTAGTTTTTATTTTGGAAGGCAGGGAATTTTCCTCTTAGCGATAGGGCCAGGTAGGCATTTTCCTTTTTATTTGAATAAACAAATCTAGACTATGACCCACTGTAGTCCGAGTCCTTCCACCATCTATAGGTCCAGAAGCAGCACATTTCCAACCTAAGACACTGGCACAATGTCGTGAGGAGAGGGCCAAGGAGCCACAAGAAACCTTGCCAGCAAAGGAAAGAAATCCGGAGCCCATGTACCACCTCTGAAGATGTTCAGAGGAATAGGCTATGTGTACCTAACCTCGTCAAGGGCCATAACAAAACTGAGCTTCACTGGGAGACAAGCAGGGAACCCAGTGCCTAAAAGATGAGTGAGCCAAGTCATGTAGTATGCTTACTGCCTACAGATCAAAAGCAGATATTCCAAACAGTGACTGTGCAAGAAAGTAACATTATACCAGCAGGTATGTTGCCCACTTTGAATGGCGGTGCTATTTACCAACCGACTGGAACTCATTCATCCTGCTGTGAGACTTCCTCCATATGCTGAATAAGATCAGGAATGAAAGCCATTGCCTTGTAAGGACTGAAGTGAACATGTAAAACGACTTCTAAGAACTAAGAATAGTACTGATCCGGGACTGGAAATGCGGTACTCATCTGCCCGATAAACATAATTTTATTTTTCTGATGTCATGATTGAAGATGGGAAAAGGAACTGTGAACCGAAAGGAAAAACGTTCCCACCAGGAATATATTCTCAAAATCTCGTTTCTACCTTGATTGCAAAGAACAGAAATGTAAACGATCGCTGCGTCTGTCCCAAAATGCCCAAGCATTTCCTTCATTGCTGTCCCAGCCAACGACTCTTGTAACACCAATTAAAACCTATTCACAACCCACACCCATATTTCAAACAGTGATGTTCCACAGAGTTTGTTGCAAACCACTAACTATATGTTCAGGCTAACGTCACCAGCAATGGCACCTTTGTGGGCCCCTCCTTTTGGTGCGCCAATGGACACGGTCATAAAGACACAACCATACTTTTTAACAGTGGGATGCCACCTAGATACTGGGAACAAACTATAACTGTGGGGCTGTTGCATTTATAGATCTGATTATCATATTTCTCCTAATGTAAAATGAAATGGTCTACTAGAGACAGCTTTACCACACTGTACCAAAGACACCATATATATTTTGGGAGATTCACCTACGACTACTCTTAGGGTGAAGCCTGGTCTGTTGAAACAAGTCAATAAGAGGCCATTGGTGCACCCGCTTGTCTCAAACACACCAAATCAATTTTGCTGTTCTCAGGCATGATCTCGTTGTGCCGAAACTCAGCTTATAAAAACACTCCCTTGGCAACTACTTGGGTACATGCACAGAGGCATATGTTTTACCTGCAGCACAGATTAGCAAACGCCTCAGGAAGGACAAATGAGGAATTCACGTGATCTATCCACATCACATCACCATTCTGTGTGAACGCTTGGGAGGGAATTATTCCCAACCACGGGCAGGTTTGGTTTAACTTTTATCAGGTTATAAACTGTTGTATAGATGCTGCTAACAAGACTGCAGGTGCCCTTCATAAATTGTTAACTGAACTAGGCGTTGGATAGATTGGCCTATCAAATAGATTGGCTTTCGATATTTCCCTGGCAGTCCAAGGACAGGCTTGTACTTCAAATAACAATGCTGTGTACATATGGGGCAGATAATTCGGAATCCATTCACAATCATGCTGAACATATTAGAAAGATTGCTTATATTCCCCCATCCCCAGATGAATTCTGAATGGAGGATAGCACAGGGGCAGATCTTGGAAGCAAGACCAAGCAGTGCAACAGAGGTTTGAATCCCGGATCCGCACTTAGAAACCAAACTCAGTTATGGTATAAGGTGTGCTATAAAAAAATTAAATGAATTATTGGTCATTATAGGACTCAATTAAAGGAATACCAACACCCAGAGGAGCATCAATTTTACATGGATTTCTAATACGTTTTGGCAATTTGGCTTACAATATATGGATAATATTATGATACCACAATCTTTTTCGGGTGAAAGGCCACAGCTCCTTTAAATGAGAATCGAAAACTAACAGTGACGCAGGTGTTGAAGGACCGGTTGAAAGAGGAAGTGCAAAAGTAGGATGAAATGATGGAAAGCGCAAGTACAAAAACAAAGTTTTCCATTAACTTGTTTTTTATTCTTCTCCCTTTCCTTCCTTTTTTGGAAATAGCTGGTGACAAATGTTTGAATAATCACCATATGGTCAAGATGTAACCGGCTTCTCTCCGCCTGTGAGCAGAGACACTTCTGGAGCGCATAACAAACCTGTGACACTCAGTTATCTCTCCTGTAGCTAAAGTCTGCTGAACAGACTTCTACCTAACCTGAAATTTGATGTATGTGTTTTTTCCATGAAAGCAGTGTGGAAACTACAGCCCAATCACCCTCGAGTCTAGACCTAAAGATTTTGACCAAAATGACTGCAGATCACGCCCAAAGATGCATCAGAGGGAAAATTCACCTGGACCAGGTTGGCTTTATACCCCTCAGAGATCCTCGACAGAACATATGAGAATGTTGGGCCACATCATAGACACAGCATCCAAATCCAGAGGTAACTTGCCACTGGACTCCATAAATGCTGAAAAAACGTCGGACAGCATCAAATGGCTGTACTTACACCACACGCTGTCAGAATTTGGCTTCAATGAGATTTCTCTGACGTATAAAAGCACTGTAACATGTACCTGTTCTCCCCATTTTGCCATTGCTCTGGAGACCGTGGCATATTGAGTCAGTGAAGTTCTGCTGATCACTGAATATCTTCACGGGCCGTATAAAACGTATTTGGCAACGTAACTGGTGTAATGATAATGACGCCGATCCCAAGGCAGCAGTTTCCTGAAATGAAGATCAACCAAACCCAGACGTGTTTGGGTATTGAATTGCAGAGGTGGTGGTCAATAATGGTGAAAACAAATATGGTAAAGCGGGTGGAGGTTTGTAGGAGTCCCACCTAAAAGAACACTTTTTTGAATACCCCCAGTTTTGCTGATGGGAATAATCTCTATTGAAAATTAGGTTTCTCCTGGACATGATGGACCTTTCTGGCATGCTGTCTCTGTCGATTCTATGTATTTCTTTTCTGGGAAGGCCATAAGAAACAGATAAATTGGAGAGGTTATAACTTGCCAAAGCCAGCGGTGGGCTGATCGCACATCACATTATGGACTATTTCTGGGCAACCAAGATCCCACAATTGTCCCAGGCATAAATCACATACTGCCTTCTGAGTCCTTCATGACATTCCATCATCCAAAGCCGATCCGTTCGGACACATAATGCAGTTCCATCAAACTCCAGGGAAGCTTGGAGGTGGGGGAGGTGCACAGGTGAGAAATAAATAAGATCGGTTTGACATAAGGAGGCACCATCTGGCTCAACACGACATTTTGCAGCAATCAATCTTCTGGCCTTCATGGGACTCCCAGGACCCCAGAAACCCGAGCCAGATCTTCAAAGGGTATCCCCATTTACTTTGCCTAAAACCCTCTTCTACACTTACTTCTTCTACATTCAACTTGTCATGCATTTACTACCTCTTGCATTTACTACGTCTTCTTCATATTATCAAAGTGGCAATGGATTTGGTAGTCTTACTGTAAGGTTAGGGTTGGTGTCAAAAGGGGGATAAGCAGGGAAGAATATGGGTGAAGGGGGGGGGGGGGGGGCACAAAAGCAGGTTGCCCCTCTAATGATGAAGCAAATGCAAGAAGTGAAAGACAGAAGTAGTAAAGGTACAAAGAAGTAAATGTGAAAAAGTGAATGCATAGCAAATTGAATGCAGAATTAAAGATACACATCCCTTGAAGGAGGGTTCCATGGAATCCTTTGAGAACTTGAGAATCCACCATGGCTTGGCAACATTGGTCTTCATAAAATATCAGCAATTTTGTTGCTTCGCCCTGTCCTTCCTGGGTTTTGGGGGAAGAATTGACTTGGGAATTTCTCCATTGAGAAATATCTTAAGCTTTTGGAAAATAAATAGTTAAGTGATATCAAGGGCCTAGCCTCTACTTCAGCTGACTAGCGAGTACAATGATGACAATGCTTGGCTCTTGGGCAGTGGGTCCTAGAGATGCAATCACACACTTCTTTTCAAACAGGCCTCTCCAAAGAACCTACAGATTCTCCCTTTGTTTAGGGGTTTAGTGTCAGAAGGCATGCTTATCCATGTGGACTAGATAGCCCACACATGAAGAAACTGAGAAGTCTTGAAAATAATTGACAGTGTATTGGGGAGGTTGTTGGACAAGTCACCAAGTCCAATTTAAGAGAAATCATAGGATCGGCATACAAATGGCAAAGTTTGGCTCTGGTAAATGTCAGAAGAGTTATGAGGCACTGGAAAAACCAACCTGAAGAACTTGTTCCAACAATGGGTAGACCTGACAAAGTGGCAGGTAGTGAACAGCTTTTGTGCAAGAGCTGCCAGGCCTCAAAGATGGCAGAGGTTCTCTGGGATACTTCCTTATTTCTTGTTTAACCCTTTCCCATTTCATCTGTTTTTCATGCTGAGCAAAGTGGGAAGGGTTTGGAAGAGATTGGGATTTGAGGAGCGGCTCTGGAGTCAAACCTTGAACAATTTTACGACTCATTCAAAATGACTAATTCAAAAAAAATTTGAATGAAAAACGTGAGAAAACAATGTGATATTTCAGGGATCACTTATATGTAGACTTTAAATTTAATATATACATTATTAAACTTTGTACAATTCCATATTTTACAGTGTAGACTGGAAATGAACAGAAATAATTGACATCTCAATCTTTACAGGTGTATTATTTACAGAATAAACAAATTAAACCGTGAATGCAAACTTTCATTTTTTTGTTTTATCATGTTTCCTGATAAGAGCCATGAGCGTATCACCAGTCACAAGCTGATCTTGAGATTGCTTGGCCTTCTGCTCTTTCTTTTGCTGGTCGTGAAGGTAGGGTGAATAAAGCAACTGTGGAGGAAGAATGGAACCGGTGGGTTTAACTCTCTTCACAACATCCCAAAAAAGGTTCTTGTTCTTTTTGTTTACAAAGGTAATTGCAGTTCCTTTGTGACCCAATCTCCCAGCTCTTCCAATCTGTTAAAAGCAAAATAGTTATTTTTAAAGTAGAGTGGATGACGCGGATAGAAATCAGTTAAAGAAAAAATCAGTACATTTCTCATAAATACCAAATTAGCGGCACTTTCATTTTGCTACTGTCATGCACGAAGGATCTACTAAGTGGCTACTACAGCACAGGTACTCCAAATGCCATAAATTAACCAAATGACCATTGAATTTAAAAAACTTAAAATTAAATCAATCAGCAAGTTGTGTAGGTCTAAGAACAGGATTCTAATGGTTCAACTCAATGGGAAACCACTAGACACCTTGAACTACATAATCTATTGGGAGCTAGACAATCTGGTTTCCGTCCACTCCATGGAACTGAAACTGCACTCATTGATTTAAAGACCCAAATAGATGAACTGAGAGATCAAGGTAAAACAGTACTCCTCCTCCTACTTGATCTCTCAGCTGCTTTCGATCTAGTGGACCACAAGGTCCTTTGCAAACACTTGGACACTGCTGCACACTTCTCCACCCATGCCACTAAATGGATTGAATCCTTTTTGAGCGAGAGAACAATGAGAGTCTTCTCCCCTTCTGCAGCCGACCCTTCACCAATAACGTGCGGAGTCCCTCAAGGCTCGTGTCTCACCGACCCTATACAACATATTCACTAAACCCCTCTTCGATGATCTGGACCTTCTAGGTATCACCTACACTAATTATGCAGATGATACGCAGATTCTCCTCCCGCTTTCTGGGGATCACAGCAAGGACAGGGGAGTTGGCGAATAGGGTGTACATCATTGTTCAGGCATGGATGGCATCCCATGGCCTCTGCCTGAATGATAAGACCGAGCTGATCATCCTGGGCAAGCATGCCAATATCAACAAGTTAGGCAAGGAATACTCCATGTTTAATATAGATGGCAATAGCATTAAGGTTTCGAGAGAAGTAAAAACACTACGTTTTTATCTCGATTACACCAGGTCTTTCACCAAACAAGTTAACTCCTTAGCTTCCACTACAGCTTATACCTGTAAATTAATAAGAGCAGGTAAACCCTTCTTATCCAACGATAGTTGCATGATCCTAGCAAGAGACTTAATATTATCTCGACTTGATTATTGTAATGCCCTTTACAGTGGTGCTAGTAAAACTAGCACCAAAAGGCTACAAATCTTACAAAATAATTGCCCTTAGAGCTGCTCAGGGCATAAATAAAAGGGAACATATCTCCCCTATCAGACACCAATACAAATGGCTCTCCACCGACAATAAAATCCATCTACAAATGTTCTCCTCGACGCACAAAGCCCTCAATAACGCTGCTCCTAGCTACCTGATGGACAAAATAAAAATCTCCAGTAGACCTACAAGAACTCCCAACTCCAACTGCTTGGTAATTCCTAGATTTAAACTCGCTAAAATTGGCAGCACCAGTTTCCCTGTGCTAGCCGCTAAATGGTGGAATGCCCTGCCACACAACTTGAGAACAGACCAACCTTTCTCACACTTTAGAATGAATCTTATGAAACGCCTCACTGACAAAATTATGTAAGTTACCGATAGACACTTGTGTTATGCTACTTTATCTGAATGTATATATGTATTATTAGAGATATCACAATTGTAAATTATAGTAACATTGTAAATAACTGACCGCCTCGCTTTATAGCAATGCCTCAACCTTTTGATCAGATATGCTCCCTGCTAAGTCTGTACATACCTTCTCTTTATCACTGTAAATTATGTAACACTGTAATTCTATTTAACATTGTAATTCTTTGCAAACTGTAATTCTATGTAACACTGTAAGCTTTGCATATTCTCTTCACTGCACCCGGTTACCCTTGGGTCTGGCGCGCATTACAAATAAATAAACAAACTACATGCAACATTCTAAAACTAAATTTAAGAGCTGTGAAACCAGATCAACCAACCACCTACACATTCACACCAGCTGCCCTAAAAAGCGAATTACAAAAAACACACAATGCATCCCTTAATCTAGTCAGCAAACATGAGCCTAAAAGAAAGTGCAGTTACAAACACATTTTCACATGAAACAATTCCATTCAATACATTAGTTAAAATAAAGTGCAATGAAATCCCTTCAAACAAGAGCCCTCCGCTTGGGATGGGGCCTGTGGGCTCCTGGTGAATCTACCCATTAGGTGACAAGAACCCCCCTCTGAGGAGATATAGGGGAGATTCTGCAGACCCATCTCCACCGGCCCCACTGCACCGCCTTGTTTGTAGCTGGACAGTAGTGAACACGGTACTAGGTCAGAGCTTCCATATAGACCATCAAGATTTACCTTTACCCGACCTCCCCTTGCCAGTGGGAAAACCCCGGGAATACAGCACCCCTTTGCCAGGAACTAACCAGAGATAGTACTTCCTAAGGCCCTGTCAGCTGGCAGGAGACAGATCCTCCCAAAAAAGCAACTTCCAGCCAAGCACCATCCAATATTTTAAATGGAACCACGGGCCACAATCCTAATAGATCAGAGGTGTGGTACACCAAGAACCAGAGGGGAAGTAAAACAAATACAAACTGTCCCTTCACACACAAACAGTACCTCCACCTCACTCAGCTAAAACAGCAAAATGTAAAACAGCGCCAAAACCTGTTCAACAGCAGGGGTTACGTATACAAAACACTGATTTAGCCCCCAAAAAAACCTTGCTGGAAACAGCAACTCTTCGTCCCCAGGGAAAAGGCAGGCTCCAGATAAACCGAAATCCCTCAGCTTAAACCCCTTTCCTGCAATGGCAAAGGATAGAGGACCCAGTGTCATTGTCAGGATTACTTACTTCAAGGTACACAGTCTCATGCATAAAGCAACTATTCCTTGGTTCACACACAGCATGCTTATTGGCTGCTCTTTGGTTTGTTCTTAGTCCAGAAAGGTTTACCCAGCAAGATCTTCTTTCACTCCCATTACCTTAGGGGATGCCTCTCCAGCATGCCCTTTGTTCCGGCATCATTGCAAGGGAATTACTATTCTCTTTGAGAGCAGGTATTTCTTCGCCTTTGCCAGACTAAAGTTATTATTGCCCACCAACCGGTCAACATTATGCGTGGTTTGGCTTCTCCTTTCTGCTCTCTGCCACTTCCATATTCTGAGAGAGGCTCTGGAGCCTTTCATCTCATTCTCCCTGCCTTTCAGTTACAGGTCTGATCTATGCCAGTGTCTAAGGTATAGCACACAACAGGCATTTATATTTCTTTCTGGGCTAAACCCGTCGCGGTGACAAGGGCGTCGTTGTCTGCTGTTGCCCGCTGTGTTAATCAAGGCACCAGTTGTGAGCTGCAAACTGAAGAAATTGACTTTTCACCTACCTGAATAAATCCCGCTCCGATTTGCGTAAGCCTGTGCCTCCTGCACAGCAGTTTGAAGCGAGCGCTGTGTTTGCGGAATTTATATATATATTTTTTTTCGTCGTGAGGTCACGTGATTTGAGTCACGTGAGCGGACTGAAGCCCCGCCCCCAGGAAGCGGGCTTAAAAGAAAAAACCAGCCGCCCTTGCGGCGCTAAGCCCGTCGCGGTGACAAGGGCGTCGTCGTCTGCTGTTTCCCGCTGTTTACGCAGTAACTAAGTGAGCCTGCACCCTCTACGTCCCTACACATTCAAAAGGAAAAAAACAGATCTGGAGAACACCAACCCAGAACACGCCTCCAAGAGAAATTAGAAGAAACTGTTCCTAACTTTTCAAAACATACTTCAACACTGAACTCGCAACCTACTGCACTTAAAGAATCCAGCAATACCACAAGCAAAACAAAGCCTCTTACCCTTAGTCCGCCACAAATCCTCAACAACAACGAGAAACTAGTATCTCTCAGTCCTACGAACCAAGAACCGTCACTTACCCCTACGACTGAGCTACCAAGCAATTCACCATGCTCTTCCAACCATCCTGATGAAGAACTGAAGCACCAAAAACCCTCAACTGCAGTTAAAACACCGAAGAACGACAAAAGTCAAAAAACTATTACCAACCAAACACCAGAAACGACTTCCAAATCATCCCTACTAGTTTATGGAAATGGAGGCTTCCCACCTGCACTCCAATCTGATCTCCAGTTCCATACTCCTGTAACCAAAAAACCGAAAGACCCAACGCTGAACCTAACACTGCGACAAAGAGCACTCATAGCAAAACAACAGTGGCAGTCATCTTACCACCTCACAGACTCCCCCCAAGACAACTTCTCCAAACCTTCAAACCGAGCGTCTCGACCTTCAATCGACATCACAGAAATAGATGCCATCATGGACTTCCAAGAATAGAAGAACACGAAAGCCCTAACAAACACAAGGGAAACACGAATGTGATATCTAGTACATCAACACCACTTCCCACCAAAGCTAACTTGTTCTTCCCTAAAACATTCCCGGAAGAGAACCAATTACCCTCCACAAAATGCAGAAAAAACACCCAATAGTCCAGAATCCAGTAAAAGAATTCCAACGACCATGCTGGATCTTCAAAATACGCTAGTGGCTGTCCTATCAGTAGCGATGCTCCCCTTCTTAAAGATCCAAGAAGCAACAGTTGATGCCACCAAAGACCAAGCCACTCTACTCGCAATGATCCTAACAAAACAAACAAACTTAGACTGCTTCATAACCTCAATACAAGACCAACTGAATCACGAAGCAGAATATACAAGAATGTGGCAGAATCGCCTAGCCGAAATAGCAAGAACTGATCGACTAGACAAGCAAACTCTCATAGAAACACTGACAACATTTACCACCAAAATAATGGACGACAAAGCCAAAGGACACGTCCAACCGTTCAGGCCCCAAGATCAAGGTACCCTCATACAGAACATTCCTCACCAAAAGGCGAATCAAAAAAAGACCAAACAACCCAATATGAATTTCAAATGCACAACCTACCAACTCATCTCGAGATCGCTAGTACATAACCTCCAGCATGCACCCCGTTTGACATTTTTGATCTAACCAAACGCAATCAGCCGGGTAAAGCAACAACTACAAAAGAACCAACCAAAAAAAACCGTCAAAACAGGATCACGAGCCTTTCTGCGAAAATTGCAACTCAACCAAGAGCACAAGTCGAAACCCCACCCCTCAACAACAAAGGATCCCATCAACAACAAAAATGAAACTAGTGCTAATCCATTGATCAAAGAAACGACAAAGACTAATACAAAGAATAACAAAAAACAGACACCCAAACCACAAGGAGAATTGATCTCAATCGAAGAACAAGAACCATTAGATGCATTACTGGATGCCATTGACCACGACACCGAGCCTAAAACACCAACGGCAGTAGATACACAAAATACAACGTTGATTACGTCTTCACTTCAAACTCGCAACAGAGAACATGACTCCCAAGAAGACTCAATGACCATAATAGATGAATACTGTGAGATCTCTTCAACCTCAATCTACACAAACAGGGATGAATCAACGACAAACATGTCACTTGTGTATTCATCAATATCTACTGAAGAATCCTGGTTTTCACGGAACCTGACGTCCCTTCTGATACCACGGGAAATAAACTGATTGATATGAATACATCTCTAATTAGACCAACATTTACAGATCCGCGTCAGGAACCAAGCATATTCAGACTGTCGCTAACTGCTGTGAATTTAAGACCGGATGAAAAACTAATCTTGAACAGAGTAAACATTCTTCGCCTACTGAACGCTATCCCGACATTGTCGAAGATCGCGACACAAGACATCAACGTCATACATTTTCCGAACAAGAAAAAGATGGAACAGCCCACATTGATTTTTATCACAACCAAACAATCCATTTAGTTACGTCTGCCAAAAAACAACTTGCCAAATGGGGCTTCATCCTAGAACCAATCCAAGTAACAAGATTTATGGCTCTCAAAGAAAAAAAATTGGACCCCGAATTCAGGCCTCAATCTGCCCCGATTCAACGCAAATATGACCAACAACAATCTTCAAGTAGACCACGAACAACCGAAGAACCATACCTAACAAGAAATGAAAACCAGTTCAGGCAAACAAACTCACACCAGACAACCAGCATCCCGGAAGTACCAAGGGAAACGATCACCCCTAAATATTCAACCAGAAATTCATCACCCAGAAACACTCTCCAAAGTATACAAAGGAAAACCTTTTTATAACAACCAACCTCAAATCGAAATCCAACAACAGAAACATTATCTTCATGAAATACTAGAGGGTTCAAACATCTCCTCTCAGAGGGTCCTATAAAACAAAAAGAAACAGCTATAATATGCCTCCAAGAGACTTGGCTATCCACAGAAGTGGTCTGCGATGGGTTTTCCACTTTCATGAACCCGACAATTAAAGCACAACAAGGCAGACCATCATCTGGCATGGTAATCTTGACTAAGATAGACCCCAACTGGTCAATTGTCAAAAATAAAAATATCCATCCATGGGCCCAATACATGGTCATCTGTATTTTGATCCCGCCACCCAAACCAGAGCAATCTCCGAATAAAACACACTTAATCTTCAATATCTATTGGAATGCAATATCAATGACTGATAATAAATTCATAGATTCCATCTACGACAAGTACGATAGAATAGCAAACTCTTTCGAGCAAACTGAGTTTGAGTCGCCGGCGATTTAAACATCCACCTCTACAACTCTGAAGGAATTCGTCTAGACACCCAGAAAATATCTCCAAGAGCAAGAAAATGGACCAAAGAGATCGAGATCCGCAATTTAACCTTAACAGAACAACCGTTAAACACACAAGGTCAAATGCCCCCAACATGGTCCAGTGGTAACTCCAAATCGATTATTGACTATATTTACATCTCTGAAGGAATAAAGAACAACTTAATTGCCACTGAAAACTCCACACAATCTAACAGCGATCACTGTCAAATCTCAATAACATGGCAAACAGAACAAATCGAGAACTCGTCCCTGGACCTCCCAGAACTCGAAATAAACAATGGACTAACAAAACTAAGAATAAAACAACATCAAACGATCGACTTAGTATCCAAATTTGAAAGATCTTCGATGCCTGACCATGTAAAACTCAACTATGAATGGGTACTCAGAGACTACCAATCCTTCGAAAGTACCAATCCCATTGTTATACATAAACATGCATTCAATATGGAAATTAAAAAAAAAAAAAAAGAAAAAAAGTGTTTTGAAAATAAATACGTCAACTAAAAAAACTGAATACAACAGCAGCAAATATCGCCATAAAAAAAGAAAAACAGATCTATTCTAACTCGTTTAAATCAGTCAAAGGATTATTGCAACAAGCTGACGCTGAAGCTATTCTAGCGGCAATCAAAGGGAAAAATACGAGGCAATTATGGTCACTCCTAAACGGTAACAACAGAACAACAAACATGATCCAAGAAGTTGATCCAGAAGCATGGACTGCACATTTCAACACCTTATATAAAAGTGCACATATAGAGGCTATCCAAGAAGAATCCACCTGCCCAACATGGAATCTGAAATGGGAAACTGAGGACATCATTCAAACCATTAGAACTCTAAATCCATCAAGGGCGCCAGGTCCAGACGGATTATCAAACGCAATCCTGAAGGCTGCACCGGAAAATTGGGCTAGCCTCTTCTCCCACCTGCTCCTTATCATTGAAAAAACCCAACAAATCCCACATAGCTGGACACTAGCCATCTTGATCCCCATCTACAAAACTGGTGACAGAAAGAACCCACATAACTACAGACCCATAGCCTTACTCGACCCGTTAGGAAAACTTTTTGCTAACTTTCTACTGAAAAAACGTACTGATTGGGCAACAAACAACGGAAAAGTTGAAAAAAAGGCAAACAGGATTCGTAGGCAAAATCGGAACCAACGTCAACTTGATAATACTGAGCCTCCTCAAATACGAGGCGGCATTAAGAAATCAACAGGTTTATGCGGTTTTCATCGACCTAAAAAATGGCATTCGATTCAGTAAACAGAACCAAACTATGGACCAAACTGACAACATGGGGCTGTCCACCAGCAATTCTTCATCCAATCAAGCAACTATACACTAATACCTCAGTCCAAGTCAGGCTAACAAAACAGGGTAAAGTCACACAACCGATCAATACCTCCAATGGTCTCAAGCAAGGATGTCCCTTAGCCGCCTGCCTCTACAATCTATACACCTACGACTTTGTCAACTCAATAAAAGATCCACTCTCAAATCCTCCGAAACTAAATAATGAATCAGTTCTATCATAAATATATGCTGATGACATCACAGTCATGGACAAAACCCCATCGGGTCTACAAAAAACTCTGGACAAAGTATCAACCTACATGACAGCCAATGAACTTCAGATCAACATAAACAAAACCAAAGTAATGAACCTAACAACCCAAAAAACAAAGAAGAAACGAAAAACCCCAAAGTTCTATCTTGAAAGCAAAGAAATTGAAACAACAAAATCCATCAAATATCTAGGGGTAATGGCCAATGCATCATCCACGGAACAACAGTGGAAAATGCACATCGAAGACAAAGCCAGATCCCTAGCCAGACTAGGTCGGTTCTATCACTGCAAATTCGGGACATATTCCTTTAAATCAACAATCATCTTCTATAAACAAAAAGTTGTTCCCATATTGACCTACGCTGGCGAAACCCTGGTAAACAACCAAGGGCTGAAATGGCACCTCTACGAAGCAATATTCTGGAGGAAAAGACTAGCAGTACCAAAAAACTTCCCCATGACAAGGATCCGTTTCGAACTGGCGTTGGAATAATTACAATCCATAATATCATGGAAACAGATGGATCTCTACAGGAAAATAATAAGCCACGAAAAGATCCCAGCCATAGAAATATTGAAAAGCAAAAAATATGCTACAAACGCAACGATTCTCCAACAATGGACCAACAAGGAAGACTCAAATGGAAGCTGAAGGCATCACCGAAGAAACGTTAATGAACAGGCCACAACACGCAAAGCTAACACTACAAAGGAGCGACTGGATAAAAACTCTCGAAGATCAGACTAAATATAAACGCCATCAAGTATGCGAAATAGACATAAGAGCCCTTCATGAACTTCCACCATACTTGACCTGTTTTCCAGATCGACATACCCGAGATCTCTTCTTAAAGTTCCGATTGAACATCTTACCAACCCAAGACTGAGTATCACCCAACAGACAGAAATCAAATCCTCAGACTCTCGCTTCTGCCAGAGCAACGGAACCAAAGAGACATTGTTCCATATCATGATTTGTCCTGCCCTACAAGAAAAAAGAAATCTATTTAAGGACTTCTTTAGAATATCAAAATAACAGATGACTACAAAAGAACGCTGGAACCATCTGCTAAATGGCAACGACAAACATTTAATTCTAACGGCCATTAAATTTTGGATCGAGACCGAAAAGATCACGAAAAAAAAATAAGTAAATCGTTCTTTAGTAATTATCCTAACGATTCTTCGAAAGACAAATATAATCACAATTTTGGATTACCAAACATACCATTTAAATTTTTTTAAAAAAAAAAATTAAAAAAACATTCTCTCTGGGGCTCCAAGTCTCTCCCAGACAATGGGCCTCATTTCTTTCTCTCTGCAAAGAATATTGTACTTTTTCTCCCTACATGTGAGTTATGAGTGACTGGTCTCTTCTCCATCCCGACACCTTCAGTATAGCTGTATTCTTTGAGATACAATAAAAAAAATTTAAAAAATGAAATGCTGCCGCTATAGGCGTCACATGTCTTATCCTTAATAACTGAGCCAAAGACTGAGAATTGCTCAGGAGTTAGAACCTTTGTCCTAAAATGACTAGGGAAACCCAGGATAATTAATAAAACTCAACTTTTCATTTAGTTCCTTCCTATACAGCGATAAGCCACATGGGAACAAGTTTTGTTGTCTATACTAACCCCTACCACCTGCATAGGCATTCACCAAACTCAAAATCTTAATTAAGATGTTGAACTAGCTTTACCCCATCACAAGTGTTGTGTTGTCTACTGTCATCACAACCAGAATGAAAGTGACAGCAAGGTCAATTGGGTGGCCATTCTTCTAGTTGAGTATAAAACGCACACCAAAACAAGAAAAGTACACTATCAACACGTATGCCCCCCAACCACGACGCTGCCGCCTTCTTTAGGTCACTGGTCCACAGACTGGCACCATACAGGGGAGCCCTGTGGATATTGGGGCGGGGGGACTTCAACAGTGCACTTAACCCAGCGCTGGATAGGTCAGATGTAAGGCATAGAAAACCGGCGCCACAGGCGAAAGCACTGGGCACCTACTGCAGGTGTTTGGACTTTGTGACATCTAGAGGCAGCTGCATGGGGACAGGAGGGGTTACTCCTACCATTCAAGCCTGCACGGGGTACACACGCATAGATTACTTGCTCACGGACACTGAATCCCTAGTTGAATTAGTCACAGCGGAATACAATGCAAGGGTCCTCTTAGACCATGCACCGATGGCCGTTACGTGGCAGAGAGCTGTGTGCAGACCCCCCAATCCGGACAGGGAGATTAAAAGCAGAAGCACTGCCCGATGAGTTCAGAGCACATATGGGGGACAGGATAGAGGAATTGTTTTCCCTGAAATCAGGGAGTGTAGGATAAGGCGGGGGAATCCTTTACGGTGGTGGGAATCCTTTACGGTGGTGATGAGGGGCGAGGCGATAGGCAAAACGGATGGCATACGGAGGGAACTGCTGCGTAGCACCTCTAGTATAGAGGCACAGATGGAGGCATTGGTGGATGGGACAGGGCAACCAATGCGGAGCGACAGAGCTTAGCAGGCACAGACTTCTATAGCAGACTGGGAGCGACAGGGCAAACATGGGCATGCCAAATACACAGAGGCTCCACGAAAGTGGGGACAAGCCCGGGCGAGTATTTGGCTGGCTGTGTCGCACGGAGGAGAAGAGGGGAAACATTAGCTCTATCAAGGATGAGTGTGGGGAAGAATGGCAGGCCCAAAGTGATATCAACGCAGCCTTTAGCCGATTCTTTCGGAAGTTAAATATTGCGGACAAGGGGAGCATGCGCCAAGGACATAGAAGAAGCGCTGTCAGAGATGCTTGATGCCCCGCTCACTGAAGAACTGAAGGGGACCATACTCACGCTGCCTAGTTGCAAAACGCTGGGGGCCGACACTCTCCTGGCCGAATTCTACAAGGAGTATGTGGGCGAACTCGCGCCTAATCTTCTGCAGATGCTGCAAGCGCCATTTGAGGTGGGCCTACTGCCCACAAGCCTGAAGGAGTCTATAATAGTGCTGATACTTAAACCTGGCAAGTCGCTGCTCGAATGTGGCTCGTATAGGCCGCTCGCAATGATAATCGGGATTGTAAAATTCTAGCTGTGGTACTGGCGAATAGGCTGCAAAGAGTGATCAGTGCCCTGGTGCACCCTGACCAAATGGGTTATGTTCCTGGCAGGAATAAGTCCTGGAACCTGCGTAGACTGCATCATGTAATAGACAACACAGCGGGGCGGAGGAAGAATATGCTGTGGCTTCGCTAGACGCGTTAAAAGCGTTCGATTCTGTGAAATGGGAATGGCTACAAGCTGTCTTGCAGCGCTTTGGGGTTGGCCCGCTATTTTTGCGATGGGTGCACCCGTTATATAAGATGCCAATGGCTTGGGTAAAAACTGGAAATATGTCTCAGAGGCTTGGGAACTGTGTACGTGAACTAAACAGGGGTGGCAGCTCTCGCCTATGCTGTTTATCCTTGCTCTGGAGCCCTTGGCAGCTTTTCTCAGAGTAGACAAAGAAGCGGGCATACCAGTGGGGGCGGGGGGCAACACACATGTAGTCATGTTACTCTATGTATATAATCCGGAGGTTAATTTACCGTATATGCTTGAGGTCCTGGACGGTTTTGCAAGGTTGCCTGGCATAACCATCAGCAAGGAAAAGTCGAGCTGTTCCCACTGGCGAGCCTGGCAGGGTTGGAGCGTAGGTGCCTATCGAACCTGTGGTTACAGTGGGCCGTGGACACCTTTAGGTATTTGGGGGTGGACGTTTATCATGATACCTGGACGGTGCATGACATGAACACATTGGGAGCGCTTTGGGGGATCGAGAGATCAATGGAGTTCTGGCAGAGGCACCCGTTGTCAATGATGGGCCGAGTGGCGCTCCTAAAGATGGTGGTGTTGCCACACCTGATGTACCATTTCGTAAACATACCTTATGATATTTTGGGACAGTTCTTCAGTAAAATCGACTCCTTGATGAGGGAATATATCTGGGGGCTGGGGGGGGTGGCAAGAGGTGCAGGATCTAGTTGGGCACAATGGCCAGGGAATACAAAGACAGGGGAATCAGGCTGCCGCATTTCAAGACGTACTATCTAGCAGGCCAGCTGCAGTTCATTATGACCAGTCTGGCGGATGAGGCCTCGCTGGACACAGGGCCAATAGAGAGCGAACTCAGACCATACTACCTGTGGGAGGTTCTCTGGGTGGGAGATGCCAGTCTGCACAGGATGTCCAGGCTAATTGCACTGGGGCGGAGACTATGGCACAGACTCTGGTAGAGGATGGGGAGGCAGGATCCGTACTCCGCCAATATACCCTTGACGGCCATCTGCGGAAGGAAACAAGGGGAGGTTCGTAGCTTCAGGCTTCATTGTGAGCCTAACGGGGTAATTGCCCTGGGAGACTTGTGCCAGGACAGCAGATTGATGGGTTTCCCAGAGCTGGCTGAGAGATACGATATCCCCAGGGCTCAGTTTCTGACATACTATAGGGTGACTAAAATGATAGAGGCCAGATGGCCAGGAATGAAGGAGTGCATGGAAGGGCACACCACGCTGGACTCCTTTCATTACTTAACAGAAGAAATGATACTGGATTTACTCAGCACCCTGGAATTTAAAGGTAGGGCTAAGTGGGAGGACAACATGGGGAGACCCTTCACAGAAGGGGAATGGACCAAACCACTGATACACACCAAAGGTATCCAGGAACACTCGATTCAAGCAGTTACAAATACATGTTACACACAGGGGGTACATTTATTTTATTTATTGAATATGTATATGGCGCCTATACAGCAAATGGCATTTCCAGGCACCAGAAGACAAAAGAAGGGGGTAGTGGTGAACAGGGGAGTAAATAATAACGGTCCCACTAGGCCTTGTAACATTCAGATCGTGCAAGTGCAAAATAAGGCGGGTAAGGGGGTAGGGGTTAGGCAAGTGCTGAGGGAATGCAAAAAGGGCTAAGTGCCAGGGTATGCCGGGGGTGGACCACTGTCTAAGTGCAAGGACAGGGTGGATTCTGGAGGGAGGCCCATCCCACCAGGCTAGTCAGGGAAGGGGGCCTGGAAGTGCTGGTTGGGGGGAGTGCTGGTGTAGACTGGTCAAGGAGAGCCTGGTAACCTGTAAGACTCATAAGGGACCAGGCCGCCAGTCGCAGCAGCAGCAGATGTGAACATTAGCAAGGGCGGTCAAAAGGAAAGTAAGCAGAGAAAAGCAGGGTCTTGAGAAGTTTCCAGAACTTGAGGCGATCCGGCTCAAGTAAGAGGAGTAGGGAGGCCATTCCAGAGGGGGCACCTGCCAAATAGAGAGATCTACCCCCCACCCCACTCGCTGCTTGGAAAAACTTCTGATTTGCAGAGCTTTGAAGCTAGAGGACAGACAGGATATAGAAGGGAGGTATTTAGGGAGCTAGAGCTGGATATAGCGAGGTCCCAGGCCCCAGAAAGCCTTGTAGATGATACAGAGGGTCTTGAATTTGACCCTCGCAACCCCCGGGAGCCAGTGGAGAGATTTTAGAGCTGGAGATATGCGGTCCCTGGGCTCGAGGCCAAAATAAGTCTTGTAGTCATATTTGTGATAAGTTGAAGGGCGCAAAGGCAGGAAAGAGGTAGGCTGAGGAAGAGGTTGTCGCTATAGTCAGGCCTAGAGAGGACCAGAGCTCTTGAATGTTTAGGGGACGGTGAGGAAGGGGAGAATTCCTCCGAAGAGGTGAAGCTGAAAGTGGGCCTTCTTGGCAAGGTCCGTGGTTCGAGGGGAGAAGGAGAAAGGGGAGTCGAAAATGACACCAAGATTTTTGGCCTCTCAGGATGGTGAGGGGAGAGAACCCAAGGAGGGTGGCCAGAGAGTGTGAGGGAAATAGGGAGCAGGGGTCCCAAAAGAAAGGATCTCGGTCTTACTAGCATTAAGACAGATCGTTAGCCGTTCACCATGCATGAATAGCAGTCAGACATGAGAGAGGAAGAGTAGGTGGTAGTGGAAGGAATCTTGGAGAGCTGTGTGTCATCAGCATAACACTGGAAGTGAGAAAAGAAGGGCAGCAAGTGGGCCAGAGGGGCAAGGTAGAAGTTGAAGAGCCACAGCGCTAGGATAGAGCCCTGAGGAACGCTGCAGGTAGAGAGTAAGGTGGAGAAGAGGAAAGGGCCCATTTGCACCTGGGAAGGTTGATTAGATAGGAAGTCAGCCAATCCAGTGCCAGGTCCATGACGCAAAGTGTATCCTGAAGCCGGTTAATGAGGATGTATTGATTGACTGTGTCAAAGGCAGAGGAAAGATAGTGGAGAATGAGAACGGAAGGGGAGTTGGAATCAAGATTTGAGAGCAGGTCTTCACGGGTGTTCAGGACGGGAGTTTCCGTGCCTCTGGGTGCTCTGGAGCTAGACTGGTCGTTCATGGAGGCACCCAACAGATTCAGTGTGGTGGGTCAATTGGGAGATGACCAACTTATCCAAGAGTTTGCCCAGGAAGGGGACACTGGAGATAGGGTGGTAGATAGCAGGGCAGGAAGGGTCAGCAGACAGCTTTTTTTAGGAGAGGGTGCAATAGGGAGTGCTTGAGGGGTTCTGGTTACAGAAGTCAGCCAAGGTAGGGGAGGGGAGGGACAGTATATTTCCCTTGATAGTTCTGGAGGAACAGGGGAGCCCTTGTTTGGAGGAGATCTTCATAGAGCGGACAACTTTAGAGAACTCATCCGGTGTTATGGGCAAGGAGGGGAGTATGGGTGAGGCAGAGAGGGGGGCCAAGGGAGGAATGAGAACAGGTGGGGAGTAGGGAAGGTGGTAGAGGCGAGTGAGGACAGATGTCCTGTGTTTTAATTGTGAAATGCGGGGCAAGTGCAGAACAGAGGACCTGGAATGGACATGAAGTGGAAACTGCAGCAGGATTGGAGAGTTCCTTACACATTTTGAACAGTTCAGCCGTTTTGTTGGTGAGTGCAGGCTTGGATATGGGCCCTCTTCTTGGAGCGGATGGAGTGACGGTATTGCCTTCGGAGCAGGCGGCAGGCCAGTTTGGCATTGGATGAGCTTGAAATCGGCCACTTACGTTTAGCAATTCTGCACTTTCGTTTCAGTGAGGCTAGGTTGGAATCCTACCAGTTGCTGCACTTGGAGGCAGGTTTCATGTGAATCCTCATGACAGGGGCAAGGGTGTCAAGGGTGTTGGAAATGGAGTGGTGAATGTTAGCGAGGGCTTGTCAATGGGAGCGTCAATATCAGGGAAAGGAGGGGCATTAAAGTGGCGGCAAAAGCAGCGACTGACGCCGCTTCATCAGTCGAATGATGGAGGAGAATGGCAGTGTTGGCAGCAGTTTATCCAGGGAGCCTAGGAGCTCCAGGAGAGAGGAGCAGTGAGCGGGTTAGCGATATGTATGTCTGCCGAGATGAGCACATCTAAGGTGCGTCCGGCTGAGTGATTTGGACCAGAGGGAAGAATGGTGAGGGAAAGAGAATCGCAGAGGTCACAGAAGAGTACAGTGGCTGCTTCAGAGTGTCAAGATGGATGCTGAAGTCTGCAAGGAGGAGATGCTTAGCGGTAGAAGTCAGGAGAGATCAGCCCATTCAGAAAGGAAGCAAGAGACCGGGCCAGGGGGCCTGTAGATGGTGGCGAGTGAGCGAGAAGGTAGGAGAGACACCAAGTAGGATTGAGTGGATATGATGGTAGCAGGGACCCAATCAGGCAAGGTCAGGGCCACTCGGCCTCCAGACCGGTTGGGCCTGGAGAGGATCTTATTTCCCTCGGAAGAAGAGTGTCAAGAGCAGTGACAGAGCTGGCATTGAATCACGTCTCGGTAAGGGCGAAGACGCCAAGGTCAAAGTGTTCAATACGGAGACAGATATCTGAGGGGTGTTTAACAGCAGAGCCATCATTGAGGGTAGCTAAGTGAAGCTGGTTGCCACCTTTGAAGGATTTCCGAGGAGGGGTACAGAGGTTTGGTAGGCCCGACCGAAGTGGCAAGGAGGCCAGGCGGAAGGAAGAGTGGCAGGGGAAGAGAGGATGTTGATGACAGAGGGAAGACGTCAATCAACAAGAACGAGGTTGGGTTGAGAGCTCTGGGCCGTAACAGTGCCATTCCGATAGACATACATAACCTATATGCCATCTCGAGGTTCCTGGGTTCTGGTCATGCCCAGTAATCGGGACCTTCTGGCAGGATATTGTAGGAAGAGTTTCAAAAGGAGGGATCGGCATGTATGAGTGGCCGCCGGAGGCACGCCTACTGGGGATGTTCCAGAGCAGGCACGCTCAAGCACACCTTCCGAAGATGAAAGGTCTCATCTGCGTTGTGGTCAAGCGCAGGATTGCACTAGCACGGAAGTCAGTGGAGGGCGCCGGATAGAGGAATGGTGGGGAGACTTGGGGAAATGGGCGGAAGCCGAGACAGAGGTTTGGCAAAAGACGGTGTACAGGGGACAGAGGGAGGTCAGCTATGACGTTGCAGCATGGAACGCACTAGACTAAGCACTGTTCGCACCCTCAGACGACATGCCTCCCTGAGACCCGTGCAATAGCAGCGGGAGGTGAATTGGCTGAAGATGAGGCAGGGCTATGGTTGGGCTGGGGTGGGCCAGAGAGCAGAGGGCTGGCGGGGGTTGGACACGAACACATGCAAGTGTTTGGTTGCATTTGTTAAGAAGTTGGGGTTCTAAGAACCCTGTTTGGTTGTGGGCAGCTGGGCTCACACAGGCGGTGGCAGACCTTGAGGTGAGCACCAGAAGCACACATCAGAGACAGCAGCAATAATCTGCGTGAAGTACCCGACCATAAACGGAGTGATTATGTAATCCACAAGGACACGCAGAGATGACTTACATTTTTCTTTAAACTTTCATCTTGCAGCGCAATGGCTATTGTTTTTTGTTGAAATGCCAATAAAGAGAACAAAAAAACAAACAAAACATGACAATAGCACAGCTGTTGCGCAGGAGCATATATTGTCTCCAGAAGGAAGTCAAAAAGGAGCTTTGTTTTCAAAAATTCACCAACTGTTTTCATTTTGCTGTATGTATCCAATGTTTGATTCTGGGATTGCCATTTGGAATAAGAGCTCTAAATACAGGAGTCCTCCATACACTCACTTTGAGGGTCTTTATAAATAACGCACTACTTTCAAGAAATAAGAATCTGTTCAACCACTGGATTTTGATGAATGTTCACTGGAAATTAAAAATACTTTGAAATCTGATCTTAGAGGAAGCTATTTGAATTATCAAAATGATCAGCACTCCAATATTAACATGTCTCAAGCAATGTTATTAAACTTGTCAAAGTATATTTTCTCTATTCATCCAGATCAAAATGATCAACCACAACAATACTTTTAGCAATCTTTAGAGTACAAGAGGGTAATACACATGCTCACACTCTCCACAGATAAAATACCAACATTACACTGCATACATTCGCCAGATGCCAATGTTTCCATTTGCAGTTCTTACCCATTCTATAAGCAAATAATCAACAATGTGTCACCGTAATGCTACTGTATTTCTAGACCATAGTCCTCCATCTGGCATAGCACACTTTCTGTGAAGTGGAGCCTTACGTTGGGGGCCACCAGGACACATGACGACGAGCCCTAGAAGACTCTGGAATAACAATGCAGGCAGAGCCTTTCTATATTACAATATGCACTGCTGGAAAATGTCCATAATCCCTTCTCACATGATTAACCCATATGTATCCTATAAGTGGGAGGTGTTGAATAGGCTCCAGTTACAATTTCTCCAGCTGATACAGAGACTCCACAGAGGGCCAGATTCAGAACCCTTACCGTAGCCTGGTAGGCTAAGCTCTAACCAGGCAATCTTCCCAGTGAGTTTATTTAGGCATGCTCTTCCTTCTGAGAACCACTGCTAAGAAAGCACCCTCTACTGAAAGTGGAGAGGCTCCAGGGAGAATCTCAGGAATCTGTGATACAGTGGCCAGCTGGTAATATGCAGATAAGTGTCTTGAAGTTCCAAAGCACATATACAGCCTCTCTTCTGCAGAAAGGAAAACCTCTTTACTGGGGTGACCATCTTGAATATTCTGGGGCAAAATGGAAAATGTTATGGATCAGCCTGCATCCAGCATTGCCCTTTTTCTTGATCCCAAAGAAGTGAGAATAGAAGCTTGAGCCATCATTGGAAGGAGGTGCCCTCACCACAACCCTGAGAACCAAGAACTTCCCAATCACTGATTCTGGCCCAGAAAGACTGCTTGAGAGTTGGAGAGGAGTGAACAACCGGGGGAAGTAGAAGCTTGTTCCACTCAAACCAACAGGGATCAAGCGTCACAGGTGATTTGCCTCCATGATTCCTGATGTATAATCAACCACCTCCCTACTGAGGTGGAATGTGTTAGTAGCATTCATTGCTTTGGTTTGGACTCTGGGGATAGGTGGGGGACGAGAACCGTTAGGTGCATTGTAATTTACACCTACGACACAAACAGGTCTCTGATGTTCCTGCAAGCCCCTGAAGCCCTGGAATGTCCTACACCAGTTTGATGCTTGATAAGATGAGGACACTGGCTTTTGCAAAGGCTTTTACATTGGTCTTAACTACTTGGCCTTAAAGGTGTTGGTCTTCTAAGTCAGAATCTCATCTTTGGGGGCATCACAACATTGTTTCAGACAACTGAATGAGAATTCCAATACATTATCCTTTGTGTCCAGGAACTACATGGTACTTGGGTGAAGGCTGCAAGATGAGCGCCTGTTACCGCTCTACTAGTACTGAAACTAGACCTCATCCAAGAAGTGGGTTTATGTGTTTTATTTATACAAGTGCTTAAAAAGGTAACAGATGTCAGAATGTGTGGCAAAACCTATTGAGGTTACGGGAGCCTGAGAAACCAGAGTGTGCAAACACCCTAGGAAAAGAGGGATCAAGAAAGACAAGAACATTGTTCATAACGTCTGGGAAGCTATTAAGGTTACGGGATCCTGAGAAACTGAGTGTGCAAATACCCTATGCAAAGAGTGAAAGAGAACAATACGAATACTGTAAATAACAGCTGGGAAATCTATCCAGGTTACGGGAGCCTAAGAACCTGATTGCACAAATACCATATGGAAAGGGGGAAAGAGATGCATGAAAACTTTAATAAGGACTGAGAAAGCCACAGAAGTTAGAGAGCTCTAAGAGAACAGGGTGGACAGCTGCATTACATGAAATAACTCTAGCAAAAGAACACAGATTGTCTCGGTTCTGTTCCCCTTCAGTAGGGAATCTGGAGCAGATCTTGGTGATCTTTCCCCCGGCTTTCACTTAAGATTCAGGTGGAGGAGTTTAAATAGCTTGGAGTGGTGATAACTAGACCGTTGGATGATCTGTTACTAGCCAATTACCCGGTAGTGCTCTCCAAAATATATCAGGACTTGGTAGCGGCTGACATTTTTGTGGCTGGGCTGTGTGAATGTCTTGAGCATGACCCTGAGATAACCTTGCTACCTAAACAAATATATTTATTTCAGGTGCTGGCCGGTTGCAGTCTCAGACCCTATGCTGAGAGAAGAGAAGGGGAAGTTCCTGTGTTTTCTATGGCTCGTGCAAGGCACCCCTTAGATTAAATAGCAGCAGAGGTGAGAAGTCTGAAGCAGCTGTTCAGTGCGGCTTGACGCTCACCCCTGCACTGATGGGTCAGCTCCTCTAACTTCCTTCGCATCGACACAGCATTCATCAACGCAGCATTGGTAACAATGTCCAGGCATCTACCGCAGCGGACTGAGCTGCGGCTACCACGCCTGCCTCCCTGTACTGCCCTGTAGAACAGCATTGGAATTTGGAAAAAAGACAGAAATGGCTGGATGCAAGACTGGAGGGGGATGTCTGTACTCCTGCTCTCTATACGGTAGAGGAGAGGCACAGAGGACCCCAGCCAAGATTCTCTATTTGGTAAACGTGGGCGAGCAATCAAGGCTTAAGCTCTCAGGAGGTGATGCAGGCTGGTCCTTAAGTACAGTGTAGTCCATAAACCTCCACAAAGGAATGCCCACACACTAAGTTAGTGAAAACACAGTTCTTTATATAAATAAGGTTCAAGGTTATATACACAATCACAATAACACACTTTGTACTCAGATTAATCTACAATGGTAAATATATACGGTTTCTATGTGGTACCACCATTATTGATTACTTCAAAATGCATCAACTGTACCCAGTACAAATATCATACAAATCAGTTGATAAAGTGCACCAAAAATAGATATAGGAGGAAAGCAGGTGGGTTAAAACAATAGGCAGAGTACTGGGCCCCTACCACCATGCACATTTCTGCAAGAGGATCCCCCCACCTGGGCAACCTGTAAATAAAGATATAATACAAGCCCAGCCCATATATTGTTTCTATGAGTCTTATTTGATTCTAAATTAGTTCTACCACACCAATCTACCTGGAATAGCAGAGTTCGACGTCAGGTCGTCGACGGATCCTTCTTGAGGGGCTCCCTTTAAGGCAGGAGCCACGGATCATCGGGATCCCTCGAATAAATGGTAAATGCCGGCATCAAGGCAGCAGCTTTGGTCCTGGCGGTGCTCGTCGATGATCGGTCATGGGCGTCCTGCGAGGATGAGGCATGCGGGGCACCTAGACGATGATAGTTTGTTACTGCAAAGAGTTTATGAAGAACGTTGGCCCAGCAAGGGCATCAAATTGTCCGGCGTCTCTGCAGTCTTCGGGTGGCTGGAACCCACAGGCGGATGCTCCTAGGCAGCCTTGACTTTGTGGCGGGACAAAGCGATCGACGGTGCAGGCAAGAGCGTCCTTGGATTCCAAGTGTCTTAATCAGGTGGAGCGTTGCGGCTCCGATCTTTGGCGGCTCTGGGTCAAGCAGTTCCTGCTTCTGGGCAACACAGCTTCGTCGGGCCTAGCGGTTATAGCAAACCTGCGAACCCTGGTTGCCGACGGTGGACGGCTGTCCGGTGCTTCTCTCCGGTCCCAGTCTCTGGTTGGCAGCCTGTCGAGCATTGGACTTCCAGGGAGCTTCGGCGAAGGTTAGCGGTGCACAAGGGTCCCTCATAGCTTGGGAGGAGGTCTCCTAACCAGGTCCTCTCTTGGATCAGTTTTGACGGCACAGCAGCTTTCAGATTGCGGTGAAGGTAATAGCAGTCAAACTTCTTCAGGCTCGGCTTTGAGATTAAGCATCAGTTTCGACTTCAGCTTCTGAACGATTTCTAGCCTTGAGAGGCCCCCAGATATACTGTTCTGTCTCTCATTCACTCTGCTGGGTCACTCTCAGGTAACCAATAACTCAGAAGGGCATTCAGCAGTCAGGCAGCCAATCAGGCTCACAGGGCATTCAGGCCATTCTCCTCCCTCTCAGACACTCGCAACAAGGAATGTGTATTGGGACAAGTAACCAGCCATTCAGCACTCCACACTGCATTCATACCAGTTTCTGGCAGGGTTGTCTCGGTCTTTGTGTCACATACCAGAAACTAGACACCCATAACAAGAAGTGCATATTGGTCTGTGGGATTTATTTACCCACTCAGCAGTGCTTCCGCCACATCACCAAGCTGGACTTCAGCAGAACCAGCAAAATGGCTGCGCTGGCTCCTTTGAGCACCACTGCCTCGCATCAAAACTGCGGTTTGCAGCTACAAAAGGATGGCTGCACTGTTTTGCCAAGCACCATTGGGCAAGTTGGAATAGGGAGCACCCCAAGAAAGGCTGTTGTCAGGATGTGTTCTTGTGTGTACCAAAGAAGCGAAGTGAAAAGCGACGCTGCTTTTCTGCTAGCCCAAAGTTTCCCATGGAAAAAGGGAAATATTTTACATTTAAAATGATGCCACTCTGATGCTCTTTTTATCTGTCCTACGTTACTCTGCTTTTATCAGTGAGGCCCTGCCATGCCCATCCATATTCAGATTGTGCTCCATCAAAAAAGAACATTATTTCCTGAATGGCAGGTTGTGTCAGACCAAGTCTGGGAAATCAACAGAAGCTTTACATTCTGCTGCACAGAAAAACGCTCGACTTTCGGGCTACAAAATGTCACAAATCACTGCTTCAAAAGAAACCCTAGCCCTAAGGGCCTATGTCAATTTCAGTGGATCTGTGTCTTAAATGGATTGCTGTATGAGAGAAACTGACTAGGGCTGCAAAACCATGTGGGAAATTCAGATGGAAGAGAAAATCTTTTGTAAGGGACATACCAGCAGGCTTCACCACATGTTTAAACGTGGTTTTGCGAATTAAGAAAAATACCTGTTTCTGACGTAGCAATGTAAAGGGGTTTTTGCCGAGAAACATATATGGAATGTTTTATTTGAATAGGCTTGCTTCTGATTCAGAACAAAATAAAAAAGAATTCAATGCATCGGTTTGACTGAGAAAGCTCCACAACAGGTTTTTCTGCTTGCTAAATTGAGGCCTTCCCGCAAAAGAAACCATACTAGATTCTGGGACACCTACCTGTTAACTGCTACCTTTGAAAACTTTGAATGGACCAAGACAAAGAAATGTCACACGCTTGTCAGACATTGGTCTGGGCTTCAGCTTGAGACAATAGATCTGGGACACTTATGTGTGAAGTGGGGGAAGTGGCAATAAACATTCAATCAAACTGGGAAACCCCCATGGCCACCCTGGGCTGAAACTGACAGTTGGTGGTGGCTGAAGAAAAAAAATTGTCCCAGTTGAAGGACAAAGTCTGACCATCTGTCTCAAAATACTATTTGATGAATAAACTTTTAAGACTTAATTCTGTAACCGGACAGCGCAGAAAGGTAAAAGTTGTACAGCTTAAATGTGATTTTCAAGGCATCTAAACAAGATGTTGCAGGCCGTCCATAGCATGTATGGGACACAAACCCCAGGAGAATGTAAATCATGGAGAAAGTACATATGGTGGAACATAAAATATTTATAGAAATCTGCCCTATTATAACATGCACACACACCTAAAATTGTGGGATTTTGGGTGAAGCAGTTCTTATTAAAATCGCGAAAAACTATTACAAGGGCAAAACAATGGTGTACAAACATGAGAATTGGACTGCCATGCTCTGCGTGAAATATGTAATTTGTTGAAGTCCCACAACTGTACAAATGTCTAATTTATGTTAAGAATGATTTTTGGCAAATAAGACTGTGGGAAGGCTTTGCACCTCATAAAAACACAACCCCATAAATCGAGTCCCCTCCTAGGGCAGGCAACCAACATTGGCTGACCTATCCGGTGCTTGGGGGTAGGTCTAGTTTAGTTCTGCCCAACCATAACCCCGATGATGCCCCCCACTTTATATAAGTGGCGGGAGCTCACCTCACAGGGCAGGACACTCTCCTGAATTTCCAGCGCCTGCATATCCCAACATTCCAGATCCACCTTTGCAAGATTCCAGACTCTACTGCAAAGCCAAAGCATAGATGATACTATCTCAGCAAGGCCATTGATCCACAAATTCCACTACAAATCCCAATAACAAAGGGGAAAAGCTGTGGTACCCTCTTGGGAAGCATCCTGTGACCAGACTGTCTTTTTGCCCACTCCCTGTATGCCCGCTGTACCCGTGCCATCATCCAGTGACCAGACTTGGCCAGCTGCTTGCTGTTGTGTCCGCCGTTATCCTGTGACCAGAATATTTTGAGTCCAGAACCGGTTGACTGTCCAAATCCCCAGACTCAAGTGGATTGTGAGTATTTCCCCATCCCATAACCACACAGTCTACCGTATCTTGATACAGTGTCTTTGTTCTACTCTCAAAGAAGTCCTATCCTCGCCTTAGTAACTTGTTTAAGACTGTTCAAATTCTCTGTGCACCCTGTCCTTGATTTTCTAGTGTTCGCGCAATTCTTCCATTCATTACTGTCTTGCATAGATCATACGTCCTTAGCGATATTTTGATTAAATACATTAATTTTCCCTAAAGAAAAGGGCTACACTGCGTGAAGGGTTATAACTGCTTGTAACTTATATTCACGGGTGGCGTTCCTCTTTTCTAGCCATTAAATCTTGTGCAAGTAAAACTTGTCCTTTTTCTTTCAAAACCGATTTTCGCTTTTTCACGGCTTTCCTAAAATCGAACCTCCTTTCACCTTGAAAAGATCATCCAATTCTTCAGCTATAGTCACCCTTTCACTTCTATATTGTTCGTGTGATGTTCATCTATCACCCAGCCTAAAACCCCCATTCCGATTCAGTGTATTTCACCCATTTAAAAAAAAGTTGACATTTAAAGCTGAAAAAAAGAATGCCACTTTTCCACGTGTGATTTGACTGCACTGTGTTTTCAATTTCAACCTGCTTTGTGAAATGTAGGCCTTTGGTGATACCTTCCCTTATAGTTGCTAGTGATAAAACATCCCTGATACTGTGATAAAACATATGTACATCATTATTTAACCACACATATAATTAATTGTTAAAATCCGAGTGTCATTTTAGGCCATTGCCCCTTATTTTGTGACGGAAGGTCAGATTTTGATTCGGTTTGCTGCCTCACATCCCCGATTACCTACTGCTTCTTTCTATCCACTCAGAATTCGAGTAATTGTGGGTTGAGGGAACATTGCAGGGGGAAACCTTAACTTGGGTGCTATTTATCCTAATTGAAAAAGTGTTCCTATTCATTTGTGCTTTGGATATGTTCTTGTAGAAGTTTACCCAAGTGTATTTTAATTGTAATTATAACCCTATTGGTGATTGCTGCCCAATATAAAAATTGTGGGCTTTCCTTTGAAATTAAAACAAATAAATATTGTATTCCCACCAACCGATCTGGTTCATGTTCCATTGTGATTTGGGGTATTTGTAAAAGGGGGTGTGAGACGGGTCGGGTATCGGCTCAATTTGAATTCGTTGAAAATAAAGAAAAAGTATTCTAATTGAGCGCTACATCCTAGGCTAAGGGCAAGAGTCCTGATCCAGTGTGCGACGCCCGGTTAAAATCCTTCACAGGTCACACACTCCCTTCACCCAGGTACCACCCACAGGGTGTACCCACAACATACAGTCACTGGGAAGGCTCCAGCCAGTCAGGCCTGGACTTCCCCACAATACCATTTATGGAACTTCCACCCAACAGCCAGTCAGGGGGAAGGAACAGAGTCAGGGCTTCCCAGGACTTTGGGAAAAACAAGGTAACAGGCAATAGAAAGCAAGAGGACACAGGGGCCATCTTGTTTACTATCAGGAATCAACTTTGGGCTCCCTTCAGACACAACATCCTCCTCCGGTAAGTCTCCTTGAGCTCTGCTAATACAGGGCTTGTAGGCTACTTGAGCTTGGAGACGGTCTTTCACTGCTGGATAAGGCGAGTTGTGGTGGGCAACAAACTATGGTGCAGATGCGGTGAGGGCAATTGGCGCCTCAGATACCTTGATTGCTTGTTGGGGTCCCTGTAGGCATCATAATCTTTCCTCTTGTCATTGAACTCTTCCCTTCCCCCAATTTTGCTCTTCTCTTCCCTTTCTCACGATTTAGTTGCCAGTATTGTACATTCCTCTGTACTATCTGTCCTCAACTCAACTTTCAATCTACATCCTTTCTCCCAGACTCATAAAACTTCAAAGCCTTGGCTCACTGAAGTCTTAATTCCCTTCACGGTAGCCTGTGCAAAGCCAAGCGGCTTAGGAAAAACTCACCCCCGTTCCCATCTTGCTACGCTTCCAATGCTTCTCTCTTCTTTTGAATCTACTTTACATAGTGCTAAGATTTACAACTTACACTTTTCTCACCACCCTCGTCAAGCATCAGCTTCTACACAATATCCTCTCTCCCAAAGCCCCCGATTCGTCTGCTTTTTTGTCCCGTTCTTCTCTAACCTTTGTCTAGCTTTCACCCCCTGTGCCTCTTCTCCTCAATTACTCTATTTTTTGTTGTTCTCCCCTCTTACGGAACTTGACTCTTCTCTTAACTTGTGCTCATCCTGCCGCCTCTTGCCTCTTTCTGACCCTCTCCCTTCTTCTCTCATCCCATGTATATCCCCAGCTTCTTCCGTACCTTACTTCTCTCAATAATTCCTCCCTTGTACATTCCTGTGGCTTTCAAGCATGCGCATATTCTCCCTATCCTGAAAAACCCTTCTCTCGATCAGTCTTCCCCAGCCAACTGCCACCCTCTTTCCCTTCTACCCTTTCACAAACATTCTCAAACAGGCCGCCTATAAGCAGGTAACCAGTTATCTGAATATTAATTCTCTTCTCCCCCCCCCCTTGCAGTCTGGTTTCTGCCCATCTCACTCCAGTGAAACTGCCCTTCTTCATGTTTCTAATTCTCTCCTCACAACCCGCCACTCCAAGCTTTCTTCCATTCTTATCAACTTGCCTGCAGCGTTCGACACTGTGGACCACTCTTCTCAGCTCATCGCTTTCCACTTTGGGTCTGCTCTCAAAAGGTTTTGCTCTTATCTTTCACAACGGACCTATTCCATTACTTGGGCTGGACACACTTCTCTTTTATGGTGTCCCTCAAGGTTCGGGACTCTGCCCTTTTCTTTTCTCTCTCTGCCCTCATCTCCTTTCACCTTTGCGCTGATGACACAGATCTCTCTCCTTCTCTTCCTTTGATTCGGCTAGGCACTCCACTGTTTCAAGCTTTCTTTCAGCAGTCCAGAACTGGGCGTCTTCCCACTTTCTACATCTAAATCCCTCAAAAACCGAGGTTCTGTTCTCCCCCCACCCTCTATTGTCTCTCCCACTACACCCCCTTCCCCCTCCATCCTTTCCACTTCCGCACGCAACTTGGGTGTAATTTTTGACCCTTCTCTGTTCATATCTCCTCTATTGCCTGCTCCTGCCATTATACTTTAACATTCGTCATGCGCTCTCCTACCTTTCCTTTCACACTACTAATGTCTTTTCCCGTATCAACTACTGTTCATCTTTATTGCCTGGTCTCCCTGCTTGCCATCTTCTTCTGCTTCGTTCCATCTACGTCTCCTTTATCTACCTCCTCACTCCCCAATACATCCTCCCTGCTCTCAATTTCATTACTTTCTTTTGAATCCCGTCTTTTGTATCACTTTCTCTCGATTGTTTTCAAATGCATGCATGGCCTCGCCCAACCTCTCCTCTTTACTCTCGTTCAATGTCCTTCCCCGCCCCTTACAATTCCAGAATCTACTGCTTTTAACTGTTCCTAACTCTCCTTGCATCTCGTCTAGTTGCTGCTCTCTCTTTTGGCTCCTAAACATTGAAACACCCTTCCCCTCTCACTTCGCTCCTCATCTTTTCACATTTAACAAACAAATATTTAACTCCACCTTTTTTTGTTTCTTGCGTCTAAAAAACCCCCCAAAAGATTGCTTTCTCCCTCTGCTGATGTAACCTTTATTTATACCGCATTTGCACCATTTTGATTTGTAGTGATTTTGAATTCCCCTTTATTGTTGTGCGCCTTTGGCAGAAGGTGCTTTATAAATTCAATAAAATACAAACAATACAAGAAGATTCCATAGTATATGCTTATCTTGCCCAAGGAAAAGGGGTGCGTGGATTTCTCGGATCTAGATGCCTATTACGGGGGGAGGGGGATCAATCAGGGGGCTATCATGTTTACTGATGGGCTGTTTTTATGGATGATGTATTTTGGGTGTTTATTAACCTGATATAAAATCGTCAATAAAGTTGAATTTAAATAAAAGGCACGAAGCCTGGTACATTGGTCACCCTATCAGTGCCGAGTACTGTTCGTCTAACCCACATTAAGGGGCCAATCTAGCCCAAGCACAGTGAGTACAGGGCAACCATATTAATTTCTCCTTGCCTGCATTTAATATCACCAAGCACAACTGATCCAAGTAGCGCTAGATGAACAGAAAGGAACTTTGGGTCCACTGTCATTTTGAGAGCGACTTTACCAAAAAAAAAGACGCACATTCTTCCATTTCAGCGCCACTGATTTAAGTAAATCCAGTACTTTTCCAAAGTTGTCATGAAAGTGTATCTAGATTACGGAGTAGTGATCAGCAGATCATCGAATCAACCTCTCACAGCATTCTCTCCTCCAGAACTCCTAAAACAATTGGCTTCCGCAAACTTACTTCCTACTCCGATATCCTCCCGGCCTTCATCATTAAACCATTGATGGGGCCCAGTACTCAACGCACCCCGCAGCATCATTGATTCCCAAGTGTAGAATCGAGACGGCCACCATCCAGGTAAGAGGATTCCCTCCAAATCATAACTGCGACTCGTGCCTCCTCGTCCTCTTCGACCTCTCAGATGCATTCGACACGCTACTCTCCCGCCTCACCAACAGGACAGGATTCTCTGGCACTGTCCTGAATTGGTTTACCGCCTACCTATCGGGCGGACACCAGGCCCTCCAGAATAACACGTTGTGTTCTAACCGTCTCCCAGAGTCCCCTAAAGCTCAACCTCTCAGCAATCTTTTTTAACCATAACATGTAGCCTCTGGGTACACTCCTCAAAGATCCCGATACAGCCATACTGCAATACGCGGACGGTACATGAGAGTAAAAAGATCACAGTATATCAGTCATCTCTGCGATAAAGTAATGGATGTCAACTACCTACCTCAAATTTAAGCCAGCCAAAACTGAATTCACCAGTCGCCCCCGCTAAACAAAGTGTAAAATCTGAATGATATTCACCTAGAAGGATTTGATCTCAAACTCTCAGATTCAGCAAAAACCTGGGCTTCACTATTGACAGCAGCCTGTCCTTCCAGAAACACTTAGACAATAATGCCCAAACAGCGAGCTCCAAATATACGCCCATCGCAAAATCAAACCCTCCATCCCGCTGCAGGATTTACGGACCGTAGCGCAGGCTCTTGCTGTCTTGCTCATCGATGGGGAGAAAAATGCCCCCCTGACAGGGCTCCTGGCTGCTCCCCTAAAAGCAGTCCACCATGCTGAATCATGTCTTCTCACAAACGCATGGAAATTTAACCAAATCACCCTAGTCCTACATGAACTACATCGGCTTTCTCTCCAGGCCAGCATACTGTTCAAGTCTGTATGTATCATCTACAAAGCAGTTACAACTAGTACACCAGTGTACCTGGCATCTGAGCTCCACATATCTGGTGGCACACGCTCCTTGCGCTACAAATTGACAATTGGCTCGAATCACAACTAGACCACAAAGAGTACCTCCAAACAATCCTTCTCTTGTCACGCACACACCCTCTGGAACCCGATCCCAGTATCACCTCGGAATGCCCCCACAATTCTCCAATTTCTCAAACCTCTCAAACATTGGCCTTTTTCAACAGCATGGACTAATCGCAATGGAAGCACAGAACAGAACTCCCAGTACTGCGTTGCTGTTGAAACATGCCAGCCCAAACGCTGGCTACCCACACATTGTACAGAGCTCCACCACTCTTAAGCAAGGTCTGCACATTAATACAATAAAAATATAGAGGAAGGAGACATCCGCCAGGAGGTTAACCAACGTTTTGTTATCCAAATTTATAAGGGAACTGGGCCTATATGATGAGCAAGAGGTGGGATCCTGGTCAGCTTTCAGTAATAGTGCCTCCTCAATTATTCTGGGCAATTATTTTTCACTAAAGTCTCATGGTAAACCTTAAGAAGGTGGGGCAGGGGCTACAATATCCAGAAAGGCTTCATAATATTTGGTGGACAAGCCATCAAAACCAAGAACTTTCCCCATCACCAAGTTCTCGGATAGCAAATTTGATATTCAGTAATGGTGATGGGCCTATTCAATATCTCCATCTGATCGTCCATCCATTACAGGCCTCCCTTATCAAGAACTGTATCTTGAACTAATGTCCACAAATGCTAGCGATATTAGGATCAACGAAATGAGAAACACCATCCTCTACACATTCTTGTAATAAAGTTGTCTGCTTTTTTTTTGTCTGCAATGCTGGAGATGGGCTAGGCCACTACCCTTCCCCATATCGTCGTTCGGATTGCTGTGGTCCCAGGAATTTGACCTGTGTCTGGTACCTCACTAAACTGCTGCAAGGTAAGTTGTAGATTGACCACCAAAGCAGAATTCCCATCTGCTTGATATTTCAACTCAATCTCTCTACTTCTATTCACAGATGTCTAGGTCAGATCTGCTTGAATTCTATAAATATAAATGAGACATTTTGTGATTAATTTATGTAAGTGTTCCAATTGTTTTGCACACATCTTGTGTAACATATTGCACAATTTTTGTAAAGCTTTATACAGTGTTTTGCACGTCAACAACTCCCATCTCTTTTGTGCTTTCCATGTAATATCAGAAGGATGCTTCATACTGAATGAAATGAGGGAATTATTTCCATAATTAAGAGTAATGTTTACAATTTCTCTCATGTGGTGTTTTTTCTTTGTTCTTTTGTAGGCGCAAAACCGGACAGCAGGAGGAGGTGGGGGAATGCATTTAGGAAAGGCCAAATCTGTTTTGCACCCCGGCTCCTTCTTTGAAATGCATTCCCTGGAGTGTAAAATTAAGTAGTAAACAGCATACTCCTGGCTTTCACATCTTAATTTACTATTGCACTACAACCGTGATAAAAATGGCTCCACCTTATGGTTTCACATATAGAGAGAAACTCAATGAAGTGTATGACATGGCAAAAGAGGCTGCAGGGAGTTTAAAAGAAAAACAGTCATACAGACCACTGTAGGAACAGTGTTGCACTCGCAAGGGGGACTTCCCAAACCAAATTATTCAAATCTTCCGTTAGATAAAATCTTTTACCTAATGTTCAATATTGTAAACAAAAACGATTGATTATTTAAGTGAACAGCAATATAATTGATAATCGTGTTTTATCCAAAGTAATATAACTCAAAGGCTCATTTTTCAAAGTTACACAAGAAGGTCTTTCATATACATAATAATAATCTATGAAACAAACATTTAAAAAATGCAGCCACAAAACAAAATATTGGATAATACAGGTGGGGACACAGATGTCCTTTTGGTTGTTTACATTTTTACGTTCTATGTAGAGACTTTTCTACATTGGCACTTTAAGAACATCTTAATGGGAGGTTCATTTGCATTTTAGTAGCATATATTTTCCGAGATGTATTGGTTCGGTCTTCTGGATTGTGAAACATAATGAAGGACACGACAATGAGTGATTGTTGATTAGCCTTTATAATTATCTAGATGTTACAGACTCAAACAACATTTGGAAAATGAACTTACCATTTCGAGATAACTGGGATACGAGTATGCTTATCGTATAAAAACCAGATTGAAGGTTAGATTTTATATTCTATTATACACAAGATTTTATTTCAACTTATACCCTCGCAAACGAGTTAGTGAATGGTTAGGAAGATTTTCATTTTTGAGTGAAATTCTCTCCACTTTGTCCCCCCAGCATGTTTGCTGGACTTTTGGTCTGATTCTCCTGAGTGAGTGGGGACCTTTTACCACACTCCCATTCTTTTACTCTGATCCTGGGAATCCTTTTTTACCTCTTTTTGATACTTTTTAACGGAGTTTTGCTTTCCTCCAACTTTTCTGGCAACTACCTTTTCCTATTGCAGCACACAGCACTTTGTCCGTGTTGCTGGAGGTACCTTGAGATTACATTTCTATTTTACCTGCGATAACCCAATGTTAACCAGGACAGGGGGACACTTTGTCCCACCTAGATTTTACTTGGCGAGATCAGCACCCCACCTTACGTGGAGTGCTAAGTGGAAACAAGGTCTCCCTTTTCTGGCCTCTCCAGCAGCTTTTTGGTTGCTGTGGCCAGATCATCCGACAGGCTGGTGGCAGTGTACCTTTTTACACAATGTTTTGTGGACGTTTGTCGCAGGCTGTCTTAGCAGATTCGGTAAGGGACACAAGGGTCACCATTTGCCCAAAAGGGTGGCTGCATCTTTATAAGCCCTGTTCTCTATGACTTGTCCTTTCTTGAGCCTTCTTATACCTAGCTGGGTGGGGAAGGTCTTTATGAGTCTTGTCTTTGGCGGGCTTTCCTTGGAAAGCCTGCAAAGACTACATGGGGGGTCAGGAATTTGAGGCAGACAACTTTGCGAAGATTTCTCAACAAATGCCATTTTATTATAAACTAAGGTTGAACCCCTCACTATCCCTACTCTCAAAAGGATTTATCTACCTAAAATAAACTAAAGGAAACACTGACAAGAATATCTGTCCCTCACACTTATACATACAGAAAAACAAACAAGGAAATGTATAGCAATTCTCAACAAACAATTATTCAATTTGTAATATTTCAATTTGTAATATTACCATAGTCTCTCTTTGTAATTTGGTCGATCTCCCCTTCCACAAGTTCAAACGTGATTCTGTTTCACAGTTCAAGAAAAGAAAGCAAGGAAATTCTGATTTGCAATAATGTTCAACCACAGTTTATTTCCACTTCAACTCGTCAATATAAAGTTCAAACTCAGTTTGATGTAGTTCCACTTTGTCAACAAAAGGTTCCAAACTCCACTTGGACAAACTCCAACTGGTCAAGAGAAAGTTCCAACCCAGAAAATAGAAGGTTCTTCCTCTTCTTTGAACAATTCATCAACAATTGTCATGGTCAGGACAATTTCTGCCACAAATGTCTTTAGTTTCTTCTTCAACATAAACTGTATTCATCAGTACCCATTTTAAGCACGTCTTCTACTTCCACTGGGCCATGACAGGCCCACTCCTCCAGCAGTTTGCAGTTCAGGCATACTCCCCACCCTGAACATCAAAGCGACAACCACAAGTGCTTTTGGGGTCAAATATTTGATGAATGTTTCACCACAACTTCAAATTGTTCAACAAATTGCAGCTTCAAAACTTCCACCAACTCTTTAGGGAAAACAAGGTTTATATTAGTGCTCTATGATGCTCATCTCACAAGAATGCTCCCATTACTCTGGATCCCTCTCTCCCAGAAGGGCAGCCTTTGTGACACTCTTGGGGGAGGTGACCAAAACTCCTCTGGTCTTTGTACTGCATTGTGCGTGCCTGGAACCAGTCTGCACTAAGTGGCTGACTGTACCCATTGGACAGCCCCCCCCCCTCCAACCATGTTTGAATGGTGATTAGTGGACTCTAGCTGTGTTCTTCAATAAATCCGAGGGTCCTGGAGCTGAAACTCAGTCAACCCCTGGAACCAAGATTCCAACGAAGGAGGACATTCACAGCCATTTCCAGTCATTGCCAGAGCCGTCTGAGTAACCACTGCTGTTCAGACCTCAATTTCTGTGCGACAGGGAAGCCCCGAAGAGGACTTCCTCCCCTGGACTCATGGGTCTTACCAGTCCCAAGGCTAACTGCATTATGCGGCTTACCTGGAAGTGCTACGGCCCTCCCCGGCCCACAATGTGCCAATGCCTGGGGTCCAGTGCCATTTTGCAGTGCAACGTCTCTCAAAGCGCAGTTTTGTGTGAAATTTTGTGGGCATCCTTGTGGAACACCTGAGACTGGATCCCACTCCTGAAAGCCCCCCCAGCCGAGAGGAGGAGCGAGAACCAAAGCAATGTTTACCGCACGATAACCGTCCTTCACCAGGGCCTTAAAAAAGGTGCCATCGAGCCAGTGCTGAAAAGATCCTCTGCTGGGCAACCGACCGCACGAAAGCAACCGCCAGATCCACTCCAATTTCTTCATTCCTGTCACCAAGACTGAGAAACCCGAACCGGGGTCGGTTGTCACCTCACTGTGGGGACCGTCATGCTGCATCAGCTTCTTTGCTTAAAGGTACCGTCCAGCTCAGTTACTAACCTGGAGCATTGCTTTGTTGATTCAGTGCTTTTGGGGGGTGCAGATAGCTGGATCCCTCACCTCCCCAGGGCCTAGCTTGAGCTACATTGGTGTGGACAACCCACTGTGCATTGCCTCAATAACACTTGTCCTTGAGGCAATGCAGCGATGGAACCTCGTAATTTCGTTGCCCTGTGAAACTTGACTTTTACCAACCTGCAAACCTAAAGAGTTTCAGCAGAACTCTGGGTCTTTGATCCCTGAACTCTGATTTTTTTTGCCTTGTCCTCCTCAGCCCTTGGTCACTGCTGCCACAGTGTCCCCTCTGACTATGGCTGGACTTTCTAAGATAGGCTAAGCTGAAGTTATCCAATGTGCTCAAAGTTTTCACAAGTTTGCATATAGATTTCAGGAGGTTTGATTATGTGATTTGTTACCAATATCGCTATTCTGAAGTAACTAACTCTGAATATTGCAACTGTTCTGTATATTGTCTAATAGTACTCATCTTACTTGAATGCTCAAAGCCTTTGTGTATATAAATACCTATTTCATAGGTAACTCCAAGTGTGTAAGAGCTTCCTTGAACTAAGTATGCTCTGGGTCCTGTGCACCTCGCTACAGCCCTCTTCCATCGTAGAGTAAGCCTGGCTGCTAGTCCACAGCTACCAAACCTTTGGATAGTTCAGGCTAAACCCAAAAGGTGCAACCCTGTTCATCCAAGGTGGGCTTTCTAAAGTCTTGTCACAGACGGGACTTTTGCAAAATCCCCTAACATAAATAATGTTTTCATTATTGTCGAACTTTGTGAAGAGTGGTGTCTCCATTCCCGATGAAAGCTTCCCCCCCCGAAATGCATTGAGTGACTGCAAGTCACCAATCTTGTTCCCTTAAATTGGAAAACATATGACAAAGATATAAATGTGTGTTTTGGAACATAAATGACCAGAATGTGTTAATAGGATTGTATTTTTTAAATATTTCTTCATATATTGATGAATACATTATGTATATGAAAGACTTTTGTAACTTTGAATAATAAGGCTTTGAGTAATATTAAATTGGTTAAAACACTACTGTCAGGAATTATACTGATTCATTTTATAAAGTCTTAAAGGGCAGTGAGGCTAGGAATCCCTTAGTGTTGGCACGGATACCTTCATCAGGATCTTTGGTTTTATTTTGTAGAGTCTTAACTTGGAGATTGAGTGAGACCTATAACTTTTTGCTGCAGGGAATTAAGCCAACCAACTACAGTCAAAGCTAAAGGTACTATAAAAAAGCTACTTTCACACATTACCATCAAAGATAAACAAATGTTTCAGCACAAATGACCAAAAAGACAGGCGTGGCGTTAAGTAGTGGACATGTCTCATTGTTCTTTGGACTGTCTTAGAACACGAGAAAAGGCAATCAGGAAGATAATGCTTTGTGCCATCAATTACACATGAAGAGGAGTTACAAACCCCCAATACATTTGCGCAGGACACAGGTTTTCATTCTTGCTACAAGAAGTTATCCAAAACTCATACAACCAAGAGGCGTACTTTGTGCTTACTTCAAAAGACATTATTTCAATTCCTACTCTTTGAAGGCTTCTGCATTACCTATATACTACGTCTTGTCTGAATCTTATTGCACAGTACTTGTCAGCGAGTGGTAAGATTTCATACTGGAAAGGATTCGATACAGAAGACTCCCATTTAGCACTTTATTCACTATGAACACAAGAATACATTTCTGGACGGGTACTGGATAAACTCGCATTCATTTTCCCCGACAATCTTACCAGTACAACTAAATTTGCATAGTTGTGCTTGACTACATTTTCCAAAAAACAGACTAGCTGGAAAAGGTTACCTACCGCCTAAGAGGTGCTTTTCATACCTGCAATAAAGAGAGTGGACTACCAGGTCATGATATGGTACCAAGATGACCAATCACGGACAACAATTTCATGGGCCTCATTACAAGTTTGCCGGTCCGGAAACTACAGTGCCGGTAAGCTTACCGGCACTGTAGTTTCCGGGCCGGGAATCTACAAGTCTGCCTCTTGGAGCCGCTGTGTCTGACAGGTCAGACCCTGCCGGAAACAGCGGCCAAGTTAAGCAGACCGTCATGGAAGCACTGGCACTGCTATTAACGTGCTGGTGCTTCCGTGTTCCCGGACTCTATGGGAATGGGGAATTACAATTTCCAAGCGCCTGCCTTTCCGGACCCCCAGAGTTGTAATCTCCCGGTGTTACCGGTAAGCCAGGTGGCAGTAAAATTTACAAGACAGGCAGCAACCCAACGGTAGCACCGGCAGGGTTACCGCCGGACTTGTAATGAGGCCCCATCTCTCATTTCACATGAATGGAACATGGGGGATGGACAAATAGTTCCCATTCTCTGTGAAATACTATGTACTGCAGATTCCACATTCTGGATTTGATAAAATATTAGAGTGTAAACAATAGATGCAGTCCACAGTGTACAGGTTTAGCAAACAACCTTGTAAAGAGACATGTGAGTGTGGAGAAAACTATCAACTATGTGATAATGATTCTCACACTGTTCCAAACATAGCAGACAGTGAAGATGATTGCAAAAAAATTATGCTGTACACAAATTGTGAGCTACCATTGGATGCTATATAATGGTTAGATCAAAGAGTAATTTCAACAGATCTTTCATGGAGACATCCATATTTGACAAGTTTCATAGAGTTCGGTTTTAGTGCCTGTGGAACATGCAATTGAAAATACGAATGAGGTTGCAGAATATGAATATGGAAATGTTTTAGACAATATCGACTTCAGGACGAATGTTGTTAGTGCCAGTTCTTTGGCCTGAAAACATCTTTCAAATGAGATCCTAGAAATAAATTCATTATTTTGTTGGTGGACATCTTGATGGCATCATCACTTCTAAACGCCATGCATCACGGAGCGACACAATGGAAAGTATTACTACACTGCCACTTTCTGAAGACGCAAGACCAGCCCTACCTTTTCCTTACTAAAATGGCCATGAATTCACCAATGCTCCCCTACAGCTGTCCCTCTTTTCCATCATCCCCTTGCTGTCAAATGGCTAAATAAATAGACCTTTCCCTTACCAGTCCTGCCTTGCACCACACTTGTGTGCGTGTTGTCAATTGCCTGAAATAAGATTTTTTTTAAAATGAGACTTCACAAAGCATCGCATTTACAAGTTGAGCGATTACATTATTTTTACTTATTTCAAATTGAAATGCTTTTACATTATAGTTTGAGTTCCTCACTGTACATGGTGTAAACGAATGCAACCAGAAAGACTGTATTCCAATGTTGGTAAAGTGACTTGGCACATGACGGCTATCGGCATAGGTCCAAACATGTTGGTGCCTGAATCCAAAAAGAAACCCTGTCAACAAGAAAGGCTATTTGCCCTAATTTGGGGGATTGTTGCATACAACAATCAAAATGCCTCTTAACAGGATAAGCCAGGGATAAAGACAAATAAAAGTTGGGCTGGGTGCCCAGAGCCACTAAATATGTCTGATGCCAGTCAACTTCGATATTGGGCATGGCCAGGTCTGAAACTAAGTAAATAATATTGTCCGGGAGCAAGAACAGAGGTTAAATTCTGCAGTCCGGGGCCCAAAACTCATCAAATTAATTTGCTGGACTACTATGTGCAAATAATATCAGATTTTATTCTGGGAAAAATGCCAAAATGGCCCGATTTAGGTGCTCAGGAATCAAAATGCAAAAATTACAGAGAGGAAAGGCAGAGAACAAGGCCTGATGTTGGCTCAGCAGATGACTCTCACCATAAGATGAGAGGAAGGGACATCCTTAACTACAGAATGTGGGGCTATGAGAATCAGAGTTGGCTCGTTCTATGGTGACACATTTACCGGGAGAGGTGCTAATTGGTAGGTAACACCAGGTTTTTCACACAGTATGAATAGTATAAATCCTAGAGAGTCATGTTCTACGCCATCCTAAGAAGTGCACCAGTACCCTCTATTGGTGATCAGCGATGCAAACAAGTCTATGGTGTGGAGGGCATCCTCCAGCTGCAATAAAAACCTCCTGAATCATTGCTGGTTGTAGCCCCCACATTTTGGTTGAGTAGGTAGAGACTGCCTATAGATACATGGCCGATAACCATAGATTGATGGCCACCCCATACAGAGGGTGTTACTGTTATTCTTCTCGGTTTGTTGAAATAAAACAAATGTGGACTTGGAGGTGGCACGCCCATAAAATCGGCACCCTTGTGCTCTTGGCAAAAGTCACTTCAATTCCAGCAAACTCTACAGATAATACCCTGAGCTGGTTCAAGATGCTTTCCTTCAAACTCCAAATAGTCAGAAGGGCTTGAGGCAGTGGGGTCTTGGTCCTCCAAAGGGTGGCTTGGCCTGAGCTCATGGAGTAGAGAGGTCCCTGGCCAGAGCTCCCGTCCAGATCCTTGGCAAGATCCTGAATCCCATTGACAACAGAAACGGCAAGGCTTAAAATTGCCTCCTACAAGTAGGGGAAGTGATTCTGCAGCCAGCTGGCATAATATCGAAGAGAATCGGAGCCTGTACGCTGGATCTAGAGGTCATTGAACGGGTGCCCCCGGGCAGACAAGATGGCGAACTAAACTGCGGTCCTGAAAAGTAGCAGAGGCGGGGCCGCACTTAGTGCTGAACATTACTGCAAATGCTGCAAGTAGGGAGAAGTAAGCACCCACCCTGACCATGAGTCGAACTGTGGCCAGCACAGCTACCTGCAATGGCGCCGGAAAACTTTGAGTGGGGTGACCATCTGGGCACATCGCAGGCTGGCAACACTGACCCCCTCGCAAGAGGCAGTCGCGACGGGTGATGAGTAATCGAGTCCTGCATAGCATGAACGATTGAGGCGCTGTAACGCCAACCCCGCACTCCGCGAGCAAGCTAACAGAAGCGTGCTGGAAGAGCTGCACTGTGTAGGGAAGGAGCCGGCGAACAAGCAGAGGAACGCGGTGCACCAAAGAGAGGGACACAGAAGGACCGCGGCGGCACCGATGGGGTGCGAACACCCAAGCGACTGCAAAAACAGCTACATGAAGCACGCCCGGTGCCTGAAGGGAGTAATAACGGAGCCGGAAGATTGTCGGAATTGGGCACTGCTAGATTGGTGATCAAGTTCAGACAGCCAGCAGGGAGGGACATGTGCAGTGGCTGGGACTGGCTTCTGAAGCGGGAGCAGTCAAGCAGAGGGGCTGGACACCCACAACGGCAGGTCGCAACCCCCTGGGGGGACATGTAACACAGGCGTGGAACCCTTGCACGAACAGAAGGTACGCATCGCACACGTTGTCAGTTGGGGGACTGGCCCACCAGCATGAGCCGGGCTGCCAAAGCAATGCAGAGCCGGATGGCGACCTACATCTGGATACAGGAATAAACACCCACACCTGAGGAAAACACGACAATCAACAGAGTGCAGGGAAACGAATAGCGAGTACTTGCTCCATATTAATTTCTAGTATTTGCAGTGCACAAGCTTACTGCCCAAAGCGGCAAGGTGCTGGGACTAGAGCAGGGGGAAGGAAACAGCAGGTGACAGCAAAGCTGCTCCTAACAGACGGGTGGCTGGGCTGCACATTAACATCCCCCACCCACACAGCAAGAGCAGACCGGCTTCTGTGAAACTGAACCGCAGGAGTCCGGTCCGAATTGCGGACTAATTGTGGTGGGGAGACACCACTGCACAGTGGGAGTGAGGGGCTCCGAACACACGGGAGAGCCTGCTGCACCACCCCGGAGAAAACTACAGAAGGGTGATTCCGACACATGTGAGGACCCACGAGAACGCAGCAAAGGGCCACTCAGGGGCACAAAGTGGGCCCCAAAGGCAGAGACGGGGAGCTACCCGGTCTGTGCACCATCTGAGCGGCAGCCCGGATCGGGGCTAGCAAAGCGCTGAACTGCTCACGACGGCAGCACCTAGCGCATTGGAAAGGTGAAGCTGCACCCATAAACAATAGAAAGGCGCCAACTTGAACCATAATGGCAGGCTGGCAGCTGGTGACCTGAACCTTCCCCCAATACTCTGGAGTGCGCAGTGACTGGGTGGGTGCCGCGGAAGCCGGCACGCAGCAACAAGCGAGGGCGGCAATAACTTCGGCACCAAAGGCACAGCAACGCAGTCCTGTTGGGGGACAATCAACAATACAGCAACAGAGGGCAGAACTGCTGCAATCCAGAAAGACGCACGCAACTAAACCCAATGAAATGTGCAAAGGCAAGTGAGTACTCTTGATACTGCAAAAGGCAGGGCTTATGGTGCTACGCTCCGCCACATAAAGAGGCAATCAACTGGGGCTGAGGGTGGATGCGCCATAGTAGCAGGAAACGCAGACTCTGCCACCATTGCTAGCCATTTCAAAAGGGGTAGCCGCATTACACACTGAAGCCTCCCTCCTCCCAATACTTCCGGACCCAGGAAGCAGGGGCTACGGTTAACTGTCACCCGAGGTGGACCACGAGCGAGCGTCCCCAACAAAAAAGAAAAACAAGACCTCAATTATGGACTATTTTGCCACGGCCAAGGCAAGAGAACAGCCAAGGTCAGAAATGGGTCCAGATGCTGGATGCAATAGCAGCATTGTGCTCTTTCAAAGACACCGAAATAGGGGAGGTCAAAGAGGACATACAGCTAATGAGGCAGGATATGTGCAATCTGACAGAGCGAGTGGCGGCCACAGAGAGGGCAAATGGAAACAGTAGAAATACTGAAAGACCTACAGACCAGGGTATAGGAGCTAGAAAAGAAAAACACTGTCCTGGAGGCGAGAGCAGAAGATGCAGAGGGATGAGCTAGACACAACGTGCGCCTGCTGGGAATTCCAGAGGGAATGGAAGGACCCCACCGCATGAATTTTGTAGAGACGCTACTGCAACAAGAAATTGGCACTGCTCGACTCACAGGGATTTGTGGTGGAGAGGGCCCATAGAACATTACATAAAAGACCTCCGCCGGGATCACACCCCCGCTAGATGATAGCTAAGATCCTGAATTTCCAGGACAGGGAAATCATACTACAGTATTCAAGGGAAGGAGGAGAGAAAAATGGATAACGTCAGAATCGCCATGTACCCGGACTATACGCCGGCAGTGCAAAGGGCAAGAAACGCCTTTGTCACGATCAAGGCCAAATAGCGACAACTAAATCTCAAATACATGCTGATGTACCCATCCAGGCTCAAGGTGCTGTGCAAGGGCCGAGCTGTATTCCTGGAGACACCTGAGGCGGCCACCATGTGGCTGGAACACAATAACTTGGATAAGGGAGAAGAGGCTGTAACGTAGTCTACGCTCTTCCATATAGAAATAAAGGAACTGGCAACTGCGACAAATAAACTGACAGATGGGAGGTGTGCGTGCTTGAAGCTAATAGGAACACTGCTGCCAAGACACAGAACTTGACTGGGACGGGAGCACTGCTGGGCCACTTGGCCTGAGCTAATGGACGCAGCCTGCAAAAGGACTGGTGTCGGCCTGTTGCGAACACTACACAACCTGCGCAAGAATACCCGGATGGCCAAGAAGGCGTGGGGCCACCTGAGCGTTGCTTGGATGGAGCAACTGCTGGGCACAGTTGGTTAATTTTGTTTTACTATTTGAAAAGTTACATGCTCTTCACAGAAACAGGTAAAACAGGGCACAACTGGAAAAAAATGGGGCAAAGGTAGAGGGTGGGGGAGGGCTATGATAACAAACTTGTTGGTATGTGAGCCGGAGTGGGCTGGGAAGGAAAATAAAACACACAAAAATGGCTGCAGACATTAGGGTACTAACTTGGAATGTCAGAGGGATGAGCGTGTGCAGGAATAGAATTAAATCCTTAAGGAGGAAACCGATCAATTGCACTGTTGCAGGAGACCCATCTCACGGCAGATTACCTACATAAGGTACAGGAACGCTGGGGAAGGCAAGGATACGGAGCGACATACTCCAGGTATGCAAGGGGAGTGTATACCTAGATCAATTATACCGTGCCCTTCTTCCCGATGAAGGTGGAAGCGGACGCGGATGGAAGATTCCTGATACTTACAGGGAGCATTGAGCAATTAGAAATTTGCATAGTTAACTCCCATCAACCTAACCATGGGATCCCAGCGCACCTGAACTTTTTTATTTGGGGGTGACTTCAATTGTGTCAGGGACCTGGATCTGGATAGATCTACACCGCCGGCAGAGGGCAATGGCGGCCCCAATGACACTGAATGGTGTGATAGAGAACCTAGATCTAGCAGATGTGTGGAGGGAGCTGCACCCACATGACAAAGTTTTCCTCACGGGCTATACACCAGAATAGATGACCTGCTAATAGACAAGGCCCACATCCCACAGGTACAATCGGCACACTAACTGGGCAGATCGATTTCAGACCACTCACCAATGGTCATGGAATGGAAGATGCATGACACCAGGCCGCCCATACCACAATGGTGTATGCCAGCAGAGGCACTGATGGACTCTGCCATTAGAGAGGGACTCCAGAGCAGGCTAGTGGAATACACAGGACATAATGTGGGAAGTGGGAAGGACTGGAGCACAGTGTGGGAAGCGCTGAAGGTGGTGGTGAGAGGGGAAGCTACTGCTAGCGCAGGGGGAATCGGAAAGACTCTTCAAAGCGATCAGGAATTGTGGGAGAAGAAGACCAGGCAAATGGAAGCTAAGGCCCAGAAAACGAGGGAGTTGGAACGGGAACTAGCGTCAGCCAGGGGGGAGTTGCCGGGACACGTGGGGTAGGCTAGCGAAATTTGAACATATAGCGAAAGCCACTGGAGCACACTCGGAAGGAGACAAACCTAGCAGATTGTTATCGTGGTTGTGTAAGAAAGAAAACCTGAGGCACATGATCGCAGTAATCAAAGATGACATGGGCCAGATGCACATGTCGCAGAGGTCAATCAACAATGTCTTTTAACATTCTACACGCAACTATACGACCACGACACTTTAATATCCCAAAATGACACGCATGAAGAAATAGGCCTCCCCAAACTGGCTGACGCACACCGCGACACGCTGGAGGCGGAACTGTCGATTGTAGATCTAAGCGAGGCGATTAAGTCCCTAGCAACCAGCAAGACCCCGGGAAGCGATGAGCTGCCCCCAGAGTTCTATAAGACATACGGCTCGGAGCTGACCCCGATACTACATGAAGTGTTTAAGGAGGCATACGAAAAGGGAGTGCTGGAAGCATGAGGGAGACCCCAATTATCCCAATACCCAAACTGGGATAACCTAGAGATGAATGTGGCTCTTACAGACAGTTGGCAATGCTAAACTACGACATCAAAATACTGACCACTGTATTAGCCAAACGGCTGTCGAAGGTCATCAGGAATATAGTACATGAATATCAAAACGGGTTTATCCCAGGCCAAAATATGACCATAAACCTGAGGCGACAGCAACACATTGTGGCGCACACAGCAGACTCGCAAGATCAATATGCCATAAAAGCGTTAGACTCGATTTACTGGGAGTGGCTAACTGCTGTCTTGAGGGAATTTGAGTTTGGGGATCACTTCATTAAGTGGATAAAATTATTCTATGAGGCGCCACTAGCAAGGGTGAAAACCGGAAGGACAGCGCCAGCAGCATGGGACATAGAGAGGGATACCAGACAAGGCTGTCCACTGTCACCGATGCTCTATGTGCTGGGACTCGAGCCAATTGCTATATATCGCTGGAAGCAATTTTTTGATGCGGGAATTAGAGTTGAGGTACGTACCATGTGGTATCCTTGTATGCCAATGATGTTTTACTGTATATAAGGGACCCACACCTTAATGACCCAGTAATCCTGGCCATACTAGAAAACGTTGCTAAAGTGTCCGGAATCAGCTTCAGCAAGGACAAATCTTGCATATACCCAGTGGCTGGGCTAGCATGTAGGAAGGAGGGAGACTTCCCGACTGAAAGGATCCGCTGGCAGCTGAAATCGTTCAGATACTTGGGAGTGAATGTTTGGCATACGCCTGAACAGATGCATGAGAACAACACTGAGGCAGCAGTGAAGGGCTTGAGAAAATCCATGAAGTTCTGGTCTAAATTGCCACTATCAATGCTGGGCAGGGTTGCTATTGTCAAAATGATAGTACTACCAAGGTTTCTATATTACTTCCAAAACATCCATTACTATATCAAAGCATCATTCTTCCCCTACTAGAGGTAATACTGAGAGAGTTTCTATGGGGCCCTGCCAGACACAAACTATCCCTGGTCACACTGATCCTGCCGTATAAGGAGGGAGGGGTACAGCTACCCAACATGGAGAGATACTATCTTGTAGCACAACTCAGCTTTGTGGCCAAGTGGCTTGCAGACGAGACCACCACGGAAACGAAGTTGATAAAACAACTAGTGACACCAGTGCATTTAAATGAAATATTGTGGGTCCCACTCGGGTGCCTGGGTAAAAAATAATGATAAATGATAGTAGAACTGGGCAGGCATTTATAGAAAAGGGCTCAAAGGTTACTGAACCGGGGACACCCTTGCTCACCAGATACCCCGATCGCAGCTGATATTTGTAAGACCAGACCGGACCTAGCAAGCGTACGGCGCTGGGAAAGATATGGCATTTACACCTGGGGAGACATGTATGAAGAGGGTGCTTTTAAGGAATTTGAATCTCAGAGAAAAATAGGGTGTTCCCAGTGGACAGTTCTTATGGTACCAGAGGACCAGGAGGGGTAGCAAAGGAGAAATGGCAGAGTTGGCCAGAGGAACCATCGGCAGACCCCCTGTTGACTTTGATACACAGTCTGGGGGGAGGGTTGGAGACAGGTGTCCAGTTTGTACAACCAGCTGCTGGATAGACCAAACACTAAAAGTGAAACACTGAAGCAAAGGTGGGAAGCAGACCTGGGAATAGACATAACTGAAAGAGAATGGGAAAGAATACTAATGTACCCTCGGGAGGTGACTAGAAATGCCAGGTTCAGGCTGATACAGTTGAACATCTTGTACCGAACGTGCAGGACACCAAGTAGAATAGCTAGCTTTAGCAACAAAATACGCCCATTATGCCCCTGGTGTGGTTCAGGCGAAGCAGGGATGCTGCACATATTTTGGCGGTGCCTGAAGATACAACACTTCCTGGCCAAAATCGAACAAGCTTGCAGAAAGGCTGGGATAGTAAGGTATAACTGGACGCCAATGGAATGCTTGTTAGGAGCCTACCCGAGAATAAGCACATTTAGACATGTTGTTAAATTCATGGACATGGTATGCATATTAGCTAAAAGGTCCATTGCAATGGCATGGAAAGCACCGGCGGGCCCACAATATGCCAGATGGCTAAAAGAACTATAACACTGGGCAGAGGCAGAAACCAGAGTGTCGGGAGACGGGGTGTCCAGGCCAGGGAGCGATGCAAGCCCTGCATATGAAGCATGGAAAACACTGATATGGGACCTGTTTCACCCATCAGACGACAAACCGCCGTGAATATAATGTGGTATATTTAAAATAGTTGTGACAGGACATAGAAAGCAGAGTGGACATGGGACTACCAGTACTCCCGCCCTCATGATCAGGCTCCCCAGGACATAGGACACACCTATGTGCCTCACCACATAATCCGATCTGTACCACAAATGTAACTGTAGATGTGAAGACAGTTTTCTGTTATGGTATTATTTGTTTACTGTTGTGAAAATAATACAATCATCAGCAGTAAAAAAGTGGCAATTAGGATGCAATTATATGTAAACTATGAATGCCAATAAAATATTTTAAAATGATAAATTGGTCCTGCAAAGTGAAACCCACAAGATGACTGTACACCTAAGATGCAATTGAATGCCCTTCTTGACCTCCCCAGAGATAGAATTCTAGTGGGGCTACTGGTTTAAAGCAGAGTTAGCCTAGTGTGTCAGGAAGAAATGAGAAGCCTGTTGGGATGCTTGAATCATTTCCCGAGAGGGATGCCCCATACCCAGGAGTAAGTCGCTCACTCGCACAGTGGATGAAAGTTGGCCCTTTAGTTGTAGTACAAGGGTTTCCTTTTGTTGACCAACAGGCCCAGTAAAAAGGGTGGCACAAAAGGGGGTGGCAATACATTGAAGGTCACCTTCAATGAAGTAGTCCAAATCAGACATTCAAAAAGACACTGGTATGTGTGTACCGCAACCCAGTACACGTGTAAAGAAACAATTGCATAACTGGTTTCTAGCTAACAACAGTGATGTGAACCAAAATGGGGGACACTATTTTTACTCGTCGCTGCCAAATACAGCAGAAGGAAACTGATGTGTACACAAAATCATGATATGTAACGGGGCGTCCTTCAAACTGAATGCACTGAGCTACACGCATTAGGCTTTTCCCCTCCCGCGGTTAGCCGTACTTTGTATTTGTGTGCCTCAATTTCTCTGAAGCTGCTGTGCCTCCTCACTGTTGATTGTTCTGCTCTCTACGCTGTACCCCTCTAGGTTCCATCTACTGTGGGTTATTTTTGGTGTCTGCTGTGTCCACTAGGCTCGCTCCCACCCTCTAGGTTCCCACCCTACTGGGGACTACTGTTGGGTGCGTAACCCGCTTGTGCTTCAGGTGTGTTCCTACTGTGTGAACCCTCCCCTCCTGTGCATCCTGCGTTGCGCAGCTCTGGGCTGTGCTGTTTCCTCTATCTTCTCTCCCTCACCCTCTCCTCCTCGCACCCTCTATGGTGCTCTCAATTTCTCCCATCTTCTGTAACTGCTACTCTATCTCCTATCCTATTCCTCTCACTAAGTCTGCAAGGAAAGAATTCAAGAAGGATATCCTGGTCTCCAACCCAGGCCTTACCATCGCTGATACCTACATCATCGCTTCCTTGAGATAGACTCTCGCTGACATCCTCTTTGTCATTCCCTCTCCAGACCTATGGACACCTCACATGGTCTCTGTTCTCGCTCCTCACATGGTCTCTGTTCTCACTCCTTTCTCCTCCTCTCCCATTAATGGCAGCACCTGATGGGAGGTCTCCTCTTGGCCTCCTTTCACTCCCATTATTAATGTCTATCAAAATGGTACCAGCATGGTCTAGGGCTCGCAGGCAAATCTCCACCTCCTCTGCCTCCTCTCTGGCACCCCCATCCACCTCACCTTTGGCCATCCTGCCCCCTTAGTCTACTGCTTCTGCCCACTCGTGGGCCCCTCTGGTCACTTCTGCTGGGTATACCTCACTTCTGTACCCCACCCCAGAAATCTTTAAAAAGTGGCAACCTGTTCCACGTAGCTACGCTCAACTCTTGCTCTGCTGTTAAACACTCCTCTGACATCTGCCACCCCCTCAAAGACCTGGATGTCCTTGCTCTCACCGAGACATGGTTCACAGCCAGCTCTGACACAAGTTTTGACACTCTCCTCCTGAGGGCTACAAGATCCTCTCAGAGCCCAGAACAAATCGGCCCAGAGGTGGAGTGGCCTTGATATTTCCCGAGTGGGTTCCTGCATATGTCATTTTCACACAGGCCTATTACTCTTTTCAATACCTGGCCTCTCTCCAACTGTGGCGACCATCTATAAGCTACCTGGCCAGGTCACACTCTTCCTCTCAGAATGGACAACCCCAACTCTTCTGTTCTGGTCTCTTCCTCTCAACCTCAACTCCTCCTCAAAGCTCAACATCCACCTGGATGCCTCGGACCTCTCCTCCCTCTGGGCTCTCCCGCAACCTTTGCAACTCTCTCTCCCTCTCCATTCTACCCTCTGGCTCGACACACTCTGCTGGACACACTCGGTCCATTCTCTCCACCACGTCCCTCTCCACTTGTGGTGTCCCCCAGCGCTCTATCCTCTCACCCTGTATCTTCAATGTCTACCTGGCCCCTTTCACCCACCTGATTTCCACCTTCTTGTCTAACTGCCAGTGTTATGCGGATGACGCAGCTCCTTTTCAGAATTCCCTCAGTCTCCTCTCCTTCCTCGCTCATCTGTGTATAAGTGATTCAGGAATGGTGCACCTCCAGCGATCTCTGCCTCAACGCCAGTAAGACTGAGATTCTTCTCATTGGAACCCCTGCTGCCGCTTTCCCTCTCGCACTATGGCTGCCCTCCTTGGGCCCTCTACCCTTGCGCCCTCCTCAGAGGCTAAAAACCTTGGGGTCATCCTCGACTCCTCTCTCTGCTTCTCGCCTCACATCAACGACCTTGCCAAGAAGGCCCACTTCCAGCTGCACGTCCTCAGAGGTAATCTAACTTTTCTCACCTTCCCCCAGAGGTTCATTGTTTCCAGAGCTCTGGTTCTCTCCAGGCTGGACTACTGCAACAGCCTCATTAGAAAGGATTGTGTCCTCCCACGTATTCCTCATCTTTGATATCTCCAATATCCAGCTTCAGCTGCTTCGACAAAGATTTTTGGAAGAGGGCGCTGTGCGTCGATGCAGTCGACTGTCCCTCGAGGGCCTCCGTCTTGGGGATGTCATCATCAAAAGGTATATATAGCACGAGCAGCACCCGTTGGCTTCAGTTCCGTTTTTCCGAGTAAGCTTACGCTTCGTGAACTACGGCGCGCTTCAGACATTTCTTCAAGAAATATCAGAAAATGTCGGTCTTCGACAACCCCGAAGACCAGGTTTAAAATGTGCTAAGACTGCGATGCCAAGATGCCGCTCACGGATCCGCATTGAGTATGCTTGTGGTGTCTTGGTGTGGAGCACAAAACCTCAGCCTGTTCAGAGTGTCAGTAATACCTGCACACGGTCCACGAGGAGACCCCTAAAGCCTTAATGGAAGGCCAATGGAAATAAACCAAGGGCCCGAGCAGCCCCGAGAACAAACGGAATTGGCTACTGAAAGCACGTATGCCAGTACTAGTAACTGCAACGATAATTATAATGGATGCAGGGGAGAGACACTTAAAACGTAAGAGACTGGTGCCATGAGACAAGATGGAAGCAACCGCCCTGTTGAATTTGTGTAAATAAGCTTGAAAAGTAAGATGCTAAGAAATCGATACTGCCTACAATGCTTAGTAGAAGAATAGAGCGGCAAGCGCCAACCATATATCTACCTCAATACTGCACAATGTACACGTGCGACTCCATTTTGTGAAAGCAGAATTGTACCCAGGCTGCCAAATGCCTGACAGGCTGAGTTTCGAAACCCAGCAAAGACCAGAGAAGGAGCGGAATTGAAACTCAACAAAGAGGCTTATGCCGGGGAGATCGAGGTCAACCAGAGAAGGGGAGGTGAGCATGAGCTCACAAGACTCCAACTACAGCTCATACCAGCCCGCCCGTGAAGGTCAAGATAAGAGAAGCCCATCCAGGTGGCCAAGCGCACACAGAATTGAAATGCACAAAAGGTTGGCAACTGAAGCAGATTCACGGTGGACCAGCATGTGACCAGACAGGCGCGAAGATGACCCCAGCCTGATGTCATCCAGAACCCGAGGGTGCCATAACCGTTCCTGATAAGAGACTACAGATCCGAGGCCATACCCAGCCAACTAATTGACACATAGCCCTAAAACACTGATTGATGGAAGGGAGGAAGGGTGAATCTTGGGACACTAGGCACCTGGGTGTCTACTCTGTATGCTGCTAATTAAAATGGAGATTTAAGGTTTGGGGTGTAACTTGCCCAGTCACAAGGGACCATGTAATCTAGGGTTCTATAGACACTGTAACCAATGAGACGTCGTACTTGTAGTGACGTCAATCACGTGTGTTGTAGAGGGATGGGCGTAGACGCCAACCCGATAAGGGTTATCCGATCCACAATTTCCACATACAGATAGAGCACCTATACTTAAGTTACCTTTCCCAACCAATTATATTGCATGATGATTTTTTGTAGAATTAGACGTCAATGATGATGGATTTTGCCCATAAAAGAGGCTGTTTGACTAAAGTTTGGGGAAGTCGGGGTGAGGCAGGTGTTCGTGATGCTGCTGATTTACATCTGCTGACGTGTGTATCATTAAACGGACTTCCCTTTGCCAATTTACTGAGTCCTGATTATTGAATCTTGCTGGAGTATGTGAATCCTGTACTCTGTCCTCACATGGTGCAGCTATCATGCATTACTAGTTTTCGAGGGTGAGTAATGACCAATGGGCCCGTCAGTAATTTCCTCTCCTCGTCAACACCGCCATAGCTCTGCTGATACTGTCAACATAGTCGAGACCAGCCTGGACGGATTCGCACATAGCATCTTTCCCACCCTTTTTATGTTAAGGAATCCGTCTCGCTCCTCCCCTTTGGGGATATGGTCAGCTGCCATAGAAATGCACTCCCAAAGGGTGTGTGTGAACCTTGCTAGCGTGCATGTAGCCTTGGCAGACTTCAAGGCCATAATCCTGGGCGAAAAAACCTTGTTGGCCATGGCATTGTAACATTTGTCATTTCTATACTGAGGTATCATAGGATATGCATTTTGCCTACTGATGGAGGTGGCTGCTGAAGTACCAGACTTTCTGGTATTGGGTGCTTGCAGAGGTCAAAAAGGGTCAGATCTAGAAACTCTGTACTTAGCCATCAGCTTTTTATTTACATCAGGAATAACCTCTGGTGCTTTCCAATTTGTAGCGACACGCCTTTGTAGGGCTTGATGAAAAGGGACAATTGGGTTCCCCTCTGGCCCTCTGAGATATCAGTGAGATCGTCCTGTTCAAAGACTGGGGAAGGTCTTAACCATCCCATGTACTCCATAACCCCTGGCATCAGTTGCCGGTATGTCACCTCAGCGTGGTCACCAGGGTCTGCGCTACCAAATTCAACCTCAGGCAAAGTATCTATTCCACTAGCCTCATGAAGGCATTCCTGCAAGTTCTTCATGCTCGAGTCCTCCGATGTCAATGCCTCAAGCACTGATGGTGTTCCATAATGTAACCCAAAGGGTCTCCCTTCATCAGAGGATTCCGCTGCATCTTCATAAATAGAAGAGAGATTTGAAGAAATCTGAGTGTGGCAAAGGAGTATAAGTCTTTTCAACCAAAGTCATTATATTTGTCACAGAAACCAAAAGTTTTGAAATTGTCGACCTGGACGTCGATGGCCTCAACGGTTGTTTCAAATGCTTCGACAAATGTGGCGACGAGGAGGTCGATGCTCGAGGCGTCAATGACTTCTCCACAGTTATCTGTGTCGACGACGCACCTTTCGGTCCTGAAGTCGATGGTTTAGTCCTCGAGGGGACATTTTCTCGACTTGAGGGATGGGATCGCTCTCAAGGAGATTTGGCCGTAGGGTCCGACGACGCCCAGCTCTTGTGCTTCCGAGGTCTTTCGACCGGAGCATCGCCTTTAGGTGTAGTCGATGGGGGCAAGGCCACGTTCTCGAAAACAGTTAACATTCGGAGCCTAAACTCTTCCCACTGGGCCGGTGAACTAGATTTAGTGGGGCAAATGACCCGTTCCGGTGAACTAAAAGACAAGGAAGATGGCGATCTATGGCGCAGTTTATTTCCGGATCACAAAGTTGACGAATGGTATGAATCACTCCGTGAATGGGAACGTTTGGGCTTTTTTCGACGAGGAGAAACTCATCTCGACTCTTCGGAGGTTTTTTGATTTGATGGTGTCGAGAGGGATTTTTGGGCCTTACCTGCCGCAAGCCTCCCTCTACGCTGTCAGGGCCTCAGCCGTCATAGATAGGCAGTCGTCGCACTCCGAAGACGGAGGAGTCAACCCCAGGCACCATAGGCAGATCCTGTGAGGGTCCGTCACGGAAATCTTCGCACCGCAGTTACAGCATTCTTTGAAGCCGGATCGAGGAGTGGACGACGCCGAAGACAAGCCATTTCACGTTGGAACTCGAGAAATATAGAAATTATCAAAGATAGACTTTCGAAGTATTCCTGTCCGGAACGAGGCATACCGCAGCCAAAGCTTTAAGCACGGAAAAATATAACGGAGGCCAACGGGCGCTGCGTGTGCTACATATACCTGCGGTGATGTCAACATCAAGACTGAGGCCTCCGTAGGATATTGAGTCAACAGGCATCAACACACTGTGCGCCCCGCTGGAAAAAAAAATTCCGGAGCAGCAAAGCTGGATATTGGAAATATCAAAGATAAGGAATACGTGGGAAAACGCAATCCATTCGAAAGTAAGATTTCTTCTGATCTTTGGAGAACTCAATCATTGTGAAATGTCTCATACCAAGGATGGGCTAGAAGGATATTCACACAAATAGGAAGGTCTAATCAGCCAGTCATCCAGATAAGAGAAAACGTTCTTTCCTACTTGTCTAGGAATTGACAGTTCCCTCCCAAACTCATGTATCCCTAAATCCCAGGCTTGTAACTAGAAATCGGCAACCCCTAGCATCAACGCGCTATATAGCTCAAGGTGATGGCCTAAAGGCAAACGCCTTATCTATCTAGCCTCACCAAGTGAACAATCTGGGAAGTTTTTCGATAGGAACCCTAATGTGATGTAATTCAAAGTTGTGTGTCTTCCAGACACTCAAGTCTCGCTCTATCTTACCCTTCCATGCTCTGGTGTTCCTTTCCCTATATCTCTCAGTTACTCTTCTCCTCCTACTCCACCCAATATCACTTTCTCTTCCAGGTTCTTCCTCCTCTATCCCTTTCGCTGTGGTCTACCTACACCCTCCAACCTTGCTTCCTACTACTCTCCCCTCTCCACACTACTGCCACCCTCCATACTACTTCCCCTCCCCTTCACTAATACTCCACCTCCACACTACTACTACTCCCCACCTTTGCCTCAGTCACCCTCACCCTTTCACTCGCCTCAGTCACGCTTTTACTCACTCCCAACTCTCCTACTACCAGTCTCACTCACAGAACTTCCATGCACACACTTACAGCACAGTACACTTTCTCTCATCACCCAATTCCTCACCTTTTGTATAAATCACCTACCTGTTCCTCTATACAATCCTTCTCCGTTCTGGTTACTTGTACTGATGCCTTTCAGGAAAGATTTCTCTTTTTTACAACTTTCCTTCCAAAGTTCCTTTGAACCCCATTCTTTTTGCTTTGATTTTAACCCTGTTCTGAATTTTTGAAAGGAAGTAAACCATTCAGCTGTCTTTTGTTCATTTTTATGGGGAAACTGATCAGTCCTTCAGACTATCAGTACTGGGAAACTCTGTTTAGACCTTTTAAATGTGTGTACCATTTTAACATTGCACACAGCACCTCACACTTATTTGTGGTTACTTTTATATGTGCCTAAAGACAAGCTGGTGGCAACGGATACATTTTCACCAATTTTGAATTGTTTTTCGTGAGCAAATTTGCACATGTATGGCTACTACATGTGGCTAGTGCCCAAAAATACCAGTGCCATGAGATTTCCGCTTGCTTCTTTGGCCCTTTTGTTGTTCGGCCTTCTTCCTTCAATGACAGGTCAAGAAAGAAAGCTGCTGCTTTTGCGGGATAATGAAGTGTCGTCCGTCTGACAAAGGGGCTGGGACTGTCTAGTCCCACTCCACATGCATAGTGCCAGAAAGTCTAGATGTGGAGCAAATGTAAAACCAATAGTTGTCCCTGATTGGACAACTACTGGCTATTTAAATGGTGCAGATCCTTACCATTGGTTGCCTTGGGCTTGCTTCCAGCTCAGATTTTGGATAAGAAGAGGACCTCTGCAGCCATTTCAGGAGGTTGCTAGAACCAAGAATCCCTTGAACAGTCTGCTGAATACCGAAAGATTACTCCTGAAGAGCATCAGCATTAATTCCTGCGTTAGGCCCGGTGAAGCCCTGTTTTACCACAGGATCTCCAAAGACCGAGTGGTTCTTCAGCCCTTGGACTAGTGGGAACAGCTAGTCTCAATGTCTTTTTTGAGGATCCTGCCCTTCTGAGCCCTCAGAAGTGTCCCTAGCGTGGCAGGTGGACTGACCAGCTCCATCGTCGTCATTCCGCTTTCAAGTCCGGAACTTCGGTGGTCAGCAGCTTGTGCCACAAGTCGCTGTCTCCTTGAATTTCAGCGTCCCAGCATCTAAGAAATCTGTCCTCGAGCAGTGTATGTGACCGTGACTGGAAAGACACCCGTCGTCGCTTATGTGTGGAGAGTGTCGCTGCAGCTCATCTTTCTCCAAACCGTGCAGTGCCCAGAGGTCTGCATCAGTGTTTCTTGCATTTCTTCTTTGAAAGAGGTTGCATCCTGCTGCTGCACCTGACCAGAAGAATCCTCAAACCCATAACTCCTGGGCACCTCTCACCAGAACCAACGGCAGAACGAGCGCCTAGCGACCCATAGACAATCCACTAAGTCACCTGCAGAAATCAGAGTTAGGGGTGTAATTGAACACAGTGCATCTGTCTCCAACTGTTCCCTATAGGAAAACATGGGGAATAAGTCCCTGTGTCTCCTACATTCGTTCCATTCCATTCACCTTTTGGTTGTCGAGCCTGGGTAGAATAACAAAATATAAGAAAACATTTACTTACCTTTAGTAAAATTATTGAAGAATTTTTTGAACAATCATCAACACAAAAACATTATAACTTACCTGCAAAGGCACCATTCTGTTGAGAAACGTTGGTGCTTCTGTGACTTTTAGGCACAGGGCCCCATTCTTCTTAGGTTTGTGACCACTTAAATTAGGATATTGGCTTGTGATCTGGTTCCATTATTTATTGCATCTAATCTACTTACCTGCTTTACTGGATAAGTCGTCTGATGTATATTTGAACCTATGATGAATGTATACATTTGTATCTGAGTATTGTGCAATATTACTACCCGTTAGATTCATTTTTCAATGTTCACAAGGCCAATTATAAATAACTGTTTTGTGCTTGCTGTCTAAAATGAATCATTGTGTGCCATACTGTGAGGACTCATTGAGGGCACTGTCCCCACTAACACTCTCCTAGGAATGAGCTTCGACTGCTCATCCACGTACCTCGATTGGGTTTTGGCAAACCTCTCAGTGTTCCCTGTTCACTATAACTAGTGTGGCCTCCTAAAATGTGTCCAGCAGGCCAGATTCTAGAAATCCATCTTAACACGGCCTCCCTCCACCTCTGCCCTCACCTGACCAACCGACAACTTCCTGTTACCCTCTCCCAATGTGCCATATATGGTCATTTATCTTCTATAGAAGCCTTGGTAACAAGTGGAAATTTTAGGCGATTCCTGACCCTCCAAAATCCTAAATTCAATCAACGTGGGGGGTCAACAGCCAGCTTGTTTATCCCAGTATTAGACAGCCAGTGTCTCATTTAAAAATATTTAAACCGCTCTGCTTCAGGCAAGTTAAACTTCTCTTTACAGTTTATACATGTGGGTGGTGTTCCCTCCTTATACAAGTCTCTGAGCTGTAAAACCCCAAGTGATTCCCATTGTGCGAAGACCCTCTTCTCCATTACTGGGGAGAACTCCGGATTTTGTAATACCGGAGACAGGGGACCCAATCCCATTCTAAAGCCTAGTTCAGAGCAGGTTTTATCCCAGTGACCCACGGTAGATCTAGTGGAGTTCAAATGAGTCTGCTGGGTATCCCTCGCAGACTTCGAGAGAAACGGTAGATGGGTAAGAGGAGCTGACCTGCTCTATTATCTTCCATTCCGATCGCCTCTCCTCCGATGCCCAGTGCAACATGGACGCAACCTGTGCCGCCCAAAAGTAGCGTTGTATAGATGGGACTATCTCTACCCCCTGATCCCTCTTGATCCAAGAAGCACATTACGAGGCATTCTAGTTTTTTTTTCTTTTTTTTTCCAGCCCACTGCCTGCTGTATCTCTAATAAATCTCATTCGGGGACAAGGACTGGTAATGCTTGGAAGACATACAAGAGTCTTGGAAGTATCGTCATCTTGACTGCGCTACTTCTTCGCAACCATGAGATTTTCTGCATCTCCCACTGTCGCAGTGTCTCCTTGAACAACGCTGGAATATTGGCCTCCCGGAGGGGACCATACGGGTTAGTAATACGAACCGCAAGATATGCAATTTCCTGGTCTGCCTACCTAGAGGGAAAAGCGGATTGTAGAGCCTGAAGGACTTCAGGTGGTTCAGTTATCACCAACCCCACCGACTACTGGTGATTAATGAGGAAGCCTGATATCAAGGCATACCTCTCCGGAAGCTCAAGAAGTGATGGGACTGAAGCCAGAGGCTTCTGAAGCAAGCAAATGATATCATCGGCGTATTGCACCACCTTGTGCGTCTCCCCCATACGTCAGACCCAATATGCAGGGGTTACCGCGTATCATTTGCGCCAGAGATTCTATTGCCAATGCAAAAACTAAAGGAGACAAGGGCAGCCTTGCCTCGTGCCCCTGCCCAAGGGAAGTGGAGATGACCGAAGAGCATGTACTTGAACATTGGTGGATGGAATTTGAAAGTTTGCCATGATCAACCTGCTGAAGAAGAGCCAAATCCATAAGCTGGTAAAAGCGCTTTTATTAAGTCCCATGACATACTGTCAAAAGCCCGGTGTGCAGAAAGAAGGGACAGCCCCCCTGGAATTTTTGGGGCTAATGCTACTAAATCCACCACCCGCCGAATATTATCATGAGCATCCCCATTTCTAATGAAACCAGTCTGATCATCAATAATTAACTGAGGGAGGACCTCTCCTAATCTAGTAACCAAGATTTTACCGTATAGCTATGGTTTTGCAATAGCTTTTCTATCTTCCACCAGGTGCTTGCAGCCCCATTTGCCTGCCTCCTCTGCTACTGGTCCATCAGGTGAATCCAATCTCATTTCTGTGTGTTTAATTTTGTTTTGTGGCCCGTGTTTCTGCCATCCTTTGTGCGGTTTGTGCTGCCTCCCTCGACCTCCCTCCCTGCAGTCCATTGGTCCTCTTGTTCCACTTCCCCTCCCGCCTCCCAGCCTGCCCTCCACCTGTCATTGGTCAGATCAACGCTCTTAACTGACCTTACAGGGCAGCGCTCTGCCCGGCTGCCACTGCTGCTAAGGGCCCTAAGGCAAAGGGCAGCTCCCACAGGGGTGGCTCCAGATAGCGTTTGCAGGTGTCAGCAGGGGAAGCCAGTGGCCAGCTGTCCACCAGCAGCGACGAACAAGGTAGGAGTGGCAAGGGTGGGGAGTAGAGCAATCACTCTACTCTGGAGGCCCTGCTACATAACAACCTACATACACTGGGATAACATTGTGATCATAAGCTTGTGCATTTCTAAGATAGTAGAATGAATAAGACAGTGAATATTAGCACGTGCCACATTCAGATAGAATTGTGAAATATTAGCGGCGTCGCATCTATAGAGAATGGTGAATGATAACAATGGGCAGATTTATTTAAAATGAACCCTAGCCAGCGTCACATCCGGACAGGATTGTGAATGTCAGCACTATTTAGACTGCATGGGGAATATTACCAATACCACATTTAGATAGAATTGTGAATGCTAGCTTGCTTCGCATCTAGACAGGATTGTGAAGGTGGGCCAGTGTAACGCTCACCTGATTCCCGCAGAGGCGCCGGTATTGACTGGGTGAATGCCGTATCTTCAAAGGTGATGTGTAACACACGGTTGGCTCTTTGGGCTGGACCTCTGTGCACTGTATGTCTGACTCGAAGAGTACGATGTCTGCAGATAGAAAATATGGGATTAATGAACTGGAGTTATTGGGTGCCTCTCTCCTCTTCCCTTTCTCTTCTCCTGTAGAACCCCAAAGGTTAACACCCTCACCTTAGGTAAGTGAACGCCGAGCTCTCCATCTGCCTCGGGGCAGGGTGTCGTAACCAGTTTCTTCACTGGATAAGGGTGCAGGCCTCTTGACCTCAGAGGACTGCTGTCCGTTGTTAACTGCACGAACGGTAAGTTCTGGGCATTTCAAATGTCTTAAAAGTCTTTTGTAATGATATCTCTTGTTTTGCAGGGTTTCGGCGATGGCGGATGGCGGGCTGATGAGAGTTGAGGATCGAAACCGCGTGAGGAATAGATGCGCCTGGAAGCACGTAAGTAAGCGCTTGTAGCCTGCTTCACGATGCGCACTAACTGTCCCTTTTATCTTGCAGGTATAAGTTCAGAGCTTTAGAGAAGCTGAAGGGTGCTGGAATACCCACTGGATTCGGCGTGGGAAGGAATAATGGCACGTGAGTAATAAAGTTGCCCAATGTCTTTAAACGCACCTTCTTTTGTCTTTCAGATGCGGGATGCAGCGCCGAAGGCCTCCGGAGCGTGCGAAGAGCTGGTAAGCCTTTGTCTTTCAGATGCCGGAATGCAGCGCGAGGCGTTGGTGACAGCCGATGGACCAGGTAAGAGATGCGCTGCCACTGAAGACTGTAGTGCTAACCTGTTCTTTCTTTGTCTTTACAGGTGCTGCTGAAGACTGGATTCCAGGATGGTAAGCCTTTGTTCCCTTAGGACCAGGATCAGAAGCAGAAGACACGATGAGCGTTCTGCTGCAGAGAATGCAGAATAACGCAAAGCAAGATTCATCCATCGGGTGTGGTTTAAATAGCCTCCTGTAGTGCTTAGGTGTCTCCTTCCACAGCCACGCCTAAGAAAAGAGTTCCTGCTTTCCAGAAGAGTTCCAATGTTCTGAACCTAGGGAGTGGCTCCTGCCCCACCCAACAGGAAAAGTAGTCCCAAACAGAAGAGGATCAGGGGTTCAACTGGTAGGTAAGTAAGCAGCATGGTCTGCTGCAGGTAAGTCCACCCAAGCATTATGAGCCCGGCGCTTCCAGCGCTGGGACTGGGCATCTTTATGAGTCTGGTGCCACTGGCGCCAGGACAGGGTCCAAAAGGTCCCAATTGGGACTGGCTGGCACTCGGAACCGGGGTTATGGGTCTGCTTCCAAAGGAGTCGAGCAAGTCCTGATCTTTTGGAAGCAGAGATCATGACAGCACCCCCCCTCAAGGCCCCTCCCAAACCGGGCTTCTCCGGGGGTTTGGGCTTGTTAGGAAATGTTCGATGAAATCTTTTGATTAGACGAGGCGCGTGGACATATTCTGCAGGTTCCCAGGATCTTTCTTGGGGACCGTAGCCTTTCCAGTCAATCAGGTAAAATAGTTTAGATTTGGAGATCTTGGAATCCAGGATGCTTTTGACTTCAAACTTGAGTTCTCCATCAACTAGAATAGGTTTTGGAGATGTAGTTAGTCGGGTTTGAGGTTGCACGGGTTTTAATAGAGAGACGTGGAAGACCGGATGTATCTTCATGTGAGGGGGCAAGTCCAACTTGACCGCTACTGGATTTACTATGGTAGTGATGGAATAGGGACCAAGGTATCTTGGGTTGAATGTGTGTGGTCCTTTTAGAGGAAGATATTTGGTGGATAACCAGACTTGATCTCCTACTTGATATTGGGGGGCTTCCTTCCGATGTTGGTCTGCTCCTTTCTTGTATTGTTCTTTAGCCCTTTGAAGGTGAGAAACGGCTTCCTTAAAGGCTTGGGTGATTGTAGAATGCAGGTGGTCTACTGCTGGTGTTCCAAGATCTTGGAATGGATCCAACTCCGAGGTTCGAGGGTGACTACCGTATAAAAGAAAAAACGGGGTCTTCCCAGTTCCCGAGTGGACAGAGTTATTGTAGGCATATTCGGCTATCCAAAGGATATCTTTCCAAGTTTTTTCAGTTTGTTGTAGCATGCAGCGCAAATACTGTTCCAGAGTTTGATTGGTCCTCTCGGTTTGTCCGTCGGTTTGAGGGTGGTGGCTGGTCGAAAGTCTCACATCAATTTGAGCCGACCGACAGCAACTTCGCCAAAAATGAGAAATAAATTGACTACTTCGATCCGAAATTAGAACTGAAGGAAAACCGTGCAGTCGGACAATGTTTTCGAGAAATTCTCGGGCCAGAGTTGCTGCTGTTGGTAAGCCTTTGAGTGGAATGAAATGCGCCATCTTGGAGAATAGGTCCACGATTACTAGGATCGTATTGTATCCGGAGCATGGAGGTAGATCGGTGATGAAGTCCATAGAAAGCGTATGCCAAGGGCGAGGCGGGATGTCAATAGGGCGTAAGAGGCCGGCTGGTTTTTCCTTTTGACTCTTGTTTTGGGCGCATACTCCACAGGACATTATAAAGTCTCTGATATCTTTTTTCCAAGACGGCCACCAGAAGTAGCGCTTCACCTTTTCCGAGGTCTTGGTCATACCGGGATGTCCTTCCATTAAAGAATCGTGATAAGAGATTACCTTTTTCTGTAAATCTGTGCTGGGCAGGTATAACCGTTCTTGGAAATATAATAGGTTGTCCTTCACCGTAAAGTCCTTTCCCTCCAGATGCCAATTCTGTATGTCTGCTGGAGTTACCAGTAGCCTGGCTTTATGCTTAACTTCCTCTATGGATTGTGTGGCGATTACACCTAGAATTCTTTGTTCGGGAATGATAGGTACAGGTTTAGGATTGATCAAATGTTCTTCCACTCCCATCCGAGAAAGGGCATCAGCTTTACCGTTTTTTGTACCAGGTCGATAGGTAATTATGAAGTCAAACTCGGCAAAGAATAGTGCCCAACGGAGTTGCCTAGAGGATTGAGCTTTTGCGGTTTTCAAATATTGCAGGTTTCGGTGATCTGTAATCACAGTAACTGTGTGTCGGGCCCCCAGAAGATAATGCCGCCAAGCCTTAAAGGCGGACTTGATAGCTAGAAGTTCCTTATCAGTAATAGTGTAATTGATTTCAGGAGGCGAGAATTTGCGCGACCAAAATGCCACGAGATGCAACTGATTGGTTACTGGGTCCTTTTGTGATAGAACTGCCCCCATGGCAAGGCTCGAAAGCATCAGTTTCAACGATGTAGGGGAGTTCTGGGCGAGGATGTTTTAAGATCGGTGCAGAGATAAATCTAGTCTTCAAATTCTGGAAAGCTTGTTCCGCCTCGGTAGACCATTCAAAACGTTTGTTTTTCTTTAACAAGGCGGTGATGGGCTGGACTATTCGAGAGAATTCGGGGATAAACCTGCGGTAAAAGTTAGCGAAGCCTAACATGCTTTGAACACCTTTTACGGAGGATGGCGATGGCCATTTGAGAATTGCATCGACCTTCTTTGAATCCATACGCACTCCGCTAGGTGATAATATGAATCCCAAGAATTCAACTTCAGTCACGTTGAAAACACATTTTTCCAACTTAGCGAAAAGTTTGTGTTGACGCAATCTCTCGAGGACCATTTTCACGTGTTTCCGATGTTCAGTTTCCGATGAAGAATAAACGAGGATGTCGTCAATGTAAACAACAACACACACATCTATGAGCTCTCTGAGGACATCGTTCATAAAATATTGAAAGGCGGCCGGGGCATTGCAAAGTCCGAAGGGCATGACCTGATATTCAAATAGCCCATACTTGGTGCGGAAGGCCATCTTCCATTCATCGCCCTCTTTTACTCGTACCAAGTGGTAGGCTCCTCTAAGATCCAGCTTTGTATATATGCATGCTTTTCTGACTTGGTCCAGGAGTTCAGGGATCAAAGGTAACGGATATCTATTCTTAACGGTGATCTGGTTCAGGGCGCGATAATCTATACAAGTTCTAAGGTCCCCTTCTTTTTTGGAACGAAGAACAAAGCTGAGGAAGCAGGGGACTTGGAAGGACGAATAAACACATTTGCTAGGTATTGATCCAGGTATTGTCGGAGGTGAAGATTCTCAGGCTTGGTGAGGGCATAAATTCTACTACAAGGAGGAGTAGATCCAGTTATCAGGTCTATCTGGCAGTCATAAGACCTATGAGGAGGTAGAGAGTTAGCCTGATCCTTCCGGAAAACATCTTGGAATTCTAGGTATTCAGGAGGTAACTGAGGAGCCTCCGAGGAAATTGCTGCCAGTGCAACACCAGGTCGAGGGTGACAAGTGGAGACACATTCTGGAAACTGAACCGTTCTTGCTCGCCAATCGATCTGAGGATTGTGCTTCTCTAACCAAGGAATTCCTAGAATAATCTGGAACTGGGGGGCCTTGATCACATCGAACACGATCTTCTCATGGTGTCCATCATGACTTACTAGCGTCACTTCTTGGGTGGTATGCGTTACTGGTCCGGAGGCTATCTCCGTACCATCCACCGTAGTAATGATGTCCTTTACAGCCTTTGGACAAAGAGTCAGATTCATCCTCAAAAACATTTCATGATGCACATAATTGCCGATGGCACCGCTGTCGACGTAAGCTTCAATCGCATGTAATCGATCCGGATGTTCAGGGCTAATGAGGACCATAGGTATCACGAAATGCGAGGTCACGGAACTGGTTTTAACGCTCCGCAAGAGGACCTCTATTCTTGTCGGGCGAGGTCGTTTCCCTGCTCAGAGTTTGTGACCCTGGCAACTGCAGCTCCTACTGCCTTCTTGGCTGGTTTCACCGGACAGTCTCGAAGAAAGTGCCCAGAGTTTCCGCAATAGAGGCATAATTGCAGCTGTTTTCTCCTTTCCCGCTCCTTTTGTGTTAGTGGTCCTTTCAGGCCCCCTATTTGCATGGGTTCCCCGGAGTCTACTCCTTTGGTAGGAGTTGGTGGTTTGGAAAATACTCGAGCATCAAACTTGGAACGATCGGCCTTCCTGTTCTGCAGTCTGTGGTCAATTTGAACGACTAAGTCAATATAGTCCGAACAGTCTTGCGGGGGATTCACTACTTGGGCTAACACATCTTTGAGCTCTCCACGTAGACCTCTATAAAACAGCGTAATCCTTTTGTCCTCAGGCCATCGAGTTTCCACTATCAGTCTGTTGAAAGACGCAATATAAGCCAAAAGGTCTTGATTACCTTGTCGCAATGAAAGGAGCTCATTGTCCAAGGCCTGCCCCTGTGAATGTCTTGCAAACAGTTTTTCCATACTGAGCTGAAAAGCTCGAAAATCATGGAGAACCGGATCATCTTGATTAACTAGAGGGATCGACCAGTCTGCCGCATTGCCACTAAGGTACGAAAGCACAAAAGCTACCTTAGCTTGATCAGTTGGAAAGGCTGCTGGCCGGCATAAGAAGTGCAACCGGCACTGATTAATAAATACTGCAAACCTCTTTGGGTCACCAGAAAATCGTTGGGGCGGAGCCAGAGGTACATTCCCAGGTAGGTTGATCTGCACTGGGTTCGTAGAGGATGTTGAAGGAAGATTTGCCCCTGATGCGGGTAACAGAGTTTGTCCGGCTTGTGACTGTAGCAATTGTCTAGCGAGATCGTCTGTTCGCTCCTTGGAAATAATCAGTTCCCTTCTTAGAGCATTCGTTTCCTGACGGGCTGCATGCACTTCTGCTCTTAGTTCCCCAAGTAACTGGGCTAGCTGGTCGGTATCCGAGGTTTCCATAGCACCTGGGTGGGAGTTTTGCGATAGGCTTTGCGTTCTGTAACGCTCACCTGATTCCCGATGAGGGGCCAGGTCTTGACTGGGTGAATGGCGTATGTTCAAAGGTGATGTGTAACACACGGTTGGCTCTTTGGGCTGGACCTCTGTGCACTGTATGTCTGACTCGAAGAGTAAGATGTCTGCAGATAGAAAATATGGGATTAATGAACTGGGGTTATTGGGTGCCTCTCTCCTCTTCCCTTTCTCTTCTCCTGTAGAACCCCAAAGGTTAACACCCTCACCTTAGGTAAGTGAACGCCAAGCTCTCCATCTGCCTCGGGGCAGGGTGCCGTAACCAGTTTCTTCACTGGATAAGGGTGCAGGCCTCTTGACCTCAGAGGACTGCTGTCCGTCGTTAACTGCACGAACGGTAAGTTCTGGGCACTTCAAATGTCTTAAAAGTCTTTTGTAATGATATCTCTTGTTTTGCAGGGTTTCGGCGATGGCGGATGGCGGGCTGATGAGAGTTGAGGATCAAACCCGCGTGAGGAATAGAAGCGCCTGGAAGCACGTAAGTAAGCGCTTGTAGCCTGCTTCACGATGCGCACTAACTGTCCCTTTTATCTTGCAGGTACAAGTTCGGAGCTTTAGAGAAGCTGAAGGGTGCTGGAATACCCACTGGATTCGGCGTGGGAAGGAGTAATGGCACGTGAGTAATAAAGTTGCCCAATGTCTTTAAACGCACCTTCTTTTGTCTTTCAGATGCGGGATGCAGCGCAGAAGGCCTCCGGAGCGTGCGAAGAGCTGGTAAGCTTTTGTCTTTCAGATGCCGGAATGCAGTGCGAAGACCTCCGGAGCATGCGAAGAGTAGGTAAGCCTTTGTCTTTCAGATGCCGGAATGCAGCGCGAGGCGTTGGTGACAGCCGATGGACCAGGTAAGAGATGCGCTGCCACTGAAGACCGTAGTGCTAACCTGTTCTTTCTTTGTCTTTACAGGTGCTGCTGAAGACTGGATTCCAGGATGGTAAGCCTTTGTTCCCTTAGGACCAGGATCAGAAGCAGAAGACACGATGAGTGTTCTGCTGCAGAGAATGCAGAATAACGCAAAGCACGATTCATCCATCGGGTGTGGTTTAAATAGCCTCCTGTAGTGCTTAGTGTCTCCTTCCACAGCCACGCCTAAGAAAAGAGTTCCTGCTTTCCAGAAGAGTTCCAGTGTTCTGAACCTAGGGAGTGGCTCCTGCCCCACCCAACAGGAAAAGCAGTCCCAAACAGAAGAGGATCAGGGGTTCAACTGGCAGGTAAGTAAGCAGCATAGTCTGCTGCAGGTAAGTCCACCCAAGCATTATGAGCCCGGCGCTTCCAGCGCTGGGACTGGGCATCTTTATGAGCCTGGTGCCACTGGCGCCAGGACAGGGTCCAAAAGGTCCCAATTGGGACTGGCTGGCACTCGGAACCGGGGTTATGGGTCTGCTTCCAAGGGAGTCAGGCAAGTCCTGATCTTTTGGAAGCAGAGATCATGACAGCCAGTGTCACATGTGGATATAATTGTAAATATTGGCGTACATCACATATAGAAAAGACTGAATGTTAACCAGTGCAGATCTAGATAGAAATGCAGAGATATTCACTTATGGACATAGCACTTCAGATGCATTAACCTTGAACATTCCATCGATTAAGCAGGATGCATGGACCTTGAACATTCCATACATTAAGCAGCCCCAAGTGTATTCTTGGGTGTGGCTGCTAATGGATTGCCTTTGCACATATTCACTCTCTACGAGTGGCACGGTGTGGCTGGTAAGCCGGCCCTAATGGGCGTGCCCACGAGCTCAGCTATATAAGCTGCCCCGATCCTTAAGAAAGACGCTTTGCGTTATTCTGCACTTGCAAGCAGCGTAACGCTCACCGTTGCTGGAGGTCAGTCCTACCTTTGAAGATCCTGCTTCCTGCCAGCATACTTACTAACTGGGGAAGCTGTTCTTACCTGTACATCTCTTCGACGAACCAAGTATTCATCTTTACACTTTCTGGAACGCCGAAATCTTCATCTTGGCATCGCAGCATGACACACTCCATCATGGACAGCAGCGCCTGCAAGGAAAAACAGAAGACAAGGTAAGAAATCGAAAAAACAGTCAGTTTAAGGGTGCGCTTCGCCATACTTTGCGCTTTTCCTTAAACCATCACTTACCTGCTGTGGAACATTGCGGTAGCATCCATCTTCCATCCGGCCGCGTCTCGCGTCTCACAGCTGCATTGAGGAGGCATTTCCATCTAAAGGAAGAAAACAGAAGAGAGACATTACTGCGGGCATAAATAGGAGCAACATATAAAGACATCAAACAGAACGAACAGCATCACAAGAGCTCAAGAAAGACTTACCAATCATAAGGAGAAGCATAGTCGCAGCTGGACTGGACTAATCCTTATCAGGGATCAGTAAAGGAACTAGATCCCAATCGACGCGCCCCTGCCAGAAGTAGCAGGACAGAGAGCTTATCTTCCATAATTCACAGGTGAGCTTTATGGGCTGGCGTATGCTAACAGAAACCGTACTTTGGGGTGAAGGGTTTGAGAGGTACAACAATCACAGATTGGCGCACTCACACACTGTTAACTCCACGAAGGAGCAGTATCACCACGTACCACTGATCACAGCTTTTCTACTGAGGGAGAGGCTTGAAGGGGGTGATTCAAGTTCAGGGAGGGATGCAACCGTGCCCCAATGCCTCCGCAGAGACCAGGTGAGCGTAACAGTATTAGAGACCAAGAACATATCCAATCTAGATAAGCCCTTATGGACAGCAGAGTAAAAAGTATAATCCATCTCTCCTGAATGGAAGAAAAACACCACGCCTCTATCAGCGAGTGTTTCCTCAGCAATGTCGTCATGGCATAAAAATGGGACTTACCATTGGTAGTGGGAGCCAGTGATTTATCCCTAGTCGGATCTACAACACAATTGAAGTGCCCTCTTCGCCCCCCCCCCTTACCCACAAGATAACTCTCGTCCCCCCCCCTTCAGCAAATTCAGCCAGGGTATCTGAGAACCTTGCAAGGAAATCTGCTTGCGTTTCATTAGGGCCATATACCGCTCCTATAGTGAAACCTCCTTTGTGTCACGCATTACTCCCAACATCCTCAAAGGCAGGCCCTTTGCAAAACATGATGCCTGCCCCGTTTTTTAAGGCTAATAATAGAAAAATATGCTTGTGGGTATAGTTTGTTGCAGAGGCGCCTTTCATCTCTCTCTAGTAGATGGGTCTCCTGTAAGAAAACCAGTGCTGAATCCAGAGAGGAAAATCTATGCATCAGTGCCTTGTGTTTTACCTGTGAATTAAGACCCTGTACATTCAGGGTCAGGCATGTGAATTAAGACCCTGTACTCAGGGTCAGGCATGGACTATCAGGGAACGCCATCATGGTCTACATCTGGCCAAATAGTCAGGTGAGTCCCCTCCAAGGAGTACCCACGTGTGACCAGAAAAGCCAAACGTCTAACATTCGTAGTAACATATCCACAGGTGCAATTCCTTCCTGGCACCCTCATAACACCCCCCAAACCCCAATTATTCCCCCATAACCTCAAACAAACAGCAACATATATGCGCCATCCCCGACGGCTTGAGTTCCTGCACCCAAAGTGAAGCTGGTAAAGAATTAGAGTTATCACTAGGCAATGGATCAAATCGGTAGAGACGTAATAGACCAGAGTATCAGGTAGGGACACCCCTGCATGACCCCAACTCATCTGCCAACAGTTTCCCCGAGTTCCGTCTCCTTCTAGGTCTCCTGGTGCTGCTCTCGAGGCCCAAACCTGAGCTGGCCTTCACTCCTGCATCCTGAAGGTTAAAGTCTGGGGTAGCGCCCATCAATCCGTAGCCTCTTCCTCCGAACTAATCACATATTGTTCATTCTGGTATTCCAAGAGAAGCTTGTAGGGGAACCCCCAGCGATATTTGATGTTTCGTGATTGCAACCAAGTCATGATTACGTGCAATTTCCATCTGTTTGCCAGAGTGCGACATGAGAGATCCTGATCAGAAAAAGCTTTGTCCCCTGAAACTCTACCGGCTCTTTTTTCCGAGCTGCAGACACAATTCTCTGTTTCAGCTGCATGTAGAGGACCCTGGAGAGCACATCGGGCAATAGGTTACGCCATTGCTGCATCGAGGAGTAGACCCGGTGTGTTCCATCTAGTTCCAGAACTGTATTCCGGGAGTTCCATTAAGGATCGGAATAGGTCTCGCACTTATTCCATGAGGACCTGATTTTGTACATGTCGCTGTATGCCTCGTATCCAGATGTTGTTTCTTTGTGATCTGTTCTACAAGTCTTCTTGTTTAGCCCAGATCGCCTCCAGCTGTTCATCGATGCCCACCACTCTGTTCGCTAACTCGGCTTGTTCGTGTTCCTGGTCACACAGGGTGTTTTGGACTTCATTCACACGCAACTCCAGCCCCATCATGTGCGAGTTGTGGTCTGCGACAGATTTGACCACTGCCTCTTTTGTAGCTTTGATCTCCACCATGAGGTCTTGTTTCAGAGTGGAGAGCATCCCCATGAGGTCTTGCTTAGTGAACAAAGGATTTGGGTGAGCTGTCCCTGGCGGGGACAAATGGATCTCTGCCCGAGTCTCCCTAGTGCTCCTCTCCTGGTCCTTCATGCATAGTAGCGATTTGACGTCACCCCAGGTTTTGCCACCTTTCGAGAGTTAGGGGCAGATCTAGGCCGGTAGTATTCTCCAGCCCTACCCAAGGACCCTTTATAGATGGTACCAGTAATCAGGATACCACTTCCATGATTTTAGACAGTGTTCAGGGACTCAATATATGTTGTTGAGCACCCAGTGCCTCCAGTAGTCCAGGCCCTCAATGCTACCTGTTATCGCTACAGTGCAAGCTATTCCGGATACCTGCAAATGAACTTCAATGCAAAGGGGCCTCCCAGATACTCATGAGAGCAGGGTTCAATGGTTAAAGCTGCTGCCCCCAGCCGGCCCCTGTCTCCAACAATGCCAGAGCCTCACTCTGTAGTGGTGAATCAAGGCTCTTCAGGATGTGTGGCTGGGATTACAATCTCGCCAGGTCGTGCGAGGACCACCTATGTCCGTTCAGCCGCAGGTCTACCCCGCACCCACGGCAGCTCTCTAATTTGTGTCACCAAAGACCACTGGGCCGTCTGCACTACAAGATGCACGCTCCTATCCACATTTAGCTCTCTCCATTTTCTGCTTTATAGTGCTGTTCTGCTGTATTCTCAGGACCCTGTTCAAGGATTGTGCATGCCCCCAGTCTTCAATGCAGGCCACCCTGCTCTCGCACTGACCTGCCGACGTGCCTTTCCCAGACTGGGCAAGCCATTAAGCCGCAGCACTTTCTACCACACAGCACTCCAAATAGGGTGGGAGGGCGCCCCTAGCTCTCCACGCCAGAAGATCTCTGTCTCATTGGGCCGGCCCTGGCTCCGCAGTCACCCAACCCGGGGGCTGCAGCGCACGGCCTCTGCTATCTCACCGGACCTCCGCTGTCTCGACAACACTCCGCTCCCACGATAGATCCAGGACCATGGTGGCACCAGCAATGGAGGCAGGGACCGCAGGGGACGTCCACAGACCTGCCAGCCCCACGCCTTTGCAGGAATCAAGCCGCAACTTGGCTTACAATGCCCTCATGAAGTGGTGAAAGGAGCCTGCTTCTGGGTCCCGCAACGTGGCAGCCGCTACCATTTTACCTCAGAGCGCAGCAGGGATTCTCCAGAGCGAGCTCCAAGCGATCCAGATCTCGGATCGCTGAGCAACTTGATCGAGGGAGTCAGTGGATTAAGAGCTTTCTTCCAATGGTGGTGAGAATCATTAAAACACGTGTAGCGGGGGTAGAAGTTGCCAATTTTCCTTGTGAGAACACAGGTTCTGTTACGCTCACCTGGCTCCCACAGGGGCGTCGATCTGAACTGGACAGCTGCGGTCTCCACCAATGTGACGTGTAGTGCCGAGATAACGGACTGGACTGGCCCACCTAGCTTCGTTTGCTTGGCCCGTAGAAATATTCTTCTGCAAATGGAGAAAGGGAATTAACCACCCGTGGAGTGGAGCGTTAACCCCCCCCCACACTCCCGCTGATGTCCCCACTGATCAACTTTGATGTCCCCTCATAGTCTCACCAGATGGTTTGAAAAGATGAGCTCTCCATCCTGCATTGAGCGCAGGGGTGCGTAGATAACCAGTTGCTTCACTGGCTCGAAGGAATTGGTGAGTTCCAGAACAATACTGACTCAGATTCCTGGCAAGACGCCGTAAGTATGTAGTTCGTAAGAGTTCAAATGTCTGACTTTCACTCTGTCCGATTCCTTGCAGGTTGCAGCTTGACCCTAGCAAAGAGTTCCTCGTGGCAACCGGTAATATTCAGGTAAGGAGTTGTATTATTCAACAACAGTTCGATAAAATAATGTCAATATGTAACCTGTTGCTTTCCCCCTTATTCAGGCGCTAAGAGAAAGTATGAATTCTCAGGGAATAATGCCTCCGGCGGTAAAATCAGGTAAGTCTATTGTAGTGATGAGGTTTCCCTTTGTTTGTCCCTTTGTTTCACCTTGCTGTTCTTTTGTTTCCTCTTAGGGACCGGGGTTCGGCGAGTATGCAGTTGAAGCTGCGCCAACCCGTGAAGAGCAATAGTACCTCCGGTGGTAAAATCAGGTAAGTCTATGTGGGGTAACTAATATTAACTCTGTGTATTCCCTTGGCTCACCTTGCTGTTCTGGTCTTCCCCTTAGGTGCCGGAGTACGGCGGGAACATGCCGAAGGATGCGGTGGAATGTGAAGATGCTGCAAAGGCCGGTGAGTTCAGCGCGGCGCTGCAGCAGGCGAGGCGACGCGCATAAAATAACTTTCTTCCAGCTCGAAGGCGCGATGGATCAGGAATTCAGGTAAGGATTAAAGGTATTGCTCTTGTTCTAACCTTTTCTCCTTTCTCCCTTTTTCAAGGAGCTCCCGACTCGAGGCGGGCGTGGCAGAAGACTGGATGCAGACTTGCAGGCACGGTGAGCGTTACGCTGCTGGATGCAGAATAACGCGAAGCGTGTGCTGCTCTTCGGGCATGGTTTAAATAGCCTCCAAAGTAGTCCCAGGTAAGTATTCCTGCGCAGCCCCACCCGAGTAAAAAAATAGTCCCCAAATAAAGTAGTCCCTTCCAAGCCTCTTTTGGCTTGGAGCTCTTGCAGCATGGTCTGCATCAGATAAGTTTTAATCTATGAGCCTGGCGCCTGTGGCGCCAGGACTGATTCTCCATATGAGCCTGGCGCCATAGAAGCCAGGATTGCACCCAAACAGCCCCTAGCAGGGGTTGTTGGGCTTGCCTGGAATGACTTGAGGCCTGCTTCCGGGGTTGCTGGACTTGGTCTGGGTCCCCGGGGGTAGGCATCATGACAGGTTCCATGGGCAGGGAGACATTTCGTATCCTTCCTATCTTTTCTATTGTGGGATCAGCACACCCCACCTTATGTGGAGTGCTAAGGAGTTACAGTGTATCCCCTTTCTCACCAATCCTGTAACCTTTTGGCTACAGTGATATGCTAATCTGTATGGCTGGTGGCAGTGGTCATAGTCTACCGACTTTTGTGTCATTTTTACTCACAGCTGTGGTAATACACAGAAGGGTCACCATTGACCAAAAATGGTGACAATGTTTAATAGTTTGAATGGTGCCTGGGTTCCCGCATAAGAGGCATGGATCCTGAAGCTGAGTTGAAGACAACCACTCGAACGAAGAATCTTGAGGAAGAATTTGTATTTGTATTTTATTTATTTATAAAGCGCACCAGACCCAAGGGCATCCAGGCGCATAGTTTGAAGACGACCACAACAACTTCTAGCGACTGCCACAGCCTACTAAGTGACTGCTTTGCGACCGTTGTGCTGTGCAAAGAATTTAGAGATCAAATCCTCCCAAAACTTGATGGACTCCTTCCAGACCGCCAGAGGAAAGATTACACTCCTTTAAGTCCCCTCACCTCAGTGCTGGACCGAGAAAGCGAGGCGAAACAACTGGACGGTATGGTTTAAGTTACTTACCTGTAACTATTGTTCTCCAGCATGGGTCTGGCATGGATTCACATGCTCATCAATATTCCCAGTCAGGCTGGGACTCCTCGGTAAAAGAAAAACAGTTTCACTTAAAAACAGTTATTTATCCTCTAAACCAATCACTTTCCTATGGGTCACACTGCCCCCAACCAATGACAGTCTTCTCCCTAGGCCCCTCCTCTGGCAGCCAACTTCAGTTTTGGAAGAACGTAAAGTGGGAGTATGACCAAGAAGAGACGCAGAGGAGACGGAGGGAGGGTTCGCATGTGCATCCATGCCAGACCCATGCTGGAGAACAATAGTTACAGGTAAGTAACTTAAACCTTCTCCAGCATGCGGTCTGGCATGGATTCACATGCTCGTGAATAACAAATACATAGCAGTACAACATTACACAACCACGGGAGGTGGCAACGCTCAACAGAAGCAATTAACTCTTACCTCTGGAACAGACTCGCCTCAAGCGAACACGTTGCATAGCACTGCTTGGCCCACTCTGGACGCTTCACTGGAATCCCTGTTGATGCAGTAGAACTTTGTGAAGGTGTGCTTGGACCTCCACGCAGCAGCCCTGCAGATGTCCATCAGGGGCACACCAGACAAGAGCGCTGTCATTGCAGCGACCGCTCAGGTGGAGTGGGCTCTCGGACGGCCGGGCAGCGGCCTTTGACAGTGCATGATACAGCCGGAGCGCCACCTTGAAATGGAAGCCTTGGACAAGGCCTTCCCATGGTTCACAGAACCAAAGTTCACAAAGGTTTGGGGGTTTCGGCATAAAAGAGGGGGTGCGTACACACAGCACTATCCTCGATTGGTGGAAAACTAGGTATGGTTGCTTGCAGGACAGGGCCTTGACCGCACTACCCTTCTGGCAGAGGCGATTGCTACAAAGAAAGCCGTTTTCCATGAGAGGAGCCTGAGAAGGGCCTGATACGTAGGCGCAAGGGCCCCCCCGCCCCCGCGCCCCTTCATGAGCCTCGTCAGAACCATGTTTAGTTCCCACGCCGGGGCAGGAGCCTTCGCTGGCGGGAAAAGATTGAAAAAGTCCTTTGAGAAATTCCTTGATGAGTAGGTGGGATCTTCCTGTAGACCTGGTGTAGCGGGATATAGCCACCAGATGTACCTTGATAGAGGCGTGCGCCAGTCCGGCCGTGGCCGAGGATGGCAAGTATTGAAGGATCTGCAGGGCTGTGACCCTTAAAGGGGTAATCCTCCGAGACCAGCACCTTGTACCGAAGCGCTTCCACTTGTAACTGTAGCACTTCAAAGTCGATGCCCTAGCCTTGGCGAAGACTTCCTTGCAGTCCACATGCAACTTGCATCTCCGAACTCTACGGCTGCAGGAGCCAATCCTTGTGGTCCAAGTGCAGGCAGTAGAGCCATTGTAGGTGCTTGTCCTCCACAAAACACATTCCGTAGCCCGCATTTGGTGCAGGGCCCGAAGAGGGGCCCTCCTCCTTCTCCGTCATGGGCAGAGGGTGCGAAGTAGGCCCAAGGTCCTTCTAGAATCTCTGACGATCTTCGCCCTTGTGGGGCGCAAAGCTTCACTGACAAAGGGTCCCCCCGCTGACGGCAGATGAAGCAAAGAGCACACAGGCTTCTTTGAAACAAAAATAGAACCCTTTTCCCGTCACAATCATGAGAAAAGGTACAAGTAGCTCAGAGAGCAAACTAGAGGACTCCCAACACCGAAGTATGCGGTACAAATCTGAAGATTGCTGACAGAGGAGGGGTTAGGGAGAGGACTGTCATTGGATGGGGGCAGTATGGCCCAGAGGACAGTGATTGTCTTAGAAGAGAAATACAGTAAGTGAAAGTTAAACTTTTTTCTTTAACCGAGGATTCCCAGCCTGACGATAGGGAATATCCATGAGCATGTGAATCCATGCCAGACCCCATGCTGGAGAACCGTAATTCACTGGTGCTTTGAAAAGCGCACCAAAATCAGAGCCACGAAGAATCCTTTGCTGGACATCCCTCCACTCGACTGCTGCAGTAAGATACACGCCAGTGTTCCTTCTTTGTCACCACGACCAAGTATCCGGCGACTGGGCCGGCTGCTACTTCACAAGACAGCTTCCTGCTGCATCGTTTTCTTCACTCCTAAGATACTGTGAGACTCTAGGTCAAACTTACCTAGAGTTGTTCTGCTGTTCCTGTGTTACTGCAGTAGTGATTTGTATGTTGGGGTGTTCAGCCAGGCTGAAAGCCTGTGTGCATTCATGGGACCATTCATGAATCCATTTCCAACACCACTGCTTTACTTTCTGGTTAGCATAAGCCTCCTTTGGAACTCCTGACTTTCTACACCTTGTGCCTTGCCTGTTGTGGTCTACAATTTGACTCTGAGGCAGACATGAGACAGACATAACTAGAAAGGGATGGGCTTCTAAAGTAGTAAGCCACTGCCAAAAGTATTACAAGTCTTGAAAAGTATTTACCTGCTTTATGTTGGTTGTGTGTCATTCATTCTTACCCGAAACAATTATTACTAAAGTATTTTACTTATCTTTTGAATTGTATACAGTCATCCTTAAAGTATTATCAATGTGTCTTACTTACTGTGAACATTGCATTGGTTCTTCAATGTGCTTACTGTATGTTTCGGTACTTTCAAAAGAATTATCTTTGCCTTAGTGTATATATTAAATAAACCAATATTTGTATATAACTGTCAGTGTTTCTTTGGGCTATCTGTATACTCTCAGGTCCTTGTACCTTGCTAAAAGCCTTTCCCCCTCTAAGGCAAGTCTGGCTGCTCAGCCATTGCTACCAACATACTTGTGTGGTGCAGGCCTATACTAAGAGTTGGAGTCCTGTGCCCCAACTGTGCGTCTTCTGAAGTCCTACCTTTAGTGAACTTTTGCAAAACTTTAACACCTGCCGCTACAGAAATCCCAGGAAAAACAAAAATGCCCACCAGGTCTCATATCATTATAGGCTGCCCCCATCACTTTCCACAGGACCCTGTGCACATGGACCAGCCAGGAGGCAAACAAACCCCTAAAGCCCAGCTGCAGCCAATAAAGCAGAACAACTGCCAATGGGTTTGTTAGTCTGAGAGTTGCCAGTAGGAAGAATGGGTACCCAAAAGACCTCAAGAAGAAAGGTTTGGTTAGCATAAGGACTTGAGAGGACGTTGGGTCAGACCCTGGTGAGTGGCGTAGTGCGAGAAGTATAGGGAAAGCTGGATCCAAGGAATAGATTTGGTTGGCAAGGAAGCCAATACATTGAACTGGAAGGAAAGTTGAAGTCAAGGAGAATACACAAAATACATTGTGGTTGGACGAAAGGTACAGAGCTGGAATGGAATTCCTAAGGAAAGGTTAACAGACGTATTAGGGGGGGATTTTGAACAGTCAGGGCACAGGTCTGTTTGTAAAGAGTGGTATTAAGTTGTACCAAGAGAGAGTGAGATTTAACGGTAGAGGGAAGAAATGTTTTGTGTCAGAGGGATACTGCCTGTGAGAGTGAGGAGAGGGGTATCTGCTTCAGAGGGAGAACTTTGGTAAAAGGGGAAGAAAATATCAGAAGGGAACCGAAACAGATGGTATTGAAGAGCGCTGCATGGAGAGGGAGGTAAGTAATATTACTGATGAATGGATTAAAAAGAAGATACAAGATGCTAGAGATACAAGTCATTAAAGACAATATAGGTGAAGACACCACAGGATGAGGGAGGGGTGGGGTCATTAATGGAGGAAAAGATTGCTGGGAAGGAGATTGGAAGAGGCTTAGGAGTCGAAGGACAGAATCTAGAGAAAGGCAGAGACAGAGAGAAGGTCAGACTCTCAGAGTGAAGAGAGTAAAAGCATAGAGAGGGGGATAAACACAGCCCCTCAGAGAAGAGAGCCATTACCCTAGACAGAGGTCCCAGAAATCACGTTGATCTGGGGGGCAGATTAACAGCAGAGGAAGGAACGAGACTGCATGTTATGCCGGAGGCCAGTACAGGACTAGAGAGGGCAGGAAGTGTGCCCAAGGCAAACTCATTGATGCAGAGTGAGAATATTGGGGCACACCTTTCTGCCAAATCCCTTCAGGGTGCACTATATTTTGACAGATGTTACCAGCCTGCAATCCAATTGCACCACAGTAACCACTTGGGAAGCAACAAGCAGGAGGACACCAAATGCACCTGGTGAAAGTCCACACCAGGAGCTAAGGGTCGAAAGACGGGACGACCTCCAGAGATCTGGCCCTGTGCGACAAATACTCCTTAAAAACATTTTGATTTGTACCTGTACCACCTATTTGTTGGTATTGAACTGAACTTTGGTGCAAACCAAAACCTTCAAATCACTTAGTTTGGATTATTTTAACTGTTGGATTGAATTTGAGGCACACTATTGGTTTGGCAAACCCGATTGGAGAAGGTGAGGAGGACCTTGTTTGCTGAGAGACAAGCCTCACCTCACACCCAGAAACACAGACACAATCATACTGACACTTTACTTTTGAGTTATTTCACTATCCTAACAAACTCTGCTTTTGTATTGTACACAAAAAGTCATACGTTATTGTGAAATCTTAACTTTGTATACAAGTCTCCCTTCTTGAGAACATTGGGGTAAACCTATAATCATACTCTGTTTGCCACACAACTCACGAAGTGTAGCACAGAATGTCCTCACTTCGTTCTTGGGTCCCTATGCAAAGCCATGCCCCTCGCTACCTACTAAATTGCCCCCCCCACCCTCACTTCTCAATTGTTTGGCGGTAGAAAGGCAACTGCCTTTTGGTCCAGATGGCTACACTGCAATTTTCAGGTACCACAGATGAATAAATACAACTGGATTGCTCAAACTATGCATCCAGCCCTGCATCTCCAGTTCCCCCTTTTCACCAAAGTATAAGTGTACCCAATGGACCAGTATGTTTTTTTCACTCATCATTGGCTGCCCCCCACACCCTCAGGATGAGCTCCGGGCAATACTTTATCCAACACCTCCATTCTAGACAGGATATCTCCCCACCCACCTTCTCACACCTAACAGGAAGTCTCTTCGTCCCTCCATATTACCCTTTCTATTCCTTTAGGACTGCTTCTTTTTCCCGCTTCGCCCACAAGTCCTCTGTAGATACTAGCCCCCTTTCATCTCCTTTACTCATAACAGGTACAGACTTAGACAACTAGTCTGATGTCTATTGTTTTTCCCACTTCCCTTGGAGAGTTTCTTTGTACCTCTAAGTAATATATGGCGGTGTCTGGTCAAAGAATTGAATCCAAAGGGTCGAATGGTCAAAGGATCGAATTTTTTTTTTTATTATATATTTTGGGGGGGGGTTTGTTTAGTGAAAACAGGGGTTGGGGGGACCCCCCCCAAAAAACCCAAAAAATGTAAAAAAAAAAAATATATTCAATCCTTTGGTTTTCGGTCCTTTGGTGTCGATCCTTTGACCATTCGACCAGATATGACCATTTCACATAACTTCCATGGCATCAAGTGGGTTAATGTTCATGCTTTAACACTGTCACCAGCTGGCCAGAATTGTTGTAAAAATGTTAGCATCCAAAATGATTAAGGCTATTTGCCTTTAAGATGCACATAGCCATGTCACCTTTGCCTCCTTTGGAATGTGTGATCGGGGAATCCTCAGTAGAGTATGTCAAGATGGCCACCAGGATCATAGACTGGCGAAGACATACAACAAAGTTCTCATTTAAATTATTTAATAGGGGTACGATTACACCATGAGGCTACAATATTAAAAGGGTTTTTATCATAACTATCCAACTTTCTGTGGACTTCCCTACACCAGAAGAAAAGGACGCGGCTCAGCAAAGTTCCAGGAGGTTACTCTAACAAGGGGGATTGTTCCAATAGACCTGCATTTCTAGGTGTTGCAAGGGTGTCTAAGAAGGAGTGCAACAAGGAGATGTCATGTTTGGGTTAGAAACTGATTTTAAAACCACAAAACCTAACTATCCCAGTCTTGGAGGGATTTCCCTGCCTAAAACTAGGAAAATAAGGAAATTAAACCGAAGAAGTTCTAAATAACACAGGTCTCCTCTTATCAAAGAGCTGTCAGCGTAACTCTCGTAGCTCCTGCTGAGCTTTCTTCACTAGGCCCCCAAATGCTTCTTTGGTCCGGCCTTCTCTCCCAATGCCTCTTTGGTAAGGTATATTATTCCCTATGAATAGTTCCCTCGAGATTCAGTAAGTGGTCTTTTGACTACCACTGCGAAGAGGAGATACTCCTCTGATTAGTTCTTTTATACTCTTGGTTGAAGAAACGCTTATCTGTGGTAATCTGTCTTCCAACTTGGGTGAGTGGTTTTATGCCTGCCACTGTAATGAGGAATCCTTCCTCTGTTGTACTTTTCAGCTTCTGTTGGGTTAGTGGGCTTATGACTGCCACTGTTGTGAGGAAATCCCCCCTCGGATGCTTGATTTATACTGCTAGGTTCCCCAACCCGTCTCTGGCGGTCAGTGGGTTTATTGCTGCCAGTTAAGTTCTCCTCGGATGCTCCCTCCACACTTCCCAATAGTTTGGTTCATACAACTGGGCCGGGGAGAGCCGCTTGAGCCTGCCTCTCTTCCAACCCTGTGTCCCTGTCGGGTCTCTCGTACCTCCTGCTACCTTCTTTGGGACTGGTACACCACAAGGGCTTCCTGGGACTGGGGTCCGTCTCTCTGGCTCTTCGGGCTGCTCTCCTCTGCTTCTGCAGAACCGTGGCAGCTCCATGTTCGGAAAACCCCCTCATCAATTTGCCCGCGTCCTCCGCTCTGGGTGGGTTCCCTATCCATTACCTCTTCAGGCTCTATACTTTAGTCCATTGTCTTATACATTGTTGCCAGTGCCTCCGATACCCAGTGATTATAACGAAAAAAAACTATTTTAACAAAACAATTATAACGAAAAAACATATATTGCTTTGTTATATATATGGGGTGGATAAGGGGTTAAAACAGGTGGGAAGGGGGTAAGGGTGGGGTTAAAAGCATAGGGAAACAGGGTTTGGTGGACAACACCCAAAATAAAAATAAAAAACATTACATTTTTTTTGTTATACATTTTTAGTTTAAAAAAATCATTCTCTGAAAATGATTTGGAAATAAATCACATAGAACCGCCCTCCCTGGTGGATTGCCAAAGTCCTTTGTTTCTTTTGACACCTTGATCTTTATGTCTTCTCGGGGCCACCTCTTACCAGTACTAGCATGGTCAATGTTCATCACGTCTTCTGTGCACTTCTTCGCCCTAGTACTTTTTGGTTTGGCTGTATCCAATACATTGGTCTCCTCTCAAGCAAGTGGTTTGGAATGGTGAGGGCTAGGGAATGTTGGGGTGCGATGCTGTTCAACTATGTAAAAACTGACACCTTGAGTGTCCCATCAACGTTGTTGTGGATGCTTTTGGTCCTCACCAATAGGAGGTCAAGTGTATAGCTCCGCCCCAGCAACTTCCCCTCAGATTTTAACCACTCTAGCTGGAATATAACTCCCTGTAGAGGATGTGTGGTTGGAGGGGGGGCTGGAGGGCGCATGTAAATCCATGAAGGATACCAACGTCTGAGAAATGGAGCTACAAGTAAGAAACAACTCCCTTCTCCAGCATTGGATCTTTCATGGATTCACATGCTGTGAATAGATTTTATGGCAGTATACATGTTAGGAGGAGATAAATCAGGCAAACAAAGATGAGAAACTTTAGCATTTTCCTGCGCTCATGCGAGAAGTATACATATGCAAGTACAAGAAAATACCCCGGAAGCTGCGGGGCTTACCTTACTGGAACAGCTGTTGAAGGACTGCCCATCCCATCTGCACGTCTTCAGCGGGCTGCTGTTGTAGGCAGTAGTGCCTGGTAAATGTGTGAGACACTGCCCACGTTGACACCTGGCAAATGTCTTTGATGGGCACTCTGGACCAGAAAGCCGCTGAGGCAGCTGTGGCTCTTGTAGAATGTGCCCTAGCCGCAGTTTGCAGAGGCCTGTTGGCCTTTGTGTGGCAGAAGGAAATTTGAGGATATCCAACTTGCAATGCCTGGTTTTGTGATGGCTTTTCCCTGGTTTGAGGGGCCAAAGGCGACAAAGAGCTGTTTAGTTGCTCTAAATGATTTTGTCCGGTCCAGATAATATTTTAACACCCTTTTCACATCCAGAGAGTGTAGGGCTCTCTCCGCTGGGGAAGTGACGTTTTGAAAGAATGCAGGCAGGGTTACGTTGCATTCTTGTGAAATTCCGATGTCACTTTTAGGTTGAGGTGAGGATTTGTGTAAAGGATTACACCTTGTCCTTCGTAAATCGGAGATACAGAGGGTCCACCACTAAAGTCTGTAGTTCCGAAACTCGTCTGGAGGATGTAACAGCGATTAAGAATGCTGTTTATAGAGGTTCGATGGGTTTTCATGAGACCAGTCAGAACCAGATTCAGGCTCCATACCAGTGGAATTATTTTCTTTGAAGGAACGGTAAAAGATATTTTAGGAATTGTTTGAGTAGCCTGTCACTGCAGAGAGGAGGTGATCCTCTTCCTTGTGAATCTAGAGATTGCAGCCAAGTGTACCTTTAAAGAGGAGATCCCTAGACATTCTTTCGCCAATTTGAGATGGTAGGGAAGAACCTGTTGAGGTTTTATGGCCAGTGGTTGAAGGTTGGGGCTGCGGCGCACACCATCTACAGAACCTTTTCCATTTGTGGTTGTAGGAAATGTTAGTGGATGGAGCCCTAGCTGCAGCTAGAATGCGCTGACAGTCTTGAGGGATGATTAAGTGGCGGAATTCAGCGTGATCAGGAGCAACACTGTTAATGCGGGAACCCGGGTCATGATGTAGAATCACCCAGTCATTCTTCAATAGGAGATTGGCGTGAGATCCTAGATGGATTGGATTGTCCGCTGTCAGTTGAAGAGAGGTCCGAGAACCAGGTTTGTCTGGGCCAGTACGCTGCTACCAGAATTATTTTGCAGTGATATTTGCGTATATCATCTGGATTGTTTTCCTTATGAGAGGGTATGGGGGAAACGCATATGCGAACATGCCGATCAATGGGAACGAGAATGCATGCCCTTGGGAGTCGGGATGTGGAATCCTTCCCGCAAATTTCTTCCACTGCTTGTTGCTCTGAGTGGCGAAGAGGTCCAGAGGAGGAGGACCCCATTTCCAGAAGATTTTGGATACTTGGTTGTTGTGTAGTTGCCATTCGTGAGACTGCAACAAATCCCTGCTGAGGTTGTCCGCTTGTTTGTTGTGTAACCCCGGGAGGTGGAAGAACTGCAACAGAATGTTGTTGTGAATGGCCCAGTGTCAAATGGTCTGCGCTTCTTGAGGGGGGGTGTTTGACCGCGTAGCGCCTTGTTTGCACAGATAAAACATTGTGGTTGTGTTGTCTGTGGGGACTCACACAACTGAATTCCTGATTAGAGTGAGGAACGACTTTAGGGCCCAATGTACTGCATGAAGCTCCAGCACATTTATGTGGAGGATGTATTCTTCAGGGGTCCACAGGCCTTTGACCTGGTGCTTGTCTAGGTGAGCTCCCCACCATGCCAGGAAGCAACGGTTACGATTGTGAGATGTAATTGGGTTCTACAAGGGGCATCCCTTTCAGGATGTTGCCAAGGACTGTCCTCCATTGTAGTGAGTTTGATAGAGACTGTGTGATGTTAATTTTGTCTGACCAGGACCCATGTGTTTGGGACCATCTCATAGCTAGAAATCTTTGTACCGGTCGCATGTTAGCCTGCAATATGGTATCAGTGAAATGCAGGAGGACATGGTCCCTAGTAGAGCCATGCATTTGCACACCATCATTTGTCCGTTCGGAGTGAAGGAATTTGTCAGGGCTATTCATTTTTTCACTCTGTCGGACAAGGGTTTGACGAGGCTTTGGTCTGTGAGAAATTGCCCGTCCAGTAATACCAAACTCTTCGATGGAACTGAGCAAAATTTGCCATAATTGATTGCAAATCCCAAATGTTGGAGAAGGGCTTCAGTTTGTCCCAGAGAAACTGGTTTGTTGAAATGTTGGACCTTGAACCAACCAGTCGTCTATGTATGGGTAGACGTGGTGGCCCAGTTTCCTGAGAAAAGCTGCCACTGGTGGCAAGCATTTGGTAAACGTCATGGGGCTGATGTGAGGCCGAATGGAAGTACTCGAAATTGGTCATGATTTTCGCTGACCTGGAATCAGAGATACTTTTGGTGTCTTGGATGTATTGGGAAGTATGCGTCCTTGAGGTCTAACACTGCTAGATATTCATGGGGTTGTACCGCCTTTATGACGTCTTGTAGTGTGACCATCTTGAACTATTTTGTATTTGTATTTTATTTATTTATATAGCGCAGAACCAGGCCCAGGGGCTACCGGGCGCATATCTTCAACAGTGGTTACAACATTACATGGACATGGTGCAGATCATGGGAATCCCAAAACATAGTACAAAAAGTACAGGTAAAAAACATAGTACAGAGCATAAGAATCAAGAAACAGAGCAGATAAGTCAAGCATACATGTCAAATTGGGGTATCAGCTATTCAGTAGGACATGCAGTCATCTGAGGCGGCTAGCCAATGTTTAGATGTTTTTGTTTAACTTTCACAAGTCCAGGATTAGACGCCACTTTCCATCCGGTTTCTTGATGACAAAAGATCTGGAGTATACTCCCTTTCCCTTTGAAGAATGAGGAACTCTTTCGATTGCCTGTTTCTTTAACATTTGACGCACTTCCTGTTTTAAAATTGGAAGGCGCAGATGCGATACCTTTATGGGAGCTTACAGATTCTGTGTGCGTTTGAATTCAAACAAGTGTCCATGCTGGATGGCATCTAGCACCCATCTGTCTTTTGTAATTGCTTGCCACTTGTGGAGATGAAACGCCACATTTCCTCCCAACTGTGTGCCCCTGAGGCAGTCATTGCTGGGCTTTGTTCGATCTACCTCTGAGAGGTTGATGATCCATGTTTGCGTTGTCCCTGGTAGCTTCTCTTGTATCCCTGAGAATAGTATCCGGACCTGCTGTAGTTTGTTGTCCTTGAGGATGAGAACCTAGAGTGACCCGAGGCACCTCGAAAGGAATGGAAAGACCTTCTGCCCTTTAAGGATGTTAGTTACCTAGCAGGATCTGAGCTCGCTTTCATTGTTTGAGGGCATCATCGATTTAGTCACCAAAAATGTTCTCCCTCAAACGGCATATCAACCACCTTATGCTGTACTTCATGTCTGAAATTGGTGCAACGTAGCCATCCTGGTCTTCTGAGGATGACAAAATAACAACAAACAGGTTAAACTGTTGTAAGCAAGAGGGCACAGGCAAGCCGTTGGTTTCCTTTGAACCGTTAACAGGATAGACGTGATAACACAAAAACAACGGTTTTATAGGAAAAGAGCGATTCATTAGTTTCAATGAAATGAAGAACTGGTAATCCAATTGCTCAAACTCAAGGACAAGGGGGTGAGGGAGAGGTGTTGGGTGGGAGGAGGGGGGGTGGGGCAGATCCACTTTGATTAGTACAGTGCTGTCCAGAACTGTGGATTAGATTCTGTAGCTGTCGTCTTGTAATTGAGAAGACCTGCGATCAGGTCAACTTTTCGTATTCCTTTTCATGTGTCAATCTTTAATCATTCCCGTAGGTCACAAAAAGTAGGAGATACTTGAAGTTCAAAAAGTGGAAAAGCCTAAGGACAGGCAAAATAAAGTAAAATAAAAAGGGACGTAGGGATTGGAAAGCCTCTTCTAAAAAATGCACACTCTTTCCATCTGGGTGTGCGCAGGAACAGTTGTTGTATCACAATATCTTTTTCCTTGTACTAGAGATATCTGATGTGGGTCATGAGAGCCGTCATGACCTCTGGGGTTTCTTCTGAGGATAACTCCATTACCAATTGGTTTGAATCCTGTTTTTGCGAGATCCACTGAAAGTCTTTCTTTTCTTCTGCAGGAGTTAAACCGAATTCCTGGCACGCCTTAGATACCATGAAGTGGAAGCACAAATGTCATCTCGAGGCGAGGGTTGAGCAGGACTGCCTTGTGTATCTTGATCCGGGTCATCCGTGTCCCACGTATCGTCTCTGCGAGGAGATGAAGAGGCGGTAGAGCTTGTGTGCCTTCGACTGGTCTCATGGTCTGTATTTACTAGTTCCCCTTCTTGTTCGCGTATTCGTGGACGATCCTTTTGTGGAGGTCGAGGAGGAGATTGGGCTCTTGGACGTTTGTCTTGGTCCCTGGAAAAATGCCCTGGATGACTTTGTTGGTTTTTCCTGTACATATGAACACCCTTTAGCTGAGGAGGTGGAAGCCTGGCATTGAGTTGTCCCAGCAGTGTTTGTAGAGTGGAAATCACCTGCAGGGAGAGCCAGGATTGTGGGTTTTAAAAGGGGGTAGTGTGGAGTCACACTGATGGCAGGCGATCCGAGGGTTTTGTCATGAACACGAGGTTGGGACCTGCCTTCCTCAGGATCGGAGTCCATGACCCCTGGAAGTTCGAAACCTGAAGTGATTTCCATGCTGTAAAATGTCATCTGGCATGATGTTGGGGTAGCTTCTAGGAGATACTCCTAGAGTAAGAAGTGATCTACAGGATCCCTTGACAGGGTTTTAGGTATTCCCTTGCCGGATGATATACTCTCCGTACTCCCGGACGATTTGTGTTTTTGGTAGTCGATGAGGGGTCATCTATGGGTGATGTCCCGATGTCGATTTCGTCATAGGGGTGGGTGTAGACGACGATTTGGTCATCAGAGGGTGCTTCGTGGACAATTCTTGTCCAGAAGAGGATCTGAGACCTTTAGAAGTGCGAGACACCGGGTACGTTTGTTCATTAAGCCAACAAATGAGGCGACCGTTTCTGTCCTTCAGGGTTTTCTGTGAAAAACCTTGGCAGATTTCAAATTCTCCAGGGAATGATTAGGGTAGAGACAGTATAGACAATCTGCATGACGGTCACCTTTGTACACGTTTTTAGGCCGCAGGCGTCACAGGGTCTGAGCAAGGACTTTTTCAGCCCAGCGGTCTCCATGGTCGTAAACGGACCGTAGATAGTCGTTGGTTGCACTGGTTGGAGAATAAATGTAACAAATAATTGTGTGGAATAATATTTTCTCTCAGGATAGAAGAACTCGAGCAATGCCACCAGCTCGAAGGACTTGAAATCTGAGGGGAAGAGCTGCTGGGGCAGAGCTATACACTCGACGTCCTATTGGTGGAGACCAAAAGCACCCACGACGACGTTGATGGGACACTCAAGGTGTCCTTTTTGCCACAGGAAAATTACTAAAGTAACCAGGGATTCCCAGCCTGACGACAGAGAATATTCACAGCATGTGAATAAATGAAAGATCCAATGCTGGAGAATTACAGATTTCTGCACTGATCTGCTTTTCCTGGGTGACAAAACGAGTGGCGTTGTGCGGTAAGCACAGTTGAGCCAAGTGGGACAATAAAGGTGCCTGAAAGCCGCTCTGCCACAAAACATGCTGGGGCGAGTAGGGCCTCCAGACGTGTGGTGTCTAATAGATTGGGCAAGAAAGCTGTAATGTATGCATCCTGATTGGGCTTTTAGCTGATCATGTCCCCTAAACTGTGGTGCGAGGGACTTTAAAAAGGTGGAAGCCATTAAGGTAAGTGAAAGGACCTGCCCCACGAATTCTATAGCTCCTATACATGATGAATGTCTCAAATGCAAGAGATTGTTTTAGTGTGCCTCTGCCTATTGCTAGATCTTACCTGTGACAGAGGATGAGGGTGCTACATCTGCAGTAAAAGAAAGATTCCACCTACAAAAGCTTATAGGGATGCCACTGCTGATTTCTTTCAGCTGAGGAAGGGGCCAGAGGATGCTTCAGGACCAAGGGTGGTCTAGGTGCAATTTCTGATCAACTTATCCAATGGACTTCTGCAAAGATTGAATAAAGAAAAAAGAATACTGCTGTGGCACCCCACATTTTATAGAGAAGGACTGACGTAAAGGGGATGATCTGAACGGTTTATCGGTCACCCAATATAGAACCTTTCCACCAATGTCATTCAATTTCAACCTTGCCAGCTATATGTTATGGTCCACAGTATTAAAAAGCACAGACATAGCCAAAAGGGCCAAAGCAGCAGCTCCTGCGCCATCGCTTCCTCTTAACTGGTGGACAATGGTTGTGCTTAACATTTCTGTACTACCCTCAGGCCTGAAGCCCAATTTGGCCAGATCAACTAAATCATTTGCTTCAACACAAGCAATTAACTGTTTAGTTACAACAGATTCAAGTTGTTCTGCCAAAAACAGCAATTTAGATATTTTCTTCAAACACATGCTCCCTATCCAAAGGCATGTTAGATTTTTGTCTGCCCCCAAGGTCTGAAGGTGGTGTACTATAACCAGCCCAGCTCAAAGTGCCAGACAAAGAGCTCTTGAACTTTGTGTGGATGTAGGCCAACAAGCCTAATCTACTCCACATTGGATTGTGGCGTTACCGAGGATGGAACACTCCCACTAGTATCATTTAAAAATGCACTAATGAATAGGCCCAGTAGCATGGGATCCAATAGGTTTGATTGGCTCCTAGAGCTTGGTCAGGCAGCACCACAATAAATTGATGCATTGCTCACAATTTCCAATTTTCAGTACCAAAATGGTCTTTACCAATATGAACACATTTCGAAAAGATTATGGCAGGTTTAACCAGCATTTATTAATGCATAACATTTCCAGTCACAAATTAGAAAACATTTTTGGTACAATAACAATTACCTGATGAACATACTCATCCATGCTGGAAGGCATATCAAAGTTTACAACTAATTTCACGTTCACCAAATCCAATCCCCTTCCAAGGACTCCTGTGCTAACCACCACTTCATAGTCTCCCTTGAGCAGGCCCTATAATACAAACATATATATATTTACTTTACAAATGAGGCACTATTGTTGGATTTATGTATAATTGACAATTATATTCTTGTGTGCCCTGTCCTGAGAAAATGCACTTCATGGCATGTACTGTCGAATCAAGCATCTACACAAAAGCAAAATCTAATGGTCAAAGGAATTTCGTTTCATTAGCAATAGTTAGTATATAATTAAAAAGGGTTTAATTGTTTACATTAGTATTGAAAATACATCAACGTGCACGCTTGCAACACAACCAATCAAAGCCTGTTCAAAAAAGATTTCAGCTTCTCCAGCAACTTCTAGTTCCAGTTATGTCTTGGAGTGCAGCATCCACAAACTCTTACTAGCAATCAAGCAGAGCAGACAGAACACTTGGTATGAACTGAACTTTTTATTTTCAAAACTATGTAGCAGGAATGATGAAACTGCTTTTTCCATTTTGTCCTGCGAAAAGTTTGCAGATGTATCAAGGCCTTCGCTTGAGTGTAACAATGACTTCATAAAAGCCATCTGGTCAACTCCCAAGTCAAATGTTTCTCTTGAGCCATGTAACAGATGCATGTTTTTATACGGAAATAAATTTGTATTACTGTTTAAGTAATGTTAGGTACGTTTTCCTATAGTCCAATTGGTACTGGACTCTACAAGACTTATCCCTTGGTTTTAGGGCCCCAATTTCTAATATAGGCCTGTACTACCCAAGGTTGGTAGAGTGGGAGAGCAGTCCAGCTCATCTTAGGAGGAGGAATGTGATCTGTAAATCAGTACAACAAAACCAGAATATACATGGTCCTAAAGAGACACTTTACACAATTGTAGTTATATCAAAAATAGGGATTTATTTAATATATATATATATACACAAGGCAGTTAGAAACTAAAGGAATTGGTGTAAATACTAGCAACATCAAACGCACATTTAAAATAATAAGGACAAATAAAGCAGGCGAGTACATTCGTTATATACTTTTCCTATCCACACACGGAGTGACTTCAGGTCAGTAAAAGTACTTATTTAAAATTAACTCAAGTATAGGTAAGTTCAAGACTGTATAGAGCAATAATCACAGGTATGCAATACTTGTAGCAAATCTTATACGGTTTAGGTAGTCTTTTCCCTAACAAGAAAGGAGTTATTCAGTTCAGGTTTGGAGGCAACCAGCAATGCCAAAGTCAAAAGGAGAGCAATAGTTCCGATACAAATGTTCTTCGCACAGTATGTTGTCTTGGTAAAAAGCACAGGAGCTTAGGAGACGCCTTCCTGTAGGGCACACAGTGTTAGTCCTGGGCGACTGCAAATGGGTGAATACCCAAACAGTAGAAACAGTGCTCCTAAATCAAAGGAGCGACACAAATGGCTTCAGGTAAGATTACCAACAGCCCCACAGTACCTTGAGCGTGAAGGATGATGCAGCTGGGCACCTTCTGGATGCACAGCTGCAAACCCGGTGTCCTGATCATTGGTCGTGGGGACGAAAGTGGGGACCCTCGATGGGCTCCAACAGCAGTGGTCGAGAGAGGGACTCGCCAGCACAGACGTCTTCTTACTCATGCGTCGATTTGTGGTTTTGGCGCCCATTTCTCAGCACCGGTTGTGAACGATCACCGGCAGTTGGAATCATCTTTTCTCTGTCCTGCACTTTGGTGAGGGGACTCTGAGGAGAGGATTTGTGCTTCTGGAGGTCCACACTGATGCCACCGAAGTTCCTGCGAGATTAGACAATGGCAAGATGACGCACTCCAAGGTGGTTGACACCAGGTATTGGGATTCTGCAGCCCAGAAAGGTCGAAGGACGTCGGCGGTCAGCTCAAATTGAAGAGCATCTTAAGGCTGGTTATGCCCAGTAGAAGGAAGTCATCCTTGGCAGAGCTTCCCTGTCGACTAAAAAACTGCATCAGGACAGCAGGGGTTACTAGAGGTGCAGCGTCCTTGGTGGTCTTCTTCAGAGGTTCAGTTCCAGTCGTCGACTTAGTGTTCTGTCCCAAAAGCCTTGCCTTTTAGGCAGGAACCCATTCAGTCTGATGGACCTGTCAATCACCTGGGGGTGGCTGTCCTTAGAGGACAGCCAGCCACCCACCCAGTTCAAACCAGTTCCAGCCAGGCATACCTTCAGACAAAGGCCATAGAAGTTACAAGCTCCACCCATGCTGGAAAACAATAGTTACAGGCAAATAACTTGTTCCTTCTCCACCACGGGGTCTGGCATGGATTCACATGCTCATGAATAACAAATACACAACAGTACAACATTACATAAGCACGGGAGGTGACAAGGCTCAACAGAAGCAATTAACTCTTATCTCTGGAACAGACTCGCCTCAAGCAAACAGGCTGCATAGCAACTGCTTGGCTGACTCTGGACTCCTCGCTTGAATCCCTGTCCACGCAGTACAACTTCGTGAAGGTGTGCATGGCCCTCCACGTAGCAGCCCTGCAGATGTCCAGCATGGGCACATCAGCCAGGAACGCCGTCGTCGCAGCGACAGTTCTGGTGGAGTGGGCTCTCGGACAGCCGGGCAACGGTCGGTTCGCCAAATGATGACAGTGAAGGACGCAGCCGGAGAGCCACCTTGAAATGGAAGCCTTCGACAAGGCCTTCCCATGGTTCACAAAAAGCTGTGAAGTCTTTCAAAAACCTTTGTGCGTGCCACATAGAACTTAAGGGAACGAGCAACGTCAAGCGAGTGCAAGGCGCTTTCAGCTGGTGACAAGGGTTTTGGGGAAAATAACAGGGAACATCAAAGGTTTGTTGAGGTGGAATTCTGTCGGAACCTTCAGCATGAAAGAGGGGTGCGTTTGCATCACCACTGCTGATTCGTGTAAAGTCAGGTTGCAAGATAGGGCCTGTATATCAGCCACCCTCATGGCGGATGTGATGGCCACAAGGAAAGCCGTTTTCCAGGAGAGGGGCCTGATGCATAGGCTCAAAGGAGCCCCCCCCCCACGAGCCTCGTCAGAACCGCGTTGTGTTCCCACATCGGGGCAGGAGCCTTCACTGGCAGGAAAGATCGAAAAAGTCCTTTGAGGAACTCCTTGTAACGCTTACCTTTACTCCTCGGGAGCGTAATACCTTGCCAGCCTGTGGACCAGATACCTTGGAGTCTTTAGGATTCTTTTTCTGTTTGGACAAACAAATGACAACAATAGAAATGCTAAAACATCTGTTAATGGAGATAATTACTAGATGTGTATAAACACCGAAAATCACTCCCTTCTAACTAGTGCTTCTAACTCACCTGTGTTTTATTATTGTGGAGCTCGCCATCCTGTTTTTCAACAGGGGCGCGTTGAGATGGAGAAACAATGGCAACTTGGGATGCTGATGAAAACTCTAGGTCTTTATGTAAGTAAGCAGATGAAGATACTGTAGTCCTTAAGGGCTTGAAATGATTCCTATGTTGGAGAGATCTCTCTTCCTAATTACTTTGGTCTTTTCCTATTTTTCGCAGGTTATAGGAATTTGGGGAAAGAATGATGGCTACAGAGTTACTCGGGATGAGTAAACGTTAAAACGTAAGTTTGCCAATACAGAGTAACTGCAGCCTTCAAGGTGGAGTGCGGTAACTACTGGGAGGTGAAAACTTGAAAAACCTTCAGGTACGTAAACGCTTATAAAATGTCTTCTCTATAAAACTGTTTTTAATTAAATACCTGCAGGATTTCGGAAAGCTGAGGAAAAAACTTTGGAAGATGCAGATGAAACTTCTGACTGAAGATGCTGTGACTGAAAACTGCTGACTGAAGATGCTGCAGCGGTGAGTGAAACTTCTGACAGAGGAGATGTAGCGAGCGAATAAATGTTATTCAATTAATATAACAGCGTCAGAGATAACGTCTTTCAGGTAAGTCTCTTCTGTGAACTATAGTGCTCTGTAGCTTTTCGTAAAACTAATGTCGCCATTATCTTCTGTTTCTTAGGTTCTGTGAGGAGAAACGCCGGTAGCGTTACACCGCTGTCAGAGGAGCGCGCGTTCCAGCAGAGGCAGGGCTTAAGTAGATCCCTCTGCGGATAAGAACAGAACCGCGCTGCTACTTGTAAATGGGTTTTGCGGGTGGCCATCTTAGTGTATGAAATTACTATTGAACACCACAGAGGTCTATGAAAGTAGATGCTGTGAATGGAATAAGTGCCATATGTGCCAGGCTAACACCCACCTTTGACCTGCCGATTGATCTAATGTGCTGTGCCTTACCTGAATGTCTGAATGAAGACTATGCTCACTGACTGGGATCATGACACTCCTTTATGAGTCGATGAGACCAAAGTGAAGACCTTTCTGGAGACCTGTTGTAGCGGGAGATATCCGCCAGAGGTAAATTGAACGAGGCGTGCGCTAGTCCGGCCTTGGCCAAGGATATCAAGTATGGAAGAATCTGTAGGAAAGTGACCCTCGGAAGGGTAATCTTCTGTGATCGGCACCATGTAGCGAAACAATTCCACTTGTGACCGTAGCACTTCAAAGTAGACGACGCCCTGGCCTTGGCGAGGACCTCCCTGCAGTCAACTCGTATCCTCCAAACTCTAGGGCTGCAGGAGCCAAGCCCTCAGGTTGAGTAATCCTGGGTCGTGATGCAGGATTGCGCCTTCTCTGGCGAGATGATCCAGGACCGCTGGTAGCGATGCGGACAGGCTGAGAAGGTCCGGATACCAAATCTGCCTCGGCCACACCAGGGCGATTGGCATCATCCTGCACTGACATTGTCCGAGTGTGTTGATGACTCGTAGGAGGAGAGGCAATGGAGGTAACGCATACAGAAACATCCCTTCACACAGGAAGGAGAATGCGGCCCCCAGGCTCCTCGGTTGGTGGAATCTGCTGGCAAACCTCTGGCATTTGTAGCTGGCAGCCATCGCAAACAGATCAATCTGGGGCCTGCCCCACTTGGCGAAGATGTGGTCCACCTGGTCCTGCCATAGTACCCACTTGTGGCAGGAGCGCAATCACCTTCTCAGGGAGTCTGCAATGGTGTTCTTGCCTCACGCTAGGTGAAGAGGGACAAGGAACATTTCTTGTCCGACGGCCCAGTGCCACAAGTCGTGCGCTTCTCTGGAGAGCGCCGGGATCGAGTGCCCCGGTTTCCGGATGTAGAACATTGTGGCAGTGTTGTCCATGACGATACTCACCACCCTGCCCTTCAGAGATGGAAGGAATGACTTGAGGGCCCAGAACCCTCCCGTAGCTCCAGGATGTTCATATGGAGATCCTTCTCCTCTGGCAGCCAGAGGCCTCTGGTGTGCAGAGGCCCGGTGTGGGCTCGCCAGCCTGGAGGGAAGCGTCCGTGGTGACCGTTTCCTGGAATGTAGGGTTCTGAAACCCCCTTACACAGGGGCGATGTTGGAGCAGACACTCCACCACCTTAGTGCCCAAAGGAACTTGTCCAGAGTGATCTTGTCTGCGAAGTTTCCGGACACTTGTATCCAGCGAGCGTCCAGGAACTCCTGAGGGTCGCATCTGTAACCTGCAGAGCCGGAGGAAGTTGATACAGGATGACATCATACCGAGCAACGACTTGATGGTCTACACCATGGTCGTCTTCGACAACTGCCGCTGCACCTTCACTTGAATGGCCGCTACGCTCTCCTCCTAGGGTGATGCCAGGCAGGACACTGTATTGAGTCTGGCTCCCAGGAGCAACACGTTCTGCGATGGTGTCAAGCAGGACTTTGGATAATTGATGGAGAATCCTAGATCAGTCAGAAGCTTGACAGCTGCCTCCGTGTGTCCGATGGCCAACTCTCGCAAGTGGGCCCGAATGAGCCAGTCGTCAAGGTACGGGTATATAAGTGTATCCCCGTAGACGCAGATGGGCCGCCAACGGTGTCAGGCACTTCGTGAACCCTCTGGAAGCCGATTCCAAGCTGAAAGGTAGGGCCTTGACCTGGTAGTGCTGCACTACAAAGCGTAGAAACTTTCAGTGTTTCCTGTGAATGGGGATGTAGCAGTAGGCATCCTCCAGGTCCAGCAACATCAAGAAATCCCCCCTTTCCAGTTGGCTGAGCAAGTGTTGCAACATGACCAACCAGAATTTCTGAGACTCGAGGTACTTGTTCAGACGTCATAGGTCTAGAATGTCCCTGAGTGTTGTTTCTGACTAAAAAGTATCTGGAGCCCCAGGGGAACCAGCTCTATTGCCCCTTTTCGTAGCATGGCCCGTACCTCTTCTAAGAGCTGAGGGATGTGCTGCTCCTGACAGGCCACCAGAGGGATCCGTGGACACCTGTGCTGAGACTCCAGGGTATGCCCTTGGGTGAGAGCGTCAGGCACCCATCTGTCGGTGGTAATCTTTTCCCACTCGCTGATGAACCTTGTCAGCCGGCATCCCACCAGGGTGCACAGGTGGAGACCCGATGTCTTGGACGGTTCAGGCTTGCTTCGGTGCTGTGCCCTGTGGGAGACAGCGACACTCTGCCACCTGGGAACAGCCTCTGTAAGCTTCCAGAGTCGTGGATCTGGAAGGCTGATGGTACGATAAGGAGAAACCTTTTGAAGACCATCCCGACTTTCCTCTGGAGGAGCAAAAAAAGAGTAGTGCTACTGGAGGGTGCCCAGGGAACGGGCCATCTACGTATCTGCCTTGATGGCATGTAGGGACTAGTCAACGACCTTCCCGAAAAGGTTATCTGTCGAAAGGCATGCCCAGTACCTTCGCTTGGACATCTTGCTGGAAATTTGTGGCCTTCATCCAGCCTTGGCGACGAAGACAGACTGTTCCCCATCTGCTGGAACCATGCGTCAGCAACGTCCAGCACTACTGTGATGGCGTGATGAGATGCCATCTCCCCCTCCTGGAAGAGAGCGATTGCCTCCATCCTCTTGTCCGGGAAGAACTCCAAAATCGGACCCAGATTGTACCACATCTCCCTGTCGTACCTGGCTGGGATCACCAGTGCGTTGGCCGCCTTGATGGTGGACGCTGTAGTGAAAATCACCTTCCCATGGTGTCCTTCTTCCCCTCGCTGTCCGGAGGGATGGATGACGACTAGGGTGGGTTAGCTGACAGTTTCTTCGCGGCCGCCGAAACCACTGAATCCAGCGATGGTTGCGACCGCAGGCACTAGAGTGCCGATTCCGGCACCCAGTACTTCTCCAGCCTATCCCATTTGGCCGGAGCGGTGCAAGGGTTCTCCAAGAGGGGCCAGCCCTCCTCCCACGTCATCCAGGAGGGGCAACGCCATGATGGTCTTCCTCTTGGTCTCACGACTCTGGTACAGGAAACCCTCCTTCCTGGTTTCTTTGGGCACAAGTTGAAATAGCTTGAAGGCTCTGGCGATCATGGGATGAAACGACACCATCTCGTCCCGTGGGGACGCCCTAAGCCATTGTGGCATCCTCTTCTGGATCTCCGACACCAAGGTGTGGAGGGTTGATAGTATGTCCAGAGACACATCCCTCGGCAGAGCATGCATGATCGGAACACTAGACCCGAGCCGTTGTCACGGTCCCCCTTGTCCTCGTGGACCGTGCATAAGGACTCCAGCTCCTCATCGTCCGTGGACGAAATTTCCATGGCTTCGGCCACGACTGATCTGGGGCATTCTTGCCCCTCCCCTTTTTTCCACCCTGAGGTGCTGAAACCGGGTTCTTAGACGGTGTCTCCTTCTCCAGTGTGCCAGCAGACCTTGTAAAAGTCACTGCTGTGGCTTTGTGCCTCGGAGGGAGGGATACCTTCTGCGCTGTGAGGGATACCTTCTCGGGGTCAGCCCCCTTAGCTTTCGAAAGAGCAGCCGCCACTGGCTATCATCAACAAAGACTTCTCCTGTACCGCCGGGACCTTTTTTGGTCAGTTCAGCCTTCTCCTCCTCCGTCCGTGGCTTCTCAGGCTTCTCCCATAGTTTAGCTGGGTTGGACAGTTCTCTCTTTGAGGGGGAGCTTGACTGCCAGCTGGCAATGGAGGCGAAGGTGATGTCGATCGCGCCCTGTCGGCCGTGGGACCCACTTCTGCGGCAACCCCGATGGACCCGGACTTGCAGTGCTTGGCCTCATCTTGGGCCCTCACGGATGAGGTGCCCTCACAGGACTTAGAAGACTGCTCCTCGGACCGACCGATCTGGGTGAGGCATGACCTGCTCAGAGCACGGAGCAGAGGCCTTGGCATTCAGCCACGCCGCCAGTATACTGTGCCGGTCCTTTGTCATCATCTTGGAGGAGCTACGGCATATCTCACAATCTCCTGCCTTGTGGTCTGCATACAGGCAGTCGAGGCATTGCAGGTGCTTGTCCTCCACAAACACATTTCGTATCCTGCACTTGGTGCAGGACTTTAAGAGCGACCTTCTTTCCTTTTCCTCAGTCATGGTCGGAGGGTGCGAAGTAGGCCAGATAGCCTTCTGGAAACTTTGATGATCTTCACCCTTGAGGGGCACTGAAATTCACTGACAACCAATCCCTGCTGTCGTTGGCAGATGGAGAAAAGAGCATGCAGGCTCTTTTGGAACAAAATTAGAACCTTTTTCCGTGAAAAAATACAGAAGACCATATAAGTAGCTCGCAGAGCAAACTCAAGGACTCCCAACACTGAAGCGTACAGTAAAAATCTGAACATGGCTGCCAGAGGAGGGGCTTAGATTGGATGGGGGCAGTATGGCCCAGAGGACAGTGGTTGGTTTAAAGGAGAAATACAGTTTGTAAGTGAAAGTGAAACCGTTTTTTTTTACATAGGATTCCCTAGCTGAAAGGGAATATTCATGAGCATGTGAATCCATGCCAGACCCCATGCTGGAGAAATGTTGGTATCGCTGGAACAAGCAGCAGAGTACGTAGTAAACAAAGCACAAGAAGTGTCATAGAAGGGATCAACAGACTACTTGAACTCAGCAAATGTCTTTTGTTTTGTAGTGATAAAACAGGGATTAGGTTTATACTGAGCCTGAGTTGGTTTCAGGGTTTTACAAATCAGTGTCGTTCTTTACGACCCTTGTCCCTGGCAGCAGCAGACACTCAGTCTCTGGGGTTTACATGTCCAGCATTTCTCTTTTGGCAGCGATTGAATTCAGGATGGCAATTTTGTCCTTCTGGACTCCCCTACCAGTTACCCAACCTGGTACACTTAGGTCTTCTGATGGGTGTTTGGTGTCTGGCAAATGCACAGATGACTTGATCTGAGGGGTTAGCAGACATTCACTTTGGGCCCAGAAATCTGAGTATAATAGTAGGCCTCTCCACCATTGTCAGAGCTTTCTTGTGACCAAAGTTCTAGGGACTATCCCATGTTCTCCCTCCTTTCCTCCCCTTTATCTAGAACCCTTCTTTTCCTCTTATCCACTTTCCCCTGGCTCCTCTCTTTAGTTCTTTTTCTTCTTCCTTCTCTTCCTTACCCTCTCCCCAGTTTCCTCTTTCTCCCCTTCATCTGTCCTCCGTTCACACACCATTCACTCTACACCTCTTGTTCTCCCACTCCCCTTGCCACTTCGCCACACGTGCTCTCTCTCGCTCCCCTTCTTTCCTCTTTAGTTCCTTCACCCCTCTACCACACCGCCGCTCTGCCATACACTCTTCTCCATGTTCCAACATAACCACTGTGCCGTATTCAGACTCTTAACACTCACCATTTCATGGTGCGCCTTTTTGCTGGTGCAGGACCTGAATAAGAGCTTGAGAGTGCAAGTTGTGCACAAACGTGTGTGTGTTTTAATCATGCAATGGGTTTGGTCGAGTGATTAATGAACTACAATTGCCTGAACTGGTCAGCCTTGTGGGAAGGGCAATCAAACATGATTTAAAAGGCGGCTCAGCAGGTAACTCATCTAACGAGGGACACAATTTAGAAAAACAAACATTAACTAAGGCAGTCTCAAGACTTACCACACATCAAAAGCTATACAAAAATGTATGGCGATGTGGTTTCTTAGTGATATATCAAACAGCAAGCATGAAAAACCTGAGATGGAAATAGAATGCAGGAAAGTCTAAAATGCCATTTGTGTAGCTATAGAAAGCAAGAACATTTAAACAAGTACTTTTTTATTGACAAATTATTGTTAATTTTGAGAGATGTTCCTTAAAAAAAGCATTTCAAAATAGATAAATTAAAGGGGCCAATGTTCAGGACAGACTCTACTCTTAAACCCTTTTTTCCAAGGAGTGTTTTGGTGTGTTATAATCCTGTTCCTACCAATATACAGATACGACAGATCGTCTCCCTTTCAGGAAAGCAGCCTGATTTTGGGCAAAGTCATGATTGTGCTTAATATGATTTAAAAAGGAGCGCCTGGGGATTGTGCTTTCTTTGTTTCTCATTATTTTGGTAGGGCCGTCACTTTACTATCTGGGTTGAGATTATGGTTTTTGTAACAAATTAATCGGTTTTATGATCATATGTCCCCTGAATTTGTAAAGTGCACTTCTGTATTTAGTTACAACTTGTCAGCAGTTTATAACGAATGTAATGAACAACCTGTAAAATACTTGTCCTTTCACTTTGAGTTTTCTCAGAATGTATCGAGACGCAATGAAGTTCTGTAATTTTGCGAATGGCATCGCTCAAAAGATCTGCTCCAAGTCTGCAGTCTACAAACACCAAAACAGGGGGCTGAAACAGCTTTCCGTCCTAAAATGCAAAATAGGAGTTTAGTAAAGAAATACGATGATGGAAACCGTGCTAAAAGCATGTGTGCACCAATTCAGGTGGATGTCGATTATCAGAATGGTCAAATCACGTGGAACAATCTCTGTAATAAACAAACTTCAAGCTGCAGTCTTTACACTTCAGTCAAAAAAGGAACAGTCCCACAATTAGGCAAGATTAAGAAATTGCATGCATTTATGGCTGTGACCCAGCATTCCTGCTGTAATACTTAAAAGGCATTAAATCAAAATTCAAACTGCCCGAGAGCCCTATGTTTTCAAAGATGAACCCAAAAAACACAGAAAAGGTGAATGCTGAAGTAAATGACACGAGTGACCAAAAAGATAGTGATAACAGTCATCTTTAAGGCACCATCAAAATAAGAGACAACTGGAATGTAGTCTAAAAGGAGAAGGTAAAGAGTAATCGTTAATTTGGACTGTTAAAACACAATATTTGAACACTATACAGTTGAATAGAATTGAACCTCTGAATTAAAGTTTTCAGCTATGCAATGACATTTATGTGTGTGGGTGCTTTAAATGTTTCACAATAATCCAATGAAATCTCCACATGGTTGATAGAGAGATAAAAGATGCTACTTCTGTTCCATGTGAACAATTTCGTTTTTAGCATTCAAGACCGCAAATACCCTGCAGGTGCAAGTAGACACCACATTTGTATACTACAGAAACAATAGGTCTGAGGGAACATTGTTTTTTTACAAAAATAAAGTATGATGTTGCCAATTGTTAATACTTTCCACTAAACCAAGCATTCCCATCCATTTCATTTTTGTAAACCATTTCCTTCCCTATGGTGGTGGCTCTTTATTTTGTGAGCTGTTTTTAGGCACTTGAAGTGGAAGTGATCGAGGAGAAGTGTAGTCGGCAGATCCATTAGCAGTGTGTAAGGGAAAGATTGTCGTTTGTTTTATTTTACATCGACAAATGCACTTTTCCACAAATCCTACCCCACTGATAATAGTACCAAGTAGCAGTATTACTATACATATTATTAATAGTACTTCTATCACTACCAGCAACAGGTCTGCTCTTCTGAGTATTACCACCTTTACTAATAACAGTATTACTCGTAGTACTACTGCCAGTTGGAGTTGTATAACTTGCACCGCTAACACTAGTAGAGGTTCTACTGCTAGCAGTAGACCTGCAATCTGTATTTATGAACACTATTGACAATATGAGAACCACTACTATTAGTACCACCACCAGTACTGGTAGCATTACTAATGACAGAAGCACCACTATTACAATACTACTATGAGTCTTACTACTAACAATAGAAGAAGTAGTAGTAGTAGTGGTAGTAGTACTTCTACCAGTAGTGTAGTTGTAGTAGTAGTAATAATAATACTACCAGTAGTACATGTAGTGGTACTTGTAATAGCATTAGTAGTGCTACTTCTGAGGTGGTTATTAGTACTGCTACTTCTTGGTTTAGTCAAATTATTACTACTGGGTGTACTAGTAAGTAGTGGTTGTAACCATACATCTTTTGCTAGAACAAACTGCAATGGTAGTAGTTACTACTACTAGTGGTAGCAGTAGTGACACCACTACTTCTGAGGGCAATACAGTTACATTTGGTAACCGTTGTATTGGAGCTACTTCTACTATTAGTAGTATAAGCACTTCCAGTAGCATAAAATGTACTACTATGACTACTGTTGGCAGTAATACGAATATTACAATTAATAGACACACTGTGGTTATAACTAAAAACGAATACGGGTAGGGTAACCATTCGTCACAAAGCTTATTTTACAGCATTTTTGCCACGAAAATACAGGAGTTCGGGGTTGTTTGGCGAGGGTGGGTTGCGGATGAGTGGGATGTTTCGAAGCAATATAAAATCAGTTAGAGAAAATGAGGTACAATTGCAGAGAAAAAATGTTGGTAGAACTAGTAATACTATTGTTAAGAAAAAGTACTACTACTAGAAAAATCCCTAATATTCCACTACTGATAGTAGTAGTAATGTAACTATTGGTAGTAGTACTAATAGGTACTACTTCTTCTAGTAGTAGTGCTACTTCTGAGGTGGTTATTAGTACTGCTACTTCTGGGTTTACTGTAAGTAGTGGTAGTAACCATACAACTGCTGCTAGAACGAAGTGCAATGGTAGTAGTTCTACTACTAGTGGTAGCAGTAGTGACACTATTACTGTTGAGGGCAATACAGTTACATTTGGTAACAGTTGTATTGGAGCTACTACAACACTTAAATACTAGTACTTCTACTATTAGTAGTAGTATAAGCACTTCCAATAGCATAAGAAGTAGCACTCAAAGTACTATGACTACTGTTGGCAGTAATACTAATATTACAAGTAATAGACATACTGTGGTAGTAATACTATTGTTAAGAAAAAGTACTACTACTAGAAAAATACCCAACATTCCACTACTGATAGTAGTAGTAATGTAAGTATTGGTAGTAGTTTTAGTACTACTAATAGGTACTACTACTTCTGTTATTGCTACTATTGGTGGGACAGGATTAGTAGGTAAATGCACTTGATGGTGTAAAGTAAAAGAAAATGCAACCTTTTACTGTCCCCTTTACTGGAATGATGGATCAGCAGACTGTACTTCCTCTTCTATTCAGATGTTATTCCCTCTTTAAAAGCTTGAATGCTGGTCAAGAAATGACGGCCAACCATAGTAATAAAAATACAAGATAAATTGGATTGTTTTTTTACTAGAAAATGTGCAGAACATACAAAATAGGAACCACATCTTATGTTTGTAAAATCTATGTCCCCTTTAAAATCAACCGTTCAAAATCTAACCTAATGATAAATAAAAGCAGCATTCATCTTGGATATATGATATGATATTTTATTTATATCGCGCTTGTACACAAGTGTTTCACAAATGGCCAAGAGCTGCCAAAAGTTCCCCTGCATAACACATACCCGGAGCTGGAAAGCTCAATTTCAATTAATCAGACCCTGAGAAAAGTGGACATCGCATCAAAGCAGTTTGCCACTTTTCTTCCAGACAGCGGACATCCTTTTTCGTATTATATGTCTCCATAATCTGGAGCTACTGTGTATAAACCTGTTGGCTCAGTCTTATCCAATATTCTTTCTGGCGACAGGTCCTTCAACAGCGACCTGGCAGTGGCAGTCAGTTTTGCTTGTGGCAGATAGTGCCTGAAAACTAGAGTTACAATCTAATCACCAATCTTGTTTTTATGGATGCATACTAGTTCTACAAACAACAACTTTACAGCCAAGGCTCCAGGCTGTTAGACAGAAACCTGTGCAGTTCCCTTAGGGAACACTGCAAAAGATTTAAGACTACAGGTGTTGGCAGTAAACCCACTTGGTAGCAGTGTGTACCACCCAGATTTACCTGGTAGCTGTGGCTGAGCAGTCAGACTTCCCTCAAGAAGAGTTAGACAGTATGCAAAGTATACACAATAAGCACTCAGATACAATAATACAAGCAAACACTGACCAGAGCTTTGGTATCAAAGTATATAATTATTTATTTAAAAACACACGGTTTCAAACACTCCAGCACTCTTGTTGTAAAATATTCTAAACACAGTTACTATTGTAATAAGTACACCCCTTTTTCCTGATCAGATAAGTCACAGTAAAACACCACTTATTTTCATACAGAGGTGAGCGCTTAACTAGATGGCACTCCAATAAGTTTGTGAGAAAGGGAGGGAAAAAGACAGAATATGGAAAGGTACACCACTCTAAGGTTCAGGAACACCGTTAGCAAGGCAGAAGAGCAAAAGTCACTGGTGAGCCAAAGTCCAAAGGCTGGGCCCATTCTTAGAGAGAGCAGAGCACAAATGCGCCCAAGATCACACAGTTAGTCTAGGCTTAGAAAGTCTTGCAGAGAGTTCAAAAAGAGTTTAGAGAGGCTTAGGAAAGTTTAGCCAGGGTGTCCCAGGCGAACACAGGTTCGAAAGCTGGGGGCTAAATCTACCCCGAACAGTCGGTAGCAAGGGGAGCCAGGCGGGACATGGTACCTTAAGTGGGAAGGATCCTCCAGCGGTGGCAGTTGTTCCTGGTAGTGGGTGCAAGTTGCGTCGTCGTCCAGGGGAAGAGAAGATCTCGACTTGGAGGAAAGATGAAGGTCGTTGCACTACCAGGGAAGAAACCAGCCGCGGAGTTTTCCGGTTAAAGGTGGTACCTTTGTTTCGCGGTCGTGGTAAAACGTGGTATCCCGGTTGCCGGGGTGCTTGGCACAGGCAAGGCAGCCACGAGGTACGTCGATAAGGCGAAAAGACGGTGAAACTGGTTATCCCCACCATTCAAAGGAAGAAGATTCCCCGGCGGGAGATCTCCTCTGTCGTTGGGAAAAGTGGTGAGGCGGTCCAGCAGGGCTCCACCGGTGGTGGTGTTGTGGCACGTCGGCTCGGCTTCTCCCTCGTCGGATTCTTAGGTCCTGTGGCGACTTCTGAAGTTCCAGTCCCCAAAGCTCTGCTTTTATGCAGAAAACCCCCATTCACTCAGCCTAGCTGTCACTCAAACATGCTAAGTGGTGAGCCGGCCGCTCACCACTTGGGCCAATCAGGACGGAGTGCGACTCAGTCCAGGGTGCCTATATCCCCCTCCACCCCTCCTAAGTACCCCAGACAGAGTGGCACCACTTTGGAGGGCTTCTGTGGAGAAGCCCGCCAAAAAGTGGAACAAAGGGCTCGACTTGGATTGGAGTCACAGAAGAGAACCCAAACGGCATTTTAGAATCAAGTTTTGGCAAAAAAATACCAACCAGAGAATTAATATTAATTAAATAAACCGGCGGTATGTTCGAGGCTACCGTAAATAAATAAAGATAATAGCCTAAAACAATGGGAAATCCCATAGGAAAATATTTGCGGTTGAATATAAAAAGTAGTATCCACTGCCACCAGCCAAAACTCGATCAGGGGGGACGGAGACATGCCCCCTCGACTAACAGACCCTGGGGCAATTGAATTGCCCCAGCCAGTACGTCCACAATATGATGTTTTGTACTGGTTCTGTTCAGAATTTAAGACTAGTAAAGTCAATGGTGACTTTACATGCCCTGGGTGACAGTAGTCAGTCCCAGGGTATGGAGTCTATAGTGGGGGGTCCCTATGATACCCCTGTGTCACTGCACTGAGGGTGCTGTGTAACATCACAAAAACACATGAAGCCCTATCCCCATAGCCCATTAAACACATCTAGATTCAAAGAAACACTCAAATCATGCCCAAGAGTGAGGGTAAAAGAGTCTCACTCTTGGCAGGAGAAAAAATAAACCCCAAAAATCCAGCAAAGCTGCTGGGGGACTCACTAGGTTAGGAAATTCAGCCTAAACAGAGAATACTCCCTAACACAGGCATAGCAACTGAAGGATAGAAAGGGGCTTGATGCATCGCCCCTGCTCTTTGCCACAAGGTTGGTGAGGGAGAAGCTACGCTCCCCAAGAAGATGAGAGGTGGTGTTGGAGAAGGTTAAGAACTCTCGCCAGAGGCTTCTACACACAGGAGTTGTATCCAGGTTTGATAAATAGGCTCGGTAGAGCTCTGTTTACATGCAACAGGCACTCTCCCTTCTGGGACTCAATGCTGGATCTCTTGCAGTGCCATGAACCCGCGATGATCACAGCAAGAGATTCTTCTATGTGCCCCCTCTGGTGAAATCCTGATGCCTGGTTCTCATGGAGACTGGTTCTCACACTGTATGTAGGGAGCACAGCACTTCACCACGCAGGGAAGGCATTGCTGTACGACATTCTTAATATATCCCCACCATACTGCCCATACCAGAAAGCTGTTTCGTAGTTAATCTAACATTTGCGCTGTAACAAATGCTGGTTCTTGAGACTGCACGTGGGGCCCTCGCATAATCAGAAGTGCTCAAATTCTCAGTCAACCACGAAAAATAAACCTAAAACAGGGAGACGAGAGGAGGTGCTTGCTGCAGGCAAAGGCCTACACTGGGAGTAAATCGAGCAACTGTGACCCGATCATGGTAAGTAACCAATCATCAGCACCCAGGCTGTTAACAAAAGAAGACCTCCAACACTACCTACAAGTCTATGAAGACCTTGCGGTTGAGCCAATAGGCATGGAATCGGAAAGGAGCTCCTTGGCAGAAAGTATATCACATTCTGAAAACACTATCCAAGACCACAGTAGTAAACAAGACAACAACTCAGAGCGAGGAGCTACAATGTACCCCAAAAATACACATTCCCTTAAATGAGAGGATCTAGAGACTCACTCCCAGATAAGTAACCTACTCGCAAGACACATGAACAATAGGGTGAGAGGAAAGGACATGGTTCGTTTAGTTAACTCTTTATTTGGTCAAGTATTGGCCACAACGAAACACCAACATATCCCAATTTATGTCTTTTTAAAATTATTTTTATAATGCGCCTAATATCGCACCCGAGTTCGATTTCTAAGTGTGGATTCGGAATTCGAACCTCCGTTGCTCTGCTTCCAAGACCAGCGCGTTGCCCCTGTGCTTTCCTCCGTTCATCAATTGAACATGCCCATTAGGAGACACAGAGAAACCAGGCACCAGGCCAACAGACATTGTAATTAAACTGACCTCCTTCCAGACTAAACAATACATCTTAAGAATCTCACAAGCTCATTTGCTGAATCAAATATGCAAATTTCAGGATGTGGCACAAACTACACTAAATAATGAAAGAAGGGCTTTCAGAGATGGCACAGTGAATTGAGGAAATGGCAGATTTGGCTTCGTCAGATATGCCCTGTGGGTGCCCAGTTCACAGTAAACTAACGGCCACACAAAACATACCACAGAAAAGAAAAGCAGGGTCATCCAGGAGTACTCTCAAATAAGATGAGATAAGACAGAGATGAAGAATGATCATTACACTCCTATGCAACCACACAGAGATGGAGAGATCAATGACCGGACACTTTAGATTGCATGGAGATCGGAGGACTGTGTTGATAGAACTCTTAGCATTGAACAGTTTCAATGCACAAGACATGAAATACACAAACATGCTCACAAGTGATGAAGACACTGGTCTCTGCCTGCTATCCAACTGTGAAGTAATTGTTGGTGATTATACTGCTCCTGTACACTTCAGTTCTAACCGTTGTGTACCTGCTGGTGGGGAGGTTCCTCTATTGACACCTGTAGGGATCGGAATATACCAATGTTTCCAAATGTTTCAGAATTGCTGAATTTTTCGGGACGGTTTGTACGAGTCAGAGCGGGAATTTCGTGACTTGTCATACCAGAGAACCACAGCACTAGCTCTTCAACCAAGGGAAATCAAGGGTGGAAGCCACCACAGAAGTTTGTTTGCGTTCCAACTATACCAGGCCTGCTCTGGCCTGGACAAGAGGCTCTAGAAGCTCCCTCGGAGCAGAGAATAAGAGTACTGTAACTGCAGCACCCAAATGGTGAACATCATTTCCTGGAATGTTAGGTGCCTTAATGCCCGAGCCAAGAGATTGAGGTTATGCAGTCAACTTTTTAGAATGCACCTGATGAAATTGGTTTGCAGGAAACATTTGTTGCAGCAATTATCAATACAAGTTGCCTCATATTTCGTATGCTTCTCCCATAAAGAAGGCAGCAGAGGTGGAATTGGTATTTCATAGAGATCTAAAACATTTTGATAGGGGCTTGTGAAGCGGGGTACAGAAAGGTTGTTTGACGCCTAAAAGTTAAGATTAAAAACTTGAAAATAACTGTGGCAACCCTGTACGCAACCAACGTAAGCAAAGTCACATTTCTAATGCACTTTCTGGAAAAACTGGCAGGGCTTGCGGAAGGGGGAGGATTTTTATTTAAATTTTATCTGATCTCTGATGTTAGATTTTCCCAAACCTCCATACTCGAAGCTATGTCTTAGAGGCTTAAGAATAGATCTGCTCAACTGGGGTTGGTTGAAATATGGAGAACATAACATTCAGGCATGAAGACTTCTCCTTCAAGTCCAACGTTCATCGATTGTACACTAGTTTATACCTTATTTTCCTTAAGCAAGCCTCACACAGGTAAAAACCTCAGTCAGGCTTTCAGGGTCTAACTGCCTCCCTCCCCATACCAGGCTTGGACCTTCAATCCTGAAATGCTGAGAAAAGAAGAACAGGGTGAATGTAAACTTTGCTAGGGTGCAAGTGGCGTTTGCAGACTTTAGAGCCATGCTCCCGGCAGAAAATACCTTCCTAGCCCAAGCGTTGAAACGCTTAACATCCTTGTCTGATGGGATGGTGGGTATGCAGCCCGTTTAGAATTAGACTATGTTGCTTGAACCACCAGGCTCTCTTGTGTTTGCAGCTTAGATAGGTAGCTTGGATCGCTACTTTAAGGTCTATATTTTCTTGTTAGGTTCTTATTTACTGCTGGATTAGATTCGGGAACCTCCCAATTTACCATAATTCTTTTTTGGAGGGCAACATGAAAAGCAAGTATGGGATCTTTCTGTGGACCTTTGTCAGGAATGTCAGTTAGGTCGTCTTGCTCGAATGGTGGTGCAGGTCTACACCATCCCAGGAAATCAATAACCCTAGTCATAAGCTTCCTATAAGAGGCATTAGAATGGTCTGCATGGTTTGCTGGGTCTGACCTGCCAAACTCAAGCTCAGGTGATGTGTCAATCCCACTAGCCGCTTGGAGATTTTCGTATAAATCTATTAGCTTAAACTCTTCTGAGAGAAGAGCATCTGGGCCATTTGGAGTGCCAAAGTCCAAACCAAAAGGAGGAGTGTTTTGATTGGACGGCTTGTGTTCCTCATAAATAGAGGTTAAGGATTTGAAAAAATCCTTCCTTGGCAAAGATTTGTATGACTTTTCTACTTCCTTTGTAATTACTGGCGTTTTTGAGGGCAAAAATGCTGATGGCGTTGATGGATATGGCTTCGAAAGGTGTTGAGGACTTTGGTGATTTATGTGTCGTTTTAGGTGTCGACTGAACCCTTAAAGGGCTCGACCCAGGACTGGATACAGTCTGACGTTTTTTCATCGTGTCAAGACCTCGAGCGGTCTCCGGCCTGCGTCCCGGGTTCGAGGGCGAGCAGGAATTGGCCTTAGCTCATTCTCGGTTGGCTTTTGATGGCTTGACAGGAGCTTGGCTCGTTTCTTTGTTTCGATGGGGGGTCAGGACCTCCTTCTCGAATATTTTAAGCATTTCCTGTCTGATTTCCTCCCACTGCGCTGGAGTGGAGGATTTGGTTGGACAGGCTATACTTCTCTCGGGGAAGATTCAGAAGAAGTAGACAGCGATCTATAGTGCCTTTTCTTTGTTTTCCCTGACCAGCTCCTGGAGCGTGAACGTTTATTCGAGGAGAGATGTCTCCCGACGCATCGGTCGATCGTTTCTTCTATGGAGTCATTGAGGGGGATTTAGTTGGGGGCCTACCCACCACCAATTTCCCTTTATGCTCTTTCAGAGCCTTACCAGTCATGAACTGACAGGCCCCACAAACCGCCGTCCTATGCTGCATGCCAAGACACCACAGACACACTCGGTGAGGATCCGTGAGGGACATTGCTCTTTAGTAGACATTTTCTGAACCCGGTCTTCGGGGTTGATGGAGTATGAGACAAATTCATTGCATTCGATCGCAGTTTTGCAGGAACCGAAGCGCCCCGTATTTCTAGAAGCGTTTGCTTCAGTTCCATTTTTCCGCAAGAGCGAACGGGCGCTGCACGTACCGTATATACGAACAGTGATGTTGACCCCGGGATGGAAGCCCTCGAGGGACATCAAGTCGATCGCATAGACACATAGCGCCCTCTGCCAAAAAAACTTTTCCCATAAAAGCAGCTAAATCTGGAAGGCTATTTATCTAAAGATGAGGAATACATGGGAGGACACAATCCAATCGAAAATATCCATTTGCATATAAGCCTTTGTCCCACGCACATGTGCAGTCCACCACTGAAAATGCTAGGCAATTCTCCTCTGAACAAGAGTACCATCAGCAAACCTAGAGACTCAGGACTTGCAGATTTTCCCAGGGTGGTCCCCTGGCAGACAGTGGTTGCACACCCTGTGCATGTCCTTGCAGGGGAACATCCTGTTGCAGGAAGGGCTACATTTAAAAGGAGTATTCTCTGTTTCTAATGGAGAGGGCAGCGCGGTGACAAAGGGGTACATAAGGGGTCAGAAGAGGCATTCTTTTAAGGAGACAAAGTATATGGCCACCCCCACTCTCCATACTGTGAAGGGCTGAAGCCCGGTGAAGCCCGCTTAGGCTGCAGTCTTCTTTCGTCGAGACAGTTGAGAGCCGCCACAGCAGTTAGTGCAACAGGCGGTTATAGAAAGGATAGAAAGAATTCTAAAATTAAACTTTGTTTAATCAAAGGCATTAGCCAGAAAGCAACTCTGCAACTAGCGACCGACCACAATGGCGGAAAAAAACTATCTGAGGGACCTCGACGCGTGAAGGACCATAGGTACAGTAGAAGTCACTAGGGATAGTATTACTGACATCCCTTTTCAAATACAAATCATGTAATACTATGCGACTACCACTAGATGTCAGCCTATGATCTAAGCAGATACACAAGCCTCAGCGTGTGTGTAATTATATATAATACATTACTCACTGTAATCGTATTTCTGATGCTTGCATCTGCTTGGATTCACGTGCTGTGCATAGGCCGACATCTAGTGGAAGCTGCAGAGTATTACAGTTGTTTTCAAAATTCGAAAAGGGACGTCGACAAGGCGTGCCAGTAATACTATCCAGTGTGATGTTCACTGTACCCATGGTCCTTCAGGCGTCGAGGTCCCTCAGACTTTTTTGTTACTGACATGAGGTAGCATGAAGTGTAGCGTGAGTACAGGTGTATCCAAGCAGATATGTATCAGACAAGCTCAAAGCATCCATGCACCTTCTCTCCAAGGGGAGGAAGGGTGGGCGCATGTCAATCTAAGCAAATACAAGCATCAGAATTGGTGGGTTGTGAGAAGGTTCATTGGCAAACAGATGTTTTAGAACCGCTTGTCCTACCTGTGTATCTGTCTTGAAATGGGTGTCAGTGCAGTAGTGCTGAGTGAAAGTGTGTATTGAGCTCCATGTAGCTGCTCTGCAAATGCGGTCTAAGGGAACATTTGCAATAAAAGCCAGAGTAGCTCCTATGCTCCTTGTGGAGTGAGCTCTTGGCGTGAAAGACAGTGTCTTGTTTGATAAAGAATAGCACAGTTGTATGCATCTGACTATCCATCTGTAAGTAAAGGACCGCCCTCCTTAAATGTATTGTGTGGAGTTTTACCTCAGCTGAGCTCTTTGGGTTGTGAAAGAAAGCCGGTAGCTCAATGGACTGGTTCACATAAAATGTTGAGATGAACTTAGGAGAGAACCAAGGATGTGTACGTAAAACCAGTTTGTCCTTGTGTATGACAAAGAAAGGATCCTGCACCGACAATGCTTGCAATTCACTAACCCCTTTTATGGAAGTAATAGCCACTAAGAAAGCAGTCTTGTAAGTCAGGCTTTTAAGACTTTAACTTGTGCATAGGCTTGAATGAGGGCCCCATGAGCTTTGCAAGTACTACATTGAGATCCCATCCTGGCGGTGGGTTTGAAATTGGAGGGTGGAGTCCCTTTAATCCCTCCATGAATGCTTTGATGACCAGCCCTTTCCACCACAATACTTTATTGTGGGAGGTGGTGTAAGCCAGTAAAGCTGCTGGACTTTTATAGAGCTGAATACTAACCCTGAGTCTAGCAAGTGGAGCATATAATTTAGAATGCGGGATGGAGTACATTTGTAAGGGTTTTATTTGTTTAGACTGGCAACAAATTACAATTCTTCTCCACTTGTCGAAATAACAGTGTCTAGTGTTTGGTTTTCATGCCTCCTTGAGGATATCCATACACCTCTGTGGTAGGTTCAGATGTTCAAACTCTATGACTTCAGTGACGTTGAGGGTGCACTGTTATTCCCTCGTGTTGAGTGAGTAAGTTGCTCTGGCACGGGAGTTTGATGGGAATCACACATCACCATTTTGCAAAGATGTGGATTCGATGGCTGTCTTGCCCACATAGGAGCAACTAGGATGAGCGTCACCTGTTTCCTGTGAATCTTGTTAACCACCTTGTTAATAAGAGGAGTACAGGGAAAAGCTTAAGTAAATCTTCCTGAACAGTTCATCCATAGTGCATTCCCCTTGGACCTGGTTGGGGAAACCTGGACGCAAAGTCTGGGCATTGTTTGTTTTCGCTTGTAGCGAACAAGTCTAGCGTGGGGAAACCCCACTGAGAGAAGAGGCGGTCTACGACACCTGTGTCTAGTTTCCATTCGTGCTCCTCTGGTAGGGGATCTCTGTTTATTGAGTCGGCTAGAGTGTTGCGTTCCCCTGGAACGTGTTGAGAGGATAGGAATATCTTCCGTTTGAGTGCCCATTTCCAATATTTCTGTGCTAGTTTGGACAGATTTGGAGAATGTGTGCCCCAGAGTTTGTTGATGTAAAACATTGCAGTAGTGCTGTTGGTGAGGACCTATACAGACTGATTGGTTAGGTGTATTTCGAATGCCTGAAGGGCCTTGAATACGGTCAGTAGTTCCAGCAAATTGATGCGGTTCTGCGCCATAGCATGAGTCCACAGACCTTGTGCTGTGCGATGAAGGTGATGAGCCCCCCACCCGACGAGTGACGCGTCTGTCATCACCATCGCTTGTACTGCTGGATCGTAGAAGGGTTTTCCCTCAAGAGATTTTCCCTTGTCCACCAACAAAGGTTTTGTAACAGTGTTGGTGAAACAACCACTAGTTCATCCCAATCACAGCTTGTTTGAGACCGCTGTTTCGCCAAACATTCCTGCAAGGTGTGCATGCACAGGCATGCAGTACCAGGTAAATGCAAGATGCCATCATGCCTAGCAAACGCATAGCTTTGTGTACGCTTACCTGGCGGCCGGCCTGATAATGAGGTATTTGCAGTAACATATTTTGGACTCTTTCCTCTGATGAAAAGACTAACCTTCTCTCTCTTGAGTCCATTACAGCTCCTAGAAACTGTTTGGCTGTGCTCGGCAGTAGGCTCGATTTTTTCTCGTTTATCGAGAAGCCCAATTGAAAGAGAAGGTTGATAGTTCTTTGAATGTTTAGCCTGAAAATTTGGGGAGTCTCCCCTGTAATCAGCCAGTCGTCCAGGTAAGGGTACACTGGGATTGTCTACCTGCGTAGGTGCGCTGCCACCACCGCCTGTACCTTTGTGAATACCCTTGGTGCGGATGCTATTCCGAAGGCTACCACGTTGAATTGGTAATGCTGGTTTGCCATCTTGAACCGCAATAATCTTCTGTGCACTGGGAACATTGAAATATGAAATAAGTATATCTAATGTTGCCATGTAGTCCGCCCGCTTTAGCAGAGGGATTACTTCTTGTAACGTAGTCATCAGAACTTTTGTGGCTTGACATTGGTGTTTGCAGGGCGTAGGCCTAATACTGGATGCATTGTTGGATCTTTTTTTGGCACAAGGTAGTAGGTTGAATAAATACCCTTATTTACCTGGTTCACCGAGATGACTTCTTTGGCGTCCTTTTGGAGAAGCGTTTCGATCTCTTTGAGAAGGATGCATTGTTCTTCCTTCGAGTGCGTCTGATGCGGGGGATGGTTCCGGGGTGGGAGGTAGGGGGAGAGTGGCAGGATTAGCGCCACACAACCACCTGCCACTGTGGAAAGCACCCATTTGTCTGAGGTGAGTCCCTCCCATGCTTGGGTGAAGTTTAAAATATGCCCTCCTACTGGAAAGGCATGGGAGGGCACCTGAAGTGGGTAGTTATTGTTTGGAAGGTGTGGCTCACCCTTCTAGAAGTGGTTGACCTCCCTGGGCCGCGAGATTGGCGCTGTCCCCTTTGGTAACCTTGTGAAGCCTGGCCTTGGTTGTTACCCCAGGACGATCCCCGGCTATGTCCATAGCTTGAACCCCTCTGAGAATTTTGTCAAGAGAAAGCGACGAAAATTGTTATTGCCTCTTTGGCCTGGGGGTTTATTTGTAAGTTGGCCCAAAGAATTTAAGGTGTCGTATTCATCCTTAGCAGATCTTAGGGCGTCTTCAACGGCCTTTCCAAAGAGGACGCTGGGCTCAATAGGCATATTAAGAAGCGTAGCTCGAGTCTCTTGCTTGAAGCGGACTGGCGTAGCCACGCACAACGCTTAATAATTGTACTTTCTGCAATAATTCTGCCCGCGTTGTCAGCGGCGTCTAAATTATTCCTTAGAATGAAGCTAGAAAGTGCTCTGCCTTCTGTTGCTACCAAGGCCAATTCGGTTTTAAGGGGTTCAGGCGCTGATGACAATGTGGACACTTCATCCCACTTAAGGCAGTTATAACTCGGCAGAAGTGTTGTATTGTTTGCGATTCTCACCTGAAAGGCAGCAGAAGTGGCTCTCTTTCTTGTTTTTGTTACTACAAGAGAGTCTGGTTTGAGCTGTCCAGTGATCTGTGGGAGCAGGGCGGAAGAGCTTTTCGATGCGTGGATTAACTGCCTGCGTTTGTTGCGGCGTTTCCAGAGACGGCTGGATCCTTCTCTGGATAGACTTCAGGATGGGAATGAACTGCTTGACGGCTTTCTTATCCCCTAGAATATCCTCAACAAAGTCTTTGGGCCTCATTACGAGTCCTGCGGTAACCTGCCGGGTTTTCTGGCTCGGTTACCGCCGGACTCTTATTACCATTCCACCTCCGTGATTCCCGGAATTACCGGTGCATTTCAACCACAGTGACCTGGGAATTCCGGAGGCAGAATTCGCTAAATCCCCATTCCCACTGAGTCTTATAGGACTCAATGGGAATGAGGACCATGGAAACACCGGCACCATCTCGTGATGGTGCCGGTGTTTCCACGTCTGCCTGCAGGCGGGCGGTGTTAAACCCGCCAGGTCCGCCTGCAGGACTCGAGATCACTCGGCATGGTAAACCCACCGCCACCGTTATTTCCATACCGGGTGACTCGTAATGAGGCCCACTGTCTTGTTGAGGCTCCTGTGTCTTTATGTGGAAGTGCTCAGCTGCTTTGATGAGCCTATCTTTTTGTAGTGGCTGGTTGTCTATTGACGAATCTGCAACAGGGGGGGGTCTAGGGTGACGGCAGAGGCTATGTTATTCATATCTTCCTCCCCATCGTCATAGTCGTGTTCTCCGCCCTCCTCAGCCATGTAGTTGTCTTGTATCGGTCTCTGGATCATACAGATCAATGAAGGGTGGATCCTGCTGGGATAGAATAGCCAGGGTATCAGGACGAGACCTCTTAGGAGAGGGCTGAGGAGTAGGGGCATCTGCAGGGATCCGAGGAGTAGGGGCATCTGCAGGGATCCGAGAAGTAGAGGCAGCTGCAGTGGGAGGGGTAGTTTGAAAGTTTTGGAAAGAATCTGGGTTCAACCTTCTCATGACTATCAATGTCTTTGCATGTCCATTGAGCAGAGCTCAGTATGGACTTAGTGTCCAGTGGAAGTAACTGACCTTGAGGTGTGACTCGGACCTGAGGTGAGGGCTGCCCCTTTTTGTGTTTATTTGTTTATTACTTATATCGCACATCGAACCCAAGGGTAACTGGGCGCTTGAGATTTAGTAGTTACATACATGTGGGGATAGTTACAGTGACATACATGTGGGGAAAACTACAGTGACATACATGTGGGGAATATAATAGCGACAAATAAGGAGAGACCATGGTTACAGAGTGGTCAGACAACCGAGGCAATTGAGCAGAGTCATGACAGGTCCCCGGTTACAGATGGGTCATGTGAACCAGGCAATAGTGCATTGTCGTAGTAGAAAAGACAAATAACGGGAGAGCATCCGGAGGTAGAAGTGCTGTAAGTTTTCAGGATACGGTAGGTAGCATCTCACGGAGGCGGCCTGTTGCTAAGGCAAGTTTTTATTTTAGCTTTAAAATCCTTTGTTCTTTAATGCTGCTGACAAGGAGTCCCTTCCCCGAGGATGTGAATCCTTTTCCCTGTGTGGATGTGAATCCTTTTCTCTGTGGGGTGTAGGAGACCTTTCCGTTTCGTGGGTAGAGGTTTTTGAAGAGTGTTTCTTGGAATCTTTCCCCTTAAGGAGGCTTTTTGGGACGCGTTTCTTAACCAGGTGCCTAGTCCCGATTGTTTCAAGCTGTTAGCAGTTTTCAATGAGGCATGTCGAACCTCGTCTGGAGTGACTAGACATCTCATCTATCGACATTCGGGAATGGATTTATGCACAGCGTCTGTGCTGCCTTTCGACAGTCGGGGAAGGTCATGCAACGATCAGGAAATCGAGCACCCAGGACACAGGGATTCTGTGGATCTCTCCCGAGACGCTGTGTGTAGGCTCTTGGTCACCGTACGCGTCGATTCACGGCCCTTGGCTGTGTGCATTTAGTGGTAGGGGCAGTGTGAGTGATGACGCCGCCATGGGCCGTCCCCGTAACAGGGCCGCCAGCCTGTCTGTTGGGGTCGGGGGGATTGCGCTTGGGAAACCAATGTTTCCCCGTCGCCTTTGCCATCTGAAAACACAGCGTTGTTGCCATCACTGTAGGTAACCTCCACGTCCATGGTGGCCTTGGCCTGCATGGCGGGCCCAGTGACTAGTTAAACAATCCTTTAACGTCTTAGGTTTGAAGAGCCTGCAGGCTCGACAACTCTCCTCGAGGTGATCCCGTGGTAGGCAAAGATTGCACACCAGGTGCTTGTCGATGCAGGGGAATTTTTTGTTACAACTTGGGCAGAATTTGAAAGGGGTTCCCATCCATAGTTAAATGACATGGCAGCTAGGCGAAGATAATTTATGAAATGGGGTAAATACATTCTCCAATGTCCTCCCTCCCCTTGCCCTACTGTCTGGGCCGATGCGGTCCTAAGAGACCCTCCAGGGCCGAAAGGATCCATCGATGGAAGTCTTTTTCGACGGATGTTTTCTTCACCGCTGCCGAAGATGTTAACAATAGTCGGTGATAGAAACGTAGAAAGGATAGGAACAGTAAACAAACTATTTTAATAACTCAATGGCGTTATGCTGAAATCAGAACTCTGCAATTTAGCGTCTGTCTACGATGGCTGGAAAAAAACAATCTGAGGGACCTCGACATGTGAAGGACCATGGGTACAGTGGACGTCACACCAGGGATAGTATTACTGGCACGCCTTGTCAACATCTCTTTTTGAATTTCGTAAACAACAACCAATACTCCGCAGCTTCCACTAGATGTCGGCCTATGCACAGCATGTGATCTAAGCAGATGCCACAAGCCCGAGATAGATATATATAGATATATATAGATATATATATATATATATATATATATATATATATATATATATATATATATATATATATATATATATATATATATATCTTGCGCATATGATTGTTGCACTTATTCATTTTTCCATTGTCGCACACTTTTTCAAGTGTAAATATGTGCATTTGCACATATATCTATGTATATACATATATACTTTTTACTAATTCCGCTTTGGGTGTGGATAGAGGCACAAACTATGGCAGCTAAAAAAATATATGCATGAAGCACTTTATAAAATTTGCTAGCTAATGAAATGTGTCTTTACTATCATCCAGTTTAATGTGAATTAATTAAAAGGTAGTTGTGTAAGCAATGCATTAACTCAGATGGAGCATTTGACAAAACTTATAAACTGGTGAAATTATGTTTTCTTGAAAGTAATTGGGCTGTCTTCTGTATTTGCACTTTAATTGCGAAAAAGAAAATTTTGTATATTAAGAAATGATTGATAAATGGCATATAGAAGAGACTTGTAGAAGGTGAGGCACTAAGATATATGAATAAGCATTAATGACCTCTTACAAAACGGCTGCCGCCATAAACCATCAGTAAGCCAGAGCTGTGTCAGATTGTCAAACATGGAAAGTAAAAAAAAGGACAATGGAGACTAACCACATAGTTTACTGCTGGTTGTCAAAAGTGTCACTGGGTGTGCTTTACTTTGTGTGTGAACAAGTAGCAAGTACCCCGCAAAACGCATCGCTCTGCGTTTTGTTTCTCTTTTTTAAACTTTTTGCCAAATAAAATTGGATACTATGAAGAATTGATGGCTGCTGGGCTGATTTTCTAATTTTGGCGGAATAATGAGCTAGCGTTCGCTTTGTGTAGAGTGCAAATCCCTCAGCAGGAATCCGCAAATGTTTTCCTGGTTGTCCTAAATAAAAATCAGAGGGGCGTACTCCAGTTCCCATGCACAGTAAACCTACTCAGCCACTGGTGTGCTCCTCCTACCGGTTTCTGTGCTCTTCACATCATCAGGGAGGCAGTCTTAGCATCTAGCTCACAGCAAGTGCAGGTGTTAATCAATGATGATTCTGCTGCAAGGACTTCTGGTAGCTGTAGTCATCTTCACTCAGTGCCAGATTTGTGGATCACAAGGTCTTCCAGTCTTTCTGTGCTGCTAGTGTTGGTGCCATAATACTTGGTAACTGGAAGCTGCAGGAAGTTGAAATGTTGGAGAAAATGCTTTTGAAGTCTTGCTTCTTCCTCTGTGACTGGACCCAACGGCTCAAAAACTGCAACCTGAATATGGGGTCTATTCAGTGAACAAAAATGGGATGAGCATCTATGTCACAAAATGATCTGCTTACTTTTATATCCATTTTAAGATTAGGTATACAAGTGGTAATATTCTGACCCAACCACTACACAGTGGCCTAGGAACAGCCCTCCAGATAAGCTGCGTAAAGGACCATTTTATGCATGTAATTATGGCCATTACAGAGCATTTAATTTTCTTCTGCGTACCATTTACGCTTTATTTTCATTAAAAAGCCTACTTTCCTCCACTAGATGGCACTAGAGTGCAAAAGGTGTCTTGAATCTGCACCAGCAAACAATACTTTTATCAGTGGCAGAGCCTTTCATATGCACGATAGTTAAAGTGAGCAACCCAAAGCGCCCATTTAATGATGTGTTTATATTAACACATCATTAAATGGGAGCTTTATATATCTATGATATCTGCTACATTGACACGCAAAAAAAATAAAGTTCCTTTAAGTCACTAATCAAATGTTTTCAACATCATGAATAACAATGAGCTGGAGGTTTGTTGCAAAGAATCTCCATATCTGAGTTTATTATATAACATCTTTTATTACATGTCTTAAATCACTGAAAGTACTGTGGGGTTAACTAGATCTTTCAGGTTGAGATTATTTTGCATTCTGGGGCTTATAGTATACCATTCAGGACGTGAACATTAAAGCCACAATGATATTCTTTTGGCTTAACACGTAGCTGTAAGGATTTACATGTAGTCATGTGGCGTTATTATGTAATTTGTGTTTTTTGTAAGTAAACTCTTAAAGACATCATTACTGTTGGCCTTGAAATCCAAACTATTTGTACCAAGTAAACCTTGGAAGCTATGTGGTCAAATTTGCAGAGTGGATTAAAATCCCTGCTTCACAGTTCAGACAAGGTTTGTGATCCTGGTCCCGTCCCACACTCCCCCCTTGCCTACCCGCCCCATCTGTCTGGCCACTCCACTCCCTCCTTTTTGGATGCAGCCAGAGTACCAGTAGTTCCTTTTTTCCACTTCCACCACTCTTTAATCCCCCTGATGTGATTAGCGATTACGGGCTAATTTAGCTGTGATGCGTGTCATGCCAGAGATGCAGATTCTTGACTATCTTGGAAGAAACCTATCGGGCAATCAAGACTGCTCACCTATGATGGAAGTAGAAGATGGGGGCAGGTACAGGCGAGTTATTAATACTCGAGGAGTTCATGTGAATTTATATTAAAGAAGTAGCAAGGAGTAAACCACGAGACATACACTTTGGGCCTAATTCACAAAAACCTTTTATAATGGCAACAGCCCATTGGAAAATGCTCAATGAATTAGGCCCTTTGTCATGTGCATTATATAAATGATCACTACTATTAATGGTATAGTTCAAACAGTGGAAAAGGGGTCAGTCAGGCTTTTTTGAGTAGTAACTAGTTGGCAATAAATCACTTGTTGTAGCTAAAAAGGCACAGTGGTAAAATTAGTTGCCCAGGATCACACACTTTAGTGTTGAAGCAGGGATTTGGGACCAGTCTGCAACTTATGCACTTGTCTATATTTCTTCCCAATTGTAATTGCCAGAATCATGTTTTTGTACACAATGTGGGGATCCACATTAATTTCCTGCAGCAGACAGCAGGGAAGGTAGCTTAGCAGGTTGTGGCTGTTGCTGAGATTATGTGTGCAAGTTCCTGTAAGTAAATCATATGCTAACATTTGCTTACTCACACTCCCTCTGAAAGCAATACATTAGTCTCTATATATAGTTGTCTTAACAGAGTTTCTAGGGTCCAGAATTTTGAAAACGAAGCTGTGTATGTAGCCCGTACTTACAAGTTATTTTATGACAGAATATTTTCCAGAAGTGTAATAAAATGGTTAAAGGCAAGCCAGACAACTTTGATCTACAACTCTTTTGGTCTACGGGTCCGATTCTACGGGTCTGATTTTCCGTATGCATTGGGTGTATGTTGGATACGTTTTACTCATTTTTACTCTTACCTGGTAATGTTCTTTTGATGGGATGGTCCGACGACGTATTCCATATCTATGACAGTAATCACCACAGCTGTGCTGCTTCGGAAAATCTTTCGGCGTCTGCATTGATGACGTCAATACGCTGTCCTTGAGGGCCTCCGTCGAGCCAACGTCACCGGATGTTATAAGTAGGACGCACGACGCCCGTAGCATCAGCTGTAGTTTTTTCCCCAGAATGCGTGGCACCAAACCACCGCCAAGATCACCACAGAAAGCCTTGCGGAAACGTAAGCTGCAATCGCATAAGAAATTCTGTAGCGGGGCAGGTAGGGAGGGAGCGATATGGAATATGTCGTCGGGCCATCTCATCGAAAGAACGCTACCAGGTACGAGAGTAACTTGTTCTTCGAGGGGATTGGGTCCTCCGACGTATTCCATATCTATGACAGACTCCCAAAGCAGTACCAACGTATGGACGAGGGAAAAGAATTTAGAATATAGAAATTTAGAATGCCCAATCAAATTGCAGAATAAAGGACCGCCTTGCCAAAGGCCAGATCCTGCCCATGGATCGAATCTAGGGAGTCGTGTCGTACAAAAGTATGGACCGAAGCCCATGTGGCTGCTTCACAGATGTTACGAATAGGAACACCCCTCTGCAGGGCAGTAGAGGCAGCCATACCCCTAGTAGAATGGGCCCGCAAGCCTACCGGAGGGTCCTTACCCGCCAAGCGTTAACATTCAGAAATTGCCAAGATAATCCATCTAGACAAAGTCTGCTTAGTAACAGCTTGTCCCAAACGCCTTCCAGCGTAACCTATAAAGAGCTGATCGTCCACTCGGACCCGTGACATGCGTGAAATGTCGAAGTTTAAAGCTCTCCTAGGATCCAACCTATGGAGCCTCTCCTCTTCCTTACCAGGATGTGGAGGAGGATAAAATGCCGGAAGAATAACCTTCTGGTTTAAATGAAATTCCGACAGCACCTTCGGAAGAAAGGAAGGGCGAACTCCAAGGATAACCCTGTCCTTATGAAACACAGTGAAGGGTGGCTTAACTGAAAGTGCCTGCAACTCACTCTGCGAGCAGAAGTGACCGCAACTAAAAATACAGTTTTAAGTGTTAGCAGTCTCAAAGGACAAGAATGTAAAGCTCAAATGGAGGACCCATTAGGAATTTTAGAACAAGGTTCAAATCCCAACCCGGCACCTGGAAAGGTGCCGGTGGGAACACATTAGTGAGGCTTTTGAGAAACTGAGAAATTAAAGTAATTTTGAAATAAGAACACTCCTCAGACGTGCGCTTAAAGATGGACAGCGCCACCAGGTAGCCTTTAATGGTGCCCACTTGCAAGCCCTTGTGGTCTAACCAAAGCAAAAAAAGACAGAACCACAGGAATGTCACATGAAAAAGGATCCACATTCTTAACCCTGCACCAGTCGCAGAACTTTCTCCAATTGCAACGGTACAGGGACTTTGCTGTCGGCCATCTGGCCGAAAGCAACACCTCCATCACGTCTTCAGGTACAATCCCCGCGTGAAGGTTGAGGGATCTGACCTCTAGATGGAGAACCTGACCCCCCCCCCCCTATAAGAGCAGATCGTCTCGGTAGGGAAGACGGCGTGGAGGGCAGATGGACAAGTTGAGAAGGTCCGGGTACCACGTCCTCCAGGCCCATGCCGGAGCAATGAGGATCATCCGGGAACCGAAACTCCGTAACCTCCGCAGCACTTGCGGGATGACGGGGACTGGAGGAAACTCGTACAACAGTTAGAATGACCACTCCACCAGGAACGCGTCTCCTAAGGCTCCTCTTTGAGGAAATTCCCGCGAGCAGAACCTTTCGCACTTCCGGTTGACACTGGAGGCGAAGAGATCCACTTGAGGGGTCCCCCAAAGGGCAAAGACCTCCAGGAGAATCTCCTGCGCCAACTCCCACTCGTGAGAGATCGCGCTCTGCATGCTCAGAGTGTCCGCCGTCTCGTTTTCTTCTCCGGCCAGATGAACTGCTGAGATCGAAATTTCCTGCTCGATGATCCAGAACAAGAGCAGCATCGCCTCCCTGCACAGAGGAAGTGACCCTGCCCACCCCCCCCCCTTTTTGTTGAGGTAGTGCATGGCCACTGTGTTGTCCGTCAGAATCAGGACATTCTTTCCTCGCAGTCGGCAGAAAAGCCTTCAGGGCAAGCCTGCTGGCCCTCAGCTCCAACAGATTGATATGGAGTCTGGATTCTGACGGAGACCAACGACCGCTGACAACTTGTTGGCATGAGCTCCCCATCCCGTGAGGGATGCGTCCATCACGATCGTCACCTCCGGCCAGGGTAGCCAAAATGGAGCCCCACTCATCAGATTGCCTTTGACGGCCCACCAAAGAAGGTCCTGGGCAACCGAGGGCGGCACCTGAACGGGGTCCGACATCCTGCCGGAGGACTGTGACCACTGCATCTTGAGAGCCCATTGCAGAGATCTCATCCACAACCTGGCCTCTGGAACCAAAAGAAAAGAATGCAGGATGCTATGAGGCCGAGCAACCTCAAGAACTCAAACGCTGGGAGACTCTGGGCATGTTGAAACTTGTGCAACTGTGCAACTTCTGCTGAATGTGATGAGCCCTCGCCCTGGGGAGGAAAACACTGCCCCAGGGACGTGTCGAGCACTGCTCTGATGTACTGGAGCCGCTGAGTTTGCATCAAGTGGGACTTCTTTAAGTTGAGGGAGAAGCCCAGCTTGTGAAGGGAGTGGCAGGTGACGGACAGATGATCCAGGACTTGCTCGGGAGAGCGCGCCCTGATCAACCAATCGTCCAGGTAGGGGGTAGACGTGAATCCCCTCTTTCCTGAGATATGCTGCCACCACCACCATGAGCTTGGTGAAGACCCTCGGGCAGAGGTCAATCTGAATGGCAGGACACGAAACTGAAAGTGTGAGTCACCAACCGCGAACCTCAGGTACTTCTTGCGCTTGGGATGGATCGGCACATGAAAATAAGCGACCTTGAGGTCTAGAGACACAAACCAGTCCTGAAGTTGAAGGGCCTGGAGGACTTGAGAAAGATTAACCATCTTGAACTTGTCCTTCCTGAGGAGCTTGTTTAAACCGCGCAAGTCCATGATGGGTCTCAATCCCCAGTCTTTCTTCGAAATCAAAAAATAAGGAAAATACCATCCCTTGCTCCTCTCCACTACAGGCACCAGTTATATGGCGCGTTTCTCCAGCAGGGATTGTATTTCCTGCGCAAGAAGCGGATCCGGACTCTTCAAAGAGAGATTCCCTGGTGGATTGTCGTGAGGCCTCTGCCGGAAAGGAAGACAGTAGCCGTGGGCTATGATCTCCAGAACCCACGCATCTGAAGTAATGGCACGCCACTCTACAAGATGCTGCGCCAGCCTTCCCCCAAACGGCGAACCATGGGGCATGGCCTCATGACGGAGCTGAAGCAGCTGCGGCAGTGCCTGAGGGCAAAGAGGCAACTGCCCGAGCGGCCTTGGCACTTCGAGAACCCTGTTTTCCACCTCTGGCACTCCTACGGTGGCCCCTTTGACTTGCAGCTCCTCTCGATTTACTAAAGGACGAGTAATATCGAAAGGAACCTCCCTCCATTGCTGTCCCCTAGGACGAAAAGGCGGAGGTTGGCGAACTGCAGCGCTCAACGACTTTGCTGCAGCTTTGGAGGTCTGCAACCTCTCAAGACTCTCGTCACCCTTGCTGCCAAAAAGATGTTCACCATCCAAGGGCATGTTGAGGAGCCGGGCTTGCACATCAGGAGCAACCCCCGTCTTCCTCAACCACGCAAACCTGCGTATTACGGTGCTCGCCGCCATGGACCGGCTGACGCAATCAACCATGTCCAGACCCGACTGAACGGATTCACACATGGCATCCTTGCCATCCTGCACGATAGCAAGAAAACCATCCCGTTCCTCCCCTTTGGGAATATGATCAGGCGCTAAGGAGATACAGTTCCACAGAGTGTGCATGAAACGAGACAAGGCACAGACAGAGTTGGTAGCCTGAAGCGCCATACCCCCAGAAGAAAACACCTTCTTCGCCCAGCCGTCAAAACGTTTGTCGTCCCTATCAGGAGGGATGGTAGGGTACGGCGCCTGCTTTGCGGGGGCCGTAGCCGTCTGCACCACCAAACATTCGGGAGTAGGGTGCGTGGTCAAGTAGCAGGGGTTGCCACTGGCTGGGCGATATTTCTTCGGCGAGGACTTGCTCACTGCCAGGAGACTCTCCGGAGAAGTCCAAGCCGCAGCCACCCTTCTCTGCAAGGCCATATGGAATGGCAGCACTGGGTCAGTTGGTGGACCTTGGTTGAGGATATCAGTCAGGTCATCCTGCTGAAAATCCCCAGAGGGTCAGACCACCCCAGGTAATCCGTGACCCTCGACATCAGGCGCCGGTCTGATGACTCGGCATGCGTGCCAGGCTCAGGCCTACCAAACTCCACCTCCGGAGGGGTGTCCAGACCACTGGCGTCGTGCAATGTCACAATCACACTTTAAAGGAAAGGAAGAGAGATCGACACTCTCCCCCGAACCACGGAAGCCGAATGAACTCGACCCTCCCACCGTGGTTGGCACAGACGCCTGATATATAAAACAGGTCGCCACATGGCAGCCAAAGTGGGGAAGAGGCGCTAGGGAGAGGTTGTGGATAGGATGGGGAATTTAGGAACAACCGAAAAGGGAAAAAGGGTAACAAACTCCTACTTTGGATGGGACAGGGGAAACACCAGGAAAGAACCCTACTCTGTCCAGTACGCAACACTGTCCACGTATATCACCTGACTTCCTACCTAGTACACCTTAATACGTGTACTAACCCCTGTTGGTTCACAAGACAACACATAAGCAAGCAACATGATGAAAACAAACATTAGGAAAACTTCCCATCATGATAAACAAGACACATGGCCCTTCGGGCAGCAAAGCAACATATAACAAATGATTTCCCTCCTACACTAGTTTACTGCACCAGTGAAGATTTGGTGAACTTGGTAAACGTAATGTCCATGTATCATATTGAGTCTTTTGTCAGTAAATAGTTCATTACTCATAGACACCCATTAAAGATGCAGATTCACTATTGCTTGATACACACTGGGTTTGCCCAGCACAACCGTAAATGAGTAAACACCCTGAATGTCCCAACGCAGCAGTACATGAGCGCATACACTGTTTTCTCATCACAACATTCCAAAAACATTCGCCGCTACTTATCTTATGTCTGGGAGCCCCTCCAGACTTCCCAGACGAAATGCGACCCGCTGTAAATCACTCCCAACAATGTAAGCAATCACCGTGCATTTCCCCGTACTTATCTTTGCTCTGGGGAGCCCCACGGGACTTCCCAGACAATGACCGTAAAGCAGTGAACCTTATCTGCACTCTCCTGCTCCTTCCGAAATGCAGCCGTCTGTAGTTCATGTAGTCCTGCTCTCCATCGCTCCTCTCCGCATGCGGCCTGCCTCCACGCTGAATCAGAATAAGCCACACCTGCACGCTGCCGTTACTAGTTAATATGCTGTCCTTAATCCTAGACAGCTGGCCAAGGCCGCGCGTGTTGAACTACACGCAGACCCAGAGAATGCTGGGGATTGTAGTTTCTAGACCTTCCCAGTTTAAGAGGCATATCTAAACACTCCTCGTCTTTGCCAGCGACTGACGCAGGTACTCAAGTTGGCTATGACCAGAAAGGAGGCCATCAGGAACCTCATCTTCCTCAGACCCCTCAACCACCTCAGAAATATAATCCAGAGGCTGGAAGGAGGATACAGAAAAAGGAACAGACATGTTTAGCCTTGGCCAGAACCTTTCTTGGGGGGTTCCACCGTGCCATGGGGTACCTCCGACAAAGACGCCTCGAAAGGCGTCGAGGGTGTCTATGGAATCGGCGTTGACACAGGCCTCGGGGCGGAGCCCCGAGCGTGTCTCAACAGCCTGGGTGCCGATTGTGTCGACAACTTCCTCGGAGGCGGAGCCTCGGGAGAGTCCATCGACGACCTCTTCGCTGCAGGCGTCGATGTCTTCTTCGAAGACTTCGCAGGTTCTCGCGGTCTCAAGGGCATCGAGGACCGGGACCTGGAACGGCATGTCTAGAGCGACCATCCTTGTCCTACCGGGACCTCGAAGGTGCCCGGTGGTCGCGATGACCGCTCGAGCCCGAAGACGTATGAGCAGAGTCTCTAGAACGGTCACAGCTGTGTCTTTCGATGGAGTTGACGGACCAGAGGCCTGCGATTGCAAAATTGACATCTCCTTTCGGAAGGAATCCCATTCCTCAGGCGTGGAATGCTTGTTGGGACAAGCAACCCGCCGACGGGCAGAGTCCTCGGACGAGGACGGGGTTAGGCGACCTGTGCGGCGCTTCCTGGAGTGCCTCGAAGAGCCAGAGGAATGACGGGACCGACTCCCAGACTGAGAACCCCCGGACTCACGACGACGATGCAGAGTCGCCCCTCAAATCATCTGTCAAAAGACCAGTGGAACGCGACTTCCGGGGCTTGACCACCTTACCGACCGACAGCTTCTTCTTACGCTCCCGCAAGGCCTTCGATGTGAGCGATTGGCAGTCAACACAGTCATCCGTATCGTGGTCTTCCCCGAGGCACCAAAGGCAAGCGGCATGCGTGTCCGTCAGCGACATCTTGGACCCGCACACCCTACATTTCTTAAAACCGGACTGCGGGGCGGAAGAAGCCGAAGACGACATACAATATCGCAAGGAAGAAACAGGTTCGAAGAACCAAAATAACAGGATTCAGTAGAACCGAGGCGCGCCGAGATCTCTGAAGCGAACACGTTTTCGGAAAAAAACGGAACTGAGGCTACGGGCGTCGTGCGTCCTACTTATAACATCCGGTGACGCCGGCTCGACGGAAGCCCTCGAGGACAGCGTATCGACGCAGAAAGATTTTCTGAAGCAGCACAGCTGTGGTGATTACGGTCATAGATCTGGAATACGTCGGAGGTCCCAATCCCCTCGAAATTGCATTTACCCTCTAATTTGAAAAATCATGCCTAAAATACTCCCACCTCAAAATCCTATCTGGAGCACGGCCTATGAAAATGAATTGAAAACAGATTCATGTTGTAAAATATATAAAGAGGACAAAACAGTGTACACCAGCACTTTAGGGGTTTAAATGAAATCAAATGGAGAGCCATTAAAATAAAAAAATACTTACATTCAAGATTTCAAACAATTTCTTCTTCTTTGAAGGTTCTTCGACCCACAGAATGATCTGCCGCACATTTGAGCATGGTAGATTCTTTTCCCCAATAGTTATTCGGAGTGGATTTTGCAAGAGTTGATTTGCAAACTGTTCAATGCCTGCTGGGATGGTAGCGGACACCAGTATGGTCTGGTGATCTTTAGGTGTACTCTCTAAAACTTCCAAAACTTGCTGCTGAAATCCCATCTTCAACATTGTGTCGGCCTGAATAAACAAAACGCACAAATAAGAAATGTGTTTACTTTTTGAAATTCCATACATTATATTTAGCTCCAGCGGGTACAGCTTTTGTTCATGTGCGAATGTTATTGGGCATGAAGGTAAGTTGCACAATGTTTAAAAAGAAGATGGCATGTCACTAACCCATACTCTCCTTTTAATATTTGTTTTCTCAAATTAAAGTCCACAATTCTGTTTTCAGGAAGATGGATGAAACAGCAACACATTAAAGGAGTAGCATATAGGATTTTATATTTACATTTACTTAAATGCTTAATGCCACTTCACAGTATTAAATGTATGCTCACCATCTGTTCTTATTTAGAATATACTTGTACTTTCCTCAATTCAATTGCATTAAATATACCACCAGAAGACTAAGTAACTCTGTATAAAATAGGGGAAACTAATTTATATAACCTGTGCCATTAAATGTGTTCCGTGGCAGAATTTTAAATGGTATAATTACCAGAGCATAAAGAGAGGCACGAGTAATGACAATGCCACCTGTTTAGGGTTGTGCAACACAATTTGCCTGAAAACAATGTAGAAATGTGATGTAATATATTTTATTATACTGATCTGTACATTTTCTGTAATTACAATTTAGAGTATTCCCTAAATGCAGTGATTGTAAGGTTATCAATTACGTATGTTTCGCTGTGCCTCGTTTTACTTACCTGTATGGACAGAGCTTTTTCCCCTGGAAAATAATACAGTGGCCATTTAAGGAACTCACCTGACATACCCGCCATGCAGGTAATGACTGGCCTTGATATGTCCCAGAGGGGGGTATACAATCCGCATTTTGAGCAAGCAAATTGTTGGAGGCACACACTGTCATGGTGACAGCTTGTTTGGTGGAGCCCTGTGTCTGTTGACAGCAGTGTCAGCTTTACATCTGACAGGACAGCTAAACCTACCACCACTGTTGGAAGTTCTCAGGCTAGTCACAAGCCTTACGTAGATCAGTCCTCATTCGAACGAGAGGATTGGGGCACCTTTGTCTCCGGGGCTCTACAAATCAGAAAGCAGGGTTCTTTGTGTTTTCTCCCAGGCTCCCCTCAGCCTTGCGCATCGAAGTGAGAAAGAGGAAGACAGAGAAAGGCGTGCCCCTTTGAAATACCCAGGACTGAACCTAGAAGAGCTTTTTGCCAACACAGACACAACTGTACCAACACCTCAACTAGAGATCGACTTGGAAGGAAACCAGTCAAAAGACAACACCGATAATAAAGCACAACCAAACTATACCTTAAAAATCCACTGCAACTTATTAAAGATCCATGTCAAAACACCGAACGGATATCTTCGACCTCCTCTGCGACAATGGTATTGACATCCTATTCATCACAGAAACATGGATGGACGGCAAATACAAAAATCACACTCCAAAACTGCCTCCCCACCAACTTCAAATGCCTTCAGTTTAACAGAAAAAATTAAAAGGAGGAGGCCTTGCGCATTCAAAGATCACCTGAAAGTAAAAACAGACAAACCTCTAAACATCGTGAACTGCGAATCCATGGTCATACACCTAGCGGTAAATCCAAAAACTAACATTTTATTCATACTGGTTTACAGACCACCGACATACGATGTAACCTTCGTCGACAACTTCATAGAAGCCATCACCAACATAGCCATCCAACATGAGCATATGATAATCCTAGGGGACTTCAACATTTAGGTAGAAGAAAAACACGCCAAATCTCAAAACTCACTAATCGGGCAGCTAACAACCATGAAACTACAACAGCTGGTCAAAGGGGCAACACACTCAGCAGGACACACCCTTGACGTAATAGTCGCCAAGAAAAGAAAACGTATCACCACTGCACCATCAATACAAATACCTTGGAGAGACCACCTCATCATCCCATTTGTGATCCCACTACCAACCAAAGTCCGCATTCAGCCCCTCAAACTCCCAACTACCAGAAAAAGAAACTGGAAAACCATCAAAGGAAGCAACCTAATAGAACAACTGGAGATGAGCAAACCCTCAACAGCAGAACTGGAGAAGGCAGACCTAGACCGGAAAGTGGAGCTACGCCACAAATGGATTACTGATACAATCGAAAACATCTCCCCGGAAAAACCATTTACCCCCTCAAGAAAAAGAGCAATCGCAAAATGGTTCACCCAACTACTAAGCAACATGAAAAAGAACAAGAAGCTGGAATTAGAACGGAGGAAAGAATACGAACAAGATAAGAAAACCCAGTTCTAGAGACTAATCCAATTGTATAAGAAGGACATTTAAAAAGACAAAGAAAAGGCATTATGATGACAGAATCACCAATGCCACAACACACAAAAAGAAATGTTCAACATCATAAACAAAATGAGAAACCCACCAGCCTGCGCCAACACTCCAATACCCTCACAGAAACTATGCAACAACTTGGCAGACCATTTAAAAAACAAAATCAACGACATCCGACAAATCATACAAAACAGACCAACCAACCCTAACACTCAACCAACTTGACCTGATGAGCCACAGCTCAAACTCCAAAACTTCCTGGAATTATCAGTAGAGACATTCGTCAAGCTGGTAAAATACAGCAAGAAAGCAGGATCACCCATGGATCCCAGACCCCTGACATCGGCAAATCAATCCTCCTGAATATTACAGAAATATCTTGAATCTGTCGCTCAACAGGGAATGTACCACGATCCTTCAAATCAGCATACATTAAACCACTTCTAAAAAATACAAGTGGCGACGTGGAAGACCTCTCCAACTACAGACCGATTTCAAACATTCCCTACCTGGCAAAACTCCTAGAAACATACGTATACAAACTAACTCAAGAACACGTAGGAAAACACCAGTTGCTAGACCAAGCACAAGTCAACTTCAGACCCGCAAGCGAACAGAATCGGCTATACTTTCCATCTCAGACGACCTAAAAACAAACGCAGACTCCAACACAACCTCAGCTCTAATTCTGCTCAACCTCTCGGCATCTTTTGACACAGTAAGCCATGACACCCTAATCAAAAGATTAGAATATATAGGTATAACAGACATGGCACCACTCTGGGTTAAATCATTCCTAGCAGACAGAACAGAAACCGTATGGATAAAATCCTCCAAATCTACTCCACAAGTTAACGACTGTGGAGTACCACAAGGATCCTCACTATCTCTCTCTACTGTCTTAGAATGTCGTGTGTTTTTCTGCGCTTGCATCCAGATTCCTGTCTTCTTGTCCCATACCTCTACTCACTTGCCTCTCTCTCTCGTCTGTCTACCCCTGGTACCTCCTCCCCTATCTACTCTATGGTGCTCTCTGTCTCCCCTATTTTTTCTAACTGCTTCTCTATTGACTATCCTGCTCTCCTCACCAAGTATGGTAGGAAGAAGTTTAAAAAGGACATCCTGGGTTGGAGACATCCTGGTCTCCAACCCAGGTCTCCCTATCGCGGACACCTAAACTAGTGCCTCCTCCAAGGAAACTCTCACTGACATCCTCTTTTTCGTGCCTTCACCTGACCTATGGACCCTTCATATGGTCTCTGTGCTCTCTCCTTTCTCCTCTTCTCCCATTAATGGTGGCACCCATTGGGATGTCCTCTTGGCCTCCTTCCACTCCTCTAAGGCAATCATCAATGTCTACTCTAATGGGACCGTCTTGGTCCAAGGCCCTCAGGCCAACCTCCACCTCTTCGATAGACGCATCCCGCGCCTCATCAACTTCCTTTCCTCTCCTGCTGTCCCCCCTCCTCTGTCCTCGGCTACCTTGCCTTGCCCCTCCCTCGCTCCCTCCCCTGTGCTCCTTCTTCAACTCCGCAGGGCATACCTCTGATCTGTACCCCTCCCCAGAAGTCCTTCAAGGATGGCAACCTTCTCTACATCGCTACTCAACTCTCGCTCTGCTGTCAAACATTCCACTATCTATTGCCTTCTTGAGGAACTGGACCTTGATGTCCTCGGTCTCACTGAGACATGGTTCACGGCCAGCTCTGTCACCAGCTTTGACACACTCCTACCTGATGGCTACAAGAGCCTCTCCGTGCCTAGGCCCAACCGTGCTGGGGAGGCTGTGTTGCCCTTATCTTTCCGGAGTGGATTCCTGCCACTCTCACTCCTACGCAGATTGGTCTCCCCCTCTTCCCATCCCCCTCTCTCCCCCTCCCTTTCCCTCTCTCCCTCTCCCGCCTGGGCCGACTCATTCTGCAGGGCATACTCTTGATGCTATGATCTCTTCTGACCTTCCCCCCCTCTGTCCCTCTCTCCACTCCTCTCTCCTGGAGTGATCACTTTCTCCTATCCTCACACCTCACCTTCCCTACCCCACCCCACAGGCAAAGCCACCTTCATCACTGCCACCCTCCTTCTCGGTCATCAGACCCATGAAGCGTGTGTCAGTTGAGGCTTTCGCTGCCACCTTCTCACCACCCCATCCCCCTTCGGCTGACTCCCACCCTGACACAGCCCTCTCCACTCTCCAAAGTTGATACTCTTGATATCCTTGCCCCTGTCATGAGAATCCGCCTGAAGCCCAAAGCCAAATGTAATTCCTGGTATGACTTGGATCTCGTCACCCTAAAACGCAAGTGCAGGGTGGCAGAGAGGAAATGGCGTGCTTCATGTTCATCCTCTGACAAACTGGCCTGCCGCCTGCTCCAAACGCAATACCGGCTCTCCGTTCTCACCAAGAAGAGAGTCCTTATCCAAGCCCGCATCTCCGCGGCATCGAACAATTCGGCTGAACTCTTTAAAATCTGCAAGGAACTGGCCAACCCTGCTGCAGTCTCTACCTCTCTTGTCCCCTCCCAGGCCCTCTGCACGGCACTGGCCTCACACTTAATTTCTAAAACTCAGGACATCCTGTCCTCACTCTCCTCCTTTCACCACCCTCCCTCTATTCCTTGCTCTCCCTCTGGCTCTTCTGCAGCCACCCCTCCTCTCTCCTTCTCTGCTTTTCCCCTTTTCTCTGCTGACGAGGTTTCCAGACAAGTCCGATCTATGAAAGTCTCGTCTAAACAGGTTCACCCTTGTTCCTCCAAAACTATCAAGGACCATAAGCACTCCCTTGTGCACCCTCTTCTTAAGAAACCCTCTTCCGACCCCTCCTGCCCAGCTAACTATCGCCCAATCTCCATTACTCCCTTCCTGGGAAAGCTCCTGGAGAAACTGGCCATCTCCCAGCTTAATCTCCACGCTGATTCTGTTGGTAGTCTTCATGACCATCAGTCTGGCTTCAGAGCTGCCAGAAGCACGGAAACTGCTCTTCTGAACATCCGTGAAGACCTGCTCTCCAACCTTGACTAACACTCCGTGTGTTCTCATTTTACTCGATCTCTCTTCTGCCTTTGATACTGTCAACCATGCCATCCTGCTCGACCGTCTCCGTGATAACCTGGATATTACTGGTCAGGCTCTGGCGTGGCTGACCTCTTTCCTCTCCAATCGACCCTCCCAGGTCCAACTGGGGTCCTTCCTCTCTGACATCTTTTTCTCTACCTGTGGTGTCCCCCCAGGGATCTAACCTCTCTCCCTGGCTGTTCAACCAGTATCTGGCACTCCTTGCTCACCGCATCGCTGCTCTCTGCCCCAACTTTCAGTGCTATGCGGATGATACCCAGCTCATTTTCAGGTTACCCTCGGCCGCCTCCTCTCCTTCCCTCATCTCTGACTGCCTGTCTGCTATCCAGGAATGGTGTGCAGCCAATGACCTCTGCCTTAATGCCAGTAAGACAGATTCTACTCATCGGCACTCCCACTCCCTCCTTCCCTGCATCTCTCTGGCCGGCCTCTCTTGGCCCTCTTCCTGCAAGGCAAAAAACCTCAGGTCATCTTCGACTCCACACTCTCCTTCTCTCCGCACATATCTGATGTCTCTAAGAAGTCACACTACCAGCTGCACCTCCTCAGAGGTATTCTTCCCTTTCCTCTCCTTCCCCCAGAAGCTCATGGTCTCCAGAGCCCTGGTTCTCTCTAAACTGGACTACTGTAACAGCCTCCATCTAAATCTGCCTGCCTCTACTCTCTGCCCTCTGCAACTCATCCAGAACTGGACTGCGAGACTTGTCCTTGACCTCAAGCCCAGGGACCGTATCTCTCCAGGACTGAAATCTCTACACTGGCTCCCAGTGGCTGCGAGGATCAAGTTCAAAACCCTCTGCATTGTCCACAAGGCCTTCTGGGGCCTGTGGCCAAAATACCTTCAACTCTCACTTCCTAAATATCTTCCCTCTCGAGCTCTTCGCTCATCCGCTTCCAACTCCCTCAGAGTCAGCCGCTTCTCCAAGCAACGAGTTGGGGGTAGATCTCTCTCCGCGGCAGGGGCCTCCCTCTGGAACAGCCTTCCTGCCTCCCTGAAACGTGAGAACCATCTCCGGTTCCGGAAGCACCTCAAAACCTTCCTCTTTGCTTCTGCTTTCTCTCCCGCTCTCCCCTGCTAAATTCCTGACTGAACTTGCACTGATTCTGCAACTGGGCCACTCTCACCAACCTCGGTCCTTGGCCCTGCCACTCTCCCCTTGCACTGCCTCCCTGGCAACCCCTGCACTGCGGGACTTTCTCTGTATCCCTACAGCCCCCCTTCCCAGCACTTGTCTGCACTTGCCACCAGCTGGCCCTTATTATTTATCTTGTTATTCTATTATCCATGTACTGCACTTTCCCCTCCCCCTTTCCCCTTGCACTTTTCCCTTCCCCTCTACTCATGCACTTGCGCGATCTGAATGACACCTGGCCTAGTAGGATCGTTGTCTGCCTTCCCTTTGTCCCCCCCCAACCCTGCCTCGTTGCGCCTTGAAACACTTGTGTATAGGCATGTTACAAATGCCATATCATATCATATCGCCACTATACTTCAACATCTACCAGACTCAGTTCATCAGGATTTTCAAAAAATACATTACATGCTACAACTATGCAGGCATCACTCAAATCATCTACAAAATTGAAGATACACAAGCTGATCACTCAACTCTCGTAGAATGTCTATGAGTCGATGAATGCCAACAACTTAAAAATCAACCCAGGAAAGTCAAACATCACGATTATATCCAAAAACCAAGAGAACACCACCTACATTCCATGGCCGACGGAACTTGGAACTGCGCCCACACCATCTAAGGTAGTAAAAACCTGGGAGTCCTAATGATCAACGGTCTAACCATAGAACCACAAGTAAACGCGATAATTAAGAAATGCTTCTTCCTCCTTCACTCAACAAGAAGAATCCTACCTTTCCTCGCCTTCACCCACAAAACACTGACAATCGTCGCCCTCATTATGTCAAGAATCGGTTACGCAAACAGCCTCTACCTTGGGATGCCGGAACTGCTCCTGATGAAATAACAATGCATCCAAAATGCAACAGCTAGACTCCTCCTAAAACGATCCAGAAGGGACCCCATTACTCCAGCGTTATAAATACTACATTGGCTTCCAATCAAACATTGTATCACGTTCAAAACAATGTGCATAACACACAGAGCAATTAGCGGACAGGGAGCTGAATTCCTACAAAAGAAAGTAAGTCAACGAGACTCCTCAGATCAAGCAATGAAATACGCCTAGAACAAAAACCATACGCCAGGAAAAAAATAGGGTGCTCCTCTTTCTCCCACCTAGCCGTAAAAGCCTGGAACAACCTATCGAAAGAGATAAACACCAAAGACCACCTCAAATTTTGAAAACTTCTAAAAACCTGGATCTTCAACACCCTGTAACCGACTTGAAACAATCAAACAGGAAACACAAAGAACAGATGGACAGAAAATATGATGGCACAGACACCACCTAGGACCAACTAAGGGAACCTCCTACAAGAACAAGAGAGACGATGGGTGGAAAAGAACGCGAGCAACAACCCCATGAGGACAGAAGAATAGCAAACATGCCTAACACTACCAACAACCTTAACCACTCAGAAAGGGAATAGGGTACGGGCGTAATTCGCAAGTAAATCGATACAAAAGGACTAAGTTACAGCAAGGACAAATTAGCATAAAAGGGGTGGCCAATACATAGCCGACTTAACATAATGGCAGAGCGAGGAGACAGCGTTATCAGGCTGACGCCTTCTCACCGAAAGGAAGACAACCTCTCTAGATCACGAAGGAAACAATAGGAGTGTGCATTTCTCCTAACAAGGCTATTAACCAACACCAAAAAACCACTAAAAACCTCACCACTCCACACATACCTCTCACACTCTAACCAAACACAACCACATCTCTTAAAACCGCAGCAACCCACACGCACTTCACCACACCACAATAACAAACACACCACACAGACCCCCACTCAACAGCACCCGGACTCAGAACCGAATACCACACGAATATGCTCGGTGAACAATGTTAACCGAACTGAAGCTGCCAACAGTACTTCACAGCTCCCTTGTTCTTTTCCAAACTTTGTCCTACTAATACACATAACCTACCCCCTTTTTGATTCAGATCCGTCAGAGCGCCAGGGGACCACTCCGGTGGTTATAGTGCGTGATACAAGTATCCTTTAACATTAACATAGCTGAGCTGCAGTGCTTTATGAAGAAGCACTTTGAAAGGGCAGGGAAATGGTGCGAGCTGCTGCTGCATTATCTCAGGCTCAGCACGCCACACACACTGCTTTGATGTGGCCCAGACTGTCCCATGATCCAAAGACATGTGGTGCATGAGGAGAAGGAAGTTGGCTCCAGTGTGAAGCCACCCCCATGAGGCTAGGGGAGCAAGTCTGCTCCGCAAGACCCTCCATATGGGTTTGGACAAGTGGGACCTAACTTGGAGTCTCCCCCGGCCCCTGGGGAAGAGGACTCCAGCACTCGAGTAAGAACCCCTATAAACTTGGTATTCTCAGCCTACATGGGGAACACAGAAGTTGTAAAGGCGATGAAGCCTTTTTGTTTTACTGATACCAGAGCTGAGCCCTCCTCACACTGGACATATTAGAATCGGAAGCAAGTTATAAATCTATGATGTCCTCACATGCAGTAGGAGATTCCCTGACGTAGAGCAGAATTGCAATGGAGGAGACGCGCAGAGAGGACGCTGGTGAAGAAACAGTTACTGTCTGTAGGCAGGACCGCGCAGAGGACATGGTCGGACTGGAACCTGTGAAACATCAGGGACGAGAGCGCCTCAAACCCTGTGCTGAGAGTCCAAGCAAGAGAGTACAGAAGTACTGGCGAGGACCTGAGAAGGGCGCCCCAATGAAAAGCAACCGAAAGGCAGGTGAAGACTAATGTCGTAGACACAGGCAGCACCAACCCACCCTGGCAAAAACGCTGTGGAAAACCAGGTAAGTAGGCCACTATGGAAGAAGGGATTGGGGTGGAAGATCACTACGATGGGGAAATCAAAACCATGAACCCTTTTACGTCCAAGGAGCCCCAAAACAGACTAGCCAGATTAATTCACGACCGGGGATTCCTAAGTGATATAAAACAAGATAAAGATATCAAAGAAGTGCAAGAGAATCAGATTGCAAACTCCCAACAGGAGAAAGCGGTGCAATATCTGGCAGAACGCTATGAGAAGATGAAACAAGGGCTAGAGATCCCTGGCATAGACCACAATCTGAGTCGAGGGGTTCCAAAGGATACAGGAACTGAGGACATTGAGAAGAATGAATTATAAAGTGTACAGTCCACGCTGCCATGGAGTGGGAAATCCTGAGGGAGCAAGGTGGGCTTCAAGATAAGACACTGGTGGAGGAGGATAAGTCTAATACTTCCGTAGACGCAAGCAATAAAAACTTGGGTGAATCGAGTGATCACGGAATGGCCGACTTTGTCCCTTTTTGTATATATGAGGAATTTAGAGAAATCTGCATTTGCTTTAGAACTGTTGCAGTGACCCAGGCCAGGGCGTGTCCTGGGAAAAACTGTCTGAAGAAGTGGGGGCCAGCTAGGAGGTGTTCACAAAACCCCAGGGTGAAAGCACGTTTCTTTGTTTTGTTTCATCTTGTGGTAGGGAAAGATAGTTGAATAGGTTAGGAAGGGGAACTGTTTTCTTGGTTATTCTGAAATTTGGACAAGCACCTTGTTTTTAGTTCTATGGGAAGGGAATCCCCTTTAAGCAATAACGCTAATTAGGCGTTTTCTTTTTATTCAACTAAAACGACCTTCAACCAGGTCCTCTGGTCTGAGTCATACTTCTGATTAGACACAATGGGCTCTTATTAGGTGGATGGAGAGTGGGCATGGGGAAAATGGGACTATGGACTAGGAGTTTAGTAGCCACTACAGCAAGTACTTATTTCATACTCCCATTTACCGCTCCTTTTCCTCCATATTTCTGGGAAAATACCAAGCACCTATCTCCCTAGGAGAAAGGAACCAACTAAGCGAAAAGGATCTGAAGGACAGTCTGACCAAACCTAGCATCTGCCCAAATGGTCATACCCATGCAATAATGCTAGCCGAACACTGACGGCGATATGGCGGTTAGTGTGGACATCTTTTTAGTGAGCTTCTTGTCTATGCAGCTGGTGAACAAGTCAGTACCCTCATAGGGCAGATCTAAAATCTTTTCCTGTACATCCTGCACAAAATGAGAGACGAACCATGCCAACCTAGGCATGTGCATCCAAAGACGCATGCCTCTTGCTGCAGTGCGGCTGTGATGAGCAGAAGTCTCCAAAGTGGCCTAAGCTATATTCCGGACATCCCCAAAGACCAGCTCGAAACTATGCTCGTTTCCCCTGAGGTAGGATGCCCTGGAGCTCAGCAAGCTCTTTTCAGAGACGTTAATTGGTGGAAGTGAGAGCATTCACCTTGGCCGATCTGAGAGGGGAGTAGACGTCCTTGCCCAACGAGTTCAGAAGGCTTGCTTACTTGCAGGGGGGATTGGAGGAGCTCAAGGTGGATGCAGATGTGGACAAGGTTCGTTTATGGAATAGTGAAGCTGCAGCTACCACTGATGACAATGGCATAGGATACAGGGATAAGTGTGACACCGTTGTCCCGTCACAATGAATCATGCTGACTCCTAAAGTAAGTGCAAGGGTGTTTATTAAAATATAAGTGGTCAGAATGGCTATTAATCTCAAAGTTCTTCAGGGGTATTGGGATTTTTGTGGAACTGGCGCTAGGGCTGGCCCTCTCTCTCTGCTCTGCCCCGGTCTTGGTTCCCACCTTCCTAACCCAGCCGTCACCATCAGGATTAGTAGGACTAGGATCAGTAACCCCCATTTGTCTTCCTCTTTCTAAATTCATGTGTTTTCCCTAAATCGCCAGCTATCTGACTCCCTAGGGAACTTTTACCTCTCCCTTGCCTATTGTCCCTTAGTATTCTCAGGGAGTAACAAGCAGTGCCTTCATTCACCCTGTGCCACAATCGCTACATGCATACACCTGTGTCTGACCCCTTTTTAATCTTCCCCCTCCCACCCCCTTACTGACCTACCAGTCACACTCTACCTTTCCACCTCCACCCTTCGATCTTACTTCCCTCCCCACTCCTTAATGTGCCAAGTGTCAAGCTCTCCATTAATCTGTGCCAATAGCTACTTCCTGTACTCCCACTCTTCCCATTCTCTCTATTCTCCTCTCTAAACTCCCAGGGATATTGTGCCCCGCAGACCCCTTTATTACCAACTACCACTCTACTACTTATCCCCTTCACTCGCTACTCCCACCACCTACTATCTTTATTCTCAACTAGTACTACCTCCGCCACTACTACCACTCCACTACTCTCCCTCTACTACCCACACTCTCCCCTCTCATACAAACACTCCACAGAGCCCCTGCTTATAATGGCATCTGCACTCCTTTTGCTCTTGCCTCCACTTGTCTGTTGGACGTCCTCCACCCAACTAACACACACTTGCACACACCTTAAATACTCCACCCACTCCCAGGAATTGGATCCTTAGCCTGTGCAATCACTTATCTGGGGGTGAGAGGGAAGGCCATCTGGGGGCTTAAAATGGCTGATAAGCCCCAAACCTTTCCCCAGATGCATTTCAAACCTGGAACCTCTACTGGCTCCTATAGACCTGTTGCCCTCTCAGGTCTCCCTCTCCCATTACTTAAACCCTGCCCGATGGGTTAGTGGTTTCACTATGACCACCATGGAGGCCTTTATTTAATAAATATAATTTTTCTTGGTGGGCTAATGGTGACTCCCTGTGGGTACAGGCTTCAGCAGACACAGTCTGCTGGTGCCTGCCGGTGATTGGGTTCATGCAACATCCATTGGTTTTCCGTCGACCACTGCCGTGTCCTCCGGTCTGTTTTGTTGTGCTTGTGGCACTCCTTAACAGGGATGCTGCCACAGTTTCCAACATTGCTCCGGATGCAACAGGGGCTCTCGCTGGCCCCGCCGCCGGCTACTGCTTCTTGGGGTGGATGCCCCACTTCAGCCACAGCCTGTCATCTCTGCCATTAAGGAGGAGTGAGGAGGGGGCCTGCCTGCATTCAGGCACCCGTTTTGGGCTGGTGGCGCCGCCCCCCCATACAGGGCTACAACACTGGCTCCGTCACATAAATCACAAGGTATCTGTTGGCAGCTGTCCGTAGTATAAACAGAGTTTACGGTTCATAGGAGTTACTGTGCAAAGCTTCCTATTAATATTTTGAGTGTCAGCAAAAATGCCTTGTTGAAGAGGTACCCTGGAATGATCTGTGGCCCCCAAGGCCAATGACACTGGACAACACACCCGCATCAGCAGGATATTCTACCGGAATGGTATGCAGCCTCGCCTCACTTTCATGAAAGGCCCAATCCATGGAGGGAACATTTTATTGCTCTTCCTCTGGGTCCCGAGTAGGTTCCTCTCTGATAGGAGTAAAGCCTGTTAGTCGAGTTTTCCTAAAGTCTAACAGGTGAGAGACTGCAAAACATAGTATACAGGCCCCAACTCAAGTATAAGTCTGTACTATCCAAAGGTTTGGTAAAATTGCAGAGCAGCCAGGCTTGCCTTAGGAGGAGGATGTGAGCTGTAGAGAAGTACAATGAACTCAGAAAAAACACGGGCCCAAAGAAACTCAAACACTTGTAGTTATAGTAAAATAGAAATGTATTTTATGTACACAATGGAAAGTTATATTCAAGTAAGTAAGTGCTATTTAACCAGTCATGTTATCGCTTCGGTGTTGCTGGAGTGCTGATTCCGGTGTTTGGGTGTTCACCCATACCATTCGCCAAAGTCTAATGCTTGTGCACCTATACGAAGCCTTTCCTAAGGTCCCTGCACCTTTTTGACCCTCAAAAGCATCATATTATCTTGTAATCAAAGAATCCTTTGGAACGTTGCCATTTCTGCTGCTGGGCCTTACCGGTTTTCCCTCCAATCTGACTTTGAAGAACTCATTCATGGGTAGGGATGGACTACTGAAGCATTAAGGCCATTGAAGAGTATTACACGTCTTTGAAAGTATTGACCAGCTATTGCTGTTGCTTAATAACCATTTTATTCCTACAACATGAACATTTTCTGAGTTGCTACACAAGTGATTTTACTTGCCATTGAACTGTGTGCATGATCTGTATATTTCCCTACCAGTAGGGTTTACTCACCTTGAATAGCTGCTGCCATTATAAAAGTGTACCATTGCGTTTTGCTTAGCGCATTTCTAAAATAGTGTTAGAGTTCACGCGTATTCTAGAGTTGCATTCTGCCCCTCTGAAAAGTATACAAAGTTACTGACCTTCGAATTGTGTTGAACTCTTCTGAAAAGGATCATTGGTATAACCGACAATTCCCGTAATAAAAATAGTGTTAGATTATGACCAATAGGGATTTATTCACCTTGAATCGCTTTTGCCATTGTACATTGGGTTCTGCTTACCCTGAACTGCTTAGTGCATTTCTAAAATAGTCCTACAGAGTTCTTATCCACGAGTAGCTAACTGCCCCTCTGAAAATTATATAAATGCTTTACTTCTCTTTGAATTTAGTTCTGAAAAGTAATGGTGGTGTAACTCTCGATTCGTAGCAGAAGAATAAGTTACATTTGGTTCAGGGTTGCAAGTGCGCCTTAAACATTATTAACCTTTGTCGTTAATTGATAGCCTTTTATTCATTGATTTTTAACTATTGATTCTACTTTTTAAAACACACAAGTTTGGATTAAATTGTACTTGGATTTTATCATCTTCCTGAACCTGCATTACTTGTTGGAAAAGCACTTAGTGCTTTGTTCTTTTTTAAGCCGCTGTCAGCTCTTCAACTGCTTGCCTCGCCATCGATGGGCTAGAACTACAGTTCACACTAGACTTCTAGTTCTTTGCCCTTTAGAAGACGCAGCAAGGCACTTCAGCGCTGGTGCATCCAAGCCGGTTGGTGCCGGTTAGTGTAGCTGTTCTCCTCAGTCGTCCCTGCTGTTACTTATTTCTACAGAATCATGTTGACCCCAATGTAGCCTTGTTGCAGCAATTTAAAGGAATTGCAAGGCTCGTTTTAGGGCTAGATCTGACGAAACCTCATGGGAAGATTCCATTTCCAACATAATGCTGGACCCCCTGGTTAAAAACACACCGGGCAGCTCAGGCAGTTCCCCCTTACCTACGATTCTGAGTAATACTGCTGGTCTACCTGCCCCCGGCCCGGTCACGCCTAGTAATGCTGGAAGGTACTCCGACCTTACTGGCTCTTCAGCTATTCCGGGAGTATCAAACAAGGCACTGAAATGTTGTCTAATTAACACTCGCTCGCTTGTAAAACATGCTGCTGAAATTGCAGAATTTATTTTGGAAACTAATGCTGACATTTTGTTAATCACTGAAACATGGCTTCATGAAACAGCTCATCACGCCATACAGTTGACTACTCCAACAGGCTACTTGTGTGTCCATAACGACTGAACTGGTACTAGAGGACGGAAGAGTTGCTATACTCTATAAACAAGAGTTACATTTCAACATATACAATCACCCCTTTCTCGAATCATGCAATCATTCTCGAAGCTATGTTTGTAAAAATAAATAAAAAGGAACAAGTTACTTACCTGTAACTGTTGTTCTCCAGCATGGGTCTGGCATGGATTCACATGCTCATGAATATTCCCCGTCGTCAGGCTGGGAATCCTCGGTAAAGAAAAAACCAGTATCAGTTTCGTTTCTGATCGGTCTTTCGTAGTAATAACCAATCACTGGTCTCTGCGTCATACTGACCACAGCCAATGACTGCCCTCTACCTAAGCACCGCCTCTGGCAGCAATCTTCAGATTTGGTAGCACGTGAAGTGGCAGTATGACCAAGTGAAGAGCCGCAGAGGGGTAGGCGGGAGGGTTCGCATGTGAATCCATGCCAGACCCATGCTGGAGAACAACAGTTACAGGTAAGTAACTTGTTCCTTCTCCAGCATGGGGTCTGGCATGGATTCACATGCTCATGAATAAAGAATACATAGCAGTACACACATGCACAACCACGGGAGGTGGCAAAGGCTCAACATTAAGCATTGCATCAAACTCAACATTAAGCATCTTACCTCCTCACCAGGCTCACCTCAGGCGAACAGGTTGCGCAGCACTGCTTGGCCGACCCTGGACTCCTCCCTGGAATCTCGATCGACGCAGTAGAACTTCGTGAAGTTGTGCGTCGACCTCCACGTAGCAGCCCTGCATATGTCCAGCAGGGGCACACCAGAAAGGAACGCCGTGGTAGCTGCGATCGCTCTGGTGGAATGGGCTCTCGGACGGCCAGGCAGCGGTCGGTTTGCCAACCGATGACAGTACATGATACAGCCGGAGAGCCATCTGGAAATGGAAGCCTTCGAGAGAGCCTTCCCCTGATTGACAGGTCAAAAGTTCACAAAGAGTTGTGACGTCTTCCGAAAACACTTCGTGCGGTCCACGTAGAACTTCAGCGCTCTAGCCACATCCAGAGAGTGCAAAGTTCTCTCAGCCGGCGACGGGAAGAATACAGGCAACACCAAGGGTTCGTTAAGGTGGAAGTCCGACGGTACCTTGGGCATGAAGGAGGGGTGCGTCCTGAGCACTACCCTTGTGTCGTGAAAAGTCAAGTACGGGGCCTTGCAGGAAAGGGCCTGGATCTCTCCCACTCGTCGTGCGGAGGTGATGGCCACAAGAAACGCTGTTTTCCACGACAGAAACTTCAACGGGGCCGAGTGCAGAGGCTCGAACGGAGGTCCCATGAGCTTGGTCAGCACCACGTTGAGCTCCCACGCCGGGGCCGGAGCCTTCACCGGCGGAAACGATCTGAACAGTCCCTTCATGAACTCTTTCACCAGACGATGAGACCACAAGGACGTCCGCCCCGTGGTTCTGGTGTATCGGGAGATCGCAGCAAGATGAATCTTGATGGACGCGTGTGCCAGTCCAGCTTTGGCCAGCGTCAGCAGGTACGGCAGTACTTGGGGAGCCGTAATCCGTAGAGGGTTAATCTTCTGTGCGTGGCACCAGACAGAGAACCTCTTCCATTTGTGCCCGTAGCATTTAAGAGTCGAGGATGCCCTGGCCTTTGCAAGAACCTCTCTGCAGTCGGCCGGTATGTCGTATCCTCCAAACTCTAGCGCTGCAGGAGCCAGGCCTGCAAGTTCAGCCATTTCGGGTTGTGGTGGAGGATGGCGCCTCCTTCCCTGGAGAGCAGATCCGCGTCCACCGGCAGCTTGATTGGCGGGGACGCTGACAAGTCCAGAAGGTCCGGGAACCATATCTGCCTCGGCCACGCAGGTGCGACGAGGATCATCCTGCACCGTGACCTCTTGAGCTGGTTGACGAGCCGGATTAGCAGTGGCAAAGGAGGGAACGCGTAGAGGAACAGGCCCTCCCAGGGGAACGAGAAAGCATCGCCCATGCTCCTCGCCTGGGGAAACCTGCTGGCGAACCTCCGGCACTTGGAGTTCGTCGCCGTCGCGAACAGGTCGATCTGGGGTGTGCCCCACCGTCGGAAGAGGCGATCCACTAGATCCTGCCGTAGTTCCCACTCGTGGCACGAGCGCAGCTCCCTGCTGAGTGAGTCGGCGATGGTGTTTTTTATCCCTGCCAGATGAAACGGCACCAGAAACATCCCTTGGGCGACTGCCCAATGCCACAGGTCCTGCGCCTCCTTGGACAGTGCTGGGGACCTGGTTCCGCCCTGTTTTCTGATGTAAAACATGGTGGTGGTGTTGTCGGTGAAGATCCTCACCACCTTGCCCTTGAGGGACGGAAGGAAGGACCTGAGGGCCCAAAACACTGCACGGAGCTCCAGGACGTTGATATGTAAGGATTTCTCCGTCGGGAGCCAAAGGCCTCTTGCGTGCAGATTTTCGGTGTGCGCTCCCCACCCTTCCAGGGAGGCATCCGTGGTCACTGTCTCCTGGTGGGCTGGGGTCTGGAAGTCCATGCCCGCCATCAGATGCGCGCGGGTGCCCCACCACTGGATCGCTCGTCGGAAACTCTCGTCGAGTGTGATCCTTTCATCGAAGCTGCCCGTCGTTTGGATCCAGCGCGCGTCCAGGAACTCCTGCAACGGGCGCATCCGGAGCCTGCACATGGGAATGAGGTAGATGCAGGAAGACATCATTCCGAGGAGAGACTTGATGGACCTCACCTTGGCCGCGTTGGCCACCAACATCCGCTGCACCTTGCCCAGGATGGTCCTGGTCCTCTCCTCCGACGGGGAGGCCAGAAGGGACACTGTGTTGAGCCTCTCTCCCAGAAACAGAGTGTCTTGCGCGGGTACCAGGTGGGATTTGGCGTAGTTCACGGAGAATCCCAGGTCTGTGAGAAGTTGGACGGTCCTTGCCGTGTGAACCACGGCGAGCTCCCTTGTCTTGGCTCGGATGAGCCAGTCGTCCAGGTAGGGGTAGACGTGGATCCCTTCGCGGCGCAGCTGAGCCGCCACCGGTGCGAGGCACTTGGTGAACACCCTGGGTGCCGACCGCAGACCGAAGGGGAGGGCTTTGAACTGGTAATGCCGCCCTTGGACCACAAACCTGAGGAATTTTCGGTGCCCCTTCAAGATGGGAATATGGAAGTAGGCATCCTCCAAATCCAACGACGACAGGAAGTCTCCTTCCTCCAGCTGACCCAGGACGTGCTGGAGGGTGACCATCAGGAACTTTTGCGCCTTGATGAACTTGTTCAGACGTCGCAGGTCCAGGATGGGGCGCCATCCCCCCCCCGTCTTCTTCTTCACGAGGAAGTATCTCGAGTAAACTCCGGAGCCCCGAAGCCTCTTTGGGACGAGTTTGATGGCGCCCTTCTTGAGCATCGCCTTCACCTCCAGGATAAGTTGAGGGACGTGAAGTTCTTTCCTGGCCACGGGGGGGACGCGCGGACACTTTCTTTGAAACTCGAGCGTGTGGCCCCGGGCCAAGGCGTCCAGCACCCAACGGTCGGTGGAGATGGACTCCCACACGCTGACGAAGCTCGCCAGCCGGCCTCCCACCGGGGTGCTTCGGTGGGGGCCCGACCCCCCGGCCGGTTCAATCCTGCTTTGACGAGGCTTTAGCGCCTTGTCCTTGGCGACGACGGCGGGGTCCGCCAGGCTTGCCTCGTCCTCTGTAGGCCTCCTGAGACGACGAGCGGGCCGCTTGACGGCAGGAGGAAAAACCGCCGCCGGAAACTTTGGAGGCGCCCTTGCCTCCGCTGCTCCGAAAGGGCGTCCGTCGTTGTTGCAGAACTCCAAGGGCCCGGGCCGTCTCGGTGTCCGCTTTAATGGCCTGAAGGGAATCGTCCACTGTTTTCCCAAACAGGTTGTTCCCATTGAAGGGCATGTCCAGGACTCTGGTCTGAACGTCTTGACGGAAGTCCGTAGCCTTGAGCCATCCACGCCGCCTAAGGCAAACGCCGTTGCCCAACTGGCGGAACCCAGTGTCGGCGATGTCCGTCGCAACGGTAATGGCGTGGTCCGAAGCCACCTCACCTTCCTGCAGGATCTCCAGGGCCTCTGCCCTCTTGTCGTCCGGCAAGAAGTCCAGCAGGGGAGCCAGTTTGTACCAGAGCTCCCTGTCGTATCGGGCCACGATAGCCAAGGCGTTGGCAGCTTTGATCGTCGTCGCTGCAGACGAGATGACTCTGCGTCCCATAGCGTCCAATTTCTTTCCCTCGCCGTCCGGTGGGGAAGTCGATGTGGAGGCCGCACCCCCCCGCTTTTTTCCTGGCCGCCGCGGAGACGACGGAGTCCGGAGTAGGCTGCGCCCGGAGGCACAGGGGGGCCGTGTCCGGGACCCGGTACTTTTTCTCGTACCGGTCTCTTCTAGCTGGCGTCGTGGACGGATTCTTGAGGAGGGTGAGGCCCTCATCCCAAATGTCGTCCAATAGAGGCACCGCGAGGACCGTCTTCCTCTTGGCCTCGCGCCGCTGATAAAGGAAACCTTCCTTCTTCTCCTCAGGGCAGAGTTGGAAAAGCTCGGATGCCCTGGCAATCATTGAGTGGAACGATTTAATCTCGTCGGGCGGAGAAGCCCTGGTGGGAGGCGACGACGGTACATCCTCGTCGTATACCTCGTCGTCCGTATCATCCCCTCGGGTGGACGGGGAGGAGGGCTGGAAGGGGCGCGACGGCTGAAAAGGAGGTGGAGGGTGGATCCTTCTTTTCTTGGTAGGGGGAACACCAGAAGGTCCCGGTTCTGGGTCCCCCGACGGGAGAGGTTCCGTCGGCAACGGTAGTCTCGTCCTTATCTCTGAGCATAAGGACTGTATAGCCAACAAAATGGCCGCCGAGTTGTCTCACGGCGCTGGCTGAGGGAAATCCGACGGGCGATCAGGGGCCCCGTCGGTACCCTCGACGATGTCGTCGTCCCCTGCGTCGGGATCCATCCCGACGGGCCGGTCTTCTTCCACGCCGAGGCCGTGGGTTAAGACCTCGACCAGCTCCTCCTCAGAGGTTGAGGCCGAATCCACGACGACGCCCTGCCCCCCCTTTTTCTTCCCCACGGGGGGTTTCACGGGGGTCCTATCGATGGGCACAAAAGAGGACTCCCTCCGAGGTGGCAGGGAGACTCTGAGCCCCGAGGTCGCCACCACTGGTGTAGCCTCCACAGGCTGAGCCAGGGCCGCCACAACAGTTTCGATAGAGGGCTTGGCCGGATGGATTAAGGCCTTCACCACCTTAGGTGCGCTCACCGCCTTATCCTTGAGGGGGGGGACACTGCCTCGCTCCCCCTCCGCCTTCGAGCTCGACCGGGGCCTCTCCAGGAGCTTCGCCGGGTGCTCGGCCTTCCTCTTACCCGACCCAGAGCGTTGGCTCGTGGTTGATGGTGCCGGGGAGGGTGCGCCCTGCCTGGCGCCCGTAGAGCCCGACCGTTCGGCGCTCCCGGTGCCAGCGGACTCGCGGTACTTGGCCTTATGTTGGACCTCCATCGCCGGGGCGTCCTCAAAGGTCTTAGAAGACCGCTCGGATTTCTTCCTCTTCTTCTCGCCGGACGGGCTCTTCCCTTCTAGCCAGTTGGCGAGACGTTGATGGCGGTCCTTCATGGTCCGCTCCAACATGTTGTCGCAAAACGCACAGTCCTTCTCCACGTGCGTCTTGTCCTCGTGTAGGCAGTAAAGACAAAGAGTGTTCGTCCTCCTTGAAGACGTTCTGCAGCTGGCATCCAGGGCAGACCCTGAACAGCTTTCCGGGCGTCGAGCTTCCCTTCTCCTGGGCCATGAACGGGCCTGAGAAACTTCTGGAGTCCTCCAAAAGCGTAGCTCGACGAATCTTCACCCTTGAGGGGCGCAGACGAATCCGAAACGGGTCCCCGTTGATCGGATGGAGAGTCGGTGGAGCTTGAGGCTCTTTTGACCGAAAAAAACTAAGTTTGAGAAAAAACGTGAAAAAATAGCACTAACGCTCGAGAGCAATAGCACAAGGATCCCAACACATGAACGTGCGGTAAAAATCTGAAGATGGCTGCCAGAGGCGGTGCTTAGGTAGAGGGCAGTCATTGGCTGTGGTCAGTCTGACGCAGAGACCAGTGATTGGTTATTACTACGAAAGACAGATCAGAAACGAAACTGATACTGGTTTTTTCTTTACCGAGGATTCCCAGCCCGACGACGGGGAATATTCATGAGCATGTGAATCCATGCCAGACCCCATGCTGGAGAACTCTAAACTCTTAGTGCCCTACTTTTATATAGACCTAAACAAACCACTCTTTGAAGAGCAACGTTTATCCTTCATTGGAGGAACATCCAAGGATACGACACCCTTTATTATTCTTGGGGACTAACTTATGGGCTAATAATCCTGTAGATCATGAGGCTTTTTAATTATTGTCATCACTTCAAACTATTAGCTTCTGTCGGTTCTTCCCAGCATCTTGGACTGGATTCATTAAAAAAAAAAAAAAAAATTTTGAAGGTCACATCAGTCGAACAATGCATCTGGTCTGACCACTTTTTTCTTCACGTTGAAGTCCCATTTATATTGTCCATTACTAAACTATCAAAAGTAACTAGACCTTCTACACTGAGTCAGAAGTGTAAAGAAGTCTCTATTGAAGCTTTTATACCTCAAGTGCTACCTCTTCTTCCATCTATAGACGGGAGTCTCTCTCTTGAGGACTTTAAATCTATTTTTAGAGCAGCTACTAATGAGGAGTTTGATTAGTTAGCTCCTGTGAGACTTAAACAGAATAAAGTAATTTGTTTCAACCAATGGTTTACCCCAGATGTTCTACATGCCAGAGGACTGAAACGTAAGGCGGAACGTAATTGGCAGAAGAATCCGTCTGATGACACCAAGATTAAATATAAAGCTGCTCCCAGGAGCTTTAAGGAGGAACGTTTCAAAGCCAAACAGAAAAATCTGAATAAAAGAATAGATAAAGCTAAATGTAAATTAAAAGAACTTTTCAGTTCTACAAGAACTCAATGGGTCTATAGAAGAGACCTCTATTCTCATGGATAACAACTGGTGCCAATGCATACACAACAGTTTTAAGCAAAAAAAACTATAAAACACCAAAACTGTATTCTGGATCAAGTTAAACATGTGCAGCCAGCCAAAGTTGATCCTGTACTGTCATGTGATGTCTCAACCTCAGATATCACCCTCTTTTCTTTAAGTATCAGAGGATGAAGTGCTGCAGGTCATTCAAAATCTCAAACCCACACCCTGTAAGGTAGACGTCTTCCCAGCCGTGTTCTTTAAGGATTTTGCTACTAGGCTTGCCCCTTGGGTTACTAGATTTGTTAAATCGCTCTTTCCAAGAGGCCCTCATCCCAGGAAACATCAAGGAGGCTTGGATAACCCCTCTAATAAAAAAGGAGAACCTGGACCCTACAGTCGCTGGTAATTACTGGCCCATTACTAATGTGCCTTTCCTATTGAAAATAATTGACAAAATAGCCTGTACATAGTACCAGAATTTTGTGAAACAGAGCAACGTCCGACCGAACAAACAATCTGAATTCTGTACAAATTTTGGGACAGAGACCGCTGTTGGATTTAAAATGTAACATAATGGAAACCATTGAGGAGGGCAATGCTACTTTGCTTCTTCTATTGGATCTTTCTTCAGCTTTCGATTTGGTCGATCATGCTCTCCCATTTATTATTTATTTGGATTTATAAAGCGTCCCGCGGCCCAGAGGCATCGCAGCGCTGTTGCAGATTATTCACTTGATGCAGGTTATACAGTTGTTACAGAGGCAGGTATAGATATACGGTTACAGAGGAAATTCAGTGACAGTGTTGAGGGTTGTTCCGTCGTTACAAAGGAACAATGATGGAAGCATTACAGCTTTTAATCAAATTTAATTTGTTTTTAGTGCTTTTCTGAAAGTTGTGAGGGATTCTTCACTTCTTAGAGTGGGCGGAAGTGAGTTCCAGGCTTTGGGGGCTAGTACTTGAAAGCTAGTTCCGCCAGCTTTTGCTCTGTTGAAAGTTGGGACTAAGAGTTGGTGTGAGTATTGGTCGCATTTTGGCCTACGAGAGGGAACCTTGTGTATACTTTCAGCTAGGTAGGCTGGGGCGGTCTGTGCAAGGCACCTGTGCGTGATTGTGAGGGCCTTGAATGTTATGCGTTCTTTGATCGGGAGCCAGTGCGCATCTTTTCTTGCCTGGGAGATATGCTCTCTCCTTGGGATATTAAGTGCAGCTAAAAGGGCGCTGTTTTCTGCAGTTATTCATGGAGGTGCATAGGAGTAGGATGTTGCAGTAATCCAATTTTTGCGCCGATTGTGGCTCTAGTGATGTTGAGGCAATTCTCATGTGATAAGTAGGGTTTCACAACATTTTGTTTTTGAGGTGTGTGCTGCTGCTGATGAGGATGATATGGCGCCGACTTGCCTATCCATTGATAGGGTGGAATCCAAGTATACACCAAGAGTTTTCACTGCAGCAGAGGTTGTAATGACATTGTTCTCAATGCTGAAGGAGCTATATTTGTCGTCCAGTTTTTTTAGGGATTCTTTGTGGCCTACAAGTAGTATTTCTGTTATTTCCCCGTTTTGACATAATCCATTGGCCGCCATCCAGGCCTCGATGCGTGCATGTGTGTCTTGGAGGATGTTGAGGTCTTGCTCATAGTTAACTGTTAGGGGGAGGAGAATTTGTGTGTCGTCGGCATAGTTGGTAAATGCTGTGCCGAAGTCTTCTAGGTCGCTGAAATGGGGGAGAGTGAATAGATTATAGAGGGCGGGAGAGGTACAGGACCCCTGTGGGACTCCACAACCAATGGGTGATGAGAGGCGGAAGCCTGGTCCGAAAAGCCTCTCATAGCTCGACCATCAAGGAAGGAGGTGATCCAAGCGGTGGCTTCTTGGGGGAAGTGGGCTGTGTCAGTGAGATGTTTGCACAAGATCTTGTGGTCAACCAAGTCAAAGGCCGCCGAGAGATCTAAGAGAAGGAGGAGTGAGGACTTGCCTTTGTCCATGGCTTCAAGTAGTTGGTTCTTGAGGTCGAGCAGGGCTGACTCTGCAGTGTCGAGGGTGGAATCCAGATTGCCTTTTTCCAAGGATGTTGTGTGCTTCTAGGTAGGACTGAATCTGTAAATATGCTCCCTTGTCTAGAATTTTCAGCAGGAATGGCATGGTGGTGATTGGACGGTAGTTATTTGAGGAGTCCGGGTCAAAGGTAGGTTTTTTCAGTAGAGGCCGGACCCAAGCTTTCTTAAGGGTGAGCGGGACAGTGCTAGTGGCGAAGGAGGCATTGATGAAGGTGGTGACAAATTGGGCCAAGGCTGTGGCAGTCTTTGACTAGGTTGACTGGGCAAAAATCTTACATAGAGATGGTTTGGTGTGCTTCATGATCAGAATGACTTCCGGAATTGTTACTTCCCTAAATGCAAAGGGTTTGGGTGTGTTTCTGCTGTGATGAGAGTCTCCAGCTAACGGGTTACTTGGGGGTTTAGATGGTGGTAGGTTGGTTTTAGGCAATTTGTCTAACTGAATTTTAATTTTGTTCTGGAGTGTTTTGATTTTGTCTAACATGGCATGTTGGATGTTTTTGCACCGGGTTTTGTTTTTCTGGGTAGGCTGTGTGGAGGTGGGGGATGGTCAGCTCATTATAGATGGCGAATAGCTCTTTGGATTGTGAGTTAGCTTTCTCAATTCTGGAGTTGTATGTGGCAGCTTTGGCTTTTGAGATGGCCTTTTTATATTGTTTCGCGATTGTAAGTTAGGTGTCTCTTGTAGTGGTGGAGGGATTAGTTTGCCAAGAGGTTAGTGCTGCTTGTTTAGCGTTTCGGGCATCTGGAGTTCTTGTGTGAACCAGGAGTTTACATGGAGCGTATGTTTGGCTTTTTTCTTTTCTAGTGGAGCTACATCTAATACCTCTTTAAGAGTGGTGGTGTAGATCTCGACTAGTGTGGTAGGGTTGTTAGATGTGGGTTGGGCCAGTGCAGAGGTTTCAAGGAGGGGGGGTGGGGGGGGAATATCCTGTCGCAGTGAGGAGTTTTTTTAGATCTTGCCATAGTGGCTGGCGCAGGTGAGTTTGGGATCCCTCTTGTTTTAATAGGTTATAGTGTAGTAGATCTAGTAGATGGTGGTAAATCCATGGCCAAGGGGTGTTAGAGCTAATGTTAGCCGCACAGTTGTGGTCTGCAATCCAGTCTAGTATTCGACCTTTGGCGTGGGTCGGGTCATTCACTAGTTGGGTGAAGCCTAGGTCTTGGAGAGCTTTGGTGAGGGCTTTGCTTTTCTTGTGTTTTGGGTCCTTGAAGCCCAAGTTGAGGTCTCCCATTAGAATGATTCTTGAACTAGTTTTCAGGTTGTCCCCCAAGATATGGGTAATGTTAGATTGGAAGTCAAGAGTAGGGCCTTGTGGGCAGTAGACAATGTGTATTGTTATGGTGTCGTTTGGTGAAGGAAATATTTTTGGTGATATCATGTCAAAATGGTCAGCCTCAGCGATTTTTAGTTGCCTAGCGTTGAGGGTTTCCTTGAGAATTAGGGCGACCCCTCCGCCTTTACCAAATGTTCTGTCTTGGCGAAGGATGATGTATTCTGGTGGTAGGGTTTGGCATATGGCTGGACCGGATGCTTTATTTAGCCAGGTTTCGGTAATGGCTAGTATGTCTAGGTCTGTGATGAGATCGTGGATCTCAGCAGCATGCGCTGGCAGGGAGCGAACGTTGATAAGAGCACATTGTTTTCTGGCTGACCCTTGGTTTGGTATTTGCAGGGATGCTATTAGGAGAGTCCGTTTTACTGCCCGCTTTTGGCGTGGGGGTAGCAGTGGGTGATGGTTTGTGGTGGGATTGCTTTCCAGGGAGGGTCTTAGTGGATGCAGAGAGAAAAGACTGATCGAGGTAGGTAAATGTACTAATTAGGCTGCTAATTGGTTCAGATCTTTTCTTGGACCGAGGACAGCTAATGTAGTGAAGGGTAATGCCCAGTCCTCAAGAACCTTCCTAACATGTGAAGTTCCACAGGGAACCAGTTTGTCACCACCACTTGTTTATTCTAAAACCCTATGTGATCTCCTTGCCTCCCTCTGAGTTTATTTTGCAAATTATATTGTGTTTAAACTATCTGGGATCAGAGTAAGTGAGGTTTTTAGGGCCATACAAATATGGATGGCCTCAAATTCCTTTGATTTGAATGACTCCAAAACGGGGTTGCTTATCATTGGCACTCAGCACACACTAAAAAACCTTGATACTCTGTATAACTGCTATGTGGTAAATGGCACTGCCATTGCTGTGTCCTAGACTGTAGAAACTCTAGGAGTCTATTTTGACTCTAATCTTACCTTTCAGAGGCATGTTTCTTATCTTAAATCCTCATTTGCCTATTTTACTAGCCTATTATGGAAGATATGTCCTTACCCGTCTGAGGGCAATCTAACATTGATTGCTGCAGTCATTGTAAACTCCAAATTGGACTACTGTAAACAGCCTACTGGTAGGCACCTCTAAATTCAATATTAGAAAGCTACAGGTGTCACAAAACGGAGCTGTTCGCGCAGTATGCTGTTTCAGCCACCATTCTAAGATGTCAGAGTCTCGCAGGAAGTTACATTGGCTTCCTGTCGAGCAGCAAATTTAAGGGCTCTGTTCTGATTTTTAGATGTCTTTTAGGCCAAGCACCTTTACACCTTTCTTGAAGAGTCCATAAAGCCCCTATTAGGCATACTCTTTGCTACCAATAATAACCCAATGCTCTACCAACCTCGTGTCACTTTAAAAAAGTTTGGCGGTGCAGGCTTTAATGCCTGGGCACCTACCATTTGGAACTCACCGACTATGGAACTACAAGCATGTGACTCAATAACCAGGCTTAAGAAACAACTTAAAAACACTACTATTTGACACACAGATGGATTAATCTTTAAAACACACCCTCTGCTCCGATTCTACGGACTCCACTCTGTTTCTTCCATTTCTGTTTTACGCTGTCTTTCTTGTGAGTTCCCTGAGGCCTTTGGGAGTGTGGCGCAATATAAGAAAATTATAGATAGATTGATAAATAGGTGTACATTTGTGAGTGTTGGTGAACAACACTGTAGGTAATTACGATTAGGGTCTGCCTCCCTTGAATTACCTTGTGTTTTTCTAAAAGTCTAACTAATATGGTTTTACTTCCCATGAATACCATGTTGCCATTCTAAATGGGTTTCATTAGGTTTTACTCGCCTTGAACTGGATATTGCTGCTCTAAATAAGGTTATACTTTGTTTTGCATATCATAAATATTGTGCTGGTTTTTAGAAGTGGGTTTATGAGTTATGATATAGTACTTACCTTCCCAAAGATTTATCTTTGCCTACATGTATATAAAATAAACCATTCGGTTTACAATACATCAGTGTATCAGTGTTTATTTTGACCATATGTATGCTACAATTTCTTTGTACCCATCTACAGCACTAACTCCCTCCTAAGATAAGCCTGGCTGGTCTGCCATTGCTACCATTATCTCAGGTGGTACAGCATTATCAAATAGTTGGAGATTTGGTATTGCTTAAGGCAGAGGTTTGCAACTTGTGGCTCTCCAGATGATTTGCACTACGACTCCCAAGATCCCTCATTGACTATGCTGGCTAGAGCTGTTGGGAGTTGTAGTCCAAAACATCTGCAGATCCAAAGGTTGCCGACCGTAAGCCTAAGGTATAGGTTTATAAGGCAGGGTAGGACTTTAGAAAAACTGTCCTAAGAGTATGAGGGGCCTTTGTACTCCCCAGGGTCTGCAGGAGGTTTTGAGAGCATTTTGGTAGAGACCAGCAAGGGAGCCAATTGGTCTACAGTGTGTGGTTGACCAAGCAGAGGAGATCCTGGGGGTCGCGACAGAGCAGCTGCTTTTGTACGAGACAGCAGTTCTTAACATCGTCCCCTGAAGTAAAAAGTCATGGATGATCTCATTATGGTTTGGAACCAGTCCATGAACTGGTCCTCGCATGGTGCCTGCAATGATGGGGGTCCAGGGTATCAACGTGGCCGGAAGTCCAGGAAGATGCTGGGATGGATGCCAGTTAGGCTGCCTCAGGTGAATGTGCCAGGGGTCAATGAACCTTTGCAAGCACAAAATTGGATAGAGCGTGGACCACAGAGAGGTAGACCTAGAACATTTCACTTATGGAACAGAAGACTTCTGAGCAACATGGGGGTGTAGAGGGAAAAAGTTTCACGGGTCCCAAATCTGCTCTGGGCGTAGTGCATTTGTGAACAGACTTGTGGCAAATCTCTTGAATCTTGAGAAGGGGACATGACTGAGGCAGAATCTGTTAAAATAGTGTCAGGCCTCGCATCACATTGTCCACTGTGGTCTGTGACATACTTAAGTGTTTTGAAGATTGCTTGGTCTTGCCGATCCCCCTCACCTTAGGCTTAGTCAAGATCTGGTTGAAACGGGCGAGACCTCAGCCTCAGGGCATGCTTCGTACAGCAAGCAGTGCCTCGGAGTGGGATCCCCGACAGAGGTTTCCTGAAAACACTCTGAAAAGCCCTCTGCCAGTACGAGAACTCAAAAGGCCCTTGGTGTAAGCACTGGTGAGACCCTGTGGGGCCTTCAGCACAATCGCTGGTCACAGCCTCAAGAGCTTTGTGGTTTCCCCTGGTAGTACAATGCCAAGCTGTTGAAGAAAACAAACAAACAAACAAACACGGCATTGCCTGGAAAGTCATCGCCACACCAAAGTGCCCTGGAAAAGTTAAAGTCACTGATCTTCTCTCCGTGAGAGATTCATGAAGTGTCTGAGGTGACCTGGAGGGAACTGCTTGGAGGATCTCGTAGGGTTCTAGCCTTTTTGACCGGGTCCAGTCAGAAAGTGCATTGCAGGTCAGACACATCCATGCGGTAGACAGGAAGCCAGACACTCCAAACCGAAGCAGTGCGCACCACTTGAAGAGAAAAACCTGATTTTACCCCCCAGTCATAAAAGAAAGTGGGGAGGGGGTGGAGGTGGGAAAGGGGGGCCTGGTTCTAGGAGGGCAAGATGGATGCCCAATTAAGACAAAATAAAACTGAGGAAAAAAGAAACCCTGAGGAGTGCTACTGTCTGTGCAGACAAAGGTACTAGGGGTTTGCAAGAGTGAATGCACTTCGAGATCATGACCCACGCAAGAGTGCACTTCTCTCATTTATTCTTCCTCACCCATTTTTTCTTCTTTGTCACTTTAATCCTTATCTCATTAACACTCATTCTTAACTTCCTCTGCTCCCTTTTCATCTATTGTAATCTAACTCCCTTCTCCACACTCTCATAACTTCTTCTCTTGACCTCATAATTGCTTCTTTTTCTTGCGACACCTGTGTAACTGTCTATCCCTTCTATTCATCTGACAATTTCCTCCTAGCTTTTTCTTCCTACCTCCACCACCTCTACTTTTTTTTCTTAGACGTGACAGCGCTCTTCTGGCCCTTCCTTTCACTTAACACTCTACTTCTATTCTAACCCTCACTACTTGTTCCTCTCCTTCGCCAGATCTTGCTACTTCTCACCTTCAATCGTCTTCAATCTACTCTCTACTCGCTATACCCCGCACCCCCCAACCCCCTCAAGTAAACTCCTCCAACCATGGCTAACTCCCTCTCTCCTGTCAATCTGCTTGCTATTTCGTAAGGCCAAATATCGTTAGAAGAACTAGACTCTGGCTCTTTCCCCTCATGCTTCCTATGATACCTTACTAGAAAAAAACACATTAGCTCTCCCTCCCTCACTCACTCTATCCCTTTCCCACAATCCAGTGTCTTTTCCAGCTTCTTATTATTGCCATTCGTATCAGACCACTCTCCTCTCCTAACTCCTCTACCGATCTGGCCGACTACTTCACCAATGAAGTCACCACTCTACGTTAATCTTTTCCCCCTACTTTCTCTTGCACTACCCCCTCCAATTTACCATCTTCCCCTTCTTTCCTTTTACCTCAGCTCTCTTCATTCTCTCCTCTCACTGAGCTTGACACTGCTCAGTTTCTAACTCGAGCCCATCCCACTGCCTCCACTCTTCACTCTATCCCTTCCTCCCTTATTTTTATTGTGCTCCCACAGTCCTATCATATCTTACATGCCCTTTCAATATTTCCGTTGCTAAAATGGATATCATTATTCTCATCTTAAGGAACGGTCTCACAACTGACTTCCATTTCTTTCTAAACATCTTTAAAGTAGTCTGTATACAGGTATCTTTTCTCAACTCACTCTACCCCCCCCCCCCTTACAATCTGGTTTCTGTCCTTAACACCCCACACACAATCTGCCCCTTTTCAGGTCCCCGACTATCTCCTCTTTGCTAGCTATGACAAAACGCTCTTCTATACTCATTCTTCTGGCCTGGTCTGTCCTTAGATGACATTTGTTCTCTGTTCACACTGTTAGGAAAGCTTTTCCTTTTTGCAATGTTCCCTCCATAGTTTCTTATGGAACCCCATTGTACTTGCTCAGTTTTTATCCTGTCCTTCCCTTGCCTTTTGCTCAATGTTATGGGGAAACTCAGTCCATAAGACTATCCGTTTTGGGAAATAATGTACTTTTGACATTGCACATAACACCTTACAGTGCAGTGCAACAAGGATACTTTTGTATCACACTAGCTTTTTACACAAGGTATGTTTGCTTACTTGTATATGTGCCTAAAGACAGGTTGATGGCAGCAGTTACATTTTTACTGGTTTGTCATAATTTTTAGTGTGCACATTTGTGATTAACGCATTTGGCTATGTTTGGCTACTAAACGTGGCTAATGCCCTAAAACGGCTGTATCACAAGGTTTTCACTTGTTCTTTGGCCAGCCAGTAGTTTTACCTTCTTCCTGCCTTCTCATGTCAGGAAAGTCCTTATAAGGTCATTTACTTGCTCGGGCAAGCTTCTGCTTTCATGCGCTTGTGTTCCATTTGTTTGTGTGTGGTCCAGGAAGGGAGTGGGACTGTCTAGTCCCAGTCCACATCCATGGTGCCAGAAAGTTGGGTGTGGGGCAAATGTGAAAACAGTAGTTGTCCCCGATTGGACAACTACTGGCCATTTGAATGATGCAGATCCTTACCATTTGTGGGCTTGGACTTGCCTTCAACTCGGATTTTGGATAAGAGGAGGATCTCTGCATCCATTTCTTCTGATAATCATTGGAGCCAAGAATTCCTCAAAGAAGAGCAGCCTGCTGAAGAACGACTCTTAAAGTGGGCCAGAATCCCTTGCAGTATCCAGTCTAGTGAAACCTTGCTCCTCTGCTTGCTCTCCGAAAGAACCTTATCTGTGCTTCAGCCCTTGGACTAGTGGGACTAAAGTATCTCAACGCCTTTGAGGATCCTACCCTTCTGAGCCATCAGGTCCCTAGACTGCCCAGTTACCGACCAGATCTCTTGTGGGCGACCTCGCCAGAAGCATCACAGTTTTGCGTTTCAGTAGGGAACTTCAATGGTCGCCAGCAAGTGCCACTAGAAGCCTTCTCTCCGAATTTCAGCTGCCTTCTTCGCAGGAACCCTGTCCAGGAGCAGCAGCTGTGACCATGACTGGAAGGATGCCCGTCGTCACCTGTGTGCAGAGACCGCCACTGGAACTCTCCTTCAACCAACCTGTAATGTGTCCTGAAGAGGCCTGCATCGGTGGTTCTTAAATTTCTTAAAACAGAGGTTTAATCTTGCAGCTGCACCCAACCAGAAGAATCCTCAAACCTGTAACTCCTGGGCACCTCTCACTGGAACCAACAGCGGAAGGTCGAGCGCCCAGCAATCCCCAGACGATCCACATCAGCAGTTGGGAAAATCTGAGTCGCCCAGAGTGCATATTCTGTGTTTCTTCTACAAGGGTCGATTTGTACAGCGTTTTCTAGTTAGTATTGTAGTTGGTGTGTTTAATTAAAGTTTATTTTTTTTATAGAACCTTGATTGGACATTCCTTTATTTTGGACTATTATACTTTGCTGTCTGGGTTTTTACTGGGTTGTTACGGAACCACATTCTCATAACTATTTCTTTAACCAAATCTTCATTTGCTCAACGCTGTTTGCACATATGATTAGCTTTGTATCTCCATGTAATACTTTACAGAGCATGTCTCCAATCAACATTGTATACTTACATCAACACCACAGTCACCCCCCCCCCCGTCCCACATCCCCTCCAGTTCCTAGGGGCAGCTCATTAAGTCCTCGTACTTGCGGCTCAGCCCTCCTCTTCCTTTAAGATCCCCAGTGCCCTCAGTCTCTTCGGGATGCATAGATGTGTGGTATCCTTGATTGCATAGTTCATAAAGGGTGACCAAAAAGTACTTAATTTCCTCGTTGACCCCCCCTTATTGTCGCCATCTTCTCCACATCCATCGTATCCCATATAGCATAGTACCAACAAGTTTGTTCATAACCTTTCAGCCCCCCCGCCCACTCATTTAGACTTAGTTGTCCGTCAGGTATAGTACCTTGGAGAACCGCTTCTCCATCCACCTCCTGGTTTACTCCTGCTATTTAGAGTACGGAACAAGTAACTTACCTGTAACTGTTGTTCTCCAGCATGGGTCTGGCATGGATTCACATGCTCATGAATATTTCCCGTCGTCAGGCTGGGAATCCTCGGTAAAGAAAAAAATCAGTATCAGTTTCGTTTCTGATCTGTCTTTCTTAGTAGTAAACAATCACTGATCTCTGGGTCATACTGCCCACAGCCAATGACTGCCCTCTCCCTAAGCCCCGCCCCTGGCAGCCATCCTCAGATTTGGTAGCACGTGAAGTGGCAGCATGACCAAGTGAAGAGCCGCAGAGGGGTAGGTGGGAGGGTTCGCATGTGAGTCCATGCCAGACCCATGCTGGAGAACAACAGTTACAGGTAAGTAACTTGTTCCTTCTCCAGCATGGGGTCTGGCATGGATTCACATGCTCATGAATAAAAGAACACATATCAATATACACATGCACAACCACGGGAGGTGGCAACAGGTTCAACATTAAGCAATACAACAACTCAATATTAAGCATCTCTTACCTCCTCACCAGGCTCACCTTAAGCAAACAGGTTGCGCAGCACTGCTTGGCCGACCCTGGACTCCTCCCTGGAGTCCCGATCGACGCAGTAGAATCTTGCGAAGGTGTGCATTGACCTCCACGTAGCAGCCCTGCAGATGTCCAGCATGGGCACACCAGACAGGAACCCTGTGGTAGCAGCAATCGCTCTGGTCGAATGGGCTCTCGGGTGGCCGGGCAGCGGTCGGTTTGCCAACCGGTGACAATGCATGATGCAGCCGGAAAGCCATCTGTAAATGGAAGTCTTCGAGAGAGCCTTCCCTTGATTCACAGACCCAACGTTCACGAATAGCTGTGACGTCTTCCGAAAACTCTTTGTGCCGTCCACGTAGAACTTCAGCGCTCTAGCTACATCCAGCGAGTGCAAAGTCCTCTCGGCCGGCATCGAAGGCGACGGGAAGAAAACTGGTATCACCAAGGGCTCATTGAGATGGAAGTCCGACTGCACCTTGCGCATGAACGAGAGGTGCGTCCTAAGCACTACCCTTGTGTCATGAAAAGTCAAGTATGGAGGCCTGCAAGATAGGGCCTGAATCTCTCCCACTCGTCGTGCAGAGGTGATGGCCACGAGGAACGCAGTCTCCCATGACAGGAACTTCAAAGGCGGCGAATGCATAGGCTTGAATGGGGCTCCCATGAGCCTGGTCAGCACCACATTAAGTTCCCACGCCGGGGCAGGGGCCTTCACCGGCGGGAATGATCGGAATAGTCCCTTCATAAATTCCTTTACCAGGCGATGAGACCACAAGGACGCCCGTCCCGTAGTCCTGGTATATCGGGAGATGGCAGCCAGATGTATTTTTATGGAGGCGTGAGCCAGTCCAGCTTTGGCCAGCGACAGTAAGTACGGCAGCACTTGAGGGGCCGTAATCCGCAGAGGGTTAATCTTCTGTGCACGGCACCGGACAGAGAACCTCTTCCACTTATGACCGCAACACTTGAGAGTTGAGGACGCCCTGGCCTTTGCAAGAACCTCTCTGCACTCAGCCGGGATATCGTACCCTCCAAACTCTAGTGCTGCATGAGTCAGGCCTGCAAGTTCAGTGACTGTGGGTCGTGGTGTAGAATGGTGCCTCCTTCTCTGGAGAGAAGATCCGCGTCCGCCGGCGGCCTGACTGGCGGGGACGTTGACAAGTCCAGAAGGTCCGGGAACCAGACCTGCCTCAGCCACGCCGGTGCGACGAGGATCATCCTGCACCTGGACTTCTTGAGCGGAGCAGCAACGGCAATGGAGGGAACACGTATAGAAACAGGCCGTCCCAAGGGAACGAGAAAGCATCGCCCATGCTCCTCGGCTGTGGGAACCTGCTGGCGAACAAACAGGTCGCCGTCGCAAACAGGTCGATCTGGGGTTTGCCCCATCGTTGGAAGAGTCGATCCACTTGATCCTGGCGCAGTTCCCACTCGTGGCACGAGCGCAGCTCCCTGCTGAGTGAGTCGGCGATGGTATTTTTTATTCTTGCCAGGTGGAAGGGAACCAGAAACATCCCCTGGGCGACGGCCCAGTGCCAAAGATCCTGGGCCTCCTTGGATAGGGCTGGGGATCTGGTGCCCCCTTGCTTCCGTATGTAGAACATCGTGGTGGTGTTGTCGGTGAAGATCCTCACCACTTTGTCCTTGAGGGACGGGAGGAACGACTTGAGCGCCCAGAACACTGTCGGAGCTCCAAGATGTTGATGTGAAGAGACCTCTCCTCCGGGAGCCAAAGGTCTCTTGCGTGGAGATCTCCGGTGTGGGCCCCCCAACCCTCCAGAGGCGCGTCCGTAGTCACCGTCTCTGAAACGCCGGGGTTTAAAAGTCCATGCCCGTCATGAGGTGATCCCGGGTGCCCCACCATAGGATCGCCCGACAGAACTCCTCGTCGAGGGGGATCCTGTCCTCGAAGCAGCCCCTTGCCTGAAGCCAGCGGGCGTCGAGGAACTCCTGTAGCGGACGCATCCGAAGTCTGTAAAGGGGCACAAGGTAACGCATGAGGACATCATCCCGAGCAGGGACTTGATGGACCTCACCCTGGTCACGTCCATGGCCAACAGGCGCCGCACCTTGGCCAGGATGGTCTTGGTCCTCTCCTCTGAAGGGGAGGCCAATTGCGCCACTGTATCGAGCTTCACCCCCAAAAACAGTGCTACTTGAGACGGGACCAGGTGGGATTTGGGGTAGTTGATGGAGAACCCCAGCTCCGTGAGCAACCGGAAGGTCCTCGCCTTATGATCGACGGCGAGTTCCCTTGACCTTGCCCGGATTAGCCAGTCATCCAGGTAGGGGTAGACGTGGATCCCCTGCAGGTGCAGCCGCGCCGCCACTGGTGCCAGGCACTTGGTGAAAACCCTGGGTGGCGACTTTAATCCGAACGGTAGGGCTCTGAATTGATAGTGGCGTCCCTGAACCACGAACCTGAGGAACTTCCTGTGCCTTTTTAGAATGGGGATGTGGAAGTAAGCATCCTCCAGGTCCAACAACGATAGGAAGTCGCCTTCCTCCATCTGTCGCAGCACGTGCTGGAGGGTGACCATCCTGAATTTCTGCGCCTTGATGTATTTGTTTAACCGACGCAGGTCTAGGATGGGGCGCCAACCGCCTGTCTACTTTCTGACGAGGAAGTACCTCGAGTACACTCCGGAGCCCCAGAGCCTCCTGGGGACGACCTCGAAGGCACCTTTCCTGAGTATCGCCTTTACTTCCAACAGCAGTTGAGGGACGTGATTCTCCTTCCTGGCCACGGGAGGAATGCGAGGGCACTTCTTTAGGAATTCCAGCGATTGCCTGTTGGCCAGGGTGTCCAACACCCAACGATCGGTGGAGATGGACTCCCACACTCTGACGAACTTCGTCAGCCGGCCACCCACCGGGGTGCTTCGGTGGGGGCCCGACAACCCGGCCGGGTCAGTCTTGCTTGGAAGCGGCCTTGCCGCCGACGGCGGGAACCCCCTTGCTTGCCGCGACCTCTGTAGGCCTCCTGGGAAGAGGGGCGTGCCGCCTGGCGGTAAGTGGAGGAGCCACCGCTGGATCCTTTGGAGGCACCCTGTCTGCCTCCGGGGCTCCGAAAGGGCCGTCGCTGCTGCAGCACCCCAAGGACCCGGGCCGTCTCTGAGTCGGTCTTGATGGCCTGTAGAGACTCATCCACTGCCTTACCAAAGAGGTTGTTGCCATCGAACAGAATGTCCAACACTCTGGTCTGGACGTCCTGGGAAAAGTCTGTTGCCTTGAGCCATCCTCGTCATCGGAGGCAAACTCTGTTGCCCAGTTGGCGAAATCCGGTATCGCCAATGTCCGTCGCCACCGTTATGGCGTGATCCGACGCCACCTCCCCCTCCTGCAGAATTTCTAGGGCCTCCGCCCTTTTATCATCAGGCAGGAAATCTAGCAGGGGAGCTATCTTGAACCAGAGCTCCCTATCGTAGCGGGCCACGATAGCCTAGGCATTGGCCGCCTTAATCGTCGCCGCCAACGAAATGACTCGTCGTCCTATAGAGTCCAACTTCTTGCCCTCGCTGTCTGGCAGGGAAGTGGAAGTTGCGGCCGCCACGCCCGCTGCCTTCTTCTTAGCCGCTGCCGAGACGACCGAGTCCGGCGTGGGCTGGGCCCTGAGGCATAAGGGGGCGGCATCGGGGACTCGGTACTTCTTCTCGTACCTGTCCCTCTTGGCGGGTGTCGTGGCAGGGTTCTTGAGGACAGCAAGCCCCTCGTCCCAGATGTTGTCGAGTAAAGGCACCGCGAGGACCGTCTTCCTCTTAGCCTCTCTTCGTTGGTACAGAAACCCCTCCTTTTTCTGTTCTTCAGGGCAGAGCTGGAAGCGCTTGGATGCCCTGGTTATCGTGGCATGCGTGGAAAGAGCCAACCTCGTCGGCTGGGGACGCCCGCGGGGGAGGGGGGGGTGACAGCGGGATGTCCGCTGTGTCATCACCGCCGTCATCGTCCGTCCCCGTCGCTGTATCCGTCGCCGTATCCTCTACCGGCGAGTGGGATGAGGGGTCCGCCGGTCTCGCAGGCACGAAAGCGGAGGGGGGGTGGACTCTCCTCCGCTTGTTCGGAGGGCTTCCCGACGGGCCTGGTTCTGGCTCCTTCGTCGGGGTGCGTGGCAATCTCGTCCTTATCTCGGTACATAATGATTGGATTGCCAACAAAATGGCCGCCGAGCTATCCTGGGGCTCGGGCAATGGCTGCGACGGACGGGATGGCCGCTCCACTGGGCCCTGTTCGTCGTCGCTATCTTCGATCACGTCAGCAGGGACCGTCCCCTGGGATCAAACCTTCTCGAACCTCTCGTTGAGGTTTATGAACCTCTCGTTGAGGCCTATGGACTTTTCGTTGAGGCCCTTCTCGGTCTCCACCAGTTCTTCCTCAGAGGCTGATTCCGAGTCTGTAACCGCCCCCACCCTCTTTTTCAGCCGGGGGCTTCACGGGGGTCTTAGCGACGGGCTTGGAAGAGGATTCCCTCTGCGGCGGCAGGGATACTCTGGGCCCAGAGGCCGTTTCCATTGGCGTAGTCTCAGCCGGCTCCGCCAGGGCCGCAGCGACCACTTCGGTAGAGGCCTTAGCCGGGTGGATCAAAGCCGTAACCACCTTAGGTGCATCCTCGGCCTTTGCCTTGGGGGGGGGAAGGAGGGGAGGGTCAGCGCCTCGCTCCCCCTTCGAGATCGACCGGGTCCGCTCCAGCGGCCTACCCGGGTTCTCGGACTTCCTCTTCCCCGAACCAGAGCCCTGGCTCGTGGTCGAACGTGCCGGGAAAGTAGCGCCCTGCTTGGCAACCAAAGAGCCCGACCTTTTGGCGCTCCCGGAGCCCGCAGACTCGCGGTGCTTGGCTTTCTGTTGGGCCCCCGTCGCCGGGGCGCCCTCAAAGGACTTAGAAGCCCGCTCAGACGACTTCTTTGCCTTCTCACTTGCTGTGCCCTTCTCCAGCCAGGTGGCGAGGCGGGAACGACGATCTTGTTTGGTCCGTTCCAAAAGGTTCTTGCAGAACACACAGTCCTTCTCCACGTGCGTCTTGTCCTCATGGAGGCAGTAGAGACATCGCGAATGCTCGTCCTCCTTGAAAACGTTATATAATCCGCATCCAGGGCAGTTCCTGAACAGCTTGGATCCGGGCGTCGAGCTCCCCTTGTCCTGGGCCATGTCTGTTGAGAAAGGCCGCAGATCTTCCGGAATCCTCCAAGAAGTGTAAACTCGACAAAATCTTCACCCTTGAGGGGCGTAAAAGAATTCCGAAACGGGTCCCCGTTATCGGAAGTAGAAACGGTGGAGCTTGAGGCTCGATTAAACCGAAAAAATTAGAAAATCTTCTGAAAAAGCGCGAAAACGCAGCAAAAACTCAAGCTAAAGCACGAGGACTCCCAACACTTGAGCGTCCGGTAAAAATCTGAGGATGGCTGTCAGGGGCAGGGCTTAAGGAGAGGGTAGTCATTGGCTGGGGGCAGCATGACTCAGAGATCAGCGATTGGTTACTACCAAGACAGATCAGAAACGAAACTGATACTGATTTTTTCTTTACCGAGGATTCCCAGCCCGACGCCGGGGAATATTCATGAGCATGTGAATCCATACAAGACCCCATGCTGGAGAAAGGAGGTATATCTCTTGACTCTCCCAGTTTTACCTTTAAGGTTGTGTTGGCTCTTGGTTTGTAGAAGCGTGAGGGCTGAGTGGATGCTTTAGCCTTATACTCCTGCAGGGCAGAAGTCAATTCGTCACACCCACATATCTCCACACAAGGCAAATCCGATGGCTTCACTACTGACCCCCATCTATCCCTCACACACACCACATAGCTGCCATCACCAAACATGCAGCCTTCAACTATTCCTCCTTTGCATGTTATGGCACATCCTTCGTGCACCCACCCACGACTTCTGTACCATAGTTCAAGCACTCGGTCTGTCCAAGCTAGAATACGGAAACAATTCCTCACTTGACTCCAACAACACTCTCGCCCCACCAACCCCCCACCCCATTGCGAGCATTCAGAATGCAGAATGCACCAGCAAGACTCATTCGATACTCAAAACACTCACATATCACCCCAGCTATCTCATAGCTCCTATGGCTTGCAATACCCCAGGGAACTGCTTTAAAAAGGACACTGCATTGTATAAAAAGCCATCCAGGGCAAATCCCCAGCTTACCTTCACACCCACCCACCCTGCATCCGGTCTGCACCATACATCCTTACCTTTTGCCAAAAACCTCAAAACATACCTCTTTCCCTACATCTAAACCAACCAGACCACCTCCCTGCTATCCTTATAGCAATCCTTTTACAAAAACAGTGTAACTTCATTTTCACCTACTCCCTTTTGAACTTTGTAAGATGCTCCGATACCCTCTGGGTAACAAATCACAGCAAGCCTTAGATTGGGGTACTTTCAATGCAACTTGCAAAGTTCTGTTTACTCTATCTGGGGCTGAGAGAAAGCAGAGCATCCTTGTGTGGACAGGGGGCTGCAGACATTGAGAGATGTAGCAAAATGGGTAGTTGGTAAGACGACCTGTGACAAAATGAAAACAGCAGCAAGAGGAGCAGTACCTTAGAGCCAGCTGAGGCAGGTGGTGGCAGAGGGCCCCTGGTCAATGCAGGGAGAAAAGAGGCAGACAACGGTGGAAGTAGCCTGTGTCACCACTGTTGGTAGCAGTGCAAGGTGAACAGTAGCCTTTTTACATGTCCTACCCTGAAAGAGGAGGGCATGCCTCAGAGCTGCACTATTGTGCCCAGCTGCTGCAGGGCACGAGAGAGCATGATTATTTAGGGCTACTTTTGCTTCCACTTCACTCTAGTAATTGCCCCATATGTCTCCACAATGGAATGCCCAACAGAAGACCCAACCATTGGAAGACGTGCTTTCACAATGCGTGCACTTGACACCACAAGTGCAGCAGACTTCGCAGACACAAACAGGAATTTCGGCAACTGTCTCAACTGTATTGTTTAACCAGGTTACCAGAGCTATTCCAGCAGAATGCTTTCTGATAATAAACTCAGAGCATATACTGCATACACACAAAACATATTATGTTTGAAGCATAGTTGGCCATATAAACTTTGAAGTTCAAGAACAATAAATCGATGCAATAAAAACATGCACGGTAATCAATAGCCAACCTGGGTCGCAGCAAGCAATGTGCTCACTATCTGAAAGCTTTTACAGACAAAAACCAGTTGATTGCAGTTAATTATATAGACCAGGTGCAATTGATTCTTTATGCATACCAACCAATCTTTGTCAGCTTTGTTTCAGCTTTTGTTAAGAGTCAACGCTGTATGCATGATGGGCATAATTGAAATGAGCTTCATCATAAATGATCACTTCTTAGAAATGTCATTGAAAGCATAGCAGCATTAATATGTTCTACAACTTCGTACTCAACATTGGTTGGCAGGATACTTTCTTTATTAACCAACTCAGAAACAAATGTGGCCTCGATTATAAAGTGCCTTTAAACAGACGAATGCTCAAGTCGACATTAAAACAATTAACATCAAACTACAAGTGTACGTGCATGCTTCTACTTGAGGTATCTGATAGCGTAATCATTTACGATGTTAATTATCAAAGAGCGTCAGGTGTATACTTACTTCATCTACTACTACAATCTGTATGCACCCAAGTTCAACAGACTCTTGCTTCAAAATTTCCAGTAGCCTTCCCGGGGTTGCTATAATCACCTTAAAACAGGGGAAAGAAAAACAAGTTTACATTCTAAAGAAATAATCGTTATTGAAATGAAAAAGTTGCTGGAAACACTAAGAGAATATCCCCTAAAATAGAGTGGTGAGTTATGGAGAGGGTGTTCAGCAAACGCGCATGGGTATGGAAATGGCCTTCACATTGATAGTGCCTTTGTGTTTTGATGAAACAGAAGAGGAATTACAAAATTGGGATGCTATGAAGATAACACATTATTGTGAGGTTAGTCTGCCAAAGAGTACAATCCTAGTATTTCCTTCTACCAATTAGGTTGAATATACTAGTGTGCTATTTTTTTTAATCAATTGTAAGCTTATTTACAGGGAAAAACTAATTGGCAAAAGAGATGAAGGGGGGATACAAAGAGATGAAGGGCCAGGGTAGAGGGAGCAGGTGGCCTCTGGAACTCCAATCACCACAGTGCAGTCTATAATTGGAACCAGATTGATATAAAGAATAATACAGTAATGATGAAGCAGGATACTGGAAAAGGGAGGAGTGTGGAGATGTTCTGGAAGGCACTAAATGTAACATAACTCCTAATGCCTCCTCTCCAGAGCAGAGATATTCTTGTTAAAGATGCAGAGTTGCTAGATGGATTAAAGGGTTTGGGAGGTGGGGGGATTGCTTTAGTTCGGTTTAGTTACATCTCATTGCGAAACAGATAAATGACCACTATTTGGAATAAGTAGTATTGATTTTCTCTACCACCCAGAAGCAATTATTTTTATAGCAGCAGAAAGAAGTTGAATACTTTTTCTACGATGGATGGCAAGAGGGATGGAAGAGTGAAAGCCACATGTGACAAGGCAAGTCATTTGGCCTTGCCAAGAGGGGATGGGAACCCCCTCTAAGCAGAGGTTGGGAGGCCTACCAGGGAGAAATACAGAGCCAGTCATAGCCCTTAGTTGGACGGTGGAAGCATAGATGGCCCCAATTCCTGCCCTTTGTGCCAAGATGCTTCTGTGGTCTGCTTTCTACTCATGCTATGCCTCAACAAATTGCTCACCAGTTTTCTCTTTTGTATTTCAGAAATCCTGTGTTCGAGCAAGAGGACCACCATCCAGAAAAGAGGCTGTAACGACCTGCCACCGCGATCAGCCCTAGAGAATAAAAATAAAGACTCTGGAAATCTGCAGACAGGCTGCAATGAGCAACGATGGGGAGTGTGAGCACCCACTTCCCAAAGCAGCAGCGCTGCAAACCTGGCAGAGCGCCTGAACAGCACAGATAAGCTTGCACAATAACTCAGTGGCCCCCCCCTAGACCATCGTGCACGAAACATGGAACGGACCCACCCTCCACTCAGAGGCTTACCAGGAACCCCACGGAATCTGGTCCAGGAACACAAAAATGAACAATGACCTTCCAAGGCCAGCATCTTCTGTGCACGGAAAGTCCTTGTTTAGAAAGTGGGAGGGGCTTCGACTCCATACTTATGACTTCATTATACATAAACACCCCAAGTGAGACAAAGCGAGAGAGCCAGTCCTGGGAGACTGGGGGGGGGGGGGGAATATAAGCAGGGCATAGGAAGTAGTAAGCATGTGGGTGAGGTCAGTAGTGGAGGACCAAGAGACCAGCAGGAGGAAAAAAAGGAGCAGTGGAGCGTGGAGACAATTTGTGGAGCAGAAGAAGCATTCGCAAAGGAGCGAAGGTGGTTCTGCAAGGGGAGTGTGTGCGGTCATGTAGCAAGTGGGTAGACAAGGTGGTGTAAGGAGTGATTGTAAACCAAATGTTACTGAGTGAAAGGAGGGTGTGTGAGTAGTGGAGGGTGGAGTAGTGGTTTGTAGAAAGGAGTGAAGGGTTGGCAGCAGGAGTAGGGGGATGGAGATATGGGGGTTCAGAGAGAGGAGTAGGGGTAAGAAGGAGGTAGTAGCAGTGGAGGAAGGACACACATCAAAGGGTGGAGGCAAGACCATCGATGGGACAGAAGATTGGTGGGAAGAGTGAGGCGGACTGGACAAGAGGAAAGAGTAGTAAACGGATAAGGGAGAGTGAGTATGTTAGATGAAGCCAGAATCAAACCGGGTATTTGTAAGGCAGCATCCCAAATCCTGTTAGATCTCTAACAACTGGATAGAGTAGAGACAGTTAGGAAGTCCCTGAGGGAGACCAGTCAGACGTCCTTTGAGGCACCACTGAGGACAAGTCATTTTAGACAGTAGGGGTCAACATTCAGTAGCACTAACCTGGGGTTACGGATGCCTGGGTTAGGAAGGATGAGAAAGAGGGGAATGGCCCTAGGACCCATCGAAGAGTCAATGAAAAAGCCTTGATCCATCCGAAAGAGTTGGATTTTTCTGCTGTGTAAGACAGGATAAATTGTAAACTTAGAAGGGCTAGCTAACCAGATGAAGGTACAGTAAGTCATTGTACAGTTGTACATGCAAAATAAAAGTTACTCAACATAGCTGCTACTGTACTTTTAATGCATCCTACGTACTTATGGAAGTTCCCCATGTGCAGAGATAGGATGGAGCAATTATATTTGCATAAAGAAAATCTCTCAATTTGATTGGATAGCGCAGCCACGCTACCCCCGCACCCTGCCCTCACGGCACCACCACAGCCTAATCCCACCAGTCCTTTTCCATTGCCTAGGCTGTACCGGACGGGAAGTCTAATGTAACTGGGAAGGTTGAAGGATGTATGGGGGAAGAGAGGATATGGACTAGAGTGACAATTACGGGAGTAATTTTTTACTTACTCCAACGTTCCTTACCCCTTCCTTCACGTTTACCTCCAGAAGAAGGAGGGGAGACCTAAAACTGACTAAACGCAGTTTCTAGAGTACTGCCTGTCCAAACCTGGTGTCAGATTATCGCAACAAGAAAAAGGAATCAAAGCTGGCACCACTTATGTTTCAAACAGATGTTATGTGGGTTAAAGTATATTAACAACTGTGTAGAGAGCACTACAGTAACATAACTGCCCTAGGCACTAGGGCGGAAGGACACAGAACTACAGATACACCAAAAAGGACCTTTTGGTACTGCATGCTCACCCTTGAGTCATCCAGACCGTACTTACAGATTTTGTGAAATAGTAAAAAGGACAGGTACCATTACAGAGAAAACTTCATTAAAGACATTTTGATGATTGAATGATTTAATACAAGAGCATATAAGTGCATAGTGAGGCATACAGAATCAAATACAAAAATTGAGCCAATGCATTTCGGACCCTAGTCCATCATCATGGCCGAACCTATAAAAGTATAACCCAAGACAAAGAAAATTAATAAACAATTTCCAACAACTAAATGAAACTAATGATTGTCTGTGTCAGGAAGTCCAAAGCAAATGTTGGCCTGTGTCCAAAACCTATACTTGCCCTCACATCTAATTATATACATGTGTAGGGATGTCAGCAACAAATAAAACATCAAAGTTAAGAGCTTCTTCCAGTTCCAAGGTGGACAAGGGATTTCCCTTACCCAAGTCTCAAATAGTTTACTTTGCAAAAGAGGGGCTCCCTTCCCCAAGCTTTCAATTCTACCAATGTCCCAAAATAACAGTTCCCTGAGATATTCAATGTTCCAAAATAACACAGTGAGATATTCAAAGTTCCTCGGGGTCTTCCCCAAGTCCTCAGATTTGGTTATTTGTCACCAATGTATAAAGTTCAGCTCATCAATCTCAGTTCATAGGTTTCCTTTATTCAATCCCAAAGAGACCTTTCCTTAGGTGGGTGTATTTGGTCTGGGTGCAGTTGTCGGACCACCTGGTCCACCCATTATAGGTCACGTAACCGACACCTTACTTGGATCGGTTTCATAGATATCTTGCCAGTTTCACAATGAGGCTTGACTCAATATCCTTTCAAGTGCCCTTGAAGCTTTATTATCACTGGCTTTGTCAACATTCACTCGTTTCTAAGCTTTCAAATACAACATCAACCTATGTTTCCCAGTACACACTCCTGAGACGAAACTTGTTCTCTGTTTCAGCGTTCTTGATTAAAGCATCTGGCTCCCTTTCATACAGACTTGGCTACTATTATAGTTCTCTTGCACAACTATTCTTGGCTCTTGGCAATGCTTGTTTTTACAGCTCCTCATCATGTGAATTCGTGGTTTCCTTATATTCAACTCAAATATTCAAAATCAAATGTCTCTAGCACTAAACTGCCCATCAACTGTGTCCAGGCCTGCCTTTTCTCCCAGGCGGACTCACCAGCCTTCTTACAGTCTGGTTTCCACTTTCTGCGGCTTTCCGGAGACTGCACTCCGCTTGTGGTATGCTTGCGCTGGTTCCCTCTGGCATACAGCGTCCTCCACGGCTTCCTCGCTGCTTAGTACAGAGCGCAGTCAGCAGTCCTGGACCGGCGACCATTCAGGAGCCCCTTCAACGCTCATGGTACCGCCTCTCTGCGCCGCACTGCTTCCTCAGCTCCACATCAGACTGCCAACGAGCCCCGCTCGCTGCACCGGATCACGCTCCAGATACCTCCCAGCATCTCAGGAAGGTGCCGTCTGCCCGCCACAGCTCCTGCCCTGCAACTCTCCTTTGCGCTTTCCGTTTCTCGTCCTAAACCTCTCAGCCGACACCAGTTTTAAAGTTCCCGGCTCCATGAGAGGGAGTCCAACAACTAGACCACTCATGTTTCTTCTTTCAGTCTGTCTTCTGTGTTAATGGTGGCCTCCTCGTCTCAATACCCAAGTGGTGTGTGTTGGAAAAGGTTTTTCTGGCCATATAGGGAATAGATTGGTAACAGCGTACAAAGGCCTGGTGGATACTGCACTCCTTACAAAAGGGAAACGGGGATACCGCATCTCACCCAAGGGTGCCTCATCCCCACTCCTCAAGTCTCCTCCACCCAGGTGTTCCTACCTCGCTTATCAACCCCCTGCATCCAAAAGTGAGGGCCTTTCCCTGGCCACCTGAGAGGAGGATACGTTGTGGAAAGAAGTGAGGACGCCTTCAGATTCCTCACAGTATCCACTCAAAATCATCATGACAAAATTTTATCTAGCCTAACGAAGATAAAAAAATCCTGCCCCACCCTACTATCATTTTTTTCATTTTTATGTTAACATTATTATTTTGTTTCACCATGGAACAAATGCAACCAGTGGCCTTACAGTGTACTAGCTTGTCGCAGTGACAGTAGTAAATCCAATGCTCATAAGGAGCAAAACTAAAACTAAAAAAACAACCAATGAAAAACCTTCCTTCTTATACAGTTCTAGCCCTACATCCCTCTAATCGTTTGAGATGGTGTTTTCCTGTGTACGAGGCCAACATGTTTGTCGACCATAGGTTCCAGAATCATACATTGTTCAATTTTAATTGTCTATGGCAGCATTTCATCAGTTGCCTGCGTCAAGGCGTTCCACCACACTAGCATCATATGGTCCTTTCAGGACAAAGTCAAGGAACCTTGGTACAAAAAGTGGAGAAGCTTTACTCAACCTGTGTATGATAGCAACACTGGAGAAAGAAACTAAGACCAGCAGCAGACACTTTTGGATACCATGCTTGAAATGGCCTGCAAAATCATAAAATACAAAGTTCATTTGTAAGCTTAAAATGTGTTCCTTATCAACATGAAATCCAAGTACTATTAGGGCGTAAAGTCCTAAACCCAATCACAGTTGTGCATCTAGGATTTCAGCAATTACTTCCAATGACAAATCTACAAACAATGGATATAAATTGGGTATAGTGGAAACCTGATGCGCAGCAATCCCGGAAGATTACCAGCAAGTGCCTAATAATGTACAAAGAACTCTTTTGTAGGATGCTGTAGCTTGCATTTAAAAGTTGATCCTGCCCTTTGTAAGGACACAAGTGCTGTACAGAAACATGTTTTGTGCAGTCAAACTGGAAAACACCCCCCTCCCCAAAATCCCGACTAGATCCCGGAGTACTTATGAAACCTTGTCAGCTTGTTGGTACACTTTCCAGAGGAAGGCCTCCAACAGAGGGCAGGCTGAATATTTAAAGATTATTGCGAAGAAACAACTGTTTGAATATACATTTTCCTTAACCAGACTAGTTTCAGGCATCTGTGGGGAATTATATATATATATATATATATATATATATTACATGGCCACGTTAGTGGCCATGTAGTTATGGTTAAGTTGCTGTTTCCATAGGAAGAGCACTTTTTGGGCGGCTTATAACTTCGCTCTCCCTGGACGGATCCTAACCAAACTTTGCAAAAAAAGTATATGGGTCACTCTGATATTTGTGGTGTCATCTTTGATGTCCTGGGTGTTAGTGCTAGCAGTGCACGGTGGCGCAAGTTATGGTTGCCTATGTTACCATAACTGCCGAATTTCAGGGGTTTTTCGGTTTTACTTTGAACCATAACGTCCCTTTAACAAAGTTTTTTTACTGAATATATATATATATATATATATATTATATATATATATATATATATATATATATATATATATATATATATATATATATATATATATATACACACACACATTTAATTAAAAATAAACACCCCAGGAAAAGCCAATATCTCAAAATAAAGCTCTCACCTGTATACTTTGTTTTAGTCGATGCAATTGAAGTGGGAGAGGTATTCCGCCTACCAGCAAAGCAGTTCTCATGTTGGGCAGGCCAGTCATCAGCTCCTTTGCTTGACGCTCTATTTGAATGGCCAATTCTCTTGTGGGAGTCAGTATAAGAGCAACAGGAGTTTCACTCTGCGAAAGAATATAGATCTATAAATGTATAAACATTATCAGGAACCAGTTTTCTAAGCATAAAGGGCAGGAGTACTAAAATCTCACAATAAAGATATTGATTCAACAAGATATATGTGGGAGCATCTGTGATAAGGGCTCAGATTTGCACCGTGGGTGGTGGGATGGGTTGGCACACAGCCAATTAGAGTGATTGAAATGCAGACTGCATTCTCATTTACAGGTCTGCTGTTCCAAACAGCCGCAGTGCTGCTCAGCAATTGCCCCTATGCCCCCTAGTGCCAATGGCTTCCCTAGGCACGCACCCTCCCACATAAACCGAGCCACCGCTTGGAACCCACAAAAACTACATGGGGTGGGGGGGTGCAAAGAACTAATTTGGGGGGGAAACGAAAACATACAAGAGACAGCCAGAAAACCACTTTGTACTTTTAACACACCTTTTCCTTGTTCCTTATTGTGGGTGTCATGATGGCTGCTTCACGGATCCCCCTGGTATGTTTTGTAGGTGCTATGGTGTCATTACCCGTGGCAGCAGGTTGACCCTGCTGATAAGGGCACTGCTGTCCACCTTAAAGAACCCTTGCTCTTAACTTGGGCGGCAGGCTGTTAAAGGGGAGGCCAGCCCATGCCGTGGGTAAGAATGGCTCAGTAGTAAGCATGATGCAATCAGAAGACAATGTCAGAAGACAATGTGCGCACACACATTTGTTTGAAAGCCAACTCAGTACACCCAAACTAGGATACATCAAGATCCTTCCACCCAAGATATTCATGGAGTTCACTAATGAAGGAGTTAGTGCATGCCTAGAGAGAACCAGATGTTTGGTTATGTAGATAACTTCTTTATTAAAATGTTTTCAGTACACCTGTTACTTTTACATAATACATAAAAATGAATTCACTGCAGGAAATACAAATAAAATTAGTTTTCACTGCGATTATAAGGTAAGCACACAACATAATTCCAAATAATGACTATTTGCAGCTCTTCGAAATATAAATTTATCAGTAGTGGTACCGTCACAGTCTGCAGCAGAGAGTGGTCTGTGCGGCTACCAAAAATCATCCTCCATCTCTCGTAAAGTGGACAATTGGTGCATTTATTACGAGTGCCCTACGCAACTCCCACAAAATCCTGTAACTCGAGCCGAGCAGCCTACATCACCTCATCCAGCCTGCCAAAGATTACAATACAAATGTTTGCCAATGCCAGCATGAGTGACCGAAGAGTGGTTGTCATTAGTCTATGCCAGTGATCGTAAACGTGTAGCTCGGGAGAAACATGTTGCTCTTGGCACCCTAAATTGTTGCTCAGCAGTTGCTCTGGGCCATGGTGTGCGGGCCGAGAAGGAGGTGCTAAAGGGATGAGACCCCTGTAGCAGTATAGCCAGGACAGAGTCCTGTACTGTGCGAGAATGTTGCCCTGTGAGCCTGCTTGCAGTTGGCTTATTTTAGGAGATGCAAGTTTTTAGTTTATTGCCACCTTGCACATTATTTTTCAGTAAATGTTCTCATTTATTATAGCAGTGTCGTTGTTAAAAGAAATAAGGCAAAAAACCTGTCGTCTTAAGATACTTTGTCCAGCTGGCAAATGGATTCATGAGTCATGTTCCCATGTTTGTGTCCTGAGAGAAAACTCATTCTGTTTTATCTAATTAGGTTACTGTAAAGATGTTCAATTTAGCAAGCCAATTAATTCATCCAACTACCTGGTTAACATCACCATGCACCTCTACGAAGTGGTCGTCAAAGGGTCTGGGTTTTGAGCAATGTTTTGTGTAAAATCCTGTTTGGGTAGAGAAAAGAGGCTCCAAATCGTTCAGAAAAATATTATTTCTATTCCCAACCACTTTTTCTCTAATGTAAAAAGGCACAAACTGCTTTAAAATGCACTATTTGCCATTGCATGCCAAAGGAATTCTAGGAGGTAACCTCCAAAGCCCCACTGAAGTGATCTGTAAGCCCTGCCTTGTAATGACCGGTATTAATCCATCAATATTTGCTTAATTGTATTTCTCTATTAAGTTAGCAACAGTTAAAAACAAGTATCATATTTAATAAAATTCACATGGAACACTCCCAAAATAATAAAGCAGCTTTAACTTATTCAATATATATCTAATCATTACAATTAATTATATAAAGCACAGCTTCCAGGCATGTCCACGCTTATGCAGAACAGAAAAACGACAAATGAACAGATAATACATCTTCATCGACTCCCATTTTGTAGGCACACTTTGCGATTCCTCCGACACGCAATCCTCATTTATTGAGGAAGGGAAAATTGAAACCTTTCATTTGCATAAGCCTGCTACATTCTGGGGATCTTATTTCGCAGATGTCTCCTCGCCGTCTTATATGTATACGTAAGTCTGCCGAAAAAGCTAAAGAGGGCAGTGTATGTATATTTTGGACATGTGCCTCTCTGCCCATGGGTCTTGCTTGAAGAGCTATTTTCAGTTGACTTAATGTGCCAAATCTAGTTGTAGCCCACCCACCTATCCAAATGGTCAGTGCTTTACAACCCCTCCACCCCCGCATCACAAGTAGTTTTCTTTACCATGGGAAGCTGCAATCGCGCTTACACCGATATTCACTTTATACTTTACAGAAAATCCCAGATGTGCTTTTAAGTTAAGTCTTTAACTGGGCCGACCCCTTCAATGTGAACACCACAAGTACAGCTCATAAGGCACTACCAGGTGACCTGGAGGGAGACTTGCTATTTGGCACAGGAGTAACCCCTCCAGGACATGACCATTCGTACCCCTGATTTCACTGCCATAAAAAAAATTATTGAACAGACCTTTGCCTTATATATTTGGAGGCATTTGTCCAAACTGTATGCCCCCAAACTTGAAATAAAATCTTAAAAATCCCTGTAATCCTTAATGATGCCCTTTCAGCTGTCTTCTTAAAATAATTGACCGAAGCACAACTGTTGGAGAAGAGTAGGCTCATTCTTTTTTTTTTTTTTAAAGCCACGAATGTTTCACCCTTTTCCTAAACACCATCCTTTTTGTTTTTATCATATTTAATTTCAAACTATAGTTCCCAAAATAGTAATTCGGGAAAAGAATATATATTTCACTAATCTTGTATATCGGACAGACCCTGAGATGTCCGTGTATCACAGTCAGATATAATTTAATAAAACATCAGGGACCCCCATAACATGTAAGTTACGCCACAAGAAGTTTCTATCAATCAAATCAAATGTTTTCTCCAAATCTGAATAAAGCCACACAAGCTCCCTCCCTTAACCTTACCACTCAGATTGAAGCAGTGGTCCACTGTACTAAGTCCTCCCTTGAAACCCACTTAGGAGGGCTTCAAGATATTGCTACTTTGAGCCCACTCGTCCAGTCTGAGCAACAAACATTTGGAGAATATCATACTGGCAGTAAGGGAATTGGCCTATAACCGTGGGGGACTGGTGGTACAAGTACTACTTCTCCAAGAAGATGGCATAATACGCGTCTAGACAATTGCATTAAACTTAAAAGAATTTGATGTCATTCTAAAATGTAGCCCCCTCTAAAAGCTCTGGTTTCTCACAAATTTTTTTAAAAATCTTTTAGCAATTTTAATATCCCTTTGAAGCTATAGATCTGGCCAGTCGTGTCCACACCACTCATTAAATCATGGTTCAATTTTGTCTGAGATTCTGCATCGAACCACGGGGCATAGATTTCTATAACTTCGACCTCCTGAACTGGGGGACGTCATTTGCCAATAGCTCTCCCCCAGACAGTTTCAACCAAAGGCTCAAACTGCCACTTTTGTTTGTGGCCTCTGAACTTTAAACGTTTTAATATAATAAAATATAATATCTTTTAATTTCTTGCAAATTAGTATTTTTTTCCCATTGCCTTCCTGTCAGGTTTAGGCATCGCCAACCAGCCAGACTGGCACTCGTTCATCTTCTTTGTGGTGTCTACCCCAGGACATTGGAACATTAATTCAAGAGGATAATTATCACTCTGTGTTCAATCAGAAATGTAAATAAATGTCCTAACATAGAAAACACAGTCCACAATACAGAAATCATTGACTGAGGAACAGTATTAGTGGTCTTTTATGCTTAGGAATGCACCATTTGCCTCTAAAATCACCACAAAAACCCCAGGCAGAGCCCCAAAGTACACCTGAAAATCAGTGTTCCGTTTCAGACCAATTTTACTGTCCAAACATTTGCACTAAATTACTTTAAAATATTTTGCGCAGGATCCTGAAGCCTCTGTTAATCTTTATTTAAATGTTTTGCATCTTGACGGTCCTATCCATCTAAAAATGTACTACTGTCCACTCCATTTTGTCAACATTTCCTGTTAACAACCACTTAATGTCAAATTAAGTTAATGGCCTTCAAATGTTCTTTACTAGAATTGCACGTGATCTAGAGAACTGTTAAGTACTGTAAATTAAAATGTTCTATTAGCAGTCCTAATTTGATCACATTTCTAATTTGTTGCAATAATTTTCCGCAAACTGACCGCTCTTATGTTCTGTCGAAGAGTAGCGGTTGCTCACCATTTCATATATGATATGAACATTTTGCTCATTGAGCACAACAGGTTGGGGACCCCTGGTCTATGCCATAGGTGAGCCGTTATAAGACAAGAAGGGGAGTTGATGAAGGGCACAAACGTTGTAATCCTCTCCTCCAATACCCTTGGGCAATCCATCACCAGATGTTGCAGCGACTATTTTCCTTCCACACAATCTAAACAGCCGTAACTCTACGAGAATCCCCGATTTAGGCCCCATCACTTCTAATGTCGGCAAACAGTTGAATCTAAAGTTAAGGTACCAATCTCTCAGCTTGGTCGATGGGAATTATTTTACATACTAACCTCCCTTGGGGCAGTTACCAGACGTCATGACCCCCATACATTTTTAGGCATCCTACGATGAACTATTTCTTAACCTTTGATTTTAATAAGTCGTCTGAAATCGGCCCCTACCGGTCCAGTAGCTCCATAAAATTCTGAAGCCTTTTCTTAAAATTTGCGCAGCAAGGATTTAGCTCCCTTGCCCCTGGTGGTGTTGAGATAATAGTTAATCTGCGGCCGTTCTGCTCTGCCCATCTTAAAAAACAGGGTACGGCTGCACTCCAACTGCGCCCAGCACGACACCAGCCCCAGTTCTAGTCTTATTATACTCACTGGGACTGAAGTAGGGAGCCCCAGCACACTCTTCAGGATCCTTGCTTCCTGGATATCGAGGAACTTCCTGCCCTTACCATGTGTCAGCGCAACTCCATATAGGACGATCGCTGATATCTTGGCCATGTAAAACTCGATTAGGGGCAGTAGGAAAAATTTACATAACCTGGAACTGCTTTGGGTAGGGACATGCAAGCCCACCACTTTCTCCCCGTTTTTGCTTCTTCAATGATTTGTTTCCGTTTGTGGGAGACAGAATCCCAAGTATGGATGCACTCCACTTGGTTGATCAATGAATCATTGATTTTCCATATGTATCTAATCTGTTTTTCCCTCTTGCTACACCGCATCACATAGGGACCGAGACCGTTCCCTGCCGGCTTCCATCGAGGGCACAGACGGAATTGTGCCCTAGGATTGAAAAAACGCCAGCATTTGCTCCCTGAATGCCTCCCATTCCTCTGGAGTAGAGTATTTAGTGGGACAAGCCACTAACCTCACGGAGCCATCATCGGACGAGGACGGGGAAGGTGAACGGTGACGCTGCTTCCGGGAGTGCCTCGACGAGGACGAGTGGCGGGGACCACTCCGGGACCAAGAGCCCCTGGATTCTTTCCGACGGGGAGAGTCACCCCTCGGATCATCAGTGTAAATACCAGTCGATTTTTTCGTTTCTACGAGGTTTGGAAACCCGACCTACCTGCAACTTCCCCTTATGCTCCCACAAGGCCTTGGCAGTCAGCAACTGGCACTTTCAGCAGTTGTCGGTATGGTGACTTTCGCCCAAACACCACAAGCAGATGCGGTGCAGGTCCGTAATAGACATTTTGGAGTTAAGTTCCGGCATGTCTTAAACCTAGACCGCGGAGTCGGAGAAGATGAAGACATCTTCTTCGAAGAAGGTAACAAGAGGCGCGCTGAGTTCTCGAAGCAAACACATTTGCGGAAAAAAACTGAACTGAGGCTACGGGTGCCGTGCATCCCATTTATAACATCCGGTGACGTCACCCTCGACGGAGGCCTTCGAGGGACATCAACCCGATGGCATCGACGCAGGACACCCTCTGCCGAAAAATGTCCAAAGCAGCACAGCTGTGGACATTACATTTCAAAGATTTGGGAGGACACAATCCATTCGAAAGGCATGTGGCCGATGAGGTGATTAGAGGGGACGGACAGATTACTGATCAAGGAGCATGCCCAGGGCTACCTGGTCACAAGCCTAGGCCCAGGGGTCGGGATCCGATGCACCTCACTGAACTGAACATCGGGGAGGAGGGACAGGTGGGTTTGATGGAGAAGTAGAATAAGAGACTAATAACCACACTGAGTACTGATGAATAGCTGTCCAGAATTTCAGTCAAGGATAAGTCTGGGGCGTGTGATCTGGAAGTGGGAGCCCACTATATGACTCACAGTCAAGGTAATGTTCTCATTTCAGGCCCTACATATTGTTGACCTTAAGGCACAGTGTGTTAAAACGGATTTCTGAACTCACACCTGATGGGCAGAGGTTCAGAATGCCAGCCTATTTTCTTGGAACAGGGTAACCTTCTGGACAAGCCAGACCAATCAAGGTAGCTTGGCAGCGGTCAAGACTAGGTCTCAGGAGGGGTGAGGGTGACTGAAAGACCTCAATAAGCACACAGAGTAAAGGACACTTACAAATCACACCCAGTCAGGTGTAGATATATTAAAAATACAAATACATTTATTTCAAGGCCTCTGAGTTTCAACACAAAAAAATAAATCACAAGAATTCGGGCCAATCAGTCGCAAAGGGGGACCAGGCAGGGTGCCCCTTCTCCCCCCTGCGGTTCGAAATGGTGGTTGAGCCATTGGCCCAATGAGTAAAGAACTGCCAGGGGATCTCGGGATTTAGCTATGGGGGTAAGGAGTCCAAAATCTCGCTGTTCAAGGATGGCAGCCTCCTCATGCAAACTTAACTGGAGACCTTGCTTCCAGTGCTACAGCAGGTGCTGGAAGATTTCAAAGAAACCTTAGGCTTCAAAGCCAACCTCCTAAAGTCAGAAATGTTGAACTTAAACATAACAGATCATTAAAATGAGTTAAGAGTGGCAAGCATCAGCCAGAAATATCTGGGCGTCCGATTCCCAGCCAAACTAAAAGATCTAAAAGTTACGGAAGAGTTCCATTGTCACCCTAATTTTACTTTAAACACTATGGAGTTGGACAAATCCCATACACCCTGTTACTCTGTAGAAGTGAGGGCAAGCATAGGTTTTGATAGACAGACTTTTACTTTCGACTGACAGACTTAGACTTCCCTTAGTTTTCCTTTCATTAGGTAACATTCCCACCTTCGGGTAAGGGCAAGTTAGGCATTTTCCCATCCTGACCACTGAAATAAAAGGTTTTTGAAAATCTACTTTTCTGTCTGAGTCATCTCTTCATACCATGCCCGTTTCACATTGGGAAGAACGCCAAGGGTACCATGCAAAGTGTTGTACCGACTGTGGAGGACTATGGTTATGCCAATAGCCCTCCATGGCTCCAGTCTATAAGCAGGCAGCTAGAGCTTTTAAGGAAGAAGTGTTCAAGGATAAGGAAAATAACTTAAATATGAGAATGTAACAGGCAAAATCAAAACTCAAAGAATGGTGTACTGTGTTGCAGGAGTTAAAAGGTTTGGTGGTCAAGACATCTATTAATGAAGATAATGATTGGTGCCAGCGTATCCATGACGGTTTTTCTCAACAAAAAAATGTGCAACATCAACAGGGTATTCAGGACCAGGTTAAATGCTGTTGAGTCTCCAGAGATATTACCCAACACTGTAACTAAGGCAACTGCTCAGTCCTCTTTTAAAGAAGTATCTGAAAAGGAGGTAATGGAGATTATACACAGTATGAAACCTACACCCTGTAAGGGGGATATTTTTCCCGCTACTCTTTTCAGGGACTTCGCAAAAACTCTGGCCCCATGGGTTACACATTTTGTAAACCGCTATTTCCAAGAGGCCTATGTCCCAGAAAATATGAAGGAGGCATGGATCACTCCGCTGATAAGACAGACAACGAGGACCCAGCAGTCCCAGGGAACTACAGACCCATTACAAATGTCCCTTTCATACTAAAGATAATAGATCAAATCGCCTGCACACAATACCAACATTTTGTGGAGATAAACGATAACCTGGCCATTGAACAACCAGGTTTCCTTATGAATCACGGGACTGAGACTGTGTTGAGGAAGGCAGTGCAGCCCTGCTCTTCTTGTTGGATCTCTCATCAGCGTTCGACTTGGTCGATCATGCACTGCTGGTGAATAGATTGATCGGGGTTGGGAAATGTACCCCTCTGGCTGCTAACTGGTTCAAGTCATTCTTTGGACCGCGCACTGCAAAAGTGGCCAAAGGAAACTCCCATTCACTAAAACCACTTGACTTGGTGTCCCCCAGGGATCATGTTTGTCCCCACTACTCTTCAATGTGTACTCTAAGCCCCTTTGTGATTTACTGGTCTCTCTGGGTGTACGGTTTGCAAATTAAGCCAACACCCAGATACTTTTTCAACTGTCTGGGGCTTACAGTGAAGATGTGAACGGAGTGAATAAAGTATTTGAAGCTATACGGATATGAATGGCTGAAAACTTGCTGGCCCTCAATGACTCAAAGACAGAGCTGCTTATTATTGGCACTCAACAAAAAATAAAAAACCTTAACCCCCAGTACAAATGCTTTATGATGAATGATAATGCCATCACCGTTTCTGAATCAGTTAAAATATTACGAGTTTTTTTCGATTCACATCTGTCTCAAGAAATGTGTCATACCTTAAATCATCCTGCTCACCTACTGTGACAGATCCGCCGGTACTTACCAGAGGCTAATAGAACCCCGATTGTTTTGTATTTACATTTTCTGCAGCAAAGACTATTGCAATATAGTCTTCTGGTGGGCACCTCCAAGGCCAATATAAAAATGCTTCAAGTGGCACAGAACGGAGCTGTTCGTGCTGTATGTGGACTGCGTTGCTCCCAGATATCTGCAGCTCTTAGGAAGCTGCATTGGCTCCCAGTCGATCAGCAAATTCAATTCAAGGGATCCTTCTTGGGTGTACAAATGCCTTTTGGGCAACCCCCCCCTTTACCTCTTTTCAAGGATAAAAAAAAAAAAGTTCCTTTTAGGTGGACCCTCCGCTCAAACAATAGTGTGTTGTTACTCCAGTCACGTGTGGTTCTCAAGAAGATTGGCGGCGCCAGCTTCAATGCCTGGGCACCAACCATTTGGAACTCACTTCCCCCGGATCTTAGGATCTGTGCTACTACAACTGTTTTTAAAAAACAACTGAAAACAATACTGTTTGATAGAGGGATAGCTTAGTAAATACAAAACCTAGCACAATTTTGAGACACCACCCATTAGAGTCATTATATGTTTTCCGTCTGTTTCTGTCTTGTGAGCGCCCCGAGGCCTTTGGGCGAGTGGCGCAATATAAAAAACATATAGATAGATCGATAGATGCCATGCCCTGATCGTGTCTGCTACTGCCAGACCCCACAGCTGTGGATCTTAAATTAATGAATGTACCCCTTAATTAATAAGCCGTGGAAAACAATCAAGGAGGATATAGTGGGTCAGCGGCTGAGGAGAGTTATATGGCTACCCTCCCAAAGACAGGCCGCTGGCCATGACAGAACTGCTGGCTATTGCAGCGACAATGAAAATGTGGGACACTGCATACTAGCACCTCCTTGATTTTTCCATGTCTGGACTCCTGTCCCCGAGGGCATTCAACCAACAGCACATTAGGACCATACAATTGGTGAAAGTCACTACACAAATGAGGAGCTATTAATACTACTACAATGGAACGATAAAGCGACTCTTAACACATTTCCTGGCCCTGCCACCACGATACAAGGGAACCCTGGCATACATTAGAAAAAGCTTCTAGAGGTGGGACGATAGGGATGCAAATTCATGTGTCACTTAGCTAGGGGCTCATAGGTGCTCTGGTTTCAAGAATATAAGGCATCATTTGGGGTAGATGAAAGGGAATGGTTCAGATATTCGCTGATGAGACAATGGGCGAGTAATGTTGAAGTGTGCAAAGTGGCTGCTTGTGACTTTGCAGCATTTGAGGACCGGATGTTCTCGGCGACTTCAACCAAGGGCCCAATTTAAAATATCTAGGATATCCTTCTCACGCACAGCACATGAAGCTTCACATATTTGAGCATGGCACAGGGACTTGGGGCAACCTTCCACACCACCGTTTTTTAGCCCGTCTACCCAGAGCAATTGCCAGTGGTTTAGATTAATTTGAAACCTTCCACCCATCACTTTTGTGGTCAGTTTGTTTCTCCTTGTGAGAGAGGGTATGCCCAGACGTGGGTCCCTTGCTCGCTGCGCCACAGGGAACCAGGCTGCACCTCACTGAGGAGGTCCAACAAGGCCGAAACATGTCTGGGGTTGCTTGGTTTTCTGTGCAGAGGGAACCTGGCCTAGCAGTTCGGGCTGGGCTGCTACCTTCGGTGGCGGCAGCTGCTGACTGATTTGCACGCGGCTGGTCCCCTTTTGCAATGGCGCAGACGGGCTAAAAAACGGTGGTGTGGAAGGTTGCCCAGAGCAATTGCCAGTGGTTTAGATTAATTTGAAACCTTCCACCCATCACTTTTGTGGTCGGAGAGGCTTTGGTGGAACAGGCACATTCATGCACACATGGTGGTATTGGCCGAAACATACTCGCCTCTGGGAGGATGTGTTCAAGGAACTAAGCGACATATACCACACAGCAATTCCAAAAAGTCAGACCTCCACCTGGGTTGTATGCTTCCTGGACGAAGCCCTCCTAGCCTCCTGGATAGCCATAGCCCAGCAGTGGAAAACTACATTCCCCCGACATGACAGATTATACAGTGAGATTTGAAGTGTAGTGTAGTAAGGAATTAAAAGATCCCTAGCAAGATATGCTGCAGTATGGGGGCCAATGCTAGAGCATGGTAAGAAGCGCAACAAGGAATACACATGTCCCACCAGGCTAAGGCTCCTGAATATATGAATAAAGACCGGCTGGTGGGAAACTCCTAGGTCATCACGTCATCCCCCCTCCACACACCTCCTGACTCACTAGACGCCGTCCGCTCCACTCCGCACCCCTGTACAGCTGTAACCACTCATCTGTGCCCCTCTGTATCCTACCCCCACTGTATAGCTGTTCAGTTGTTACCTATGAAATGCGTTCCATTTTGCATCTGTACTGTTGTATATCTCTGTAAAGCGCTCTGTTGCTTCTCCAAGCTAGGCCCGTGCTCAATAAATAACATACTTGTAATACAAACTACCAAAGCGGTATGCGAGGTAATCTACGATTGAAAACCAAGAATTGAAGCCCCAGTCGGAAGTAGTGACATTCAAGCGCAAAGATACGTATGAACTGTGGATACGCTTTTAGAACCATGCTGTGATGAACAAGAGTTCAGTTGTCTAGCTGGATGAGGGTGGGGTGGGGTGGGGTGGACAGTGGGAGGTGCAAGGGAAGAGGGGGTAAGGGAAGGGAAACGTAGGGCACAGTTCATGATTTGTTTTTGTTGTTTTAAAGCATGACAAATTTACTGGGTTATAAAATGTAAGTGGACAGTGCCGATATGTTTGGATTTCACTGTTGAACATCAAATGCCACTAAAAAAAAAAATTACATAAACAAAAAAAATGTATGCTTTCCTGTCATTTATTTAGTGGAGACCAGTCTTTCTTTTGCTTGGGGAATTGAAACCCTGTAAATTCATAGTTACACCTCACATTGCAGCCACAGGTATCACCCAAGTGAGCCGTTACCACCTATTCTACCCAACATTTTACACCACTAAATCTCAGGACATCCTGTTCTCGCTTTCCTCTGCCTCTATCCCCCCTCAGGCCCACTTTGGCCACCGCTACCTCTCCTTTTCCTTTTACCTCCTTTTCTCTGACAACACCTGACAATGTCTCTAGACAAGTCCAATCTATGAAAGCGTCGTCCAAACAGGTGCTCCCCTACTCCTCCAGAACCATCAAGGGCAACATTGCCACCATTGCTCCAGCCTTGGCCGATTTCTGCAATCACTCTTTCGCCACTAGATCTTTCCCCACTCTCCTCAAGCACTTCCTTACCTTGTGTACCTCCTCCTAAAAAAGCCTTCTGCCGATCCTACATGTCCGACAAACGATCGCTCGATTTCTATCGCTCCTTTCCCTGGGAAAACCCCTGGAAAAGCTGACCATCTCTCAGCTTACCCTCTACACAATCTGTTGGCTGCCTCCATGATCATCAGTCTGGCTTCAGAGCAGCCAGAGGCACAATCTGCTCTCCTGAACCCCCGTGAAGATCTGCTCTCTAACCTAGACTCCTGCGCTCCCTCTGTCCTCATTCTCCTTGACCTTTCCTCATATTTCAACATGGTCATTCATGCACCACCTCTGTCTCCACACGTGGTGCTCCCCAGGGCTCTATCCTCTCACTCTGGCTCTTCAATGTCCCTTTGGCCCACCTGATCTGCACCTTCTCTACTTACTTCCAGTGTTATACAGATGATACTCCGCTCACTTTCAGGCTTCCCTCAGCCTCCTCTGCTCCCTCGCTCATTCCTGACCATTTATCTGCATTTCAGGATTGGTGTGCCTCCAACAATCTTTGCCTTAATGCCAGTAAAATGGAGATTCTTCTCATTGGGACCCCTGCACCCGCTTCCCCTCTCTCACTCTGGCCGCCATCCTTGGGCCCTCTACCCTCGCCTTCCTGGGAGGCAAAAAACCTTGGTGTCATCTTCGACTCCACTCTCTCCTCACATCACAGACCTTGCCAAAAAAGGCCCACTTTCCAGCTGCACCTCCTCAGAGGTATTCTACCGTTTCTCACTTTCCTCCAAAGGCTCGCTGTCTCCAGAGCCTGGTTCTCTCCAGGCTGGACTACTGCAACAGCCTCTTTCTCAATCTGCCTACCTCTACGCTTTGCACCCTGGAACTAATCCAGAACAAGACTGCAAGACTAATCTTTGGCCTCAAGCACAAGGACCGTATCTCTCCAGTGGCTGCAAGGATCAAGTTCAAGAGCCTCTGCATCATCCACAAGGCTTTCTGGGGCCAGAGCTGCACTATTTCCAACACCCTCTTCCAAAATACCTTCCTTCTTAGAGCCCTTCACTCAGCTACCTCCAACTCTGAGGGTCGGAAGCTTCTCCAGGCAGAGAGTGGTGGTGTAGATCTCTCCTCTGCAGGTGCCTCACTCTGGAACAGCCTCCCTGCCCTTCTCAGACTTGAGCCGGACCACCTGAAGTTCCAGAAGCAGCTCAAGAGCCAAATTTTTCCTCTGCTTTCTCTCTCTTGCTCCCTTGCTAACTTACCCGTCTGTTGCGCCGACTGGTTGCTTGGTTCCCTCATAGTCCCATTGGGTACCAGGCTCCACCAATCAATCATCGGCCGACATCCTAGAAACCCAAATAGACAATACTTTCAGAACTTGAGAGGAGGGAAAGTGAGACGATGTAGAAAATGTACGACTTTGGAAACAGAGCGCCGCAACAACCTTCGGTTGTTTGGTTTCCCGGAGAGAGACAGCGACACCGAGAGAGATATAAAAAGGGCTATTCATAATGTAATCAAAACCTTATTTGGGAAGGACACGACAGAAAAACCCACCATAGATCAGGCCGATCAAACAGGCGGAAGCAAGAGAGGGACCGGAACTGTTCTTACCCGATTTCACTTCTACTCGCAAAAGACCACAATCCTCGATAAGGCGAGGAAGATGGGCCCTACAGGATATAGGAGCACCCAGATAGCCGTCTTCTAGTCACAATGAAGGTAGATCCTGGAAGTTGGATAGGTGCTCCCCTCAAAGGATAAGGGTGAGGGTGAGCAGTACTAAGGGGTGGAGGGTTGCCCTTTTCCCTATTCATTGTAGTTGGTGGCAGAATATGATGAGGGTAAAGGGTGAACGCTTGGGGAATCCAGATAAGCAAGTGTCAGGCAAGAATTGATGTAGTAATCCTGGGGGAGACTACAGCAGCCTTTTCCACTGGGTATTAATGCACCTATTGGTATAGGTCTGTACTACACAAGTGGTTAGAGTGACTGAGCAGCCAGGTTTTTCTCATGAGGGGTAAATGTGAGCTGTGGAGCTGTAGCATTGAAATTCACCAAGATACGTATCCAAATAACACTTAAATATTTCTTTTACTAGAAAACCTTTTAGTGTAACTGTCAGTTTTAAATAAGCATGCTTTAAAAGGGCAATGTGCAACAATACAAATACACTTCAAAATACGTTCTCAGAATAACTGGCCTGTCGCCTGCTACAAAGCCAATACCGACTCTCTGTCCTCACCAAGAAGAGAGTCCACATTCAAGCTCGTGTCTATGCGGCATCTAACAACTCGGCCAAACTCTTTAAAATCTGCAAGGAGCTGGCCAACCCTGCTGCAGTCTCTACCCCTCCTGTTGCCTCCCAGGCTCTTTGCAATGCCCTTGCCTCTCACTTCATTTAAAAAACCCAGGACATCCTGTCCACCCTCTCCACCCACACCCCGCCTCTCCCCTCTCCATCTGTGCTTGCTGACCCTTCTTTAGCCACCCTCCCACCATCCTTCTCGTCCTTTCCTCTTTTTACCGCTGACGAGGTCGCCAGACAAGTCCAATCTATGAAAGCCTCATCAAAACAGGTTCATCCCCGTTCCTCTAAAACCATCAAGGACCACATTGACACCCTTGCTCCAGCCCTTGCTGATTTTTGCAACCACTCCTTTGCCTCGGGATCCTTCCCCTCCCCTCTGAAGCACAACTTTGTGCATCCTCTTCTCAAGAAACCCACAGCTGATCCTTCTTGTCCAGCTAACTATCGCCCAATTTCCATTATTCCCTTTCTTGGCAAACTCCTGGAAAAGTTGGCCATCTCTCAGCTTAACCTTCATTTCAATTCTGTTGGCCGTCTCCATGACCACCAGTCTGGCTTCAGAGCTGCCAGAAGCACGGAAACTGCTCTCCTGAACATCCGTGAAGATCTGCTCTCCAACCTTGACTCTAACATTCCCTCTGGCCTCATCCTCCTCGATCTCTCTTCTGCCTTCGACACGGTCAACCATACCATCCTGCTCAACCGTCTCCGTGAAAACCTGGGTATCACTGATCAGGCTCTGGCCTGGATGACCTCTTTCCTCTCAGATCGACTCTCCCAGTTCCAACTTGGGTACCTCCTTTCATCTTTCTTCCTCTCTACCTGTGGTGTTCCCTAGGGGTCTAACCTCTCGCCCTGGCTTTTCAACCAATACCTGGCAACTCTCGCCCACTGCATTGCCACTTTCTGCTTAAAATTCCAGTGCTACGCTGACGACACAACTCATTTTCAGGCTGCCCTCTGTCACCACCTCTCCATCTCCGATTGCCTAACTGCCATTCAAGATTGGTGTTTCCCCAATGATCTTTGTCTGAATGCCAGCAAGACGCAGATCCTCCTCATTGGCACACCTTCACCATCCTTTCCCCTCACTCTCTGGCCGGCCACCCTTGGCCCTCCTCCTACCCCCAACTGCAAGGCTAAGAACCTCTGGGTCATCTTTGACTCCACCCTTCCCTTCTCCGCCCACATCTCTGAGGTCTTGTAACGCTCACCTGATTCCCACGGAGGCACAGGTCTGGCTTCGAGTGCTGATGCTTCTTCAATGGTGAAGCGCAGGACTCTGAAGATGGACAGGAAGGGCCCTCTACTCTGGCTTCTTCGGCTCGCAGGAATATTCCCCTGTGCGTGAAAAGGGAGTATTACCTACTGACCGAGTTATGCTCAAGCCTCCCACTCTATTCCAACCCTCCACGATACCCTTCCACGATTCCCCATGAAGTCTCACCTTAGGGTCTGAAAGGAGGAGCTCTCCATCCTGCTTCTGACGCAGGGGCGCGTTGAACCCAGTTACTTCACTGGATTGAGGTTGGATGGGAGTTCAGGTAAGCTTGATTATACTGGTAAGGCGCTGTAAAAGTTCTGTTGCAAGTTCAAAAGTTCAAGCTTTAAATAATAATGTTCATTGTCTTTTTTCAGGTGATGAATGAAGATTCCTTTGGAGACTTCTTGCAACAAAGCGCTGATGTTGATGTCTTTTCCCCATAGGGGCCGGGGTTCGGAATGCCGGAGATATGGCGCCGACCCGAAGTGAAACGTGCAGTTCCAGTAAAGATCTGGTAAGTCCTAGATGAGCGCTCAGGTAATGTTTTTGCATTCGCTCATCTAATGTCTTTGTCTTTTTTACCCATAGGGGCCGGGGTCCTGCTTGGAAGCAGCATGACCTGAAATGAAATGGGAATGACCCAACAGGTAAGTCTTAGAAGGAAACTGAGCTTTTCCTATTCCCTTCCTTCTCTCACCTCTTATTCTTGTCTTTTTCTCTATGCTCTGGGAAGTGGCTGTGTATCCAGATGATCGCTGCTGAAGATGGAGGAACCCAGGAAAGGTGAGTGAAATGCAGCGCTGCAGCGATCGTAACGAAATGCTTTTAAAAATTATGTCTTCCCTTTCAGGATCGTCGGTGATGTCTCTGTGGTGCAGATTAGCTGGTAGGTCTCTTGTCTCCCTTTGCAGGAGACCCAGGATGCTGACAGGCGTGGCTGAAGTCCAGATGCAGGAGCCGACACGGTAAGCGTCCAGCTGCGAGAAGCAGAACAACGCGAAGCGTGAGTTGCTGATCGGGTGTGGTTTAACTAGCTTTGGAAGAAGTTCCAAGTGTGTATCCTTCCTCCAATCAGGTATGTATCCTTCCCCGACCACACGCGGGTGGAAAGTAGTCCCACAGGTAAAGTAGTTCCTATTCAGGCCTCAAGAGGGCCTGGATGTGGCAGCATGGTCTGCATCAGGTAAGTGCACATTAAAACACTTGAACACATGTCTAGCTTTATGAGCCTGCCGCCTAAGGCGCCAGGACAGAGGTCCAACATGAGCCTGGCGCCTAAGGCGCCAGGACTGAGTCCAAAGGGCCCCAGCTTGGGCCCGCTGGCACTCCCCGGGGGAAATGATGCCTGCCTCTGGGGTTGCTGGGTCGGACCTGGCTCCTTGGAGGTAGGCATCATGACAGGTCTCTAAAAAGTCAAATTTCCGACCGCACCTCCTCAGAGGTACTCTGCCTTTCCTCTCCTTCCCCCAGAAGCTCATGGTATCCCAAGCTCTGGTTCTCTCTAGCTTGGACTATTGTAACAGCCTCTTTCTAAATCTACCTGCCTCTACTCTCCGCCCTCTGCAACTAATCCAGAACAGGACTGCGAGACTGGTCCTTGGCCTCAAGCCCTGGGATCGTATCTCTCCAGCTCTGAAATCTCTCCACTGGCTCCCAGTGGATGCAAGGATTCAATTCAAAACCCTCTGCACTGTCCACAAGGCTTTCTGGGTCCAAAATACCTTCAGCTATCCAACCGCAAATACCTCCCCTCACAAACTCTTCACTCCTCTGCCTCCAACACCCTCAGGGTTAGTCGTTTTTCAAAGAAACGAGCTGGGGGTAGATCTCTGTCTTCGGCTGGGGCCTCCCTCTGGAACAGCCTCCCTGCCACTCTAAAACTTGAGGAGAACCCTCTCCGGTTCCGGAAGCACCTCAAGACCTTCCTCTTTTCTTCTGCCTTCGCTCCCCATCTCCCCTGCTGATCTATTCTCTCTTGGCACTGTGCACCTGGCCACCCTCTGTCCTTCGGGCCCAGGTACCTGCTCACCCTGCCACCCTTCCGTACTGCCTCCGGGCCACCCCTTGCACTGGGGTCTGTATCTGTACCCATACAGTCCCCCCTTTTTCTTCTTGCACTTATCAGACCTACCCTGTCTGCTGCCTTAAACCTAGCACTTGCAAATTGCTGGCTGCATTACCACTGTTTATTACCTTCATTATTTATTGTTATTTATCTCTTTCTCCTCTGTTTTGCACTTTCCTGTTCTCCCTCCTTCCATGCACTTTTCCCCTCCCCCTCTCCCATGCACTTGCGCGTTCTCAATGTCACTGGGCCTAGTAAGATCGCTGTTTTGTTCTCCCCTGTTCCCCTCCCTTGCCTTGTCGCGCTCTGAAACACTTGTGTACGAGCGCGATAGAAATAAAATATCAATCAATCAAGGCAAAGCAAGAAGATATTCTTTATGATGCTTCATACACTTCCTACACCCTGAGGTGACTTCACTAACTAGGACAGTATTGGCATTTTTATATCACTTTTGTACTTCTGAGGTTGATAGAAAGGAAAGGTTAAAGGAAGGAAAAGGTTAAACAGGTTCTCAGAGCATGTGAGCACTTTTAAATTTCCCAATGAAGTCTAGATACAAACCTTTCCCAGCAATATTAACCAATGTATCACCTATGAGGGACAGTAAGAATCAAAGTCAATGGACTGGAAGAGTTTACAGGGAGCCAGGACAGCCAAAGTCAATTGGAGCAGTCAATTGGAGAAAAGTCTATGGAGCTGAGGCACCTCTTAGATGGCAAAATATCTTGCAAGTTAGAGAGTTTGTTGTAGAAAATCACTGTTGGGTCACAAGCTGATACACTTGTGAAAGGTAGAGCTGAAATCAACTCTAGAAAAGCAGCTAATGCAAGTCTCAGCTTAGAAGAGCAGAACTACAGACGGAGTTAAGTACCCCAAAGTCAGAACAGTACCTTTTGTTAGAAGAACCACTTTGCGCCTTTAAACACGTCTGTATAGGCGCGCTATAAATAAAATATATCATATCAAGAAGAGGATCCAGCTGGTTTCTGTCTGCTTGCAGTGATGCAGATCCTGTGTTCCTGGGCCTCAGTCGTGCGAACAAGAGGGAGGATATCTGGAGGACTCCAGCACAGCAATTCAAAAGGTCTGAAGGTATGGCCATTCTTCGGATCAGCGGCACTTCGCAGCTTCAGCGCTTGGTAAACAGCACCACTGCAGATCTTGGACACCGGTTGGGCTTCCTTCACTCCTTGAATCCAGCACTCTGGTGAGGTGCTTGGGTCGTCCTGCTTCGAGAGGGTCCTCAGGAGACTCCTGGAGCTTTTGGCTGGTTTACAGATGTTGCACTAGACTACAGATTTCTCGACCCCTGGCACTTGGTTTCAACAGCAGCAAAGAAGTACAGCCTGTTGGGGAAGGTCTTCCAGAAAAGTTAATCTCTGGGTTAGTTGGTCCAAGGGAAGAAGTCATCCTTTCCGGAGCTGCTCTTGTCGATCAGAAAAAGGAGTTTCAGCACAGCAGCAGGTCTTCACCGGGCAGTTAAACGGTCCAGGAGGATGCAGCAAGCTTCGTTCACGGTTTCTTCATCGGGGTGTTATTCCCAGTGGTCGACTGTCTTCAGTCCAAGAACCCTTGTCTTTTAGGCAGGTTTCTCCCATTCATGCACAGCCTAGCTGTCACTCACACAGCAAGGTGGCATCAGGACTGGGAACATTCAGGTTTCCCTGGAGACTAAGGACAGGGGAGTTTCGAGTACCTCCCTGCACTTGCAGACACACTGGAGCCAGAGGCGTGGTCCAGTAATGAAGCCCGCCAATGGCAAAACGAACAAAGAGCTCAAACCTGGTTTGGCGCACACAGTAAAACCCAAGAAAGACCTCACAAACAAGAAATAGCGAAAAAGGAAGAGGGGGGGGGCATTTTGACAAAATGGTCACCCATGGGTGCTATACTACAGCTGAGGATTCAGCCTGCGGTAGGAAAGCACAATGGTAGGAAAATTAAACTGCTGCCACCAGCCATTTAAAGTAGTGAGGGTAACATACAAAATGTTACATGAGTAAGTAGGAAAAGGGGCTACTAAGTAACCCCCCAGCACTCCACATAAAATGGGTGTGCTGGACCTACAAAGAGAAAAAGTAAAGTCAATGTCACTTTACTATTCTTGGGAACAGTAGTTTACGCAAGAAAAGGTATTTAAACCTTATGAGAAATCTAAGGGATTCCTCTGTGACACTGCACTGAAGGTGCCGTTTGCTAACCATGCAAAAAGTAGATGTCTATGGAGTTTGTCAGACTCCGAAAACAAAGTTAACACATAATCCAAATCAGGTCAATAATACATGAGAGTGAGAAAAGGGGCTCAATCTCTCCAGGGAAAGTCCTAAAGTTCAGCAAAAGAGCTGAAGGTCTCTAAGGTGGGAGGAATTAAGCACTAAAATGAAAATTCTCCCTAACAGCGATACCGGCTCTCGGATGAGGCTTCCAGGGCGTTTCCAGGGAAAGGAAACTTGGGTGCAAGAAGACGTGTACCAGGAGCCCCGAAGTTCAAATAAATTGAACACGCCCCCTTAGGGGTGGATATGAAGCTGGTTATTTTCTAGAGGGAGGTACTATAGTGTCCACAGTTAAGACGTGTGTTCTCATCTTTGATGCTCAGGAAATCACGATCACAGTCTCCACTTGAGGGGTTCATTGAGGGGATAAGAGAGGGGGGACTGCGTGATGTTTTGTCGGGCAAGGGAAGAAATGGTACAATGTGACTAGTCCGTTGCTTCGGTACCCACTGGAAGTCTAGACGCTCATGTTTGTGGGGCGGGGGAAATGTCACGGAAGGAATTGGGTTTATTAGTTCAAATGTTGTTAGTCCATTTTTCTTAATAACTCTGCCTCAACATATGGTCAAGTGCCGTTGCAGAAATGGCGGCACAGGGTCCTTACAGGGTCCTTACAGTGTCAGTGATACAACCCAGTTCCAATGTTAGCTGTGAGTTTTGATTTCACTATAGGCTCCCTAAATGCAAGGGGTGTCCGTTCTCCAGCCAAAAGATCAAAGGTCCTTGGGGAATTTCAGAGATCTGACCTTAATATCAGATTACTGCAAGAAACTCACTGGCAGAAGGGAAAGGAACCTAACTTAAGAGCAAAGGGGAAGTGTTTAAACCATCAGCCACGACCAAGAATAGAGGGATGGCTATAGTCCTGTCTTAACAGATTGGGGTTTAAAGTGGAAAACAAGCTGTCCGACCTAGATGGTTGATAAATGTTTGTGAAGGGGAGGGTTAAAGACAGGTTAGTCACAACGGGCACAGTGCATTGCCCAAATTCTGTTCTGGGAAAGTGTGAAGGATACATTGATACTGTTTGCGGAGGGCAAACTGCTAGTGGGAGAAGACTTCAACATGATCCGAGATCCTGTATGAGACCGAAAAAGACTAGGGTATGCAACTAAGGCTCAGCTGACAGACAACAATCCCAAACGATTCCAGAGAATGGACCGGGACTTAAGAATTACTTCATTGAACCCTCCGTAGAGGATTGACCACACTTATGTTTCATCCATCCACAACTCATACTCTAGAATAGACCTCATTCTGGTGGACTAGTCCAAAAAGGAGCTAGTTACTGACTCCCAGGTAGTTCCAGTTCATTGGTCTGACAACGAATTGGTGAGGATTGGAGTAGGTAACTGGGAGAGCCTTGCAACAAAGGGTAGGTTGAGGTATAACAATCTCCTGCTTAAAGATGCAGAGATAGCCCGAACTATCCTATCAGACAAACTAATTTTTAGCACAATGACAATGGTGTAGTTGGGGGCGAGACCTTGTGGTAGGGATTCAAGGCCACAGGGAGAGGTATTCCAAAACATTTGGGCTCCCAGAAAAAGAGAGAAAGAATGAAAGAAGAGGGGGAACTAGCAGTTATAACCCAAAGGAGAGCCCGGGAGGTGTCTCACCCCAGCTGGTGCTTGCAGGTTAAAACTTTACAAAACTAAGCTTAAGACCCTTCTCATTCAAAAACTGTCCTTTCCTAAACAGAAATATTACGAAACATAGAACAAAGCTGAGAGAATTCTTGCTTGGAGGCATAGGGAGGAGATGAAAAGGAAAATGGTAGTCTTCTTAAAGGCCACCAGACTGTCCTAGGATTTATGATTCTGAGAAAATCTGGGAGGAATTTTTCAAATATTATCAGAACCGTTACTCCTCCGAATTCTCTGGGGACGAGTCTCTAATATCTTCTTTCCTCGAGCGATAGGCAATACGGGGTATCCCCCATGACTTGGCCTTCTCCCTAGAGTCGATATACCAGGTTGGATTGAGTGGGCACAGCTATGTTTTGTTTTTTTGTTTTTTGGTAGTTCTTGTATTCTTATTGATTATTTGGTCCCGTCACCAGATGCCACCCTGTTTGCACAATGGAGTGATTTGTTACATTTGCCAAATATTTGTCTGGGTTTGATGTCCCAGACAGCTGGAAGGACCTGTGCGGAAATTCACTTAAGTTTGTTCTACACTTTCTATTGTAGTATTTGTTAAAAATATGAAGAAATGATGATTCATCAAATAGTTAAGAAATGTTCTTTATTCCAAAAAGGGAAAGGGTTAAGAGATGGGCCTGTTGCAAATTGCGTCCAATGCATTTCGGTCATTAATAACCATCTTCAAGGATAATTTCTAGATAGAAATAGACATATAGAGAAAATCATGTTTTTCACTAAGCATATCATAAAGCTATGGTGGTTTTAACTACATTGAATATTGTGTTAAATTTAAATTCTCCATTTATATCTACCAGGCTTCCTATTATATCTTGACTTGGTTCTAGCCAAAGTTTGAATTTCCTTCAATCTGGGGCCCTCAATATTTCGCCAATGCATCAGTCAATTACTAATGATCCAGTTTCTTTGAAACTCCCAAGTTCTTATAATGTGGTTACAGCACTATAGCATGATATGAAAACAAGTATCACACCTTAATATCTGTTAGTTACTATGTTCAAGAGTCCGTGATCAGGTACCTGCAATGTCAACATATTTGATAGTTTCAATAAATGAATTAAGGTCGGTGGAATCGATATAAAATTCCTGTGCGCTATTTGCCACCTTCGAAGTTAAGGTAAGTATAAAGTTGAGCATTGGCAGCAAATGCCCACCCCCCACAGATCATCCACTGTGATCTGAAAGAAATTATACAGAGAAAATGAAGATCGGGGCGGGCAACTCGCATCTTGATTGGCGATTATGGAGTATAGACAATATGTGATATGACAGTTCTGTAATGTTGTTTATTCCACAAGTTAATAGAGTAGTACAGCCGACACGTGTTTCGACCTCCTGGTCATTTTCAAGGTTTATTCTGAAAAGTCCCAAGGTTAAGTGTTGGTAGGATGACTGGTTTCTACGAGAGACATAGCATCTTGAGCTTGTGATCCAGGCTTGAATGCCAGTCACCTTATGGTTGTATTCATGCAGAGAAATTGGCAACCGCAGAGTCTAATGGTAAGCTGTTGTCGACATACACGATTCAAAGTCCAGGTGCATAGATGCCATAGCCAGTCTACGTACTCGGATAAGATGTTTTGATGCGCAGTCCTGGGTTAAATCCCATATACGAGTCTAAGGCTAAGTAAACCACATTTCAGACATTACAGAACTGTGCCATATCACATATTGTCTATACTCCATAATCACCAATCGGAGCACGAGTTGCCCACCCGATATTCATTTTTCTTTGTATCAATAAGTGCCAAAATGGGGCTTGCATGCGTAACGTGATGACGTCATCGCTTGCCGCCGGCCATTTTGAATAGTTCGGATTTCGTGATGCAATAAAAGTTCAATTAGGATACTTCACCTGCTGGGTATGATCAGATAAAATTGCTTTACAATGGGAAAGTAGCACACTTTGTGATAATGCTTCCTTTAAAGGCAATTAATGTGTTATTGTGCTTCTAGGTTGTTTGGTGGAAAGATTAATGTGAGAAATCAAAAGATAGAGGGGTTCGTAATGCTGCGTGAGGTAACCTTAATGTCACGTCTACCAATGTACTGTTTTTTGAAGAGATGTGGTATTTCTTCATAATCCTCAGGGTTCGTTACATGGTGTAAACAAAGTGCTATCGCCGTTTCACCATTGGTTGCATATTCTGCCGAGTTCTATTCCATAATGTTAACCAATGTGCATTCTGCTATAAAGATGCCCTTTGGACTAAATTTGGTTCAGAGAAAACATGCATAGTTGCATTCTTCGTTCATACCACCTGCAACAGGCCCATCTCTTAACCCTTTCCCTTTTTGGAATAAAGACATTTTTTTCATATTTGTAAAGACTACTACAATAAAAAGTGAAAAACAAACTAAGTGGATTTTCACACAGGTCATTCCAGCTCAGCTGCCTGGGACATCAAACCCAGGTAAATACTTGGCTTCTCCCTAGAGTTTCCTATCTCACCCGAAGAAGCAATTCAAACAACCAAGACTATGAAGTCAGAAGTGACCTCTGGCAGTCATGCCTTCTCTAGGAAAATTTCACAAAATGTACCATCGACCCAGGCATCCTATTTGGTGAGAGTCTTCAACATGGCCCTACAGGCGACACGATCCCGGATACAATGATGGAAGCTATTATTGTGGTTATCTACAAGGAGGGCAGGAATCCATCACTCTGTTCCTCCTATTAGACCAATCTCCTTGCTAAATAACGTAAAAATACTAGAAATAATCCTGGGAAATGGACCATTGTCTCCTCCCCTTTGTTATCCATGCAGACCAAGTTGGCTTTATTCAGGGCAGGCAGGGCTCCGATAACATTAGAAAAACTACCAATTTGATGCATCAAGCAAGATCAGTAGGCCAGGATGCCTGCCTTGTATCGATAGAATCAGAGTCTTTGATTGGGTTGAGTGGCTTTATATGAGAGTTTGAGAAAATGGGTTTGGAGAGAACTTTCGGAAATGGGTTCAAGCACTATACAGATCCCTGACCGCAAAGTTACAGGTCAATTGAGTATTTTCTACATCATTTCACTTTGAGAGGGACACGACAGTGGTGCCCCTTATTGCCCCTGCTTTATGCCATATCCATGGAGCCATTAGCTATCGCTACTAGAACTAATCAATCCACTACAGGGGGGATAACGTGTGGGCAGGTAGAATTTTAACTATTCCTTTTTGCCAATGATATCTTCGGCTCTCGGACACCCGGTGCTCTCTCCCTGAACATCTTCTCCAAACCGAGAAGTTTGAACAGTTCTCGTGCCCAAGAATAAACATTGATAAATCATGTCTAATGCATATGGGAGAGTGTGCTTCCCAGTGGGATTCCAGAACAAGACTTTTGGGTATGAGGGTGGAAAAATTACCCATTGAATATGTAGGGGTCTACCTCACAAGAGATCCAACTAATTTAAAACAAGCTATTTTTAACCCCTTTCTAAAAGCCATAAACTGGGACCTGAAAAGATGGGACCCAACTTGGTACAGTTGTAGGACCTTCGTCAAGACAAACATTCTCCAGCTCCTTCGTTACCCGTTTACAGCTCTTCCAAGCATTGTCCCACAAAGCTTCTCCAGCGAGCGGAATGGGTCGATTAGTAGGTTCATATGGCAGACCAAACAACCAAGGGTGAAAAGAGCCACTCCCAAGGGACCTTGGAGGCTTTGGTTTTCCTAGACTTCCTCCACCACTAACAAGCCTCCCAACTACAGGTGCTCCTAGAAATAAATGAGGGAAGATATAGATCCCATCGGACGTATTTAGAAGATTGGGAAACTCATCCTCATAAAGTGAGGGCTCCATTATGGGCGATCCATAGTGAATTATCTAGCTGGCTAAGGGAACACCAAACCCTGGGAGCGCTCGAGACGGTTTGGAAAAAGAAAGCAAATAGGAGGACCCTTCTCCCATGACATCTGTGTGGGCTTCTGCACTTCACTTATCTGGCTAGGGATTTTGCCATGCTCAACGCTGGAATGGGCAGACCAACTATTCAAGGAGGGTGAATTTCTTAAATTCGTGGAAGTGGATGAGTTCTTAGGGAAGGACACAATTACCATTGTTGACTACCTTCGACTTAAGCGATTGCAGACCAGAAATGGCACGCTCTCTTGTCCAGAGAACTTACTCCGTTTGAGCAGGTTTTAAACTCCTCAGTTAATAGTAAGTGGATCCCCTCAAAATTATACAAAACCCTCATCTCTGCAGACCTCACAGGGAGGCAGACTTTTAATAGATATTGTGGACGTGTCTGGCCTGTGGAGACCATAGGGAGTAAGATCGGGCAAAGATCTTGAAGATCAGCTTTCACGGGAATCTCTTCACATCCATCATGGAACGCAACCTCAAAACTGGCACAGGCAAACCCTTAAAGTATCTAGGATGTTCCAAAGAGTCTCCCCACTTTGCCCCAGAGCTTGTGGTCAGGTAGAGCCACTTTCCCCATACGTGGTGGCACTGCCCAGGAATAACAAATATTTGGGGCAAACTCTTGGACTGCATAAGGGAGATTACTGGGTTACAGCTCACTCTAGACCCAATCCAGATGTTGCTGGGCATTCTGTCAACGGACAGGGAGGAATACAGATTTCCCAGGATGTGGCAGGCGATGCTCAGGGTGGGGAGGCTGGTGATGGCCCAAAGATGGAAAAATTAAAAAGGTCCCCTCCAAGTCAGAGTGAGAGATAAAACTCCAAGAGATTATGGGAATGGAAAAATTTACTGCACTGCAATAATGAACGATCGTATGAGATCTTTTCAAGAAAAATGGGGACCCTTCATTACCTGGTGGGATGAAAAAGAAGGTTGACGCCTGGCGTGAGACAGGCACTCTGGGTGGGAGGTGGGTTGTGAAGTGGGACGGTGACCCCACCCCTGCTTGGGCATCACCCGGATAAGGGATAGGTTTTGGAATGTGTTCAAGAGTTGGGTGGCTCGAGATAACCTGTCTTGTGGGATACATACCCTTTTACCAGTGGAGTATGGGAGCCTGTGTGTTATACTGGTAACTGGAACCTAATGGTCGACCCCAAATGCCTTGCAATTGCTGTCAACGATAATATTCATGACGGAACATTGACAAGTGTTAAGAGGGGGGGAAGGGGGTCAGTTGGGAAGGGGAAGAGTTTTGCTCATGTGTTCATGGCGACTGTTGGTACAAAGGAAAATAAAAAGCCAATAAAATGTAAGTTAAAAAAAAACGCCAAGTTACAATGTAACAAACAATACACTTCCATATCACAATGAAGTAAAACCCAAAAGACAACAATCATACTATTTTCATCATAGATAAAATAATAAACACTGTAAATGGACTAATGCGACAGGCTCGATACAGACTAAAACTTGGATACTCAACATCCAATATTACCAACTGATTACATCAATTTCAGCTTCTGTAAAAATGATAGGCCCACAAGGGACTAAATTAATTTCAGATTCTGTCAGAATCGAAGGACTGCAAGAGTCAACGACACAGATTCTCCCCCCAAAACCCTCAACCACAAATTCCCCAAGTCCACATGTGCAAGATTGTGGACACATTTCCAAAAAATGTCTATTTGCAGGGGCAGAAGTGCTGCACAAAATAAGACTAAGTGGCTCAAGTTCTAAATCTCCTTCAGATTGCTACAGAAGCGACAAAATACCAATTTCCTGAGCAGTTGGCTCCTTATACACACTATTTCTTTCATTTCCAGGACATTCAATCAGAACCTCATGAAATTATCCCTCCAACTCCTATTAGGAAATCTCTCCAAATAAGGCTCTGTCGTGCCCACTCCCTTATGATCTAACTTTAAGTGTGCGTAAAAAGCATGCCAGCCAGGGCCTCCCCCCCCCCTTTGCATCCAGTCCCTCAGAGAGTCACTACCAGCTTTACTTTTCTTGGATTAGAAATAAAGATTTCCTGAGACAGATATAATTCGTCAAGCTGGATACAACAGTGGTTCACAAAGTCACTTATTGGAAAGCCAGAACACTTCAAAGCAGCAGGATACATATCAGCGTACATCGTGTTCGTAGGAGGGCATAGTATTTTCCTGTAAAGGGCCTGCTGTTTCCACACCACCCTACTATGTGTTGATTGCAAACCCAATTCATGGTGTATCATAGTTAAAAGGAAGACATTTTGGTATGAAATACAAGACTCTCCTCCACAGAAACACCTCATAATAACCCAGCTCATCCACCAACCACATGGGCAAAACTTCTAAACCATATATTCGTTTTGGGATTGATTTACCAATATAGAATTGGAGGACTGGAAATGTCCCCAATTTCCTGTTAACCTCTCCCATTTGGGCTGCTAACATACTAGCTTCCCCAATTAGGTTCTCTGTACTAAGATTTATTCGGATAGGCTGATATCAGGAATCCCAAATAGACAAGATCACTACTAGTAATCAGTCTAGCCTTATCAATTAGCCATGCAAATTTGCTAGGCTTTTTACTAAGAGAACATTTCATCAGATTAGTTTTAGAGAGGTTAATTTTTAACTGGTTTGCCTATATATACACACTCGGCTAACAGCAATAGTTTGCTACAATCCCAACATGTGTGCTATCCATGGGAATAAAGCCACCAGCCCATACACCCAAAACTCCAACCATACATCCCCTAAATGGGGATTAGATTAGCAAACTGGCAGTTGGGTTTCAAGAGCGTTAATAGACCAAAAATCGGTTTCCATGTTCCCAGAGATAATGGCCAGCATAGGCTCCACCATCATGCTGTAAAAGAATGGGACGATGGGATTTGCACCAATTCTTATACCTTTGCATTTCTTGCTGCATGAAACTGACATAAAACTGGTCATATCCCTCTCACTTAGTCTAATTTCTCCAATTACTTTCTTGCTCAATTTTCTGGGGGGTTGGCCTTCCTGATCAAAACTATTCGGTGATATTTCCCAGCCTTCTCCTTCCTATTCTTTTTTTTGTTAGTGGTAAAATGAAATCTTGAATAAAAGAAATAAAAAAATTAGCAGTAGAATATATTAACAACTTCTGCTCCAGAAAGGAGTTTAAAAATGTTCAATATTTATATAAGAACAACGTTCAGTATTGTTATTGTTCCATTTTAGCCTATTCAGGCGACAGTTTACTAAAAGAGAGCAGTGTCTGCGCTCTTCCCCTTTTTTGGGGGGAATGTTAAAGTTTGCCACTAACATTAGGATCACTCAGAAAGGAGTCCTTAATATGAAAGTCTGTGCATATGTCCAATACGCTTCTAGTAAAAAAAAAACATAACTCAGAACAGAGAACGGATTAACCTTGTGGCACGTATAGATTCAGAGTAGGTTTGGTGATTACAGTCATTAAACCCGAACAGACCCCATTCAACCATTGTCCGTCGCCACAAATTCCCTTGTCGACATTTAATTGATTCTCCCAATGAAGCCCCCAAATTGCACACAATCACCTTCAGAAGGAGGGGCAAACCAACAGGTGCAGGTCAAGTCCCCAGCAACAATTACATTACCACTACACCTTGCAGTGTACCTCTCCTCAAGAAGTATGGCTAATCTCCCCAAAAAAGTCCCCAAATCCACATGAGATTGTTGCCAATAAATATTCACCACCAAATAATATAACTGGACTTGATTAAGTTCCTGTGAAAGGGTTACTACCAACACGCCCCTGCCCAATTCCCACAGATTTATCAGTTTAAAACCTGAATCATTACGCACTGCAGCGATAAGCCTCCCCGCCGGCACCCTTACCCCAAGATGGACACCCTAGGCTCCCTTTAGTAGCAGGTTTAAAAGCCACATAATACACATCAAAGTTGGGGCAAGACACCAGCCAAACTTCCTGCAAAAGCAGGAGTGAAAAAGATTATTCCCCATGTATTGCCCAAAACCCTGCACATTCCATGAAATGACATTAAAATGATCATCTGTGCTAAAGTTGCCGTTTTAATTCCTTAAACTGAGTGATAGATTCTTTCAATGCCACCGCCAGCCACCTACATTCAGTCACATTGATGGGGTTATTCCCGAGAAAACCACTCTCTCACTCCCCCAATCTCACACTTCTTACCTAGCTTACGATCAGCTCACACCCCTCCCAATGGTTTTGGGGAAGCCCCTGCTTGCAAGTACCTTGTACTCGACCTCCTATAGGGGGGCAGGCTCGAATTTCGGATTGGATAAGCAGGAGCTAAAAGCAGCTTCTGGGTGTCCAGAAGTAACCCCTGACCAGGAGCTACCTATGCGGAATGACGAGTGTTGCGCAAAACTAACTTCCACATAAAATGCAAACATATAATGTTGTCCTTTATTTATAACCGTGTTTCTTTAAATGTTGTATAGATGTGTCTGAATGTTTTATTTATAGATTAGCCCAAACACAGAGTCAAATTCACATAGATGTGTTTGTTCAGCATCAGTAGTTGGCCTGTGGAGCCAAAAGGTAGCTCCTGGTTGGTGTTAAACTAACCAGACTCCTTTAGACTACAAACAGGAGAAAATAGCTCCCTGCTTCCCTCAATTTCGAACCCTTGCGATGTATGCATTAATATAAATGTTGCTTGACATCTAAAGTGCCATTTGTGAAAATCAACATGACAATACAGCTTATTTTTGGTGTCAAAAATGTTATCTGTTTATTTTTGAAGGATGACAGCATAGTACTAACTCAAACGCCAATTCCCTGCGACAGTGAAGTTCAAAAGTAACATTTCAAAATCATTTATTTTTAAAATGTTATATTTACTTTCAATGATCTACTGTATCTTTTTAAAGAATACATATTTTTACAAAAAATGTATTCAATTGATTTAATGATTTACCATTTTGTGTTGTATGATTGAATAACTTATGGTGCAAAATGAACAGACAACTTTACTTATGAAGATTTAATCTTTGTGAATTAACAAGTCAACTTCAAATAAATACTATACAATTTGTGTTGAATGTGATATGCTCAATGAGTCTACTACTGAAGCAGTCGAAATTGAAGATACACATGGGCCACAGATATACAAATAATAGTAATAGTCATCATTTAGCATCTATTGTACCTTTAATAGAACTTTGTGCGTGAGGCGTTTTCCATACTCAAATTGTGTTCTTGTATTTATGTTAGATGAAATCGAATTACGACCGTTTACAACTTTTTGCGAATGCTTTGTTACAGTTTAGTTATCAAATCGGTGACTCAAGATTGACTGTATCAAAGCACACAGGGAAACCAGGGTAAATAGCATCCAAGCTATTCCGCTTTTTTAAAGTGGTTGTTTAGACATTGTTAAGTTGTTGTTAGATTGTAAGATTGCCATTTGTTAGAATGGATTTCTAAACTCTGGCCTGATGGACAGATATTTAGGAGGCCACCCTCGTTAGTGAAACGGGGTACACTTCTGGGAAAATAGCCAGACCAATTCACCGTAGCTTGGGGAGCTTTCAAGGCTAAGTCTCACGGTGATCAGAGGTCTTTGATGAGCACACACAGTGAAACACCAAGAATTACCATTAGACAGAAGTATACAAAAATATACAATTTATTAGGCCCAAGAATAAACACAAGTGAATATTGAAAAGTAATAGCAAAATACTGCACACACAACACACTATGTAAAATATATAAATAGCCACTGGAGCCAATGCGATAAAGTTAGAAACTCCACCAATACCTGCACAGGAAAAAGGCAGATAATCTTCAGAAATGAAAAACCCTAACTTAATAGGTCCAACCCTACGATGAGTGGAGCCTTGGGTTTAAGGTTCGAGGTGCATGTAAAAGCGAGCGGTCGTGCGTAAAAGTCCCAAAGCACCTTTCTAGGAAGCTGGCAAAGTTAGGGGCAGATTTCTGAAGGGTGAAAACAGGTTCAAAGAGTCAGGGGATGGTCTGCTGCTATGACCAAAGCTATTCCCAACTTTCGGAGGACTTTAGGAAGCAGAGGCTACCCAAACCAAAGAGGACCACAAGGGATCCTCTGTGCGTAAAAAGTGTTTTCAGTACTCGCCGCGTTTTGGGACAGATTTTGTGGGGAGTGTTATGAGCCTATGCTCATAAGCAAAGATTATAACACTTCCCCCTCCCTTGGGAAACAAACAAAGAACGAGGGAAAATGACCAGCATTGTACCCGAGTCATCACAAAACAAGCACTGAACTACAGAACACAGCGGACGTCCATGTCCGTAATTGCAGCACCCAACATAAGGAAATCTTTCACTGGGCCAACCGGACCACTACCATAAATACTCCACAGGCCACCATTATAACACTTCTCCCCCCTTTATTCAACAAAGAAACAACCACCCTAAGGTCCACACTCAAACCCTCACACACTCGACCAACAATCACACACACACAGACACACACCACACCAGACTGACATTCACTCAATATTAACTCCAACTATAAAATAGTTTGCCCACAAGAGCAAGGAAGAAATACCAAAAACTAAGAGGTGCTACTAAACACCAGCACCCAAAACAAACTCTTTGTACTTGGAGGGAACCTTCCTCTCCCTGCCAGACCGAGTATGTGTAGGAATAGAGTCGGTCGCCCCAGCAGCGGACACTTCACATTCATCCACCGGAACATCCCTAACACCAGAATCAGGCACAGTGATGAGAAAGGAATGTTCTTCAACACCCTGGGGATCAAGAGCCGCTCCACTAACAATGGGCTGCAAGTTAACTAGTCCCTCATTCTCCTCCCGGACTGCTGAGCCTTCTAAGGGGACATCACAACCCACCCCAGCATCTCTTGAACCTTTACCGGGCACACTAGACTCACCACCCGCAGAAACCACTTTCTCCTTGTCCACCACTACTACACGCCTGAGACTCCAGGTGGATCCATCATCAAGTTTTACATAGCCACGACCACGCTTGACCACTTTGCATGGATTTAAGTATTTGCTGAGACCCTTGGCCACAAACCTAGGATTCCTAATCTGAACCCAATCACCAATCTTCACAGGAAGGGGCTTCCTACGGGCCATTTGCTCACTCAAGAACCGTTCTTGCTTGCTCCAAACTCGATCCAAAACTTCCCGCATGTCCACCTGTGTCTGAACACCGCCACCCAGGGCTGGCACTCTCAACTTGGAGCCAGTTTTCCTCCCTCGCATTAGCTCAAAAGGAGAATGACCAGTAACAATAGATGGGGTAAGCCTTAAGTGATTCTGACACCACTGATTCTGACACCACTCTTCTCCACGGAAGACCATTGGCAAGAGCCAACTGGATGGCCCCCTTGATAAAATGAATCATGCGTTCTACCAGACCGTTGGCTTGTGGGTTGTATAGTGCAACTCTATGATGACCCATTGTCAGTAACTAAACCTGCAGGCACACCCTCCCTGTCAAACACTGCAGAGAGGAACTCCACCACTTTCTCAGCGGTAACCGTAGACAAAGCTGTGGCCTCCACCCATCGAGATGTATAATCCACCATAACGACAATAAACCTTAAACCTCCCCCCAATGCATCAATGGGGCCCATTATGTCAAGCGCCACCTTGGACCACACATCACGGGGTAGTTCCACCGGATAAATAGGTTGGGGAGCGGGAACCTTGCTCTTGTCACTAGTGTAACAAGCTGCACAATCCTTCACCACGTCCTCCACATCAGCATCCATTTGGGGCCTTCAATAATCTTCTCTGAGCCTTCTCTTGGTCATGGACCTCCGTATATGCCCCTCATGGGCCAAGTCAACAAGTTTCCCTCTAAGGGAACGAGGAGGAATCAACCTCAGGCCTCTAGCCACACCCCATGGACCCACCGACAATTCTTCCCAGACCTGGCCATAGGATTTTGACAAAGCTGGACCTAAAACTTCACTGCTAAGCGCCGTCTTCATTTCCATCAGCTCAGGATCAGCTGCACATTCTGTACCCCACTCATGTTCCGACACTGCGGGCACCACACTGGCAACCAGGCTACAATAGTCCCCTGCCACATCTTGGAGCCCAAGATCACCGTCAGATTTCGGAAAGTGCGACAGACAATCCGCTACCGCATTGCTAGTTCCCGGGACATACTCAACTTTGAAATTAAACTCCGCCATATCGGCCATCCACCTCATGATCCTTGAAGACGTGTGTGATAACCCTTTAGTGGTCAACACATGCACTAAAGGCTTGTGGTCCGTACGCAGGGTGTATTCGATTCCCCACACAAAGGTCCTGAAATATTTGGAGGCCCACACAGCAGCGAGAGCCTCCCTCTCTATGACGGCATACCTACCTTCAGCCTCTCTGAGCACTCTAGATGCAAAAACAATAGGTCGCAGTTCACCATCCACCCTTTGCTCCAAAACATCACCTATGCCATACTCACTCGCATTCACAGTAAGAAATGTTTTCCTGGCCGGAGAGAAGGACCCTAGGGACGGGGCTTGTTCAATCTCTTCCTTCAACCTGACAAATTCCGCCTGACACTGATCCGACCATGCAAAATGCACACCTTTCTTCAGCATACGAAGGCACAAATCTACTATAATACTCCGCAAGACCCATGAAGGATCTCAACTGGTCCTTGTTTACCGGGGCCGGTGCATCACTCAAAGCCGTCACCAACTCTGCCTTGGGATGAATACCCTCAGCGTCCAATGAATGTCCCAAATAAGTCACACTGGGAACCCCTACTTTACATTTGCTAACTTTGACAGTGAGACCACAATCCTTCAAGACACCCATCACTTTAAGAACCCTGCAATCATGCTCAGCTTGTGATCTACCCCACACAAGGATGTCATCCTGGAAACATTCCACCCCCTTAATGTCCCCAAAGAGTTTTTGCATAATCCTCTGAAAAACCGCCGCAGCGGAGGCCAAGCCGAAGGGCATCCTACAAAAAACGGAATGCGCCAAAAGGGGTCACGAAGGATGCGAGTGGGCGAGATTCCTTGTGCAGGTCTATCTGGTGATAGACAGACGTGAGATCAAAAGTAGAAAAACATGAAGCCCCTGATACCAAGGAAAGCATCTCGTTAATATTGGGTAGGGGGTGTCTATCAACCCAAATGCATGAATTGAGATCTCTGAGGTCTACACACATCCTCATTCCTCCCATCACCCTTGCGTGCCAACACCACTGGGGCCAACCATTCTGAACACTCTACATCTTCTATGACCCCAGATTCCTTGAGTTTGTGCAGTTCCTCCTTTAAAGCATCACGAGCCATGATGGGGACCCTTCTGACTTTGTGGACAACAGGTACTACACCTCTCTTGAGAACTATCTTGTGTGCAAAACCCTTCAATTTGCCCAACTTAGAAGTAAAAACTGAGGGAAACCCACTCTCCAAAATTTCAGCCGTGATGCCCCGAGACCACACAGTACAATTGTTCTCTTCAGTCAGACTCATCACTGGAACAAGTTTCCCGGGTCTAATCAACAGCTCCAGAGCAGCTTGTTCTTCCCACCCAACAACGGGGTGACCCTTGTGGGCCATGTACAACTTGCCCCTAGCTGTTCTACCTTGAAACTCTATGTCAGCCCATTCAAATCCCAGGACTTTAATGGGTAGACGCCCATAAGCGTATGGGTTTATGTCAGGAGAGGATAAATCAGATACTCTTTTGTGGAACTTGGATTCATATAGCTCTGGGGATATCATAGTGTATGGAGACCCTGTGTCCAGCATCATTTCCAACGGGACGCCATTAACCATGAGCGTTGCCCAAGCTCTTTTCTTGCAGTTCTCCACACTCAGCAATGAACCCTCAGGCACACTTCTCTCACTCCCGTCTGAACAACCCATGTAGCCCACTATTGCACATCATCATCATCATTAGTGTCCACAATCTTCACCGAGTCCTTGATGGATAGGACACCCCTACACATGCGGGCATAATGTCCCTTAGCTTTGCATTTCCTACAAACCACATTGGCAGCAGGACACCCCTTTGCACCCGCTACATGGCCACGCCACCCACATTTCCTGCACAGGTCCTTCGAGGAAGACACAGCCCTGTTGTCTTTATTCCTCCCTTTAGCTTGCGTAGTCCCGCGCGGAATCACAGCATGTACAGCTTACCCCTTATCAGTCATCACTCTCACACTTTTCCTGGATTCTTCAATTGCACGGGCTATCTCAATGACCTTATCTAGAGGTGGATCTTTCTCTATCCATAGTCTCTCGGACATGCACATCACACGTCCGCATCATCACTTGATCACGGATGTACTCGTCTATGGTGCCTGTGAATTTGCACGTTGCTATTAAAGTACGTAGAGCGGTTACATAAGCATCAATGCCTTCACTGGAATCTTGAGCTCTCGAGAAAAAGTGATATCTCTCAAGTACCACATTGGCTCTCTTGCCAAACCTCGCTTTCAATTTTCCTAAGGCTGTTTCATAGGCTAGTACTACTCCTGGTAGGGCATCACCCCCTTCAGCTCCTTCCGCGGGAGCAGCAGGGGCAGCATGCACATTGGGGCCAGGAAGATGCCTGAACAGTCTGAGTCCTTCAGTTCCCAAACAATTGAGTAGAGCAGCCTCTTTTTCATCATCTGTAAATTTGGCGCCACCTGCCGCCCTTAGGTAAACTTAACGTGTCAACCCATAAGTCCCATACAATTGGAGGTTCACCGGGACTGGCCAGAAAGGCTGGGGGCGGACGCGCATTGTTGTGCTGCATGTTGGGACAGATGCAAACTGGCTGGCAAGTTTACTTGGAAGGGCACCGTTCAACTTCCTCTAATCACTGTCCATGCTTTCCAGGCCTTCTGGATAATAGATAGTTAGAACAATGTCAGATTAGTAGACACAGGGTTACATTTTCCTCTCCGAGCGAAAAAGGGGAACGCCCCTTTGGTACTCCTTCCTCCACTGCTGGACGGACAGCTTCTGCGTGGGTTGGGACTCTGCCCGGCAAGAGAGCTCAGTCTCCGCTCTCCCCCTTGCTGGTGACTTCCTCCTCAGATGTCCGTGGAAAAAGGAGAAGCACTACGCTGAACCAGCCGGAGAGCTGGGACCGCAGTTGCGCGTGGGCCAGAGCTGCCGGCTCCTCGATCGTCTGTTTCCCGACTCACCGCTCTCCCCCTCTCCGCTGTCGCCGGACTCTGCGGCGCTGGGCTCCGGCAAGGAGGGCATGGAAATGGGCTGCTCACTGCTCTCCCCCTCTCTGCTGTCTCCGGACTCTGCGGCGCTGCGAGGAAATGGGCCGCTCTCCCGCTCTCCCTCTCTCTGCTATCCCCGGATTCCCTGGCGCTGCGCTCCGGTAAAAGGGGCGTGGAAATGGGCACCGTTAGCGTTGCTAGCGGGAGTGGGGAAGGGTCACGGAGCTCCTCACCTGTTTCTGTCGCTGTGGGAGCACCGCACTCGACCCAGTTTGGGGAGCGCAGGCCAGACAGCACACCGGTCCGCGTTGCCGACATGTGTGAGGGTTTGAGTGTGGACTTTAGGGTGGTTGTTTCTTTGTTGAATAAAGGGGGGAGAAGTGTTATAATTGCTCTTGGATTCCACCCATGCTCTGATGTCATGTTTGCTTATGTTATGGTTCTACATTCCAAGAGGACGGTTAGCAGTTGATCTGGAGAGCTGTAATGTAGGCTCAGCACTGCTGGGCTTAGGCTGGTTGCCAATAAAGAAGCCTCAGTGAGCAAAGGTGTTGATGGGGTGTGGGGCTGTCCCAGTGTTTTCTCCCTTATACTTGGTCCCGATGGGATTCCACATGCACAGTCCTGGTCTTGGACGTTCAGCAGAGGACGGTGAATGGTGAGAGGGGGACTTTTGTGCCGGCGCTGGATGTAGTGTCACTTATCTTCACTTCCTGGATTCGTGTTTGGGCCCTTCAATGAACCGTGTGGACTCGAAGAAGATCAAGTAACTGATAGACAAGGTTAGTGTCTTGGGCCAGTGTGTCGTTGTCCTTTATGTCGTGGCTCAACTCTTAGGGGTGCGAGGTGTAGCTTCCGGTTAGAGTAAGGGGCTAATGTTGTGAGGCCGTTGTCCCTTCCCAGTGGTGTGTTTTGTTGTGGCCATGTTAAGCCATAGTTGCCATGATAAGCCATATTTTGAAATTCTGTTAGTCTATGCTCACTGTTTAGGGTGGTGCTTCCATGGATTAGAGGGTTTATTCCTTATGTGGGAAGCAAGGACATGTGGGTGGTGTTTTCATCTTTACGTAGCACAGTGTGTTGCATTGGAATTTTGACAATGGGGCTATAACACGCTGGACTGGCGGGTGGTTTTTCCTAAGGACTGGAATATATTGGACTTGAGGCTAGTGGTCTAAGGGACAACGTTCATTGGGAATGTAATGAAAAGCAATTGTAATGCAAATTGTACCAAGAAATGTGAATTGTATGAAATGTACAATGATGTTTTGTTTTCTTGTTGTTTTGTGAGGTGAGTGGGTGAATGTAGTGTCAATATGGCTATGAAGTTTTTCATGCCAATCTTTGGGTTTGGTGTTTGGCTTAGGTGTAGATGTCCGGGTGGATCTATGTCGCTTCATTTCCATTGCTTCTTACTCGTCATCTATAATAATTGTGGATGGCCCGGTGGCTTCACGCGATATGCTGTTCAGGTATTTATTGAGTATGCGCATACTCAGGTTTTATTAGGTGTGTGTGCGGTGGCGGCGGCGTATACAAGTTTTATGTGCCTTTATGCAGGTCAATGTTGTGACATCCGGGAGAGTTCACAATGTTGTATTGTGGGATGTCAATCTGAAATAATGGATGCTTGTGGGTCCATTCTTTCCAGTTTTTAGGTTGTGGATGCCGGATTGGGTCCACGAAACTGGGTGGTGTTCTGTGGTCAGTATACTGTTACTTTTCCGGTTTTAGGCTGGTGGGTCCACCATTCCATTGGCGTTATGTGGCGAGTACACGGTTATTACTCAGTGTTTTGGTCTTCTTAAGTGCCATGTAGGGAATTTTCCACATGCACATGGCTATGTAAGAGGTGTTGTGTGCATGATAGGCGTTTCATGTGGGGAGTACATTTTTTTGCACATAGCCATGTTAGAGGTTAGCGAATTCCAAGGGTAGTTCAATCTCATGCCATGTGCCTTGGCGTTGTACGGGTTTGCCCCAGGTTTGTTTTATACCGGTTGGTTGGGGCGTGTTAAGATGTGTTGTTAAGCCATATTCAGTCAGATGCGTTGTAGGACTTTTGGTAATTCTCTTTGTAAGATTACTGTGGAGTGGTTTGCTTGTTTAGTATTAGCCTGGTCCCTCGCTTTTGTTGTGCTCTGTTGAGCTGGGTTGTGCTCGGTGGTGGCAGTTCCGAGACTCTGGGGTGCAGACCAGAGTGGGAAGATGTTTGTGCGATGGTGGTATAGGTTGGTTAGGAAGTTGTGTTCTCTAATGAACTGCGTCATCTGGGAGTGGCAGTCCTGGGTTCCGAGGTGCAGCTCGGAACGGTGGTAGTGCATTATTTGTTATTTGTGTTCCTTTTAGGTTTCCATCGCGGGTTTGTGTAGTTTCTGGTGGAATTTTAGGTGGTATTTTGAAACCTAGGAATTACATCGGCATTTGATCTGGAGTTTGGTCATGTGGTGGTGCGGTGTTTGTTGATGGTCCGTGTGGGCCTGTGGAGCATTTATGGTAGTGGTCCCGTTGGCCCAGTGAAAGATTTCCTTATGTTGGGTGCTGCAATTACGGACATGGATGGCCGCTGTGTTCTGTAGTTCAGTGCTTGTTTTGTGATGACTTGGGTACAATGCTGGTCATTTTCCCTCGTTCTTTGTTTCCCAAGGGAGGGGGAAGTGTTATAATCTATGCTTATGAGCATAGGCTCATAACTAGGCTGTGGAATGGTGAGGGTGTCATGTGGAATGTGGAGGTTCATCTGTTCTATTATTGACGGTTGGCTTTTCAGTAAGCAAAGGTGTTGATGGGGTGTGGGACTGTCCCAGTGTTTTCTCCCTTATACTTGTATCCTGTGTTTCCCCTACAATCCTAATGTTTGATGGAAGAGCTGGAACTGGACATTAAAGACCCATTATAACTTACCTTGAGTACCAGGAAACCTTCTTTCCTACACATTGCAGATAGTGACTCTGCACATTATAAGATGTGTTTTCACCATAAAGTTTCTCTTCAGATCAGGCAGCAAAAATATTGGCGATACTTAGTCATCTCATGGTACAGTACCACTCATCCAAACATATCTGTTGAGCTGGGTGGATTGATGCACAGCGCAGGCTCCTATATGTCATGTTGATATTTGCATGCTTTATCAAGAAACGATTCCAATCCGCTGGTTAGGGCCAGTTTAGTCAGTGGTGTAAGGGCTGTATGTTGGTACAATTTAAGGATTGCTGGGTTCTTAATGAGCCATCTGGGTTCTTTCCGGGCTTAATAAGTTAGAAATCGTGCATTTCATTTTATTTCCATTTTTCCTTCTCAGAATTTCTGAATTGTTTTGTCCAGCCATTACACCTGCAAACCATACCTTTTTGTTCGACTTTCATCTGCCCCGACCCAAATGATTTTGCTGCTGTCTGTCTCTCCCTCTTAAGTGGCCAGTTAGCCCCCACCCGCTCCTGGGCCACATGTCCCTGCAAGAAGATAGCTCATCATGTTAATGCACCTGCCGTAGAATGTTGTGTGCAACCATAACGTCAAGCTGCCTAAGAGACTGACAGAGGAATCGAAGAGAGGGAAATCTGGAGAGGAGGAGGGGGTAGGAAAGGGCAGAGCAGAAGAATGAGGGATGGGGCGGGAAGTAATGTGTGGTGAGAGAAGGCGAGATGAGAGATATTGGAAACAGGAGTGAGATGGAACTCGTCCTGAGACATTTACACACAGACACAAACTCTGAGAAACAAAAAGATAGGAAACTGAAAATTAATCCATACCCTCGCAGAGGCAGCAAGGATACAGGAAGGGATTTACCACCCTTCAAACTGTGCAGCAGAACCACAGGCCTCCTGAAGCACAAGGCTTCTATGAGGCCCACTTTCTAACGGGGCTGAGAAAATGCAAACCATTCATTATGATGGTCATCACCCCACCTCCCAAATCTTACTCTGATGGCCAGATAGCGTCAGGCCCCATCAACATTTTCAGTTGAAATGAGTTCCGAGCCATAGAGGGGACGTACATTGGCAGTCTTAGGACACAGCAACATGGTCCTTTAATTCAGGAGATTAAATGTGCGTTTTGCAGGGCACACATTACAGGTTGCATTTGTTGGTGCCTTCCAGCTATCACCTCCCTCGTGCCTCTTGCAGTATCCAGCAACCTTCTTAACGCTGTGTTGCAGTGTTACACGGGTGCCTTCTCCCATTACCACACTAATGTTAAAAAGCTATTAGAAACTTGTCAGTGGTCATTTAGCATGTAATCTCCCCACTGGATGCCTTGACATGATAATCTGCAACCATTAGCCCCCTTGCTGCATTCTTTTGACTCCATTTTAATTCAAGCACTCCACTGCTTCTGAACTTAACCGTTTTCCCAGCTGTAGAGAAGGGGTCTGCAAAATATCTTTTTGAAATAGGCCCTACCAGCCCTGACATTTTCAGACGGCCCTTAAAGTTTCATAATTCTTTGTATTCTTCCAACCCTTCGAACCTTCCTCCCCATGGTCTCCGTTTTAATCCGATTTATGCAGGCAAGGATCAAAACTCTGGAATGGTTCCACGTGACTTAATTCTCAGCGGGTAGGCCTGTGCTTTACATCAAATCACAGCACATTAGTGCTGATTGTAACCTCATTGTTGTATGTCTCCGCCGTGAGGCTATGGCTTGAATGGGCACATATAATGGGCCCTCGCTTGGGTAGATTTTAGGTTGTTAGCATTTTTTGATTTAAAATTGTCTTTCTGATGTACTGCGCCATTATGGATTAATGTATCAGGCGGCAACTGTACGTGAAAATACATTTGCGTGGAAAGATTACATGTCATAGTGGTAATTTAAATAAACTGTATTTTACGTTCATACTGGTTTGCTTTTCTAGGCTCCTGAATGAAAGGCACAGCATTATTCTATATTCATTTGGACACCCTACAACAGAAACCCATGTTTTAGCCGAAGATTTTAGCGTTTTACCACTTGTTGGTGCACATCGTGGTACCTTTTGTGACATGTGGGTTAAGGATTCGTTAAGTGCAAAATAGAAAATATGTTGCCCCCTAACTAAAAATCAAAAGTCGGCACCCATGCTATTTGTACTAGGTTCCTTAAACATGTACATAAACTCATGTGCTGTGCTAGCCATACCTGTCCCATTGCCTTGGTAATGACGGGTAGCAGAAAAGCCAGGCTCTTCCCAGAGCCAGTGTCTGCGCTGGCCACGACATCCCTGCCAGCTAGCCCAGCTGGCAGCAGCTGCATCTGCACTCGGGTGGGAACCTCGTAGCCAGCCCTGAATAAGTTCTCTTGAAGCGTCTTCGGTAGACCACAGTGCTCAAACTCCACAATGGGCCTCGGAGGCTTCGGTCCCCGCACAGACAGGCCCAGCTGTTCTTGCAAGCGCAGCACCTGATCGTCCTGCAGTTGAGCGATGAATGGGTGCTCCTGATACCGGTAGCGGTGCTCGGGTGAATGCGGCGTATTTGGAGGCAGCGTTGGCACCGCATGCTCTGGCGGCTTCGGCCCTTCTCCAGCTTGCAGCAGTCCCCGGGCCTTGCACTCCAAACTGCACACGTCCTGCTCGGTCTGATGGCAAACGTACTCCCCGTAACGGCCGCACTGCGTGCACACTGGCTCCCCAGGCTCCGGCCATCGCTGGTTCTTACTGAATGACTTCACCGGCTCTTCCTCGGCGTTTTCCGGGGAGCTCTGTGGGAGAGGGGCTTCAGGGAGCAAGGCTGAGCCCGCTGGGGAGCAGGCATCGGTAAGAGATGCGGGTGAATATACAGCGCAAATCTCGGTTGACAGGCCGGATCCTCCGGGGCAGCCCGTATCGGAAAGTTGGGCTGAGCGCCCATACTGGTATTCTTTGCCTGCACATGAAGTACTTAGCACGTCAGTTTCTCCCAAACAAGAGCGGCTTCTCTTTGCCGGGAAGCTCTCTTCCACACCGGCCCTCTTCACTTTCAGAGACCGAGGTACAAACATGGGTCACAGTTGAATTGAGCGCTCCTAGCTCTCATAACACAGTAACATTTTACAGAGTAGTATTGCCATTTCCCATTAAAGGAAAGGACGTAGCAACGTTCTCTCATCACATGTCTTACGTTGGCACGTCCCCCACCATACAACACGGAGACCTATCCTCCGTGTGAAAGAAAAAAATGTCCCTGCGAATTTTCCAGGCGGATATGTGGGCATACTTGCCAACTTTCTGTGACCAAAAAGATGTAGGATTTTTCAAGTTTCAAAAATAATACTTAGCATAACAATGACAAAACAGGAAATTACAAAACATACATTGTTGGCACCACTGGAGAATTCTAAAATGCACAACCCATCAAACAGCACAACATCGAAAGATGCTCAAATGTTTAAAATGTATAATTGTGAATGGTCAGTTAACACCAAATTCAATTAACTAACTTCACAGAAAATAATCACACAGAGCTGGTAAGCAACGTTTGCCACTGCTCTATAGCAGCAGCCCAGGCAGTACATATTTATTCCTGCAGTGCAGGTTGAACACTGAACAAGATGGAGACTGATTACCTCCTCAGTCTGATAGGCAGATGCTCTGTAATGGCGGTACGCTCTGCCACTTGCCTTCACTGGTGGTTCACCTAAGATCTGTCCAGGCAAGAGTGCAGGACAGAGTCATGTAGCTGTCAGGTCAGTGGATTGATCTGAGCCCATCACTCAAATGTATCACTTACCCGCCCACTGCACAGACATATTAATTACCTTAGAGTCACATAAATTACCTGCCACTGTTAAAAGCAGTAGGATCTGTCCCCCAAATCTGTAGGCGGTAGGACTGCTTAAAAAGCAGTAGCCTACTGCCTAAATCAGTAGGGTTGGCAAGTATGTGTGGGGCTAGGGGTATATTTCGATAATTGCCGCCCATTGTAGAGGTGTTTCATTGAGTGCGAACAAGGATGTATGGGTGGGCTTTGCAAAAAGGGTAGGTCTGGATGGGGTCAGTGGTGGAAGTGGAAAAAAGGAACTAGTGCTACTCTGGTTGCATCCAAAAAGGAGGGAGTGGGATCGACGGACAGATGGTGGGGGGTTTGAGCAGTGGCATCACCAGAAATCAAATTTAGGAGGGGCACAGACAAAGGTAAGGGGGGGCCTATAAAAGTGCAATGTGTGAAGTCAGAAGCACTCCTGCAGAGAATCTTTTGTGCCCACCAACTACCACACCCCGCTGCACCTCCCCTCCCATCATACTGTAGGCAGCAAAACATTAAGTCACCAATGACCCATCAGCGGTTTCATGTGCTAAACTCTGATTGGAGGGGCTGCTCTTGGCTGCAGGGGGAACTTAACAGCTCAGCACTATTGATTGTGGCCCTGTGTGTGTGCTGTGCGGGCAGACACAGCACTGGAGACACTGCAGAGAAAGTAGCCCAGCTGAGGTGGGGGAGAGAAGGGGGGGCAGGATTTCAGAGGAGGGGCCCTGCCCCCCCCTAGTGACACCACTGGATTTGGGGGCTGTGCGCCCATTCTGGTCCTCTTTGCCTGCACATGAAGTACTTAAGGAGGCAGTGGGGGGAAGCAGGGTTGACCAGGATCACAAACTTGGGCTCAAATTGTTGGATTTCAAGGTCTACCGTAATAATGTCTTGTGGAGTTTACTTACAAAAAAACACAAATTGCATAATAAAGCCACATGACAACATGTACATTCTTATGGCAACATGTTAAGCCAACAGAATATCATTGTAGCTTTAATTTTCACGTCCTGAATGGTAAACTATAAGTCTCAGAATGTAAGATAATGCCAACCTGAAAAGTCTAGTTAACCCCACTGTACTTTCAGTGATTTAAGACATGTAATAAAAGAAGTTGGGTAATAAACAAATATATATATGCAGTGCTTGAATGTCCGGCCTGAGTCGATTCTATAATTGGCTCAGGAGAAAGAAAAAGCTTCAAGGACTAGTTTCTTGGGCCTTTGAACTAAAGGCACGCTCTGTAAAAGGCAAACAAACTGGTGGCATGACGTACCAATGAGTTATATTACACTTTCATCTCTGGATGGGGCTTATAAAGGAAGGTCTGGTACTTTGTAGGGTTTCTTCTGCATGGGCCTACAAGCTAGAGCCCAAGATCTAGATTTATGTTTGTAGCCACGGTCTCTGTTATGTCTGTACGACCAAATCACAGCTGCTCTGCAGGAGTACAGGGATGAGTAGAGTTCCTACTGAGCCCCGACACTATCATTCCTAAACCAGCAGTGATCCCAATCATAAAGGTGAAACATGCACAACAAAACAGGCATACTTCCTGTGTTCCTCTAGCTGTGATAGCGCATGCAAGGCCACTCTTTACTTTTCAGGAGAGGTGTTTACTGAGGCAGAAGCAATCCAAACAAGCATAGTTCTGTGGTACCAAAATTAAAGAACATCCAATCATGGTTCTATAAAAAAAATAGGAGCTTTAGTTTAACCATAATACACACAACAAATAAAACAGTACTGGCCAATGCTAGGAAGGAGTGCTCAGACTTAAGATTTCATCAGCAATGTCTACGAATATGTCTTTGAAAAAGGTAAAGAAGGGGGCCCTAAAAGTCACTAGAGTCCTTTAAGGCGAACAAAGTGGGAGGACCTCTTCCATTACCTTAGTTCTTTTCTTTTGGGATAAACAGTGTTGAGCCAGTCTTCTAGGAGCTTTCCTTCTGTCGAGAGGATCAAGAAATGCTGTCCCAATTATGAGTCAGCATCGAGATGGCTTATAGACAGGGCTCACAGTGGATTGAGTCAGCGTCGAGGTAAGTCAAGTCAGTGGATTTCTGCTGGTCGAGTTGGCTTTCGAGTCAGGTCAACACAATGCTTCTAATGGATTGAGTTGGCAGTTGAGACACAGCAAGTCTGTAGCTGTCATGATGTCAAGCCAGCGTTCAAGACTGACAATGCTCTTCATTGAGTCGAATCGGCATTGAGATTGTTCAAAAGGCATATATGCCTTTTGAAGGTCTATGAAGGCCAAAGGTAGCACTGCAGGTCCTCCTGTGGCAGCTCAAAGGGAGTCTAGCATAGTCAAGTCAGCTCGAAAAGCATCTTGAGGCAGTAAACAAGCTTTGGGTTGGTTTCTGGGCTTCACAGTTGCTGAGGGACCCAGCCCAGGAACTCGAGGGTGCTGAAGGGGAGGGGGGCCAAGATGAGTCCTTTCTTCAGCTTTTCCCAACCAGGAAGGCTTGCGGTGTGCACATATATAGGGCTGTGCCACCTCCAGTGACAGGGTCCTGGTTACCAGTGTTTCATTTGCAGGTAAGAGCTTGCCTCTTGCTTGGAAGTCTGTGGTCTTCACCTCTCTGGCAGAGGACTGTACTCCCAAATAGACGGGCAACAGTAAAGCCGGACACACGTGATCACATTCAAGGGTGTTTATTAAACTGTATAGGTAGGCTGGAAAAACGCCTAATCTAAACCTAAATCTAAAATGGGAGCAAGCTACGACCTTAAAATAAAAATAAGGCAGCCACAGTGGCATGTTATCAAATAAAAGGGCCTGTACTGAAGAAAAAAAAAACAATTGCCAATCCTTACAACTAAATACCAAAAAAAGAGTATGGGATAGTGTTCACAAAAAAGGAAGATGTGTTCACAAAATGATATGTTACCATGTTATAGCCAGGGGTCTCCCTTCCCCACGTTTTGAGCATGAGACAAGGCGGGACTCAAGAGAGTAGCACACTCTCAAGCTTTCCCAGCACAAGACTACAGTTCCCTTCTCAGGTATCAGGATCTTCTGTTATTTTCTGTGGTTAAGTCTCTTTTCTACAAAAAGTCTGATGCCTCAGAGGATCTGAGGGGTTCAAAATAATAAAACAAAAAGTTCCTTTCTGTATGTACGGTGGGTGATGGCTTTTCACCCCTGCATCCTCCTCTTCCGGGCTCAGATCCCTCATGAGTACCAGCCTCCCTCTGTTGGGTTCTCTACGGCTTTAACTTACAAGATTTCTCCTTTTGCATTCACAAATCTTAATGTCTTTTTAAACAATCCACTGTGGACATCCCTCAGTCGGGTTCACTCTTGTCAACACAATGTTCATTGGGGCATCATGCTTCGGCCCTTTCTGTCGGCATCCCTCCGCCGGGTTCACTCTTGCCAAACACACAGTTTCTTCCTCTTTCTCACTATGTGGCATTCGTCGCCCATAGCTTTCCAATTACGTGCCAGTCAAAGACTTTTGACTGTACAGAGGGTTTTGCTAGACCCCCGTATGACCTTATCCTTGTGGCTCTCCTAGCGTCTTCTGGTATCGGTAGTTTCAACAATATGGGAATCACCCAGAGTCTATCGAGTGAGTCCCCTCCTGGTGCCGTGCCCCTCTGCAGCTGGTTTTCCCCTTATTTTGCCATTCGCAATTTTCGTTCAACACAGTTCTCTTTCTTATCAGTCCTCCCTTCGACTCAACAGCTGTGATGAACCGCTTGGCTGTTCTTGTCTCTGAAGTTAAGGATGGTACCACGGTAGCAAACGTCTCCAGGCCCTGATTATAAGTGTAGGAGGGCTCTGTACCATTGACATCTGCTGCAACACACACTGGCTATTGTTCACGGTCGTACGATAACTTTCACTGGGGCTTCGTGGGTTAGGGTCTGAAAAAGGGCAAGGTTGCTTCTCTCCTTGTCGCCCCTTCGGTTCTCGCCGCTTTTCTTCTAATTTTGAACTGCTGCCCTGGGATAGCTGTCTCGACATGCAGTTTGCCTTGCTCGTAGTGTGCTCTCGTGCTCCACCTTTTATCCCTGTGGGGAAGGGAAAGGGTTGTCAGGTGTGTGTGGTTCTGGTCAATTGCATGACTTTGCCTGACCCTTGTATTGGGACATGTCAGGTAAACGGCTCTAGTGTTAGTCCACTGTCTTTCGTGGTATAAGAAAGTGATTGTGTTGGAAAAAGGGGGGGTTTGGTGTCTGAGTATCCTACATGGTAGGATGGGGAAAAGGTGTTATTAGAAGGGGGATATCGCGTCTCACCCGTCGGTGTCCCACCTCCACTCCCTGAGGACCCCTCATCCAGGTGATCCTCTCACACTGGAGCACCCCCAGGAACTGGATCTAATAGCGATGGCCGTGTCCTGGCCACTTGGATGACAGATCCCCAGGGACGAGTCAGGGAGACACCGTCAGGTTTCTCACATACCCTTCCTCCATGCGATGTAGCCACATTTGTTTCACAGGGGAACCGGGAAAGAAAATCTTCTACATTTCCCTGGTCTTTTTGTTTTCGGTGCTCAACAGTGAAACAATAGGGTTGTAGGTCTAGAAACCATTGTATGACCTGAGGGTTAGAGTCTTTGCATTGGCTAATCCAAACTAGGAGTGAACGGTCTCTAACGAGTGTGAACTTCTGTCCTAATAGGTAGTATCTAAGATGTATAATGGCCCACTTGATGGCCAGGGTCTCTAGTTCCAGCACAGAGTAATTTTGTTCACGTGGGAACAGCTTGCGACTAGTAAATAATATGGGGTGTTCCAATCCGTTGCAAACCTGGGACAGGACGGCTCCTAACCCTGTAAGGGAGGCATCCGTCTGTAACACAAATTCCTTAGAGAAGTCGACTACCTTTAGGATTGGGTTCTGGCACAGAATCTGTTTCAAGGTGTTATAACATATCTCATCCTCGTCATTCCAAAATTGTTTCTGCAGTTCGACATTCTTACGTTTATCTGTCAGCCTGGCTGTTTTGCCCAAAATTTTGGGGAAAAAACTGCACTAATATCTTATTAACCAGAGAAAGTCTCTAAGATCTCTTCTGGTCTTGGGGGTTGGTGTATCTAAGACGTCTTTTACCTTCTAATGTTGGGGCTGTACATTCCCATTCCCTACGAAGAAGCCAAGCTATTTTATGGCTGACTTGGCCAATCTGCACTTAGCTGGATTAGCAGTTGGGCCAGCGTTTCTGAGGACTTTCATGATGTTATAAAGATGGAAGAGATGGTACTCCCAAGTCTTACTATGAATGACAATATTGTCAATATAAGCTCCACGGAAATCGGAATTTGGTTGTAGGATTTGATCCATGAGGTGTGGGAAAATGGCTGGCGTGCCATTTAAGCCAAAAGGAAGGACTTTGAATTGGAATTTGCGAGTCACAGCGATACCCTTTGAGTTAGCGAGTAGCGAACAGTACAGACACCTGCAGCTTGCACACGCCATCAGCTCCCAGTTCCCCTCCTTGGAAGAGGTCCCACAATGTTCACCTCTAGAAGCCAATCTCTTTCCCGACTGCATTGTCGCCAAGGTCACCTCGACATTATACCAGGTACTGACAGTTTTTGGGGCCCAGGAATTGTCCTGACTCAAGGATAGATGGGAGCGGGATGTCGGACCATTGGACCCAGAAGAATGGGTAGAGGCACTTGTGTTCCCACGGGAGATTAGAATTGCTGCCAGGTTCCGCCTCATCCAATGCATTATATTGCACTGGGTATATTACTCATGGACTACAATGGCTTGCTGGGGTATAGTAGGTAGAGACACCTGGGTGAGGTGTGGGAGAGCGGCGGGCACTTTCTTCCATATATTATGGGAATGTGAACAAATCCAGGTTTTCTGGACGAAGTGTATCCACAGGTTAACTTCACTGCTGGGGTCCCAGGTGTGAGAAACCTGAAGGTGTTCTTCTGAGTAGCCCCCGAGAATCCCTTATTCAGGTTGCCAGGGAAGGGCTGGCGCTCTAAGATCCCAACACTGGAGGTGGACAAGCGACGGAGGATCACCTGGATAGGGGAGCCTGGGGCTATGCTTGGGGTAATGCCCCAGGTGAGGCGTGGTACTATACTGGAGAAAGGGACGAGGAAGACAAGGTCCTTGAGGCTTTTATAGGATATACCAACTCGACCTCCCTTCCACCCAATTAACCTCCTTTACCAGAATCCAACATCCCCTCTGCATCTGGTAAATCCATTAGAAACCCTGTTGCACTCGAAAACCATAACTCCCACTAACCCTGTTTTCCTGTTTCCTACCTGAATACTCCCAATCATTCTTCTCCATGTCCCCCTGAATATTCCTTCCCGTACTCCCAGTCTGCTTTGACAAAACCCTACCGTTCCCACAATCCGCCCTGTTAATTTCACAATAATAATCCCGGTCATTCCCGTTTGTTTCATAAACCCTACCAGTCTCACCCTTCTGAATTTACCAACCCTCCTAAAATGAAGAATATTATTCCTTATGACAACCCCCATTTCCGACACAAACACTTTCCCATGCCGTGGAAAACAACGGACTAACCCTAGAGCCATTTACCTGACATGTCCCGACACAAGGTTCAGGCAGAGTCAGGCAATTAACCAGAATCACACACACACCTGACGGTCCTTTCCTTTCCCCAAAGGGATAAATGGTGGAGCCTGAGAGCACACAAGGAGCAAGATAAACCGCACGACGAGACAGCTATCCAAGTACTGCAGTTCAATAGTAGGAGAAAGACGGCGAGAACCGTAGGGGTGAAAAGGATAAAAGTGACTGTGCCTTTTCAGACCTCGGCCCGCGAAGCCTCCATGAAAGGAATCATAAGACCGCGAACAATAGCCAGCGTGTGTTGCAGCAGATATCAACGGTACACAGAGCCCTCCTACGCTGATAATCAGGACAGGGAGAGATGCTAGCTACCGTGGTACCGTCCTTGACTCCACATGAAAGAAATGCGAAGTGGTTCATCACAGCCAGTGAATCGAGGCAAGAACCAATAAGAGAACAGAACTGTGTTGAATGGAAGTTGCAAATGGCAAAGTGAAAGGGAAATTAAAGAACTGTAAACGCTTCAAGGGAAAACCAGCTGAAAAGGGATCTGGCACCATGTGGATGCTCACTTGGGTAACTCTGGTTAATTCCCCCTAGTGTTGAAATTACCGAAACCAGAAGGCCGTAGGAGGGCCAAAAGAGAAAGGTCAAAGTGGTCATACAGGGGTTTTGCAAAATCCTCTGTACAGTCAAAAGTCTTGGCCGGCAAACTATTAGAAACTTAGGGAAGCAAAGGAACTGTAAGACTGGCAAGAGTGAACCCGACAGAGGGATGCCTGCAGAAGTGGGCGAAGCATGATGCCTGGTAAACATTGTGTTGACAAAGAGTGAACCCGACAGTGGGATGTCCACAGTGAACTGTTTAAAAAGACATTAAGATTTGCGAATGCGAAAGATGAAAATATCTTTGAATGCAAGCCACTGGCGGAGTAAACACCCATGATAATGACGGGACAACTTAAGGTATTGACAAGGAATGTAAGGGGAATGGGCACATACTTGAGGAGGAATAGGATCAAATCCTTTATACAAAGGAAAAAGTCTTGATAGCTCTACTGCAAGAAACATACCTCATGGCAGAGTCCATGGCCAAACTGAAGGAATGCTGGGGGGGTTCAAGGAAATGGTGCTTCCTACTCTAAATACGCCAGAGGGGTGTTCACGTGGGTGAGCCCGGAGGTGCCTTTTCAGTTGGTGGGCACAGAGGCAGACAAAGAAGGTAGATACTTGATAATGTGGAGAGTTATTGAACAAAACAGGATCTGCATAGTGAACTCCTACTTCCCCAACCATGGCATACCTGCACACCTCAAACTACTGTGCACCAAAATAACACATCACCGAGACGGTCTCTTCATATGGGGGAGCCTCAACTGTGTAAGGGATGCAGTCCTAGACAGATCTAATCCACCACAACACCAAACACATGTAATCCCCCAGGCACTGAACACAACGATAGACCACTTAGACCTAGTGGTTGTCTCATGGGAACTACATCCTACTGACAGATGCTACTCGTACTATTCCTCCCCCCATGGCCTACATACTAGAATAGACTACCTTTTCACAGATAGAGATCTATTATCGCAAATAGAATCTGCACAATACCTGGGCACGTCGGTATCAGACCACTCACCATTACTCATTCACTGGACAATCAAGGGCCCCAGTCCCCCTATACCGATGTGGCGAATGCCTACAGGAGCCCTTACAGATCAGATCTTCAGGGCAGGGCTCGGGGACAAACTCGAAGAATTTGTGCATATTAACCAGGGCAGCATGCAATGTTTGAGCACGCTTTAGGAAACACTTAAGGTGGTAACACGTGGGGAAACTATAGCGAGCGCAGGCGGCATCAGAAACATGCTAAGCAGGGAACTGGAGTGTCAGGAAGACGAAATACAACAAATGGAAACCAATAACCAGGGAACCAGGGAAATCGAGGCAAAACTGATAGAGGCTAGAAACAACTGCCAAGGGGCGTGGGAGAGGTTTTCCAAGTTTGATTACATAACATACACCGCCAGAGCACGCAAAGAGGCAGACAAGCCGAGTAGACTATTAGCATGGATATGTAAGAGAGAACACCCGAGACACCCACCTACCAAGCTCAAAGACAAGGGAGGGGCGATAATCAAGACACAAGTGTCGATCAATTAAACTTTTGCTGCTTTCAATTCCAAATTATATGCCCATGACGCCCCGGTAGCGAGATCAGTCATACAAGACATACTAGAGGAGCTAGGACTCCCCGAATTAAGTAAAACGCAACAAGAAACACTAGATGAGGCAATTACCAGTGAGGATGTCACAGATGCAATCAGATCCCTATCCACTAGTAAGACCCCAGGAAGCGATGGACTCCCACCGGAGTTCTACAAAGCCTATGAGCCTACTCTGACCCCACTATTACACAAAGTTTTCAAGGAGGCATATGAGACAGGGAAACTGCCGGAAAGCATGAACGAAACCTTGATAGTTCTGATACTCAAGCCAAATAAACCCCCAGCAGACTGCGACTCATACCGCCCTCTGGCTATGCTGAATTATGACAATAAAATACTGACCACCATACTGCCCAAGAGACTGGCCAGGGTGGTGGGGAGCCTGGTACACGAGGACCAAAATGGTTTTGTCCCAGGCCGTAATACGACAGCCAACTTGCGTCGACTCCAACACATTATGGCACAGACACTGGAGAGCGAGGTCCCCATACCGATACTATCACTAGATGCTATCAAAGCATACAACTCCATATATTGGGAATGGTTAATAGAAGTTCTGAGGGAATTCGGGTTTGGGGAGGGTTTTGTGCGATGGGTCAAAGTGCTATATAATGTCTAACGGCTAGAGTTAAGACTGGCAGAACAGTGTCGAAAGAATGGGCAATACAGAGAAGGCTGCCCACTATCACTGTCATGATGCTTACCCCCGGAGCACCAGGACAGGCCCAGCACCCCCGGGAGCAGGCATCATGCCCTCGGGTAAAAGCCCAGCGGCCCCTAATAGGGGCTCTTTGGACTTTGTCCTGGCGCCTTTGGCGCCAGGCTCATGTTGGACATCAGTCCTGGCGCCATAGGCGCCAAGCTCATAAAAGAGGGTGTTTGGTGCACTTACCTGACGCAGACCATGCTGCATGAAGCCTCAAGCCACATTAGGTTTAGGAGGGACTATTTTATCAAAGGAACTATTTTACTTGGGTGGGGACCGTGGAAGAATACTTACCTGGAACTTCTTCCAAGGCTATTTAAACCACGCCCGGACTGCCATACGTGCTTCGCGTTGCTCTGCATCTAGCAGCTGAACGCTCACCGTGCCTGCTGCTGCATCTTGCCTCCAGCCACGCCCACCTCGATCTTGGGATACCTGAAAGGAAGAAAGGGAAGAGAAAAGGTGAAAACCAAGAACTTAATCTAACTTCCTACCTGTGTCCGGAACCATCACGCCAGCGATCCTGAAGATAGACATTCTTTAAAAGCATCGCGCTACTTGTTGCAGTGCCGCGCATCACTCACCTGCCTCGTGGGCTCTTCACTATCCACCGTGACCTTCTGGGCATTTCGCCACATCTCTGCACCTGCAGGGGAGAAGAAGAGACAAAAGGTGAGCAGGAGGAACAAATGAGGAAAGCCTGATTTTCCGTCACAAGACTTACCTGGCCATATTTGACGGAACCACTCCTCATTTCGGGTCGGCGCCACTTCTTGGCCTGGTACCGCACCCCGGCCCCTAAGGGGAAAAAAGAAAGACATTACTAGAGGGATTCAAAGACATTTAAAGGGATCATTTTATCACAAACTCACCTGAGTTTATCTCCGGCAATATCCCTCGAAGCATCACTTCCACTCGGCACCTGAAAATAAGGACAGATCGCAGGCTAAGAAAAGCAAACAAAGAGAAGACACTACTCTGGAACTTTTTAAACTGCATACTTACGGCATTTCGCCTTCCGAAACCAGTGAAGTAACTGGTCAAATACGCGCCCCTGCACCAGAAGCAGGATGGGGAGCTCATCCATTCAAACATTAAGGTGAGCCTTGATTGGGGATTTCGGAGGTGGTCAGAGAAGAGCAAAGGGGAGGTGGGAAACAATCACAATACTCTGCAGTCAGTTAATCCCCTTTCTCCACCTACAGAAAGATTTTTCTACGGGCCAGACAAGCCAGATTTGGGGGTCCAGTTCAGTCGGTGTTTCGAATCCTGCGCATCACGCTTGAAGAGGTCACAGCAATCCAGACCAGGTCAGCGCCTCCGTGGGAGCCAGGTGAGCGTTACAATCACCTATGCTATATGTCCTAGGTCTTGAACCACTGGCAATATACCTTAGAAAACAACACTTCGACACAGGGATACAGTCGGGGGAAAATACAACATAATATCACTTTACGCTGACGATGTTCTCTTATATTTAAGAGACCACACCTTAATTCCCCGGTAGTACTAGAGATACTGCATAACTATGCAAGAGTATCCGGAATACGGTTTAGTAAACAAAAGTCCTGTGCATTCCCGCTGGCGAAACTAAGAGAAGTGAATGCACTAGACTTAACGGAAGTGGGAATCAGGTGGCAACTAAACGAGTTCAGATACCCGGGGGTCAATATCAAACACACTCCAGAGCTTACACATGAGTGCAATACTGAGGCTGTAGTAAAGGGTTTACGCAGTTCCATGAAGTTTTGGTCCAAGCTACCTTTATCGATGATGGGCAGGGCGGCTATCACTAAGATGATCGGTCTCCCAAGATTCCTGTACTATTTCCAGGACATATGCTACTACATAAAATCAACATTCTTTAAAACATGGGATGCTATGATCAGGCAATTCCAATGGGGTGCTGCCCGCCATAAACTGTCCTTGGCTGTGCTGACATTGCCACACAGGGAAGGAGGGATACAACTTCCTGATTTAGAGAAGTACTATCTGGCGGCAGAACTTAGCCACATAACCAGGTGGCTGTCTGACAAGCCCCCAGCTGAAACCGACCTCCTGCAACGACTAATTGCTCCGCTGCACCCAAAAGAGGTTTTGTGGAACCCTCTGATGAGCTCAACGGACACCCCCATGATAGTGCGGCTGGGTAGACAAGTGTGGAATAGGACCAAATCGGTGCTTCGCTTGCAACACCCCTAATCATCGGACATCCCGAAGCTAGTGGACATTTGCAAGGTTTCTGCTCACCTCTGCATGGTGAGACACTGGGAAAGGGTGGGTATGTACACCTGGGGAGACACGTTTGAGGAGGAAGTCTTCAGGGACTTTGAATCATTATTAACATGGGAGGGGCTAGCAAAAGGGCGAGTCCTATGGCCCAGCGGATTAAGCACACTGCCAAAGGGAAATGGGAGGGCTGGCCGGAGGAGCCGACAACAAACCCCTTATTGAAAGAGATGTACAATCTAAGTGATGGCTGGAGACCTGTGTTTAGACTGTATGGTCAGCTATCAGATCGGCCCAATCCCTGCAGTGCTACACTAAAAGAAAAATGGGAGAGTGACCTAGCAGTCACGATTACTGAAAAAGAATGGGAAAGGGCGCTGACATATCCGAAAGAGGTGTCTAGGAATGCCAGATCTAGGCTAATACAGCTAAATGTACTATATAGGACTTACATGAACACCCTAAGAGTAGCTGGTTTTAACAAACAAGCTCAATCAACATGCCCATGGTGTAGCAATGAAGACGCAGATTTGATGCGCATGTTCTGGGGGTGTTGCAGAGTGCAGGGATTCTGGGCGAAAGTAGAAAGTACTTGTAATGCAGGGGTGAACAGGTACATTTGGACTCCAAAGGGGTGCCTTTTGGGCACATACCCCAGGCTAAGTAAGTACAAACATATTGTGAAATGAATGGACATGGTGTGCATACTAGCGAAGAGGGTGATTGCAATGGTATGGAAATCACTGCGGGGCCGCAATATGAGAGATGGATTAAAGAACTAGACCAATGGTCGGCAGCGGAGACTGCAGCTTGGAACGCAATGACTATGTCCGATGGTGACATGAGTGTAACATTTGAGGCATGGAAGGCACTAATCAGAGACATGTTCCTCCCAGCAGACGACAAGCTCCCCTGAACTGTACAGTAACAAGTTGCACATGAGGGATGCAACGTGAAGTGATCTTTGAAATAATTACCCAGGTTGGACCCCCCCTAAACCGAGTGCTGCAATATCAGAGACATGCTCTGATGAACTTATGGATAGCTAGGATTGTAATTGGCTAGAAGACAGTCACTGTTTGTTGTTGTTTAATGTTTAATTGTTATCAGTTACCAGAATCCTGAATACTATACCATACATTGTACGCTGTAACTTGCAACTTGCTATAGATGTCTGTTTACAAATGCAAATAAAAACATTTATAAAAAAAAGAAATCTTTGAATACAAGCCACAGTGAAGCCGATGGAGGGAGGCTGATATTCAACATGGGTCTAAGCCCGGAAGAGGGAGACCCAGGGGTGAAGGAGCATCACAGCAGGGAAATTGATGTGAGAAAAACCTTAGTTAACCCGACAGAGGGAGGCAAACAACAAGAAGGGTCTGAGCCCCGGAGAGGGGGATCGAAGGGGTGAAATGCCGTCATCCACTGACAAAAGTCAGAGTGAACCCGACAGAGGGAGGCAAATATTCGAGAAGGGTTTGAGCCCGAGAAGAGGGAGACTCAGGGGCGAAGAATCAACACCCTAAGTGCAAGCAGAAAGAATGACCCAACATACATATGGAAAGGAACTCTTTGTTTATTGTTTCGAATACCTCAGGACCCCAGAGGCAAGAGACATTTTGTAGAAAAGAGACTTAACCACTGGAGGTCCTGATATCTGAGAACGGAACTGTAGTCTCGTGCTGGGAAAGCTTGAGCGTGTACTGTGCTCCGGAGTCCCACCTTGTCCCGTGCTCAAAACGTGGGGAATGGAGACCCCTGACACATCCTGACATATCATTTGTGAACACTTGTTTCTTTCTTGTGAACCCTATCCCACACTCTTTTTGTATTTAGTCGTAAGGATTGGCAATAGTTTTCTTTTAGTATAGGCCCTTTTATTTGACAAGATGCCACTAGGACTGCCTTATTATTTGATGGTCGTAGCTTGCTCCCATCTAAGATTTAGGTTTAGATTAGGTGTTTTTTCAACCCACCTATACAGTTTGATGAACACCCTTGAACTGTGATCACTTGTGTCTGTCTATTCTTGAAACCATGCCTCCCTTACACCGGTCCCCTGTGATCCAAATCCAAAACTGGAATTGCTGGGGATTTGGGCAGAGGTGGGGTTCACCAAGCATGAAAAAGTGTTTTTGTCTGTAACACTGGGGTTGACAAAGATAATTATTTCTGCAATGTGGGGCTCTGCAGATCACCCATCACTCCATCGCTGGTCCGCTAAGGTCAATAGGTGTGTGTCCCTTGAGAGGCATGTGTACAATGCTAGGGGCTGTCTCCAGAAATGTTCGGAAGGTTTGGGGCTGGTGGGTGGGGGGAGGGTTGAGGTATGGTTTTATTATTCTTTTTGACTACTGTAAGAAACCTGAAGGTGTCTCCCAAGCTTGTCCCCAGGGATCTGTCATCCAGGTGGCCAGGACACGGCCATCGCTATTGGATCCAGTTCCTGGGGGTGGACCATGAGGGAGGATTACCTGGATGGGGGGGTCCTTGGGCAGTGGGAGTGGGACACCAATGGGTGAGATGCGGTATCCCCTTTCTTTCAACACCTTTTCCCCATCCTACCACGTAGGATATTCCAAAACACTGCCCACCCTTTCCGACACAAACACTTTCACACAACATGAAAGACAACAGACTAACACCAGAGCCGTTACCTGACATGTCCCAATACAAGGGTCTGGCAATTGACCAGAACCACACACACCCGACGGCCCTTTCCCTTCCCCACAGGGATAAAAGGTGGAGCACAGGACGAGCAAGGCAGACCGCACAACGCGAGAGCTAACGCAACACAGCAGTCCAAAAGGAGGCGAAAGATAGCGCATACTGCTGGGATGACTAGGAGAGAATCAACGTTGCCCTTTGCAACCAAGGCCCGTGAAACCTCTGCAGATGAGAACCTAAGTCTGAGAACAGTAGCCAGCGTGTATTGCAACAGATATCAACGATACACAAGACCCTCCTCCGCTGATAACCATGCCAGGGAAAGACGCTGGCCTGTGTGGTACCAACTTTGACTCGAAGGAGAAGAAATCCAAGTGGTTCATCACAGCCGGTGAGACGAGGGCAGAGTCGATAAAAAACCGAACTGTGTTGAATGAAAAGTAGCAAGCAGCTAATTTTAACTTTGAAAGGTTTAAAAGAACTATTGAGAAAGGGACAAGACCTGCAACAGAGGCGTTCGGCACCACATGAGTGCTCAAGCAGGAAAGTCTGGGTGATTACCCGATGGTAGAGACTACCCTAACCAGAAGGACTTGGGAAGAGGCAAAGAGAGGTCAAAGTGGTCATACAGGGGTCTTGTAAAATCTTCCGTACCGTCGAAAGTCTTTGACCGACAGATGATTGTGAAAGCTAAGGGAAATTAATTCTGCATGGTGAAAATTAGTATATGAACAGTGTGTTGACAGGAATGAACCCGACGCAGGGATGTCCACAGTGAATTCTTTTGAAAAGACATTAAGACTCAATGCAAGAAAAGCCATTGTGAATCTGAAGGAGGGAGGCTAGGGTTTGAAAAGGAGTCTGAACCAGGAAGAGGGAGATCCAGGTGTAGAAAGTCATCACCCAAAGTTAATTGAGAAAGGAACTGTTCAATTGAATTGGTGAATACGACTTGTGTGGGTCTGCACCCGGAAGAGGGGGACACAGGGGTGAAGCCGTCACCAAAAGTATATGTGGAACCGAACTTTGTGTTTGTTGAATGCATCAGGCCCTCGAAGGCAGGAGACTTTTATTGAAATGAGACTTAACCATCAAAGAACCTGATAGCTGATACGGAACTGTCTACTCGTGCCGGTAAGGCTCGAGTGTGTACTGTACTCAGCAGATCCACCTTGTCCCGTGCTGAAAACGCAGGGAAGGGAGAACCCTGATAATCACATCCTGACTTATTATTTTGTGAACACTTCTTTTCTTCATTGAGAAGGAGGACACTACCGAATGTCTACTGGTTGGAAAAACAATTATATTTACGGCATTGGAAACATCAAGGTGTGCTCTCCCTCAACGCCTCTGGGACGCTGTGAGAGCGGACCGGCTCCACTCCACAAAATTCAGTTAAATCCACTTCTGCTCCATGAACTGGACGCAAAGTGGTGGCAAAGTGAAGCAGTTGACAGTGGCCCGCTACATTTCCCTGACAGATTGTGTGCTTTTGGACTCCTAAACAGGTTGGAAAAACAATTATAAATACGGTGTTGGAAACATCAAGGTGTGCTCTCCCTCAACGCCTATGGGGACGCTGTGAGAGCCGACGGGCTCCATCCCCCCAGAATTCAGTTAAATCCACTTCCACTATGTGAAGCGGACGCAAAGTGGTGGCAAAGTGAAGCAGTTGGCAGTTTGCGGCTCGCAGGGAATGCCAACACCGACTACGTCAATAGATCTTTTCCCCGTCTAGAGTCCCGTGAGAAGGACAAAACTGTAAGTACAAAGACCAAACTACAGAGGGAGTGCAAACTATTGTCATTGTGTGACTTAGTCGTTACTGCAGACAGGCAGTGGGACATGGGAAGCTCGAAGCTTACAATCGACCAGTGTTTTCATCTTCAAGTGCCACCGAGCGCAGCTGGGAGACTGCAGGGGCTATCGGTTTTGGCCTTATCACTAATGACAAGTTCTGGAGGGGGATTGGAAACATGGAATTGGTTGACTCTCTCCTAGGGGGGAACCCTTAAGGCAAGTGCACGGCGGGAGCAACTGGGTAGCGTTTGTGGTGCCTCCCATTGATCCCAGTGTTGGCACTGGACGGCATCCCATTTGAACTGGCTGTGCACCAAAGGAGGATTGAGTTGGGGAGATTTCCTGTGGAAGCGAGATTGCAGGGAAATTATTCTGTGATCTGATCACAGAGTTGGTATCTCTGAAATCCCTTCTAGTATGCAGGGAGACATAGGATGGGAATTACACTTCTGAGGACCTGGTGGCCGGTCACTCATTATGCCCTACGGCAGATCAGGCAAACGTTGGGGACATGGGGGCAATGGAGACGCCAGCTGAGGTGCCAGTGTTGGAAGCAATGAGGGGGCATACATTGCAAGGCCAGAGCCCTATAGACACCAGGGTGGAAATAGGCTGTGTGACGGTCTCCCAGAGAACATTCTTCAAAAGGCCTTGGAATGGGCCGGATAACGAAATCACGCTAGCTAGTGATGCACAGCAAACAGCCAGTATTAAGACACGGACGAAGCAGGTCGAGGAGATCTCGGGGGACATTGTAGGAGCCCCAAATCAATTAGGAACAAATACTTGGGGTGAACCTCCGAAGAGGCCTTAATGGCATTACCCACAAAGTCTCCCCCTATGGACTGGGAACTTCTACTCGTGTTCCACTACAAAAAAATCACTCCACTCCACTGGAAAAACAATGTGGAAGCCGCCGACCCTTACATCAGAAATTCTACTTTCAAAACAGATTTCCTTTCCGGAAGCCAGACAATAAAACCCCACAGTTAGCATCAGAGCCTCAAGTAGGATCCAAGGAAACCCCTGACTCAGAATTGACTGTAAGCCTAAAGAATAAAGCTGCCTCGAACCAACAAGAAGGTCCCTTAGAGACAGCATCTAGGACCAGTCAGCGGCATCTGGAAGTTTCAGGAGCAATAATTGAAGAGCAGACCGGAAAATCTTTGTCCTTGGGGGAGCGCATTAACTTTGATAAAACCACCACTCAGGAATCCCACCAAGAGTTAGATGTAGCACCCTCGGATGAGGACCTCCTAATGGTCATGGAAGCGGCCAAAATAGAAGATCAGTCTAAGAACAAACCTTCCATAAATGCTGAGTTTATAGCAGCTCTCACACTACCTCTAATGCCCTACGTGAAATTGCACGAAACACTAAACAACCATATAAGGTATCAATCCACAATCCTAGCCATGCTTCATTCTAAGATGGTGTTTCTAGAAGATTTTGTTACAGCCATTCAAATGAATTTGGAGAAGAATACGGAGCAGATCACAGGTATTTTGAATAGCATAATAGATCCTATTATCCAAGACAAGAATAAAAGAAGAGCCGACATGGATAGACTGAAAGATATAAGTACAAGTTAAGTGGAAGGAAGAGAGATAAGAGCCACCCTGGCCATAATTAAGATGGACCTGGCGGCGAAGGGTGACAACCTGAAACAAAAGACTGTAAGAGACAAGAATCTGTTGGTTGTTCCTGCATTAGATTCGGTGAAGGAGCCAGCAGTTGTGAATCATGATATTGCCCAGTCGGAAGGGGACACACCCAAAATGGAAAGAAGACCACAGGTTTTACCTGTAATGGTCCAGTTAAAAAGAAAAGTAGAGTGGCTGTCAGAGGAGGACAGGGAATCAGCCCCAAGATCCCCCAAGAAAAAATATGAGATATTTACCAAACTAGGAGAGGCAGGGGAAAAATCTCAATCGCCCCATACTGTTACACCATTCCTGCGATGGCAGGTTAGGTGCCATTGGTCTCTGTGTGGAGGCATGTTACAAAGAATCCCCAATAGGGCAATAGAGAACTGTTTCAGCAGTCTAGTTGTTCCACGCTGCCGGCAGAGGCACGTGACTGATCACCTGACTCCTCTTAAGGAACATGGAACGCTGCTTCGATGCATCCCTTCTGTTGAATGTGATGCTCCGTAAGTTCGCAGAGGATTCTTCCCTTATATTCTAATCTATTGAAAGCAATCTCTCTCTCCCTTCTGACTAACTTTCTTTCTCTCTTAGAATTGTGTCCCGTGTCGGCATCCCTGCTCCCGCTCCCTCTTTGCTTCTCTGGGTTTCTCCCGTTCATTTGAGCTGGGCTCTCGATTCCAAATTCCAACCCAATCTAGAGAGAAAGTCCGCCTTGCGGAAGTAAGTTCCGTGTGTACGTTGAATCATACTTTTCCTTCTCGGGTGTGCCTTTATTAACCATTCTTACTTTGTCAGTTATTCCCCTCTCCTTCAGGTTACAACACTCCCAACCAACAGGATTGATCAACTCGATTCCGGTCATATCAATTATTAGTAAGCACACTCACTGATATAGATTACCATTCTTCCCTTCCACTCGTTCTATTGCTTACCTGTCATTCTCTCGTCTGTAGGACTCCTTCCCACTTTCACCACCTTGAGAAGAGTCATCAATCTGAGAAAGCCAGTCCAGGACGTCCCGAGCCGTCAATTCAAGAAGGCTGAGCCCAGACGTCCAGGGTTTTTTCCCCCAGAGGGTTTCCCTGGGGTTCGTTTTTCCCTTCACTGGTACTCTGATCTCCAGTGATTGAGGGAGGCAGGGACTCCCGGGTGATCCTTTATTTCTGCAATTGTTGCTCCAGACAAATTAGTGCTCGCTTAGGTTAGTGTCTACTCCTGTCTGATCTCCTTTTGGAATTTGGCTATACCATACTGTGTTGTAATAATTTCACCGCCATCAGTAACAGTAACACATACAAAAGAGAGCTCCTAAAAGCAAATTTGGTTAAACAGAAGAAACAGAAAAAAGTAATCTCTCCACCCCAGAATTTGCGACAGCCACCTAAAGATCACAGTATGATACATTTGACAAGAAACACAAACCCTTAGGTGTGTGGAGAACCATCAAGGCAAGTCAATACTTTAGATCTAAGACCTTCAGTAAGACAAAGGAAAGATATTGGGTCAAGAGAACAGGACGAAAGTCAGCCCAACTCTAATCATCTGACTGAGAAAATAAAGGAGGTAGATCAGATGGAGGACCTCATGAATCTCTCTACTTATACTATCACAGAGGGTGAAGAAAGCAGATTAGAGGGAGGTATGAGGGGATCAGAAATCCGGGGTCGGGAAGAACTATATGAATATTCCAGTGATTTGGAAGAAACAACTGATGATGAGGGAACTATAATGCCTGCCATGACAACAAGCCCAGAGGCAAGACCCAGTAAAAGAAAAATCATCCTAATTCAAAGACAGCCACCTACCCTGGCTAAAATAAGAAAACATGGGCAACTCGTGAGGGACGAAGATGAGGATGAACAGATTACTCTGTTTGTTCCCCTAATAGTAACAAAGGGATTAAAAGGCAAAACTTGCCCCTTTCGGACCATGGAGGAGAAAAGAGCGAAGGTCCATGGCCCGCTAAAAAGGGATAAGGACTGGTCCAGACCTCCGGATATCAAAGGGCATAATATGCACATAGGAGGGCACAAGCGCCATGAAGAAAAGAACAACAGCACATATCATCTACTTCTGGAACGAATATTATTGATAAGCGACAACCTGGTTCTAAAGAGGGCTAATATTCTTCGCCTTTTACACTGCATCCCAGTGCTTAGGGGCATAGAATGGAGAGATTTTCATCTAAAGTCATAATTTATGTTGCGACCCAGGGGAAAAAAACATGTTGCTGCAAGCAGCTAAGAGACTACTGCCCATGGGTTTTGCATTGTCCAATTATGACGTAGACAATAAGATTTGGGACATACCCAAGGAAAGAAATAGTGACACTCCCATGGAAAGAAAGGCTAGAAGATCCGAGAGAGTCAGTCCAAAATTACCGAAGACTAATCAAAAGGAGGACCAGAGATACCAAGAACAACGGACCTCTAGGAAAACCTGACAGAAATGTGACCTATCGAATTACAGTAGAGAACCCAAGTCGATTGAAACAGAGAATTCAGTTTAAAGATGCTACAATAGCTGGAAGTAAGGTGGAAAATTGGTCTTGCCTGGCTGGAGCGCTAGCTGGGGAGAACTCTTCAGCACAGCGACCAAAACCAGGGGCAGAGGCTCAACTGGAAAGCCAAGCCAAAGACGTCACCCTGGTCTCATGGAACACACAAGGCTTTGCCCACCTTTTTGGAGCAGGAGATTTAAAATTTGAAGAGCATGAAATGATATGTCTCCAGGAGACATGGCTGCAGGAATTACCATTACTTAAGGGATATTCAGTCTACATGAATCCAGCAACCAAGAGTCTAAGTGGCCGACCCACGGCGGGTCGACTACTTGCCCTGAAAAATAATACAAACTTGTTATCGTAGAGATCTGTCCATCACCTCTGATACAAGCACTGTTAGTCTGCCCAGGTCATATTGAATATAAAGATCAAAAGAAACTTCTTATCCTACATTTATATTGGAATGTCGCCTCGCCAGCCGCTGAGGGCTTTGTCAAAATGGTTCTCGACATAATTGAGGAAGCAATGGAGACAAGGGGTAACTTGGACATTCTATTCTGTGGACATCTTAATATCCATTGTTTTGATGACAGAGCGTCACTGATAACAGATCATTTTAATAATGCATCACCACAGGTCACTAGAGAGGTTTCTCAGAGAGCCAAAATGGAGGGAAAAAATATTCACATTGTCAATGGTCATGTTGAAGGTGACATTCCAGCCCAAGTGACATGGAGTAGAGGAATGGAGGAAAAGACCCTCGATCATATATTCACCTCAGAAAATGTGTTTGTCAACTTGTCTAATTTGCAGGTCGAGAGGACGAATGAAAGTGATCATGACATTTTGTCAGTGACAATATAGAGTTGGGCGAGGGAGAAGTCTACAAAAGGGTTGGACGTCCCCCAAAGCAAAGCAGGCCGTAACAGACTCAAAATCTCCACAAACGCAGCGAGACAAGTTGATAAGGGCTTAAATCTGACAGCATTTAAAGAGTCGGGGGTATGGGTCATCACTGCAGCTTTGTTAAGCACCACTCCTTTAATGTGGTAGTTGCATTAAAAAATAAATAGTTGAAAAAGAATTTAAGAGTTATTCTAAAAAAATATCCTAAAGACATTATTTCTGTAAAGAGGCTAAAGCAACAATACAAAAATTGGATAAGAGGCCACATGTGGATTCTACATCAACAAGATGCGGAAACAATGCTGCATATAGTGTCAACAAAAACATTTCTGAAATATGGAGGGTGCTTAACAATCTAACTGCCCCCCAGGCGTCTCTAATTTTGAATGGAGTGCCATCAGAGGTTTGGTGTAAACACTTTAGCAACCTGTTCAATACAGAAAACGGTGTGAAGGACGAAGAAGCAATGACGGACATTGCATGGTCTTTCCCAACAGAGAGATCTGACATAGAGACACTCATTAAAATGGTGAGCAAATCAAGGGCAGCTGGGCCCGACGGCATTACGAACTGTATGTTAAAGGAAGATCTGGAAAAATGATCCAGAATGATGCACAATCTGTTCATGAAAATCAAGAGAACAAAGAGGATTCCGGACTCATGACGCTCCTCCATCATTATCCGCATATTTACAAAGGGCGATAGGTTTAATCCATGTAATTATAGGCCTATCGCCCTTCTTGATGTAATGGGCAAGGTTTTTGGCGCTCTAATACTGAGGGCCCTTAATGACTGGAACCAGAACACTGGACGGTATGACAAATGGCAGGTGGGATTCGTCAAAGGCATAGGAACATCCCTAAATCTGTTCCTAATTAACTAATAAAAACAAGAGTGAAGTTGTAGGGGAAGGGAAAAGTATACCTAGTCTCAATCGATCGCGCCCAGGCATTTGATACCATCGAAAGAGAGAAACTTTGGAAGAAGTTAAGAGAATGGGACAGGCCGAGGGCCGTTAGAGAAGCTTTGACCGCGCCATATTCGAACACTAGCCTACTAGTTAGGCTGGACAGAAGCGGACACTTGTCAGAGCCCATAAAAACATCAAAAGGCCTGAAGCAGGGTTGCACCCTAGCCCCAGCCATGTTTAATCAATTAATCTTGGATATTTCTACTGCATTTGATGACAGTCAAAGCTTTCCCCCAAGAATTGCGGGAGAGCCGTTGGGCCGTTTGCTTTATGCAGATGCAGATCTAATCCTTTTGGATCAGACACAAGTGGTGCTCCAAAGACAGCTGAATGCCCTGGCTGCCTATGTGGATGCGAATGTCCTAAAAGTTAATGTTGCTAAATCAAGAATCCTGACTCTGGGAGGCAAAACTGGTCAGAAGATCTCCACTAAACAATCGTGGTTCCTAAAGGGAGAAAACATTATTGAAATTCCTGGATCATCTATTTAGGAATGTATGTAAATAATAGTGCGGTGGATGCACCAAGAGAGGTCAGTTTAAGAAGTAAGATCAGAAACTTGGCCTCTCAAGCATGATTAATTCAATCTAAACACTGCAAGTGTTCGCTTACACCAGTGATCGATTTTTATAGAAAGTGGCTCCAATAGTTACTTATGGAGCAGAGGCTTCATTTACGCTGCCAGCATCAATGTGGCCCAAACTGGAGGGTATATTTTGGAGATCGCTCCTCTCACTTCCATCATGCTTGCCCGTCCATCTAATAAGAGACGAAATGGGTCTATCCTCACTGTGCTCTATTACCCAATGGAAAACCTTGGCATTCTTTCGAAAGTGCTTGTTGGGAACTCCAGAAGGTGGCTTCAAAGTGCTGAACAAAGCGTTGCAGCACAATAATACTGAAGCGGTTCTCATGGCATGGAAAAACTTTTGCTTAGCCATTCTTCATGATCTGAGCTCTTCAGAAGATACCTTAATGAGAAACCCGGCAAAGGAGAAATGTAAATTGTTCGATCAGGATTGGATTAATACCCGGGACTCTGTGAGAGAAATGAACATTTATGGACATAGGGGGTTGGAACACAGACCCAGAGGGAAACCATTAAGTTATCTTGGAAAATTTCATAGCACACACCTCAGAAGCCAATTTCTGCACTTCTGTTTGAATTTGATGCCCACCGGAGAAGTCCCAGAAGCAAGAAAAGTGAGAAATGTCAGAAATTATGAATGTTGACTATGTAAAGGAGAGCGAGAAACATTGTTCCACCTCACTCCCGAGTGCCCAGTGTTAAAACTACAAAGAACGAGGTGGCAGGGCAAATTCTACTTACGTTATACAATGTGGAGCGTTGATGAATGGTGAACTATCTTGCTCCAAGGAGATCAAGTCTCATTAACACTGGCTTTATTAGCATTCCTGAGGGAAGTATTTTGGATAATGGACAAAAAGCAAGAGCTTTAGTCAGTTATTACCTGGCGTTTTTCTGATCTGATAATTTCTCTTTTATAAAAATTGCTAACAGCGGGGCTTTATGACCCCCCCCTCTGAAGTTGCAGAATTATTTTACTTTCGTTTTTCAAGATCTTTTCTTGCCTATTTTGTATTCTGTCTTTTATGTTTTTGTGATGTATATTGGTTTGATAAATAGCTACAAGGTTTAATTTTTAAAACAAATGCTAATAAAAATAAAAAATAAAAATATTGAGCACTTTTCCCCACAATTCTTTTGTATTTAGAGTAAGGATTGGCAATCGCTTTTTCTTAGTATAGGCCCCTTCATTTTGACACAACGTCACAAGGACTACCTTATTTTTCATTTGTATGGGAATCTTCCTCCCATCTTAGATTTAGGTTTAGGTTAGGCGTTTTTCTACCCTGCATTCACAGTTTAATAAACACCCTTGAACTGTGATCACTTGTGTCTGTCTTTATTGTTGCCACCATGTGTTCCTTACATATGGTGTCAGGAATGGGATGTGACTCAATTGAAACTAATTGGGGAACCCTACAATTTCAAAAGCTTAGTCAGAGATCCTCTAGCCCTTCCATCGCCACTAAGGAATCAAAAGGGTTTGATATCTGTAGCAGTAGTGAAGCTATTATTCCCCCTGGGAAAAGAGGAATGATTCCTACAGACTTGGTTTTAATACCCCCTGCGGGGGTTACATTCGACTGGCCCTAAAATCTGGCTTAGCGTGAACATTCGGGATAGACGTGTTAGCAGGCATCATTGATCCCGACTTTCGGGGAGAAGTGAAGGGTCTCTTACAAAACCATGGTGAGATCCCTTTTGAGGAATGGCAGGGTGATCAAATTGCCCAGGGAATTTAGGAAAGAGCTCTATTTCCTCAGTTTAAAGAAAGTGAACCAGATAAAATGGAAAGAGGTAACATACGCTTTGGGGAAGCTGATCAATTGATTAACATCGAAGAAAGGAAGGGAGAAGAACCCATCATCTATCCCGACCTAGCCTTCGTCCTGCGAAATGATCCAGCTCTTGCTGAAGCATTTTTACAAGCAATTCCGGAAGGAGAAGGGGAGTCCCTTTTTCTTTCTGAAACAAGGATTTCTTTACAGAAGGGAAACCTCGCCAGAAGGCATATTAAAAACACAATTAGGGATACACAAAAGCCACCAAAAGGTTGTACTGGAAAACTTGCATTCCCACCTTACAAAGAGGGCATTTAGGACAATCTAAAACACAGATGCATATTAGTGGGAAGTTTTACTGGCCAGATAGCCATGCCGATGTAAAAGCTTTCATCCAGATGTGCAAAATATGTCAAAAGACCAGCACCACATCCCACCACCTACCCCTCTGAACCCATTGCCGGTTATAGAAATCCCCTTTTTCGAGAATTGGTATGGACATAATTTATTGCTTTAAACATCCAGATTAGGTGATAAATATGTCCTGGTGATTATGGATTATGCAACCTGATATCCCGAGGCATTCCCAATGTGAAATAATATTACCCAGCAGATCCTTAAACATCTTGTACAGTATTTCTCCAGGTTAGGTTTTCCCAAAGAAATACTAACAGACCAGGGCTCGAATTTTATGAGTAAGCTAATTGGCGAAGTCAAAGAGCTACTCCACATTACCACCTTGCGAACTTCTATGTACCATCCGAGACAGATGGCTTGCTAGAAAGATTCAATAAAACCCTAAAACTAATTCTACGAAAACTGGAAGACAAGGACGGGAAAGACTCGGACCGAATTATCCCATGGGCACTATTTGCAGTCAGGAAAATCCCCCAAGCCTCCACAAGTTTCTCTCCCTTTGAGTTGCTCTATGGAAGAGAGCCAAGAGATGTCCTGAACATGCTATGGGAAACCTGGGAAGAATGCGAGGAAGCCTCTATTCCCATCTCCCAAACCGCCTGTAACGCTCACCTGATTCCCGTAGAGGCGCCGGTCTTGACTGGGCGTATACCGTATCTTCAAAGGTGATGTGTAACACACGGCTGGCTCTTTGGGCTGGACCTCTGTGCACTGTATGTCTGACTCGAAGGGTAAGATGTCTGCAGATAGAAAATATGGGATTAATGAACTGGGTTATTGAATGTCTCTCTCTTCTTCCCTTTCTCTTCTCCTGTAGAACCCCAAAGGTTAACGCTCTCACCTTAGGTAAGTGAACGCCGTGCTCTCCATCTGCCTCGGGGCAGGGTACTGTAACCAGTTTCTTCACTGGATAAGGGGAGCAGGCCTCTTGACTTCAGAGGACTGCTGTCCGTCGTTTACTGCACGAACGGTAAGTTTCGAGTAATTCTAATGTCTTTAAAAGTCTTTAGTAATGATGTCTCTTGTTTTGCAGGGTTCCGGCGATGGCGGATGACGGGCTGAAGTGAGTTGAAGATGGAGCCCGTGTGATGAATAGAAGCGCCTGGAAGCACGTAAGTAAGCGCTTGTTGCCTGCTTCACGATGCGCTCTAACTGTCTTTTTATTTTGCAGGTACAAGTTCCGAGCGGCTGCAGGGTGCCGGAATACCCACTGGTTTAGATGTGGAAAGGAGTAATGGCACGTGAGTATTAAAGTTCCCCAATGTCTTTAAACGCACCTTGTTTTGTCTTTCAGATGCGGGATGCAGCGCCGAAGGCCTCCGGAGTGTGCGAAGAGTTGGTAAGCTTTTGTCTTTCAGATGCCGGAATGCAGTGCGAAGACCTCCGGAGCGCACGAAGAGTAGGTAAGCCTTTGTCTTTCAGATGCCGGAATGCAGCGCGAGGCGTTGGTGACAGCCGATGGACCAGGTAAGTGAAGCGCTGTCACTGAAGACCGTACTGCTAACCTGTTCTTTCTTGTCTTTATAGGTGTTGCTGAAGACTGGATTCAGGATGGTAAGCCTTTTTCCTTAGGCCCAGGATCAGATGCAGAAGACACGATGAGCGTTCTGCTGCATAGGATGCAGAATAACGCAAAGCAAGATTCATCCATCGGGTGTGGTTTAAATAGCCTCCTGTAGTGCTTAGGTGTCTCCTTCCACAGCCACGCCTAGGTAAGAAAAGAGTTCCTGCTTTCCAGAAGAGTTCCAGTGTTCTGAACCTAGGGAGTGGCTCCTGCCCCACCCAACAGGAAAAGTAGTTCCAAACAGAAGAGGATCAGAGGCTCAACTGGCAGGCAAGTAAGCAGCATGGTCTGCTGCAGGTAAGTCCACCCAAGCATTATGAGCCCGGCGCTTCCAGCGCTGGGACTGGGCATGTTTATGAGCCTGGTGCCACTGGCGCCAGGACTGGGTCCAAAAGGTCCCAATTGGGACTGGTTGGCACTCGGAACCTGGGTTATGGATCTGCTTCCAAGGGAGTTGGGAAAACCCTGACCTTTTGGAAGCAGAGATCATGACAGTACCCCCCCTCAAAGCCCCTCCCAAACCGGGCTTCTCCGGGGGTTTTGGCTTGTCAGGAAATGTTCAGTGAAATCTTTTGATTAGGCGAGGAGCGTGGACATATTCAGCAGGTTCCCAGGATCTCTCTTGTGGGCCGTAGCCTTTCCAGTCAATTAGGTAAAATCGTTTAGATTTGGAGATCTTGGAGTCCAGAATGCTTTTGACTTCAAACTCGAGTTCTCCATCAACTAGGATGGGTTTTGGAGATTTAGTTAGTCAGGTTTGAGGTTGCACGGGTTTTAATAGAGAGACGTGGAAGACCGGATGTATCTTCATGTGCGGGGGCAAGTCCAACTTGACCGCTACTGGGTTTACTATGGTAGTGATGGAATAGGGACCAAGGTATCTTGGGTTGAATGTGCGTGGCCCTTTTAGAGGTAGATATTTGGTGGATAACCAGACTTGATCCCCTACTTGATATTGAGGGGCTTCCTTCCGATGTTGATCTGCTCCTTTCTTGTATTGTTCTTTAGCCCTTTGAAGGTGAGAAACAGCTTCCTTAAAGGCTTGGGTGATTGTAGAATGCAGGTAGTCTACTGCTGGTGTTTCAAGATCTTGGAGGGGATCCAACTCCGAGGTTCGAGGGTGACTGCCGTATAAAAGAAAAAACGGGGTTTTCCCAGTTCCCGAATGGACAGAGTTATTGTAGGCATATTCGGCTATCCAAAGGATGTCTTTCCAAGTTTTTTCAGTTTGTTGCAGCATGCAGCGTAAATACTGTTCCAGAGTTTGATTGGTCCTCTCGGTTTGTCCGTCGGTCTGAGGGTGGTGACTGGTCGATAGTCTCACATCAATTTGAGCTGACCGACAGCAACTTCGCCAAAAATGAGAAATAAATTGACTACCTCGATCCGAAATTAGAACCGAAGGAAAACCGTGCAGTCGGACGATGTTTTCGAGAAATTCTCGGGCCAGAGTTGCTGCTGTTGGCAAGCCTTTGAGCGGAATGAAATGCGCTATCTTGGAGAATAAGTCCACGATTACTAGAATCGTATTGTATCCGGAGCATGGAGGTAGATCGGTGATGAAGTCCATAGAAAGCGTATGCCAAGGGCGAGGTGGGATGTCAATAGGGCGTAAGAGGCCTGCTGGTCTTTCCTTTTGACTCTTGTTTTGGGCGCATACTCCACAGGACATTATAAAGTGTCATGATCTCTGCTTCCAAAAGGTCAGGGTTTTCCCAACTCCCTTGGAAGCAGATCCATAACCCAGGTTCCGAGTGCCAACCAGTCCCAATGGGGACCTTTTGGACCCAGTCCTGGCGCCAGTGGCACCAGGCTCATAAATATGCCCAGTCCCAGCGCTGGAAGCGCGGGGCTCATAATGCTTGGGTGGACTTACCTGCAGCAGACCATGCTGCTTACTTGCCTGCCAGTTGAGCCTCTGATCCTCTTCTGTTTGGAACTACTTTTCCTGTTGGGTGGGGCTGGAGCCACTCCCTAGATGCAGAACACTGGAACTCTTCTGGAAGGCAGGAACTCTTTTCTTACCAGGAACTCTTTTCTTACTTAGGCGTGGCTGTGGAAGGAGACACCTAAGCACTACAGGAGGCTATTTAAACCACACCCGGTGGATGAATCTTGCTTTGCGTTATTCTGCATCCTCTGCAGCAGAACGCTCATCGTGTCTTCTGCATCTGATCCTGGGCCTAAGGAAAAAGGCTTACCATCCTGAATCCAGTCTTCAGCAACACCTATAAAGACAAGAAAGAACAGGTTAGCATTCCGGCATCTGAAAGGCAAAGGCTTACCTACTCTTCGTGCGCTCCAGAGGTCTTCACACTGTATTCCGGCATCTGCAAGACAAAAGCTTACCAACTCTTTGCACGCTCCGGAGGCCGTCGGCGCTGCATCCCGCATCTGAAAGACAAAACAAGGTGCGTTTAAAGACATTGGGGAACTTTAATACTCACGTGCCATTACTCCTTTCCACATCTAACCCAGTGGGTATCCCGGCACCCTGCAGCCGCTCCGAACTTGTACCTGCAAAATAAAAAGACAGTTAGAGCGCATTGTGAAGCTGGCAACAAGCGCTTACTTACGTGCTTCCAGGCGCTTCTATTCATCACACGGGCTCCATCTTCAAGGCACTTCAGCACGTCATCCGCCATCGCCGGAACCCTGCAAAACAAGAGACATCATTATTAAAGACTTTAAAGACATTTGAGTTACTCGAAACTTACCATTCGTGCAGTAAACGACGGACAGCAGTCCTCTGAAGTCAAGAGGCCTGCGCTACCTATCCGGTGAAGAAACTGGTTACAGCACCCTGCCCCGAGGCAGATGGAGAGCTCGGCATTCACTTACCTAAGGTGAGAGCGTTAACCTGTGGGGGTCTACAGGAGAGGAGAAGAGGAAAGAGATAGGGACACCCCAATAACCCCCGTTCATTAACCCCGTATTTTCTATCTGCAGACATCTTACTCTGCACGTCAGGCATACAGGGCACAGAGTTCCAGCCCAAAGAGCCAACCGGGTGCGGACATCACCTTTGAAGATACGGTAGTCGCCCAGTCAAGACCGGCGCCTCTGCGAGTATCAGGTGAGCGTTACAGAACGCAAAGCCTACCGCAAAACTCTCGCCCAGGCGCTATGGAAACCTCGGATACTGACCACCTAGCCCGGTTACTTGGGGAACTAAGGGCAGAAGTGCATGCAGCTCGTCAGGAAACGAACGCTCTAAGAAGGGATCTAATTATTTCCAAGGAGAGAACAGATGATCTTGCTAGACAATTGCTACAGTCACAAGCCGGACAGACCCCGCTACCCGCATCAGGGGCAAATCTTCCTTCAACATCCTCTATGAATCCAGTGCAGATCAACCTACCTGGGAATGTACCTCTGGCTCCGCCCGAACGATTTTCTGGTGACCCAAAGAGGTTTGCAGTATTTATCAATCAGTGCCGGTTGCACTTCTTATGCCGGCCAGCAGCCTTTCCAACTGATCAAGCTAAAGTAGCTTTTGTACTTTCGTACCTTAGTGGCAATGCGGCAGACTGGTCGATCCCTCTAGTTAATCAAGATGATCCGGTTCTCCATGATTTTCAAGCCTTTCAGCTTAGTATGGAAAAACTGTTCGCAAGACATGCACAGGGGCAGGCCTTGGACAATGAGCTTCTTTCGTTGCGACAGGGTAATCAAGACCTTTTGGCTTATATTGCATCTTTCAATAGACTAATAGTGGAAACTCAATGGCCTGAGGACAAAAGGATTACGCTGTTTTATAGAGGTCTACGTGGAGAGCTCAAAGACGTTTTAGCCCAAGTAGTGAATCCCCCACAAGACTGTTCGGATTATATAGACTTGGTCGTTCAAATAGATCACAGACTGCAGAACAGGAAGGCCGATCGTTCCAAGTTTGATGCCCGAGTATTTTCCAAACCGCCAACTCCTTCCAAAGGAGTAGACTCCGGGGAACCCATGCAAATAGGGGGTCTGAAAGGTCCTCTAACACAAAAGGAGCGGGAAAGGAGAAAACAGTTGCAATTATGCCTATATTGCGGAAACTCAGGGCACTTTCTTCGAGACTGTCCGGTGAAACCTGCCAAGAAGGCAGTAGGAGCTGCAGTTACCACAGTCACAAACTCTGAGCAGGGAAACGACCTCGCCCGACAAGAATAAAGGTCCTCTTGCCGAGCGTGAAAACCAGTTCCGTGACCTCGCATTTCGTGATACCTATGGTCCTCATTAGCCCTGATAATCCGGATCGATTACATGCAATTGAAGCTTACGTCGACAGCGGTGCCATCGGCAATTATGTGGATCATGAAATGGTTTTGAGGATGAATCTAACTCTTTGTCCCAAGGCTGTAAAGGACGTCATTACTACGGTGGATGGTACGGAGATAGCCTCCGGGCCAGTAACGCATACCACTCAAGAGGTGACGCTAGTAAGTCAAGATGGACACCATGAGAAGATCGTGTTCGATGTGATCAAGGCCCCTCAGTTGCAGATTATTCTAGGAATACCTTGGTTAGAGAAACACAATCCTCTGATCGATTGGCGAGCAAGAACGGTCCAGTTTCCAGAATGTGTCTCTACTTGTCACCCTCCACCTGGTGTTGCACTGGCAGCAATTTCTTCAGAGACTCCCCAGTTACCTCCCGAATACCTAGAATACCAAGATGTTTTCCGGAAGGAGCAGGCTAACTCTCTACCTCCTCATAGGTCTTATGACTGCCAGATAGACCTGATACCTGGATCTACTCCTCCTTGTAGTAGAATTTATGCCCTCACCGAGCCCGAGAACCTTCACCTTCGACAATACCTGGATCAATACCTGGCAAATGGGTTTATTCGTCCTTCCAAGTCCCCTGCCTCTTCAGCTTTGTTCTTCGTTCCAAAAAAGGAAGGAGACCTTAGAACTTGTATCGATTATCGCTCCCTGAACCAGATCACCGTTAAGAATAGATATCCGTTACCTTTGATCCCTGAACTCCTGGACCAAGTCAGAAAAGCATGCATATATACAAAGCTGGATCTTAGAGGAGCTTACCACTTGGTACGAGTAAAAGAGGGCGATGAATGGAAGACGGCCTTCCGCACCAAGTATGGGCTATTTGAATATCAGGTCATGCCCTTCGGACTTTGCAATGCCCCGGCCGCCTTTCAATATTTTATGAACGATGTCCTCAGAGAGCTCATAGATGTGTGTGTTGTTGTTTACATCGACGACATTCTCATTTATTCTTCATCGGAATCTGAACATCGGAAACACGTGAAAATGGTCCTCGAAAGATTGCGTCAACACAAACTTTTCGCTAAGTTGGAAAAATGTGTTTTCAACGTGACTGAAGTTGAATTCTTGGGATTCATATTATCGCCTGGCGGAGTGCGTATGGATTCAAAGAAGGTCGATGCAGTTCTCAAATGGCCATCACCATCTTCCGTAAAAGGTGTGCAAAGCATGTTAGGCTTCGCTAACTTTTACCGCAGGTTTATCCCCGAGTTCTCTCGAATAGTCCAGCCCATCACTGCCTTATTAAAGAAAAACAAACGTTTTGAATGGTCTACCGAGGCGGAACAAGCTTTCCAGGATTTGAAGACTAAATTTATCTCTGCACCAATCTTAAAACACCCTCGCCCCGAACTCCCCTACATCGTGGAAACTGATGCTTCAAGCCTTGCCATGGGGGCAGTTCTATCACAAAAGGACCCGGTAACCAATCAGTTGCATCCCGTGGCATTTTGGTCCCGCAAATTCTCGCCTCCTGAAGTCAATTACACGATTACTGACAAGGAACTTCTGGCTATCAAGTCTGCCTTTAAGGCTTGGCGGCATTATCTGCTGGGGGCCCGACACACCGTTACTGTGATTACGGATCACCGAAACCTGCAATATTTGAAAACCGCAAAAGCCCAATCCTCTAGACAACTCCGTTGGGCATTATTCTTTGCCGAGTTTGACTTCATAATTACCTATCGACCTGGTACAAAAAACGGTAAAGCCGATGCCCTTTCTCGGATGGGAGTGGAAGAACACTTGATCAACCCTAAACCTGTACCAATCATTCCCGAACAAAGAATTCTGGGTGTAATCGCCACAGAATCCATAGAGGAAGTTAAGGATAAAGCCAGGCAACTTGTAACTCCAGCAGACATACAGAATTGGCATCTGCAGGGAAAGGACTTTGCAGTAAAGGACAACTTATTGTATTTCCAAGAACGATTATATCTACCCAGCACAGATTTACAGAAAAAAGTAATCTCTTGTTATCACGACTCTTTAATGGAAGGTCATCCCGGTATAGCCAAGACCTCAGAAAAGATCAAGCGCTACTTCTGGTGGCCGTCTTGGAAAAAAGATATCAGAGACTTTATAATGTCCTGTGGAGTATGCGCCCAAAACAAGAGTCAAAAGGAAAGACCAGCAGGCCTCTTACGCCATATTGACATCCCACCTCGCCCTTGGCATACGCTTTCTATGGACTTCATCACCGATCTACCTCCATGCTCCGGATACAATACGATTCTAGTAATCGTGGACTTATTCTCCAAGATGGCGCATTTCATTCCGCTCAAAGGCTTGCCAACAGCAGCAACTCTGGCCCGAGAATTTCTCGAAAACATCGTCCGACTGCACGGTTTTCCTTCGGTTCTAATTTCGGATCGAGGTAGTCAATTTATTTCTCATTTTTGGCGAAGTTGCTGTCGGTCGGCTCAAATTGATGTGAGACTATCGACCAGTCACCACCCTCAGACCGACGGACAAACCGAGAGGACCAATCAAACTCTGGAACAGTATTTACGCTGCATGCTGCAACAAACTGAAAAAACTTGGAAAGATATCCTTTGGATAGCCGAGTATGCCTACAATAACTCTGTCCATTCGGGAACTGGGAAAACCCCGTTTTTTCTTTTGTACGGCAGTCACCCTCGAATCTCGGAGTTGGATCCCCTCCAAGATCTTGAAACACCAGCAGTAGACTACCTGCATTCTACAATCACCCAAGCCTTTAAGGAAGCTGTTTCTCACCTTCAAAGGGCTAAAGAACAATACAAGAAAGGAGCAGATCAACATCGGAAGGAAGCCCCTCAATATCAAGTAGGGGATCAAGTCTGGTTATCCACCAAATATCTACCTCTAAAAGGGCCACGCACATTCAACCCAAGATACCTTGGTCCCTATTCCATCACTACCATAGTAAACCCAGTAGCGGTCAAGTTGGACTTGCCCCCGCACATGAAGATACATCCGGTCTTCCACGTCTCTCTATTAAAACCCGTGCAACCTCAAACCCGACTAACCAAATCTCCAAAACCTATCCTAGTTGATGGAGAACTCGAGTTTGAAGTCAAAAGCATTCTGGACTCCAAGATCTCCAAATCTAAACTATTCTACCTAATTGACTGGAAAGGCTACGGCCCCCAAGAGAGATCCTGGGAACCTGCCGAATATGTCCATGCTCCTCGCCTAATCAAAAGATTTCACCGAACATTTCCTGACAAGCCAAAACCCCCGGAGAAGCCCGGTTTGGGAGGGGCCTTGAGGGGGGGTACTGTCATGATCTCTGCTTCCAAAAGGTCAGGGTTTTCCCAACTCCCTTGGAAGCAGATCCATAACCCAGGTTCCGAGTGCCAACCAGTCCCAATGGGGACCTTTTGGACCCAGTCCTGGCGCCAGTGGCACCAGGCTCATAAATATGCCCAGTCCCAGCGCTGGAAGCGCCGGGCTCATAATGCTTGGGTGGACTTACCTGCAGCAGACCATGCTGCTTACTTGCCTGCCAGTTGAGCCTCTGATCCTCTTCTGTTTGGAACTACTTTTTCTGTTGGGTGGGGCTGGAGCCACTCCCTAGATGCAGAACACTGGAACTCTTCTGGAAGGCAGGAACTCTTTTCTTACCAGGAACTCTTTTCTTACTTAGGCGTGGCTGTGGAAGGAGACACCTAAGCACTACAGGAGGCTATTTAAACCACACCCGGTGGATGAATCTTGCTTTGCGTTATTCTGCATCCTCTGCAGCAGAACGCTCATCGTGTCTTCTGCATCTGATCCTGGGCCTAAGGAAAAAGGCTTACCATCCTGAATCCAGTCTTCAGCAACACCTATAAATACAAGAAAGAACAGGTTAGCATTCCGGCATCTGAAAGGCAAAGGCTTACCTACTCTTCGTGCGCTCCAGAGGTCTTCACACTGTATTCCGGCATCTGCAAGACAAAAGCTTACCAACTCTTTGCACGCTCCGGAGGCCGTCGGCGCTGCATCCCGCATCTGAAAGACAAAACAAGGTGCGTTTAAAGACATTGGGGAACTTTAATACTCACGTGCCATTACTCCTTTCCACATCTAACCCAGTGGGTATCCCGGCACCCTGCAGCCGCTCCGAACTTGTACCTGCAAAATAAAAAGACAGTTAGAGCGCATTGTGAAGCTGGCAACAAGCGCTTACTTACGTGCTTCCAGGCGCTTCTATTCATCACACGGGCTCCATCTTCAAGGCACTTCAGCCCGTCATCCGCCATCGCCGGAACCCTGCAAAACAAGAGACATCATTATTAAAGACTTTAAAGACATTTGAGTTACTCGAAACTTACCGTTCGTGCAGTAAACGACGGACAGCAGTCCTCTGAAGTCAAGAGGCCTGCGCTACCTATCCGGTGAAGAAACTGGTTACAGCACCCTGCCCCGAGGCAGATGGAGATCTCGGCATTCACTTACCTAAGGTGAGAGCGTTAACCTGTGGGGGTCTACAGGAGAGGAGAAGAGGAAAGAGATAGGGACACCCCAATAACCCCAGTTCATTAACCCCGTATTTTCTATCTGCAGACATCTTACTCTGCACGTCAGGCATACAGGGCACAGAGGTCCAGCCCAAAGAGCCAACCGGGTGCGGCACATCACCTTTGAAGATACGGTAGTCGCCCAGTCAAGACCGGCGCCTCTGCGAGAATCAGGTGAGCGTTACAATAAAGTCTCTGATATCTTTTTTCCAAGACGGCCACCAGAAGTAGCGCTTGATCTTTTCTGAGGTCTTGGCCATACCGGAATGTCCTTCCATTAAAGAATCGTGATAACAAGAGATTATTTTTTTCTGTAAATCTGTGCTGGGCAGGTATAATCGTTCTTGGAAATACAATAAGTTGTCCTTTACTGCAAAGTCCTTTCCCTGCAGATGCCAATTCTGTATGTCTGCTGGAGTTACAAGTTGCCTGGCTTTATCCTTAACTTCCTCTATGGATTGTGTGGCGATTACACCCAGAATTCTTTGTTCGGGAATGATTGGTACAGGTTTAGGGTTGATCAAGTGTTCTTCCACTCCCATCCGAGAAAGGGCATCAGCTTTACCGTTTTTTGTACCAAGTCGATAGGTAATTATGAAGTCAAACTCGGCAAAGAATAATGCCCAACGGAGTTGTCTAGAGGATTGGGCTTTTGCGGTTTTCAAATATTGCAGGTTTCGGTGATCCGTAATCACAGTAACGGTGTGTCGGGCCCCCAGCAGATAATGCCGCCAAGCCTTAAAGGCAGACTTGATAGCCAGAAGTTCCTTGTCAGTAATCGTGTAATTGGTTTCAGGAGGCGAGAATTTGCGGGACCAAAATGCCACGGGATGCAACTGATTGGTTACCGGGTCCTTTTGTGATAGAACTGCCCCCATGGCAAGGCTTGAAGCATCAGTTTCCAGGATGTAGGGGAGTTCGGGGCGAGGGTGTTTTAAGATTGGTGCAGAGATAAATTTAGCCTTCAAATCCTGGAAAGCTTGTTCCGCCTAGGTAGACCATTCAAAACGTTTGTTTTTCTTTAACAAGGCAGTGATGGGCTGGACTATTCGAGAAAATTCGGGGATAAACCTGCGGTAAAAGTTAGCGAAGCCTAACATGCTTTGCACACCTTTTACGGAGGATGGTGATGGCCATTTGAGAACTGCATCGACCTTCTTTGAATCCATACGCACTCCGCTAGGTGATAATATGAATCCCAAGAATTCAACTTCAGTCACGTTGAAAACACATTTTTCCAACTTAGCGAAAAGTTTGTGTTGACGCAATCTTTCAAGGACCATTTTCACATGTTTCCGATGTTCAGATTCCGATGAAGAATAAACGAGGATGTCGTCAATGTAAACAACAACACACACATCTATGAGCTCTCTGAGGACATCGTTCATAAAATATTGAAAGGCGGCCGGGGCATTGCAAAGTCCGAAGGGCATGACCTGATATTCAAATAGCCCATATTTGGTGCGGAAGGCCGTCTTCCATTCATCGCCCTCTTTTACTCGTACCAAGTGGTAGGCTCCTCTAAGATCCAGCTTTGTATATATGCATGCTTTTCTGACTTGGTCCAGGAGTTCAGGGATCAAAGGTAACGGATATCTATTCTTGACGGTGATCTGGTTCAGGGAGCGATAATCTATACAAGTTCTAAGGTCTCCTTCCTTTTTTGGAACGAAGAACAAAGCTGAAGAAGCAGGGGACTTGGAAGGACGAATAAACCCATTTGCCAGGTATTGATCCAGGTATTGTCGAAGGTGAAGGTTCTCAGGCTCGGTGAGGGCATAAATTCTACTACAAGGAGGAGTAGATCCAGGTATCAGGTCTATCTGGCAGTCATAAGACCTATGAGGAGGTAGAGAGTTAGCCTGATCCTTCCGGAAAACATCTTGGTATTCTAGGTATTCGGGAGGTAACTGGGGAGTCTCTGAAGAAATTGCTGCCAGTGCAACACCAGGTGGAGGGTGACAAGTAGAGACACATTCTGGAAACTGGACCGTTCTTGCTCGCCAATCGATCAGAGGATTGTGTTTCTCTAACCAAGGTATTCCTAGAATAATCTGAAACTGAGGAGCCTTGATCACATCGAACACGATCTTCTCATGGTGTCCATCTTGACTTACTAGCGTCACTTCTTGAGTGGTATGCGTTACTGGTCCGGAGGCTATCTCCGTTCCATCCACCGTAGTAATGACGTCCTTTACAGCCTTGGGACAAAGAGTTAGATTCATCCTCAAAACCATTTCATGATCCACATAATTGCCGATGGCACCGCTGTCGACGTAAGCTTCAATTGCATGTAATCGATCCGGATTATCAGGGCTAATGAGGACCATAGGTATCACAAAATGCGAGGTCACGGAACTGGTTTTCACGCTCGGCAAGAGGACCTCTATTCTTGTCGGGCGAGGTCGTTTCCCTGCTCAGAGTTTGTAACTTTGGTAACTGCAGCTCCTACTGCCTTCTTGGCAGGTTTCACCGGACAGTCTCGAAGAAAGTGCCCTGAGTTTCCGCAATAGAGGCATAATTGCAACTGTTTTCTCCTTTCCCGCTCCTTTTGTGTTAGAGGACCTTTCAGGCCCCCTATTTGCATGGGTTCCCCGGAGCCTACTCCTTTGGAAGGAGTTGGCGGTTTGGAAAATACTCGAGCATCAAACTTGGAACGATCGGCCTTCCTGTTCTGCAGTCTGTGATCTATTTGAACGACTAAGTCTATATAGTCCGAACAATCTTGTGGGGGATTCACTACTTGGGCTAACACATCTTTGAGCTCTCCACGTAGACCTCTATAAAACAGCGTAATCCTTTTGTCCTCAGGCCATTGAGTTTCCACTATCAGTCTGTTGAAAGACGCAATATAAGCCAAAAGGTCTTGATTACCTTGTCGCAACGAAAGAAGCTCATTGTCCAAGGCCTGCCCCTGTGAATGTCTTACGAACAGTTTTTCCATACTGAGCTGAAAAGCTTGAAAATCATGGAGGACCGGATCATCTTGATTTACTAGAGGGATCGACCAGTTTGCCGCATTGCCACTAAGGTACGAAAGCACGAAAGCTACTTTAGCTTGATCAGTTGGAAAGGCTGCTGGCCGGCATAAGAAATGCAACCGGCACTGATTGATAAATACTGCAAACCTCTTTGGGTCACCAGAAAATCGTTCGGGCGGAGCCAGAGGTACATTCCCAGGTAGGTTGATCTGCACTGGATTCATAGAGGATGTAGAAGGAAGATTTCCCCCAGATGCGGGTAACGGGGTCTGTCCGGCTTGTGACTGTAGCAATTGTCTAGCGAGATCATCTGTTCGCTCCTTGGAAATAATCAGTTCCCTTCTTAGAGCGTTCGTTTCCTGACGGGCTGCATGCACTTCTGCCCTTAGTTCCCCAAGTAACTGGGCTAGCTGGTCGGTATCCGAGGTTTCCATAGCGCCTGGACGGGAGTTTTGCGGTAGGCTTTGCGTTCTGTAACGCTCACCTGATTCCCGTAGAGGCGCCGGTCTTGACTGGGCATATACCGTATCTTCAAAGGTGATGTGTAACACACGGCTGGCTCTTTGGGCTGGACCTCTGTGCACTGTATGTCTGACTCGAAGGGTAAGATGTCTGCAGATAGAAAATATGGGATTAATGAACTGGGTTATTGAATGTCTCTCTCTTCTTCCCTTTCTCTTCTCCTGTAGAACCCCAAAGGTTAACGCTCTCACCTTAGGTAAGTGAACGCCGTGCTCTCCATCTGCCTCGGGGCAGGGTACTGTAACCAGTTTCTTCACTGGATAAGGGGAGCAGGCCTCTTGACTTCAGAGGACTGCTGTCCGTCGTTTACTGCACGAACGGTAAGTTTCGAGTAATTCTAATGTCTTTAAAAGTCTTTAGTAATGATGTCTCTTGTTTTGCAGGGTTCCGGCGATGGCGGATGATGGGCTGAAGTGAGTTGAAGATGGAGCCCGTGTGATGAATAGAAGCGCCTGGAAGCACGTAAGTAAGCGCTTGTTGCCTGCTTCACGATGCGCTCTAACTGTCTTTTTATTTTGCAGGTACAAGTTCGGAGCGGCTGCAGGGTGCCGGAATACCCACTGGGTTAGATGTGGAAAGGAGTAATGGCACGTGAGTATTAAAGTTCCCCAATGTCTTTAAACGCACCTTGTTTTGTCTTTCAGATGCGGGATGCAGCGCCGAAGGCCTCCGGAGCGTGCAAAGAGTTGGTAAGCTTTTGTCTTTCAGATGCCGGAATGCAGTGCGAAGACCTCCGGAGCGCACGAAGAGTAGGTAAGCCTTTGTCTTTCAGATGCCGGAATGCAGCGCGAGGCGTTGGTGACAGCCGATGGACCAGGTAAGTGAAGCACTGTCACTGAAGACCGTAATGCTAACCTGTTCTTTCTTGTCTTTATAGGTGTTGCTGAAGACTGGATTCAGGATGGTAAGCCTTTTTCCTTAGGCCCAGGATCAGATGCAGAAGACACGATGAGCGTTCTGCTGCAGAGGATGCAGAATAACGCAAAGCAAGATTCATCCATCGGGTGTGGTTTAAATAGCCTCCTGTAGTGCTTAGGTGTCTCCTTCCACAGCCACGCCTAGGTAAGAAAAGAGTTCCTGCTTTCCAGAAGAGTTCCAGTGTTCTGAACCTAGGGAGTGGCTCCTGCCCCACCCAACAGGAAAAGTAGTTCCAAACAGAAGAGGATCAGAGGCTCAACTGGCAGGCAAGTAAGCAGCATGGTCTGCTGCAGGTAAGTCCACCCAAGCATTATGAGCCCGGCGCTTCCAGCGCTGGGACTGGGCATGTTTATGAGCCTGGTGCCACTGGCGCCAGGACTGGGTCCAAAAGGTCCCAATTGGGACTGGTTGGCACTCGGAACCTGGGTTATGGATCTGCTTCCAAGGGAGTTGGGAAAACCCTGACCTTTTGGAAGCAGAGATCATGACACCGCCACCCGAATGCGAGAACATATGAAATTGGTCAAAGACTTAGTTTGTACTCATATGGAAAAATCCCAGAGCCAAGAAAAGACCACTTATGACAAGAAAGTGAATTTAAGATCATTCTCCATAGGACAGAAAGTACTGGTCCTCTTACCAACCTCAGAGAACAAGTGTCATGAAACCTCGGTACTGTCCCCTCTGGTTTTACTGGTCTCTAAGGCACTGTACCACAGCGGCCTTCCAAGCCCTCCAACATGGCGGATTCCGTATCAGATCTGCGGTCTAGCTCCTGGGACTTCCTCAATAGCTTGATAAGCACCCCGCCCCTGCGGTATGGCTCGTATCAACTCTCTGTAGTTTCCGAGTTCTTCGGACTCTGCTATTCCCTGTGTTCCAGTTCGCTTACCTTCAGAACCACTGTCCTGCGGTTCCATCCTTCTCTCCACCCTTCCTGGAGTGTTCGGCCTCTGCTGATTTCTTGCAGTCCTGCCGCGGTTGCCTTCGGACCACTGCTACTCCTTCTTGGGCTTCCGGATCCTTCAAATTTGCCACAGTTGCCTTCGGACCGCTCTCACTCCTTCCTCGGTTTCCAGATCCTTTGAACTTACTGCGGTTACCTCCAGAATGCTGCTATCCTCCCAGGGAATCCTGTCTTCTCCCTGGATTGTTGAACTGCAGTCACTCAGAGCTACCCTGGGAATTATTGCTTCCTGAATTATTGCTTCACCCGGGGCTGAGCCCCCAACTGACTACTCGACAGAGTGGCGTCGGAGGAAACCCGTTCTTACCTCCACGAGACCCACACCTCTAAGAAACACGGGAAGACTGAATCCATAAAGACGAGACTTTCCAAGCCTCCACAGGTGAGCCCAAGTACAGGTACTGATAGTTTGAGACACCAACTACTTAACAGTAAGCCCGAGATGGATCCTACTGTGCAGGATCTTTTACGAGGAATGCAGGAATTATCCACAGAGGTCCAGAAGCTTAAGGCGGAAAATCCAGCCCTTAAACAACTGGTTTTATCCCAGGACTCAGCCTATCAGGAAAGCACCTCGTGGGTGGCATTGTGGACAAGTACGATGGCACCCCTAAAACGCTCCGCTCCTTCCTGGATTCTTGTCTGGTGCATTTCACATTCAAACCATATTATTTCTCCACTGCCAGTGCTAAGGTGGGTTTTGTCATATCCCATATCACTGGAAATTCCCCAGCCTGGGCTACTCCTCTGGTGTCCGCAGAGGATGCGTTATTGGACAATTACGATGGTTTCATTTCAGCCTTCAAGGACATGTTTGATCGCCCAGGCAAGGCATATTCCACTCAAGAGAGGTTGCTGGAGTTCCAACAAGGTACTCAGGACATGCTGTCTTATGTCACCCACTTTAAGCAGCTAGCTAAAGCAGCTAGCTTAAGCACAAATTCCCAAGAGAACCCAAGGATATCATACAGGCAGTCGAAGGAATCAATGGCTCCTTCTGTCTTCTGGACCTATTACCCAACAAACCATGGACATCCTGCTCTCAATCCACAACCATAAAGGCAGCTCACTACCCAGTGGTCCTTGGCATGCCATGGCTACAAAAACATAACACCTACATCAACTGGGCTGCAGGACCACTGTTTCTAGGATCCGAATACTGTTTATCACATTGCCTCTCACAAAAAACATGACCAACTGAATCCATTGAAAGCGGAAGATCTAACCACCCCCTTACTGTATCCAATATTAACCAGGTACCAGAAGCCTATCATCAGTTCTCGGGCATCTTTTCCTCGGCCATTTTACAATCTTTGCCTCCTCATAGACCTGAAGACTGTGCCATCGATACTTAGGAGAACGCGATCATTCCTTTTGGCAGGATGTTTATTCTATCTGAGCCGGACAAAAAGGCCTTACGAGACTACTTGGACACCAATCTTGTTAACGGAACCATCCGTCCATCTAAGTCCCCAGCAGGAGCTTCTTTGTTCTTTGTACACAAAAAAGACACTAAGGAACTACGACCCTGTCTCGACTACAGAGGGCTGAATCAATGTACCCGGAAAGACAGGTACCCCTTGCCGCTTATATCAGACATACTGGAGGCACTTCGGGGTGCTGTGATATTCACCAAGTTGGACTTAAAAGGAGCCAATCACCTAGTCCGAATAAGAGAAGTTGATGAATGGAAATCTGCCTTTCGAACACCCTTTGGACATGTTGAATTCTTTGTTATGCCTTCGGCCTCGCCAATGCCCCAGCCATCTTCCAACGCTTTATGGATAGGGTTTTTTCTGACATGCTGTTTCTTTTCGTCATTGTGTATTTGGATGACATTCTGGTGTATTCAAACGATCCAGTCCTGCATCAAGAACATGTCTCTTCGGTATTACAAAGACTAAGGGAACATAGATTGTAAGCCAAACCAGAAAAGTGCATATTTCATGTTTCCACAGTATGTCACCTGGGTTTCATCTTGAACCCCCAAGGGGTGGAAATGGATCCAGCCAAGGTTGAAGCCATCACTTCCTGGCCAGTCCTGTGTTCAGTAAAACAGATTCAATCCTTCCTGGGCCTTGCAAATTTCTACAGAAAGTTCATACCCTCATTCTCCTCCATTGTTCAACCGATTGTGTCTTTACTCAAGAAAGACGCTTCCTTTCAGTGGACTTCCTTACAAGAAGCTGCCTTCCAAACTCTGAAGGAAAAGTTCACACAGGGACCCATTTTGATCCAACCAGATACTACAAGACCCTTCCTAGTGGAAACAGATGCTTCAGAAATCAGACATACAATATGCTATTGGGGCGGTTCTAAAACAAGAAACCAACGATTGCCAGGAACATCCCATAGATTATCTGTCCCAGACCTTACTTCCCTGCGAGACTCATTATTCAGTCCTGGAGAAAGAACTACTTGCCATCCGCCAAGCCTTTAAGGAATGGCGTCATCTCCTCCTGGGTGCCACTCACCCTGTGTTGTTACGAACATACCATAGAAACCTACAGGTCATTCAGTCTATGGAATGCAGAAACAGCCGGCAAGCACGATGGGCCTTCTTCTTTGCTCAATATCAGTTCCATATCCAGCATATTCCAAGAACCTCAAATGTTATAGCAGATGCTCTATCCAGACGTCCAGATTATCTGTCACAAGAAACACACGATCTTCCCATGATTTTCCCTAACACTGTATTCAATGACCAAGCTAATAGTCTCTTGGATACAATCAAGGCTGAGACTGCAACCTCAGACCTTTGGAAGGGATTCCAAGAAAACAACCCATGGGCCCTAAAATCCAGAGACAGATACCTTTTTCGAGGCTTACAACTAGTGGTTCCAACCCAGCCATTAAGGGAACGAATAATACACCTATGCCATGACACCTTCCATTCCGGACACCGCAGAGTCAGGTGTACCCTTCTTTTTATTCAAAGGAGCTTCTGGTGGCCAAAGATGATCAAGGACGTTCAAACATATATCCAGGCATGTACCACATGTAATCAATACAAGACCGACAGCAGAAAACCAGCAGGATTAGTCCTCCAGCCAGACCTACCATCCCGGCCCTGGGAAACCATAGCCACAGATTGTATAGTAGACCTGCCTCCCTCCAGAGGACATACAGCCATAATGGTCACCATAGACCTCTTCTCTCATATGGCCCACTTTACTCCGTTGGTGAAATTGCCTTCTGTGCCAGAAATGAATGGCATCTTTGTGACCCACATTTTTCGATTGCATGGACTTCCATCTAAGATTATCTCAGACCGTGGGCCTCAGTATGTCTTGAGATTTTGGAAACATCTCTGTAAGGCACTAGGAATCCAGCGTGCCTTATCATCTGGATACCATCCTCAGACTAATGGCATCACCGATGCTTGGCCTCCAGGGTACAAGATGATTGGTCTGTTTTGATCCCGGTTGCTGAGTTTGCCTACAACAACTCTGAGCATTCAACGATAATGTGATTAAGTTTGCACTCTGGTCCCTTCCTCCCCTACTAACACACTCTCATCACCTGAGCTGCTGGAGTTGTCAGTCTCTTGTAGGCGCCGCCGTATGAGGTAGTCTCTCCCCTTCTTCAGATGAACATGCTTGTCACGGAGGGAAGCCACATTGATGGCTGGTAAAACAGCTGTCCCGTGACTCCCCTTCCTGAATCAAGCCGGAATAAGGGAAAAATCCAAATCGGGAAAAAACCCTTGGCGGAGTGTTGACTCTTTTCCAATCCAGATGACAAGATGGACCGCTGGCTGGAGGGCTATGTTGGAGATGTGATCAACAGGCAGGTAGCCAAGTAGAATGTTCAAAAGAGCGGATGTGAAAGAGTTGCAGTCTTTGTAGGAAGTCGAAACAAACTTGCCAGTGGAGACGAAGCAATTCATAGGCGGGTGCTGAATCCAAGGTGACCAGGAGGAGGCAGAAGGTAAGTAGGGTGCACGGACCCGGAGAAAACAGAGGGATAGTATGAGGAGGAAGATAAGAGAGAGAGAGAAAGAAAGAAGTGGTGTCTGAAGGAACGAAACCACCAAGAGAGCGGAAACCGAAGCGAACCGCTCAGAGCAGCGGTCTAGGAAAATGAGGATAAAAGATGGGCTTAGAAAGAGGTACGAACACAGGAGCACAAGGAACCTCTGACAGATCCGAAGAGGAAAGGCAGAAGTCAGGAGCGAGGAAACCCGGAACAGGAAACATTCAAGAGGGGTTGCAACGCAACATCTAGCCGGGGGGAGGAGGATTAAATACTCCCAACAGCGCTGCGCTACGTCAATTGAGCCGCATGCAAGAACACAGAGAAGGGACTAAAACACCCTACCTCTGCGTCGCCAACTCCAATACGGAAGTATCCGCCAATCTCGGCTACGGCCGTGGCGGCGGATGACAGTATGCCCCTCCCTAGGCCGCACCCACCCAGGCTTCCCCGGGTGAAGGTGGTGGAACTTGGCAAGTAACCGAGGGGCATGTACTTGGGAAGCCGGTTCCCAAGAGTCCTCCGACTCCGGGTAACCCTTCCACGACAGGAGGTATTCCAACCGGCCTCGGTAAAACCTAGAATCCCTGATAGCGGAGACCTCGTACTCCTCCAGGTTAGATGCAGGAGCAGGAGTATGCCGGGAGAGAGTCCTGTGATATCAATCTGGATAGTAAGGTTTGAGAAGAGAGGAATGGAAAACAGGGTGAATGCGTTTAAGAGAAGGGGTGAGCTGGAGGCGATAGGCCATGGGATTGACTTTTGAGAGAATGGGGAAAGGACCCAGAAAACGAGGAGATAGCTTAGAAGGCTGTGCCCACCTGGGTAGGAACCTTGTAGACAACCACACCTTGTCACCTGGCTTCCAGGCAGGGCATTCTTTGCGATGCCTGTCGGCTCCACTCTTATTCTGTTTTCTGCTGTCTTCCAAGCTTTGCAATGCGGTGGTCTGAGCCTCTTGAATACTTCTGAAGACTTCCTCTGCGGCTGGGGAGTTGGAAAAACTGGGTACCTCTGGTAATATAAATCGTGGGTGAACCCCATAGGTACAGTAAAATCGAGAAAGACCGGTGGCGGAGTGCTTGGAGTTATTATAAGAGAACTCTGTGGTAGGGAGTAGAGAGACCCATATGTCTTGATGTTGAGCGATGAAACACCTTAAGTATTGTTCTAGAGTAGTGTTGAGTCGTTCAGTCTGGCCATTGGATTGCGGATGGAAACCTGAAGAAAGGGCTCTTTCAACTCCCAATCTGGCACACAAGGCTGTCCAGAATGTGGAGACGTACTGGCTTCCTCGATCTGAGAGTATCTTGTCAGGTAGACCATGTAGTTTGAAAATGTCTCGGGCAAAGGTCTCTGCTGTAGGGAGTCCTGCAAGAGGGGAGAAATGAGCCAACTTGGAAAAAGCGTCCACTGTCACCATGATGCAAGTACATGATTCCGATTCAGGAAGGTCCACTATAAAGTCCGTGGAGATGAGCCCCATGGGCGAGTCGGCATCTCCACCTGAGTGAGCAGTCGTAGGGGTTTGCCCGACGCATACTTGGCTCTGGCACAAATCGGACAAGTCCTGGTGTACTCAAACACTTCCTTTCTCATATTTGGCCAGAGAAAAGATCTCGAGACAAGTTCTAGGGTATTGTCTTCGCCTCTGTGGCCCGCCATGCGCGAGTCATGACACCAATCTAGGATCCTTCTGCGTAGCGGCCCTTTTGGAATATACAACTTTTTCTTATAGCAAACCCAGCCGTCTTTTACTTGGTAGGGAGAGTTGGGATGAAAGGAGAGTTGTGGTAGGTCTTGCACGACCGCAGTTTTTACTTCTTGAAGAAAGGAACCCACAATAGCCAGGATCCGATTTCTGTGGAACAAGGGCTCAGCTTTGATTGATGCTTTTTCTTAGTGAGAGTCCTTGCGAGACAATGCGTCCGCCAGCCAATTGAGTGACCCGGGGATATATGTGATCCGGAAATTGTACTGTGAGAAAAGGTAGGCCCACCTTGCCTGTCTGGAGTTCGAACATTCCATCTCCTGTAAGGCTTTCAGGTTCTTGTGATCCATACGGATTAGGAATTGATGTCGGGCACCCATGAGGAGGTTCCGCCATTCCTCACAGGCCAATTTCATGGCAAGCAACTCCTTTTCAAGAACTGAATAGTTAAGTTGACTGGGAGAAAGTGTCTTTGACAGATAGGCTACCGGGTGTTCCACTCCCTGAATGGTCTGAAGCAACATGGCCCCGATGGCGATGGCTGAAGCGTCTGTTTTCAAAATAAATGGTAGCGTTTGATCCGGATGCTGCAGAATCGGGGCCAAGCAGAAAAGGCTCTTTAGGTGACAGAAGCTCTACTCCGCCTCAGCGGACCATAGACACGGAAAGGCTTCTTTCTTGAGCAGTCGAATAATGGGGAACACTACCTCTGAGAAATTCGGAATGAACCTCCTGTAGTAATCGTATGCCCCAGGAACCTCTGTACCTCCTGGACTGAAGTAGGAGCCAGCCAGTTGAGAATGGCGTGGACCTTGTCTTGGTCCATGGCGATCCCTTCTTCCGAAAGAACATATCCCAGGTATTGCACAGAAGGTACGGCAAATTTGCATTTTTCGGCCTTGACCAGTAAATTGTTCTTTTGAAGGCGGTCCAACACCTGCATAAGCTGTTCAATGTGTTTTTTCATGTACGGGGAAAAGACCAAAATATCATCAAGATAAATGATGACTGACATAGAAAGCATGTCGGAAAACATTCTGTCCATAAATCTCTGGAATGCAGCTGGTGCATTTACCAGTCAGAACGGCATTACCTTGTACTCATATAAGCCAAAAGGGGTGCAAAATGCTGTTTTCCACTCGTCTCCCTTGGCAATCCGAATTAGATGGTATGCATTCCGGAGATTGATTTTGGTAAACACCCTGGCTCCTTGTACAGCCTCGATTATGTCCGTGATCCGGGGCATCGGATACCGATCCCAAATAGTAACCCTGTTTAAACCCCTGTAATCTATGCAGGGTCGGAGCTCAGTGGTGCCTTTCTTCTTGATGAAACATAGGGGAGCTCCTGCGGATGACTTTGAAGGTTGAATGAGACCATTCTCCAGATTGGCATCTAAATATTTCCGAAGAACCTGCTTCTCTGCCTGCGTGAGGGAGAACATCCTTCCAAACAGAATCAGGGCATTGGATTCCAGGTCGATGGTACAGTCCTCTGGCCGATGAGGCAGCAATTTGGCATGAAGGCATTCCTGAAACACCTCAGAAAAACCCGAACAAAATCTAGGTAGTGCAGGAACGTGGTTGTTTGAAAAAATGTTGACCGGCTGCAGATCTCCCCGATCTTCCAGCGGGAAGCAGTTGGTTGCACAATACGGGGAACTGAAGCTCAGTTGATTCTCGGTCCAGTTTATCCGTGGATTATGTCTGCGAAGCCAGGTGATGCCTAAAATGATGGGAAAATGGGCGGCCCTGATGATGTCAAAATTTAGGACCTCCGTGTGTTGATTTATCGTCAAGGAGAGTTCCTCTGTGGTATGGGTAATGGGACCAGAAGACAATGGCGACCCATCCACTCCTTCAACATTCTGGCCCTCTTTCCGGGCTATGCGCCGGAGACCCACCTTGTCTGCCCACAGTGTATCAACAAAGTTACCCGCCGCTCCACAATTCAGTAGAGCTAGGGTCTTCACCTGTCTGCCCTCAAGGTCGAGATGTACTGGAATCACCATGAGTCTGGAATCGTCTTTGGACTCGGGAGAGGAAACAGAAAGAGAGACATAGGGGCGATGAGAAAGGCTTGGAGACCCCCAGTCGCTTGTCCCTACTGGCGCCGAGGGTGTCCGTTTCCCGATCTTTTGACTGGCAGTTCTGTGCAGTCCTTAAGAAGGTGTTGGTCTGAACCGCAGTATGCACATAGTCCCTTCTCTCGTCTTCGACGTCTTTCAGCAGCTGACAGAGGTGCTCTGGTGGCGCCGATCTGCATTGATTCATCGGAAGGAGTAGCAGCGGAGCGACCAGGGGAAGAGTGTGAAAAGGGGTCCGGAGTATAACCAAAGCTTCTTTGTTTGCGGTGCTCCGTCCTCCTCTCTTGGAGACGATATTCTATGTGAAGAGCAGCAGCGAGTAGATCCGAAAAAGTGGGTGAACGAGGGGATCTGGCCAGTTCATCTTTGATCTCCTCCTTCAATCCCCTCCTGAAAATGGCGTATTGTGCTGCTTCGGGCCATCCTGCTCTGGCTGCCAATGTCTTAAAAGAGGAGATATATGACAACACGTCCAGAGAGCCTTGTTTAACATCCAGTAAATCTTCACAGGCGGTAAAGGACAACTCTGGCCGTTCAAAGGTTTGCTTAAGTAGATTTTGGAACCCAGCAAAATCCTGAAGAATGGCGTTACCACTGGTCACCAATGGAGTAACCCAGGACAGTGCGTTCCCAGTCATATTAGAGATTAGGAATCCCACCCTGGCTTGGTCAGTAGCGAAGGTACGAGGCCTGAAAGTGAAATAAACCATGCATGCTTCCAAAAACTCCTTCACCTTCTTGGGAGAGCCGTCGAATTTCCCGGAGGAAAGCGCCATTGGTGGTAATTCCGGGGGGGCAGGCTCCCTAGCAGAGACCATCTGTTTGAGTAAGGCATTTTCTGTCTTCACTTCTTGTAATTCCTGGGACATTGCTTGGAAAGCCTTCCACAACTCTTGAATCTGCTCCTCAGCAGACATCTTTAAACCTTTTGGGCGTTGCAATCTGTGATGAAGTTTGCACTCTGGACCCTTCCTCCCCTACTAACACACTCTCCTCACCTGAGCTGCTGGAGTTGTCGGTCTCTTGAAGGTGCCGCCGTGCGAGGTAGTCTCTCCCCTTCTTCAGATGAACATGCTTGTCACGGAGGAAAGCCATAGTGACCGCTGGTAAAACAGCTGTCCTGTGACTCCCTTTCCGGAATCAAGCTGGAATAAGGGAAAAACCCAAATCGGGAAAAAACCCTTGGCGGAGTGTTGACTCTTTTCCAATCTGGATGACAAGATGGACCGCTGGCTGGAAGGCTATGTTGGAGATGTGATAAACAGGCAGGTAGCCAAGTAGAATGTTTAAATGAGCGGATGCGAAGGATTCGCAGTCTTTGTAGGAGGTAGAAACAACCTTGCAAGTGGAGACAAAGCAATTCATAGGCGGGTGCTGAATCCAAGGTGACCAGGAGGAGGCAGAAGGTAAGCAGGGTGCACGGACCCGGAGAAAACAGAGGGATAGTATGAGGAGGAAGATAAGAGAGCGAGAGAAAGAAAGCGGTGTCCGAAGGAACGAAACCGCCAAGAGAGCGGAAACCGAAGTGAACCACTCAGAGCAGTGGTCGAGGAAAATGAGGATAAAAGATGGGCTTAGAAAGAGGTACGAACACAGGAGCACAAGGAACCTCTGACAGATCTGAAGAGGAAAGGCAGAAGTCAGGAGCGAGGAAACCCGGAACAGGAAACATCGAAGAGGGGTTGCAACGCAACATCTAGCCGGGGGGAGGAGGATTAAATACTCCCTGCGGCGCTGTGCTACGTCAATGGAGCCGCATGCAAGAACACAGAGAAGGGACTAAAACACCCTACCTCTGCGTCGCCAACTCCAATGCGGAAGTATCCGCCAATCTTGGCTATGGCCGTGGCGGCGGATGACAGATAAAGACAATCCCCTTCTTCTGTAACCAGGATTTCACCCGTCCTGTTCCGCCTGTAAATTCTTGGACTGCACAATGTCAATGCATCAGGAAGTCAGGAATCACCCAACCATGGCCAGGAGAGATGTGAAGAAACATGCAGATGCCAAGAGATGTCCTGCCCCTTCATATGCCGTGGGGGAAAAGGTTTGGTTATCCTCCCGATATTTACCCAGGCATCTAAGACTGAACAAGCTAGCACCCCAATACTACAGACCATTCACGAAATCCAAGATTATCAATCCTGTGGCCTACCAACTACGTCTACCCACCGCTTGGAACAAGATTCATCCCGTCTTCAATACATCCTTGTTGAAACCCTACCATCAAACCACCAAGAACACTCCTCGACCGCCTCCTCTTCTCATCCAAGGCCAGGTCGAATATGAGGTCTCCAGGATCTGTGATTCTAGATACAGGAGAGGACATTTACAGTATTTGGTGGAATGGAAGGGATACCCACCTAGTGATCGTACCTGGGAGCCGGTCTCTAACATTAGCGCCCCTAGATTGGTACAACGGTTCCATCAGTTACACCCTGGCAAGCCTGGGGGTTCGAGGTTTCGGAGGGGGTATACTGTCATGAAACCTCGGTACTGTCCCCTATGGTCTTACTGGTCTCTACAGCACTGTACCACAGCGGCCTTCCAAGCCCTCCAACATGGCGGACACCGTATCAGATCTGCAGTCTAGCTCCTGGGACTTCCTCAATAGCTTGATAAGCACCCCGCCCCTGCGGTACGGTCCGTGTCAACGCTCCATAGTTTCCGAGTTCTTCGGACGCTGCTATTCCCTGTGTTCCTGTTCGCTTACCTTCGTAACCACTGTCCTGCAGTTCCATCCTTCTCTCCACCCTTCCTGGAGTGTTCGGCATCCGCCGATTTCTTGCAGTCCTGCTGCGGTTGCCTTCGGACCTCTGCTACTCCTTCCTGGGCTTCCAGATCCTTCAAACGTGCCGCGGTTGCCTTTGGACCGCTCTTACTCCTTCCTGGGTTTCCGGATCCTTTGAATTTATTGCGGTTGCCTCCAGTTTGCTCCTATCCTCCCTGGGAATCCTGGCTTCTGAACTGCAGTCACTCAGAGCTACCATGGTAATTAGTGCTTCCTGAGTTATTGCTTCACCTGGGGCTGAGCCCCCAACTGACTACTCGACAGAGTGGCGTCCAAGGAAACCCGTCCTTACCTCCATGAGACCTGCACCTCTAAGAAATACGGGAAGCCGTAATCCACAAAGAAGAGACTTTCCAAGCCTCCACAGGTGAGCCCAAGTACAGGTACTGACAACAAGCTTGTCTCCAAATGGCACAGACCTTATGAGATAGTAGAAAGAACGGGAAACTGTACTTATAGAGTAGCCCAACTGGATAGAAAACAGAAAATCCAATTATAGCATGTGAATCTCTTGAAAGAGTGGAAAGAGAACCCGTCAGCCACCCATGCCAAAGTACTAGCTTGTCTGGTTCCAGAAGATATAGCTAACTTCGATTTCATTCCTTCCGAGTTATCCACTCCAAACTAACAAGATCTAAAAGATGTAATAATTTCATTTCCTGATGTATTCTCAGAAAAACCAGGAAGAGTAAAAGGTACATACCACTATATTAGAACACCTAAAGTAAAGTGCTACACTTAAAACCATATCGACTTCCGGAAGCCCGTAATCAGATAGTGATCGTAGAAGTCCACAAAGTGTTCAAAGCTAACATCATTGAGCCCTCCTCAAGTCCATGGTCTTCTCCTATTGTGTTGGTCACTAAACCTGACCGTTCCTGGAGATTCTGTATAGACGCCTGCCAAGTTAATGCCATATCAGATTTCGATACATATCCGATGCCACGCATCGACAAACGAATTGATAAACTATCGACCCTAGACTTAACTAAGGGGTACTGGCAAGTTCCCGTATATGGACCAGATAAGGAAAAGACAGCGTTTTCAATGCTGCTAGGATTATTCCAATTTAAAGTCCTTCCTTTCAGTCTACTCAGTGCACCAGTCACTTTCCAACGCCTCATGGATCAAATCCTACAACCCTATTCTGATTTCTTGGAGCTTATATTGGCGATATTGTCATTTATAGTAAAGGACCATCTCTTCCATCTTTATACCGTCATGAAAGTTCTCAGAAACCATGGCCTAACTGCTAACCCAGCTAAGTGCAGATTGGCCCAATCAGCTGTAAAACATCTTGGCTTCTTCATAGGGTACGGGAATGTAGAACCCCAACATGAGAAGGTAAAAGCTGTTTTAGATACACCAATTCCCAAGACCAAAAGAGATCTTAGAGCTTTTCCCGGATTAATAAGATATTACCGAAGGTTTATCCCTAACTTTTCGAACAAAACAGCAAGGCTGACAGATACACTTAAGAATGCTGAACCCCAGAAACTTAATTGGAATGACGAAGATGAGATATGTTATAACACTTTGAAGCAGACGCTGTGTCAGAACTCAATCCTAAAGGTAGTTGACTTCTCCAAGGAGTTTGTCTTACAGACAGATGCCTCCCTTACAGGGTTAGGAGCCAACCTTTCCCAGGTTTGCGATGGATTGGAACATCCCATACTATTCGCCAGCCACAAGCTGTTCCCATGTGAAAACAATTATTCTGTGTTGGAACTGGAGGCCCTGGCAATCAATTTGCCCATTATCCATCTTAGGTACTACCTATTGAGATGAAAGTTCACACTTCTTACATACCACTCACCCCTAGTTTGGATTAGCCAACTCAAAGTCTCCAACCCTCGGGTCATGCAATGGTTTCTAGACCTACAACCCTATTGTTTCACTGTGGAACGGCGAAAAGGAAAAGACCAATGAAATGTAGATTTTCTTTCCCGGTTCCCCTGTTGAACAAATGTGGCTACATCGCATGGACAAAGGGTATGTGAGAAAGGTGTCTCCCTAGCTAGTCTCCGGGGATCTGTCATGCAGGTGGCCAGGACACGGCCATCGCATTGTATCCAGTTTCTGGGGGTGGACCAGTTAGGGAAGATCACCTCGATGGGGTGGTCCTTGGAGAGTGGGAGTGGGACACTGACGGGTGAGATGTGGTATCCCCCTTCTTTCAACACTTTTTCCCCATCCTACAAGGTAGGATATTCCAAAACACGGCCCCCCTTTTCTGACAGGAACACCTTCGCACAATACGAAAGACAACGGACTAACACCAGAGCCGTTTACCTGACATGTCCCAATACAAGGGCCAGGCAAAGTCAGGCAATTGACCAGAGTCACACACACCTGGCGGCCCTTTCCCTTCCCCGCAGGGATAAAAGGTGGAGCACAAGAGCACAGGACGAGCAAGTCAGACTGTACGACATGAGAGCTAACTCAACACAGCAGTTCAGAAGGAGGTGAAAGACGTGCATACCGCGGAGGTGACAAGGAGAGAAGCAACCTTGCCCTTTGCGACCAAGGCCCGTGAAACCTCAGCAGATGGGGACCTAAGTCTGAGAACAATAGCCAGCGTGTATTGCAACAGATGTCAACGGTACACAAGACCCTCCTCTGCTGATAACCAAGCCGAGGAGAGACGCTGGCCTCTTTGGTACCAACCTTGACTGGAAGGAGAAAAAAGCTAAGTGGTTCATCACAGCCAGTCAGTCGAGGGGAAAGTCGATAAGAAAGCAAACTGTGTTGAACAAAAAGTAGCAAGCATCTAATTTTTACTTTGAAAGGTTTAAAGGAACTATTCAGAAAGAGAGGGAAAACCTGCAAAAGAGGCGTCCGGCACCACGTGGGCACTCCCTCAGAAAAACTCTGGGCGATTACCCGATGGTAGAGACTACCGTAACCAGAAAGCCTTGGGACGAGGCGAAGAGAGGTCAAAGTGGTCATATAGGGGTCTTGTTAAATCCTCTATACCGTCGAAAGTCTTTGACTGACAGATGATTGTGAAAGCTAAGGGGAATAAATCCTGCATGGTGAAAATTAATATATGAAGAGTGTTGACAGGAATGAACCCGATGCAGGGATGTCCACAGTGTATGGGAGGACAGGTCAGTAGGACCCCACTCACCTACATTGCCCACCCACGCAAAGCTCATGACTCGTCGGAAGCCCCCCTTGCACCTGGACGCGGGAGGCAGGGTGGCTGCAAATTGACACGTGAAGCTGCACGACCGTATAGCCGGTATAACATAAACACCATTTTGTAATGAGCAAGATTCCATTTTGTTAAGTGTGCTAAATCCCTATACATGCAGAAAAACGTACACCTGAGCTGCAGCTTGGCCCCCACTTGACCGCACACTGAGAGGCCTGCACTTCCCCCAGCCTCCACCTCATGGCAGATCCGCTGAAGGCCCGTTCTCACGAGCAATCAGACGCGAACAAACAACAGACCAAACACTGTATCGTTCACCTTCCGCAGTACATCATTGCCCCAGGCATGACCGGACTCGTAGTCAGAGTCTGGAAAATAACCGAGACCATCCCAACCCGACCTGCCCCGACCCTGCACCTAACCCCAGCATTTGTGATATACGAAGCCCATGACCCCCCGCCCACCCCAAGCCATTGTGTGCTCTGATACTTAATGTATGACCACTTAAAAATATATGTCGTGTTGACTAACGTTACTGCTATTGTGAAAAGGGTGGTTAAGGTGCAATATGTAAAATACCTGTATATAACGTGATAACACATGCTTGTACCACATATAGGCCATCTAGGGCACTGAGCCAGTTTTTTGAAATGATAGATCAAACACATTGCTTTCTTTGCTCCCGAGCACATAACCCAACCTAACGCTACCTCACGTTTGTTATGTGGTTATCATTCTTATGAACTGCAAGTATGATGTCAACAGATGATATGTAATGTTTGTGCTAATGATAAATCCCCTGCATCGTGAACCTGTTAACGCAAGCATATGTGAATCTGAAGTAATGTGTAATAACCCTAATGCTTCTAATTTTAACACTCGCTCCCCATCGAGGGTACGGTGTGCAGTCCTATGAATGGAGACACACTCAGAGTTACAAGGCCATCTCCCCCTCCTCCCGCCAAGGGCCGCTGGGGCTCGCTGGTGTTCGAACAGCACAGCATCGCCTCCCCCACATTCCTGCTGGACCCGCTTCAAGTATTTACCTCCCCCATGTCAGAGGCCGCCACGGCCTGGCCATGTGAATTATGAGCTACCTGGTCCTAAAACCCCACCGCCTCCGGGGGTACCAGTTACATGCCCTCATTGACCCAATGGTATTCCTGTTAACCCCAAGTTAACGGGCCTTGGCGCTAGATATCCACCCTTGTACTAACATATCATGAAACCATCCCTCACTGCATCTAACAGGATAGAGTGACAACGTAGCTTACCCTGTGCCCCCCGAGGAGACACCTGGACTCATGGGATCAGGCTCTTTTATCAGGGGTGCCATTACAAAGATGCAGTAGTGAACTTCCTATTGCATATCGATGTCTCTGTCTCCCTTCTTGATCTTAGGTCAATGCATTGCAGGATTTACAGGACACCTGAAACTGTATAAGTATAACGAATGATTGTGAGTGTGTGGCCACAAGGGCAAAGTGTCAGTACAGCCACCAATCATCAATACAAGTTGCGCCCAGCCTGACAGCTCCACCTCAAAGAGCCCACCTGACCCATCTACCTCATGTGGCACTGCAAAGACGTTCGCCAATCCTGGAGCAGTGCAGCATACATTGTATATGGTTTAGCAGATGCCACCCAATCCCAACGACTATGTGCACCCTATAGCTTACATCATGCATGACGTATTTTTTTAATAAGTTGTTAAGGGACTTCAATTCAGTACTCCAACTAAGTCAGTGCCTAGTCTGGGATGCCCAAGGGAAGCCCTTATTTATATATTTTTATGACTAGTTCATAAATCTGGATGATAAACCCTTGTATAACGCCCCTCTCTTTGAATCCCCCTGACCTCACTGAGCCAAGAAGTAGGTTTGTTTTGCAAATTAAAAGATTTATTTGAAAATTAAACTACATATATATATATATATATATATATATATATATATCACACTTTTATAATAAATTAATATTTGATCGCACACTTATGAATATGACAGTGATCAACAATGGATAATATTACACTAGCACACTTTTGTAATCACTTAGGAGTTGGTATAGAAAGGATAGGGTAGCTGAGAATGCTTTTATGGTTTCAAGGAAAAACAATGAGGGAAAGAATGCAGCACAGAAATAAACTGATATGGTTTCAACAAGAGATGATATAATCACTTTTCCCCTTGTGGCAATTCATTACCCCCTATGCCATATAAAGAGATGGAAGGAAAGCACACAGTTTTCAGGAATACAATCAACATGCGATACAGATTCAGTTCAAATTCTAGTAATCTTGGAGCAACCGGTATGCTTTTAAAACATGCAGAAATATTTTGAATGTGATTTGTACTGAAGTGAAAATATGCTAAAAATGATTTTAATTCCTTATAGGAGATTCAGGGTAGGTGATAGCTACTTAAGATTGGTTCAGGTCAACACTACCAATTATTCCTGAGGGATTATTAGGTTGAAAACGAATTTCAGCAATGTAAGCAAAAGACAGCTATTTTTGACAGGTGAAGAAGTTTGAGCTAGTTTTCAATTCGCGGCACTTTTTCCGAATGCGTCGAGCGCGATTACGGAAAATCTATAAGGAGTATTCTGGGTTCATTGGAAAGCTCAGGATCTTAGCTTTAAAATGAAAGTTACATCTCGTTCCTAGCACACGCGGTTCCTAAGATACGGACAATTTGTGGAGGTAGATTTTCTGAAATGGGATAATGATTCAGAATGGCAAGTAACACTTTCACAGGTTTGAAATCACAGAATGGACACACGATTTCTGTGCAGTTCTAGGCAGGTTGAATTGGATGGGATAAGCTTATTTTAAACTAATAGATGACTATGCACAGTTCTGGCTGGGTACTCACACTATAAATTTGAAATAGGCCGTCAAGATCAGGTTGGCTGCGGTTCTCTCGCCATGGGACGGTCTCTGGCACTGGTTCTGCTCACAGCGATCTGCTCTGGGTCTGGTCTGCGGTTTTGGATCTCTGGTTCTGGTCTCGGCACTGCACAGCGGTCTGGATACAGCTCTGCTTTCTGGGTTCTGGCAAAGGGTTCTAGCCAGAATCAAACTGCTCGCCCAGCTGTTGAATAGTTTGGTTAGGTTTCTGGATTCTGAGGCCCGCTGAGAAGGATTCAGCTTTTGGACTAGGCCTCTCTGCTGCAAGTTCTGAAGTCTGGATTTTAAGTTCTGTTTCTGGAGTCTTCTGGATATTGTCTGGTCCGGCAAAATGCTTTGCAAGAAATCAGTTTGAAGTGGAAAGTGAATGTCTCTACCTGGGTCTCAATAACTCCTTTTATGTCTTTTGAAAGTGGGTGGGAAGGCTGACTTTCTATGCCCAACCCTCTGAGGATCCTGATAGGTAAGAGAATCTACCGTCCTCTGATTGGGGAAGAAAATGAAGTGTCATTGTGATGAGGTAGGTTTATGGGTCAGAGGATCCTCCCCTTGTCAATTTGCACACAAATCTATTTTTGATCCAAATACATATTTATCTATGTACAATTTTTCTAATATTATATGTCCAGTTAACATATTTTCTGTAGCACCAAATCATCCGATCCCTGTCTTAGTAAGATGTCGTGTCCACTTCTGACAGAATTCTGCCCTTTTCATCCAGAACACAACCTCTAAACTTTTTCAGAATTTACACAAACATGCGCAAGGAATATGGCCATCAGATGATAATGTGTCAGATTTTTAACATACAGACATTTGGAGTAATACCTTATTTTCCGCTACTACCCCCCAGAACACACCACAGAGTCCTAACACCTCTTAAAATGTGCACAGAAAAATCACAAGAACAAATGATATCATTATATAATTTTGACAATTTTGTACTATGAATTATCCATCTTTTTAAAATTATGCTCTGGCCCAGAGGGGTGTGGTTTCCCAAAGCACATGGTGGAATTTCTGGTTTGTCCACTTCCTCCAAGCTCAGCTTGCTCACAGAGGCACTGCTCCTCCCAGTTTCTTCCAAGAGGAAGCCATTTACGACCCCCCTAATTTAACATTTGCCTGTGCCAAGGAAAGCTCATTGTTCTGTTCCTGCAGCCCCAGGTGCCCCACGCCCAATTCAATCAGAGAGGGATAATCTCCTTTTGGTAGGAACAGCAGAAGCCAGCCAGGCCTGTGAATGCAGTTGCTGGGCAAGTTTCAACTCCTATCGGGAGTAGTTGCCGGGCAGAATTCGATCTCTTCAAGCCAGGCTTCAGCTAAATGTCACTTTTGTTCCAGTTTTCTTCATTCAAATCAAACTTACAATTTTTACACATGCAGCTAGAATGCTGATTCTAAGTTCAAAACGATGACATTTAAACAGTTGCAACCTATGTGACACTCAAAAGTAGGTCACTCATTTATTTTAAACGTTTCGATTTTAGTGGTTTTAAATCCAATTTCACTTAAGCTGCTGACATCCACAGCTCAGCCAGTTTTGTTATAAACATTGCTTTAGGCTCTTCATCTTTCCAGATTTTGTATGCACCCAAGACTACATTCTGCCAAATGTCTGCTGGCGTTCAGTGAGATTTTTGAATATCTTGCAATGTTTAAAATAGGCATTTTTAGCTTGCATTTCAGAGAAACAAATGTGATTTCAAAGCGCTTTTTGAGCTAACAGGCACTGCTGTTTTTCCTTTGGCACCACATTTCACTCATAGCACTTCTGGCCCATCACACTCGCACTGGTGGGTGGCAGGTCAGGCGACCATTTTGGTGTGCACAAAACTACGCGGTTTTCCTGGAGTCTGGTGCAAATGTGGGCTTTTCGGCCATCTTGGATTTTCTAAGCCCACAGCACCAAATGTTGTAGCCTAATAATTCAAACGTGGGTCAAGACACCTGACAAGCCCCCCCGCCCGACTGCACTTTGATTTCGAGTCGAGGGGGAGTCGGGTGCAAAGGATGTTTTGATCCACGCGCTGGGATGTCCGCATCATCTTCTTCCGATTCCGCAGATGGCAAAGTTCAGCATCTTTTCCTCCATCAGGGTGGATCAATCGGTTCTCCTCGCAGGTCCTGATGGGAGTATTGGGCGGTACCCCGGGCCCCTTGGATCTTTGCTCTCGGTCCCCAGGTCGTCCTCCTTGGTCAGTCTCCAAGGTTTCATCTCTCCTAGGATGACAAAGCAAAGCAGAAACATATTCGTAGACATTTCCCCACCACTATTAATGGTGGGGCGAACATATACATTTTATAAATCAGGAGACATTTGCATTCAAGAATCATAGAATTGTATAGGCTATATGTGGGATAGTTTAGGATTGGACTTGTATTACACTGGATCGGCCCCCTCTGGGATTGCAGAGGACTCCTCCAGTTGCTGCAGAGTGTGCCTGGGATGGCAACACATTAGCTGATTATTATGGACCCACTTGTCTTCCCCTTCCGCCAAACTACCTTTGGGGATGCGGATCTTGTAGGCGACTGGGGAGATCTTGTCTACAATTTCAAAAGGTCCCTTCCATGTAGGCAGAAATTTTCGCTGTTTGGCCTGGTTTCTTTGGAAATTGTATAGATAGACCCGGTCTCCCACATTGTATTCTTTCCTAGTAGTCTTCAAATCATAGTGAGTTTTCATACTCTCGGCTGATCTTTCTAGATTCCGCTGAGCATAGGCAAAAGCATGTTGGAGGTCTTTCCTTAAATTCTCAACGTATTTGTGAGTTGTGGAGGCATTTATTAATGTCTGCTCTTGGGTCCTGTAGAGCAAATGCTGGGGAAGCACCATCTCGCGTCCAGTCATCAGCTCAAACGGTGACATTTTAGTTGCAGATGAATGGGTAGATCTGATGGCCATTAGGACCAGAGGTAATTGGATATCCCAACTTGGCCCAGAATCTGCCACAAACTTTTTTAAGATGCTCACAATGGTTCTGTTGTATCTCTCCACTGCACCAGACGAGGCTGGCCGGTAAGCAATATGTAGTTTCCTTTTAACCACCAGTATCTCCCACATCTTTGTCAATACTTCGCTGGTAAAATGGCTACCTCTGTCTGACTCAATCCTTTGGGGTAGACCAAAACGTGAAAAGATGTGGTTGATCATCAGGGCAGCTGCTGTTTCTGCCTTGCAGTTTGGGGCCGGGAGACATTCCACCCATTTAGTAAATAAGCATGTCACTGTCAACATGTACTTATTTCCCCTAGAGGAGCGAATCACGGGGCCTATGAAGTCGACTTGCAAATCTGACCATGGCAGTGTCATCCCCCTCTTTTGGAGAGGCGCACGCTGTGTGAGGGATGTTGGCTGAAATTGTGCACACACAAGACACCCCTTCAAGTATTGGTCGAGGTCCTGCCCCATGTGTGGCCAGTATGCAACCTCTCTTAAGATCTCAAGTGTTGTATGAAACCCCCTATGACCGGCGGTGGCCGCATCATGGGCGTGACTTAACATCAGGCTTCGGAATGAGGTAGGGACCACCCACTGATCATGGCCATCTTGGGATTTCCTTACCAACAAACCGTCTTGGATTCAGAACATTTTTGGACATTTCATCAACACTCTAAGGTCCTCTTTCCCAATGTAATCAGTATCCGTCAGGGGAAAATTCTCAGAGTCCTCAATGTGTTGGTAAAACTTACCAATTATTGGATCCACCTTCTGAGCCGTGATCAAATCAGCATCTGGGGTCTCCTTACTCCATTGTGCAGTTGAAAGATCATTGTGAGCATTATTCTGGGACCTAGTGATAGCAGTGACCTGGATTTCCCCCAACAGGGACTCAATCTCTATTAGATCCCCTTGGATGGCCCCGGTTTTGGCCAGCTGATCAGCTAAGTCATTTCCAGTTTGGTCTGGTCCCTCTACTTTGGAGTGACCCTTGATCTTCTTCCAGTAGATGGTCATCCCATTCACAGTGACCAGATCATCAATGTTTTGGATTAACTTCCCATGTTTCAAGGGTTTGTTATTAGCACATAACATGCCTCTGGTTTTCCAATTAACCAGGTGCTCCATGAACCCGTTCTGTACATAATCTGAATCTGTGATTATGACCAGTTTGTGGAGTTGATGTTGGACAGCAGTGAGGATGGCCTGATGCACAGCCATGAACTCTGTCACCTGACTACTTCGGGGACCAATTTTGTACCCAGCGGAGGGTTCTGGGGACTCATTCACCCATGCATTCCCTACGCCGGCAACACGTTCTTTTTCCCCGTTGTTGTCAACATGGTAAGAGCATCCATCCACATAGACAGTGGGCATTCCCTCACACTTGTCTTCTTCAAAGACTTTGTGGGGGGAATTAAGGTATGCCTCCATGTTGTCCTTGATTTTTAGACTATCGTCCTTGAGAGAGTTTTCTCTGGCACAATCATGCAAGTCAGCCAGACCTTGCGCGAGGGGACTCTTCTTGTTTTGGCCATATCTGACCTCCACAGGAAAGCCTTGCATTGACAGAATCCAGGAAGTAATTCGGGAATTACTCACATTTCCGGCTCGGATTCTGTCACTTTGGAGGTATTGCAGAGGCTGGTGTGGAGTCTCCACTATGATATGTTCCCCCTGGATAAACGGGCGGTAATTCTTCAATGCCCACACCATTGCCAGGAGTGCCTTCTCGCAGTCGTTGAATTTTTCCTCCACAGTGGATAAAGTTTTGCTCGCATAGGAGATTACTTTATTGACCTTGTCATGCTTTTTATATAATACTGCAGTCAAGCATGTATTAGAGAACCCTGTCTCCAAGAAAAACTCCTTGTTTCTGACAGAGTAAGCTAGGCAGGGTGCTTGTGAGAGGCTTCTTTTGAGCTGTCCTACTGCCTCGGATTGTTCTGGACCCCATTCCCACTTGACCCCCCCCCTTCAAGAGATGAATCAGGGGTCTGGTGATCTCTGCGTAGCCCTCAATGAACTTCCTGCTGTAATTAGTCAGTCCAAGGAGGCTCCTTAGTTCCCGCAGAGTTGTGGGGTCTTTCAGTTTCTGAAGTGCTTCCACTTTCTTTTCCTGGGGACAGAGACCCAGAGGAGTAATCTCATGCCCCAAGAATTTAACACAGGTTCTACACCACTGCACTTTCTGAAAGGAAAGTTTTGCTCCGGCGGCCCTCAACTGTGTCAGAACATAACGGATCTCCGCTATGTGTTCCTCCACAGATGAACTTTTGATGAGGACATCATCTACATAAGCCAGGTTACCCCTCGCACCCAGGTCGGGCATAGCCTTATGTAGGAAAATGTTGAATTCATTGCCAGAGTTGAGGTATCCGAAGGGTGTACGGGTCCATGTGTACTGCTGGCCCCCAAAGGTAAAAGCCAGTTTGTATTCGTCCTCCCTACTGACAGGCACGGTCCAGTATCCATTGGTCAGGTCTATTGCAGTGAATAACTGTGACCCCTGGATCTGGGTCAGCCCTTGGTCAATGTAGGGAAGAGGTCATCGGGAAGTATGGACCCATTTGTTGAGCTCCCTAAGGTCGGCGCAGAGTCTCCACTGGCCGTTTGGCTTCAATATTCCCAGCACTGGATTATTGAAGGTGCTGTGAACTGGACGGATTATTCCCCGGGACTCAAGGTTCTTAATTATTTCAGTAAGGGACTCCATGGAAGCGAGAGGCAAGCGATATTGCTTCACAAACACTGGAGTCATGCCAGGGTCCGTGGGAATTGTTGTTGTGTGGATGTCGGTGCGACCACAGTCATATGAGTCTACCGCAAAGAGATCTTGAAAATCCAAGAAAGCTTGTTTCAACTTTTGCTTCTATTCCAGAGTCACACAAGCATCAGCTAGGTTGACTCTCTCTTCCGCTATCTGCCTGTAGCCTGGAAAGACTTCTGGTTTTGCTATCTCAGCTGCCTCCTCCAGCTGGGTGGAGAAGTCTCTGGTCAGAGTGCTGATTTGGACTGGAGGCTTCAGGTGGGAAAGGCAGCCCTCAAGGACCTGGAAAATTACCTCATCCCTTCTGAAGTCACAAGTCACATCTTCCTTACCATAAGGGCAGGAAGTGTACACCAGGAAGTTCCCCCCATGCCGGGTAAGGATCCTGATGTATTGTCATCACTGTCACTGTCAAAACAGTCCTTGGGGATTGGTTCTAACAGTTCATTTCCTAGATCAATGGAGAAATGTTGGTCATCAACCGCCATTCCAATAATGGTGCCTGCGGCTAGAGTAATACTCTTTATGTCGCTGTTATCCACCTCTATTGGAATGGTGTCATGTTCTATGTTCACTAATGGTGTTGGGTTTACCCCTAACCCATGCTGTTGGAGAAAAGCCTTTAGATGAATGTTAGCATCAGGGTTTTCAATTTTTTTCCTCTTTTAACTTTCACTTCCAGGGAGAATTGTCGGGTCCTTTCTGGGATGGTGACTTCCTCTTTAACCTGAATTCCAACTGCATAAGGTAGCAATTGAGCTGACCTAAATGCTTTTTCTGGATCATCAAAGCCCATGGGATTATCCGCTAATCGGGACCAAGCTTTGAAGTTTATTAGGTCCAAACTAATGGCAAAGCGATTGAGAATGTCACTGCCTAAGTAAAAGGCGGCAGTGACGTGCCTTGGAATTGGGTGCTTCCAGGTCCATTTCCCATTTGTCTATCAGTTTGAATGTGGGAATGGCTGGATCTTTTGGGAGTTGGCGGAACATGGCTTCGCTGATGAAGCTCTTACCGTTGTTCACACACACTCGGGCGAGAACAGAGTCCTTCCCATCATTTAACTGAACAGGGATGAACAACTGCTCTCCAATTTGCTGAATATCAGCCAGGCTCTGAGCTGATTTCACATCTTTCTGGACTATTGGAGTGCGTATGTCGGATTGTGGATTATTAAAGAATTTCAGAGTGTTTCCTTCCAGTGTGGAATACCACCTTAAACTGGAAGGAAGGTTGATTTTCAGAAATAGAGAGGACCCCACGTCACCAGTCTGTTGTCCTATTGCCATTACTGTCACGTCTGGAATTTGGTTATTCTGGAAGTGAAATTCTACTTGGTCAGATTTTTGTTCAACCATGTGGCAGGTGCCGTTTAAACTTACATGGTTGACGCTCTGTTTTAATTTTATTGGTCAGCTAGTCTGGGTCCAGAGGACCTTGTTTACGCAATCTATTAGGGGTGACAACCTTCTCAGGAGGTCATTCCCTAGTAAACAAGGGATGCCCTCTGGAGTCACTACTATGACCGGGTGGTTCACCTTGTGTCGCCCAATTTTGATGTCCAAATCTGCAGTCCCCTCGACGGGAATTTCCTTCCCGTCAAAGTTCTGAAGTTGTCCAGGAAGAGAAGTGAGATGAATTCGGTAATTTTCCCCTCTTCCTGCATTTAGTTCATCAAAGGCCCTTTTGGACAAAAGGGTAGCTTGGAATCCAGTGTCCACCAATGCCAAAATTGTACCCTGACCCTGTACTTGTTGCGGGGCATAGTATCTTCCCTCCTTCTCCTCAAGGGGGCACATATAATGCACATTTTTGGACAACTGGCGGGCTCATTTTCTGGTTTTGGACATTGAGAGAGAGGATATTTGGGCAGAGTTCGGCAGGGAGTTTTGGGAATCTGAAAGAAAAAGTTGGCAATTGGATATTGATGCGGTTTTGGGTTCCCCTGGTTCCGGTTCTGGGTCGTCCCCCCCTTTTTGGAGGCAGTCACCAGGATGGGTTTGAACCAGGGGTTTTCGATATTGTTGGTTCTGGGATAGAATGATGGGCGGCGACAGCTCAATCCCCACATCTACCCAGTCTATGGATGCGGTTTTGGGTTCCCCTGGTTCCGGTTCTGGGCCGCCCCCCCTTTTTGGAGGCAGTCACCAGGATGGATTTGAACCAGGGGTTTTCGGTATTGTTGGTTCTGGGATAGAATTATGGGCGGCGACAGCTCAATCCCCACATCTACCCAGTCTATGGATGCGCTTTGGGTTCCCCTGGTTCCGGTTGTGGGCTGCCCCCCCCTTTTTGGAGGCAGTCACCAGGATGGGTTTGAACCAGGGGTTTTTGGTATTGTTGGTTCTGGGATAGAATGATGGGCGGCAACAGCTCAATCCCCACATCTACCCAGTCTGGATTGGAATCCCTTGGGACCCATTTTTCCTTGGGAGAAGTTCCCCCATCTCTGAAGGAGAAGATCCTTTTCCCAGGATCCTCTGAGGATCCCTCTCCCTCAAATTGGAAGACCTGTACCTCCTCCACAAAATGGGTCTGTTTGGGTCCTTTGTTTCTCCTACCTCCTCTCTGCTCCTTGGGTGGCAGACTTTCAGGGGTAGGAGATGTTGTTTCCGGTTCCTGAGTTTGCAGGGGCTGTTTACAAGTGGGGAAGGAAGCTTCCTCCAAGGCTTTACACCCCCCTTCCCCTTGTGCCTCCTCCCTGGGAACCGGTGGGTTATTGGGGTGCTGCCCCGTCATTGTTCTGGAGCACCAGGTCCAGAGTTTGGGGCATTCTTCACTGGCATGCTCATCTGAGGGTTCTGTTGAGCCCTCAGCATGTGACCCAGATCCCGTGCCATATTTTGGACCTGGCGCTCTAACTGGGAAACCCGCTCAGGCTGATACAGGGTTCTATTTTCTCACCTGGGCTGATCCCGGGAAGGGTAGCTATCCCTTCTCTGGTAGTACCCCGGGTTGGGAAGATTTGGGTACCCCTCCACCCTTGGCCTCCCCTCTCCCGGATTAGGTGGTCTGGGCTCAGGGAATTGGGGAAAGAAGGATGGATGATTTTGGGGCTGGAAGTTGGGTGGATACCTAGGGAAAAAGTTCTTCCCAGGGTTTGGTGAATTTCTGCCCTCCTGTGGGAAGTTAGGAGGGAAGTTCCCTGGGTTGGGTGCCTGGTTGGATCCCCCTCTTGGGCTGGAGGGGTCCACACATACCCCAGGATGGGTCGGTTTCCCTTGTAGCGGGGACTTACATAGTCAGGGGAGCGAGGGACCCCATTTGTGGGACTACCTCCTTGACTCCCTGTCTGTGACTGGCCCGAGGGCCTTCTGGGCTGAGAATTATTCGGTGCAGGCAGGTTTTTAGGCCCCCCATCTCCAAATCTAAAATGGGGGCAACTTTTACCTCTGCCACCTTGGCAGCAGCAGGGGTGCTGGTCGATTTGGGCCTTTTCTGAGCATTATTTGTATTTTCTATGGGCTTCTGCACCTCATAGATCCGGGTAGCATGTTCAATGACCCAGTCTAGTGACCTTTTCTTGTGAAAATCTCTCACTAGCTGGGTCATTATGTATTTGAGTAAGGCATGGAAAAACGTATTTACAAACTCTTTGCTGTCCGTGCGCACCCTTCTGGTAGTCTGCACAAAGGCACGCTTCAATTCCTGCACAAATTCTTGTGGGGCCTGATCCTCCCCACATTGCAAATTGTAGGCTGCCTTGCGAGCCTTTTGGGGATTTCTGTGAACAGAAAAATGTTTCAACATGGCCGCCCTATATGTGGACCATCTTGAATGGTTTTGGTCCTCCAGCCCCGCAAAGAAACTGGAGTATTCTGGGGAGAATGTCCATTTGACATACTGAATGCAGCTACTGCTGTCCTTCAAATGGAAAGTCTCCATCATTTGCCCATAAAGTTCCAAGTGTGGATGGATGCTCTTACCATGTTGGTGTTCTTGTGATAAGGGGTGATGACACTCCTTATTGCCTTAATCTGTTTTAAGGGGTCCTTAAGCAAGGCCCTTTTTGCCTTATTGGCCTTTTTGGTTCGGGTAACCCTGGTCCATTCATCCTCTGACTCAGAAGCACTGCTCCCAGAGGTGCCCGTCTGATCTTCCAGGTTTTCCTGGATTCTGCGAGCCTGGGAATGGCTGGCAGAATGTGGGGACCTGGTCTCCTGTGTCCTGTGACGCTCAGAGGAGTCTTCAGATCCCTCCTTGCTGCCAGGATTTGATGGGTACCCCCCCATTGACCTAACTGGGCAGAGGTTTTCAGGATGCCCTTAGTGGGCCTACTCTCCTGGGGTTCCCCACTAAATTGCACTGTACATAGGTGCCCATACCCGGATGCCCGCCCATCCATTCCTGGGTGGTAGTGGCCTATGAGCCCCATACTTTTGGCTGGATAGTAATCTGCCATCCCTGTGGCCCTGTGCTCATGTGCGCCAGGGGAGATGGGGGTGGCAGAGTCCAGCGACTGGGAGAGATGAAGGCCTCTGGTACTAGGGCTCCTGAGGTTATGCTCAGGTGTTTCCCTTTCCCAGCGAACCTCATCTCTATCAGCCCCTGCTCCCTGTTGCCATGCAACAGCCTGTGCTTTCAGTTCCTCAGTTAAGGCCGTACTAGAATCTATCAGTCTCTCCTGCATGGCTACCTGTTGCTGGAGCCTATCATTGTGCTGATAGAGAGCCTCATTTTCTCTCTGTGCCTCCTGGTTGGTCCTGGAATACTGGGTCAGTCTTTGCTGCAGGAGGGTTACCTCCTGAGCCCCATCCCTACTGGCCTGTTCCTTTCTTGCCAGAGCATCTTCCACCCTCCTGGTGTGCTCTAACAAGTTCTGATGCTCTTTTTGGAGGTCACCCAGGCCAGGTGATTTTCTTCCATTTTTTCTTTTAATTGGCAGACTTCCTGGCCTAAGGTGTCCCTTTCCTGACTAAGAGCTTGCATCTGTGCCGCCAGGTCGTCCCTCTGCCTTTTAAGGGCCCCAGCTTTCTGGCGCTCTTCTTAAATTCTGTCTGAGTATCCAGGTCTTTCAGAATCAGTTTGTTGCTCTCTGCCTTCTCCCTATCTAGGTGGCTTTGCAGGGTGACTACCTGCTCTGCGCATTCCCTATTGAAGTCCAGTTGTTGCTCCAGCTTTTTCTGGCTCTGCAGTAGGGCGTCCAAACCTTCTTGGTACTCCTTCTTGGTACTCTACTTTTCCTGTTGCAGGATACCCATATCCTCTTTTATTTTAATGATATACTGCCTACTATCATTTTCTAACTCCTGGCTTCTCTGCAGCCTCTGCTCGGAAGAGACCAGGTCAGATTGGGCCTTCTCTAATGCCATCAGTTGCCTATTTGCCGGATCTTGGCCTTCAGCACATTTGTCCTGTATGGCTCCCATATATAAATATAAATATGCCGCTACCCTGGCAATCTTGTTGTGCTCATCCTTGGCCTTAGGGGCCATATATAGTTCACTCAGGGCCACATGTAAGGGACCCTGATCTCTCCATGTATCTGACCCATTTACAGTGACCTGTTGCGCGATTGCCTGCAACCACACATTCTGGTCCTGTTCCGTCCATTCGCCTCTCACAAATAGCTTATGTAAGAGGTGCTCTCTGGCTATTTTGATATATACCAAAGTCGTCATTCTGGAAATTAATTTCCTTCCTGACTTACAGAAGTTAATATTTTATTTTGCAAAACAGACCGTCTTCTTAGAGCGTCCTTCTTTTGAGGTTGCTTTTACAATGTAACACAGCGTGGCGATCCAACAGGATTTATGCATCCTGTCAGTTAGCACACTGTATTAATCTGCACAAGTGGTAGATCTAATCCAGATGTCCCGGCTTGAGCCCCCACTTTGTTAAGGGACTTCAATTCAGTACTCCAACTAAGTCAGTGCCTAGTCTGGGATGCCCAAGGGAAGCCCTTATTTATATATTTTTATGACTAGTTCATAAATCTGGATGATAAACCCTTGTATAACGCCCCTCTCTTTGAACCCCCCTGACCTCACTGAGCCAAGAAGTAGGTTTGTTTTGCAAATTAAAAGATTTATTTGAAAATTAAACAATATATATATATCACACTTTTATAATAAATTAATATTTGATCGCACACTTATGAATATGACAGTGATCAACAATGGATAATATTACACTAGCACACTTTTGTAATCACTTAGGAGTTGGTATAGAAAGGATAGGGTAACTGAGAATGCTTTTATGGTTTCAAGGAAAAACAATGAGGGAAAGAATGCAGCACAGAAATAAACTGATATGATTTCAACAAGAGATAATATAATCACTTTTCCCCTTGTGGCAATTCATTCCCTCTATGCCATATAAAGAGATGGAAGAAAAGCACACAGTTTTCAGGAATACAATCAACATGCGATACAGATTCAGTTCAAATTCTAGTAATCTTGGAGAAACCGGTATGCTTTTAAAACATGCAGAAATATTTTGAATGTGATTTGTACTGAAGTGAAAATATGCTAAAAATGATTTTAATTCCCTATAGGAGATTCGGGGTAGGTGATAGCTACTTAAGATTGGTTCAGGTCAACACTACCAATTATTCCTGAGGGATTATTAGGTTGAAAACGAATTTCAGCAATGCAAGCAAAAGACAGCTATTTTTTACAGGTGAAGAAGTTTGAGCTAGTTTTCAATTTGCAGCACTTTTTCCAAATGCGTCGAGCGCGATTACGGAAAAACTATAAGGAGTAGAAAGTCGGTTGTGGGTTCATTGGAAAGCTCAGGATCTTAGCTTTAAAATGAAAGTTAAATCTCGTTCCTAGCAAAGATACAGCCAATTTTGTCAAGGTAGATTTTCAGAAACGGAATAATTATTCAGAATGGCAAGTGACACTTTCACAGGTTTGAAATCACAGAATGGACACACGATTTCTATGCAGTTCTAGGCAGGTTGAATTGGATGGGATAAGCTTATTTTAAACTTAAATATGACTATGCACAGTTCTGGCTGGGTACTCACACTATAAATTTGAAATAGGCTGTCAAGATCTGGTCAGGTTGGCTGCGGTTCTCTCGCCACAGGACGGTCACTGGCACTGGTTCTGCTCACAGCGATCTGGTCTGGGTCTGGTCTGCGGTTCTGGATCTCTGGTTCTGGTCTCGGCACTGCACAGCGGTCTGGATACAGCTCTGATTTCTGGGTTCTGGCACAGGGTTTTAACCAGAATCAAACAGCTCGCCCGGATGTTGAATAGTTTGGTTAGGTTGCTGGATTCTGAGGCCTGCTGAGAAGGATTCAGCTTTTGGACTAGGCCTCTCTGCTGCAAGTTCTGAAGTCTGGATTCTAAGTTCTGTTTCTGGAGTCTTCTGGATATTGTCTGGTCCGGCAAAATGCTTCCCAAGAAATCAGTGTGAAGTGGAAAGTGAATGTCTCTACCTGGGTCTCAATAACTCCTTTTATGTCTTTTGAAAGTGGGTGGGAAGGCTGACTTTCTATGCCCAACCTTCTGAGGATCCTGATAGGTTAGAGAATCTACCGTCCTCTGATTGGGGAAGAAAATGAAGTGTCATCGTAATGAGGTAGGTTTATGGGTCAGAGGATCCTCCCCTTGTCAATTTGCACACAAATCTATTTTTGATCCAAATACATATTTATCTATGTACAATTTTTCTAATATTATATGTCCAGTTAACATATTTTCTGTAGCACCAAATCATCCGATCCCTGTGTTTGTAAGATGTCGTGTCCACTTCTGACAGAATTCTGCCCTTTTCATCAAGAACACAACCTCTAAACTTTTTCAGAGTTTACACAAACATGCGCAAGGAATATGGCCATCAGATGATAACGTGTCAGATTTTTAACATACAGACATTTGGAGTAATACCTTATTTTCCGCTACTACCCCCCAGAACACACCACAGAGTCATAACACCTCTTAAAATGTGCACAGAAAAATCACAAGAATAAATGATATTATTATATAATTTTGACAATTTTGTACTATGAATTATCCTTCTTTTTAAAATTATGCTCTGGCCCAGAGGGGTGTGGTTTCCCAAAGCACATGGTGTAATTTCTGGTTTGTCCACTTCCTCCAAGCTCAGATTGCTCACAGAGGCACTGCTCTTCCCAGTTTCTTCCAAGAGGAAGCCATTTACGCCCCCCCCTAATTTAACATTTGTCTGAGCCAAGGAAAGCTCATTGTTCTGTTTCCTGCAGCCCCAGGTACCCCACCCCTAATTCAATCAGAGAGGGGTAATCTCCTTTTGGTGGGAACAGCAGAAGGCAGCCAGGCCTGTGAATGCAGTTGCTGGGCAAGTTTAAACTCCTGTCGGGGGTAGTTGCCGGGCCGAATTCAATCTCTTCAAGCCAGGCTTCAGCAAAATGTCACTTTTGTTCCAGTTTTCTTCATTCAAATCAAACTTACAATTTTTACACATGCAGCTAGAATGCTGATTCTAAGTTAAAAACTATGACATTTAAACAGTTGCAACCTATGTGACACTCAAAAGTAGGTCACTCATTTATTTTAAACATTTCGATTTTAGTGGTTTTAAATCCAATTTCACTTAAGCTGCTGACATACACAGCTCAGCCAGTTTTGTTATAAACATTGCTTTAGGCTCTTCATCTTTCCAGATTTTGTATGCACCCAAGACTACATTCTGCCAAATGTCTGCTGGTGTTCAGTGAGATTTTTGAATATCTTGCAATGTTTAAAATAGGCATTTTTAGCTTGCATTTCAGAGAAACAAATGTGATTTCAAAGCGCTTTTTGAGCTAACAGGCACTGCTTTTTTTCCTTTGGCACCACGTTTCACTCATGGCGCTTCTGGCCCATCACGCTCGCACTGGTGGGTGGCAGGTCAGGCGACCATTTTGGTGTGCGCAAAACTGCGCGGTTTTCCTGGATTTTGGCGCAAATGTGGGCTTTTCGGCCATCTTGGATTTTCTAAGTCCACAACATACAGCACCAAATGTTGTAGCCTAATAATTCAAACGTGGGTCAAGACACCTGACAAAGTATGACTGTCTTTGCTATTGTCAGACAGAGCGCTCTCGGAGTTTGCAGAGTCCTTTGCATGCCCTATATCGATCTAGATAAAAACCCTTTTAACTTCACCCGCACTTGGTCGTGGTCTCATTCCCTTCTGGGGTGTGTCCTTTATTGCCTCTCACTAAGGGGAGTGCCTCATTGGGGGATGCTTACATTCAACAGTCAATTGTTTGAAAAGACATTAAGACTCATGAATGCAAGAAAAGCCATTGTGAACCTGAAGGAGGGAGGCTAGCGTTTAAAAAGAAGTCCGTACCCGGAAGAGGGAGATCCAGGGGTGGAAAGCCATCACCCAAAGTCCATTGAGAAAGGAACTATTCAATTGATTTGTTGAATACGACTTGTGAGGGTTCTGCGGAAGAGAGGGACACAGGGGTGAAGCCGTCACCCAAAGTATATGTGGAACAGAACTTTGTGTTTGTTTGTTGAATGCATCAGGCCCTTGAAGGCAAGAGACTTTTATTGAAAAGAGACTTAACCATCGAAGAACCTGATAGCTGATACGGAACTGCCGACTTGTGCTGGGAAGGATCGAGTGTGTGTGCTGTAATCAGGAGATCCACCTGTCCCGTGCTCAAAACGTGTGGAAGGGAGACCTCTAGTAATCACATCCTCACTTATTATTTTTTTAACACTTCTTTCTTTGTTGAGAACTTTACCCACACTTCTTTTGTATTTAGAGTAAGGATTGGCAATAGGTTTTTCTTAGCATAGGCCCTTTTATTTTGACACAACGCCACAAGGACTGCCTTATTTTCATTTGATGGTCGAAGCTTGCTCCCATCTTAGATTTAGGTTTAGGTAAGGCGTTTTTAAACCGCGCATTCACAGTTTAATAAATACCCTTGAACTGTGATCACTTGTGTCTGTCTTTACTGTTGCCATCATGAGTTCCCTGACCCCCTTTGGGGGTGGGACCAAGCCTGATTTGCATATGGTTTTTCCCCTTTTGTAATGGGTTGGCAGGAGAAGAACGATGGTCTGGAGGGTTGCCCAGAGCAATGCCAGAGGTCAAGATTTATTCTAAACCTTCCAGCCATCAACTCTTTTGTTTTGCTATTGTCACCCCGAGTGGGAAGGGTATGCCCAGATGTGGGTCCCTTGCCTGCTGGGCCCAGAGACCCAAGCTACTCCTCACTGATGATGCCCAACAAGGCTGAAACATGTCTGGGGATGCTTGTGGTCTTGTGCAAAAGGGATGTGACCTAGCAGTTCAGGCTGGACTACCCCTTTGGGGGTGGGACCAAGCCTGATTTGCATATGGTTTTTCCCCTTTTGTAATGGCTTGGCAGGAGAAGAACGATGGTCTGGAGGGTTGCCCAGAGCAATGCCAGAGGTCAAGATTTATTCTAAACCTTCCAGCCATCAACTCTTTTGTTTTGCTATCATCATGAGTTCCCTACACTACCCGCTACCCGTCATAATGCTGATTTGTTACTTATGGGGTCTTCTCTCTGCCGCTTGTGAAGGCATTATGAAGCAAGACACAGACCACAGATTCACCTTTCTTAGTAAAAGTATTTTATTTTAAATGGCAGGATGGAGTAAGGCCTAACGTGCCCTATGGTAAGGTGGGATTTCCCTACCCAAAGAAACTAAGGATAGTCTGTGTCCGTGAATTCAACTTAAAAGTCTGTCTGTGTCCCAAACCTATGCAATGTGTAGGGATGTCAGCACCAAAAGAAACAATGTTCTAAATAAAGTTCTGAACTTCTTCCAGCTCTGGTTTGTTTCAACTTCCCCTTCCCCAAGTTCAAATAGTTTTACAGAAAGGCTCAGGTTTCCATTCCCCTAAGTGTAACACAATTCCAGGATATCTCGAGGTTTCCTTCCCCAAGTTCACCACAGTTCAAGTCTCCTGACTTTTTAACCATACTTCCAGTTTCACTTGTTAATCCATTAGACTCTGTAACACTTCAAACACAAGCTTTCTTTTACTTCAACACAGGACATGCAACCGATAACCCTTGGCACTTTGTGATGCTCTTGGTTTTCCTTGACTAACATAGGTGTTCCACTTTGCAGCTGTGTCAGTAACAAACATATGCTGTGATTTCTCCTTGGCAGTATTTTGGCTTTGCCACAACTTGTATTCACTTTATTCTGTGGTGTATAACCTCTTTCACCACCTTGCTTTCACATTGTACATTCAAGTTCAGCAACTTGTCTTTCACACTTGCTTTTCACTTAGCTCATCAGTATTCATTTACAGGCTTTCATTTTGTTCATCAACGCTTCTAAGCAGTTTTCACTACTTCCACAATAGCACATCATTCGTTGTCCACTTGTGCTGCAATTTCACATTATTTGCATATCTTCCTTTCAGTTCAGTATTCTAAATATAGTGTTGTATCTCACAAAGTACTTGCTCAGGATTCAATGTTCTCTCATTCAGGTTCCAAACTCCATTCTTATAAGTTTCAGGTCTATCATAACAGCCAATGTCAAATTCCTGCACCTTGAGCACCCTGGTACGAATGTTTCCTGTCTCGCACCCACCAGGGCTTGTCTGCTCCTCCAGGCACCTTCCTTCTGTTCTCCGGTTTCCACTTCAGCAGCGCTCACATCTTGCAAACCTTGCGGCAGCGGCCCGTGGCTTTTCAGAGTCTTCTGGGTCGTAGTTCCTCTCTCACCCCTCTGCAATGCACAGTGACCTCTCCACCGGCCCCTCTCTTGCCTCCTCATCGCCTTACAGTTGCAGCCTTCTCACCAGGCAGGTTCTCCCTCTGTCACTGCTGGCCTCTCCTTTTAAGCATCTGTGACCTTTCAATGGATTGCAGGTGCAAGTCCTATGCCTACCCACAATTGGACCAATTAACTGGGCATGCCTGACCCTCCATAGTCATCTTCCTTGTCCCAGTACCATAGTGGTGAAATATACTAGAAGTGTGCATCACTCCTAGTTTCCTCGTCCTCACCCCATTCTTAAAGGCATACGATTCTGGGACAGTGGGTGTGTGTGAAAGGGAAAAGGATTTACAATACCCTACAAAGGCAGTGGCAGGGTAGGACTCATTCTCATATGGGAAAGGGGGATACCATGTCTCACCTGAAGACATCCTTCTCTCCCTCCCAAGGTCCATCCACCCAAGTGATCCTGTAGTGATACACGAAATTGCAACCTTGCCAATCAGGGCTTTAGATGACAGCATTAGCCGCTGAAAGCCAATAGTGTATTCAAAGTATGTGCTAAAAATGCTGACAGTAGTCTGTTGTAGCACTTCCATTATGCAGTAGTGAGCTACAAGGGATATGCAGGCCTAGTATGAAATAGGTCAAATTAAGCATTGTTGATAGATAGGCAGGGAGGGCCCCTAGCTATGTAGCTAATAGGTATTTTTGGAGTGTTTGGAACATCATGGCACCTATATAGCGCTTAGATAGCCAGTCTTAAGCGCTATAAACACTAAGCTATGAGTGCATGCCTTTTAGAGCTTGCAGATGGGGTTAATACATCCCTGCTTCCCTTAGAATATTCAGCCTCACTAACGGTAGCCCTGGCTCCAAGCTAATCTTCCTTTTCTCTGGGAAGGTACTGATAAGACATTCCTCAGCCAGCGCAGATGGGAACCAAGGGAGGGGGTAGGAGCGAACAGGGAGCATCTCAGAGAGAGCTGGGTTTTTTCCATGAACCAGCCTCACAGGGAAAGTTCTGGAACTATGCGTCATGGTGACTGACAGCAAGAGATTATAAAATATCCATGCACACATGGGATCAGGGGGAGATCGCCTGTGGACTTGATTCGTGTACAGTCAGGTGCCCGGAATTGGCTCTCACGGTGTCCTCCAGCCTTGTTTTTCTATGAGAAACCCAGGTCTCCCAGGGCTGAGATTAAGGGACGTAAGACTGTGTTTCTCTATGTTTCTCTATGTTTCTCTATATTTCTCTATGTTTCTCTATGTTTATCTAAGTTCCATGTTTCACTATATTTTGCATTGCTCTTTGTTTTATGCTTTGTAATATTCTCTAACTTGAATCCCAAATGTATATGAAATTCACTGCTTAGAATAAATATGCTAAAACTTTGAGGGTGTCATTTGTCACTAGCATGAGATCACTGCTCAGCACAATAGAACCTGTATTTTGGGCTGAATTGGGTATTTTTGCTCTCAAAGGGCTGGCCCCGAGGAAGATTTTGCCCATATCAAGACATTTGGTGGCAGCAGTGGGATTTGTGAAGAGCAGTGCCGTGCTGACATGACAAATGGTGTGAGAGAACACAGTGTAGAGTGGGGAGCAGGCTGTCACATTTCCTTGGTGGTCTTACTGCAGCTCTGAGACTTCAAAAGGCAGCAATGTTGTGTCGGCTTGCCGTGGCCGATAGCTTGTGTGGTTAAGACTCCCTTCAGTAAATCAGTCGTGACTGACTTATTGCATGGGATTGGTGCCAGGGAGTACAAGGCAATAAACGAGCGGGAAATGGCTTTGTTTAAAGCACTCCGATGAATGGTTAAGAAAGATGTATGCTCAATTAGAAAAAGAATTTTATCATGTGGTTTCCCAAGTTTAAAGTTGTAATTTGGAATGCATAATGAGACGGAGTTCTCATCTCTATTCTGTCATGAGGGCAGGAAAAAAAAATAATTGCAGGGATTTGACATGCAAATTGTGAATAGTGATTTAACCATTGACTCAGCCCCAGTGTGCTAGCGAGTGGGGGCTGTAATGTTCGGAGGCGAAGGTTCGTCTTTTTTGATATATGCTTTTGAAGGGTTGGCATTCCTGAATAATGAGGAAGGGGAATGAGCCATGCTTAGGAGAATGAGTAACATCTGTGCTGAGAGCCTAAAGAGTTTTTTTCTTTCTTTTGGCAACTGTAAAATTCCATGTGCTAATGGTGGCAAATTCTGTTTAAAGGAAACACACTAAAATGACTATATTGCATTTTAAGCTGTGCCATGCTTTTAATGGGTGAGAGACTCACTTAAAAGGAAAGTGAGTGAATGTTATTTGGATTTTCGATTTTTGTGTACTGATTTGAAATTGCAGAATCAGTTTGCAATGGTTGGGGGGAAAAACAATTTATATTTTTCTAAATTGCCCCTGGAGTATTTTTGACTGTCCCCATGCTATGCCATGGATTTGTGCTGTTGCCTTATAAGTGATGTATGATTTGGAAATAGTGTCCTGTTGACTGTGATACATGGGGAAAAATGTTGTTGACACATTAAACAGCCCACAAGCAATAGAGTGTGGGTTGTTCTTGCAGAAAAAAAAACGTGCAGGGAGCTGCACTAAATATGGCATTTTTTATTTTTTAAATGCACTGAACTGAGTGGTTATAGTTTGGCAATGGTACAACAGAATGAAACATCTGTGTGTGATAAGATAGCACAAAGATTTAATGGGTTGCGAGTTCTCTTGAAAGATCGCACATTACAAGAAAAGTGCCGCTTTTGAAAACAAGAGTCTTGCTGTGTGTGCAGAGCTTGTGCCTTGAAGCTGTCTTGGGCGAGGTGCGTGAAGGCAAACAAAAGCAGAAACAGTACAAGAAAGAGTTAATCTGGATGAACTGTCTGAAACGAGTGAAGCCGCCACAGTATAAGAGTTATAGGCAAAAGAGATAAGCTGCGTGCTCATGGCGCTGCCAGGTGCACACGAAAGATAAACATGCCTGGATTCCTGAGGAAGGGGGAGCAAAAACAGAGAGCTGTTCAAAAAGTAAAGAATTTGCCCAGTAAACTGTGGTACGGAGCAAAGGCTTCATGCAGGATGGCAGACGGGCACATCACATCTGAACATTTACCTATGCATCTGTGAATGGGCCAAGAAAAGACAGCTGCCCATTCCAACAGACATTACTGTGCAAACCGCATTCCCATGTGATGTGATGTGAAGTGAAGTGAAACGCTATTGCTGTGCAAGCTGCATTCCAATGCTCCATGTGATGTGAACTGAAGTAAAGCGCTGTGCACTGGAGAAGAAACCTCTAGGCGCTTTGAGAAGAGAAAATACACATCTGGCAAACTGCAAGCTACATTGCCAGGGGATGGAGTAACTGACAAAGACATTATGGCATTCCAGATGGAAGCAAAACTGACAAAAAGTGCTTAGCCGTTTTGCAAGAGACAACATGCAGAGCGGGGCTTTGAAGTACAACATGAACACTGCACATTAGCCATGATCCAGAAGCCACACGGCTTAGTGCAAGAATGAATGATTTGTTGAAGCAACAAAAGAAACTAACTTAGACTATCGCACTCAAAGGGGTGGTTCAAAAAACAGCAAACGCCCTTTGAAAAAATGACAAGTGAAAAAACCAGAGGCTTGAAAAGACACTGCTAAGAAAAGAAAGATAAATAAACAAAGCTGCTCGTACAACTGCAAGCGGTATTGGACTGAAGGACTTTACCTTTGAAAAATGGAGTGATGCCAGCAGGGCAAACTGAATCAAGATCATGAGACACTGGAAGCAAGTTGGCGCCTGGCATTGGTGATCGCTTTGGTGAAAAAGAAAAGCATTGTGCGACCTGGGTACTTACTATATGGCTTTGTAAAAGCACAGATCAGTCTGAGGTACCATTGACCAGCTATGATTGCATTGCACAAATAAGTTTGTGATTAGGCAGTTACACCCCGTATGGTTGAGTGTAAATAAGCCCCCAGAAACATGCAGAAAGGTGATAAATAATTGCAGTAGCAATGACAAAGTGTGTAGTTACCTGATGAGACTTTTTGAAGATGGGGGTGGTATTATGGGAAGGGGTGGATAACGCTGATATTGAAGTTTTGATGACATCCTAACATGAAGAATAATGATATTGAACTTTTGATGAAATCCTAACATTTCTGTTTGTATTTTGCCTAGACAAAGCACGACAAGACATTTTACAATATCAGAAACTTAATATGCAGTTTGTGGGTGACACTGATCAAAGAAGGGTCAGACGCATTCTCAGAGAAAGCGAGCCACTGCGACATGCTATTTCAACTTTAACGTGCCCTGCACCGCACTCAATGCTGTAACCTGCGAATAGTGTCCAACAGAGTAATAACTTTTGCTGAACTGGCACGATGCAGACTTGGCTAATTATCAAGTATTTGATGCTACACATTTAAATGACATGTTTTGCCCTTTCTTGTTTAAAGGACTATGGACAATGAATTGTGGACTGTAACATCAGGCACCACATACAGCTGTGTGACACAGCAATTGAATGCTAACACATTGAAAAATGGTTTTTAAATGCACTGTTGAGATGAATCTGAAAAAACCAAATGGTTTTACTCTTCCAACTGAATGGCTTTAACCAGAGATGTTTTGTTTTTTGAAAAAAAAAAAATATTCTACATTGCACGTAGGCAGGAGAATGATTTATGAACTGTTGGGGCAGCAGAATTATGCAAGCAGGAGCGTAATTTATTTTGAGATAAGATGAGTGCGCACATCAAAGTCACCTGTGCGTAGGTTAAGATTCTTAATTGAAGTAATGCTGCCAAGTGTATGAGCTATAATTTGAAATGGTAATCTTTGAAACACTGGATACTTTTACAGCCAGCTTAAGGCAGGTAAATGAAACCATGACTGACTTGATGTTTGATTTTATGACACAGAGTGTGACACGGTTTTTTGTTAAACCAACCAGTTTCATGTTTTTGTGGGGACAGCTGTCTCCAGCACACTAATGCAAAGAGTCACCTTTTGATTGTAAACATTTGGAATAATTCTTTGGAAAAGCGCTACAAATGAGTATCCACATGGAATTGCTAGTGTACTGGCCTGGCACATTGTCGGGCATCTCTTGTCACTGAATGGATACCATTTGTTTAATTTGTCTAATGTGATGTTTTTCTGACCAAGAACTGCAGCGAGTGTTCTCGCCAAGATTTTATGGACTATAACTTGACTAAATGAATTTGTTTAATGTAATGAAACAGCCACTGCCGGATAGTAGTATGGTGTTTGTGGCTAAAGTTAATATTGTATATGGTAGATATCCCACTTGAAGAAGAGTATTCTCCAAGTCACAGAAGGTAGACACTGTGAACCTGTTAGATTTTCCAGTAGTAAGACAACATGTAAATTGTAGGCTGGTAATGCACACCTTCATTATTACAGTGATACACTTAGACATAGATTTATCATGAGGCAATGTTTCCTTAGTACTACCAAGCTGCCACAAATGGAGTCCATTTCTATGGCCCATCACTAGAGTGCGCGTAGCTAGGGAGCTAGATTCATTAATTGCAGGTGCTTTATATGCTTGTGACATAGAAACTGTGCACTATAAGCTAGCCACTATGGGTTCTGATGCCAGCTCTGCTATAGAACTTCTGGCCTAGTGGGGCCCATTGATATGCCCAGCACTGCTACAAGTATTGACAGCCAATTGAAGATGACAGAATTTTAGACATGAAGACATTTTTGTCTGCCATAGGGCAGGTCAACAAGACTGCTAAATACACACAATGCATTGTATGGCAAACATTGTTAAATCAGCAGGTGTTGGCTTTTTACTGGGTGGGGGCAACCATCCTCCACACACTGGCACGCAGAGCTACAGTTACCAGCATACATATGGATTGAATTGCTTGCTTTTGATTGCATGAATAACACATGCCATGCTTTGATGTAAATTAGTAGAATTGTTTTTATTTAGACAACCTGGTGCCCATGGGTTCACCTTGTTCACGAAATTAGATGGTTTCTGGTTGGGTTCCACCTACCTGGGGGAAGTGTCTAGTCACACAGCCCATAGTCACGCTTGAATGCCCTGGGATCAGGGGGAGGGTAGGCCCTTAGGGTGAAAGGCTGCCAGGTTTTAGAATTGGTAACCATACATAAATGCAATAGAGCATTGTAGATTAGACTACACTGGATTGCCTTGACATTTTAACTGCATGCTGCTTTTTAACTGACAATCAGTTATACAAAATTGATTTAGGTATTTTTGTGTAGGCCAGGTTTTGGCAAGGGTATATGTCACTGTTCACTTTGTGTACATTTTTGTTTAGGTAGTGTTTTACCTTGCATGCCACGCTAACTAACCGCTATAAGATAGTTTGCTTAAACCTCTTGCAAAGCCCCAAGGTCTTTATCGCTGCACTAAATACTATGTTGATAGGTATTAGTCAGCATTTGTCGCACAAACGTTGAATAGGGGTGGAATGTAGTGATACACGAAATTGCAACCTTGCCAATCAGGGCTTTAGATGACAGCATTAGCCGCTGAAAGCCAATAGTGTATTCAAAGTATGTGCTAAAAATGCTGACAGTAGTCTGTTGTAGCACTTCCATTATGCAGTAGTGAGCTACAAGGGATATGCAGGCCTAGTATGAAATAGGTCAAATTAAGCATTGTTGATAGACAGGCAGGGAGGGCCCCTAGCTATGTAGCTAATAGGTATTTTTGGAGTGTTTGGAACATCATGGCACCTATATAGCGCTTAGATAGCCAGTCTTAAGCGCTATAAACACTAAGCTATGAGTGCATGCCTTTTAGAGCTTGCAGATGGGGTTAATACATCCCTGCTTCCCTTAGAATATTCAGCCTCACTAACGGTAGCCCTGGCTCCAAGCTAATCTTCCTTTTCTCTGGGAAGGTACTGATAAGACATTCCTCAGCCAGCGCAGATGGGAAGCAAGGGAGGGGGTAGGAGCGAGCAGGGAGCATCTCAGAGAGAGCTGGGTTTTTTCCTCACAGGGAAAGTTCTGGAACTATGCGTCATGGTGACTGACAGCAAGAGATTATAAAATATCCATGCACACATGGGATCAGGGGGAGATCGCCTGTGGACTTGATTCGTGTACAGTCAGGTGCCCGGAATTGGCTCTCACGGTGTCCTCCAGCCTTGTTTTTCTATGAGAAACCCAGGTCTCCCAGGGCTGAGATTAAGGGACGTAAGACTGTGTTTCTCTATGTTTCTCTATGTTTCTCTATATTTCTCTATGTTTCTCTATGTTTATCTAAGTTCCATGTTTCACTATATTTTGCATTGCTCTTTGTTTTATGCTTTGTAATATTCTCTAACTTGAATCCCAAATGTATATGAAATTCACTGCTTAGAATAAATATGCTAAAACTTTGAGGGTGTCATTTGTCACTAGCATGAGATCACTGCTCAGCACAATAGAACCTGTATTTTGGGCTGAATTGGGTATTTTTGCTCTCAAAGGGCTGGCCCCGAGGAAGATTTTGCCCATATCAAGACAGATCCTCCCTCACATATCCACCCGTAGGGTCAGGATCCAAAAGCAATGGCCTTTCCTTGGCCACCTGAGAGGAAGATCCAAGGGGAGTAGATGGCAAGATGCCCTCAGGTTCCTCACACGCTGTAAACCTGTATTCAATTATATACTCCTGATGATGTTCAACCAAGCTATGGCAAATGTTTGTTTGTTATGCTATGTGTTTTATTTAAAAACAATAAAAAGTTATATAAAAAAAGCCACCTATGTCTGTTGGAACTTTCTGGTCCAGCATCTGTATCCGGGAATGCACATGTGAACTTTGAACCTGCACTGCTGCTACCGAGGGCAGTTGCTGAGAATGTCAGGAGAAGAGCATAGCAAAGGTGAATGGGTGCACTATGCTTTTGGCGTGGAGCATTGTGAAAAGGCAGTCTGATTAGCAGGCCACCCTTATAGAATCAGAATGACCTGTATGCTTTTAGTATGAAAAATTAAAAATGTTCATGCTTTCTGCCCTCACAGAGGGCATTCTGTCGCAGTGAAAAGCAATTATGATCCTGACTGTTTCCCTGAGGAGCGCCAAGGACACACACATGAACTCATGTGGGAGCGGTGATGCTGATATGTCACCACCTGCTCTAATAAAGGGATGTGGTTAAGAGTCGCTGCCAGGTGTGCGGCTTATTGTTATGCACTCAATGCCGCTGCACCTCGATGATGTTCATGAGCTTTTCAATGCTCTCCCCCATATTGGTGATGGTGAACCAGACTACCAGTGGTTTAATCTGCGCACAGGTGATCCAGGGATGCACAGCGATCAAACTGTGCTGCAACATTCTCCAAGAACCAAAAATCCCTCGAAATAATACTGCAAATGGCACACAACCACGAAATGGCAGATTCAAGTGCATCAGCTATGGACAAAGCAATGAACAGACAGGGCCCAGGAACCTGTCACTCGCAAAGACACGCTGCCACCCAAGACTCCAGAGGCAAATTATTCTTTGTATATGAACTCTAGCACAGATCTGATGAACACAAATTGAAACTTCATAGATACAAAGTTTATACCAAAGGCCTGTAGTAAAATGATGCACTGGAGGCCATGGAGTGGTTTGATGAACTCCTTTATTGTGGCTCAAGATCAGCTTTATTGGTGCAGTTTGCACAACTATCCATGAACTCTAGGGCAACAGGTTTGATGCAACAAAGGAAATAATGACCATTTGCTAAACATCAGTCCTTGTTTTTAGAACCCTCATTGAAAATTGATTTATGGGCACAGATAACTATGCTATATTAGGCATTTACATACGCATCATTTTCTCATATTGAGTCTCCTTACATGCCAATTTTTAATAATAGCATTTCTAAATCAAATAATACTTTCCCTTTACAACTCCATGACTATCCACTGAATATGAAGCAACAAGATTCAACATCCATGTCTTGCCTGGAGTCATCAACCACTTCGAGCGCGTATCAGGTAATCTTACTTAGCTATTCTGTTCCAGACTTGTTTTATGCATGGAATTTGAGATAATGTAATCATATTTACGTATCGTATAATTCTTTTACCAAATGTTTCATTCGCGGTTTGCTATTGATATGTACCTTTGTCGTCTTTCCAAAGTGTGTGTTCAATTTCCAATATTTTCATCCTTATTAATGCAGGTACTGTGTTTCAGGGAGATGCTGAAGCGTCCACTACAATTACAACATCCCTTGTAGTTGATCCGGAGCCAAAGGTATGGGTACTGACAGTTCCATCGAATGAGATAGTCTAATCATATTTAGATATTGTGTAATTCTTTTACACAATGGTTCATTTGTGGTTTGCTATTTATATGTACCTTTGTTGTCTTTCCAAAGTGTGTGTTCAATTTCCAATATTTTCATCCTTATTAATGCAAGTACTGTGTTTCAGGGAGATGCTGAATATGTCAAACGCAGAATGTTCTGGAAACATTTAATGTGAAATAAATGTACTTTAGCAATTGTACAGTCTTGCTGTTTCCTTTTAAAGTACAGTTTCATATTCCGAATTGTGACTCGCTGTGTTGTGAGACGATGTGTGTTGTTTTCCGGGTTCTGCATCAAGTAGCGTAGGTGATGACTGGGCGCGTTTGGCTACGCTGCCCAGTAACGTCACGGAGAGAGGCAGAGAAAATCAATGATTTGGTGATGTCAGGCTCAGGGGAAGGGGATATGATTTAGTGCTGCAAAGGCAGTTCCCCCAGGGCGATGCGGCAAGTGATAAGATTATCACAAAATGGCCGCACCCTGCTGCCTGATTTCGCTTGTGTTCAAGAGACGAAAACTCTGGTAAGGTGCATAGGAAATGTTTGTACGTTCGATCGACTTATGGTTAAAAACACATGGCCGAACCATAGGGACAATAATATTTCTGACCGCACCATTCCTTAAAATGACTTGATGTCAGTCCTTGTGAGGAGCACCGGGAGCTGAACCTGCTCTGTGTGCTCTGCTCCGGCTTCTGGCGCTTCGCACTCTCAGGAGTTTCAGCTTCCGACTTGGAGCGAGATCTCGCGAGACTACGTAGTCTTGCGATATCTCTATAAATAGTGAAGCTATTCCGCTCCTAATCCCAATCTACCAACTCAGAGACCTCAGCAGAGTGGAACAGGGCCACCGGCAAGTGGATGAGGTGTCCATGAAAGGAGATGCTCGACGACCCTGTTTCGTGCAATGGTAAGATTCTTTCTGCTGGGATACACCTAATAGTGGCCTTGCCCATTTGGATCTGTTAGATGCGTTAAGGTGAGGCAGGGAGGCTTTGAACCAAGAGATATAGACCAGTCACTGAAAAGAGACCTCCGTCTTCTTTGAATATTTAAATCCCAATACAGGCATTGCTACCCATCTAGATTCTGCCTAGCACTGCTTTGGGCATTGCAATTCAAGGAAGACCCACCACTTCTGATATGACAAAGGAGGAGCTGGCAACAGCGATTCCGACACTGCAATCAGCCAAGTCCCTCGGGCCAAATGGTTTCCCTGTTGAACTTTGAAGAAAATCTGAGTAATAAGGTGACTGTACCCATGTTCTCAATGCTCCTAGCAAGCAGAGAAAAGGGTGCTGTAATGAATCTGATGGTGTCATCAGGGACAGCAGCTGCTACCTATCAGGATTCGCCCCATGATACTCCAATCATCAGTGCTAGAACGGGAGTTGAACATTCTACGAGGTATCCATGCAGGCGTCCTTATCAACAATGCTGTAGGACTCTCCCCCGTACACACGTCCCCGGGAAACAAAGATTGCAGAGGTCCCAGAGGATTTGTTTACATGGTGCCTGGAAGTTGGCATGGCAACGCTGGCGTCCTCTACATCGATGCCAGTACCCATCTCCTACATGGAAGGACATAGGCACTAGTCACCTGACTGCGCCTTCTTAAGCACCTCCCTGCAGATGCACCAGTGCTTCTGAACTTTCTTCTGTGTTTCCTGAGATATGGTTGCCTTGTGTACCAAACCTTGTTTCTTGCTTCACGAACCTTGTCATTGCTAAACCCCTTTTGTTCTGCTGAATTACCGTTAATGATCCTGCTTCCCTCCTCGACTTCTCTTGCCTTCCTCATTGCCCGCTTCTTGAATTGAACTCGGACTGTTTACGGATTGCCTTTGCCTACATTTTTCACCTCGCCGCCTGAACTGGAATTCAAACTCGGACTGTTTACAGATTGCCTTTTCCTACATTTGCACCACGCCGTCTGAACTGGAATCGACCCGGATTGTGTAAAGGAACTTCCTTTGCAAACTTACCTGGAACTGCTTATTGGAACACGGAAGTCCCAGACTCCTGTTTCTGGATATCATAGACTAGAGACTGTCTCAGTTGTTTTTCTTTTTAGTTACGTCCTTGTGCCGTCGGATAGGGTTTTACTTTTTCCAGACCTCAGGATCTCCACTTCAGAAACCCAGAACCCCCATGCACTATTCCGACGGACTATCTAGCTGGTGTCGATTGGATGCACGGTAAGACCTTTTGCCTACGGAGATATATAATGAATATCCAGTATTTATACTCAACATATTTGGGTATCTCATTTCAGAGCACCTTCGGCAGCCAGCCTCTGTACCTTCTGTCACCTAGCTCCACTGCCTATGCTGTTAGCTGTGTTTATCACAGGTTAGTTTATCCTAATCAAGAGACTGTAGTGTACAGTTGTATTACCATAAACAGTGTATTGATTGCTCTTGTTTCCTTGCAGCCACCTGCGTCTCGTGCAGCATCCAGTCTTCCAATTAATTGACTTCTCTGTTTGTTATACCAAGCAGAGTGGTACATTGGTAGGAAGAGCTCATCTCCTATACTACGGGTCAACACCCTGACGCCTGCAGACCAATAGGAGAGCTCTGACACTACCTGATCTGGGGGTAACTATGTGAGGTAGGACCACATGGGGGGACGCAACCCTCAAGGGGATAACACAACTTCATCAAATGAAAACACATATCCCCATTTTCATTTTAGGGATGTTCCTTCCCTTCCTCATGCCTTGATAGCATATTGTAACAATCTCCCTCAACCCCATGCCAATATTCCTCAATACCACATGGAAAACAGCATGACAGAAACTGAGACAAGGAAGGGGCAAGGAATAGTGCTGATTACTTCCAAAAAGAACCAACACCAGCCTCCTCAATACCACATGAAGAACAGCATAACACAGGCTGAGATGAGGTAGCGGCAAAGAGTAGTAATGACTACTAAAAAGAACCAATACCAGCTGCATCTATATTGCATTGAAACAACATGTTAAGAACCGCCTATCATTCCCACGTACAAGGGAGTACTGGGACGAGGAAGATGACTGGGACGATACAGATAACTGATGCCAAAAAGCTGGAGATGCACCCTACTGGTTGTAGGTGTCTAACAAGCACCAATACATTTAAAAGGATTACTCCTGGAGAATGGAGAGAGGGAGAGTCACGGCTCACGACTAGGGTCTGGGAGCCTGGAGGAAACAGACAGTGACACATAAGGAAGCGGCTTGAGGGAACGGCACACGTGGAAATCCTGTTTGGAAAGAAGCCCTGTGGTAAGCGTTGGGAGCGAGGGAAGAGCAGAGGCCCCTTGATGGCACCGGAACCGTAGAGCAGAGTTCTGGAGCAGCCGAAAAAAAGCCAACGAGCCTGTAGCAGGGAGCTGGGACACTGGGGTGCTTCGCTCGGAGTATATTGTAGGAAGGCAAAGCACTAAGCAAGTGAAAGCAACCCCACAGCAGGCATTTGAGTTGCTGGGGTGGAGTTGTAGAACAGATGAATGTGAAAACTGGTCAGGGACCCAATATCTGGGGAAATGAGAAACCAGATGGTAGCGTGAAGTAATGAGAAAAGGGGTACAAACCTGGAACCCCCACCCAAATGTGAAAGAGTTGTATTACAGGAGAACGCCCTGGCAGGGAAGTATACCAGGCAAAGTCAAGTTTGCAATTGTGAGAAGTGAAGCAAGTGAATCACATGAGCAAGCCCTGGCAGGAGAGTATACAAGGCAAAGTCAAGTCTGCATGTGTGTGGAGTGAACCACATGAGAAAGTCCCAGCAGGAGAGTATTAGTCTGTATGGGTGTGGAGTGACCAACATGAGAAAGCCCTGGCAGGACAGCTGGTCAAGTGGCACAGCGAGTAGAGCGCTCGCTTTGACATCAGTGCAGAGGCTGCGAATGCAGGTTCGAATCCCGGCAGGGCCAAACTCAGCCTTTCATCCTTCCGAGGTCGATAAATGAGCACCACACACCGTGGGTAATAATAAGCAGCGCTCAGATACCTGAGGGTTCGTAGCGCTATATAAATGCCAAATTATTATTATTATTATACCAGGCAAATTCAAGCCTGTAAGTATGTGAAGTGAACTGCATTAGAAACACCTGGCAGATGATTATACCAGGCAAAGACAAGTATAGAAAGAGAATCCTAAGGAAGACCCATGCCCTTAGAACTTTGAAGTATATTGAATGTCAATGAAGCCTGGCAGGAGAGTATGCCAGGTATTCTGCAAGACTGGGACCTGCACCCAAGTTATAACACTATGAAAAGGGAATTACGAGGAGGACACATGACCTTGAGATTCAGAATTGTTTTGAACTGTTTGTGTTGTGGAAATAAAACTGGGGAATGGAGTCATCCCCTGGGACTGTGAACATTATCCATTTGTAACCTTTTTTTGGTTGGAGTTAACCTTTTCCTTTGAACTTGAACATTTGTGCACTTTCAAGGCCAGAGACAATACCCTTAGCACCTTATAGTTACTTTTAGAGTGTGAGCGATAGGATACGATTTTGGACAGCGGACATTTTGCTTTGGACACCTTGATGCACGGAAGACTCTTAGTTTTGGTTGAGGTAGGGAAATACCTACTAGAGTTGGGGAAAATGAGGCATTTTCCAACCCTTTTATTATTTCAATAAAAGATTGTAGTAATCACTATGAGGCCTCTGTGTCCGCGCCTCATTCCTGGTTCATCACAGCGCACTACCTCCCAATCTGTGCCAGGCCAATATTATGGTCATACCCAAAAAAGAGAAACCACCGGATGTATGTGCTTCATATAGGCCAATATCGCTCATTAATAACAAAATCAAAAGCACTGGCTAAAATCCATGAGCAGGGGCTGATTAACGTTATGTTATGCCCTTGCGGTTCACCCAGACCAGAATTTGTTTTTGCTGCCTAATAAGGCCAAATGTATGAATGTTCATAGACTTAACATTGCCTTGAACAGGGCAACAATCCTTACAGATCCCATTGCCATCGTGGCAATAGATTTCAAATAGGCATTCAACATGATTCATTGGGAATTCGCCTGGGAGGTACTGATGGTAATGGGTATCGGGTCAAATGGTTCTATGTGATTTTTCCACATTTTAAAGGCCAAACACAAAGAGACTGCTTTATTTAGGCCAATTTTGTTTGCCCTTCAAAATGCTGAAAAATGACATTATGAATCCCCATTAAACTCCCCCGGAAGGTGATCATGCCCCCACTCTCTCCCATGCTGGTGGGAGTGATGGAAAACCGGGTGTATTCTCCCCCAAACCCTCCTTTAAATCCCCCATCACCCCCTTTCCAGCCCAAGACATTCCCCCTCCCCTCCCACACAGACAGTCATGCAAACACACATTTACCCACTCCCCCCTTCCTCATTAGTGTGGGGAACAATGTTATGCAAAGGAAAAGTGTTCAAGAAATGATATGACAGGATATTCAAGCCGTTGGCTTCATTTCCCCACGTTTTCAGCATGGGACAAGGCAGCACACTTGAGCTTAGCCCACTCTCTGGCTTCTTTAGCATGAGGATGCAGTTCAAAACTTCAACATCAGGGCCTTCCGTGCCAAAGTCTCTTTGCCATTCAAAGTCTCTTATTTCAGAGGGCCTGATGCAACACAACAAACATTAAAGTTCCTTTCGTCTTAAGATTTCACATATACAACATCTCAGGTGATTTACTGTTTACCCCCGGGTCCCCCTCTGCCGGGCTCAGACCCACTTGGACAGAAAATCTTCACTTGGTCTCCCTTCGCCGGGCTCAGACCAAATATTTTACATATATAACTTCTCGGATGATTTACTGTTCACCCTTGGTCTCCCTCCGCCGGGCTTAGACTCACTTTAACACAAAACCTTCAATTGGTCTCCCTCTGCCAGGCTCGGACCAAATTTCTCTACTTCATCAAAATCAAAGGCTTTTGACTGCACAGGGTTTTGCTTGGCCCGTCGCAGGACCACGTTGATTCACAATTACTCGTTCTCTTCTTGATGTAACCTTTTTCTCACTTTCACTTTTACCACTTCTTAGCTGGATACCTTACAGAGGCCTTCCATTGAGCACCCATGCAGTGCCGAACCACTCTGTATTGTAGCTTACTTTTAAAATTCAGTCATTCATCAGCAGTTCAACTTTATTTGCGTCTCTTATAACACACGTTTAACAATGCTAATTCCAGCGCCCGCCATACAATGTTGCTGCTTGAAACCTTGGCTTCAACACAGACCGGTCTTGTATCTGTCTCCCCAACTTACCGGATGTTTTGATTTCACTCACGCTGCTTTGTTCTTGGAGTCAAGGATGGTACCACCAAGGCTGGTGATTCTACGCACCTTGATTATTGTTGCGGCGGGGCCCCGGGTTTCGCCGACACACACTGCAGGATTCTTCAGCCTGGTTTCCTGGTCTTACGCTTTCTATTCTCGAGGTTTCTGGAAAGTAACTTGTAAGTAAAAGTAACGTTTCTTGTCGAAAAGGTCAAAGGAACTTCCCTCCTTGTGATCCCCTTCTGTTTTGCCATCCTTCTCTCATTCAGCTGCCGTCTCGAAACTGATGTTTCCTCATGTGCTTTGCCTCACTCAGAGTGTGCTCTCGTGCTCTGTCTTTTATCCGTGTTGGGAAGCTTAATGGGAGTCAGGCGTGTGTGATGGTCATTAATTGCCTGACCTCGCCTGACCATTGTATTGGGACACATCAGGTATTCTGCTCGAGTTTAGTCTGTTTTCTCTCATAGCGGGCTGTTCGTGAGTAAGGGTTCATGTTGTAAAAGGGGGTAGAGTTCCTAAATATCCTATCTGGTAGGATGGGGTAAAGGCGTTACAGAGAAGGGGATATCGCATCCCACCATCCAGTGTCCCACTCCCCAAATACCCCTCACCCAGGTGATCCCCCACACTGGTGCACCCCCAGCAAACTGGATCCGAAATCGAGGCCCGTGTCCTGGCCACCTGGATGACAGATCCCCGGGGATTAGTGGGTGAGACAACTTCTGGTTTCTCACAGTTACCCATTGAGCCACAGGTACCAGTCTCACTACATAAAGTGATCCATCTTCCCACCAGAAGTCCAGGGGGCAAGAGCCCAGTCGATAGGTCAAGACAAAATTAAACAAAGCAAGGAGTGGGTTTTAACCTTGCTTGTCACACATTGCTGCATTTGGCTGTGCTTAGGGCCTGCAGATCGTGATGGTCTGTGTATACCATCACATCATCACATGGTGTTTTGCTCCTAGCAAGTATTGTTGCCACTCCTTTAAAGCTGGTTGGATGGCCAGCAACACCCACTCTGTAATAGTGCAATTCTGCTCAGCAAACGTGAGTTTCCAGGAACAAAGGGGATGCAAGCAGGGGATTGTTGGGTCATTTTCTACGATATTAAGGCCCCAATGGTGATTGCAAAGGTGTCTGCTGCCACTATAAATGGTTTCTCTGGGCTTGAATGATTAAATAAAAGCCACTTTAAAAGAGTCAAAGGCTTTCTGAGCTGATTCCAACCAACCAGACAAACAGGACTGATGGTGGTTTCAATTCGGTGATTGGAGCAGAGTGTATGAACCATCTATAAAATTGTCATACTCCAGGAATGAATGTAAAGCCGTCACTGTTGTAGGACGGCACAGTTCAAGATGGCTTTTACTTTGGCCTGACTCATCCTTACTCCTTCTGCGGTAAGAACAAACCATCTACATTCTACTGTGATGTTAAAGAGGCATTTCTTGAGTTTGGCAAACTGCTGATCGTCTCCCATCTTTGTATCATACATTCGAACGTGCTTGACATAAAGCTGATAAGGGGAGAACACCAGAATGTCACCCAGATATACGATGATATATTGCTCCAGGATGTCCCGGAACACCTCATTCGTAAAGTGCTGTATGTTGCCGGAGTTTTTCAGACTCCAAAAAGCATGACCAGACATTTGTACAGCCCATATTCAGTACAAAAAGTGGTTTTCTATTTGTCTCCTTCCCTGATATGAACTAAATGATACACCCCCCCCCCTTCCCCGAGATCTAGTTTGGTGTCGATAAAAGCCAATTGCAACGGGTCCAGCAACACCGTTATTGACTGTTTGGGGGTGCCGTTTCTTTGATCATGATGTCATTCAGTGCCCTGTAGTATATGCGAGGGTCTAGGTACCCTTCCTGTTGGGGACAAAAAAGGGTGGCAAAGCCACTGGTGGCCAGGAATTTCTGATAAATCTGCTGTGTAGATCAGAAGACAGATATTTTTTCAGCACTTCCTCCTCCCAGGGTGTTAACAAGCAAATGCAGCCACAGGGAATGCGTTCCCCCTCTGCCAAGTGAATGGGACAATTATACGGGCAGTCAGGAGGGAGATGTGCTGCCATTTTTTCATTGAATACATCAGTATAATAATAGTACTCCTTTGGTAGAACAGGAGAGGCGGCCCCACCCCGTAATAACAAAAAAGGACCTTACAAGCGGATTCCAAAACATGAGAGGTGTATAGAAAGTGTAATGCGCAGTAGGGAGAAAAGAAGTGAATGCCCTTACTACTCTTGTCCATAACTGGACTGAGTAGCTGCAGCCAGGGCTCTCCTAAGATGACACCAAAACGAGGGCTGCTATTATGTCAAAGCATAATCTTCTCCTCATGGCCTAGTAAGGCTCGATGGTTTGTTCTTCCATTATAGGGCAGAACAATCTACTGTTCCTGTGGGTTCTGGGACAGTCGTATGTACAAGTGGGCTTCCCATCTTTTCTTGCATAGAAAATGACAATATAATTGATGGTAACCCTGTAATTTAGCAAAGTCAGGTGCCAACAAGCACTTGAGGTTTAGAACAATAAAGGCAACATTCAGGTGTAGATACATCCTTTCTTGGGAGGACTTAGTATCCCAGCGTTTGTGGGCAGTGTAAATCGGGATGCCTCATTTCTCCTTTTCTTTCTGCCTTGCAAGCATTTGACTTCAACTCCATAGCCAGCATTTCCGGCTTGGTGTTGAGGGTCTAAGGAACTACAGACAGGGCATTCTTCAACATTTCAGACAGCCCTTTGTAAAAGAAAACAACCACTTTCTTATTGTCAAGCCAAGAGGTTTCAGCTGCCAACTGATTAAAATGGATAATATATGTAAGAAGCCTTTTATTCCCCTGTCTGAGTTCTAAGAGTTCCAACCTGTAGGCTGGAGGTTTGCACCTTTTATATAAGACTTTGTTCATGGTGGCTAACAGTGCCACAACATTGTGGAAGACCGGGCTGTTTGCATCTAGGAGTAGATTAGCACAGGATGCCGCCATAACGCCCAAGTGAGAGAGCATGAATGTAGTTTTGGTGGTAGAATCCAGAACCGCAAACAGGCAGCAAAGGAAGTGCAAGTCACACTGTTCACCCGGTCCAGTATTCTTTTGGATCTCTGTGAAACTGAACAGGCAGCTTCAGGGGAAACAGGGCTGTAAATACCATGGGTAACAGGACTGAGGGGGATGTGGCTTACACTAGACATACGTTGGATTGGTCCCTGCGTCTGAGGGCAAGACCCCACCACTTCATTATCAAACTCCTCTCTGGTGGTAGGGGATGACTACTCCCCTGTACGGCACCCTGTCTCTGGTTGATTGGTGCATGCACAGCAGTCATATAGGTGCTGAGCGTGACACTGGTTTAACAATGGCAGAAACTGGATCTACCATCAACGTCCAGTTTGATATCCTAGTGGGTAGTGATGGCTTCTAAATCGGTCAGCTATGTCAGCTATGTCAGAAATCTGGCCCAGGCTCTATACAGATCCAACTCCTAAGAGGGTAGCGTAAGGAAGGCATGATATCGAAGTAACACAGACACAAGTGACCACAGTTCAAGGGTGTTCATTGACCTTTTGCAAGGGTATGATAATCACCTATCTAAACCTGAATCTAAGATGGGAGCAAGCTACAACCACCAAATAATAAAGAAGGCAGTCCTAGTGTAGTCTTGTCAACATAAAGGGCCTATACAAAAAAAAAACATTGCCAATCCTTACTACTAATTTACAAATAGTGTGGAGTGAAGTTTATGAAAAAGAAAGAAGTGTTCATAAAATGATAAATTAGGTTGATTGGACCATTGGCCTCCCTTCCCAAAGTTTTCAGCACAGGGCAAGGCAGTTCACTCGAGCCAAGCACACACTCTGGCTTCCTCGACACAAAGATACAGTTCCAATTCCAGCATCAGGGCCTTCTCTGCCCAAGTATCCTTCCTCATCAAACTCTCTTGATTCAGATGGCCTGAAGTATAAAACAAAAACAAAAAGTTATTTTCTTCTTATGATTACGTGATTTTTCAAAGTACATTCACTCGTTTAGTTTCCATGCGTTCGCACTTCTCATTACATGCACTTCAAACAACTTTGGTTCAAACACAAGCTGATTTTGTATCAGTTTCTCCGACTCACCGGCTGTGCTGCTTTTACTGGCACTGCTTTCTTGCAGTAGCCAAGGATAGTATCACATTGGCAATCACTCCTCCCAGCCTGGGTTATTGACATAGGAGTGCCACCGGATGCCTTTGATGCACAGTGTAGGATTGTTCAGCTTCAGTTCCCGATCTTAGGCTTCTCACTTTCCAAGGCTCGTGAAAATAACAGTTTCTGGAGGTCAAGAGTACTTCCCTCCTTGCAACACTCTCCGGTCTCGCCACCTTTCTTCTTGTGTTAAACTGCCATCTTGGAACTGCTTCTTCCTCGTGTGCTTTTCCTCGCTCAGAGTGTGCTTTGATGCTCCACCGTACGTGTGGGTAAGTGTGATGGGAGTCAGGTGTGTGTAATGATCAGTAATTGCCTGATCTTGCCTGACCATGGTGATGGCACATATCAGGTATACGGCTCTGGTGTTAGTCCGTTGTCGCTCACGATGAACTGTCTGTGAGAAAGTGTTTGTTTCGGCAGAGGGGGAGGGTTGAGCTTCTACGTATCCTACCAGCTAGGATAGGAAAAAGGTGTTACAGGGAAGGGGATACTGTGTCTCACCCTTCTGTGTCCCACTTCCACTCCCCGAAGACCCCTCATCCAGGTGTTCCTCCCGCACTGGTCCCCCCCAGGAACTGGTTCCAATAGCGATGGCCGTGTCCTGGCCACCTGGATAACAGATTCCTGGGGACTAGCGGGTGAGACACCTTCAGGTTTCTCACATACCCTTCCCCCATGCGATTTAGCTGCATCTGTTTCACAGCGGAATGGGAGAGGTAATCTACATTCCCTTGGTTTTGACTGTTTCAGTGCTCCACAGTAAAACAGTAGGGTTGCAGGTCTAAGAACCATCGCATGACTAGACGGCTGGAGTCCTTAAGTTGGCTAATCGAAACTAGTTAAGATATAAGGTGGATAATGGCCCACATGACGGCAAGGGCCTTTAATTCCAACATAGAGTAATGTTTTTCACGTGGGAAAAGTTTGCGACTCATCAACAAGATGGGATGTTCCAATCTGTGGCAGACTTCTGATATGACTGCTCCTAAACCTGTAAGGGAGGCTTCTGTTTGCAATACAAATTCTTTTGAGGAATCTAGTACCTTCAGGATCGGGTTCTGGTACAATGGGGGTCATTACAAACCTGGCAATAGGGGGTTAACAGGACCGGTAGAGCTGCCGGCCCCGTTAACCACCTACTGCCTCATTATGAGGAATCCTGGCGGGACCCGCTAAGGACGCCTTGTTGAACCAGGCGTCCTTAGCGGGTCCCGCGAGCAGACCAGGATGCAAACAACGGGCCCGTTGTTTTTATCCTCCCCATTCCCATTGAGCCCTATGGGGGCTCGAATGGGAATGGGGATGTACAGGGTCTGGGTTCCTAGAATGGGGAAATACCGGGCCCTCCAAGGTCGGAATTGCCCGGTATTTCCCTATTCCAGGAACCCGGACCCGGTACCCGGAATGGGGTAGCCATGCCACAAATAGCGGCATGGCTACCACCAGGGTTGTAATGACCCCCCCAATGTTTGTTTTAGGTTGTTGTAACATATATCATTCTCGTCAGTCCAATTCATTTTCTGAGGTTCAGCGTTCTTTAGTTTGTCTGTCAGGCTAGCTGTCCTGTCCGAGAAGTTTGGGATAAGCCTACGGTAATAACTGATTAACCCTAGAAATGCTCTGAGATGTCTTTTAGTTTTAGGTGTAGGGCTATCTAAGATGGCTTTCACTTTCTCACGCTGAGGTTGTACACTACCATTCCCTACAAAGAAGTTGAGGTATTTCACGGCTGACTGGGCCAGTCTGCATTTGGATGGATTGGCAGTTAAACCGGCCTCTCAGAGGGCTCTCATAATAGTAAAAAGATGGAAAAGGTGGTCCTCCCAAATTTTACTATAAATGATGATATCGTCAATATAAGCTCCACAGAAATCGGAGTAGGGTTGTAATATTTTGTCCATAAGTCGTTGGAAATTGGCTGGAGCGCTGTGTAACCCAAAAGGGAGTACTTTGATCTGAATTAGTCCTAGGGGCAATGAGAAAGCTGTCTTTTCCTTATCAGGCCCATATACTGTGACCTGCCAGTACCCTTTCTTTAAATCTAGGATGGATAGGAAAGTGGCGTATCTGAGTTTATCAATTAGGTCATCGATGCATGACATGGGATGTGCATCGAAGTCAGAAATGGCATTAACTTGGCGGAAATCAATGCAAAACCTCCAGGAATGGTGAGGTATGGTAACCCTTATGATAGGGGAGGACCATGGCCTTGAAGAGGGCTCGATAATATTTGCTCTCAACATCTTATTCACTTCCTCAACCACTATCTGTTTACAGGCTTCTGGGAGTCTATACGGTTTTAGATTAACCACTTTTCCCTTAGGTGTTCTAATGTAGTGATGGGTGCCTTTTACTCTTCCTGATTTCTCAGAGAATACATGGGGAAACAATGTAACTAAATCTTTTAAATCTTCTGGTTGAATAGAAAGCTCTGGAGGAATTAATTCAAAGTTGTCTATCTTTTCTGGCACCAAACAGGATAGTATTGTGGTATGGGTGGCTGACGGGTTTTCCTTCCACTCTTTTAAGAGATTTACATGATATAGATGGACCTTCTGTTTTCTGTCAGGTTGGGCTACCTTATAAATACAGGTTTCATATGGAACATGCCACCTAGAGACAAGCTTGTTTTCCGAGGTGGGTAAGAGGACTAGTAGTTTTTGTCTTATGGAAAATGATCTTGAGCTCACCTTTTTGTCGTAAGTGGATTTTTGTTGGATTTGGTCTTTTTCCATATCAGTGCAGACTAGATGTCGAACAAGTCTCATGTGCTCTCGCAATCTAGTAGTGCTTTGTGAGAGGGGAAGGGGTGCCTCTTCTTGTTCTTCCCAGGTCTCCCGGAGCATGTCCAGGACATCTATAGGTTCTCTAGCATAGAGTAGCTCAAAAGGAGAGAATCCAGTAGATGCCTTAAGGGTTTTCCTTACTGCAAATATTGACATGGGGATCATTGGGTCCCAGTCCTTGCCGTCTTTATCTACCAACTTTCTTAGGATCATTTTAAGAATTGTATTGAATCTCTCTACCAAACCATCTGTTTCGCGATGGTACGCGGAAGTTCGCAAGGTGGTAATATGGAGTAGTTGTTTGACTTCAGCCATGAGCTTGCTCATAAAATTTGAATCTTGATCTGCCAGGATTTCTTTAGGAAAGCCAACCCTGGAAAAATATGGTAGGAGGTGCTTTAGAATTTGCAGGGTGGTATTGTTCCACATAGGGAATGCCTTGGGGTATCTAGTTGCGTAGTCAACAATCACGAGGACATATTTGTTGCCCAGTCTAGATGTTTCTAGAGGTCCAACAATGTCCATCCCAATTCTTGAAAAGGGGACTTCTATGATTGGTAAAGGATTCAGAGGGGCAGGCATTGGGATGTTAGTGCTGGTTTTCTGACATATTTCACACGTCTGAATAAAGGTTTTTTTTATCAGCGTGGATACCTAGCCAGTAAAACTTCCCACTGATATGTGCCTGGGTTTTGGATTGTTCTAAATGTCGCCCGGTCAGATGGGAATGCACAATCTCTAGTACGATCTTTCGGTGGGTTTTGGGATTACTAATTGTTTTTTTCCTAAGCCTTCTATAGATGTTTCTTTTCTATATAGCAACCCCTGCTTTAAGAAGAAAAAGGGGCTCCCCTTTTCTATAAATTCTCTTTCTGGGATAGCTTGTAAAAAAAGCTTCAGTGAGGGCTGGATCATTTTGCTATGCGAAGGGCAGGTCCGGATAGATGATAGGCTCTTCTCCCTTTCTCCCTTCGATGTTAGAAGGCTTATTAGCTTCCCCAAAGCTGGTTTGTCTGGTTCACTTTCTTTAAAATGGGCAATAGAGCCTTTTCCACAATTCCTTTGGTTATTTGGTCCCTATAATGTACTTCAAATGGGATTTTGGGGCCAATCTTATGTAACACCCAGGAGGGGGTATTAAAACCAAGTCTGCGGGAATCATTCCTATTTTCTCAGGAGTGATAGTAGCCTACCTACTGCTAAAGATATCGAAGCCTGTTGATTCTTTCATGGCAACAGAGGGGTTAGAGGCTCTATGACTAGGCTTCTGAAATTGTAGTGTTCCCCAATTTGTTTCAATTGAGTCACATCCCACGGCTGACACCATATGTAAGGAAGGCATGGTATCGAAGTAAGACAGACACAAGTGACCACAGTTCAAGGGTGTTTGTTGTACTTTTGCAAGGGTATGATAAACACCTATCGAAACCTAAACCTAAGATGGGAGCAAGCTACGACCATCAAATAATAAAAGAGGCAGTCCTAGTGAAGTCGTGTAAACATAAAAGGACCTATACTAAAATTAGCTATTGCTAATCTTTACTACTAATTTACAAATAGTGTGGGGTGAAGTTCAATGAAAAAGAAAGAAGTGTTCCCAAAATGATAAGTCAGGATGATTGGGCCATTGTCCTCCCTTCCCCACGTTTTCAGCATGGGGCAAGGCGGTTCACTCTGGCCCAGCACACACTCTGGCTTCTTCGATACAAGGATACACATCCAATTCCAGCATCAGGGCCTTCTGTAACCAAGTCTCTTTCCTCATCAAAGTCTCTTGATTCAGAGGGCCTGATGTATAAAACAAAAACAGAAAGTTATTTTCTTCTTATAATTATGTGATTCGGGTGTCTCTCCCTGGATCCCCCTCAGCCGGGCTCAGATCCCTTTTCTATTAGGGTGGAACCCCCTCTTCCGGGCTCAGATCCCTTTCCCACTTTCAATTAGTCTCCCTCAGATGGGCTCGGACCAATTGCAGTTCACTTTATACTTATCAAAGACTTTCGAATGTGTACAGGGTTGACCCGTCACATGACCACTTTGATACAAAGTTCCTTTTTTTACAATGCAGTCACCATGCAGTTGGATGCCTAACAGAGACCTTTGAATGAACACCCACATGGCACCAGACCACTCTGTACACGGTATCTTATTTGGTTTTTTCAAAGTACATCCACTCCTTTAGTTTCCACTTGTTTGCGCCTCATTACATGCGCTTCAAACACTGTCCTTTGTGGATTTCTTCATACACTGTTTCCTCTCGAAACCTTGGTTCAAACACAAGCTGATTTTGTATCAGTTTCTCCGACTCACCGGCTGAGCTGCTTTTACTGGTGTGGCTTTCTTGCAGGAGCCAAGGCAGTACGACAGTGGCCTCCCGGCCTGGGTTATCAGCATAGGAGCACCCCTGATCCTTTGATGCACAGTGTAGGATTGTTCAGCTTCAGTTCCTGTCTTAGGCTTCTCACTTTCCAAGGCTTCTGAAAATAACAGTTTCTAGAGGTCAAGGGTACTTTCCTCCTTGCAACCCGCTCTGGTCTCGCCACCTTTCTTCTTGTGTTTAACTGCCATCTTGGAACTGCTGCTTCCTTATGTGCTTTTCCTTGCTCAGAGTGCGCTTTCGTGCTCCGCCTTTTATCTGTGTGGGAAGTGTGATAGTGGTACGGTGTGTGTAATGATCAGTAATTGCCTGACCTTGCCTGACCATGATAAAATCTTAGTGCTGTAAATGAGTCAAAAACTCCCCCTCCTTCCCAGAAGGAATGCAGCCTGTGCGATATAAAAATTGACCACAAGCACCAATGCAGTGTTCGTCACTATGTCCAGCACTGACAGCATGAACTAGCTCACCAGCTGTCTACTTTCCATCAAGGGTCCATGCAGGTTAAAAATTGGAATTGCACGTTCTGTGGGAAAAAATTACAGAATGGGCCAAATTATAAAAATTAAATGTGAAGGAGACTACAGGGCCCAGATAAAACATGAGCAGGATGAGTGGAATATGGAGAGAATGACTGGAAAATGTTTGTACACATAAAAATGTTTGGTTTTTTCCTTGGGCTAGGCCTCAAGGTTTGTAAATGTCTGCAGAGCTGCAGTATGTTTTTCCATAAGAGGATATCATGAGCTACAGTGTATTCTTGCAGAGTTCGCAAAATGTAGAACAGCATACCCTAACAAAACCGCTGACAGCAAAGAAAGAACGCTTTGGAGCATCCCTATTATGGAAAAAGGACAGATTGGGATGAAGCCATGATCCATATCCAGTGACACCACCACAGCAAGCCAGGCCTATATAAACCCCTGCCTCAAACCACTTTGGCAGGAAGGAACGAAAGAGGGACAGGAGATGACCGTTCAGGAAACATAGTCCTTTGATACCATCCTCATTTTGTAAGATGAAACTTGTTATACTTAAAAGATCGCTCTCTTGCCTTATTTCCCTAGATGGGTGTATTTATTCTGGTGTGAGCGTAATTAGGGACACCCTTAAAAGTGGCGACTATCCCGACGTGATCCCAGTTGCCACGTGTTTTCGGTTTTAGAAGGAGCCCTTTTAAAAGAAATCCTTTCTGCCCACTGAAGCGGGGCTTGGCTCCATAGAGAAGGACAGGCCAGTATTGGGACCCCGTAACCGAGGGAAACATGGGTGAACACGCACATGCAAGTAGACTCTTGTAAGAGATAACAAGAAGGGGACATGTATTTATGACAGTATGTGAAGTGAATGGATAAAGTACGAGGTCCATGACATAGATTGAATAGGACTTTTGGTGATGTGTTAAGGTATACATTGAATAGGACTTTTGGTGATGTGTTAAGGTATCGATTGAATAGGGCCTCTGGTGAAGTGTTACGGTATAGATTGGATAGGATTTCAGGTGATGCATTAAAGTTTAGATTGGATTGGAGGGGGGTTATGTATTGAAATTGTCACATATTTCTGTTTTTCTACTTTTTATAATGGAGGAAAGAATCCTCAGCATATGAAGACTGGGAAGAAAGGGAGCCACAGCGTATGAAGACTGGGAGATAAGGGATCCTCAGCCATAATAGGTGAGAAGGTAGTGCCACGCGGAATTCTTTTATGACGATAAAAGCAATGGGATCCTCAGTATGTAAAAAAAGCTGAGACGGTTGTACTACAAGGATGTAAGGAAAAAATAAGTAGTGGCTCGGTATAAGGAATGGGCCTGGATTTTAGTCAAATATTTTGTTATATTTTCTCTTGCTGTCTTTTGTGGTAAAAAAGGAAGGAAGGTGGATGAGTCACGGTGAGTGTGTGTGAAAAAGTGTGAAAAAAGGGGTGCGAGAAAAAATGGGCTGATCTGTATTTTTATGTAAGAAGCAAGAGGGTGCGCAGCATAGCAGTAAAGTCTAAGTGATGCGTCAGGGACGCGCGCAACCTTATGGGGGAGGAAATGCCAATAAAACACATGCATAGGGCCCTGCCACTGTACTGTGACAAGATAGAAAAATATCATAAACAATGGGTGTTGGAAACAAAGGAATGGGGAATGTCCTGCTGCTGGCCAGAGCAGGGCTCCCATAACAGAAGCACACTAGAAAAAAGTCAACCTTTTTAGCAGCAAAATATAAGGGAAAGAAGTTACAAAAAGGAAAGAGATTTTAGATATCGGCGATTATTTGAGGGTGTGGAAGATCAGGAAGATGAAAAAGAGATCCAATGTAAGGCGATATACCCCGTAACGCCTAAAGCTGCAGTAGAGTATACAAATCCAGTCTATAAGCCTTCACTGGTAGAGAAATTGTCAACAACAGGATTATTAGGATCAGAAACTGGGGGGGGGGCTCAAGAGCTTTTGCATCTCCTCCTCCATATAACCATCCACAATGGTGACATGTCCGTAGCATCAGTGTGCCCAGGGGGTTCACAAGCAGATATAAATGATGACTTAAGAGCGTTGCAGGAAAGGTTGGTCAGGTTACACGAACCTGGAGAAGTACCACCAGAAATAAGGGAACCAGTGCAGAAAATAGAGGATTAGAAGTCAGGAGAGTATTTGGTTAGAATGCACCCTGGGGCAATAAGAAATGTTTGTGTCGAAAAAGATGATGGGGAGAGGGTATGGATGGTCCTGGGACAAGAAGTCGAACCGGCAAGGGAAAATGAATTGGAAGATCAAGGTGGCAGAATTAATAAAGAGGCAGGGCAAGAAAAAGATCGAGGAGAGGAGGCGGCGAGAAACCCATCCCTGCCACAAGAGGCAGTGGGAAAAGATAGACCGAGAAATAGACCAGATTTAATGGTGGTAGTACAAGATCAGAAAAATACTAAAAAAGGAGTTTGAAAACAAAATAGACATTCAGATGCCTCTTATACATAAAGGAGTAGGGATAACGTAGTATGTGCCATGGCCTCAAGTGGCCAATAAATAATTTGATTAAATCTCTCCCCCAGTTTACAGCCGGAGTCAGTAAATGGAGCTATGAATTTGAGAAACTAACAGCAGGGGTAGCCTTAGCACTAGGAGACCTTAAGAGTTTACTGCTCGGCATAGTTTCAGACCAAGCTGGGGACATATGGGTAAGGGCTGGGTACCCTCTTATAATTCTTGCAAATAACGAAAATGATGGAGCAGCCTTTAATGAAGTAAAGGCAAGGGTATGGGATGCCCTACGAAAGATGTACCCAGATACCCATGACTTACATTCTTTAATGCAGTACACACTGGGTGATGATGAGGACCCAGTTAGGTTTATTTTTAGGTTTCAGGAAATGTGCAGAGAGAGGAGGGCAATGGGACCACTCTGTACCATTTTTCTATTTTATCGTAAAGAGGGTATTACCAAAAGAGGTCCAGAAGGCACTAGATTAAATTGTGGGAGTTGAAGCCAAAGAGTGGGCGGAGATACAAAGTATAATAGTCCACCATTGTAAGAGAATCAAGGAGCGGGACAGGGAGACCACCCAGAAGCAGCAAACGGAGGAGGCAAAACTAGTGGAAAAGAAATTAAATAAGGTTGTCGTCCAAGCACCAGTAATGGCACCAGCTAAGGGGGAAAGGACAGGAGATACTCTACAGATTTTAAATGCCACAATTGCGGCACTATGGCCCAAAGAAGGACAGGTGCAATGAGGTGGGGGGGCAGTACCCCAACCCACAGTCGCAGTATGCAGGAGCCCCAAGGGGAAGAGTGGGATTTCGTGGAGCAAGAGCAAGAGGCTTTGGGGGGATAGGGTCGAGGGAGGAGGATTCGGAACATCACAGTGCTGGTATTGCAGGAGATGGGGCATTTCGCAAGGAAATGCAGGAACAGGCCTGGGATGGGATTTAATTATGGGCCATCACCTCTAGGGCAGGGATTCAAGGAATGGGACACCGACAATTCAGGTGATGGGGTCAAAATCAATTCCCTTATGGGGCTCACAGCAAGGGCAACATGGGCAACAACCGCAGCAGGTTGAGGCAACACAGTTTAACAGAATGGCAGGGGGAACGGGTGGCCCGTTCCAAGGAGTTACAATGGTGGCGGCGGCCCTTTTTCTCAAATACATATTCTGATTAGGACAGCTCACAGAGAGCACTCGTGTGTCCAATCTTATTGAAAACCGCACACCCTGAAGAGGAGCCATTGGTGGAGGAGGACATAGGAAACAAGCAATTTATATTTATTGGTAGATTCAGGTGCAACTAAATCATGCATTATGGAGGGGAACGTTCCATTATCAGGTAAAACTCTTGACACACAGGGATTCTCTGGGGCTATTTCTATGGTTCCATACACTGAGGAGCTGGATATAAAAGTGGGAAGGAAGGTAGTAGGCACGCCCTTGTTAAATTCAGTGAGTTCCCCTGTTAACTTGTTGGGTATGGATCTGCTCAGGAAACTAAATGTAACTATATCATTCACAGATCAAGGGGTAGTGTGTTTCACTCCATGGATGTGTGTAGCTTGAGCAATGGTAATAAACAATGCAATGGCAAGAGAGTCAGTATTCCCTGGGGTTCCTGTGGTCACATACATATTTGTCTATTGCGTCAAGGTACTAGCAAAAGCAGTGCCTCAAATTGTGACAAAATGTTGGCGAGTGCCCACAGATTTTATTTTCTGACCCATGGTGCCACCCGAGGTGGTGGCAGGGACAATATTGTCATTAGATTTGCAAGGACTAGTAGTGTCAGACAACAGAGTAGTCCTGATTGGAACAGATCAAGACGAGTGTGAGTGGCGCACAGTACTATGTGTAGAACTGACAGTACAATTAAAGGAAATGACTGATGAGGAGTTATTTGGAGACAGTTAGCAAAATGGGGAGATCATTTTGGAAATATGCATCCCCTGTGATATCATGGTGCAGTATAGGGAGATACAGTGCCCCCTGATGGCAGTGGTGACCCAGTCTTTATTTTTTGACGAGGACATGCGATATGTGCCAGCACAATTAAGGACTATTAATCCACATGATGTTGGGCTGACGAGAGATGTGACCCCATGACAGATTACGTTGAAGTCAGGATCAGTACTACTGAGGGTGCGGCAGTACTCGTTGTCAAAGGAAGCAGAGGATGGGATAAAAGGCACTATTCAGGCTCTATTAGAGCAAGGGATCGTTGTGCCATCCACGTCCTATGTAATACGGTCATGTAACCAGTCAAGAAAGCAAAAGTGGGTAGTTGGAGGATGATCCAGTATCTACGTCCTCTTAATGATGTGGTGCAGAATGAGTTTCCGGTAGTTCCAAATACAGCACCAAACCTATGTAGCATTCCCAAGACAGCAACATACTTTACTGTGGTGGATCTGAAGAATGCGTTCTTCTCAATTCCACTCCACCCTGATTCATGGTATCTCACTGCGTTTACGTATGGTTAACGGTGCTTCCAGCACACGAGATTGCTTCAAGGGTACTGTGAATGTCCAAGTAATTGCTGCATGCCAACTTGGGAAATATTCACGTGCCTAGCACGATCATCAAGTAGGTGGATGATCTGCTGGTATGTAGTGAAAATGAACAGCAGTGCAGGAGGGATTCTATTGCATTATTGCAATTGCTGGCTCACAAAGGGTACAAGGCAGATATAAAGAAGCTACAGCAACTTCTCTTTACAAGTGGGAAAAAAATACTACCATATAGGGCGGCAGCAGTATGTGCCACACCTAGGCCCTGTACTGTCAAGGAAATGCAGCAGTTTTTGGGCTTATGTAATTATTGTAGGGCATGGATCTTAGACTAAACAGCATACACAAGGCCACTGTTACAAAGTCTCAGAGAAGGACAGAAGAAAATAGAAAGTACATTGGAATGAACTGAAGAAATGAATAGATCATTTGAGAACTTGGAAAAAGCTATTTGCATGGCCCCTGTTTTAGCAACTCCGGATTATACACAGGAGTTTTATTTCTTTTCTCACTCTGATGAACGGCTCATGCATTGACAGAAGGAGATATACTATATGTTGATGGGTCACCAATAATTGACCAGGAGACGGGTCGGACGCACACAGGGGCGGCAGTAGTGTGCGCCAAAGGGGGGAGCATGAAGTTCTGATCATGAAAAGATTACCTATGCACTATTCAGCTCAGGCAGCGGACCTTGTCGCTCTCATCGAGGCATCGAGAGCCTGCAAAGCTCAATTGACAGATTAAGAACATAACTGATGAAGAAGGCGTTTGGTAAAGGATCAATGCCAGGGTGGTGTGCAGTGGCACACCCCTGATTTTTCTTTTTTCTTTCTTCTCTTTTTTCATTTTTTATTGTTCTTTTATTTTTTTATCTTTTTTAAATTTTAAAATGTTAAAATTTTTGAAGGTCTAGAACCCGGTTGGCGTCTCTTTCTTTCTCTCTCTCTTTCTCTGTCTGTCTCTCTCTTTCTCTCTTTCCCTCTCTCTCTCCCTTTCTCTTCCTCTGTCTCCCTCTCTCTCTCTCTCTCTCTCTTGGTAACCTTTTTTCTCCTTTCCAGGGATAAGCAAGGATGCCTGACCGACGTGTTCAAACCTCTCTGTTATGTAGGGATAATGATAAAATGAATGTAATTCGTTCTAGGAATTCTGCATTATGCTTTCTTGGTATTATCTTGTTTTGTGTGTCACTGGTCGTGGTTGTCGGAGTGTATGAAGGTATGTCTGTTATATGGGGTGGCCACGGAGTGGCCATATAAAGGGAAATTATGTTAGTAGATTTATAAGCAATGGTATGAATATGTCTATGATAAATAAGAATCAAACAATGTCTCAGTTTTTGCTGGCCACCCCTACAGATTTTCTTAGATGAATAAAACAGAAAGTACGAATGACATATGATTTATATAAGGGGTCGGGCTTTGATGCAATTTCTGACATTCAGCATTCAGGGTCATCTAATAGCCGGTGCTTCGATATGCATACTGTGGGAAGGAATGTGATGAATGAAAGCTGTTACGTGTGTGCACTCTTCCCGCACGCGTCAGGGGCTCCCAAGGTTTCAGTTCCACATCCAGTCCCAAATATAGAGGCACAATGCCTGGTACATCTTGCACTATTTAGGATAAAGGACACATTCCAGACACACAGCGTGCAGTTGAAGAGCATCGATCTAGACTCAGCTCTAGGCAATTGCAGTACAAAATACAGCAGGTGTCTACAAGCACCATATTCTTCCTTGGGAGGTCACGCACATGTCAACAACAAATGGCAGGGTACCACAGTGACGTGCCCGGCAGACGGACTGATCGAATACAGCAAAGAAATAATAGACCATGTAGAGACTATGTGTGTGCAAATATGGTCCCAATACATCACAAGGCTGACATGAATTGGAACCATGGACTATGAACTTTGTTTTAACAATGAAGGAACAGTTGCTGTTAGCGCAAACACACAGTGCAACCACACTCTTGTGATCCCTGATATGATGAAAGGTATGGCAGCAGTGATGGATTACTACTGGGTTTGTGGCTGACAAGCCTACTTGCGTCTCCCATCATCCTGGAGGGGCAAGTGTCCGCTGGCCACCCTACATTCAGTACTACTAGTAATCCTGGAAGAACACCTGAAGGGAAAAGAAACGCCTGTCAATCTGCCAACAGCCACTGTAGTACCTAAAGGAGAGACTTGCAGAACACACAAGAATTTCACATGCTGCCAGAAAAAGAACGATTTTAACAGCTGAAAAGAAAGAAGAGATCGAACTATATCTCAAAAGACTCTTTCGCACTGCTCAGAGGAATACCTGATGAGTATCGACTTTTTAGCTCAGCAGAGACTTTCTTTTCATCTTTTTTGACTGCCGGGGTACAAGCAGCTGCTAACGCCAAGTGGGTCCAGATCATCCGATGGGAGCTAGTCGAGCTCGCCAATGATACACAGAATGGGTTCAACACCATCAAAGTAGAGCCCCGTGCGTTGAGACTCATGATGATGCAAAACCGCTAAATGCTGGATCTGTTAACAGCCATAGAAGGAGGAGTGTGTAAAAAGTTGGGAAGCAGCTGCTGCACTTTTGTATCCCCAGAGGATGCTGAGAATGGGTCACTATCCCGCATCATCGAGGCAATACATAATCTAGATGTTCAAATGAAGAAAGAAGGTGGAGTTCAGAACACAGATTGGCTATCGCTTGCCTCTGATTGGGTCCTGTTATGGCTGGGGCAGCAGTAAAAATACTAGTGCCTGTTATCGTGTTCTTCTTGGTCTTCTTCTTCATGTGCCAATTAGGTCTCTGATGTTGTGTCAATGTAGTACCTAGTAGTACAACAATGATGGTATCAATTGTGGGGTTCAAATGTACCTTGCCATACAATAAACAGCAAAACTCAAACTGATACTTTTGGGGTTGTAGATATGTCAGGTGGGGATGAGTTTATTACTGTAGAAGTAACAAAAGGGGGAATGTTGGGAAGGAACCAGGGTCCTCTCCGAACCCCCAAGCCCTTTAGAGTTAGGCAAGACCTCTTTAAAGCGCTATAATGGACTAGGTGGGGAGAAGGGGCACTGGGAAGGCTCGCTCATGCAAACAATCACATACAGACATAGGAAAGCACTGAAGAAGGTAGTTATTGTCTAAATATAACGCACAATTAACTAATAGCTGGATAGATTTGTAATGTCAGATCCTGGGCATTGTAAAATCTTAGTGCTATATATGAGTCAAAAACTCCCCTTCCTTCAAAGAAGGAATGCGGCCTGTGGGATCTAAAAATTGACCACAGGCACTTATGCAGTGTTTGTCAATATGGCCAGCACTGGCAGCACAAACTAACTTGCCAGCTGTCTACTGTACGTCAAGGGTCCATGCAGGTTAAAAATAGGAATTACATGTTCTGTGTGACAAAATGAAGAATGGGGCAAATTATAAAAATAAAGTGTGAAGGAGACTACAGGGCCCAGATAAAACGTGAGTTGGTTGAGTGGAATATGGAGAGAATGACTGGAAAATGTTTGATCACATAACATTTTTTAGTTTTTCCCTTGGGCTAGGCCTCAGGGTTTGTACATGTCTGCAGAGCTGCAGTATGTTTTTGCATAGGAGGAAAGCATGAGCTACAGTGTATTCTTGCAGAGCTAGCAAAATGTAAAACAGCATGCCCTGATAAAACCACTGACAACGAAGAAAGAAGGCTTTGGAGCATCCATACTATGGAAAAAGGACGGATTGGGATGAAGCCATGATCCATATCCAGAGACACCACCTCAGCAAGCAAGGCCTACATAACCCCCTGCCTCAAACCACTTTGGCAGGAAGGAATGGACGAGGGACAGGAGAAGACAGTTGAGGCAGCAGAGTCCTTTGCTACCATCCTCATTTTGTAAGATTAAACTTGTTAGCCTTACAAGATCGCTTTCTTGCTTTATTTCCCTAGAGGGGTGTATTTATTCTGGTGTGAGCATAATTAGGGACACCCTTACAATCATTACACTTATGGCTTGCAAAGCCCAAAAGACACTAATGTGTATCTTCTATGTTTATAAAATGTATAGCTGTTACAGCTGTCCATTGGGGTCTCGCTACTTCACTTTCCCGTATGCCTATGCCCGCGGTTTTGCCCAGAATCGGGACTCGCAACATGGAGGAGCCCGAAATCATAAGCAGCACACTAGTGTTTCTCGCTCCTCAGACCGAGCGAGTAGCCCCGCCCTTGACTTCCAGAATTGTATATCCAGCTACTGGAACTTCGGTACTACGCGTTGATTCTCTATTCAGAGTCGCGCTGCACACTGTAAGTTTGTTACTTTTTCTATTCAACAATTGCTATCTAGAGTTGCTCTCTCCACTTCCGTCATTTATTCTCTTCCCATTTCTCGTCCTGAACATTAGAATTCTCGATCCTTTTCTACACTCTGTGGATCATCAGGAAGTCATCTCCTAGTTTCAACTACCGCTCCTGCCGCCATTGGTTTGTAACTGACATCTGTTTAGCTAGAGAGAGTTGTGATACTTGTGTTTACAATCTACATTAGGAACCAGCCTTAGACATCCTTTTTAGCCTTCTATTCCTTCGAGTTCAAGACCCGTGATCTGTTCTATACTATTCATCCCTGGGTCTACTGTTTATGAGTAAGATCCAAATCTCTAATTGCGTTTCTCTTTTCGCACATTGGGCATATTCTCACTCCTTATCTATTCTATTAGGCGCTTTGCCAACATTTACCATCAGACTGAGATATAAAGACCTAGTAGGGAATAGGCTTGTCAGGGTAAGCTCCTTTCTATACCCTTAACAATTTCAATAGACTTTGGAACCCATATTCTTACTTAGCTGCATTTCTACTCTTTTGAATTAGAATCCTTCCTGACAAGAATCCGGACCACATTAAAACTAGCGTGAGTCTTCACCAGCTGGTTGCAGGAACCCACGCACCCCAGCAGCGCATCACAGGGTTTTTTCCCCTATTGGGGTTTTCCCTGGAGATTCCACTTCTACCTAGCCTTTTGGCTGGGTTTAAGAGGGTTGTTTAGGTAATTCTCTCTTTCATCTATTACGAGACTGTTGATCATCATAGAGGTAAGTGTTATTTACAACTGCCGAGAGACATATTTGGTTTCAAGTGCTTTATTATTATAAAGTTATTACAATAGCAGAGGTTCATACAATGTTTGACTTACATTTGAGATAAAGAAAACGTATCTAGGTTTGATAGAGACTCAGAGTCCACACCCTTCCTATTGCAGCCTGTAAGTGCTTTGCCAATGTTTAGTATCCAAACTGTACAACCCTTAAATTCTGTAATCAAATCTGGGCAAGCACAGTTAGGCTACATGCATTTTGATCACTACGACCATTCCAATATAATCATTAAGGATAGGTTCTTACCTAGCAACATCCATTTACATGTCTTCATGTTAATACTTGCATCTATAATCTGTTCAGAGGCAATGTGAACCTCTATATTCGGGCTGTACATATATTAGTTAGTTAATAATTAGGCCCCATGTGCCCATATTCAAACCCAAAACCAATTTGGATTAGGTTTATCTCTGGTTAGTAGTTGTTCCTCATAGAAAGTTATTGTTCCTGGTAGGGATATTTCATAATTCCTCCAAATTAGGGGTGCTAGAATAAATATGAATATATATACCCTGCTATAAATTCTGACATGTTCTGAAGCACAATATGAAAGTATGTCATCAATTATATCTATCAACCAAAGAGTGATGCCTCATGGAACATGAATTATTAAACATTCATTTAAAAAGACTTTGGTCAACATGAGAGAAGCAAAGGATCAGTGTAAGTTAATCATTTAGTAAAACATTTATGTTATTTATTTTAATTTGTACATACTTTCTTTAAAAACCACATACATAACAATTTCTAAACTGTACTTTGTGAGTTTGGGTTCATCCTTTGACATATTCCAGATTTCACAAGCTGCATAATACGCATATAAAAATACTTAGTCAATTTAATGTACAATAGGCATCACTCTTGATTGATATGATAGGTTCTTCCCCAGATGCCCACGAAGAAGGGGATGCCCATCTTGTGGTTTCTATCAATTATATCTATACCTGATTAGCAAAAGTATTCTGCTAGGTCGAGATCCTCGTGGTAGTCTCCTCTCCTGTTTCAAGTGCACAGCCGCCATCTTAATTTTGTATTCATGCACCTCGTTTGCGTGCCAATTGATGATGTCATGGCGTGAGTAGCATCATGATGTTGTCAAGAACCAAGGGAGGAGAGAATATCAGTGCTCTCCCCCAAGCAACAGAAGCCGAATAGATCGACCCTCCCACCGTGGTTGGCATGGGCGCCTGGTTAGATAACAACAGCTAACCACGTGGTGGCCAATGGGGGGAAGAGGGATTAGGGAGAGGTTGGGGATAGGTAGGGGGAGATAAGGAAAACTGGAAAGAGGAAATAGGGTAGCATATTTGGATAGGTTTGGGGGACTTTTAGGAAAAAAACAACCCACATGAATTAACACTGCTGTCCTACTCTCATAAATCTCTGCAAACATCAATCCTAGAACCCAAAACCTGACCACTCCTACCTAAACCTGTATTCTGCTACAATGCCTTTGGAGCACATACAACATGGACCTTATTGCAGCATAAAGTACATAACATGGAAGCATACCACATGGAAGTTAATGCAACATAAGCACATGGAACATAGACCTTTTGGCAGCATGGTATATAGACATAGACTTTGTAACAAGCAGCATGGCACAAAACCAGCGGTATTCCCCTTTCATGAAAACCAAGACACATGGCCCTATGGGTGAGCAAAGCAAGCAGGACATGACATTACATTCAGGAGTTCCCCTTTATGCAGCCCATGGAGCACAACCCCTTTCTCTGCATGTAATGCATGTAATTTCCTGACACTATCTCTCCGGTAGTGCCTTCAGCGTTTCCCTCGCAATGTGCACTCTCCTTCACAATGGTAATAGCTTTTACTTGCACATTAAAGTTCAAGAACACAGTGCCGTAATGTGAAACGGAGCGATTGCAAGCCCCCATGCTTCCTGACTAGTAGTAGTGCGATCAGCGCACATTCATTAGTTCCAGATTCCTCCCCAACATAGCAAAACAGTGTCCCAACACTTATCTGTGTGTCCGGGAGCCCCGCGGGGCAACCCGGACCCGAAGAATGAAGACTGAATACTCGCCGGGCCGCTCCTGATCACCGCTGTGGCCCGACATTTAAAGAATGCAGCATTCCTTCGGCGTCCCTCACGTCCGCAAAATGCTTCAAACAAACCGCTGTGACCGTGCATTAAGTAAGCCCTTTAATCCGAAGGCTGGAACTACAAGCTATTCGCCAGGCTGCTGGGTAAAGTCATTTTTACACGTTCTTAGTCACTTCACATAGACAGCGTGCTTTTACCCGCCCAAGCCCCAATTCCTGACAGACGTCATCCCGCAATTGCACGTAAGGTGGCCATTGTGTAGCCGCCTGCCTTGTAACAGTGGTCATCATTTAGATAGGACCACTGATTATGCAGAGATACCCGTGGAATTGGTACCCATTGTGTAGCCGCTTACCTAGTGACGGTGGCTTAGATGGGACCACTGTTGATGAAGAAGTAGGGTTCAGACTGTGATTATTGATAGTTATTACTGCAAATACTGAGATTTAGAATTAATATGAAACCTTGTTAAATCATAGCTTAACTTAATTGGGACCATTAGTTATGAAGAAATGCCCATAGAGTTGGGTTCAGACTGTTATTGTGGATTTTTATTCCAACCCTTGTTAATATAAAGAAACCCATATTACTACGTATAGTTGGGTTTGGACCTAAAAATCGGTCATTTGGAAATCATCTTGAAACTCTATTCCAAATCAGATATAATTGACATTATATTCTTAGGGCTAATTACCCCATCCATCACAGGTAGTGGGCACAGAGCCCAAATCAAAACCAGATCCTCTCATTACTCAACCGCCAGTGTTAATTGCCAAATTAGTTATCTCTACATGAAGTACAGTGAGGGACAGTTGTAACAGTGCTTATAAGAAAATGTCCATATTGTCCTGATTTATCCCAAAAGGTGGTCCTCCGTAGTCTGCAAATGAGTCTGGCCTTCTATTGTCTGAGCATTCTTTCACGATCTACTAGTCTGTGGCTGAGAGGTATATGTTTCACTCAAATAAATTTCATTTGTTTCTTATTAGCCATCTGATGCATCTTGTCCCAATGTTCTTGTAAGGGCAGTCTTCTTCCTGTCATGATTGACATATTAAAATGTTCTCTAATGCGGAAGCGTAGCTCTCTAATAGTGGAGCCAACATACAGTTTGTTGTAAACACAAATAATAATGTAAATGACAAATGTACTTCTACAATTGATTAGATCCTTAATTTGTATTGTCTGTTTGTCTCCCGTCACATATGTTTGCACATTGTTCAGTGCATATTTGCACATCGTAGAGTTCATGTATTTAATGCACCCCTTTGAGTACAATCCACATTACTAGTCATGAAACTAGCGCTCAAAATAGTTTTAAGAGTAGGTGCCCTAGAATACACAAAGTCAGGTTTGTTTCCAATATATTTTGACAAAACATCATCTCATTTCAAAATCGGCCAAGGTTTTCTGAACATTTTCTAATTAATGTCATTATCATTGGAGAACTGAGTTATCATTCTAGTCTTAGATTCTTTTCAGCTATTTTGATTTTGGGAGTTATTAGCAGGTTTCTGTTTTATTGTCAGCCTTAGTCCTGGCCACATCTATAACATCCCGTCACACCCCTGGAGTATCACACAACTCCTTCCTAGCCATGGAAGCCAAATGCAGTTGACCCCTCCCATCTTGGTTGGCACGGGCTTCTGGTTTTAGCATATACAGGTACCTTGAGGCAGCCAAAGGGGGGAAGAGGGTTTGGGAGAGGTTTTGGGTGTTTGGAGTACCGGAAAGAGGGTTAGGGTACTTGCAAAAGCATAGGTATTGGGGAACATAGGGAAAGAAAGAGCCTGTGAAAAAACACTGGTCTGAAACCTGCAGTACACCTCCTAACATAAGCTAACACCCTTCTTGCTTAGAGCATAGCTTCAGAATTCATGTACTCCTCCCTGCCAGCAACAAACATAAGCACATACATGCGTTACTAATGGCCATAGATAACTGCAGCAGCATACAACATGAATGGACAAAAGCACAAGGCAAATAATATGTATCTTGCCACAATGTGATTTTCCATTAGAATCGCTCCTGCCTTCCTGTACTGTAATCAGGCAAAGGTTACTCCAGGAAATGCTTAGAATGTAAGCAACTTGCCACAAACATGGAAAGAACAAGAGCAAGCAGCCACAAACGACACATAAGCATCTTTCCCACCCTTATTCGAAAATGCCCCCCCAACGTTCTGTTGTTCAGTTCACTAGGATTCCGCCTTCCGCGGTTTGCCCTGCATGTGTTCATGAGGCTCCCTTCAGTAAGAGAACATACACGTGCAGCACTCCATGAACGTGTTACTGCTCTCAATCAAGGTGCAGAGAAATAAGAATCAGCGAGTTACACCCTGTGCGAGTTGCGGTCAGACAATAACTGTATGCACCCAAATACTCACACACTCCTCGTGGCACTTAACTGAAGCCTGGGGGGGCTTGCCGGCACCTCCCCAGGCAAAGCATTATCCAGCGATGGACGGACTAACCTCTGTGACTCTGTCCGTGCCCAAATGAGGACAGAGCCTTCCTGGGAAGCACTCCACCTCACCGCCTTGCCTGGGTCCTCTACATAGCTTCCACGAATGCCTGCACACCTGCTCTCCTCCGGCCCGTGCCTGCCATGCCAACAATCACCAACAGGCAGCACGGGCCCAGGAGCCACTTAAATAGCGCTAATGAACCTGCGCACGTGCCAGTCCAACTGACAACACAAAGACTCATGCAGCACCCTATTATAACCTCTTTGTAAGGATCTCTCCTCTATAAGTAATTTCTCTTCCATATAGTCACTGGCTTTGCTATAGTTCTATTTAGCACATACAAATTTCCCTTGTGGTATAACCCTTTTTTAATGAAAACTATTGGAGTGTAGGATAGAATTGACTTCGGTATCCTTCTTAAATGCGCGGTTATGTAAACTGTTGCCGTCAATTGAAATGTGTAGATCTAGAAATGTTACATGCTTGGTACTCTTTACCAAAGTAAGTTTGATGCCAAACTCATTGCCATTAAGATATTCATTAAAGTTGGTAAGTTCCTCATCAGTGCCATTCCATATCAACAAAATGTTGTCAATATATCTAATCCAAGTACATACTTTGGTAGCCACATCTGGATAATTCATAACATGCGTATGATGAAATTCTCCCATAAATTTGCCAGGGAAGGTGTGTAGCATGCACCCATTGCTACCGTTTTGTTTGTTTATACAGAGCTTGATCAAATAAGAAAATGTTGTGTTCTAAAGTGAAAGCAAAAAACTCTTTCAGCATTATAACTGATTTCATGAAAAATGCAGATTTGTGATAGAAAAAGTAATCTATAGTTGATAGTGCTAGTTGGTGATCTATGGACGCATACAGTGCCTTAACGTGCATTGTGGCCGAAATTAGGTTGGTGTTCCATTTAATACCATTCAGAATCTCTAGTACATGCCTGGTTTCCCTTACATATGATTTTAATTTCAAAACTTCAGGTCTTAGTAGAATATCAATGAATTTGGACATGTTCTCAGTTAACTATCCATTTCCACTCACCACTGGTCGTACATCCGGCAACTCTGAATATTTCTTGTGCACTTTTGGTGAGAAATAGATAGTGGAAATAGTGGGTGTCTCACAGATCAGAAATCCCTTTTCTTCATCAGAAATCAGTTGCAATATGTGCCATTTATCAATAAGTTCCCTGTGATTAGTAAGATCAAAACACATTTTCTCATAGCAACCTGGCTGGCTAAGATGTTTCTCTGCCATTTTGATGTAATCACTTTGGATCAGAATGACTATATTTCTGCATTTATCAGCCTCTTTGATAATCATGTCATCATAATTATGCAGTCTCTTAAGTGCAGCTTGTTCATTGGTACTTAAGTTACCCCCAAGTCATGTACCTCTTGTCATTTTTTATCTGAGTTTGTTAATGTCATTAATTACTGCTTGATGAAATGTATCTATCAAGCTGTTGTATTAAATCGGTGGTATGAAGCAAGAATTAGGTTTAAGATTGGTTTCAAGCAAGAAGAGCTCTGAATATGTAAGTCATCCAAGACAACTACTAGACATATAGATAAGTTGTCCTACAGAGACATAGCAAGTGCCGTGTTCTGAACGTTCTTGATAGCAAGATTGCTAAGCTCCGGACAGTGTCTCTTCTCTTTACTTTTCCATGCAGAATTATGGAAAAATTTCTTAAGTTTAAGTTTCCTGATGTATTTGTAGATGACAATCTGTATGTTTGTGTAATCGCGTTCATTCGTGGGTGCAATTGACAAACCATGATTGACCACCTGAAATTCCATCTCGTCAAGTGTTCGGTCCGATAAATGTAAGACCAAATTTACATCCTCCCTTATTTCGGTGGTATTCTGTCCTTCCTCACTTCCAACCTGGTCCATACACCCACTCTGTTTCCTGTTAGACCTGATGGGTTTCCTGCAACCCTGTTTGCTCCTTACATGGGCCCTATTGGTGTAATATTTTGATGTACTGGTTTTTGAAATCTTAACAGTTGGTAAGTGTCCGATTCCCTTTTCGATAATGCCTTATTTAGTCTAAAAAACTATTTTCTGATTGGGGTTTGGCAGATTGCCAGTGCTGTCTGATCTCCCATCCTGTCATTTTCACTAACAGAGCTCACGGGTGATAACCCTGGTGTGCTACTTGTGGGAGGGGGCCTAGGGCGTTCATCATATTGGGTTGAAAGGTATACACCCTATTCAATCTATAGTCCCTGTCATCATGTGATACTTTTCTAGCTTTTCTTAGTTTCACTTCCTCCTGGTGTTTCCTGACAATTTCATCAAGTTTCTTAAAATTCTTTTGTTTGGTAGTTTCCAAAGCCTCCATCTCCTTAATCTCCCTTTCCACCACCTCCATTACACCTTCAACTCATTTGTGTTCCCTATCTGCATATTCAATTAGTAGCTGAATCATCACCTTAGAGCTATTGTTAAGATTAGTTTGCCGTTGATCAGCAAGATCTGAGTCCTCTGGTTTATCAACGTTTGGGAATGTAAGAATTCTAAGCCCTCGTGGTATCTGCTCTTTTTCTAAGTAATTAGTCATTGTCGCAGTCTCATAGTACTTATTTACTTCTTTGATAGACAATTGTTCTAATCTGATGGATTTCTCTCTTAAAGTTTCCTTGGTTGGATTAAAAGGTAAATTACTAGCATTACCCCGTGCTGAGAAGAGTGATCTTGTATCCTCATCTCTGTTCTGTCTATATGTTGTCATAGTATACAGTTTTAGGTATGTCAGCAGGGTCCCTAAACAAGAGTACTACAATGGTGAAGTGTTATTAAAATAGGGCACGGCACTTCCGTAAATTAGAGATTTTTTAAACATGAATTTTCACTGTTTGACATTTCTAAACACTGTAGATTCTGGCCCTGCATCTGAATTACCTGCTCAGTCTCTCTGTCAGTCTTTGAGTGAAAGGCATATGAAAGGCCCTGTTCAATCCCCAAAGCTGTCATACCGTTCCAAAACATTGCAATATACTGTTCTGTCAAAATGTATATTACTTGGTAACTCCAGCTGAAAAAATACCTTCTACCAAACAAATTCAAAACAATTTCATTGCCATGGGCAAATCCTTCTTAGGTGTAACATGTGCCATCACTAGTGCCCATACTCATGGTACAACCTTCGGAAAAGAGGGAATCCACATACAAATCAATCAAAATATTACACCAAAGCTGTGAAGCAACCTACAAACTAGCTGGTGATTGGCCAGAGGATTTGATCTGAGCACAAACAGAAAAGCCTGGCAAATACCTGTGAACATCTGCCACCAACACGATCATCAGACCAAGGTAGCATTGACTCCTCCGCAGCCTGTAGGTGTTCCATCATGAGAATGTTCTAACACCTCCATTCCACAGATCCACTCCTGGCACAAAAAGTGCACATCAAACAAATAAAAACCCACTCTTCTGAACCACTTTCACAGAGAATAGCAATGATGACATCTTCTCTGTAGAATCTGCTGACTCTTCCTTCACTGTGCTGGTCCATAACCTGCTAAGGTCGAAACAGAAAGGAAAGCAGATACTCCCTATGATCTAATTTTGGGTGACATCCTGACAATGCGCAAGTCATTATGTTATTAAACCTGGGAACGCAAACAATAATGACCACCAAGCCTGGTGATAATTTCAACACTACACATGTTGAAGTGCCTGCACATTTATGTGATCCATATATATCTCAAAGGTAAATCACGCTGTAAGCAATACACTCAATATATTTCTATTAGATCCCTTTCAGTAACTTAACCATTTCTTTCACAATGAGCAAATGTGTGAGAAAGACGGAAAATAGGGTGCTTCCATTGACCATCTTCTAGAATCTGTGACAATATTGCTCCTATATCAGAGGCATCTGTCTCTACAGCAAATGTTTTGGACATCCACGTGTCTCAAACTAGGCCCAGATGCTAAGCATTCTTCAAAGCCCCAAAGGCCTCTTCCAGTCAACCACGCCAATGAAGCAACTGCTTGCAAATTCTGTTTATTTATCTCAGAAGTGTGATGCAGTAATTTGGCATGAATTGCCCATAAAATTGGCAGAAAGGTCACCTTCACAGACACAGGTGTAGGACACACAGCTATTGCTGCTGTGTTTTTTGGACCACTGTCAATAATTTGATGACATAAGCTATAAATATTCCACTTCATTCTTTCCCAATTTGACAGAGAGAACAACAGACCCTTGGCTTGTGCCCCACACGTCACTATACGTTGTAGAGAACAAGCTCAAAGCCAAATGTTGTTCAAATATATTGATGCAAAATCATTCAAGCTATCAGAATAAGAGAGTACATGCAACTTTAAAAAGCATTACATAGCCCAAAGGGCAATGCACAATGATAGAGTGCCCAAAAGGCACATGGATGCGCTCTTCCTTTTGTCACCTTCCGTAATAAGCAGGTGATTCGCACCTCGAGTGTCCAACTTAATAACATTACTGTCTCTTACAGATTCCATAGTTTCTGTGATTAATTGTAGAGGAGGCCATTATCTTTACCCCTTCGATTGAAAGTAACATGCTCTAGCCAGGTTACAAAAATGATCCTGCCGTTGATCTTCATTCTTCATTTTAGTAACAGCTGGTTACCAGTTGTTGGTACTAGGGCTCATCCTCACAGCTTCACGTTCCTCTGCAACTGGCACCCATGCAACTCTCACACAGGTCACAAGCCCAAGATTCTATGCATCGCCTCATTCTATGGCTCACTCTGACATCACTCAAACAGGCTCATGCATGCTAGACACACCAGGTACCTATTATTCAGTGTTACGCTATTTAGACTCTTTGGGCACAAAAAGAAATATGCCCTATCCTGATTCTTAGAGGGAGCAATTAGCCCATTCTAAAGAGTCTTGTGCGATATTCCCTCACATTCTCCTTCTCCTCTTCCCATAGGGTATTCATATGACTAAACGGCACCCGGTGTTGGTCTCCAACTCAAATGCACAGGCAAACCCTTGCAAAGAGTCAAAACACTTTATTGACAGGCTTCTGAAAAATATCAGCAAGTTCCTAATGCTGATAAGGAAGGATAGATCCAGATGCCACTACATTGCCATCAACCCTCTCCTGCCAAAACAATCTCTTCAAAGCTGGTGTCGCTTATCCCTTAACACCCACAAAATGTCTCATGCAAAAATCTGAACAGAGAGTAATGGGGGAAGTGATCTATGGGTTAAGGGTGAGGATTATGTTGCTGTAACCATGGAATATACTAAATATAAAAGGAAAAAACTATGGGATGCTATCCAATCAAACAACCAAGCCTCTAGAGAACCACCAAATGAACTCCCAGAATCCTAGTGTGCAAATTCACACACCCGCAGTAAGAACCGCACTTTAAAAAAATATATGTTTTTTATTTATTTTGATTTGAACATAAACCTTTATAAAAATACATCACATCTTGCATCTCAAAAATTAATTTGTTACATTAAGATCCAACCTAATGGGATCAGCAAAGTTCTCACATGATGAAACATGATCAAGTGTCGAGATCTCGGTTTCTTGTCCCTTGTTTCAGTGTTAGAATTTCCTTAATCCTCTTTGTTATTGCTAATGACAGGCTTACTTTGTTGCCTATCACCATCAACCCCCACCATTTCTTGACTAATAATGTAGAACAATCTTTCAAGTGAGTGCTCAAATGGTTGGTCCTTTCCGTTTTTAGGGATTTACATTCTACTAATAGATAGAATAGGATTCATTTTGGTTCTTGATGTTACCTTATCTACAATGGTCTTGATCCTTTCCCAGCTGTTTGCGGAGCACCAGTACCTCCCTCGTTGGTAATATATTTAATCTTAGTCTCAAAAACAGATTACTATTGATTGATATTTTTATTTCTATCGCGCTCGTACACAAGTGTTTCAGAGTGCTACGTGTTTCAGAGCAGATACTATGGTATGACGAGGGGAATTTGGAGAGGTAGACAGGCAGATCACCTATGGCCCTTCTCTAATATGTCAGGTCCAAGGCAAGTCTGTACTTCAGTCTTGCCTCTTGTGCGTCGATCCAATCTTGAAGCCACAGTTTCATTTTGATTTTGTCCAGGTTGGCAATTAACATTTCGACCAAACTAGCCAGGTGAAGTAGACAAACTTTGCATCTTTTTTTTCCACTCTTCCAGTGCCCATTCAGTGTTTTCGCCCTTTGGTTTCTGCAAAATCACAAATGGGACTACACAATCTGGGGTTTCACATTTCCTATATAGTTGGAGTGATTTCCGTAGTACTATCAAGCACAGTGATTGTAGTCCAAGTTCATATCTCACTGCACTCATTGGGAGGCACATTGGAAGTCTTAACACTCCTTTCCAGAATAAGGCTTCTAGTCTGCTCAATATTGACCATGGTTCAGGGTCCTCAACCCAACCTTCTTCTCTTTGACAGGCTCCTCCCACACCTTTCTAACCTTACCTCCGCCTCCGCCCAGGCTCCCTTGCCCACTGTGACTTCCTCCTCCTCCTCTGAACAGGCTCAATGGCCCACTGTTCCTTCCTCCTCCTCCTCTGCACCGTCTCCCTTGCCCACTGTGCTTTCCTCCGATGCACAGGCGCCTGAGCATTGCCTTACTATCCCAGCTCCCTTGTCGGCCTTGGCTCCTATGCCATCCTCTACTATCCCTTTGACCCTCATGCCACCCTCGGGGGGACCACAGTCCCCTGTGCCCCCCGCGGAAGACCTTTAAGGGTGGCAAGCTGCTCCACATTGCCACCCTTAACACTCTCTCCCCTGTAAAACACTCCTCTGACATCTGCAACCTTCTCGAACTTATGGTTCTTGATGTGCTCACCATCACTGAGACATGGTTCAAGGATTGCTTCATCACAAGCTTTGACACTCTCCTCCCTGAAGGCTACAAAATCCTTTCTGTGCTTAGGCCAAAGAAGACAGGCGTGGAGTAGTGCTGATATTCCCAGAATGGATACCTGTGTCCATTATCCCTACTCAGGCCTACTCCTCTTTCGAGTGCCTAAACTACAGGTTCTCATTCTCTCCTAAATCTTCCCTCCTTATGGCCACCTTCTATCGGCCTCCTGGACAACCCACTGTCTTACTTTTGGAATGAGCTGACCTGGCCTCCTTTGTACTTTCCTCCTCCTCTCAGCTCGTCCTGCTGGGTGATCTCAATGTCCATCTGGACTCTCCTGACTCCTCAGGACCTTCCACAACCTTTGTAACTCTCTTTCACTCTCTATCCTACCCTCTGGCTCCACTCACACCACAGGCCATGCGCTGGATGCTCTCATCTCCACTGACATCCTACTCTCTATCCCTCTCAGTACCTCACTCTCTTGGACCAACCACTCTCTTCTATCAACACATCTGAAGCTCTCCTCCCCTCTTGCAGTTATACACCCGGCACAGCCACTCGACTTCAAAGTCACCAGACCCATGAAAAAAGTGACAGTGGCTGCCTTTGCCTCCACCTACTCTCCCCATCCCATCCCTGCAGCTGACTCCCACCATGACACAGACCTCACTGACTTTAATCTCTCTATCTCCAACACTCTTGATACTCTTGCCCCTGCCATGAGGGTCCGACTGAAGCATTACAAAAAGTGCAATTCTTGGTACGACTCCGATCTGGCTGCCCTTAAACCCAAGTGTAGGGCAGCTGAGCAGAAATGGAACTCATCGGGTGGACCATCTGAAAAACTGGCCTGCCGCCTCCTTTAAAGGCAATATCGACTCTGCATCCGCTCCAAGAAACGAGTCTTTATTCAAGCCTGCATCTCTGCGGCATCAAACAACATGGCCAAACTCTTCAAAGTCTGCAATCCTGCAGCAGCCTCTTCTTCTATTACATCCACCCAGGACCTCTGCTCCACCCTGGCAGCACACTTCACCACCAAAACCCAAGACATCCCCTCCTCCCTTCCCCCCACATCACATCACACAACAACACTGGTGCCTCCCTTGGCCCCACCTCAACCTCTCCTCTCTCTCACCCGTCACACCCGATGAGGTCACCAGACAGGTCTGGTCTATGAAGACCTCATCCAAACAAGTGGACCCTTGCCCCCTTGATCTTTGCAATCTCTCCTTTTACACTGAAGTTTTCCCAACTGCTTTTAAGCACTTCCTTATGCACCCTCTGCTCAAGAAACCCTCGGCTGACCCCTCCATTCCAGCAAAGTACCGTCCGATCTCTATCACTCCTTTCCTGGGCAAACTCCTTCAGAAGTTGGCTATCTCTCAGCTGAACCTCCACACTGAATCAATGGGTTTCTTCCATGATCATCAGTCTGGCTTTAGACCATCCAGAGGCACGGAAACTGCTCTTCTGAACACCCTTGAAGACCTGCTCTCAAATCTTGACACTAACACTCCCTCTGTCCTCATTCTCCTTGATCTCCCCTCTGCCTTTGACACAGTTAACCACAACATCCTGATCGCACGTCTTCATGACACCGTGGGAATCCCAGGTCAGGCTCTGGCGTGGTTAACCTCTTTTCTCTCGAACCGCCCATCCCAGGTGGAACTTGGAGCCTTTCTCTCGACTTTCACTCTCTCAACCTGCGGCGTTCCCCAGGGATCAAACCTATTCCCCTGGTTCTTCAACGTCTATACGGCTACCTTGGCATGTGTGATCACCACTTTCACCACTAATTTCCAGTGTTATGCAGATGACACACAACTATCCTTCAGGCTACCCTCAGCCGTTTCCTCTTCCTCACTCATATCTGTCCACTATCCAGTCATGTTGTGCTGCAAACAACCTGTGCCTCAACGCCAGAAAACCTGAGATCGTTCGCATTGGGACCCCTGTTCCCGCTTTCCCACTTTCACTCTGGTGGGCCTCCCATGGCCCAGTGCCCACCTGCGAGGCCAAAAACCTAGGGGTCATCTTTAACTCCACTCTCTCTTTCTCCTCTCACATTTCTGACACCTTACAAAAGTCTAACTATCAACTACACCGGCTCAGAGTCACTCTACCTTTTCACACTTTCCCCCAGTGTCTCACTGTCTCCAGAGCCATGGCTCTCTCTAGGTTGGACTACTGCAACCTCCCTGCTTCTGCTTGCGCCCTCTGCAACTCATTCAGAATAGAACTGCAAGATTGATCCTTGGCCTCAAGCCCAGGGACCGCATCTATCTGGCGCTGAAATGCCTTCACTGGCTCCCCGCGGCTGCAAGGATCAAATTCAAGACCCTCTGCTTTGTCTACAAGGCTTTCTGGGGCCGGTACCTACTTACCTGCAACGTTGCCTACCTAAATACTGTCCCTCTCGAGCCCTCCGTTCATCTATCTCAGACCTACTTATGAGTCCTACAGATCTGATAAATAGAGGTTGAACAAGATCGCTGGCAGTGAACATCCTTGCTTCAGACTCTTGCTTCAGACTCTTGCACGTGTGGATGTCCCTTGAATAGATCCCATAGTCTGTTAGACGGATTCTGACTGAGGTTTCAGAATATAGTGCTTTAATTACTTCAAGAAGGTAAGAAGGTCCAATGGGCAGTTCCATGCTACCTGTTTTTTGCCACAGGTGTTCTCTGTTTACACTGTTGAATGCCTGTTCAAGGTCTATGTAGGCCATGTAGATTTGTTTTTTAGCTTCATTGCTTTCACCTTCATCAGATTTAGTACGAAGATATTTAAATTTGTTCCTACTCCCTTCGCAAAACCCGTTTATCTTGGGTCCAGGCGTCCTGTGTCACTTGCCCATTTTTGTAGTTTTTCCAAGAGCATTTTTGCAAAGATTTTCCCCAATATACCTAGCAGGGTGATAGTTTCTAGGGTTCTCCCTATTGCCCTTCTTGTAGATGGGGACAATCAATGCCGATTTCCAAGAGGCGGTACATCTCTTGCATGCATTATTTGGTTAAATAGCATGTCTGCCCGGTCGGCCCATACTTCTGGTGCCTCTTTCAAGATGTAATTTGTGAGGCCATCGGGACCAGCAGCTCGAGAGGAGTTCAATTTATTTATCCATCCAATGATGTCTTCTTTCTCCCATTTTTTCTGCCATGTGCCCTGGGTCATATGGTCGTCTTCTGCCTGTTCTGGTGTCGTCCGGGCAAACAATGTTGAATAATGGTCAACCCATGCAGTTTCAGTGACTTGATGAAGCATGACTACTGATTGGAAGTTCACATTATTGTTTAGCAATTCAGATAGGCCCTTTGTGTTGTTCTTACATACTATTTTTAGCATGGTTTCAGCATCGAATTGGGCTCTCATCGCCTTCGAGGACATCAGCCAATTCTTGTATTGTTATTTCCGTTTGTTTATTTTGATTCGGTTGGTGACCATACCTTCCTGTTTCAGGCGTCTAAAATCAGCTCTCATTGTTTTTCTTGCCTCTGTCACTTCTAGATGGTACTTGTGCTTTGCTTTAAACATTCAGCTTTCCACCCTTAAATTGGGATGTTCAAAGGCAGTTAGTAGGCAATTATAATCATGCCCATTCTTGCCTTGCTTTAGATGACAATCAGTCAGATGTCTTCCTTGCCATACCTGCAGACCATCTTTTGGCATCAACTTTTTCTGGGCGACATTGATTGTCCATTTAATTTCCAATAAGTTGGGGTCGCTGGTGTGCATTGTTACCACTTGGAAATATTCTACTCGATGCCAAACATTCAGAGAGACCAGGCAATAATCCATGGGTGCTTTTTGTGCTCCCCTCTTCCAAGTAGTTTGAGCAGCTATCTCACACCTTGTTTGGCCATTCATCATCTTCAAATTTTTGTCTTCCGTCTGCTTTCTCTATAAAGCAACGAGTTTTTGTAGATTTAGCTTGGGTATGTAGGAGCCGAGAGCATTGAGTAAGGAGATATTTAGATCTCTGCATATGATTATGTGTGGATTGTCTATTCCCAAGTATGTTTCATCAATCATCTCCATTAATTCACTGATAAATGATTGTTGTAAACTTTTTAGTGGATTCCAGTATAGGTTGAAAACGATAATCCATTCTTTGTTATTGTAAGTGTTTGTATGTACGGATTAGGATTATGGATTGTCGTTACTGATAACTCGGTTGCAATTTTTATCAGGGTTAGTAAGCCTGAATAAGGACGGCCCGTTGTGCAAGTAAAACCTTCACATTTCAGTCCTGCGCGTATCCAGGTTTCCTGCAAACATAGGATATCATAAATCCCTAACTTCGTCTTTCCATCGTTGAAGAGGTGTGCAAACCTTGAATTCCATGAGCCTAGTAGTACATGGTCTTTCAAAGTAATGGGTAGGAATTTGTTTTTTGTCTTAGTGGCTAGGGCTCCTCAGGTTGGCTTTGTGTACAGGATACTATCACCTCCCGTTTCCAGATAGAGTGATCCACCTTTATTTTTAAAGGTTCATAGGTTTCCGGTTCCAACGCCACTATATCATTTCCATGGGTCCGTTTCTCGCCGTTTAAGGTGGTGAATTTTTTTTTTCAAGTTCTCATCATCGATGGATTTAGACGACCACTTCTCCTTGACAAACTTATCTTTTAAACCAAAGCCAAGTGGTGGAAAGTCATTAGCAGCGTCCATCAGGGCTGTTCTAATCAGGTCAGATTGAAGCTGTAATATGATCCGCTGCTTGTTCACAAATTGGACGACTTGTATATCTTCTGTATTTATGTATTTGAATTCATGTGAATGATGAAATAGTTTGAGTACATTTCTTCGATTGAGGATTAAGTTGTCATTAAAATGTAACAGTCTTTCCAAAGTTACCACATTATTTGGCTTCAACTTGCTTTGGTGATCACATCGGGGCTGTGTGATCGTTTTAGGAGCTTGTTGCTCTAATTGCAGTCTTTGTGTCCTCTGTTCTTTCTTGCTTCTTTTTTGTTCCATTGTTTGAATGGAGCTCTCATTAGTCTGGTCTTGAGCTAGGATTGATTTTGACTTTAATAGTGCCCCTCTCTTCATTTGAGTTACAGCAACATCCCCTTCATTCAAGGAGTCTTTATTCTTGATATCAGCATCTGATAACTCCTCTTCCTCATCGTTCATGCATTCCAGGAGGTCAGTTATGTTAAAATCTCTCTCCAGCTCTTTCTCAGTAGGTTCATGCTTCTCCCCTCTTAGCTTGCCAGTTTGCGGCTCATTTTGAACTGGGCAGGACTTTTTTGTAAGCTGGGATTTTTTAGGGAATGGTTGTGTAACCTCAGTTATTTTTGGTCTGGGGGGTAGACAAATTCTGCAAAAGGGCTCTAGAACGATTGCATTTGGCTTTAGGGGCTGATTGCAAGTTCTTAGTTTTTTTTCTTCTATTATTTTGCAGCCTTTCATCTCAATTTTGTTTGAGTCCAGATCTTTGTTCTTGTTAAATACAGAGAAAGATCTGCGGGTGGGATCAGGGACAGTCCTCTCCTCCAAGTCCTTAGCTCTGTCAGGTCTTATTTCCACTACAGAGGTTTTTTGGCATCTGCCTGTCATCACCAGCTTCTTCTTGAATCTCATCTTGTATTTGCGTCTGAGGGGACCTTTGCTCAGGTGGTGTTTTGTATCTATTAAGGGGCAAACATTCTACTACTAGTGTGTTGGAAGTCACCTTTTGTTAGTGAATATCCGATGCTTTGTTAGTAGTTTGAGTGCAGGGTCGGCTAACTCTCAGTCTTGGTGTTTTTCCAGGTTCTCCAAATTTGGAATCAGTAGACCGTTTCTCTCCATGGTTCAATATTGCTTCTTCGTCATTGTATGTGCTATCCTTGATGTACCTGCGCATCCATTCACAGTCTGCCACGAGATTCCATTACGGGCTAAATCATTTAGCCTGGATTGGCATAGCGCCGACACTTCAGCTTCCTTGTTTAGCCTGGCTTGAACCATAGTTGCGAAGGTGTCTAAATAGATAATCTTCAAGTGTATCATTGCTACCAAGGTTGATTGATCTCGAATTGACTTGTTCAATGTTTCGTATAATTTTGAAAACAGGGCTAAAGAAATTGTCTGGGATGCCATTATGCTGTTCTGTATGGTAGTCAATCATTGCTTCTGCAGATAGAATTGCTTTTACTGATTGGTCTGTAGGGTGTATGACGGCTTCTTGAAGGAGGTCATCAGAGTACTGTGAGGAATCAGAGGAAGAATATACATCTCTTGGGTCCCTTTCTGCTTTAGACTGTCAAATGTCCTGCAAGTCTCCCAATTCAAATTGTCACACTCAAGCTTCTATAGTAGGATCTAGTTGATTCACTAGATGTTCTGGCCCCCTCGACACTAAAATGTGCTCCTTATGTATCAATTTCAGGTCAAGCCAAACTTCTGTTGTGTGACCTTCTATGTTTTCATCATGATTCATAGCCTCAGTCGAGGTTAGTCTTCACCTTTTGTTAGGTTGCATTCTGGGGGCACTCCTTGGGAGAGTTGTCTTGTATTTTTTTATGCAGGCTAAGTTTTTTTTGAGGATAGCAATGTCCTGTTTTAGCCTTCCTATTAGGAGTGTCTGAGAGTTCACGCCTAAATTCTGCGATGTCTGCAGTCGTTGGCTCATGGACAAAAGGGGGACGATGTTTCTGACTGATGCTTCTTCTGGTGACTCCTGATATAGGGGTGTTGGAAGCAGGTTTCCTGTGCTGGATAAGAAATTTGTTATTCAGTAATTCAGTGGATTCAGTAGAGGATGTTATCGCTTGATTTATCACTCAATTTTCAAAGGCTTTTGCATTGGCCTCACTCCTCCCCTCATTCTTCCGCGCCGCGCTGTATGCAGCTGTAATACTGGAGAAACATATGTGTTCATTTTGGGCGAAGTGGTCAACTTCTTCACCACCATGTGTTTCATCTCCCACTCCTTCCTGTTGCCCTTGTCGGATTGTTGTGTTCTCAATGAGCACGAGTGTAAATCTGAAAAGGACTTGTTTGCTGCCATTACAGTTTCATTGCCCATAAACAGTGCTCCTCTCGGGGAGGCACAAGAACACTCTGCAACACACTCCAGCACCGCTCTGCTCTTGTTGCGGTAGTTGTAGGAAAACTCCTCCTTGCTGCAATAGACATAGAAAAGAGACTCGCTGCAATCTCAGGAGACTCAATATTCACTGTGTGTGCACAAGAACACTCTGCAACACACTCCGCAACCACTCCACTCTCGTTGGTTTAGTTGTAGGAAAACTCCTCCTTGCTGCAGTAGACACAGAAAAGAGACTCGCCACACTCTCAGGAGACTCAATATTCACTGTATGTGCACAAGAACACTCTGCAACACACTCCCGTACTTTCAGCTGAATAAATCGTATCCTTTGATATCTTGTTCACTAGAAAATATGAATCTCTTTTCCCCAAATCTAGACCCTGGGCATTCCAGATGCAACTAAGAATAGCAATGCAGGTGACTCAAAAGCCTGCTGCAAGAGAGAATGACCATCTTTGTTACACAGAGGCATGTCCAGAGAGTGGCCCGGGGCAGCACGTGCTACCCCTGGAATCTGATTTGCCACCATAAATGCCACGCCATTATCCTAAACTATGATCATTGTCTGTGTGTGCGCTCGTACTTCATGCCACCCCTGCATAAGTCAGTGCCCCGTTTGGGCCACCCCAGGAAAAAGAGTCTGGACACGCCACTGCCTTTATATGCTCTGTGTATACTCTGTGTATACGACTTTCACAAGGATCCTCTGGGAGGCAGTGACTGCACATGTGCCACACTGCTTTCTGTTTTCAGAGCGGCTGCTCTCTGGCTACTGGCCCTCCTGGGATGGGCAGTTGTTGTTGGTGTGGCTGCAGCTCTCCTTTACCGGTATTTTTCTGCTATCTGGTAAAGAGCGATTTGTTGTTGCTGTTGTTGTGCCTCTTGAAACCATCTTTCGACTCTGGAGGTCACAAGTAGGCTTGGTGTGATATTTGAGGTAGAAAGATCTAATGTGTAGATGTAACCTTTCCTAAAAAGGAGCATTTTATATTCCAAGAACAAAATAATTGATTTTGTAACACCTAAGACAGGGAAAGTGAAATTTGGCCTCATAAATCGGCCGGTTTGGTAAAAAAAGTGCCAGTATTCATGGATACCAGCACTTGACGAGACCAGCCGACTACGGGTTTGCCGGTGGGGCACCTGAGTTACCTCCAAAAAAAGCCATCATTACCGGCAGTGCTGGTGCCGGTAATGACAGCAAATCCCCTGGGACTCCATGAATGGGATTTACACCTTCATTACGGGACCTGTAATCTGGCAGCAATACTTCCGGTGCGGTTGGCGGAAACATTAACATTTGCCGGTATCCTGGCGGCTCTACCGGCAAGATACTGGCAATGTTAGAACGAGGCCCATTGTTTGTTATGTAATTTGCGAACTTGCTCATTTTACATCTAGTTTTGCGTTATTACAAGTAGTAATATAGAAGTAAAATAAAGGTATCAAAGAATTTTATTATAATCAATTTTTAAAACATAAGGCATACTTTCTTTTCTCCGATTTTTTGTATAGAACTTGAACCTTTAGTCCTTTAATAATTAGGTCTATTTCTGAATATGTTCTTCATAGCACCTAGATTATCATCATTTGGCCCTCCTGCAACCTGAATCATTCTTTATGGGTTCATGAGTGATATGGCTTGTCTGGAAGTACCAGAACTTTAGGGCACACCAGTCATACCCAGGGCAAATCCCATGTGCAATTGTGCACAGGAGACCCCAGCACGTTAGGCTTTTGTCTGGCGGGGGTAACAAGAGCCGAGACTGTGTACCACGGCCTGTAGATGATAAGGACACGTTGTTTGTACCACGGCTTTGGGCTTCCGCATCTGTGTGTGTGGTGTATTGATGTGCTTAGTACATTGTACTGTCTGGGGCATTCTCTTTTTCATGCTGTTATTCTTGTTGTGCCATCACAGTATGTGAGGAATAGGGAGTTGGTTCTAAAGGGCTGGATGATGCCCATTCTTTAGGACAATATGAGAAAGTGGAGCAGGCCCCTGGGGTGCCACCAAGTCTTACATTTCCATTCTGTGAGACTCCAGATGATTAAGACATGAGTAATGCTCAAATATGAATTATACATGGATGTGCCTGATAAACGGAAGCGGCTAGGCACGCAACTGAAATAAAGTCAAAGTATAGCATTGAATTGCTAGATTTTAAACATAAGCATTGGTAGTCTTTAATTACGATAAATAAAAATAAGGTCAATTGAGGCATAGACGAAAATGAGATAATACAAAACGACCTCAAGATTTTAATCTGTATAGCACTTTGGGAAATCGATCCCTGGGTGCTCTGGTCGTTGTTCTTATGCTGTGTTCCAGTGTTTCGAGAACTGCGATCACATGAATGTAATTTGCAAGGCAGCAACTAAAAGGACACTATCTGCCAGGTAACATTGGCATCCGCATGGGTTTTGAGGTGTGGGGTCAAAGTTCTCGCTGAAATTAATTCTCTTCGTTCTAAAGCGAACGAATACCCAATACATGGAAAGGAAACCACACACTAAAATAAGCACAGTGGGACGTTGCAAGTACACCAGGCCCTACAAATATGTGCCACCCAAAACGCAAGCCTGCAATCTAATCACTGTTCTTATTTGTAGTACACGAGGCCCTAAGCTTTCCAGAAAGGCACATGCATATAATGTGAAACGAAACTTTAATGTAGTGCAAAGCAAAATGTATTTATTTGCTCATGTATTGCCATCACCTTGGAACCGCAATGTGAAGCCATTGAACCAGGCGTAGGTCCACCACAATTGGGAACATTGTAAGTTCTTCTCATTGGGGCATAATTCATACTTCCCTTTTCTTTCTTTTCTACAGAAAAAAATAAAACAGTGTACCATTTTAATATATCTAAATACTTTAAATAACTTGCCAGTCGCGTTCCATTCTTGCTGTCGGAGGGTGCCTTTGAAAATGTCATTGATTTTTGTAGGTCATGGTTTTGAGCATTGATATCACTTTGAAGGAACATTTAGCGATTGATTGTAACCTTGAAGCAAACATCTAAATTACTCCCGCCATCCATGTTTTCTAATATTGAGGATTATGTAAATGTATTCACGCTGCAGGTGTAGCAAGGAATTTACCTGAAAGTCATGCACAATAATTGTGATGGACGGCTGAAATGTTCTGGGAAATGTTCTGGTGCTGACAACATCCTACAAATTGCTACCTTTCAAAATGTAATCCGCTGATAGAACGGTGCATTCTTGAAAAATTCAGACCCAGGCAACATAGAGCGACTATGTTCCTCTATTGTAGTGCCTGAAGGATACGGCAGCGGTTGAGTTGCTCATCTTCATGTGCCACAGCTCGCCTGAAGGGTTTTACTCTTCCTTATACAGGAGCAATGATGAAGAGGGAGAATTGAGTTTTGTAGAGGAAGTGGCTAACATGGTGTTACGGCCACCTGGTTCCCACAGGGGTGTCAAGCGGGACTGGACTGCCGCGGTCTCCACCAACGTGATGCGTAGTGCAGAGATGACTCACTGGACTGGCCCGCCTAGTTTCGTCTGCTTGACCCGTAGAAGTAATCTCCTGGAAATGGAGAAAGGGAATTAGCCACCCTTGGATTTAAGTGGTAGCACCTCACGGCGTCCCCACTATAGCCTCCAATATTCCCTTTCAAGAATCTCACCTTATGGATTTGAAAGATGAGCTCTCCATCCTGCGACGAATGCAGGGGCACGTTGATGACCAGTTACTTCACTGGCCTGAAGGTATTGGAAGAGTTCGAGAACAATCCTGACTCCAAAACTCCGGGCGAAGAGCCGTAAGTATATAGTTCTTAAGAGTTCAAAATGTCTGATAATCACCCTTGTCCAATCCTTACTTCTGTTTTGCAGCTTTGACCCAAAAGAAGATTGTCTGTGGCAGTTGAAAGTGTCCAGGTAAGAGTCTGTGTTACCCAACACTGTCCGGTAAATGATGCCAAGGTTTAACTTGCTGCTTTCTTCCTTCATTCAGGTACAGCGTATGAAGATTTGGCGTACTGATGAATAATACCTCCGGCGGTAAAATCAGGTAAGTCTATGGTGGCAAAAGAGATTGTCTTTGTCTGTTCCCTGGCTCACCTTGTTGTTTTCTTGTCCCCTTAGGTGCCGGGATTCGGCGAAGAAATGATGGAGGCAGAGCCGGAGCGTAAAGATGCTACCAGGAACGGTGAGTATGGCGCGGCGCTGCTGCTGGCGGAGTGACGCGTTTAAAATGAAGTCTTTCCTTAGGTTCGAAGATGCGATGGATCCGAAATCAGGTAAAAAATCAGGTAATGTTCTTGTTCTAACCTTTCGCCTTCTTTCCCTTCTTTCTAGATGCTCCGGGTTCGAGGCAGGCGTGGCAGAAGGCTGGATGCTGGCTGCAGGCACGGTGAGCATCACGCTGCAGGATGCAGAATAACGCGAAGCATGTGCTGCTCTTCTGGCGTGGTTTAAATAGCCTCCAAAGTAGTCCCAGGTAAGTATTCCTCCACGACCACACCCGAGAAAAAAATAGTCCCTAGAGTAAAGTAGTCCCTTCCAGGCCTCACATTGGCTTGGATCCTTTGCAGCATGGTCTGCATCAGGTAAGTGAAAACATATGAGCCTGGCACCTATGGCACCAGGACTGATGCCCCCTATGAGCCTGGCGCCACAGGCGCCAGGACTGTACCCAGATAGCCCCTAGCAGGGGTTGCTGGGCTTTCCCTGGGCAACATGATGCCTGCTCCCGGGGCCGATGGACTTGGTCTGGATGCCCAGGGGTAGGCATCATGACACATGGGTCCAATCATTATGAAGCAGTCTCTGCAGAGTGATACTATAGCTGGGAGTATTGTCTGCCGATCCTTGGCCGTGGTTGTTTTTTGACCCATATCCTGTGAACCAAACACATTTTCCTCCTGTTACAAATTCTTCCAGTGCCTTCATCAGGGCATTTGCCAGTTGGCATTCTCAAACGTTCATAGGCTTTGTCTGAATTTGGCACTCAGAAATTAGACTAGGTAGAACTCATTGAAAATGTGGCATGGGCATCTCTAGCCTGTTCATTTTCTGATGTGTTCAAAGGCAAAGCAAAGCACCAAGCACCAGAACAACAATGAAAATGGCTGCACTGCAGTAATGCTTTCAAAAACATCTTTTACATATGAAGAAATCATGATATCAAGTACTTACAGGATAATATACACTAGCATTTCAACCTACCATTTGAGCTTTGTGAAGGTTAGACGAATTGTATGCCAGGAAGGTTAACAATTCTCCAGTTTATCTCACTGTTGTTATTGTTTGAAGATGGCCGTCTTGTTCTAGTATATACTGCTTGAGATCATTACTAGCAGTGTGTGTGGTGGGTGATAAATCATAATCCACTGCTACCGCGGTTACTACTGCCTTACTTTCTGTGCACGCCACTGCATCTACGGTGGTCACTGTTATTATTGTTTAACATTGTTTGCAATTGCCTACAACAGCACCTCTACATCAACCACCCTTTTTGTAGATCTGGCAGGCATCTGCTCTTAGACTGTATTAGGCCAACATGCCCTCCACCCTCACTACTCTGTTTGCAAGAATACTGCCCACCCTACTCTACCTCACACGGCACACCGGTGGGACAGCACCCAATTACACCACCGCCTCCCTCCACTACCCCAATCTTCAGAACACCATGACTATGCCGTCCACTGCTCACGACACCAACCCTTACCTCAACAACCCAGCCTTATGGCTCCAACACTTTGCTTCCAGACCTTCACCAAACATACCATGTTCCATCACCCTGAGAAATGCCAGACTTGGCTCGCGACTCACGAACGCCTCCCATCACTCTGTGCATCATAACAAACAGCCTCTGACCTCCACCGCATCCACACACTTGAAAAATCCATCATCACCTCACCCCAACCTCCCTAACACTAACAATATTAAGGGTGCATTAATCAATGTCAGATCACTCACGGCTCACGCTCTAGAAGTGGCTGACCTATCCTTACCCTCGACCTCGACTTTATGGCTATTACCGAAACTTGGCTTCACGCAGCCTCTGGCCCACTACTTTCCCTTGCCATCCCTCCAGGTTACAACATTATCAGACACGATCGTAACTCTAACCAGTCCAAAGGTGGTGGCATTGCCATCATCCATAAAAATGCTCTAAACTTCCACCTCTCCTCTGAGCATCACTTTTCCTCTATGGAAGCACTGACAGCCAAACTAGCTGTCACGCCTCACCACTCTATCACCTTCCATCTACTTTACCGGCCACCTGCGCCGCTATCCACCTTCGCTGAGGACCTCTCCAAAATCATCACTCATAACACCAAAACCAAATCCCAAGCCTCGATATTAGGGGACTTTAACCTGGGCCTCACTGATCCCAATGACACTGCTGCCATGACTATTGATAATATGCTTATGAATGCAGAATTCATACAGCTTATCAACCAACCTACCCACGTTAAGGGCAGAACCCTCGACTGGCTAGCCTCCCACAATTGTCCTATCCATATCATCTCTAACCAACAGTATGCATGGACCGACCACAACTTAATGACATTTAACATTCAGTCCATACCTGCCAGCCTCTCTCCTACCATTGCACCGGCTATGCCACCCGCAATAAACGTGACATCACTTGTGACAGACTCCTCCCCCTCCTCCTCCCGGCTCTCAATGACCAGGTTCGCTCATGCTCCGACCCCACGGCTATGGTTGACACCTTTAACCTCGCTATGCAAAAAGCCTTAGATATCATCGCCCCATCCAAATTGAGAAAACCCAAACCTCAAGCCCACCTGAACTCTTGGTTCACACCCCAGCTCAGAACCCTGCGCAAAGAAAAACGAATTGCGGAATCACATTGGAAAAGCAACCAGTGCGCAGCCAACAAATCGCGCCTCCTCCTGGGCATCCTTAACTACAAGGAAGCCATATTCCAGGCTAAAAAAGACACTTACAATAAATGTACCGAACAAGCCAAATCCAACATCAAAGAATTGTTTAGAATCCTAAAAGAACTTGAAACCCCAGACACTTGCATCAAAGATAGCACTTGGTGTACCAAAATCCAAGAGGCTCTCCTCAGCAAGATTGCCACCCTCCAAATAAAAATCAATAACAAACAATCAAGCCTACAATCCAACCCACAACCCAACCCTATCCCCACCCTAAACCACCCCATCCCAGACTCTCTGACTCCTTTTAGCTTCTCTCCACTCTCCATTTCCGAAGTGGAAAAGATCATCACCAGCCTTAAACCGACCAATTGCCAAGGCAACCTCTGCCCAGCAGCTATAATCAAGGAAGCAGCTCATGACCTAGCGCCATTCATTACTACGCTCATCAACTCTTCCTTTAGCTCTGGGATCGTACCTGACAATTTAAAGGACGCATGGGTCATCCCCCTATTGAAAAAACCTACCCTGGACGCTAGTATACCCACAAACTACAGGCCAATCACCACGGTCCCGTTTTTACAAAAAATCCTCAACCGTGCAGCATATCTTCAAATTCAAGATTACCTTGAATCTAACAAACTCTTGGGACTTAGCCAATCTGGGTTCCGGCCACGTCACGGCACTGAAACTGCCCTCATAGATTTAAAAACACAGATCGAAGATCTAAAAGACAAAGACAAACTTGCTCTCTTACTCCTCTTGGACCTTTCGGCGGCCTTTGATCTCGTCAATCATGAAATCCTCTGCCACCACCTTAAATCAGCTGCACACTTCTCCGATAAAGCTACAACCTGGATTAGCTCCTTTTTAGACAATAGATCTATGCCTGTGTTCTCTCCACTAGCAGCCGCCCCACCTGCACCTGTCTCCTGTGGCGTGCCACAAGGATTTTGTGTTTCACCCACGTTGTATAACGTGTTCACCAAACCTCTCTTCGATATCTTGGACTATCTGGGTGTCACGTACACCAACTACGCCGACGACACCCAGATACTAATTCCTATCTCAGGTGACTACACGGCTGACTCCCTCGCTATCAATGTCATCTACCAGGTCATCCAGGCGTGGATGGCTCAACACGGACTCTGTCTTAATGATGAAAAGACTGAGCTCCTTATTCTTGGTTCGCCACAAAAACGTACCAAACTCGACCCTGCGTTCAAGTCCTTCATCATCGATGGGAATATTATCCCAACCGCCAAGGACACAAAAACCCTAGGGGTCTACATTGACTCGACCCTATCCCTGACCAGACAAACTAACTCAGTCTCTTCCGCAGCGGCATATACCTGCAAGCTTATTACAGCCTGTCGCCCTTTCTTCTCCGCAACCAATTGTGTCACCCTGGCGAGAACTCTTGTATTATCCAAGATTGATTACTGCAATGCACTGTATCTAGGCACCAATTGCTGCAACCTAAACAAGTTGCAAATTGTCCAAAACAATGCGATTAGAGCTGCCCTCAAAATTCCCAGGCGCCAACACATTTCCGACACCAGGCGCAATATTCGCTGGCTCTCAGTCCCACACCGTATCTCCCTGAAAACCCTGGCTCTTACCCACAAATGCCTTCATAACCAAGCTACCTGCTACCTGGCCAACCGATTTGCCCTCCACAACTCCATTAGACCCCGCAGAATGGCTCATTTAAACTGCCTTGAGGTTCCACGTTTCAATCTCCAAAGATCAGGTGTAATTAGCTTCCCTATCTTGGCAGCTAAACTCTGGAACACGCTTCCTAATGAGCTTAGAGCAGAACCCTCATTCCCCAGATTCAAACACCTTACGAAAACCTGGCTGGCCGCCCAGGACATTTAGCTCTGCGTTCTCTGCTCAATTTGTACATGTATATATAATCTGCTTGTCCTCTCATTGCTATTATTATACCTGTAAATTCTGTATTATACTTGTAAACTTTGTAATTATGGTTCTGTCTGTTTTTCCTATGTTGTAACTAAGTGATGCGCCCGGTTGCCCCTGTGCCTGGTGCGCTATACAAATAAATAAATACAAATACAAATGTAATGTGAACATCAAAAATAGCCACATTGTAATGTTTCTTCATACTTTCTTCCATTAAATTCAATGTATTGCAGGATACAACCTATTACTAGTTAAGTGTACCCTGTGATGAATCCAGTGAGATCATCACCAAAAACTCGGTATGTGCTGGCCCTTATGTGGCAAGGGGAATGTACCCGCTACCTGATCCTAACCGTGGGGCTGATATTATGTAGGAGAATCACATGGAAGGAGACTCATACCGGGTTTTCAGTGATGATCACACTCGATTAAAGGAGAGTTCCGGGACTTTTTTTTTATTGTCCCTACGGGTCGGCCATGTGTTTGTAAGCATAAATCGGTAGATCGTAGGAAACTTTCCTATGGACCTTACCCGACTTTTCGCCCCTTATCGCACTCGAAATCAGCCTCCATTTTGTGATAATCCTATCATTCCGCCGCATCGACCTGGCTCACCTGCCTTTGCGGCACTAAATCAAATCCCCCGCCCCTGAGCCTGACATCAGCAGACGCGTACTGCCCATTTCAAGCACGTCTCGTGTCAACAATCGCTGCGCCTCAGCTATTGACGTGTTGCCATGGAAATGGCAGGACGCCTCTTTCCCCAATAAGTATAAACAGACCGTTTCACAACATACAGCAGCAGATTTTCGATTCCATTCCTCTCTCTGTGTTACTTTGAGTATTCTGTGACTCGTTTCTGTGCTCTGGTCAGCTACCTTCGCCGCTTGTAGCCCGTGTGAACAGATACCAGTACCACCGCTATAAATTATTTTACTATCTTTACCGCACAATGGCCACAATAATGCCGTATATGTACGAGCCCGAGTACACCGAGGAAGAACTACTGGAAAGGCAAGCACGCGAAAACGATGGGGATTCGGACGGCAGTTGGGAGGACCAGTCAACGGATGAAGAGCCTGGACCATGTCGCATGGACGGCGTCTCCACCTGGTGCACGTGCAATCGGTGCGAGCTAATGCCAACTGAGGAGGAGAACTGCTGCTGCCGTGAAAATTCCGGGTGCTTGGCCTACATTTCGGAAAGCGAGCAAAGTCAGCAGGAAGGCGAGCAAAGTCCGCAATGCATCACCGAGCTGCCAGAGTTCAGGGAAGCCTGCCTCTCACGGACAGTGTTGAGGATGATGATGGTGCTTATGCACGAACTTCGTGGCACTGTTCGTCCGCGTAATCCGAGTAACGAGTAAGTATACTCTGTTTGTGATGTCAGTGATGCCACCACTATTTCATGGTCGTCTCCCACATATAAAATTACATTTACATATCATTGGAACGCATGTAAATTGGTTCCATATAGTGCATTTTCTAGATATAATTTTTTTCTAAGGAAAATGACATGTGTTACCTGAATCGACATTGATAAGAAAGTTTGGTCAGTTTAATACAGTTTGCATCTTTTTTTTTCACAGGTGGTACAGGCTGGTGGCCTATCGTTGCTTCACTTGGTGGCTTCACGGGAGGCTCGGACACCGCGTTCGGAGAGTAATACCTGCCTGTGCGGTACTTGCCATTAGACAACATTTCCCCAGTGACAGTGGACAATACCGCGGATTTTCCCTCGATGTGCTGCAACCTCAACTTTACAATGTGTAATGTTTATTATTTATGTTTAATTAAAATCTAAAATAAAGCCCAACATATATTTTAACAATGGTTGTTTTGATTTTTTAAATGAATCTAGTGTATATTCTCCTGGGAGGGTGAGGTATTTATAAACTCACCCCCCTGCCTTCCATGTAGTAGATCCTGCAGCCATCCTCTTACATTCAGTTAGATGGCCTCTCCTTGGTGAGGCCCTGCGGCAAACGGGTCTTGTCTGCACGACCACCGCCCCGATCCACCCCCCGCCTTATCAAAGGCAGTTCGCACCGGGGTACTTGAGCTGCTGGCAAGTGGAGCTGTCAGGGAGCGATAAAGGCCAAGAGGTGCCAAAGACCATGTACACTTCAAAGTGGTCTATAGAGCATGGGTTTGTTGTTCCCATGTCTACCTCCAGACCCCGTGTCTCCTGCCAAGCATCCCCCTCACGCTGGACGGCCCCCTGCAATCCACATAAGTGTGTCTCCATTCACGAGTCTTCCTGTGTCTTGTCTGCACGACCACCGCCCCGATCCACCCCCCGCCCTATCAAAGGCAGTTCGCACCGGGGTACTTGAGCTGCTGGCAAGTGGAGCTGTCAGGGAGCGATAAAGGCCAAGAGGTGCCAAAGACCATGTACACTTCAAAGTGGTCTATAGAGCATGGGTTTGTTGTTCCCATGTCTACCTCCAGACCCCGTGTCTCCTGCCAAGCATCCCCCTCACGCTGGACGGCCCCCTGCAATCCACATAATGCCACGACATATACACGTCATTCATTCACAAACACACCCCTGGTTCGAATTCTTTATAACCCACCTCATATTTCTAATGAGAACTTCTTTGCGCTTTGCTAGTCAACCCGTGAAGGTGCTGGTTATCTGCTCTTCGTCTCTGTGAACTTCCGTGACCACTTTGAGCAAACTCGTCAGTTTGCAACCTGTGAACTGCTCCCTGTTCTACGACAAGAAACTACTCTGATCCCTGCATCTAACTGTTTGTTCGTCAAGGTAAGTCCATGTACCATAATCATTTTGCGTCCAATTTTTTAATTTATATCTATTTGCTAGTAGTCATCTAATTGCATCCATGTTTTCTTTTCGTTCACGACAGTACATGCAAGGAACTAGTCACATGTTCTGAGTTTAGTCAAATTACTTTTTCTATTTTTTGAAAGTTATTGAAATACTTATCCGCATGTGAATAACGTGTATAGTTCCAAGAACCAAAACGGACCTTGCATTGAACCTTTTATGTGTCATTTACTGTTTTAACACATTGGTATTCATAGAGAATTGTTGATCTTTACTTTTCAGAACTTTCCATAATGCCTGCCTGTTCCATTGGCGGTTGCCCTTCGAAGACCCATAACAAATCTGAAGGTACTATAATGCATGTTTTCCCTAAGACAATAGATCAGATAAGAGAATGGGTCCGATATTGCGGATATCCAGCCTCTGAGCTAGAAAGTAGAGTCCTAGAAGTCTTTGCGGACAAGAGGGGTGATCGATACCGCATCTGCAGCAGGCACTTTAGCCCAGACATGTACTCCACATCATTGCTAATAAAGAAGAAAACACCGCGAGCGAGGCGAAAATTGCTCTCAACCGCTATTCCCACTCTATTCGTCCACATCCCTCCACTGGTGAGTCAAGTTTACGTATTTATCTCTCGGCCTTGCGGTAGTGTGTAGCATTAGCTAACAATAATTTCCCCATTTATGTATCCACTCAATATGAAGGCGGAAGATTCTCCATCCGTGTCGTTATTGCAGTCATCAGCCACTTCAAGCGCCTATCGGGTAATCTTACTTAGCTATTCTGACACTGACTTGTTTTAGGCATGTAAATCAATAGTTTTAATTGATCGTGTAATTATTTTACCTAATGGTACACCCTTGTACTCGTCCTCTAGTCTTTGTTTCCAGTTATAATTATTGTTATCCAAAATAATGCAAGTACTGTCTTTCAGGGAGATGCTGAGGAGTCCAACGCATTGACGACAACCGTAGATGTCACTCAGATGCTCGAGGTACGTTTCCGGACAGTTCCATCGATGGAGATCATCAGATCTTGCATTCTTGTAGCGTGATTGTTACACACAATGTTTCTTTCGTTTTTAGCCATTGATATGTCCTTCTGTCGTCGCCCTCGTATTTGTCTTCTTTTTTCAATATTGTGTTCATTACTAATGAAAGTCCTATGTTTCAGGGAGTCGATGGAGCATTAGTCCAAGTAGAAGGGGGAGCATGCAGTTACGGGTCGGCGCAACAGCTTGCAGAAGTGTGCACCGCAGTTACATCGTCCCTTGATGTTCTTATGCATTTCGAGGTATGGATACTGACAGTTCGATCAAGCGAAATCATATGACGTGATTACATCCGCTATACTTCCTTCTTTATTAACGCAAGTACTATGTTTCAGGGAGATGACGGAGCTTCTTCTACAAGAACATCACCCCTAGTAGTTGATGCAGATCTCTGGGTGGTGACACTTCCAACGATCGAGCAAATCGAATCATATTTACATATCCATTATTTATTTTAGACAACTGATCATTTGTGCAGGTCTATTTAGATGAGCCGTTGACGCCTGCTCAAAGTTTATGTTCTTTTTAACAAAATAGAAAAGCATACTAATGCAATTACTGTGTTTCAGGGAGTTGCTGAAGCGTCATCTTCAATAATATCATCAATGGAAGTCTATGCGGAGCCCGAGGTATGGATCTTGACAGTTCAATCTAACTAGATCAACAATGCGTGAACTATTGTCGTTTGAATGTTCTACACAATGCGTTCATTCGTGTTTTGCTATTGAGATGTACGTATGGGTATTGGTCCCCAAGTACATTTTGTGTTTTCAATATTATTATACATACTAATGAAAGTTCTATGTTTCAGCGAGTCGATGGAGCCTCAGTGAGTGATGGATGTGCTTATCATGAAAGTATAGTCGTTGCAGCGCGAGAGGAAGTGGAGACATGCACACACGAGTCGGAGCAACAGCGTCCAGATGTTGAAGTTCGAGGAAAGAAAGTTTCAAAGAAAAGAAAGCAAAAGAAGGTTAGTGTCCTGTTCACTATATTATGTTGTCTTTCACTGTCAATAGTTCAATACTGTAAGTTGTGTTTAAACTGAACATCCCTTTTCTAATCTGTCCTCTAGTTGCGAGTGGGTGTAAGAACTAGATCTACACAGACAGTGAAGCGAACGAGAGATGTTGCTTGTCAAACCTTTTGGCAGGGACTTGAGACTGGAGATGCATCGTGCCAATGGGAAGAATATGAAGTGATTGACAACGGAGCTATACCACCACCAGCCATTGATAGTGAATGTCCTCCTGGTAGTTTGGATGCAGTCGTAGATCAATTCACAGAATCCACACCCGCAAAAAATAAGAGCACGCGAAAGTTGAAGACATTGTTTTTTTCTCCCATCTCCGGACAAGGAACAGATGTTGCAATGGAAGAGAATGAAGTGGACGACAATGAAACACCATCAATATCACTCAGCATAGCGGAAGACGATATCAGAGATTGTACCTTTCATGCGAGTGACATGTCCTCAACGTTACAGGCCGAACCAGCTGGGATGCAGAGTGACAGTATAAGGAAAGAGGCCAAATTCATTGTATTCGATAGCTGTTTGATGGATATTATTATGATGATGAAATGTGGGCATTGGGTTGGTGGGGAAGTATGTGGGGAGCCATTGATTAATGTGACTCGTGCAATTCGAGGAACTAACCTTAAAATACATGCCACCTGTACACAATATCATCCGTTCGCATGGTCTGCACAACCCATGCTGGGGCAACTGCCAGCAGGCAATCTACTTTGTGCAGCGGCCGCACTTTTTAGTGGTTCAAGTTTTAAAAAGTTACAGTATTTCTTTCAGTTTGTGGGAATCCATTTCATTGCGAAAAGTCAGTTCTACAAATACCAAACCGATTATCTATTTCCAGCCATCAGCGAAGCTTGGAGAATGGAAAAAATGTCAATGGAAAGTACATTCGCGGGCAAACGCTTCAGGCTAGCCGGTGATGGACAGTGCGACAGCCCAGGATTTTCAGCCAAGTACTGCACCTACCACTTTCAGGACATGGAAAGTAAGAAAATTGTGAGTTCCGTGGTCGTGCAGGTGTCACAAAGTACATCCTCAGTGGCCATGGAGAAAGTTGGCTTTGTAGCATCATTGCAAGAACTACAATCGCGGGGAATGGTGATCGACCTGATAGCCACGGACAGACACGTTTCAATTGCCAAGACAATGAGAGAAGAGTACAAAAATATAAATCACCAATTTGACGTATGGCATCTTGCAAAAACAATCAATAAAAAATTGTCGGCTGCAGGAAAAAAAAAAGATATGCAAGGTATTTCACAGTGGTCCAAGTCAATCAGCAACCATCTTTGGTGGAGCTCAAAAACATGTGAAGGGTCGTTGGAAATTCTACTGGAAAAATGGCGGTCAGTAATGTTGCACTGTAGCAACGTACATCGATGGTCGACAAATGAGCATTTCCACAAATGTGAACATGGCCATTTGTCCACAGAGGAGGCACGGAAGAAGAAGTGGTTGATTCCTTCATCACCCACTCACAAGGCCATTGAAAAGATTGTATTTGATAAAACTATAACAAGAGATTTGAGGGGACTCACGGAATTCTGCCACACAGGAGATTTGGAGGTGTTCCACAATATGTGCCTAAAGTACAGGCCCAAAAGATTGCATTTTGGCATGGAAGGCATGATAAATCGGACTCTTCTAGCGGTCTTGGCACATAACCATAATGTTGGCCGTCAACAAAGTAGGACGACCGGAACTTTAGGGACGCTTCGCTACAATAAGGCCTTCACTAAAAGAAGTAAACAATGGGTGATCAAACCAGTGTTTGAGGATATGCAATATGAGTTTATTGAGAGACTTATCGTAGATGTCCTCGATAGGCACATACATGGAGTGGTGAACGAACCTATGCAGGGGACAACTGCATTGCCACCCAACATTGCCTCTGTTCCATGTCCACCTAAAGCAGAGCTCATTGAGAAATACACATCACGGTTTAAATGATTGTAATTCGATTGTCTGTTCTCTCGAGTCTCCTCATGTTGCAGGCCCATTGCAATTAAACCAAACAGTAATATAAATCATTTTTACAAAAATTATAGAATGTTTCCGTATTACAAACACATGGCCGACCCATAGGGACAATAAAAAAAAAGGCACGCAGACAAGATGCCCTTACACTAACTGGAGCTAACTAGAAATGTGTGCTCGCTCAAAGTGAAGGTCAGCTGCTTTGATGTTTTGCTCGGGTGGCGGAACGGCCCACGACCCAATATAAGGTTCTATTGTGATTTGACCTTGACAGGCCGGGACCATCCTGAAAGACTAAGAAAAGATAATGAATAAAATTTCAGAAACAAAACGATGAGCCACGTTCATTAGAAGAAGTAACGTCGGCAAAGAAGGAGTGGTGTTTCGGGTCTGCCCTACACAGAGACACAATGGAAAATGCAAATATAATGTAAGTAACTTTTGATGAGTTTATACCGCAATTTCATTACTATACAGTGGCTTTAAAGACGGGTTCAGTTGTACTTGTTCGTTCTATGTGGCATAGTGTTTTCTACCGCGCACTATCTGGAGGAGAAACATCTGCTTTTACTGAAGCACCTCAAAACCTTCCTCTTTGCTTCTGCTTTCTCTCTCCCTATCCACTGCTACAACTGGTCCACTGTCTGCGACCTCGGTCCTGGGCCCTTCCACTCTCCACCTGCACTGCCTCCCTGTCAACCCCTGCACTGGGGGACTGTCTCAGTATCCTACAGCCCCCCCTTCACAGCACTTGTTCTGCACTTACCTTGCACTTGCCACCAGCTGGCCCTATTTATTTATTATTTTATGCTACTTACCTTGTACTCCACTCCCCCCCCCTCCATGCCTCGCCACGCCTTTAAACACTTGTGTACACCCAGTAGCGCTGTCCTCGCTATGAAATGAATAATTTTAATAAGGATCTGATGGTGAGACTAATTTCATTTTTTATGTTTTTAGGTACATCATTCACTACTGTCTGTGTCACGAGTACCAGACACCGGCGGACGGCTTCTACAGCCGCCAGTTGCTTCTCCGCGTGAACAACGTTACCACCCTGACCATTTTATGGGACGATCGCCAAGTACAAGTATGCCCTTACGCGGTACTAACGGTTAGATGCAACATACCTACCGTTGTGGTGGCCTAGTGCCTCGTTGTTGGAACAGCCATGCGATTATCAGTGCGACAGAAGAGCTTATTTTTATCGTAAACCAACACCCTGTGTACTGCACACGAACATCGCTTCCCTCAAGACGAACTAATTTGGATCGAGAGCAAAGAAAAATGCAAATCGCTGAATATTCTCTAAACATTTGATGTCCAATAAACGTACTTTGCCAAATGTACAATCTTGCCGTTTGCTTTTAAACCACGGTTTCACATTCCGAATTGTGGTGCTGTATTGTGAGATGCTCTAAGACCCTGTGTACAGCAAAGGACCATCGCGTTCCTCAATACGAACTTTTTGGAACATGAGCAAATAAAAATGCAAATCGCTGAATATTCTCTAAACATTTGATGTCAAATAAATGTACTTTACCACATTTACAATCTTGCGGTTTGATTTCAAAGTACAGTTTCATATTCCGAATTGTGGTGCGCTGTATTGTGAGCTGATCTGTGTTGATTTCCGGGGTCTGTGTGGAGTCGCGTAGAAGACGCCTGGGCGCGTTTGCCTACGCAGCTCAGTCACGTCACGGATAGAGGCGGGGAATATGAATGTTTTGATAAAGTCTGTTTCAGGGGCGGGGGATTTGATTTAGTGCCGCAAAGGCAGGTGAGCCAGGTCGATGCGGCGGAATGATAGGATTATCACAAAATGGAGGCTGATTTCGAGTGCGATAAGGGGCGAAAAGTCGGGTAAGGTCCATAGGAAAGTTTCCTACGATCTACCGATTTATGCTTACAAACACATGGCCGACCCGTAGGGACAATAAAAAAAAAGTCCCGGAACTCTCCTTTAATCACAGGGTAACTGAACTAGTATTAGGCTGTATACTGCAATACAGTGATATTCTTGCGGGCTCTGTCGGCTTTTATAGGTGATTCATTTCTAACTTTGCATCCAGCACATCTATTTTAACAGACACGTTTAGGAATGCATAGCCCCAGAAACTGAAATGGCGCCCTGAGGATCAAGTGTGTTTTGATAAATTAAAGAATATCTTGTGTAGTGAACCTGTCTTGAAGGTGTCAGACAGGGAATATATTCTTAAGACTGATGCATCACATACTGGTCTAGGGGCCGTTCTCCCTCAATGCCATGATGGTATAGAACATCCTATCCTCTATATTAGTAGGAAGCTATTTCCTCAAGAAAATAACTATGCTACTCTTTCACTTAAAGCCTTACCCATCAAGTGGGCCGTGACCTATTTAAAATACTATCTAACGGGTAGGAAGTTCCGACTTGTTACAGATCATGCCCCCCTTAAATGGCTAAGCCTTCGCAAGGACACCAACACCAGAGTCAGCGCTGGTTCTTGGATTTAGAGCGCTATTGTTTTTATGTCGAATATCAGAAAAGGAAAGAACAGGGTAATGTAGATTTCCTTTCTCGATTCCCAATAGAGGCTGTGAAAACCAGTGACATTACAGGAAGGTTATGTGATGAATCTAGTGAGAACATTACTGAAAACCAGGTATGGGCCTCCTCTCATGTGGCCAGGGGAAGGCAGCCGCTACCGGATCCTAACCCTGGTGGCTGTATTATGTGGGAGAATCACATGGGAAGAGACTCATATCAAGGGGAACTCGTGACCTCTTTAACTCAGAATTCCCCTATTCTTCCTAAAGCATTGATGGCATATTGTAAAATATAGCACACCAATGTAACTGCAATGCAGTCCATTATGGACTTCAAGTTCCATAATGCCTGTGGTACTGGGACGAGGAAGAGGGGCTCAGAGTTAATAAAGATCAAAAGTGCTGTTAACAAGAATGTGCAGTCTAGTTGTTGAAAAGCAAGACACCTGAGTGGGACATTTAAACTCAGGAATAAGTTGCAGCTGTGGAGTGGCCGATGGAGTAACAGAAGCAGAAGCTGTCTGGAGTGCAGGGATTGCCCTAGAAGCAGAAGGAAGAACCCCAGCTGTAGCCAACCAGAGAAGTGAAGGTGTGCGATGTTGCAGAGTGCATGCACACAGCAGGAAGCGGCATTGGGAAGAGAAGTCCTGCCAAAAGGGTGATGTGCTCCCAATCCAACGTGTGGTGCTTTGGTGTGCGAGAGAACGCGGAGAACCAACAGAGCTGGCAGAAGAGCTGTGCCGTCCATTGAAGGTACGGGTGAACTGGCGTGAGTTTTAGTTTCATAAGTAGGGACATCCGAGTTAGGATAGGGAAATATAGGCATTTATCTCACCCTTTTTCATTTAATAAATGGCAAACATTGAGAAAACGATGTGTCCATCTTGCATTTCTCACTCCTCAAAACCCTCTCAGCTCAGAGGGCATCTTATAACAGTATCTTCTTCTTTTTTTAAATAACAATACATTAAATATCGAATGAGTATTTTACAGCAAGAGAGAAAGAAAAAAATGAACTCTGGATATTGATCATATAATCAAATATTCAAAGGATGTGATCTTGTAGTAGCACATTATTCATACATTCATTCCTTAAAATCCCTTTGCAGTACAGAGCACCCTGATGTTGATCTTATGCCACCATGTGGCAATTTCCAATTTTTAAGTTGGGATCAAAATTGGAAATGGTTGATTAGGACAAATGATTTTGAAAAATAAAGAACGTATTCAATATGGCCCCAAAGATATTGGCAGCACTTGGACAATGTTATGTTATTGTGATTTATACCGTGCACAGCTCCCATTTTCATGGTCTCCTTGCGCTCTAATGTGAGAATGTATACCAGAAAATGCAAGTTGTTTCTAAAGGAGGAGTTCTATAAAATGGACTTGTGTGTTAATGGGTTATGTAAGGGAGGCATGGTATCACAAGTAGACCCAGGCACAAGTTTGGCAAGTCCAAAAACCTTTATTAAAGTTTTCAGTGGGGTTGGGAAACTCCTATCTTGCTCTATAGCTAAAGATGGGAGTACTCTCAACCATCAAATAATAAAGAACAGTCCTAGTCATTTGTCAGTCAAAACTAAATGGCCTATACTAAAAAACCTATTACCTGCCCATACTCTACTACATTATATGTGCATAGGCAAAGATGTATATGTAAAGGGAAAAAAACAATGGGCCTCATTCCGACTGTGCCGATCTGGTAACAACGGTGCGGGTAAGCCTACCGGCACCGTTGTTACCGGACCAGCACAGTACGACTCTGCGGGCGATTGCTGGCCCGCTCGCCAGGGTCAGACCTGGCGGGCAGAATGGCACCTGCCTGCAGAGTTTCACGGAAGTACCGGCACCGTTATTAACCGGCGCCTGACTTCCCGAAATGCTGGGGTTGTAATGCCCCAGTGTTTCTGGCAAGCCAGGCTCTGGTAAAATGTACAAGTCCGGTGGCAACCTCCTGATTTTACTTGCACGGTTACCGCCGGACTTTTAATAAGGCCCAATATGTCAAGGTAACTGAGCAAAACTCCATTGCCCACATTTTTAGCACGGGATAAGGTGGCACACTCGGGTCTTCCAACACACTCTGGCTTTAAACACAAAAAAGTCTCTTTGTCGCACAATGTCTTTTGTTCGCACAATGTTTCTTATTCGCAGGATGCCTTGGGTTCATTCAACAAAACACATATTCCTTTCCTCCAGGATTCTAAGTTCACAAACTTCAGGCTTCATAGTTCACATAGGTGTCCTTCTGTCGGACTCGGACCTTCCGATCACACTTTCTCACAGTTCATTACAGGTCTCCCTCTGTTGGGCTCAGACCTTAAAAATCACAGTGGCTCACAGTTCGCTATAGGTCTCCCTCAGTTGGGCTCGGACCTTCCAAATCCCAGTTGCTCACAGTTCACTTTTCTCCTCGAAGACTTTCGGATTTGCAAGGGGTTTTACGAATACCTCAGCATGACCACTTCGATTACAGTTCACTTTTCATATTCATTTTCCCACTGATGTCAGATACATTTTTCATTCGTGGGTTTCTCTGATTTTCACTACTCCGCTTGCACCACTATGCACATTTAAACAGAGACCTTCGATTGGGCACTTTCGCTGTGCCGGACCACTCTGTTATCTCTCCATGTCTCACTTGTTCGATTCACAGTTCAGCTATACTTTGACGACTTAATCACATTTTACTTTCCCTCGAGTCTTCTCAGTATATGTGCAACCTTCATTCTCGTGATACACTGTAGCCGCTTGTACATTTTAGCTTCAACACAGACCGGCTTTCTTTAATTCACCGGCTGTGCTGCTTTCTGTGCTTGTGTCTTTGATCAAGGAGCCAAGGTTGATACCACAGCCACTGTTTCACCTCTCCATCTTGGTCGTTCACCCGGGAGGGCTGCTGGTATCTTTGACACACAATGCCGGATTCATGATTCTTTTTCAGGGTCATTTGGGCAGCCTTCAAGATTCTTTGGAGGTAACGATTGTTCACCGGGACGCCCAAGGTCTCTGCGCCTTGATTCAGCTTCTCGGCCTGCCATCCTGCTCCACCTGCTTCACTGTTGCCCCGGAAGAACTGCTCATTCTCATGCTTTGCCTTGCTCAGAGTGTGTCCCAGTGCTCCACCTTTTATTCGTGTGGGGAACGTCAACAGGTATCAGGTGTATGCAATTGTGGTTGATTGCCTGACTCTGCCTGACCATATTAACGGGACATGTCTGGTGTAAAGTTTGAATCTTAGTCTTTCTTCGCTAAGACCTCCTCTTCCTCGGCTCAGTGTTTGTGCAGGAAAGGGGGAGGAGGGAGTTGGAAAATGGGAATATCCTAAAAAATAGAATGGGCTAAAGGTGTTGAAAAGGGAGGGATACCGCGTCTCACCATTGGGTATCTCACCCCTATTCCTCGAGGACCCCTCACGCAGGTGATTCTCCTGCACTGGTCCACCCCAGCATCTAAATCGAAAGGCGATGGCCGTGCCCTGGCCACCTGAGCAAGAGATCACCAGGGACTAGACAGTAAGACACCCTCTTGTTTCTCACAGTACAGATGACTAATATGGGTGTTATCCTCTGAGGCTTACAATGTACAATGTTACACTGGAAAAAAATTATATAAATTGGCCACTTGTAACCATTCTTCAAGTGATGCACAACCCATCACGAGGACTGCTATTTGTTGTTCAAGCTGTAGAAACTAGGACAAAATGGCAAACCGTGTGAATTGGGTGCTATAACCTGCAACATGTACAGGTCAATTTCCTGATGTAAGAATTGACTATACCATGAATGCCTAGCGAAATGCCTTGGCTGTCTTTAATGACTTCAATCTTTTTCTTTCTTGTTCCTTTGTCTCTGACGGTTGCCATATTCATGGAAATACACCATAGCCTTACAAATGTGTTTTTTACTGTTGAGCAGCAGAGTAGGTGCTCCATGTCCCTGCGGTTAGCTTTATTGTGATAAATGCCTGGCTTTACCCATCTATTTGCACGCAGCATAGATAAAAATGCGCATGGTAACTGTTTTATTGATCTTAATCAAATGGAGGAACCCCAGGTATACACTCTTATAACATATGTGTGTGAGTGAGGCCTCTATCAGTTCCCAGGTCATGAATCTATTATACAGAGCATAGAAGATAGAAGCAAGATTTGGCTGGTGGGGCGCGAAAGTTTGGATAACTTTCAGTTGTTAAAAAACTATTTTAATCATTAACAAAAACAAGTTCACAAGGATAACCAATTCTTAAAACATTACATCAAAGAACCGTACTGTAAGTAAAACATAAAGATGGTGGTCATTTACACTTGTCAGTACGCATTGCCATATATTTGGCTAGGGTAGAGTCACAAATATTAGTTTTGAAACCACATTCACAACTGGTTCAATATTACTTTCATTTGACCAGAGGGTTGTGCACTGTCTTCTACTCTTTGTTGCATAGATTTTAATCACTGTATTGGTGTTAAACCGAGAAAAGTCTCAACATGTTTCAGTTCTTTTTTGGATTCAATCCAGAACCTTCGTCAGGAGCAATACCCTAATGTTTGTACAAGAGTCTAGCTTTGCTAGGATTGTAGCACACGTTTGTCAATGAATTTGAATGAATTTCAATGGCGAGGCATCTTTCCCCTATCAAACAAAGACAAAACACAAAAACTCAGATGAGTTTCTGATTGTCTCTTAACCAGTAGAGACTCCAAAAGTGAGTCTAACTCCAATAAAAGGTATTGTTAATTACCTGTATCGGAGTTATAGAGGGCGACCTTGTTTCATGTCACAAGTGTTGGTGCTCATGGCTTTCTTCCTCTTGCCTAATAAATGACAAGCATATGTAATTTATGCTTAAATCGCAAAAGAATCCCCAAAGGGGGTGTTTAACCAGTAACGTTCACGGCATAACGGTTCAATTCAGATAAGTCACATACATTCTCACCTCTAGTAGTGTAGTAGTACTGAGGCTGGGTATGACGTGGGCAGACTGTTATTACGAAAACCTGTGGGTCAATAGTGCTGTTTTGACTGTTCGGACCAGTAACTCGTAGCGCACCATCTACAACAAAGGCAGAGTTGCGCATTAGCTAGACAGTTAATTGTAGCGTTTAGTTATGACTTCATACTTAAATACAATACAAACCTGCATTACACACTGAAGTATGAGTGATTCTATTGGATTTTTTGTAAGGGTATTGTGACAGTAGTATAGGGATGAGTAGTGGCTAAACTGCCTACTCAGCCACATACTACTACTAAATCAGAAATGATCCCAATCATAAAAGTGAAGCAGGCTGAGCCCAACAAGTATACTTCTTTTGCCTCTGTTGTTAGTGCAGGCTAAGGCTAGGGTAGGCGTCAGGGAGGGTGGGAGGTGATAACATTAGTAAAGCAACAAAAACGTTAGTATAAAGATTCCAAAATAAAAGAATCCTCAATGAAGGTTATATACAAAATATAGGCACTTTAATAAACACAAGCAATTCAACAAACTAAATACAAACATGTGAAACACACTCCTCGAAAAGAAACACAGACAATGCAGAAGTTGATGTGAAAGAGCACTCTAGGTTGATAAGCAGAAGTGTTCAGGTAAGGATTGCTGCAACTGCCAATGTTCAAGAATATGTTCTTGAAGAAAAAGGTAGAGAAGAGGGCTTAAACGTCACTAGTGTTCCGAACTGTGGACCAAGGGGCCAGGAACTCCTGACAGCACCTTTCAGTCTTGTATTTGGTGCTTGACAGCGCCGATCTGAGCTACTAGGTGTTTTTGCTGTAGTCAATGTGATCCCACTGGCGCTTTGTGTCGAGTCGATTTGATGGTGCAGGCTCCCATTGGGCCAAGTCAGAATTCTAGACAACAAGACAATGGGCCTCATTCTGATGTTACCATGATGGGCGCGCTCAACCCTTATCTGCGGAACTGGTGACACCACTATCACGGTAACCCTGCTGGAGACGGATGAACCGCCACCAATGTTGGTGGTGCATCCGCCTCCGCCGCATGCATGTCAGACGTAGCGGCACCATGGACACGGAGCCGGAACCACCGGAAATAACGTGATCATCGGAACCGGAAAGAGTCCAGCGGCCTTTACAAAAATCTCAATGCAATGCAATCTCCCTGTGCCTGAAGCCATCCAGCCTTACTGACTGCATCCAGTGACATGTCCTCAAGGATTCCCCAAACGCGCCAGAGAAAGCCACGCTTCGGTGAGGCCAAGCTGACCATGCTGGTTGACCACATAGTCGACAACGCTGGGGACCTATTCTCAGCAGACCAGCACCGCAGCACGCAGCTGAGGTGAAAGGCAATCTGGGCAGAAGCATCCCGGAAGGTGACTGCCATGGCGGTGACAGCACAGAGTTTGAAAGACTGCCACAAGTGGTGGGATGACCTCCGGCTGAGGGTGCGCAACCTTCTGGCTGCACACCGCCACCAATGCACGGCTAAAGGTGGCAGACCACCCTCATCCCTCAAGCTGCTGCCCTGGGAGGAGAAGCGCAGCAGTGTGCTGCATTTAGAGGGCATAGAGGGAGTCGGTGCAGCAGAAGTGGGAGTTGGGACACCTGTCTAGGCAGGTGAGTAGACAAACTGCCGAAATATATAGCTCACACATGCACATCCTGCCCCCGTACCATCAATGTACATAAATGTCCATAGCATTGGCCACATCACCCCGACCAGACCTAGCACTCCCATGCCCCCCATTGTGAAGTTTGTTCGAAGAAAGTCAGATGCCCAGCCCCCATGCATGCCCCACAATCAACCACATGAGAATGCACCACACATGACTGCGTGTGAACTGAAACAAGGGTGCCTTTAAGTAGACTGCCACATATGTGACAGAACTAGCAAACACATGATGATGCCCCATTACAGTTGCTGCCTGGGCTGCAGCGCCAACCTTGCCTGTCCGTGGCGGGTGCTGCGGTCCTGGCATGCTGAGTTGCCATGGAAGCACTGCCACCGTCAACAACATTGCCACTGCTCCTGCCTACACATGCCCATGGGTCCATATGGGACTCAATGGGAATGTGTATCTAGAAAATCCTCCCCCCTGATTTCCTTGCCCCTGGACGTTGAATAGTCCAGTGGCACTGTGAAGTCAGTATATGTACATTGCAAATGGCTCTGGCAGCAAGCTGCCGGTAGCACTGGCGTGGTTAACACTGGATCCATAATGAGGCACAGTGTCACCTACAGACTGCAGCACACCCACCCATGCAGGGACACCCATACACAGCTGCATATACAGCATGGCTATGGCTTAGGCCACACACCCAGGCACCCCCCATAACCCGCACATGAGAACACTGATGAACAACTCATAGCCATACTCAACTGACAATAGAAGAAAACATAATCCACGAAGGCAACACTGTGCATCCTGGTCATGAGTACTGCATGTGTGTCTGCCGTTCTGCCACTGCCAGCACAGCACAACACTGGTTCACCCTCACCTGCACGTACACATGAGCTCCCACCAACTGGGGAGTGCATCTCCCTTGCATGACCCTGCCAGCCCTACCATGGAAACCCCACACACATTCTGGCCATGCAACCAGGTCACACATTGACTCCAGGCATGCACCCCCCCCCAACAACCTCTGAAACACATCCCAAATATCTGCACACGGGCAGACACGCATGGCACTACCCACAGCCCAACATGGGTGTACATGTCAGCATACCCAGCACAGCTGTGTCACAGCTGAGTCAACGCAAAACACATGCATGAGTCAGACATACTATGCAGCAGTGCATGCCCCCAGAATGTAATATAGCACAATGACCATGTTGCATGTAAATTTACCATAGTCAGCCAGACAGTTCCTTAACATCATTCCCCCACAGGAACATCATCTGACACGGACGGCGGGCAACCACAGACATCAAGGGACAGCGGACGTGCAAGGGGCACAACACACCGTCCATCAACCTCTGGTGCAAGCACATCTGCCATCGTGGGAGTGACAACTGCCATCATACACCAGGCTGAACCGGCAGATACCCCAGTGGCCCTTGTCACACAGGCAGCCCCTCTGCTTGCTCCACCGCTCCACCTGCTGCCCCAGTGACACAGGCAGCCCCTCTGCTTGCTCCACCTGGTGCCCCCCATCACACAGGCATCCTCAAGGGGAATTCCACAGGGACGTGCACCACCCCAGCAGCCCGACTCATGTGCCACAGACAGCAGTAATGGCGATGGAGCAGTCAAGGCAGGCCTTAACACCGGCGAGGACACAGAGCACACCCCAGAGGTTTTGGGCACATTCAGCCCCATGAGCCCAAGAAGTTCCATGCGCTCGCCCAACCCCTCACTACTGGAGATGGATGCGCGTCTCTAACACATGGAGGAACGACAGGACACACTAACCATCGTGGTGCAGCAACACTTAGAAGAGTCACGCCTGATGAGGGAGAGTAATCAGGCAATTGGACGGCGGGTTGCCCGTGCAATTGGGCGTTCGGCTTGTGTCTGTCCTCATGTCTCAGAGGGTCCGTGAGGGCAATAGTGTGCAGTCACAACAAAAATGGGATTAAAGCACACCCCTTTTGATGTAAAAGAATGCTGATTATGATATTAAATCATGTAGAGCTCCTAAGGCTCATTAGGTATTATTGAGTGTCAAGGGTGCGGGGGAGAAAACAATTGACTCTGGTATCACAAGTCAGCACAATAATGAACACTGTAGAGTTCCTATAGGTAATAGAAACTCCCGTCCCCTGCACACCATAAAGTAATGGAAAGAATGATTTTTCCAATCAAATTTTACAAAATTTCAAAGGTAGTTCAATAGTTTCAACATTTGCCAATTCCAAAATAGAAAATTAGTTCATCTGATATTACTATTATTTCAAAATATCTCAATTTCGACTGTTCATATACCTGCTTTTGCATAAAGACACAATTCTCAGGAGGACTTTTTCAAAGTAAATTGAATTTTATAAAAATCAACAGAAAGTCAAAAACATTGATAATTCTCAATAAAAAAATCAAACAATTAAGTACAAAGCTCTACGCATTTTGAGAGATATATTCTCTCTTCTTCAAGAGCAGAAATAATCTTTATGAAATTCACAAGTCTTTCTTGATAACACAATTTCCCATAACTGTTCGACCACTTGCTGTTTAATTGCGTTGTGAAATCATGAAAACGTCATCTTTCATCATCAATGTTCGTTATTGTGGTAAAGGTCGCCTGTGAATTACATGATGTGTATATACTAGTAATGAATGTTCTCATGTGTATTGATCATTAGAAAGTAGATCACTATGGTCAGTACCTGAATATGGGTTAGTCCTTAGTGGATAATATGGCTGGAAGTAGCTTTCCTTCTTGCAAATGCTAATAATATGGCTGTATTACTAATAATTTCTTCTTATCAGTTTCAATCTTGCACCTGTGTGTGCACAAAAATGAACAAATGTATGAACAGTGTTCATGTTCATTGTTATCTACTCGGTAAATTTATACTATGGAAATGGCGAGAGTACTCACCATAAAATGCTTGCGAAGTTGGAATGGCTGCGTTCAGAGACACTGTCTTGCGCTCTGTATTCAGTCTATGAAAAAGAGTCCGACATTAAAGTCTTGGACTTTCCTGTATTCTCAAAAATTTACGGTATACCTCACCGCGCTTACCTGATTGTAGAAATCTCGTTCCTGCAACTGCGCAGTAACAGGAGGTGTTTGCCGTGTCCCTCATTAGATTGCAGAGTCAGTCTGTTGCTTAGTAACGATTGTGACATATAGTCATGTGATTAGACCCTGCTGGTCATGTGATGGTAGGGATTCTGGGAAACGTGGTTCCCAGTCATTACATTGGATTCTCTATGCTTGTGTGTACTGCTCGTCAATCTAATGTGCTATTATCACTACTTGTTTGATAGCAGTTACATTGCAGCAATCGTGAATGTAATTTGTTGATATATACGTACGATCTTTGTGATGTGTGATATATAGTCACGTGATTAGATCCGGCTGGTCATGTGATGGTAGGGATTCTGGGAAACGTGGTTCCCAGTCATTACATTGGGATCTCTATACTCGTGTGTACTGCTCGTCCATCTAATGTGCTATTATCACTACTTGCTTGATAGCAATTACATTGCAGAAACGTGAATGTAATTTGTTGCTATACACGTACGATCTGATTCCATGGTGGTAAGACTTAATCATAAGTCGCAGTGCTGTCAAGTATACCATTAATTACATCATCCTTAATGATAGACTAATCTAGTCATTTTGATAAAAGAGGTTAGGCTCACTTCACATGCTAAAATAGGCGAGGATAGCTGTATTGTGATGATAATTTCTACAATGGTCATTTCATTATGTCACAACGCCGTTTTGGAGTATGCGATTGTGTTATAATGATTACTTGGTCATTTTCAAGTTTCATAATTCTTTCATTGTACATACATGGATGTCTTCTTATTCGATACATATAACATTATCATTCCGTAAATACATTCTAAAGTGTGTCAGTGTATTTAACATCACCCTAAACAACAATCTCATTATAGTCATTCCACACTTTCCTAATTCAACTTTAAGTCTGCCATCGTCCTAGACTATAGAACTACCATTGTTGTTCCATATTTACGTAGTGTCATGCCAGGTTAAGTTTGATTATCATACAACATAGTTGGTATAATGTGGGCAGCTTCAGTGTAAATTCCTATATTTCTAATCTAACTCATAAAAATACACTCAAAGAAAATTCCTCGTTCATCCCTCTGGGTTCCAGTGCTTCTTGCTAATGAATCCAGAACATGGGATAATATCTGTTGTAAATTCCCTCCTCTGGGTGGTCGTGTTACTGTTTCAAGAATCACAAACCTGAGTTATGAAATCGTGTGCTGTTGGTCTTTGAAATGTCTGGATACAGGTTATTTCATGTTAGTGGTCCTTATGTCGGATTTATGCTCTGTGATACTCTCTTTGAGGCACCTTACTGTTTGACCAACATAATATTTCCCACTGAGTTTGTTGGTTCTTTCTTCATTCACTAGAGAATCACGTAAATTCCTGCCCCTGTTGTAAGCCATTAGTGGTGGTTTTGGAAACAGTGTACACAATTGTGGGTCAAGTCTTGTAATTTTCAAGTTTTTGTGCAGTATCCTTTTGATTTGTAGGCTTTGTGTTGAATACTGTGATAAGTAAATTAATGGTGGATTGTCTTTATCCACTTTCTCATGTTGATTAAGGAGTCAAGTTCTTTTCTTGAATTGGCATTTCTCCATAGCTTCGGATAGAATTGGTTTTGGGAAACCCCTCTCTTGAAATCATAGAATTTGGTCCTCTTCAGCTTCTTTACATGTTGTCTCTTTTGATACAATCCGTTTAATTCTCAAAAGTTGACTGAGTGGTAAATTATTTTTGAAATGTTGTAGATGGTGACTAGTATAGAATAGACTATTGTTTACATCTGTAGGTTTCCTGAAAATTGCAGTTTGTAGCTTGTAGTTTTCTGAAAAGATTTTTAAATCAAGAAACTTGACTGCTATAGTTCCGATTTCGAGGGTAAATTTAATCTTGTGATTACATTCATTCAGGTACTTCAAAAATGCTTTCAGTCCTGTTTAGGGCCTTTCCAAATTCCAAAGATATCATCAATATATCTTTTCCACATGGCCAGTTTACCTGACCATGTGGGATTGTCTAGTATGTGCATTGACTCAAAGTGGAACATAAACATATTAACATAGGCCGGGCCCATCTCTGAGCCCATTGATGTACTCGATATTTGGAGGTAATACTGTTCTTGAAACTGAAAGAAATTATTATATAGTAACATTTTGGCCAGTTCAATTGCAAATATTTTACTTGATGGAAAGTATTCTTGTTTGAGCAATGACCACTCTAGAGCTTCCAGTCCTTGTTCATGTGGTATCGAAGTGTATAGTGATTGTACATCCAGTGTGAAAAGAGTCCAATCATCTTCTATTTGATCTATTGAATTCAAAATGTTCAAGAAGTGAGTTGTATCTCTTAAGTAAGTTGAAGTGGATTGGATTATTGGTTGCAGTACTTTGTCCAAATATTTTGAGAGTGGATTGAATACACTATCAGTGGCGGCTACAATTGGCCTGAACGGAGGGGTAGTAAGATTCTTGTGGACCTTAAAAAGGCCATAATATGCCGGTATGATAGGATGTTTATTGATTAGAAAATCTTTTGTCTTGTCGGTGATCCATCCTTCTTTTTCAGCTTTATCCATTACTTCTTTGATCATCAGTTGGATTTCTCTTGTTGGATCATTATCTAAACTCTTATATGTGTTCCTGTCTTCTAACAAGGAAAGACAACCTTGATTGTATAGATTTGAGTCCATTATGACCGTGGCATCTCCTTTGTCCGCCGGCTTGATTTCGAAGGTTCTTTTTTTTTTGGTAGTAAACATTTATTTACACCTTTACAAAAATGTATCGAATAAAAATAAGCACTTTTCATATCAGAATTGCAATATTCATTATATAAAACAAGCTGTGTGACAAAGCTATACAATTACCATATAACATAAAACAAGTAATACAATAATCAACAATTCATCACCCAGTTTTAGTCATAGTCCAATTTAAAACAATTTCAATTTCAATTTCAATTTCGTTAAGAATTCTGGCACCACTTCACTAAATTCATCAATTCGAATAACTCGTCAGCTCGGTGGAGACACTCAATTCACATATGTTCGCAATTTTGCTAGATTTTGATAAATGCCACTACCAGTTCAAGTTACTGGATACGATAACTAAAGAATCCAGGGGTCATCCAAAAGGAGCAGATGTTATGTGGCCTATATGATACCAATCTCCATGGTACCAACCACACTATATGCGGTGATACATATGCTAGTTAGATATCTATTTCACATGTAAATCCTTACAGAGTACAAGATATCGTTTAATGGCAAAAGATCATCCTCAATCATGTTCACAAGTCTCACAGTTGCCAACATAATTGAGTTACACTGGCCCCATATACAGCGCAGCCAAACCATGTTACGCTCAAAATGAGAGTTGGAAACCAGCAAGGAACCCAAGCAGAGGAGCCTTTGTTGTTCAAAGTGGATACAATACATAAACAGATGTTCAAGGGTTTCAGACTTCACAGTTCTAGAACAAAACCTGCAGTGCTCCCAATTCCCTATCTCTTTAAACCCTGACCAGTTCCTAATACGAGATCCTGTGTGAATAAGATCCAGACGGAATCTCATATAGGTTCTTCTGGCAGTCTTATCAGGAAAACATAATCTATAGGGCAGGCGTGGAGAAAGGGCATGTCTAAATTTGGCATGTGTGCAGAATGATGGGTAGCCTACAATTAGGTCAGAGTTCCGTGCCCATGCATTCCTACAGAACCTTGTTTTGGCTTTCCCCGGAGAGGCAATTAGGTCCTGCTGCGACATGTTCAAGGTACTTAAGATCGAAGCCATGCGTTTTATAAATGTGTAATGGATGCCGGGTGTTCTTCTTGGAGCATTGACCTAAAATCCTCGTAAAGAGAGTTGGGTGGTGGCGAAAGCATTTTGGTGTATGTGTTAACCCTACGCCAATCATATTTGTCCGCCAAGGGATATAAACCCAATTCATGTAGCAGGATAGCATTAGGCAAATAACCAGGGAGACCTAGAACCCTTTTCCACATTTTGCCCTGAAGTAGATTTAATAATGGACCAAGATTCAACAAACAAGCATCGAGACTGTACAGTAGAATGGACTCTACTTTCATGGTGTAGAAGTGTAGCAGGGGCACAAGGGAATACCTACAGTACCTAGAGAAAATAATTCTCATCTGGGCAGACAGATGGTTTAGCTTGGTATCTAGTATTGTTCGCCACTTGCCGAGAGACATGCCGTTTGATATATGGTAACCCAGATAAATAATCTCATCCATGATTTTAATAGGTTTGAGATTTACGACATACTTGAACTTCAAGGGTTTCTTCATCATCCTAAAGGCTACGATGTGAGATTTGGCCGAATTAATTGTCAAATTGTTGAGCACACAGTAATCTTGAAAGATGTTTAATTTATTCTTTAGTCCAAAGGGTACCTTATCAAACAGAATGACATCATCGGCAAATGCCAACCAGTTCAAGTGCAACTTGCCCAGAGTGACCGGAAAGGTATTACTTCCCTCCCATATTTTCTCAATATCGCCAGGTATAAGTTGAAAAGTACCACGGCCAGGTTGCAGCCCTGCTTCACTCCCATTCCCGTTGGGATGCTGTCGGATAACAGGCCCTCAGAGTTAATACGGACCCTATATAATGTGTTTTGATGCAGGGCCGCAATTATCACTACCAGCTTGGAAGGAATGCCATAAGACAACATCTTCCGCCAGAGGCGGTTGCGGAAGACGCTATCGAAAGCAGCCGATAAATCTAATGATGCCATATATATCGTGCCATTAGCCTGGTTGCAAGATGCTGACAATGGACATCATTACACGGACGGCGGTAAGGGTTTACCGGTACCGGTAAGGGTACCAGTGCCGGTAAACCCTTACCGCCTTACTACGAGGTCCCTTTGTGGGACCCTACCCTAACGGCTGGTTTTACCAGCCGTTAAGGACGGGACCCGCAAAGAGACCTAGGAGGTAATTATGGTACCGCAATTTGCGGTACCGTAATTACTGCCTTCCCCATTCCCATTGAGCCCTATGGGGGCAAAAATGGGAATGGGGAAGGGCCATCGTGAATGGGGAATTACCGCCCCCACAAACCTTGGAATAGGGCGGTAATTCCGCCATTCACCATGGCGGACTCGGTAAAATAAAAGCGCCATGGTTACCGCCGTCCGTGTAATGAGGCCCATTAAGTGGGCAAGAATCGTTGCATTAAGCTGCGTGCCCATGGCCCTATGAAAGCCCACATTTGATTCAGATAGAATCCCAGCGGCAGTAACGTAGGTCTCCAGTTCACACAAGACTAGACGTGCAAAATGTTTTGCTGCGGTGTCTATTAGGGCAATTGGCCTGAAATTTGCAGGGTTGTTGAGGGCACCCTTTTTGTGAATGGGGATTATTATTGCCATAAGCCTAAAGGCGGGAATTTTGCCCGTTTGGTTTATTAACTGGTATTGAGGCAATAAGCATCTTGCCCAAAAATGGGAGTCATCCTTGAATACACAAGGAGGCAACCCATCGGGCCCTGCTGCTTTTGAGAACTTCAGTTTTGTGATTGCCCAAATTATATCTTTAAGTTCCCAAGAGCAAACAGTCGGAAACCGCAACTGCAAAGTGGCTGACTCCAGCCTTCGATGTTGTGCTGGCGGATCGTATTTTTGTGTAAAGAAATGCTGCCATTCAAGTCCGGGTATTGTCGCAACCATGCGTGTGTCCACCTTACCTGTAGGGTTTCTTAAAATGGACTACAATTCCCTAGTATTTCGCTTGGATAGATGTTCGATCATCTGTTGCTTTGCAAGGTTATGAACGGCATGACGCAACATCTTCAACTTTGACTTATAACAAGCCACAATTTAAAAAAATCTGTTTTGTAGGCCACTGAGCTGTTGGGGAGGAATCTTACCTTTCGCAGCTCGCTGTATTTAAGGGTTTTAAGGGTTGCGACATCTGTCAGATATATGTGTGCAGCTTTTGGCAAGTTATTATCAAGGCGTTCCTTAGATAAACTCACAAGGTGTCTATGGATCATCATCAGATTCATTTAGTAAATTTTCTCCATGGTACCCACGGATAACTGGTCATCATGTGAGACCAACAGGTCCCTATTTACCAAGAACACCAATGGCCGGCATATACTTGAATGCCATCTGACAGACAAAACATGCCTGTCACTTTCCAGCAGTGCCGCAGGAACTGCGATTTCATACGGGTCAACCCCAATATGTAGTCTCGTGTGAAGCATAATATTGTCGCTCAAACCCACATTCAAGATTGAAATAGGGTCGAGCAGTCCTGATCAAGCCACCGATGCAAACACGTAGTCAATTAGTGACGAGGAGTTGCCGCGCTGCCAAGAGGCCTTGATGCTATGGGTCGCAAGGGAATCGGATAAATACCCCAAGCTTCAAAAAACTTGGCCCATAATGTGCCTCTCCTAAGAGCCTGTTGTGAGTATAGATGAGAGTAATAGGCCAACGAATCAATGCCCTCTATATCCTGCAAGAGTTCAGGTCTCCGCCAATAAAAATTTAGTGTTTAGGGAAAAGCAGCGAAGCATTACCCAAACTCCGGTTTAGTTCCGGTAAGGCTGAGTCCAGGGAGCAACACTGGGATTCCAGTAGATAGACAACAGGAGAAATGCATGGAACTTGCTTCCGGTGGTCGACATTTCCACCAGTATGCATGTATCCGACTTGTCCACTAAATGTGATGACACCTTCAAACTATTTTCGATAAGAATGGCGAGGCCACCACAAGAACGACCTGTCTGATGCCGTCACGCAGGAACACTAAATGAAGTATAGCCATCTAACACAAAATCGTGTAGGGCCATTGTTTCCTGCAATAAAAGAATGTAGGGGCGATGGTGAATCTCAACCCGTTCATGCCAGGCTTTGAGATTTTTCACACCACAACAGTTCCACGATGTGACGGCAATCCCCGACAGTTATAAGTTCGAGGTTTCAGCTTTCATAGATGCTGCCACTTTTATCAGGGGCTCCAACCAAGATAGACCACTTTACGCCTGCGTCAGCGAGGCCAGTTGTTGAGTTAGTTCTTTGGCATGGGACTCATAAGGGGCCGATGCCGGGGCTCCAGCCGGTCTTTGGGTGCAGGTGTAACAAAGTCTAAGAATGACCATGCACTCTCCATGTCTGCAAACAAACAAGGTGAAAGACCCAATATTTCAAAATCATCTGTAAAGTCCAAAATCAATTTAGATATTATTTGTGATTGGACTCTGCACAGAGATCTTTGATTGTTATGGGGTGCTAGTTTTACCCAGTCCAGGTCCTTGGATGCCAGATTTCTTGGTGAGGGGATCTGGAAGAAGGAATTCATCAGAAAGCACCTGTTGATCCGTGCTAGGCCATTTATGGCTGGGTTGCTTACCCATCCAATTTTTTTTTCCATGTCCTTTGGGGTCTCCAAAAAGGACAAGATGTCGTAGGGCGGTTCCACTACGGGGGCCTTCCCCGGAGATTCGTCCTCACAGGTGTCAATACTCACCGGGGCCAAAAATGCCAGTGAGTCCGATCCCCTTAATTAATTTTCTTCACGCTGTACTTTAACCAAAGAGCCATCTTCCTGTGCCACCGGGCCAATGGACCACGCCTCACGGTTAAATGCTGGGGGCAAAGTCACATTGTCCTTTTTTAGAGGGTTTGCACAGTCTGCTGCCTCCTGGGTCCGTACAGCCACTTTTTTGCTTTCTATACTTGGAAAAAAACTGTGTAGTTGGGTTTGAGACTTACCAATTGGGGTCCTGGGAGGATTTACAGACGACACCTGCACGTTGCCATTTTTCAATGCCTTGATCGGAAGATGTTTTTTACTTTCCTCATTCAAGTCTAGGAGATCTAGTGCTAGATCATCAATACCCGCTTCAGTTTTTCCACTCACAACTGGCGTAGTTTCCTTAGGAACATAAGAGCAATTCTCCAAACTGCCTTTTTTGCCACTTCTGGTGGATTTGGCAAGACTTAGGCATTGTTGGGCTCTCAAGAAGGCCTTCTTCGCCTTGCGAGAGATAAAATGCCTTCCCTCTTGACCTATGATACTCTTATCTCACTCACTCGTCGACAGGGGAGCCGAAGGCTCTGAGATGGTCTTGGAATCAATGATATCCGTCAATGCAGAGGGGCTATCCGGCGTAGGACAAACCGGAATGGCAATCCCCGTTTCTCCACATGAGAGCTCTGTGGTTACGACAGGTTGAGATTTCGTGTCCATATTAAAGAGTAATTGTTCTACTTGGAGCAAACGATCATGGTGGAGTTTGGCTACTTGCAGAAGATCGATGGCTTCAGTGCTGCAATGCTCTGTGCCCACCCTGTTTACTCCTTGCAACACGTGCGAGTACAGTCTTTGCGGCAGATAGGCATTGGATAGCCCGTTTTCCATTTGAGTTCCTTGGGACCGTGAAGCAGACGCAGAAGGAACTGGTGCGGCAACGGCAACAAAACTTGCCAACATTTTTTCGAATTGGGAATGGTAAAATGCTTTTGATTGCTCCTCAGCCAATATAAAGCCTTCTAATTTGGTGAGTTTTTCTTTCATAAAGGCGAGGGAGCCCTGCATTTCCCTTAATTCGTGGCCCTTATCAAGAAGATTGAGTATTCGCGAGATCACTGGGAAGTTAAAGGGGTCATGCAGGGAGGTATCAGCGGGGAATCCTATGGTGTCGATGATGACCTTGCATCCCCTTTGGGAACACCAAGGCTAACATCATCATTCCCCAGTGTGGATGCCTCCAATCCGTTGGGCAAAAGGGCCCCAATTGGGTCTGCATAACCAAAATGGGGGTTCTCACGGCCTGAAAATGTTCCCCCTGCCAATCCCTTAGATAGAATACTTGGAAGGTCCTTTCCAGGTTCGTTAAGATCTTTAAAGCTGGATTGATCAGGAAGATGGAAGTGAACTTGTTCGCGAAAGGGATAAGACCTCGAGGCAGGTGAGGATGGGCCAAGAGAGAGCTGCACGCGTTTACCTAGTTCACTCATGATCGATGGGGCGAGCATAGAAGTGTCAGAGACATGAGCAAATCCTTCCTGTGCTTGCATTGGGGTACAATTGATATCATGTACATGGGAGAACTCACAAACCACCTGCCCCTCATTCTCATTTGCTTCTTGGACAGAGAATGTTGGTGGAATCTCGCCCGGGGGCCCCACCTTTATCGGTGCCTCCGTGCCAGGTGCCACACCTACCGCTTGGGGAGAGTCAAGTACCGCCACTTGGTCGAGTGGAGCAGACCCCTCAACTGTCGATATCGACATTGATAATAATGATTTTTTGTTGGAAGGTAACAGTGGTAGAGTGCTATTAAGCAGTTTATTTCCTTAGACGGATTACCTGACTTATTGCCGCTTCTCAGAGCGCGGCTCATGGTCTACTTCTAGTCTACAAGTGGTGTCAATGGAATTTTCACCCACTATAAGATAGAAGCCCACCCACCAAGGTTAACACAACTATACACGCTAGCACAGAATGAACAGTGGTGGTCGCCCTCCAAAGTTTGCAACCACAGGCTCTTTTGCGGAGTTCCACTACCAACGCCCCAGTTCTTCCACTCCCAATTTTGTAAACTATACAAGTTAGTAGAAATTCAACACATTGGGCCCTGGCTTCAGCAAACGAGAGGGACTATAAGAGATAAAGCCCCAATGCCCCCCAGTTTCCTTTTCACACACTGGTAGAAAATGCAGGTAGAGAGAAACACTTATAGCACACAGTGTCATACGCCCATAATTCTCGTTCTCACAACAGAGTATGCATCATTGGGTGGTGTTTTATATTAGTAATGGCGAATTCAAATAGTAGAATAGGCAGATCAGGTCCCAGTGACCTCCTGTGAGCCATGTGCAGATCTAGTGCTCAGCCATTAAAGTCCATCAAACATATGGATGGAGCCCTCCTTTGTCAGGTTCAAAGGCCTGATGCCCACCGTCACCTTACAAAAAGGAATACCCGATGACTCCAGATAATATGTTCTAGGGCAATTCCTAAGGTTGGCCTATGGTGAACCACACACACAGCCTAACAAGGTAACCCTAACTAAAATGACCAAGAAGAACACCTAGGTGCAAATGGAGCGCAAAAACGAGGGTCAAAAAAGCCCAGTGCGCACGGTGACTCTTAGGGGGTTATCTCTAGTAGGCGCACTTTTCCAGCACCCCAATGGTTCAAAGGCTCAAGGCCCGCAGTCACCCTCTAGCTGGAAAAAAGAGACAAATACTTGAAAGGGTCTTACCACCCAATCCCGTGGCGTTATTTGGAATAAACACTAGATCGAAGTGCAGGAGAGGGTTCAAGGGCCTAGAGCCCGCAGTCAGCCTTTGTAAAAGACCTCCAAGAATAACGTTAGTTCCAAACACAGGGGTTCAAAGGCTCGACGCCCGCAGTCACCCACTGTGTGAGAGATGATCAAACACTTTCAAAATATAATTTCAAACACGTGAGGTCAATATCCAACCTCGGAGAGTACAAAGGGCGTGACTTAATATCACAAATTGCTGTCCGGGTGCGGCGGGATCACCGCTACACAGTCTCTCCTAGCGCCAAGCAACAACTAGACACAACACGTGTCTATCCCAACGCGCACGCCAAGCTGTGATGGCCTTAGGCTCCGGTATACCAGGGTGCATAAGTACAGCTCTGTGACAGGCTTCACAAGAAACAAATCAATGACCCAACCAAAGCGCGCATGCCTGCTAGCTGTGCAAATGGGGAATAGCACCTCCGATGAGTATACACACAAGTCTCAAACTTGGTCACTTATCCACGTCACCAGTTTGTGTTGGCTCTATCGCATGGGGCATCAGAAAGATTCAGCTGACAAAGTATTTTTTTTTTTTTGGAATGCCACAATTGGTTGCTATGATCGTACAAATGTACAACTGTGGAGGTGCCAAGTTTTCAAGTTTCCAAGTGTTTAAGATGGTACTTATCTTACCGATAGACCAGGAGGGGCCCCTCAGCGCCACTGCACCACCAAACACCAAACACACTGCTGGCACACCGTGCCGCGCTCCGCACATGCGCGGTGTGTTTGTAGGACGCCGGGCTGAGTTGGTGAAAATAGAAAGAGGACCAGGTTGCAAATATTGTCCCAAGTTCAATTGAGCCAGCGGTTTCACAGGAGACCAGAGACAGGCAGCGAGATCCTTCCCCACCAGCAACACCAAACACACTGCTGGCTGTCATCTGCTAACACTTTTAGAATTCTGTATTGCTGTTTTCGAAGATTTTGGTGCTTCACCTCCATATATTTTATGGATTTAAGATCTTTCTTCATTTTTTTTTCAAAGGGATCTAGAGCTGAATTGCTTACATTAGGACTGAAATTACTTTTGGCTCTCATTTCCAAAGTGTCAAAGGTCATCGATCTTTCTTGCATAAGTGGAATGGAATTGAGAAATATTTTCAATTTCATTTTTCTGATAAGTTTAAATAGGTTAACCTCTTTGTTAAACAGATGGGTGTTGTTTGTAGGGACGAAGGATAAACCTAAACATAGTAGGTCCAATTGTTGTTTTGTGAAGATTTTGTTAGAAATATTGATAATCAAGTTGGAGTTTTCTTTTTGCTCCTGAGATTTCTTCCTCCCTCTTCGTGCCCGCCGTCTTCTAAAAAAGAAGAACCTGGTTGAGTATCTTCAATTTGTATTGATGGAGATGTTTCTGCCGTGATTACTCCTGACACCGAAGGTATTGCTGATGTCGAGTCTCCTTTACTTGATACATCACTTGATGGGTCAGTACTTTTACTCTCCTGTCTTGGTGTTTTTGGTGGTGGAGCTTTCTTACCTGTGTGCTGAAACTGTTGGTTTTGCTGATAATAAAACCCTTGCCAGGTATACACTATGGGCTTCATTACGATGTTGGAGGCAGCCATGGTGCTATTAGCACCATGGCTGCCTCCAAACCGGGCTCCAATACAGGGTTCCTTCAATGGGGAATTACCGGGTCATTCCAACACTGGAGGACCCAGTAATTCCTCCTTGAAGGAACCATTCCCCATTCCCATTTGAGCCCCCAATACAGGGTTCCTTCAATGGGGAATTACCGGGTCATTCCAACACTGGAGGACCCAGTAATTCCTCCTTGAAGGAACCATTCCCCATTCCCATTTGAGCCCCAATAGGGCTCAATGGGAATAGGGAGGGAAGTAATAACGGGCACATTATGAATGGCCCGTTATTAGCTCCCTCTTCCCCTCGCAGGACCCGGAAAGGACGTCTGGTTTTACCAGACGTCTGTTCCGGGTTCCGCGAAGGGAACCTCGTAATCGGCGCTCCCGTAATGAAGGGTGCCGGTCCCCTTCAGGCACCCTTCATTACGTGAGCGCCAGGGTCGTAATGAGGCCCCATGTCCCTGGAATAGTCTAATGTGTCCCTGCAGAATTTTCTTATCTTCCTCTGCTCGATATCTTTTTTGTAGGAATCCATTGTGTGGTTGGTTGAAGCCAAGATATTCTTTAGTTCTTCTACAGATGTCAAGGTCACTAATTGTTCTTTCAACTCCGTTATTTCTGAGTCTAGTTTAGTTAATGATGATGCCAATTCTTCTATTTTTAGAAGTATCTAATCTAATGAACATTTGTTCAAGATGCGTTCCCACTTGCCCACAAAATCACTACTGTCTCTACAGAGAGTGGGTTTAAAATGAATCCGTAGTCCTCTCGGGATTCTTTGTGATTTATAGTATTTAGTTAATGTTGTTGCGTGTAGTTTTTGTGCTATTTCCCTTCTAATTAGTTTTTCCAAATTGTTGATTACTCAGTCTGGATTCTCTGGGGTCACCGTTGGTTTCCCTGTGCTCTTAATTAATACTAGTATTCGTATTACTTCTTCCACGGTGAAAGCTAACGCTTTCGCATGTTTGATGGTTAGCGCGTTGATTTTTGAAAAGGACATAAGAGGTCATTCCGAGGCTGGAGGTAAGGGATAAATGATGCCGGTAAAGGATCACCGGCATCGCTTACTGTTCCAGGCTATTCCGACCAGCCAAACCGCTATTAGCGGCACCGTAAATAATAGTGCCTCTAATAGCGGCATGGGCGCGGGCGCACAGGCCTTCATACCGGCAATAGCGGCATGCCGTCAACTGGAGGACATCACAAGTCAAGCGGACATGCAAATACCGGCATCATGAAGGCGCTAAAAGTGGATTCCGGCATGTCGTAAATACCGGCATCGCTGACAACCGTAAAATGGCATGTGCAGTGTTCCCAACTGCCACAGGTGAACACCATCAGCACAGGTAGAGCCAATGGAGTCTGGGCCTGAACAAAAGAAGCACATGCACACACCACACCCCTTTCCACACCAAGATCAATCCAATAAAAGCATCAAAACTTCAGCTGGAGGACATGCATGCATTGCAACACCAGCAACAACACCAACACCAGCAGCAGGCACCACAGAGGAGACGCAGCAGGAGAAGGAGGGTGATACAGGCCCAGCATGCCCCACCAGTGCAGCCAGCGTAACCACGCATGCAGCCCACAATCCCAAACATCAGAGCCAGTCCTTCCAACCCAACCCCAGAGCACAACCACACCCTGTACCGTCTGAACCGGGACACCATCAACACCATCGTGGACATGATACACGATTGTCCGCCTCATTGAAATACGCACCGCCATCCCCCCTCTACTGAAGGTAGTGTCGGTGCTCCACTTCCTTTCCACAGCCACCTACCAGCACACAATGGGGCACATGCATGGCATATCACCACCCTTATTCGCTCGCATCCTGAAGCAAGTGCTGGATGCCCTCCTCAAGCACACAACGGAATACATATCCCTACCACGGACTCCCCAGGAGATTCTTGAAACAAAAGGTGACCTCCAAGCCATGGGGGTGGTTTACCACAATCGCAAGCAATACCACTCCAACCAGGTGCAGATGGGAGGCGACGCAAGCAAGATCATCACACATTGTTGTGCCCGATATCCCAGATCAACCACAGGAATGCTGAATGTCACCATGGCAATCATCAGCGCAGAATGCCTAACATTGCAGAGCCTACTGCCAACGCTCCCCATCGGAAAATCCTACATAACGCTACGCATCACTAAATGGACATGGACACAGCTGTATGCGTACACAATGCATGAGCAACAACACAGCAGAGCACACCGTCTATCATCTTGAAGATGCAACCCACAACATTATTCCATGGCACAGTACACATGGAGGCCCTAAAAATGGCATGCATACAACCAGGGACATGTGCATGTGGCCAACGATAATCTGGCGGCATGTGTATCCAACGCAACGTGCCCCTGCCCCCTGGCATTGACCTGCAACCATCTGGTGATGATGAAGGGGATGAAGAAGAAGTGGCTGCACATCATTGCAGTGCTGATGCACAGGAGGGACGTGCTGTGCGTCAGTCAGTGATTGCACAATACTACTGACACACATGACGGCAGAGGGTGACATGATAGTTTGACAGAGGGCACTGGGTGTGGGGGTACATGCACACTATGCACTGTGTAGGAATAAATGACACATGCGCAATGATGAATGTCCACTCAGGGCTTGCTTTTGACACAACGGGTGTATTGAATTTAACAATTAAAGTGCAATAACCCTCCACCTCCCTCACCCCCCTCACCCCAACAACACCCCCACACACCCTCACCCCCCCTCCCTCTCCCCCACAACTCCCCCACACATGTCCCATCAAGCTCTCTAATGACTACATCAGACTGCCCAGAATATTAATTAGCACTCCCTGGACCTGGTGCCGGCATGTCTGGCCAGTGCAGGGTGCGTGATGACCTGCGGAGCGGGCTCGTCTGGGTAGAGCTAGACGAGGATGGTGTGGCCGCCTGCTCAAATTGGGCTGCCGGACGCCCTGACTCCATGGCATCGGCTATGCGGCTTAGTACCTGCCGCAGGGCGGATACCTCCTCGCAGAGGCGGCTAGTGTTCTCTGCAAATATTTTGCCCATGTAGGCGGTGTTGTCTGAGATGGTCCTGCTTAGAGAGGCGATGTTCTCCCGCCACTTCTGCCTTGCCTGTGCGTTGTCCTCCACGAACTGCTGCACAAGGGCAGTCAGCTGCTCAGCACGCTGCGGCCCTGCGGGTGCACCTGTGGAGGTGGACGGTTCCTGGGTGTCTTGCTCGGCCTCACTACTCACTAGTCGCCACTATCGGACTAAAGGGCCCTTCAATTAACTCCCGCCTAGACTGCTCTGGGGTGGTGGCGTGGTCTGTCTCAAGGGATGAGATTTGGGGGGATGCCTGTGGACTGGGCGTGCAGGGCAGTTTTGAGGAATCGTCCTCCACAGGCACACATGCCTCATCCTGTGCCTCCTCCACAGCCTGGGGTGCTGTGGCTGCCACCCCCCAGCCAAACTTGACTACTCCGAGTGTGGTGCCTCGGCTGTTTCCTCTGCCTGTGCAATAGGTGTTGGCGCTTCCGCCTCTACGGCCCTTGGCAGCACTGGTGCACTGGCAACCTGGGGTGTCTTCACTGGTGGTGCACGGCGGCCCTTGGGTTGGCCCTGCGAGGTGGAAGGCCGTTTGGCCTCATCCCGGGACCTCTTCCGGGATGTGGTTATCGCGGGGGCATCGTCCTGGGCATCGCTGTCATGGTCAGAGCCTGTGGGGGTTGAAGAGAGGGACGGCATGAGTGATGTTTTGATAAGCATCATACATACATTTGGACAATTTATCATCCACACAATCGAGGGTAATGGGCATTTGAGTTTGGATGATCACGTTGTTTGATACATGGGTGGGTTATGCAGGCATACATCGCGGTCACTCATGTTGGCCAAGACCTATGCTATGTGACATGCATATTTGTTTGGGCCTGCATGCTGTGTGACTTATGGCATTTACATTTTGTGTGCTATGTGTCAGGTACCGCATTGTCTTGCTGCAGGCATCTGCATATGTCTGGGGTGCATCCGGCAACTTTGCTGGGAGTGTGTGTGTGTTGGGCCATGGCTTGCCTCTTTGGACGGACATATTGGTTGACTTTTATCAGACTCTGCATTACAGTGTTTTCTTAGGACACTCACCTCTATCCGCCGATGTTGTGGCGCCACACTCCATGTCACCGACACCCTCTGTCGCCTCAATGCCAATCATGCTGGCGCAGATGTCCTCCCAGGGGGTCAGCTTGATGGGGAGCTGGCACCTCCGCCTGTTGCCATTGCCTGCTCCTGTTGACGGAGAGTATGTTCCTTACTCGCAGCCGCAAGTCGTCCCAGCGCTTCCTGCAGTCTTTTGTGGTGCGTGGGGTGTTCCCGACTGTACTCACTTTCTGCGCCACAAGTGCCCAGATCTCTTTTTTTTTTAATGATGGCCTCCCTCTTCATGCTGTTAGAGAACACAATCTCAGCATGTTCCTGCAGGGTCCCAGCTAGCATCTCCAACTCGTCTTCGTTGAAGCACTACTTACGCTGGGGGGCGGCTCCCTTCTTAAGGGCCATGGGCATTGTGGTGTGTTAGATGAAGGTTTTCAAACAAACAGCAGACTCCCACAGGTCCTGTGTGCTGAGGATGGCAATGGATTGTGTTTTTAAAGATGGCTGCTGTGCTCCTTCCCGTTCCTGTGCGATGACTCTACTTCCGGTTCCGCTTATTTATGGTGACCGTTATTAGCGGTGACCGCTAATAGCGGTCACCGTTAAAGCCGCATTGGTTCATGCCGGTAGAGCAATCTGCGCTATGCATGATGCCGCTAAGGGCATTTTTCGTGCCTTTAACGGCATGGCGGCAATGCCCTTACCGGCATGGCGCAAAGCTTGTGCCCGCAAAGTCGTAGTAGCCCTCTATTAGCGGGCTATTGACTACACGGGCACGCTATTTGCGCCTTGCCGGTAAGGACCGTTACTTACCTCCAACCTCGGAATGACCCCCATAATCTCATAAAATTATAAATAGATTGTGGGGTGCTAGTCTCGTAACGATACCACTCCAAGTTAATGGGTCTCAACAAAACTACACAACAAAAATGGGAGAAAAGCACATCCATGTATGTACAATGAAAGAATTATGAAACTTGAGAATGACCAAGTAATCATTATAACACAATTGCATACTCCAAAATGGCGTTGTGACATAATGAAATGACCATTGTAGATATTATCATCAGGATACAGCTATCCTCACAGCATGCGAAGTGAGTGTAACCTCTTTTATCAAAATGACTAGATTAGTCTATCATTAAGGATGGTGTAATTAATGGTATACTTGACAGCACTGTGACTTATGATTAAGTCTTACCACCATGGAATAAGATCGTACGTATATAGCAACAAATTACATTCACGTTTCTGCAATGTAATTGCTATTTAGCAAGTAGTGATAATAGCACATTAGATTGATGAGCAGTACACACAAGCATAGAGATCCCAATGTAATGACTGGGAACCACGTTTCCCAGAATCCCTACCATCACATGACCAGCAGGGTCTAATCACATGATTATATATCACAATTGTAACTAAGCAACAGACTGACTCCGCAATCTAACGAGGGACACGGCAAACACCTCCTGTTACCGGACGGTGGCAGGAAGGAGATTTCTACAATCAGGTAAGCACGGTGAGGTTTACCGTATAATTTTGAGAATACAAGAAAGTCCAAGACTCTAATGTCGGACTCTTTTTCATAGACCGAATGCAGAGCGTGAGACGGTGTCTCTGAACGCAGCCATTCCAACTTCGTGAGCATTTTATGGTGAGTACTCTCGCCATTTTCATAGTATAAATTTACAGTGTAGATAATAATTAACATGCACACTGATGATACATTTGTTCATTTTTCTGCACACACAGGTGCAAGATTGAAACTAATAAGAAGGAATTATTAGTACTACAGCCATATTATTAGCATTTGCAAGAAGGAAAGCTACTTCCAGCCATATTATCCACTAAGGACTAACCCATATACAGGTACTGACCATAGTGATCTTCTTTCTAATGATCAATACACATGAGAACATTAATTACTAATATACACACATCATGTAATTCACAGGCGACCTTTACCACAATAACGAACATTGATGATGAAAGATGACGGTTTCATGATTTCACAACGCAATTAAACAGCAAGTGGTCGAACAGTTATGGGAAATTTTGTTATCAAGAAAGACTTGTGAATTTCATAAAAACTATTTCTGCTCCTGAAGAAGAGAGAATATATCTCTCGAAACGCATAGAGCTTTGAAATTAATTGTTTGATTTTTTTATTGAGAATTATCAATGTTTTTGACTTTCTGTTGATTTTTATAAAATTAAATTTACTTTGAAAATGTCCTCCTGAGAATTGTGTGTTTATACAAAAGCAGGTATAAGAACAATTGAAATTGAGATATTTTGAAATAATAGTAATATCAGATGAACTAATTTTCTATTTTGGAATTGGCAAATGTTGAAACTATTGAACTACCTTTGAAATTTTGTAAAATTTGATTGGAATAATCATGCTTTCCATTACTTTATAGTGTGCAGGGGACGGGAGTTCCTATTAGCGATAGGAACTCTACTGTGTTCAATAGTGCGCAGTCAAACATTGCAGAGGCAATGCACTGGCCCTACAGGCTATCATGTCCCGACTACTACGTGAAAACACGCCAGTGCCCTCCACCAGCACCACGCCTGCAAGCTCCCAGGCAGGCAGTCCCAGAAGCAGATCTATGTGCCTATCTGGCTTCACCCAGAAGGACACGCATGCTGCCAAGTGTGGCCGAAAGTAGTGCAGAAATATGGACATTTTCTCCACATGTGAATAGTTGGGGAGTGGGAGGGTACGTTTGGGAGGGGAGGTCCATAGTTGGAATAGATAGTTGGGGCCTGGGAGGTGGGAGGGTATGTTTAGGAGTGGGAGGGGGGCTCCATAGTTGGGGCCTGGGAGGTGGGAGGGTACATTTGGGAGTGGGGGGTCCATAGTTGGGATAGATAGTTGGGGTCTGGGAGGTGGGAGGGTACGTTTGGGAATGGGAGGGGGGCTCCATAGTTGGGGCCTGGGAGGTGGGAGGGTACATTTGGGAGTGGGTAGGAGGGTCTATAGTTGGGTTAGATAGTTGGGGCCTGGGAGGTGGGAGTGTACGTTTGGGAGGGTATTGCTGTTGCACCTGTTTTAATTGTCTTCATTATAATACACTAGGCTGTACATTCTTTTTCTGCATGAGTATTAATTATTTAATCAAAGTGTTTGAAATTACATGTCAGAAATTGTGCACCATGTGCTTGTGAGGATTGTTCAAAAGAAATTGTGAATCAGTGCATCCCGTACATGTTGACCATCAATGGCCTCCCCCAGGGGATGCAATGCCATCACAAGAGTTAGCCATGTATGTGCACGAAAGGTAAAGTGAATGAGGTAAATCCTTTGCGAGGTCATAGTGAAGGGACGCAGTGTCGTGCCGCGGGATCACCACAGCATGGTACAGACAGGGACCCAAGCAGGCTTTGAGTCTGCGCCATTCCCCACTCACCCGAGCAGTGGCTCAGCGGCACGACTCTTCGCGAGGAACTAAAACCTTAAAACCTTTCACAGCAAGTATAACTCAATTGGCACCTTGGCCTTTGATTATTTTAAGTGGGTAAGATATGTGATTTACAGGCATATATAAACAAAACTCTGGTATACCAGTGATTACCTCTTGATATATCTATATGATCATGTGGAGCTCCAAATGACTCAGTGAAACTACTACTATTGTCCTTGATAAAGTATTGGTACTTGTAGCTGCAATTCCATTTGAAATGATGTACCCCAACACGTTTAGGTTCCCCTATGGGAACGTTGTTAATACACACACGCATGCGCAGAACTAGCGGCGGGCGAACCTAAGAGTTCGTTTGGTGCATCCTGCGGCTGCGCAATGTAGAAGCAGCACATTTGCGGCACAACCACAGAAAGATTTGGAGTCCCGTAGGGTTCTTTGTGCGCATGCGCAAAGGGAGAGCGGCCCGACCCGCACGAGCACATGCACACAAACATATGGAACGTCAATAGCAAACACCAATGAGACCGCGATCTGTAGACTTGGTGTTAATTGTCCTCATGCGCCAAGAGATACTGGCCCGACCCGCACGTACGCATGCACACTAGCATATGTAACGTGAATTGCTCACATTTAACGAGTCACGAATGGCAGTGATCTACTCGAATCCCGGACAGCAAAGGATTCTTGCTACACACAAGCACCAAGCGCAGAGGTGAGAGAGAGATCCGTATGGAAACAGCAATGCGAGCGCCACAGAATGAACCCAGCACCTTACCCCCTCGTTTGAAATTTTAATTTAAAATACTGCTGAGGATAGAACCACCATTTGCCAGAATACATATGGCTCTTCTTGCCATCTTAGGAGGGCGGGTTGGAGGCTTCCATTTACCCTAGTGACATATAGGAGTTTACCATAGGAACCACATATATAGGGGATGTCTGAATGTCTGTCCAGAACCTCTAATAAGCATATACTCATATACTCTCTGTTTCTACTATAGAAGTTCTTTTTGTGAGAGTCTTCGTGAGGTGAAACAGACCACTCACACAACGGTTGATGCGCAGTCAAACCTACCTACAAGGGGTGTTCAAAAGACAAAAATAGAGGTGCTCATGGCACCAATAAGGAGGTGTGTTCAGTCTAATTTTCATAAATATGTTGTGCTAGTCGTATTTTATGTAAGATTTTGAGGTTTAACTCCTTAGAGTTGAGATTGCTAATATTAAGTCATTGAAAAGAAACACTAATAGTATAATACTCTCCATTTCTTTGCCTTAGGAATTGAGATTAAGAACATGTATATTTTTGGAACAAATAGCATCATTGGCCCTGAAGATGGACTGTTGTAAAGTCTGAAACGCGTTTGCAATACACTAAGAAAACCCTGAGGCTATTTTTTGGATTGGTGACTTTAAACAAAAGAACTTTTATGATTTCATCTTGCTACAATTTACGAAAGGACTTTGCTAGAATATGGATTGAAATTTTACGAATGAAAGTTTGTTGAACAGAATTTGTGATGTGAACTAGTTTTGCTTTAACCTTGTTTCTTCTGAAACACTTTGATAAAAATTGTGTATCTTTGCCAATTAAAATAACCCATAGAGGGTTTTTTCCTACTTTTCAAATTTCGTAATACTTTGTGTCAGAAAATTGGGTTGACAGACATGTTTTAGGATCTATGAATCTGCATACGCTATGTTATTGAACTAATCTAGGTCATATTATTTTAGTTGAATTAATATTGAATCTGTTGTTAGACGCTCATCTAAACCCTCCACAATCTTATTAGACTAAACTGGAAACAGACTGGTAGACATAGGAACAGACTGGTAGACATAGGAACAATCAGGGTGGAGATTACCAACAAAAGCTTCCCAAGTGAACACAGTGTCCACCCCCAGAGCTGAGTATCTGAACATGAATACTGTTCTGCTGGAATACGTCATCGCTTCTTTGATGAGTGGCAGATGATGATGTGGTGACATTGTAGTTGCCTTTTGTGCAGGAATCCTTCTTCTAGAAATATGTGCTGTAATAACGAGAGCCACAATTAATTATTGACTAGCAAGCAGTGGGACCTCTATCAAACCCCTCGTGCCTGTAACACTAACTAAATTGGGATAATATTCCCCTAGGAGTGCACTAAGGGTTGGCACGTAGTGATTCATGCCCCTTTTCTCCATGCAATGCCATCCTGCCATTGTCGTCATCTCTTTCCTCCTCACCTGCAGAGTCCACGTCTAGGGGCAGTGCAATGTTCTGTCGTATACACATATTGTGCAGCATGTCACATGCCAGGACAATTTTGCCAACCTTGATGGGGCTATACATTAGTGCCCCGCCGGATCTGCTGAGGCAGCGGAACCTGGCCTTGAGCAGTCCAAATGTCCGTTCTATGATGCCCCTTGTACGAATTTGTGCCCAGTTGTGGGCCTCCTCATGCATGTTCTGTGTGCGTCTAACCAGTGTCATCACCAATGGCTTGAGGGGGTATCCAGCATCACCTGCATGGGAGTGACAGAATGATGATTGAATGTTTGTGGTGTAAATCTTATGTCAGTGATGTGAGCATATACACTTTTCCAAAGTTTTATGAGCACACAACATAGCACATGCTGCAGATGGCCCAATTGATTTTTACAATGTTACATGTAATAACATTACTATATTCTAATTTTTGGTCACTCATTCATTCTGAGACTGTTTGGCCTGCTCACTGTCTGCAGTCATGATATGCCCTTAGAAACAAGGGTGCGTAACTGCCTACTAGGAGCCTCCTGTCTTGTTTGTTTGTTTGTTTGCTTGTTTGTTTATTTTATTTATATAGCGCTCCAGACCCGGAGGTAAAAGGGCGCATCAGAAGATGGTTACAGAGTACATTATACACAGTTTACATTTATACATTTGTACATTAATGCAGTTTTACAGGTAGGTACAGTTAAGTATCGGCAGTAGCATCAGGCATGGGAGAGGGTAGATGAAGAATGCTCGTTTTTGTCCATAGCCAACTGATAACTTGTTTCCTAAAAGGTTGAAGGGACTCGATAGATTTAATGTTGAGTGAAAGGGTATTCCAGAGTTGGTAGGCAAGGACCGTGAAGCTGGATCCGCCGGCTCTTTTTAATGTGAATCTAGGCACTGTTAGGCATAAGGTATGGAGGATTTAGTAGTTCTGGTGGCGGCTTTCATAGTGAATTTGTTGGTGAGATAGGGTGGGGCTAGATGGTTTAAGGCTTTGTAGGTGAGACAAATGGTTTTAAGGTCAATTGTTTGTTGTATGGAGAGCCATTTGCATGATTTTCTTGTGGTGGAGATGTGATCTTGTTTGGGAATGTTTAAGGCTGCTCGTAGTGTGTTATTTTGGAGTACCTGTAGTTTATTGATTATGGATTGGTTTGCACCAAGGTATAGACTGTTACAGTAATCCATTTTGGACCGTATGAGAGCCCTGGCCAGAGTAAGGCAGCTGTCAGAGGACAGGAAATGTCTGCAGGCTCTGATCAGCTTGCCAGTGTAGGCAAGGGCTGAGGCAGTCATGTTAATTTGTTTAGACAGATTAGTGTTGGCATCAAAATAGAAGCCAAGGGTTTTCACGCTCTTACCAATGTGGAATGGTATTACCATCGATGATGAAGCTATTGTAGCTGGGGCTGAGTTTCGCCAGGGTATTGGGTGACCCGACAAGGAGAAGCTCAGTCTTCTCATCATTCAGGCAGAGGCCGTGTAAGGCCATCCATGCCTGAATGACGGAGAAGATTTCGTAAATCCGGGCGACGTCAGCCTTGTAGTTACCAGAGAGGATAAGGAGTATCTGGGTGTCATCTGCATAATTGGTGTAGGTGGCACCCAGATGGTCCAATTTGTCAAAGAGTAGCTTTGTAAATATATTGTACAAAGTGGGCGAAACACAGATCCTTGTGGGACACCACAGGTGATGGGGATGGGGTCTGCTGCCGCTACTGATGAAAAGACGCTGTCATGATCTCTGCTTCCAAAAGGTCAGGGTTTTCCCAACTCCCTTGGAAGCAGATCCATAACCCAGGTTCCGAGTGCCAACCAGTCCCAATTGGGACCTTTTGGACCCAGTCCTGGCGCCAGTGGCACCAGGCTCATAAATATGCCCAGTCCGAGCGCTGGAAGCGCCGGGCTCATAATGCTTGGGTGGACTTACCTGCAGCAGACCATGCTGCTTACTTGCCTGCCAGTTGAGCCTCTGATCCTCTTCTGTTTGGAACTACTTTTCCTGTTGGGTGGGGCAGGAGCCACTCCCTAGATTCAGAACACTGGAACTCTTCTGGAAAGCAGGAACTCTTTTCTTACCTAGGCGTGGCTGTGGAAGGAGACACCTAAGCACTACAGGAGGCTATTTAAACCACACCCGATGGATGAATCTTGCTTTGCGTTATTCTGCATCCTCTGCAGCAGAACGCTCATTGTGTCTTCTGCATCTGATCCTGGGCCTAAGGAAAAAGGCTTACCATCCTGAATCCAGTCTTCAGCAACACCTATAAAGACAAGAAAGAACAGGTTAGCATTACGGTCTTCAGTGACAGCTCTTCACTTACCTGGTCCATCGGCTGTCACCAACGCCTCGCGCTGCATTCCGGCATCTGAAAGACAAAAGCTTACCAACTCTTTGCACGCTCCGGAGTCCTTCGGCGCTGCATCCCGCATCTGAAAGACAAAACAAGGTGCGTTTAAAGACATTGGGGAACTTTAATACTCACGTGCCATTACTCCTTTCCACATCTAACCCAGTGGGTATTCCGGCACCCTGCAGCCGCTCCGAACTTGTACCTGCAAAATAAAAAGACAGTTAGAGCGCATCGTGAAGCAGGCAACAAGCGCTTACTTACGTGCTTCCAGGTGCTTCTATTCATCACACGGGCTCCATCTTCAACTCACTTCAGCCCGTCATCCGCCATCGCCAGAACCCTGCAAAACAAGAAACATCATTACTAAAGACTTTAAAGACATTAGAATTACTCGAAACTTACCGTTCGTGCAGTAAACGACGGACAGCAGTCCTCTGACGTCAAGAGGCCTGCTCCCCTTATCCAGTGAAGAAACTGGTAACAGCACCCTGCCCCGAGGCAGATGGAGAGCACGGCGTTCACTTACCTAAGGTGAGAGCGTTAACCTTTGGGGTTCTACAGGAGAAGAGAAAGGGAAGAAGAGAGAGACATTCAATAACCCAGTTCCTTAATCCCATATTTTCTATCTGCAGACATCTTACCCTTCAAGTCAGACATACAGTGCACAGAGGTCCAGCCCAAAGAGCCAGCCGTGTGTTACACATCACCTTTGCAGATACGGTATACGCCCAGTCAAGACCGGCGCCTCTACGGGAATCAGGTGAGCGTTACAGACGCTCATAGTTCTGTTGGCCAGGAAGGATTGAATCCACATGACAGCAGAGGAGGAGAAGTGAGCTGCGGAGGATAGATGGTTGCAGAGGATTTTATGATCGACCAAATCGAAGGCCGCTGAGAGGTCTAAAATGAGTAAGATGGCGGTGTTACCTTTATCTTTGATTTCATCAATCTGGCTTTTGAGGTCAACAAGGGCCGTTTCAGTTCCATGTAGGGGTCTAAAGCTAGATTGCCGTATTCCTAACAGTTGGTTAGTCTCTAAGTGATCCTGAATTTTCAGGTAGGCAACTCTATCAAAGATTTTTAGCAGGAATGGGACCGTGGTGATGGGTCTGTAATTGGTGGGTATGCCTGGATCTAACAATTGTTTTTTTAAGAGGGGGAGAACCCATGATTGCTTCAGGTTCCCAGGGACTGAATTGGTAATGAAGGAGAAGTTGATTAGTTTAGTGATGAAGGGGGAAAGATCTCTAGCTGCGTCTTTTATAATCTGGGCAGGGCAACTGTCCCCTTTACAGTTGGAAGGTTTTAAGGAACTATAATTTTTTGTACTTCCAGTGTGGTAACCTTTTTAAATGTGAAGCCTGAGTTGGTGTCAGAGGACGGTGGTGAATTTAAGTTGGTAGGCTTCTTATTGGAGAGTTGTTGTCGTTTGTCCTCTATTTTGGTTTGGAGCCCTGTAATTTTATTGGCAAGGGCGTTCTGAATACTAGTGCACCAGGGTTTGTCTTTTGTGCACTTGTCTGTGGGTATATTAAATAGTTCTTTGGTGCAGGATCCTGCCTGATTTATCCTGACATTATAGGCTTCTTTCTTGGTGCGAATTATCTCCTTTTTGTAGAGGGAGGATATATCTGTAAGGTTGGTTTTGTTTTCAATAGTTGGTTCTGTTTTCCACAGTAGTTCTAGCTTAGCTTTCTTTTTTCTCAGTGTTTTGAGTTCGGGGTGTACCAGGAGTTCAGGTGAGCTCTGGGTTTTCCTTTGCGCAGTTACAATGGGGCGACGGTATCAATGGCAGTGGCCATAGCGTCATTGAAGGTGTTGACCAATAAATTAAGGTCGGCGGTGGCTCGTAGTGCGTTGAGAGTAGGAAGGACCAAAGGTATTAGAGCCTCGGAAGTGATGTTACGCTTGTTCCTGGTCGGGCAGGGTGGTGCCGTATGGCATTTTTTGGGATCTACGTTATTGATGTTAATGTCTAGTGGGATGAGGTAGTGGTCAGTCCAGGCGAGGGTTTGGGGTGTTTTGCAGGTAATATTGCAGTTGAGGACCGCTACCCAATCGATTATTCTACCTTTCTGATGAGTGGGTTGAGAGCAGAGTTGTAAGAAGCCATGCTCGGCTAGAGAGTTGGCTAGGGAAGAGGCAGGAGAGTCGTTGGGGTCATTGTACCCAAGGTTGAAATCTCCCAGGATAATGATTTGTGCAACAGGCTTGGAATTCTCAGCTATTAGAAAGGTGATGTCTTCCTCAAAGGCTCCATGATGGCCTGGGGGTCGATATATTGGGTGAATAGAGATTGTGCTTTTGGGGGAGGTTTGCCACTTGATAGTGAGGTTCTCACAAGATTTTAATAGGGAGGAAGTGGCTGATCTGAAGTCTAAGGATGATTTGAAGATGATGGCTACACCTCCACCCCGAGCATTGGGTCTATCAGCTCTAAGGATGGAGTATTTGTATGGTGCCAGCAATCTGCCGTCCGCATCCGCAGCCCCAAAGAGGCCAGACACTGCTGTGTGCAGCGGGCCCAGTAGGCAGTGTGCACAGGGGAGCACCAGCTACCTTCTCACTGGTGACAATACTCCCATGTACAGGTGGCGCTGTGGAGCAGCCCAAGATGGCTGCCTAGCCACTGAGCTCCGTGTGGGATCGGTAGAAATCTGCTTACATCTGCGGCCACAGCGTGCGTTTCTTTCCTGTTACTTGCAGTGCCGCTGCCCTACATCACTGTGCTGCCGCCGGGGGGGCTCCGGCTGTTCTTCGTCCCTGGGGAGCCCCGGACTGGACCTTCTGCCGGTGCGGCCCTCTTCATCGCGGAGGCCGCGGCGCTGACTTGGATCCCGCCCCCGCCTTTCGGCCCGCCTGCCCCTCCTGGCGCTCTGTTGGGCGGACTGCGGCCCGATCGCGTTCCTGGGGACTCCGCGGCGAACCGGTGGTCTGCGGCTGGGGCCGTCGCCGGAGCGCGCCCCGGCCTCGCCCGCCCGCCCATCCGGCTGTGGACCTTCGTCATCATCCCACGCAGGGTGTCGCGGCCCTGGGGAGCGTGGAGCGGCTCCCCCCGAGGTGAGGAGTGGCTGCCAGTGCCAACTTGGTCCCCTCCAAGGGGGGGATCGTTTTGCCCTCCTTCCTCCCCCCCGCTGCTCCTCTGTTCATTCTTCCTGGGGGGGCGGGCGGACCGCGGCCCGACCTGTCCCCGTATTGTGCAGCGCGCTGCGGCGCCCTCGTCCAGGCGAGCCCCGGCGCCTAACATCTCCCGTCTGGCTCCGCTCCCCGGTGGCGTGGAGCGGCCGCCCGCTCACGTCCTGCTGGGGGCTGTACAGGGACCCCTCCCTGGAGTACTTACACCTGGCCCTGCGCCCCTCGACGTGGGTCCTGCCCAGGGCGCGCACCTCTTGCCCCAGCAGCCTGGTAGACACTGGCCCCAAACCCCTGTGTGACTCTGGCGTTTCAACGGGGTGGCAGGCGGAATAACAACCAGTAAGGCATATCCCGCTCCCTCACCTGTGCCGCGACGCCACCCCCCAGATGCGGCTGACCCTGTGGTCTTAGCACCTTCTCATTGGCAATCCCTGGAACCACCTTACACCACCGTACCAGTTGATCCCTGCATACTCGTGCCCCTCCTGGGCCCTGCTCACATCTCGGCTGGAGTAATCCCAACATCTACAGTCTGCACCCCTGACCTGGGACCATACTCGTCCCCCCTGTGGCCGGGCCCCCTGTCTGCATTGTCCGTGGACCTATAACAACAATGCCTGGCAAGGTCAAGGGGAACCATAGAGGGGGTGCCATGGACAGATTCGCTAAAGCTGTCCCGAGGGGAGAGGCGGAGCGGGACTCGCCCATCCAGGATGATTTGGAAGTTGACCATCACCCCACTCCCGCACCCCCAGATCTGACCACGCTTATGGAATCAATGGCCAAAAACTTTGCGTCTTTTCATGAGAAGTTAGACGACCAATGCCAATGTTGCCTCCCTAAAAACGCGGATGGATCAGGCGGGGACCAGAATCAGCGACGCTGAAAATCGTATATCTACCAATGAGGACGAAATACATGCACTACAGGACACAGTGGCGTCCCTGTCACGTGACATGCGCAGTGTGAAAGCGAAGTGCGACGACCTGGAATCGCGCTCTCGCAGGAATAATCTGCGGATCGTCGGTGTCCCTGAGAATGCCCTCAGGGGCCGCATGGAAGACGCTGTGGAATCCCTGCTTAAGGACCTCCTGGGCAACCCAGTCCTGTCCCCATGCTTTACCGTTGAGCGCGCTCATCGGGCTCTGTCACCGAGGCCCAAACCGGGCGACATCCCAAGGCCCATTATAGTCAGGATCCTCAACTATCGGGACAGAGACCTCATCCTCCGGCTGTCACGAGAGAAAGGGGACCTGCGCCTTGAATCTCACACTATAAGGATCTTCCCGGACTTCTCAATAGCGGTCCAGCAGGAGAGGCGTCAGTTCATCGGAGTAAAAAAGCTGCTCAGGGAACGGAACGTTCCGTATGCCATCCTGTTCCCGGCTCGCCTCAAAATCACACATAATGGGAAACTTTATTTCTTCACTGTTCCAGAGGAGGCTGTGAAATTCATTGAGACGCACCTACCGCTCTCCAACCCAGCGGGGGCCCCGGGCGATGAGGGGTGATGTGTGGTAACACAGGCCGGTCACTACTTCTCCATCTGGAACATCCGTCACCTTGAACGTGCATATGGAAACAGCACACTACAGATCCATCGCATCAGGCTCCCCCAGCGCCTGACCGGGCTGAGACTAGACCCAACCACGGCGGACAATGCTCCCCCTGCGGCTCGGAGCATCGTATTGGCTACGAATCCTAGAACTTCCTTCACTCTGGTCTCTCCCGCAAAGCTCTGCTGATCAGGGGCTCCTGTCTTTAGATCCGTTCATCGCAGAACCTACTCATGACAGCCTTGTCTGTCCTACATCTTTGTCTAAGTACCGCCCACACGGCTACAGCACACCTCGCTGCAATGGCAACGGTTTTGGTTTATTGGTTGTCACTGCTTCGGTGCCCCTGTTGGGCACAGAATGGGCCTTATCCCTGTTGGATTTCGCCCTCCGAGCTCCACCCTTCGGGGAGAATCGGACCTGTTGGTGACACATTTTTTTGGGGACAAGGGACTTACACTGCAAGTTGGGGGCGGGCAGTGAGGGCGGGGGGAGGTAAGGGTTGTTACCCGGGAAATGTTTTAGAAAAAGGCAGTGGCGGAATGGCCGGGCGATATACACCGGCTCACCTATATTTGTGCATGCTCACTCTTTTATTTGAAATTCAACAAATTTCGTGGGATGTACATTAAAAATGTAGAAATGCATGCAACCGTCCCAATCACAATCACCCTGGGATCGGGGGTTCTGGGGACAGTGTTTGCAGCACACGAGGGGGGACACTGGTGCGAGTATCACCCGGTGGGAGATTGTCCTGCATGGGTATTGTGTTTAGTGATATTTTTCTCTGATGCGCTAAGATGTCAGTGACGATAATGTCGTGGAATGTCCGAGGCCTAAGTAATTACACCAAGGGCCGCAGGATCATGGCTTATGCCAATAGACACGGCTGCAGGGTATTGCTCCTGCAAGAGACACACTCCACTGGTCCACTGGCCAGAAGCATTGCGCCTACCTGGGGACCCCACAGATATTTTACTTCTTACTCCACACGCGCCAGAGGAGTCCTAACATTGATCCACAAGTCTCTTAAGTTTGTCCTCCATAGGAGCTATATAGATCCTTGCGGAAGATACATTGTACTGTATTGCGCCATTGCTAATAGAGATTACCTGCTCGTAAATACTTATGGCCCCAACGTCGACTCCCCCGAATTTATTGACCAGGTGGTCTCCATACTGCTGGGATACACAGATGTGCAAATCGTCTGGGGCGGGGATATGAACTTTATTCTGGACACCTCCCTAGATAGGACTGGCACAGCGCCCAGGCCCCCGTCGGGCGCAGCGCGCAGACTCCTGTCCCACTGCAAGACACTTGACATTCATGACGCATGGAGAGCTTTACATCCGTCAACACGGGAATACACCTTCTACTCATCGGTCCACGACAGTTCGTCCAGGATCGATTTATTCCTACTATCTGGTCCTATGCTAGGTAGGGTTTCCAAGACATGTATACTCGCTCGCACACTATCTGATCACTCACCGATCCTGTTGTTTGTTGACATGGGCATGCCAGCCCCCACTATTAACACATGGCGCTTTAAATCTGCGGCCCTACAGGACATAGTTTTTAGAGCAGACATACTTGCAGATATCCAGTCCTACTTTGACAACAACTCACCACAGGACACCACCCGGGGGATCCGCTGGGACGCCTTCAAAGTCTTCATTAGGGGGGCGTCCATCTCTAGGGAGTCGGGGGTACTCAAATCCATAAGAACCACCCTATCACGCACTGAAACTAAGCTACGTGAACTGGAACGGGCCCACCCGGCCTCCGTTGACCCTGGTATACTCTCCCAGATCAGTGAAGAACTCAAGATCTTCAATGAACAGGCAATCAGGGAAGTGCAGTACTTCAGTCGTCCACAGGCTGCACGGAAATACGGTGAGGGAGATAGACCCGGCAAGACACTCGCTGCCCTGGCCAGGAGGGAATGGGGCCATGCCCACATTACCAGTGTTAAGGATAATCATGGAACGACTCAGTGGTCCGACCAGGACATACTGGAGGTCTTCACAAGCTTCTATTCCAAACTATACTCTCAACCCCCTGAGCATAGCGAATCCCATATGCGCGAGCTCTTAGACCAGATACCCACCACTATCATCTCCCCGGCAACGAGAGAACAGTTGGACTCCCCATTACACTAGATGAGATAGTGGAAGCCATATCAAATCTCCCGAAGGGGAAAGCTCCGGGCCCCGACGGGCTTACGGCTGAATTCTTTCAGGAGCATGTGGCCATTTTGGGACCCGAATTGCTAGAGGTATGGAATGAGGCCCTCCGGCTGGGATGCCTTCCCTCGTCTCTACGTGAAGCCGTTATTACGGTCCTCCTCAAGCCTGGCAAACCAGCAGATGACTGTGGTTCGTATCGGCCCCTTTCACTCATGAACTTGGATACGAAAATCTTCGCCAAGGTGCTTGCCAATCGTTTCATTCCTATAATGTCATATATGGTACATGAGGACCAATCCGGCTTTGTCCCTGGTAGATCCACATCGCACAATATTAGACGGCTCCTTAACGTCATGGCTCGTATCAGTCAAAACGTGTGTGCGGTGGCGGTCACCTTGGACGCCCAGAAGGCCTTCGATATGGTGTCCTGGAAGTACATGTGGTTGGTCCTGGAAAACATGGGCGTCGGACCCGGGATGATCGCATTCATCAAACTATTGTACACATCCCCAGTCGCCAGGGTTCGCGTCAACTCCCAAACATCTGCCTTGTTTCCTCTCTCTCGTGGCACCCGACAGGGCTGCCCGTTTTCCCCGATCCTGTTTGCCCTTGCCATCGAGCCCATGGCGGACTATGTCAGGGAGCGGCACTCATGCAGGGGGATACGCCTCCAGGGTGCACCCGAAATTATCTCACTCTACGCTGACGACATCCTGCTTTTCGTCAGGAGCCCAGATCTCCACCTTGATCCACTCCTTCGGGACATCACTCGTATCGGAACATACTCAGGCTTTACTATCAATTATACCAAATCCGAAATTTTCCCCCTCACACACTCCACGCTCCAGCCGGCCACTGAATACCCACTCCGCTGGTCCCCCAACGGGATTAAATATCTGGGAGTTCAGGTGTCGTTGACCAAGGAGGCTCTCTTGACTAGCAATTACCTAGCAGTGGCAGAATTGGCCAAAACCAAGATTGCGCGCTGGCGCCCTCTCCCGTTGTCACTTGCTGGGCGGTTATCACTGGTTAAGATGATACTGCTTCCCAAATTATTATACACATTCACAAATGTCCCCATATGGCCTGGCAGGAAATACTTCACTGATCTGCACAGGCTGTGTGCGCAGTTCCTATGGCACTCCGGTGCTGTGCGGAAAAAGTGGGGGGATATGACTCTGCCCTACGACAGAGGCGGGTTCACGGCCCCTGACCTGATACGATACTGGATAGCAGCGCAGGCACAATTTGCCACTTACTGGTACCCCGGACCCTCCCCTCGCCCGCACGTCAAGCTTGAAAACCTTGCTGCCTCCAGCGCCAATATCATGACTCTAATTTTACATCGTCGGTACGTACCTGACTCACCTATAGATCCAGTCCAGACCACACTATCAGCCTGGGGTCGGTTGTTTGCTGCAAGCTCCGCGGAACACCCATACTATAAGTGGCTCCCCGCCTGGCAACTCCCCGGGTTGGAACCCACGAATGACATAGCTCTGGCGCGTCACTGGCGGTCCCTAGGATACCTGGCCCTAACTGACTTCTATCCGGATGGGGTGTTTATAACGCCACAGACTTGGAAGCCATCCCACTCTGGTACACCGCTGGAGCTGCTGCAATACTACAGACTCCGAGCAGCGTTCCGGACCGCTTGGCCTGTGTTCCCTAACGAACCCCCTGACCATCCCGCTGTTGCCTATATCGCCAACTCTGGTGGGGCCCGAGGGGTAGTTTCATCGCTATATAAACTTCAGCTCACAGCTGCCACACCACCGCCCTTACGGGCTCGGGACGACTGGGCCTCTGAAATGGGGGTTGACATTACAGACCATCTGTGGGGTAAATTGTGTTCCCATACCGGCAAGGTATCCCTGAATTTCCGGTACCGAACAATACAATACAAATTGCTGAATAGGCTATACTATACCCCGCGTAGACTCTCCAAGTTTGCCCGCTCTGAGATGCGGCTCTGCCCCCGCTGCGGCGCGGAAGACGCTGGCCATTTCCACATGTTTTGGGATTGCCCCCAACTTGCCCCATTCTGGGATGAGATCTTTAAAACACTGTCCGAAATTTGCGATGTGACGATTGAGCCCGACCCGATGGGGGTGTTGTTCGGAGTGTGGGGTGATGAAGGGGTCAGAAGGGAGGCTAAACTCTTGAATATATGTTGTATAATAGCCAAAAAATGTATCCTGCAAAATTGGAAATGTGCTGCCCCTCCCACCCTTCAGAAATGGCTGAATCTACTGACCTGGTCCTGAAACTGTGAGGAAGATTATATTACTACTCTCCCATTCCGTTCCCGGCCAAAAAACATTTGGACTGCCTTCAACAGTTATCTTAACGGTCTCGATGTCCCCTCCCCCGGGGTTGGTTCTCCCTAAGTCTCCACTGTTATGTACGGAATTCTCTGCAACACTGTCTTGCTTTCCTCATATTGGGGGTCATCCCTCACTGCCTATGTACATCCCCATGTATTACATTTGTCTTGCACTGTTATATCATAATCGGCCTAATATGTGTGTATGTCATCTGCCACTGCCAGCAAAAATAAAAGTTTAAAAAAAAAATACTCCCATGTACATATCACCATTGCATACTAAGGCACTGCATGGTTAGGGGGACTTTCTATTTACCGGCACATGGTTTCTTGTGACATGGTAACCTCTCATGAGCCTCATGCAGCGGTAAGCCAGGTGCATGGAAGGTGTGTGGTGTCATGCACAACCCCAGCAGGGGATTGCTCGAGCTTCACGCTGGCCTACGAATGTGGGCCATGTGCCCATTGCCTTTGATGTCTGTAACTTATCGATGGACTATCCCACTGAATTGTTCTTTCATGTTGTGTTTTGCCTGCTTCAACATGCTATTGAACATATTTGGAGTTCTCATAGGTCATATTGTGGTTGGCGTTTAGCCTGTAATCAGTACTTGGTGGTTGCTGACCACTTGTGTAGGCATGTGTACTTGATACCTTTTGATGATGGTATATAGGTTTCCATGATTTTGACTTGTCTGTGAAGCAGGCTGTGGGGGATGTGCACAGTCTTTTAGCAAGCACATGTGTGCTTTGTCTGATGCATTTCTGTACATGTGGTAGTTCTGTTTTGCCTCATTTGGCTTATAATTGATAGGTATTGGGTGTGATCCATATGCCTGTTTGGTACATGCATTCCATGATTTTCGAATAAGGGATGCAATGCATTGATGTTAGGTTGCATTTGCCACATGCTCTGCTGACTGTGCTTCTACTGCCCTCCCCCACCCCCACTGCACAGAGGTCATGCATTGGTCAGTCTACACACCCAACAGCCAGGTGCACTCTGAGGAGGACCTATTTACCCCACCCCCACTACACAGAGGTCATGCATTGGTCAGTCTAAACACCCAACAGCCAGGTGCGCTCTCCGATGTGACGTACCATGTACCCTGGCAACATGGAGTTCCGCAAGACCATTGAGTCATGTGTAGATCTGGGAAACCGTGCACAGAAATGGGTGATGAGGTGTTCAGCATCACAGACCCTTTGAACGTTGAGGGAGTGGAATTGTTTGCAGTATCTATACACTGCCTCAATGGCATGTCTGGCCACCAACTCCACATGAGTGCAATCTAATGCACCAATGCAATGGGGAAGGACTGCAAGTGCATTGAAGGCCACTTTGATGGCATTAACCTGGGCAGAGGTTTGGGGTAGGGCGATGTAGTCTGCCACATGGTGCAGCAGTGCATCCAGTACCTGGAACAAGACCCTGGAAAAACAGGGTTGTGACAGCCCGTGCAGCTCACCCACGGTGTGTGATATGTGCCGGTTGCAAGGAAGTGTAATACGGACACTACCTTCAGCAAGGGGTGGATTGCAGTCCGTATGTTTATCATGCTGCTGAGGTCGTCATTAATGAGGGTGACTATTGATATTATGGTCTGTCTCCCTGTCAAGCAGGTACAAGGTGCGGATTTGGCTTGGGGTCAGGTTTCAGGGCGAGGCCCTGATGTGGGGTATTGCTGCCTGCCTGCGGGGTGCTACCTGCTGGCCATTGATGTAAGGCATGGCCAAATGGTTCCTCATTCAACCCCTGCACCTACGCCATCTCCTCGGCCTCTCAGCTGCTTCATCCTCAATATCTCCTTGTAGGTTCCCCAGCCCAATTGCTTCTACAGCAACTGCCAGCATGGTTGTGTTGTGAGGTGGGTTGGGTGTGGGTGTGCTCCTTTTGTACATTTCCAGTGGTCAATGGTGTACAGGTGGGCACATTTGGTACATGTGGCCTGTTTGCTAGCATGTTTGTGTTGGGAGGTGGGTTCGGTGTGGTCCTATTCTACATTCACAGTGGTCAATGGTGTGCAGCTGTGCTGGTTTGGTACACCTGGGGCCTATTGCTGCTGACCTGCCACTTTTAAATGCCCGGTCCATTGTACCGGTATTATAGGCGCAGTGTCACGATGTCACTGCCATTTTTAAGGCGGTGTTTCCGTGTAGGCGGAACTCTAAATGTGCCTGTACTACCGCTGTGCCAGTAATTCAGGGACGTCCAGCAACTCTTTCCGCTGTTTACAGTGCTACTGGTTGCTGTAGCATCGTGGGTGTCACTTTGCTGTGGCAGTGTTTCTGCACTTATGACTCTGAATGTGCCGGTCTGGTAAACAGTGCCGGTACGGTGCTACTGGCACTGCTATTTCCAGACTGGCATACTTGTATTGAGGCCCAATGTCTTTCAATGGTTTTGGGTGGAAGTTGAGTCTGCAGCGAGATGATGGCTCTTCTGGGTAAAATCGACCCGTGAGATGAGTGAGTTCGATGGCTCCAGAAGATCGAGTCAGTTTCTCCCACAATGGTAAGTATGCAATTGGGTTGAGATGAGTTGGTCTGCTTTAATGGGTTGAGCTGGCTTTTGGATGGCTTAAAGTGCAGCAAGTGGCTCAAAGTTGCATAGAACGCCAAAAGATGCACTGCGGGACCTGTGGTGTCTCAAAGGGTGAAAAGCACGGTTAATTTGCCTTGAATCATCGAGCCGATGAAACAGGGTTCTGTGCTTCCACTAAAGCAGGCTGGCTGGTACCTACATTGCTTCTTCACCTCCTGTGCAGGGTCCTTGTTCCAGTGCCACAGCCAGCAGAGGGACCTTGCTCCACAGCAGTTCACCACCACTGTTCTGGTTAGGGGACAGATCCCTCCTGTGCCTTGGATGTCTTCTGTCTTCACCTTCCTGCCAGAGGACTTTGGTATAGTCTGTATCCCCAACAGAGGTCCAATGAATCCTTCTTCTTGTCTTGAGAGTCCAATCATGAGTACGAGATGGGGCGGGGGGTGCCTTCTCAACTTATTAAAGCAAAATGTCAGAAGGGATTCGCCCAAAGAAAGCCTTCTTTAAAGGGTCTAATCCAGGCTGTTGTAACACGTGTCCTTTGCCTTGAACATCATACCCACAGTGCCATGTCCTGCAGGAAATTAAGGGGCAGGAAGTTGCAGAGAGCCATGGCAGAAACAAAGATGGTGGAACCCATCACTCAGCCTTCCTCTCTTCCCTGGTTACTGTAACTACATCTTCTTTCCATGTCTGGTGACTTCAGAAGGACTCCAGTGGTCAGTGAATGTGGCTTTGTTATGTCAGTACTGCCATTGAAGAACTGTCTCTCCAGGAAATCTCCTGGGAAGGGTTCCTGCGAAGGGTTCCTGTGCCCTGTTGAGGAAGGCAGACCAAAGATGGTATTTACCTGGCCATTGTCCTTCATGGCTGTAGTGTAGTCACCCAAGCCAGACATCGAGACACCCTCGCTGCAGTAATAGCTGCAGCCCTGTACACAGACCTAAAACTGGTATGATACCAAATAGCTGTTACCATATGAATATATTACCTTAACAGCCACTCTGCCACAGCCAGGCATGGCTTCTTTTTAAAGATTAAAATGCGGAAAAGCCGGATTTAGGCATATCATTGTTAGGTGTTGTATCAGAGGTGCAGAAGATTAAAAAAACACCTATCACAGTGTGTTCTAGCAGCTGTCAGGAATGTGCATGCAACCTTTGAACCTGCCCTATGTGGAACTCGTGGATGTGAATTTGTGTGTGTTACTCAAGTTCTTAATTACAGAGACTATCGGCACCATTTTCGTTATTCGAGTCCACATTGGGTTAATAGTCCCTCTGTACCAAGCAACCGTAGTGAAAAGCCTTTACTCAATGAAAACAGTAACCACAGGAAAAGCATGCAATACTTTTTGGAACTGTAATTTTCTTCAGTCACCATCACCTGCCAATGCTTTAAATTTTCAGTTGTTCAGTATCTTTGTAAAAAAAGCGGTATCTGAGGTGATTGGTTATGGATATTTGTTGAATGAATATCTTAGTAACTGTGTATATGTCAATGCCATTGTCATTTGTCTGAAAATTGCGGTATTTCATACTTACCTTCTTCACTAATGATTTGTTTTAGCAAGGATATACTGAAGTGCCATTGCAGATCATATCATCACCTATTTAGGTTTGCTCTGACCACAAAATCAGGACATTGGTGTTTTTGAAACAGGAATGTTACCATCCGCTCTAACGTTTTTTTGATGTATGGCAGTTTAGTGATGAGTTGAAAATTGTTAGCGTGACAGCAGCTTAATCTCAGCACTCGGCACTACACCTTACTGGTTTCAAATGCTTATGTTGGAAAATTGGTTTATGTTGATAGTGAGCTGCTAACTGTGATTCATGTGCCCTTAAGCTGGCCAGCGCTCAATAACTGATATACCAAAGAGATAAGAATCCAGTCGCGCTTTCACTGGTTGCAATTGTATTTGTTGGATAATAGGTATAAATAATGACGGTATTCACACTGTAGTTTCTTCAAGTTTTTTACTTTATTTTGATACCTTTTAATTATGGTATGTATACACTTGTGTCTTTAGCAGTTCTTTGAAACCTATCCTATATTGAGTTCATTAGGTTAATGGATCCGATGTAGGAGGAACAATTGAATTGGTAATCATTCATTTGCTGTCTTCCTTATTCATGAAGGTTGTGGATCCTTGGTTCAATCTTGAAGTTTATGCATGCGAGTTCATTAGGTTAATGGATCCGATGTAGGGAGTGTTGTATAAAGCTAAACCTTTGTATGCTTTGTTGTATAAAGCTAAACCTTTGTATGCTTTCTTGTTGCTATGGTTTTCAGCTGTGTTTATGCCAAGTACATCATCTGTAATTCCAGAATGGATTTATGCCTACTGTGCCATTCTGGAATGATGTGTGCTTGGAGATGTTTACTCTGGAGTGAAGTCAGTTATACCCTGGATGCTGCCTGTGTTGGAGGTCTTAAGTGAGTTACTGAAGCTGTTCCAAATAAACTGGCTTTCACTTACCAAGTTTGTGGCTTCTTTACAATGGCAACGAGGATGAGATGTCTGTAGTGATCCCTGCAGAAGCCAAGACCCCCAACAGTGACTGGAAGTGGAGTTTGGCAGGAGCTGTCAGCAGGAGCAGCCACCATCCAGGAGGAATTGGCAGGAGCTATCAGCAGGAGCAACCACTATCCAGGAGCTGTCAGCAGGAGCAGCCACCATCCAGGAGGAATTGGCAGGAGCTATCAGCAGGAAGCTGGAAGCTGCCTGAAAGTGGATGTGCCGCTGAATCAAGCCCAGCTGAATATGGATGTGGCGCTGAATTGAGAAAGGATACTGAAACCTCGCCCAGGGCCCCCTGTGGGAAGGCGAATTAGGGGTGTATGACAAAGGGCACCACAGCTTAGAGAAGGTGCTTTCTCTGGCCCCCAAAGGAGGAGATATTTTTGTGGTGGTGACTGGACAAGCATAGCCAAAATAGAGTGGCTATGTATGGCAACATTTGACGATATTCTAAGAATCACCATTTGACATCTTGAAAGTAAAATTGTTTTTGTTGTGTCATATACTTTGAACGCATATTAACCTGTTATTTTACGCATTGTGTTACGTAGCATTTAGAGGTTATAAATATGGCCCTATCTGGAGTCCCCGGTCCGCAAGTATTTATACTCACATCAGGTCCGCCAAAATTAAGTGGGTCCCGTGGAAGAAGGGATTCCTACATTATGTTAAAGCTACGTGTGGGAATGGAATGTCTGTAGAACGTAAAGTAGAGATGTTACTGCATTTTCTGGGGTATGAAGGTCAGAGGATATATGACACACTTCCTGATATTTCCGAATTAGATTCAGAAGAGGGAACAAATGATTTTGACCTGGCATTGAGCAAACTTGATAGGCATTTTGAGTCAAAAACTAGCACAGTATTGGAGCGATATCATTTTGGCATGAGATGTCAACATGAAGGAGAAACTGTTGAAGACTATATAACTGTTTTGAGACATTTATCCCTCAATTGTAAGTTTGGTGGTGGATTAGAGGAACACATAAGAGATCAATTTATGATTCACTGCTCTAATGATAAAATATGGGAGGAAATTTGGTTAAAGGACGATCCAAACTTAGAGGAGGTCATTAGTATAGCAAAGAGAATTGAGCACACATTACAGTGTGTAGCGAAGCTGTCCCTCAAGGAAAATAAATCAGCACCAAGTGTTGAGGTACTAAGAGTTGGAGATAAGAAGGGAGGGTGCCCAAAGGAAAAGAAAAAACATAGAACCAAGCCCAATAAACATTATGAGAATACCCAAGCCAAAGGTGGGGGTGGTGAGCAGAATAATAGGCGGTTTCAAAAGGACGCCGCTCAATTTAATGTGAAAAAGGAAGATAGGTTATGTTTTCGCTGTGGGAGCACACGACATTTGTCTACATCTCCCATTTGCCCTGGGAGGCGAGTGAATTGTGGTTTATGTAAGAAGTGGGGGCACTTCGAGAATTGTTGTAAAAACTATCGAATTGGAGTTGGAAGGGGACCCTTCCTGATTGAAGAATATGATGGTGTATCTTCTGAAGAATCTGATGTTTCTGAGAATGAAATAGTTACCGTTCATATGGTAAAGTGTTCAGGTTCTGATGAGTGCGAGCATCCATCACCATGGATAGAGGTAAATGGTCATATGGTTAAAATGCTTGCTGACTCCTGCTCCAAAATCACATTAATGTCTAAAACTGTTTTTGAGAATGTAATTGGAGGTGACGTCAGATGTTTGATTCCTTCAGATAAAATGCCTGGCGGATATAACGGAGACAAAATAGAAATTCTGGGGTGCTATGAGACAGAATTCAAATTCAAAGGGAGGTTCACACGTGGGAAAATATATGTTACCAAAAGAGGTGAAACCTTGTTAGGTTGGAAGGAACAAAGGGGTTTGGGAATCAAGTTGGATCCTAATAGTGAAGAGCAAGTCCTCAATGTGGTTAATTCTTCTGAGGTTAATAGTGACAAAACAAAATGTGAAATTGTGACTAGATATCCTGAGGTATTTTGTAACAGAGTGGGGTGTCTCAAAGGGATGGTGCACAAGATTGAGGTGAAAGAAGGAAGCAATCCTGTTGCGTCCAAGCTCAGACCGCTGCCCCTGTCTATGCGGAATGCTGTGCGTGAGTAATTAATGAAATTGGAAAGAGAAGGAATTATTGAACCAGCTAGGGCTGTGGAGTGGATATCTCCTGTGGTGGTGGTAAAGAAAAGCAATGGGGATTTGAGGGTATGCATTGATTTGAGGGAGCTTAATCAGTGTGTGGTAGCAGATCGCCATCCACTTCCCAATATGGGGGAGTTATTAAGTAGGATAGGGAGTGCAAAATATTTTGCAAAGCTTGACATGGCGAGTGCGTATCATCAGATAAATTTAGATGATGAGTCACGCAAATTGACTGCTTTCATCACTTATGAGGGAATATATCAATTCAAGCGCATGCTATTTGGGCTGGTGTCAGCGTCTTCGGTATTCCAAAAGGTTATGGACAAATTGTTGAAGGATGTCGGCGGTATATGGTGCTTTCAGGACGATGTCCTGATATGTGGGAAGGACGAGAGTGAGTTAAAAACAAGACTGGATTTAGTTCTCAAGATCTTTAAAGCAAGAGGAATAACTTTGCGTGGCGAAAAATGTGCATTTCTGACTCAAGCGGTTGATTATCTAGGTCATGAAATTTCTGAGCAGGGACTCAAACCAAAAAGGAATTTAGTTGAGTCCATTTTGAAAACACAGCCACCAAGGAATAAGGCTGAGTTGAGATCATTTCTAGGTACTATTGAGTTCTATCATAGGTTTGTTGAGAACTATGCTGTTTCCATAACTAAATTGAGGGCATTATTAAGGAAGGGTGCTGAGTTTGAATGGAGCAAGGAATGTGAAAAAGAATTTGAAGCAATGAAAAGAAAAATTGATATGGCAAAACCCCTATCGATGTTTCATACTAGGAAGAAAACCATTCTGGCTGTGGATGCCAGTGAGACAGGTATAGGTGTGGTGATGTTGCAGCCAGATGTTGATGGTATGGAGATGATTGTAATGCATGCATCCCGCATGTTAAGAGGTGCAGAATTGAACTATTCCGTGTTGGAAAAGGAAGCCCTGGCGTGCCATTGGGGCATTGAAAAGATGAAAAATTTTGTCTGGGATCAAGAGTTTACCTTGAGAACAGATCACAAACCCCTTAAGGCGATTTTTGAAAGTAAAGGCCTCGACAAGGTTTCAAGGAGAGTGGGAGGCTGGGTAACCAGGCTACAGTGTCATAAATTTGAAATAGAAGTAGTTGCTGGTAAATAGAATGTGCAAGCTGATCACGCTTCGAGAGTGAAGTTGGAGAATGATGCTGGTGAAAAAGGAAGTAATGTACACGGTGAACATGAAATGGTTTTTGCAACTGTGGAGGGTATAATTCAGAAACAAGAGTGGATTCAAGTGTTAAGGGCCAATGAAATGTGGAAGCAGATTATGGTATTTGTGGCGGATGGGTGGCCAGAGAAAAGGCTACTATCAGGTGAAGAGAGGGCTTTGTGGGAAGTAAGGAATGAACTATCCGTAAAAGGAAAGCTGTTGTACAGGTGGGACAAGTTGGTGTTCCAGGCAGTCTGCGGAGGAAATTGATTGATTGTGCCCATCAGGGACATATTGGCATTTGTAAAACGAAAGAAGTAATAAAAGCCGATTACTGGTGGCCAGGAATTGATCGCGAAATTGAGAAAGTAGTTGGTGCGTGCAGTGACTGTACCATATCAGGGAAGAACGTGATAGCTGTGTCCCAACCAATGGGTAAAACTACCATTCCTGATGGTGTGTGGCAAGATTTGTCCATGGATGTTCTAGGTCCCGTAGACATGGGTGCAAGTAGAGGTAGGTTCATTTTGGTGATGGTTGATACCTTTTCGAGATGGACAGAGTTTAAGATCTTGAGGGAAGTCACGTGTCAACGCATAATTGAATTCATGGAGGATGTGTTTGAAAGGGAGGGTTTGCCCAGGAGCATTCTCACGGATAATGGTCCACAATTCATGGGAAAACTATTTTTGGAGTATCTGTACAAATGTGGAATCAAACACAAAAAGACACCTTTGTATTGTCCCCAAGCAAACGGTATGGTTGAGAGAGTAAATCAAAGTATTATGGATGCTATTCGTGGAGCTAATGCATGTGGTCTTGACAAAAAGGTTGCAGTAAGAGACAGGCTGTATGCTTTGAGGATGGCTCCGCGAGTAGAAACAGGGATTAGCTCATTTGAACTTATGAGAGGGCGAAAGGCAAATACCTGTGTTGCGCCAGCTTGGTTGGGCAGGGCGAGAGCGTCAGATGCGGTTGTGGATGATGTAAAGAAAGGGATGGAAGCCCGAAAAATCAAGTGGGTGGAAAGAGTCAATAAGAAGCACCCAAGGAGAATAACCGTGGTCAAAGCTGGAGATTGGGTACGGATAAGGAAGGCTGTTGTTACCAAGAAAGGGGAACCGTTATACACAGAGCCTGTTAGGGTTACACGAGTCTTCAAAAACGCTGTGTGTGTAGAAAGTGGTCAAGTCTGGTCTTTGTCCAGAATCGCGAAAGTAAAATGATGTACGTATATATCTGTTCAGTGGGTACATATCCCACAATAAAGAAATTTATTTCATAAGGGATGGGGATGTGTTGTATAAAGCTAAACCTTTGTATGCTTTGTTGTATAAAGCTAAACCTTTGTATGCTTTCTTGTTGCTATGGTTTTCAGCTGTGTTTATGCCAAGCACATCATCTGTAATTCCAAAATGGATTTATGCCTACTGTGCCATTCTGGAATGATGTGTGCTTGGAGATGTTTACTCTGGAGTGAAGTCAGTTATACCCTGGATGCTGCCTGTGTTGGGGGTCTTAAGTGAGTTACTGAAGCTGTTCCAAATAAACTGGCTTTCACTTACCAAGATTGTGGCTTCTTTACAGGGAGGACAATTGAATGTGTAATAATTCAGATGCTGTCTTCCTTATTCATTAAGTTTGTGGATCCCTGGTTCAATGTTTAATAGGCCTTAATGTCATTCAAATGTTGCCTTTAGATCCTTGGTTCAGTGCATGATTTACTGCATGATTGAATTTAATGTCATTCAATAGTTGCCTTTACATCCTTATTTCATTGCATGACTGAATTAATTGTCATTCAGTTTTTGCCTTCCATCTGTTTTTCTTGGGATCTTGAAGTTTGTGGATCCTTAGTTGAGTAAATAATTGGATAGGATATCGATCAATTGCTGATTTCTTTATTGGTAGGTGCTGATGACTTTGTGTTCTTACACGTTGCTTTTGAGGTAGGGTACAAAAGTTGACACTATTTATTTTGTGATTTGCTCCTCAACACGTGATTCCCCGCCTTATGATATGGCGGTTCATCAGGAGGTTCATAATTTTTGTTTGATGATATAATGATGCGCTTAAGGATGAAAAATAGAAGAAGAATGAAACTGGGATGCATGTGTCCCAAATGTGTGCTGCATGGGTTTAAGGCTATATTTGCTTGAAAAGATAGAAATCTGTTGTGATACTTACTACTACGTTTTCAGGTTGTGGGTCGATAAAGGATATTGTTGCAAAGATGTTCTTATTGGTTTTCCATGTATTGCATTACTTTGTCATAATCCTCAAATTATAGGTATAGCTGTAATCAATTTTTAACTTTCGGATTTCAGCCTGTAGGGCAGAATTGCATAGGTTAAGTTTTCACATTGGCTACAGATGTCCTCACTCTGGTTTTCAAAGACAGCAAAAGATGTAAACATTTGTTTTTAAACATAGTAGTAGCATTCTAGGTCTTACATTTTACCTGAGGTACTCATGTGCTCTCATCCTTATGCTGTCCACTGGTTGGGGTAATTCTAAGCGAGGATTGTGTATATTGGGGTGTCTTGCTTCAAGCCCAATAGATCAAAGTTAGCTTCCTGTAAGAGAAATATGACTCTGTTTTATAAGCTATTTCTTTCCCCATATTGTTGTAGTATCAAGAGTATAATTGGTTAAAAGGAAGAGGTCATAGGGTATCTAATTTGGGGGAAAATAAATTTGACCTTGTTTTTGTAGATTCGCCTTTTTCTGGTTGCCGCAGTCCGATTGCCATGTTGTTGTTTTTTTTTTTTATATGTTTTTATTATTTTTTTAAAACATCACACCCAACATTACAACTTTGGACATACATAATCAATGTCAGATCAACACATTATACATTTCCTGTACTTCCCTCTCCCTCCCCCCCAACTCGAGCCGTTTCATCGGTGCCATCTACGTAAACATTTTCAAGAGTCTCAATGCTTGTTGACTCATCCGAGTCTTCTGTTTCTTGACTGGCCTGGCAAGGGGTAGCCAATGAGATCACCAATTGCCTCCAGGCCATCAGGGGACCTACTTCCTCTTCCCCGCCCCTAGTGACGGCTTCAAACCAAACCGCAGTTTCTTCTTCTGCCCATCTCAGGAGGTCCGCCCACCATATTTCCACTCTAGGCCTGTGGGCCGCCTTCCAGCACATGGCGATTCTGCGCTTGGCCAGGACATATGCCAGGTCTTTCATTTTGTTGATGTGCTTTGAATTACGTGGTCTGGGGAAATTCCCAAGCATGCATGCCCCGGCTGACCCCACATCCAGCACCACACCCCCCTCGGCCATTTTCCTCCTTATCTCCTCCCAGAATCTATGCACCTCCAGGCAAGCCCAGAACATATGTAACAACCCTGCCTCCTCCTCTCCGCATCTGGGGCATCTCTGTATGGCCGAGCCTCCGAACCTGGCTATTCTACCAGGGGTCAGATAGGCTCTGTGGGTGATGTACAACTGAATCTGCTGGAATCTCGCATTCCGGGACACCTTTTTGTGGTACCTCTGAGCTCTATTACAGGAATATCGGAGAGGTGGGCACCACAAGTTATTTTCTTCTCTTTCTTTCTTTGCTTAAATCATATATATAAAAGATTCACCTTCAGTGTCAGGTAAAATTGGAGCTGCCAGTTTAAATCTAGTCCTATAGCACAAGGACCTTAATAAACTGCAAATGAAGAAACAAGGCAACTCTGCCTTATTAAAACTGGCGCTTCTCAGATGGCCCTTTTTATAGGACTGCAAATTTTCAAAATATTCGATTTCTTCTTCGATATCTTATTTCAATAACATGTGAAAAGTCAAATATATCTGTGTATTTTTAGACAGGAATGTTTATTCGCATTCTCATGTATTAATTCACATTGCACTGTGTTGGGCGATCAAATTTTGCCTTCAATATACATTCTGCCAATGCATTTCGGTTTGAACCTTCGTCAGGGCTGTATAAAGGCACTTGATTACATCATCAAGCTAGTCATAATTATGTATTCATTAATTTAAATACACTGATTGCTTTGAAGGCGTTTTCTCTCTAGTTTCGCAGCTCTCCACAGACCGCAGGACAACGCTGGAACTCTAGAAAGACGATGGACATATGCGCCTCGTTACGCATTTAAACACACACAGCTGCGAAACTAGAGAGAAAACGCCTTCAAAGCAATCAGTGTATTTAAATTAATGAATACATAATTATGACTAGCTTGATGATGTAATCAAGTGCCTTTATACAGCCCTGACGAAGGTTCAAACCGAAATGCATTGGCAGAATGTATATTGAAGGCAAAATTTGATCGCCCAACACAGTGCAATGTGAATTAATACATGAGAATGCGAATAAACATTCCTGTCTAAAAATACACAGATATATTTGACTTTTCACATGTTATTGAAATAAGATATCGAAGAAGAAATCGAATTTTTTGAAAATTTGCAGTCCTATAAAAAGGGCCATCTGAGAAGCGCCAGTTTTAATAAGGCAGAGTTGCCTTGTTTCTTCATTTGCACCTCTGAGCTCTATCCCATTGTCCATCTGTCATGGGTTCTCCCATCTCCTTCTCCCGATCATGCCTTAGCTGGAGTAGCTCCCTCTCTGCCTTCGCTCTTAGGAGCTCATATATCCTAGATATTTCATGTCCGCCCTTTGAAACATCATACATCATTTCCAGGGTGGCATCAGGTTCTCCCGCCAGCGCCGTCTCGGGCCATCTTCCCCTTCAAGAGCCTGATATATGTAATGTATTGACCCCTATGCACTCCTGTCTCCTCCTGCAACCTCTGAAACTCCAGAATCTCTCCTTCCTGCCATATGTCTCCGAGGGTGGCTAGACTCACCGGTTCCCAGTATCTTCGAACCGTTTTGAACGATTGGGGGTCATCCCTGCATAGGGTCACCAGCGGGACTTGCTGGGAGAGCGGGTCTGGGTCGCCCACCGTTTTCCATGCTCTGTGCCAAACTTCCCAGCCCAACTCCAATAGTCTTCCCCTCCCCACCATCTTGGTTTTATGTGTCCACACTGTCTCTCCTAGAAGGTATGGGGCTGAGTCACCCTGTAGGAGCCTGGCTTCTGCCGAGTCCTCCGCTGACAACCACCTGGCCACATACAACAGCTGTCCTGCCAGGTAATAAAGTTCAAAGTTCGGCAGGTTTATGCCCCCCTTAGTTGCCCCATATAAAGCCCCTGCACATGCCATGGAGTCTTACGAAAAAGAGTCTTGGCAGAACGACCATTTTGAGCAGAGGCGCTCTCCCCATCATGGCCAGGGGCAACCTGGACCAGAACGCCATACTGTTCCCAATACCCTCCATCGCTCTCTCTGTATTATGTTTGTGCTCCATCTCAATCTTGTGGTAAATATTCACTCCCAGATACTTGAATGTCACAGTTTTCCAGGGTATCCGCAGGACGGGTAGTCTTGCCGCAGGGGTGCTCCTGTACCTTCCCAAAGGGAACAAGCTGGATTTCCCGGGGTTAACCGATATGCCCGAGAGGGTGGCGTAACGATCCATCACCTCAAGTACATATTGCAGGTTTTCTTCCGTGTGGCATAGGTAAAGAAGCATATCATCTGCATACAATGATATCAGATGCGTGCCCCCTGTCGTGCTGATCCCCACCTCCCCGTATTGTTGCCGCAGGCATATTGCTAGCGGCTCTAATGCCAGGATGAATAACATGGATGACCAGTTGCAGCCCTGTCTGGTCCCTCTGCTAAGTTGCCACTTTTCTGAGATTGTGGGTCCAGTTTTAACTCTTGCAATCGGGGAACTATATAGCAACTGGACCCATCTGATATATCCTGGTCCCATTTCGTATCCTCTCAGGGTTGCTTTCAACCACGGCCACCGCACTGAATCAAAGGCTTTCACCGCATCCAGCGACATGATTGCCATCTCGCCCGAGTCTTCCTTAGTTTGATCAATGATATGGTGCAGCCTCCTGTGGTTATCCGTGATGTTTCTACCAGGGACATAACCTGTTTGGTCTGGAGGTATCAGCTTGCCTATTACCCTCTTTAGTCTATTGGCCAGCACTGCTGTGAGTATTTTACTGTCCTGATTAAGCATGGACAAGGGCCTATAGGACCCACATTCCGTGACTGGCTTACCTGGTTTCAGGAGTGGGACGATCACTGCCTCGCAGAGGGATGCTGGCAGTTCCCCTCGCTCATAGGCTTCGTTGAACGTGGCCAGGAGCGGCTGGAGTAGCTCCTGCTTGTATGTTTTATAGAATTCGCTGAGTAACCCATCTGACCCAGGCACTTTACACTTAGGGAGGTGTTGGATTACCGCTTCCAGTTCGTCCGCGGTAATGGGGGGAGTCTAAATAAGCGCGTTCTAGATCATCCAATGTGGGTAACGCCATATCCTCTATTGTTTCCAGTATTTCCTGGCTCATATCTTCTCCCGTGTCCTCATATAATCGTCTATAATACTTGAGGAACTCCCCGTTCACTCCGTCCTGGGTGTTATAAATTTGACCCTCTGCATCTCTGACCTCTCTAATCACTGGATGGGGTGTCTCGTTTTTGTATAGCCAGGCCAGTAGTCTTCCTGGTTTGTCCCCCCCTGCATGTAACCTCTCCGTATATTTTTTATAGTTCAATTTGCATAGTCTATCCCAAAGTTCACTACAAGCTAACTGTAAGTCTTTTATCCTGGCGCTATTCTCTCGGGCGGTCCCCTCCCCACGGGTAAGGCCCTCCAGCTCTCTTTCCGTTTCTAGCAGTGCCCGTTCAATTCCTCCCTGGAGCCCCTTAGATTTTGGTATTACTACCCCACGCACCACCACCTTAAACGCTTCCCATACTGTTCCCACAGAGCGTACACTGCCAGTATTAGTTTCAAAGTATTCCTCGATGGCCTCTCTTAAGTCTTCTCGGAATTCCGCATCCTGTAGAGCCTCAGTCCTGAGCCTCCATGTCGGGATACGCGCCCTGGGGGGTTGGTGTTGCCACTCTACAACCAGAGGCGAATGGTCGGACAATACCCTGGCCTTGTATTCGGCCCCCACCATTTCTCCCACTAACTCCGCCACCGCAAACACATAATCCAACCTTGTGTGCAGGTCATGTGGCGCTGCATAGTGCGAATACTACCTATCCGTTGGGTGCAGTCTTCTCCACATGTCCTCCAGACCGAGGTCTGTCAATAGTGTGCTCAATGCTTTAGCTGCTGGCGCCGGCTTCCCTGACTTATCATCTGATCTATCAATCCTGGGGTTCAGGGTACAATTAAAATCCCCTCCCCACACCATTGCGCTGCCCACCAGGGGGCTGATTTTACCGTATAGGGACCTAAAGTATGCTGCTGTGTCATGGTTAGGGGCATACAGATTTACAATGTTCACCTCCCTATTTTCCAGGATGCCCACCACCACCGCCAGCCTGCCCTCTGGATCTATTGTCATGCTGAGCAGCTAGTTATCACCCCTCTTGCATATGCCGATAACATTACCCTTCCATTTCCTCCTCACCACCTCCAGTTTCTCTTTGATGAGGTGGGTCTCCTGTAACAGCGCTATATCAATGCGCATCCTCCTTAAATACATCATTACTTTGTTACGTTTTAAATGGCTATTGAGGCCCCGCACATTCCAGGTCACTAGCCTAAGATTACCCGACGCCATCTGCTCGGTGTATTCCCCCTCTGCCCTCCCCTCCAATGTCTTCATTGATGACTCGTTGTTCGGCCCTTGACTCTCCCATCCCCAACAACTCCCCCCCTTCCCCAAACTCCACCCCATAGCACACAACCCTGCCCCTCCCCCCACCCTACCCAGCCCCAACAAATGCCCAGCTCCATCCCTGGATCTCAGGCCCTCCCGCATATGGTCCTGTCTCGAAGCCGAGGACAAGGACCCCGCGGGGCGTCACCGATCTAACAGTGACCACACTAAGTGTACAACTAAGGGGTTTGAGAGTCGTCCTCCCGGAGCTCCCGCTTAGTTAAATGGGATAGTTGCATCCAACAGATCCTGCCAGCGCATATTTCCCCAGCATATTCCCCACAAGCTTTATTTAACACTATGTTCAATTACCTAGCGAGCATATATTTGCGTTGGCACTCCCCACAAACTACGTTTACCACTAAATTATAGTCCCAATGTCCTGTGCCAAATCACCGCAGGTGGCCCAGCTGCATGTTACTTATCTCCTGCGGCTCCCGTCTGGATGTCCGATTCCTGAGGGCGACCCTGCGTGTCCAGCCAGTCCATAGCATCTTCCGGCGTCTCGAAGAACAAAGTTTTGTTCTTGTAGAACACTTTCAATTTGGCCGGGTAGAGCAACATGTATCAGTGACCAGCCTCTCTCAACCTCCTTTTCACCGAGCCGAAGTGCATCCTGCTGCGCTGTACGTGCAAAGTGTAGTCCGGGTACGCCGTGATTTTCGCCGGCCCCCTCTCTATCGTCCCTCCCTTCTGGAAAAATTCCAGTATCTTGTCCTGATCCCGATAGTTCAAAACCTTTGCGATCAGCAGCCGCGGGGGGGCCCGGGGGCGGTCTCCTTGCCAAGGCCCTATGTGCCCTCTCTACTGCAAACCCCTGGGTCAGTTCTCCACCAGTTATTTCCTGCAGAAGCATGGACTCAACGTATTCTGTTGGGTTAGACCCTTCCATTCCTTCCGGCAGGCCAACAATACGAATGTTGTTGTGTCTAGCGTGCCCCTCCGCCTCCTCCGCCCTGTTCTCCAGGTTGCCCACGCGCTGCACAAGGGCATGAAGTTCCTGTCCGTGGGCGGCGCATGCCATCGTATTCGGGGCCATCTCCTTTTCCAGGTTCCCAGTGCGCTCCGCAAGCGTGCGTACATCCAGTCTCAATAAATTGAGGTCCAGACCCACTTTCAAGTCGTTCATTGCTAGGCCCAGTTTGGTCTCCCAGGCAATTTTTAAGTCTGCAATCGCTGCCAGCACTTCCTGGATAGTGCCCGGCGTCTTGGTGTAAGCCTCCATCGTGGGCTGTTTGCTTTTGGGCCTGACAGTTCTGTTGGACATTATGCAGTGTTCCTCAGACGTGGGCCGACCGCACCCCCCCTCTTACAAGAGTCTGCGTGGCGCCTAGCCACTCTTAGTGTGTCCGGGGCTGTTTCAGCTATGTTCAGGTATGTGCTTGCCACTCACCCCACCAAGGATGGGAATGTCCTCCCACGTACCTGCATGCGCACAGTATCGCTCCTCGGCCCCCACAGCGTTCCTTTCAATAGCTGGTGGTCTTGTCCTCCTTTATGTTGGGCTTGTTAGCGTGTGTGCCATGGGCGCCTCCCGGCACTCCTTATCTTCCCCCGGAGGCTCTAGTATGTCCACTTCTGGGCCCCTGAGTGTCGGACCTGCTCCTGTGGTCTCTTTGTTTCGCCCCACCAGCCCGTGCGCAGCTGGCGAATCACTGAGCTCCTTGGCCCACTTCCTGCTTTGTTTAACAGTGTGCCACCGAGGGGGTCAGCTGAGCACCAACCTCGTGGTGCGTCCGCTTTTTAATGGAGCCTCAGTCTTCCACGGCGGTATCTGGGTCTCCAAGGGCCAGCAAATGTCCCGGACCAGCCTATGCTTCCAACCGCTTTATATGTTTGACAGTGCACATCAAGGCGCCTCCGTGTCTGGTCTGCGCAGTATCCGAAGCTCCTTGGAAGCAATCTCAAGGAGCGTGTCTTGTCTCTGGGTGCTAGTTCTCCTCAGCGCTAGTCACCTCATTGTCCATGGGTAACCCAATCATAGCATATTATTTCGTATGGGACTTTAATATGGGCTGCTGGCGGCCTCTTTAATCCATTTCGTTGCCGCTCACCTGCAAGGGCTGATCACTGCTGTTTGTGTGTGCAGCTCCCGCTAAGGCAAGGGGGCCATCGCTATTTCGCTGCAGCCTCGTGCCCAACGTAGCGCTCGTTCACTTTAGCGCGCCGATACAATGTACACGCTGCAGCTCTCTCAACGTTCGAACTGTCTGCTCAGCGGGCCTAGCGCCTGCCACCAGTTCATTTGTGATTACGAGTGCACCCATACGCACTGGAGCTCTGCTCCAGATGTGCCCCGCCGTAGCCGACACACTCCTCAGCCCGCAGGCACGGCCACTGCAGCCCGCCTCGCGCTCTTTGCTCCACAGCGCCAAGGCCCCCCAAAGTCCACACCACTGGGTAGGGTGCGCTCGGCGGTCACAGATCCCTGCTGGGCTCACGGCAGCGCCCCCGAGCCTCTCGGAGAATCCTTTGTTCTTGCCGCCATCTTGTTTTTGTATTGCATCACCAACGCTTGCAGCTAAAGACGGTTGTAACTTTGTATCTGTGCATCGCCCACGCACCAAAGTTTCAACGAGTGCGCTCCCTGCTTTTAGAAGCCTGGATTTTATCTCCCAGCGCCAGGCTTCCCCTGCCGCAACCACATCAAGGATCAATCACGGATCCCAGGAGCTCCACCGGAGTGCATCCTCTCACATAGCCATCTTAGCCAAGCCCCCGATTGCCATGTTGGTTTAGTGATCTTGTGGCTTTTTTTAATAGTGCACGATGACCTCATCGCGTCACATTACACAGTGACTTCATGCGCGCGGCCACCATTTTGGATTGTTTTTTTTTTCAATAAAGGTTACATTTTCTTGATTACAAAAACAATATATATATATTTTGGGAACTTATTTTGATAGGATGCATCCCTTATTATTTTAGTTTGATAATGATTCCAAATAAATGTTTTTAGTGTATGTGCTTGAGTTTCACAGAATTCATGGAGGCTGGACCATAGATAAAATGAGGAGTGATGACTAATAGAGTTCATAGTTGGCATTAATGGTTAAACCTAAAGAGGGTTTGTTAGTTGTACTATTTCGGTGTGGGATTAGATAATTGCATTTTTGATGGATTTTGTATTGTCTGATTGGGGCCAAATAGAGGCTGCGAATAGTTGTAATTGTGTTTGGTGCACCCGTTTAGTATTGTAGTGTGAGTACTAGTGTTTTGTATATTTATTTTTGCGGTGTTTAAAGGAAGTGGCGTAGTTCCTGGTCAGAATTTAGACCCGTGTGGCAGGTGTCCATATTGTTTATCCAAAATGCTTCTCATTTGCGGAGCATTTTCTCCAAGTTACCTCCTCTTGGAGGTGGTGAAAAATGTTCAATTCCAAAAAATGTTAGTTGTGCCAGATGTTCTATATTGTGATTGTTCATATAGTGTGTTGCCAGGGGTGATCTGAGATCTTTGTTTTTAATGGCTCTGATGTGCTCACCTATACGTACTGTGAGTGTTATGATAGTGCTCCCAATGAGTCTGTTGCATAGGCTTTTGATCCCATAGATTACAACCTTGCTGTTACAGTTGATAAACTGTTTGATGGGCACTTCTATGTCGTTGGGTTTGAGAATTGAGCTTTTGGCATTTTCTGAAAAATTGCACTTTTGACATTTAAAATATCCTGTTGTAGGTGGTTGTAGCAATGAGGTTGAGGTTGTTGTTTGTGTATATTTCTTAATATTGAAATGTGAAGGGCTCAGCATGTCTCTGAGATGTTTGCACTTGCTTGCGAAATGTAATAGTTGGTTGATCATCCAGTATGTTGTCTAGTTATTGGTCCTATTTTAATATATTCCAATTTTTCTTAAGAATGCGTTTGATTTGTTGGCTCTTGTTTCTATGTGATGTGATGAACCTTGGTAGAGTAAACAAATTGAAGGCAAATACTGAATGACAATTAATTCAGTCATGCAATGAAATAAGGATCTAAAGGCAACAATTAAATGACACAAAATTCAATCATGCAGTAAATCCTGCACTGAAGCAAGAATCTAATTAATGACATTAAAGCCTATTAAACATTGAACCAAGGATCCACAAACTTAATGAATAAGGAAGACAGCAACTGAATGATTACCAATTCAAATGTCCTCCCTACATCGGATCCATTAACCTAATGAACTTGCATCCATGAGTTGAAAATTGAACGTCTCTGCTAAGGCAGCTGCAGGATTATTTTCAGAAAGGGTGTGACATATGCCAGTTCAAAGGATTCTGGGACACAACCTTAGTCTAGAGAAATATTTACAAATTGAAGGATCTTGTCTCCCATAATCGCCTGGATCAAGATTGGTTTGTATACCATTGGGGACACAGATCGGAGGTGGAGTCAGAACATAGGCTAATGCTAGGGTTTGGGTTGTGGTGGGACATAAAATGGACTCAATAGAAAAGTGGCACACAATTGCAAATGGCAATGCGTTACATTTCATGACAAATGAGTTCTACCTTATGGTAAAATAATTTTCAATTGCAAATACTGTATTTCAAAACACATGTGTATGTAACATTGGACAAAACTACAAGCGGCACATTGTAATAACTCATCAAGATGGCCCATTTTGGTGCAAAAAACAGTCCCACCGTTTACTAGGCCGGCCCTTCGATCAGCGCCTTATTGCTGTACAGTCTGGTCTGCCTATGGATGAGCAGAGAGGACTACTGCTCCTTTTTGGGTGCATGATGTGTAATGTTATTCATTTTTGAAGAGGTTGGCAAGCCAGGCTTTGGCTTTCATTTCTTTTGATTTGTTAAGTTCTTCTGACTATCCTAGATAGAGTGATAGTTCATGTTGTGATGCAACAAATATGCCAGGCATCCATTTGTACCACATCTTGCTCAGGGTGTACTGGTTCTGGGTCGGTATCTTTGTAAGGTGTACATGTAAGTGCATTCATTATGCTACTGTCAGGACTGGCATGAGTAGTGTCCAAGAAGATTGCCCCATGTACCTTTCTGCCGACCTCCCTCAAGAGAATGACTGTTTTTCTCAATGAAAGATTAAACTGAAAGATGTGAAGGATATACAACAGCACTACTCACCAGACTGCATAAACAAATACCCCTAGTGAGGAAGTGTATCAAAGAATTAAGTGAGCATAGAATATCAAAATGCACAGAAAACGCAATACTTGCCGGGGAATATAAAAATCAGATAAACCTGTGTAAATGTAGGAGCAACCGTGAGAGAGTCCATAATCCAGACATGGGCCACACAACGGCACAAGTATGGAAGTAAAAAACTAAAGAAATACTTAGAGGTCTATTTAACTTCAAACCTGCATGGGTTATACAGAGTCAAGTACCCCACGCTCATGGCACAAATCAGTAAGTTATGGAGAGCACTATGGATGCCAAAACAAGATCGCCCACAATCGCTCTACATAAAACTGGTTACACAAACAGTATGTGGGGTTTGGGATACACTGACTAAGAAACAGGAGCTGACGTCATTCCCCTCCCCATTTACACCAAGGCACCACAACAGTTCTCGCCTGCATACCTCCTCAACGCCTTCCCAAGATGGTGGATTATTTGCGCTTGGTGCCTATCAGACATGTTCAGCAACTGACATATTAAATCGTCTGAGGAATGCATGCCAGAATTCTCACTAACTGGTCACGACAGGCTGCAGTACCTCCAAGTTAGACACTGGGTACTACAAAGGGGTGCAGATCTCTAACAAATTTCGAAAACTTTACATTTATACGATCCTGCTAGAACTAGACTCCGTCTGACATCCTGTTCATAGAATAAAATGGGAAAAATGTTTGGGGAGGCCGATTTTATATTTAGACTGGAAAGACATCTGTAGTAGAACTAAAACCATGTCCATATGCACCCAACACAAAAAGATAGCCTAAATGCTGATATTCAGGTGGCCCATGAGCCCCCAGAAACGAATCCTAACAGCCCTACTGACCCCAAGGACTACTGGCACAACGGAGGTGAGGACGGCACATTACTACACGCATGGTGGCAGTGCCTGAACACTGGAAAGTGATCATCAAACACATTTCCGAAAACCCTGAGTAGAGATTCCCATGGGACCCGGGGTGGTTCTATTAGGCATACCAGACAGGGACTTTTACCCCCTGAATGCACAAGGTGCAATGGCCATCACCGCCATGTTACTAGTAGCCAAACGAGTTACTGGTGCTCTGTGGAGAAATCCAGAAGGGCCGCTTATCAAGTTGGGGTTGAACAAACTATGGCATCTATTATCAATGGAGAAGCTTATGGCAGACTTGTCGGCCAATAGGAATGCATTTGTTAAGAAATTGAACGTTCTCTCCAATTCCTACAAAGAGACTGCACAGATAGACAGGGTAATTCATAGAAATTCGCACAAAAGTGGCGCACGCGGCTGGCGCACATTGTCCCCATGCGATACACTGCGCCAGCCGCGTGCGAAAAAATCCTTTTCATCGCACAGCTTATTCATGGATTTTAGCCTCCGAAACCAGCCGTGGCGCAGAGTGGCGCAGCGACCCTGCAGCAGGGCCAGTTACACCCCCAAGAACGCCCTTGCACAAGGAAAAGCCTTCACAATCCCCAAATCATCGCAAAGGGCTGCGCTAACCCTGGACCAGTTCACAGGGCTGCCAAACAGCAAACGCCAAGCGGGGAACGTGTATTTCAGTGGTTCGCGGGAAGTTTCACACGCGATTGTCCTGGGTATGTGTACATCAGGGGTGCGTGGGAAGTAACACACGTGATTCCATCAGTGCACGTGTATTCCAGGGGTGTGCGGGAAGTATCACACGCAAAAACAGCAGGGTACGTGTATTCCAGGGGTGCGCAGGAAGTATCACACGCAAAAGCAGCAGGGCACGTGTATTTCAGGGGTGTGCGGGAAGTATCACACGCGATTCCATCAGGGTACGTGTATTCCAGGGGTGCGCGGGAAGTATTACACGCAAAAGCAGCAGGGTACCCTGCACATGTCCCGCAGGCACCCCATCCACCATGGCCATGCCCCCCAGCCAACCCACATGTCACCTTGCACTACTGCCCACCAACGCATGTCCCCCTGCACCCCCAGCCACCAGGGGCACCCTCCACCAGGCCCCCACTCATGTCTACCACCACCCCCAACCCACAGCATCCAGGGGCACCCTCCACCAGGCCCCCACTCATGTCTCCCTGCACCCCCACCCCCCTAGCAGTGCAGGGGCAGCCTCCACCAGGCCCCCACTCATGTCCCCCTGCACCCCCACCCCCCCACCCCCCAGCAGTGCAGGGGCAGCCTCCACCAGGCCCCCACTCATGTCTCCCACCACCCCCACCCCCACCCCCCAGCATCCAGGGGCAGCCTCCACCAGGCCCCCACTCATGTCTCCCACCACCCCCACCCCCCAGCAGTGCAGGGGTAGCCTCCACCAGGCCCCCACTCATGTCCCCCTGCACCCCCACCCCCAAGCATCCAGGGGCACCCTCCACCAGGCCCCCACACATGTCCCCCTGCACCCCCACCCCACAGCATCCAGGGGCAGCCTCCACCAGGCCCCCACTCATGTCTCCCACCACCCCCACCCCCCAGCATCCAGGGGCAGCCTCCGCAAGGCCCCCACACATGTCCAACTCATGTCTCCCTGCACCCCCACCCCCCAGCAGTGCAGGGGCAGCCTCCACCAGGCCCACGCTCATGTCCCCCTGCACCACCACCCCCCAGCATCCAGGGGCACCCTCCACCAGGCCCCCACTCATGTCTACCACCACCCCCACTCCCCAGCATCCAGGGGCACCCTCCACCAGGCCCCCACTCATGTCTCCCACCACCCCCACCCCCCAGCAGTGCAGGGGCAGCCTCCACCAGGCCCCCACTCATGTCCCCCTGCACCCCCACCCCCCAGCATCCAGGGGCACCCTCCACCAGGCCCCCACACATGTCCCCCTGCACCCCCACCCCACAGCATCCAGGGGCAGCCTCCACCAGGCCCCCACTCATGTCCAATTCATGTCTCCCTGCACCCCCACCCCCCAGCATCCAGGAGCACCCTCCACCAGGCCCCCACTCATGTCTCCCTGCACCCCCAACCCCCAGCAGTACAGGGGCAGCCTCCACCAGGCCCCCACTCATGTCCCCCTGCACCCCCACTCTCCAGCATCCAGGGGCACCCTCCACCAGGCCCCCACACATGTCCCCCTGCACCCACACCCCACAGCATCCAGGGGCAGCCTCCACCAGGCCCCCACTCATGTCTCCCTACACCCCCACCCCCCAGCAGTGCAGGGGCAGCCTCCACCAGGCCCCTACTCATGTCTACCAACACCCCCACCCCCCAGCATCCAGGGGCACCCCTCACCAGGCCCCCACTCATGTCTCCCTGCACCCCCACACCCCAGCAGTGCAGGGGCACCCTCCACCAGGCCCCCACTCATGTCTACCAACCCCCACCCCCCAGCAGTGCAGGGGCAGCCTCCACCAGGCCCCCACTCATGTCCCCCTGCACCCCCACCCCCCAGCATCCAGGGGCGCCCTCCACCAGGCCCCCACTCATGTCTACCACCACCCCCACCATCCAGGGGCACCCTCCACCAGGCCCCCACTCATGTCTCCCATCACCCCCACCCCCCAGCAGTGCAGGAGCAGCCTCCACCAGGCCCCCACTCATGTCTCCCACCACCCCCACCCCCCAGCAGTGCAGGGGCAGCCTCCACCAGGCCCCCACTCATGTCTCCCACCACCCCCACCCCCCAGCATCCAGGGGCAGCCTCCACCAGGCCCCCACTCATGTCTCCCACCACCTCCAACCCCAGCAGTGCAGGGGCAGCCTCCACCAGGCCCCCACTCATGCACCCCCACCCCCCACCCCCCATCATCCAGGGGCACCCTCCACCAGGCCCCCACACATGTCCCCCTGCACCCCCACCCCACAGCATCCAGGGGCAGCCTCAACCAGGCCCCCACTCATGTCTACCACCACCCCCACCCCCCAGCATCCAGGGGCACACTCCACCAGGCCCCCACTCACGTCTCCCATCACCCACACCCCCCAGCAGTGCAGGGGCAGCCTCCACCAGGCCCCACTCATGTGTCCCATCACCCCCACCCCCCAGCAGTGCAGGGGCAGCCTCGACCAGGCCCCCACTCATGTCTCCCACCACCCCCACCCCCCAGCATCCAGGGGCACCCTCCACCAGGCCCCCATTCATGTCTCCCTGCACCCCCACCCCCCAGCAGTGCAGGGGCACCCTCCACCAGGCCCCAGTCATGTCTCCCACCACCCCCACCCCCCAGCAGTGCAGGGGCAGCCTCCACCAGGCCCCCACTCATGTCCCCTTGCACCCCTAACCCCCCCAGCATCCAGGGGCACCCTCCACCGGGCCCCCACTCATGTCTCCCTGCACCCCCACCCCCCAGCAGTGCAGGGGCAGCCTCCACCAGGCCCCCACTCATGTCTCCCACCACCCCCACCCCCCAGCAGTGCAGGGGCAGCCTCCACCAGGCCCCCACTCATGTCTCAATGCACCCCCACCCCCCAGCATCCAGGGGCACCCTCCACCAGGCCCCCACTCATGTCCCCCAGCCAACATGTCACCACAATGTATATCCCTGGCCCTTATGGTCAGCCTCCAAATGCCAAACACCCACCTGTGTATTGCATCCACCCACTTAGAAATGGCAAAAACATGATAGAACCCCAATTCCAAGTTTGGAAATGAACACATGTCCCTCACATACACCCAATGGGTGTCAGTGAATGTCAAAACCCATATCATGATATGCATGAAACCAATGAGATGATACTACATATTGAACTTTGAAGAAAAAATATGTATTAAAAGCAACATAAATTGAATCAAAAATAAACAAACAATAATGGAATTTTTTTTTAAAAAAAACAGCAGGTCCGTGAAATAATGCAAAACCACAAATCATAATGCAAAGGAAAGGTGTCCAAAATCACAGTCCACAAAAGTAAATCCAATGGAAAATTAAAATCGAAAACCATTGCTCCATGGGTAAATCATAAAAAAAAATTGAAAATCCAAAGGTCAACTATATACAGATAAACAATCCAGGGTCCATGATCCCAACCGAAGAAATGAAACCTATCTAATAACACTACCTAAAAAAAATAAAAAAAAACTATATACAAAAATGAGGCCCATTGTCCAAAAGGTCCAAAAGAAATGCAAAACCAAAGGAAACCTAACACTAACTACAGAACTATTTACAAGGGCAGCGGGCTAGTCCGACGGCTCACTTTGGGATGTTCCGGGCCAGGGCATCATCGAACTCCTGCTCAATGTCCCGGAGGCGGTCCTCCTCCATGGCCCCGAGGGTCCGCAGGGCCGTCCACATGTTCACCCCAAACTCCCTGCGGATTCCCTCGAGGCACTCGGCCCGCCTCAGGGCCCTCCGCATGGAGTTCTCCCCCCTGACCATCGTGAGCCGTGCCTCTTCCGCCCGCTGCCGCTCCGCATCTATTGCGTGGCCCAACCGCTGCCACACGGAAGACACTTCCCGTCCTGGGTCCTCCTGCCCTCCGGCCGATGCCTGCCCCTCCGATGTCGAAGGCCCCGAGCCATCATGGCTCCCACCACGTTGCTGCTGCTGCTGCGCCGCCTCTGCCCGTGCACTGCCTCCTGCTGCCTGCACATCCTCCGCTGGCTGGGGTGCAGTCGTTGATGTGGCCACCCCTGCTGGACGTCCGACTCCCGACTGTGGCAGGGATGCCTCCTCCACCAGCCTGGCCGCACCGTCAGAGGCAGCTCCACAGGGCACCCAGGTGACTAATGGGTGGGAAGATGGCACGGAGGACGACTGGCGCATAGGGGGTTCAGTTGAGGAGGGGGTCTGAGCAAGCCCCATTAAACAGAGGAATCCGGCCTGGGTGACCTGTCCCAGTAGGCCGACGCGGTCAACGAGCCATTCGAGATGACGTGCAGTCTCCTCATGAAAAGACTGCAGGTCACCTCGCATGGCCCGTTGACGCAACGCCACACCAGTCAGGACAGGCTCAACCCGGACCCGGATAGCCACGTCCACAGGCAGAGGAAGGCCAGTTGTCGTGAGCTCATCCCCTGCCTGAAAGCGGGTCTGGACGTAGGCATCCCTGCAGGTGCAAGATGATGCAGTGACAGGATCAGGGACAGGATTGCACACAAGGCACCTCCGTGGCGACCTATGCTGCCTCCTCTCCCTGGTCCTGCACTGCACCACTAGCACCAGTGGAATCCCCACCTTCAGACCCCATCTCTGTTGCTTGCACGGCCTCCTCCTCCACCAAACCCCCCACCAACCTGGATGACTCCATGCCATCTTCCCCCAATGGGCCCTGTGGGGTCCCAGCTGCCCCTTCTGCTGCCGAGGAGTCCAACTCCGACCTCCGCCTCTTGGACCTCCCCCCGGCAGCTGTGGCCTGGGACGCGGCACCGGACTCCTCACTCCCCGACGAAATCACAACCTGGGAGGGGAGCCGGGCCTTGCGTCTCCGGCTGGCGGTGCGATCCCCGCCGCTGTACACCACAGCACCTTCTCCGCCCTCTTCATCAGTTGACGCTGCAGACAGGGAGAAATAAAACACAGGCATCAGGGCGCTGTACAATGGACACATACACACATGACAGTTGCACATGAGTGGCATTGGCAAACCTCAGACATGGCATCACAATTGGCAACACACATGTCATTTCAACTTGCACACATGAGCCATACCACAGCCACATCGCAACTGCCAGCACCATCCATACACACATACACATACAACAGCATGAGCAGGCAAAGGTGAGCCAGACATCACATTCAACACAGGGAGTGCACTACACATGCACGCACACCACCACACTTGCATTCATGTGTACACCTCAGTCACCTGTCGCAGTGTTCCGATGGGCATCCATGTCACATCTGCCAATCAGGCTTCCACATCCCGCTGTCACATGCATCCATGTTGCATCACTGTTGCACCCTTGTCAAATACACACACATGCACATGTACACAATGCTGATACATGCAGCTGAAAACAACATACATGTGTGACATCACGAACATGCCTACTTACATACACATTCATCCAAACATGTGTGCCCACACAACTGCATTTGGCATGCAAGCCTACACACACAAGCACCATCCATGTCTCACACATGACAGCCCTCGCATGTGTTAGCCTCATGGCCCTGTACACCCCCACCCATACACGGCCCCATACAAACAGATGTGCAACCGGCACACTACTGGCATATCACCATACGCACAACTTACAATCATGATGCATGTACACTTACCGGCCGACTCCAGACGGGTCTGCCTCTCAAGGACCTGGACGTGGAGAGCTGGGGATATGCGTTCCAGGACCCTCATCTGATCTTCCGACAAGTGGCTCCGGCGCCCCACAGCATCCGCTGCCTTCAAGAGGCGCCAGGCCTTGTTCAGGGTCCTGGACCTGAAGTCCTCCCAGCGCTTCTTGACATGTTGGAAATTGCGGACTGCCACCCCCTCCGCGTCGGCGCGCACACTTCCGAAGAGGGCATCATACTGCCCCAGGACTTGCTCCACCAGGACACCAACTTCCCTGGCACTGAAGCTGGTGCCCCTCTGCCTCTCTGGCCGGGGGTTGTCAGTGGTGCCAGATGTTGCAGTGCCCGACATGACAACCCCAGAGGCAGGAGTGGGTGGGCAACTGGGTCCTGGGGCTGGGCTGTGGAGCGATGGAATCCCAGTCGGGAGTCTTCGGTTCCAGCAGGGGTGGTCACAGCAACAGCACCCCTGGCTGATGTGCAGGCAGCAAATGGCAGGGCACGTGGGCAGCAGGCAGTCAGGCAGCAGCAGATGGCAGGTGGGAGCGTGCTCGGGGCTGTGGGGGGCAGTAAATCGGCTTTCTGGGCAGGAGTGTGGTCTTCCGTGTGCTTACGCGTGGCCAGCTTGATACGGAGTGATTTGGCACGTGAAAATCCTGCACGTCTGCGTGTAATTCGAGGAAAGGCCCTTAGCGCGTAAGCGCGTCTGCACACATGCGCGATTTCATTGGGCCAAAGGCCACCATGCGCAGCTATGATGTCACGCGCATGGCCGTAGAGAATGGCGCGTGTAAAAAAAAAAGATACACGTCCGAGTGTCAAAGCGTGTAATTGGTGGAAATGGCCTCATCGCGTATGCGCGTCTGTGACGTGTGTATAAAAGGTACGTGTAGAACGCCATTTCCTTGTACGTGCTTTTCGTGGAGAGCGAGTGGGTGAAATCTGTACTTCTTGTCGGTTCACACACGATTTACTTCACGGTGTTTCAAGTTCGTACTCCCTGTTACCTCTGACAGCTTTTTCTCTTTTCCTCTTTTTCCTGGGCCTGTTTCCGCAAACAGCGTTCCCTTCTACGGTTGTCCTGTCTCCTCAGACAGCGTACAATTCTTCTTTTGGTGGGGGTGTTGCCAACACGCACACGCGCATATTTTTCACGCTTTTGTTCCTGGCAGACGGTGAGTCGCGCATGTATTTAACATCTGTGCTTGCCCCGTGTGTCGCGTACCCCTTCAGAGGTCATTCTAGGCTGCGTGTGACACGCATACGTTCATTCTTGTGTTTCTGGGTGCCACAGCGTAGTGCAGGTTTATTTTTCCACACATGTGGTCTAGGAGGGGTTGCGTGCACCTTACTTCCCTTTTTTGGGGTGCCTGTGCGTAGCGTGACCCGTCATCTTTCCCCAGGGGTGACATACAGCCTACGATTACCATCTGGTACCCAACCCCTTTGACCCCCAAATGCCCAGGACAATAGTTCACATCGACTCCCATACCCACAATAACATCAGTGCCATGGCTGGGAGGCGAACAAGCCGTAAGGGTGGCAAAGGTGGCCGAGCCCCAAGTGGTGGCCGTGGTGGATCCGGTAGGGGACGTGACCATGACTTGCAGGGTGCCCCTAGCCCCCCATGTGTGGAGGAGCAGTCAGGGACACCCATGCCCCCCCCGGTTGAGGGTAACGTGGCTGACACCATCCATGTTCAGCCCTTGTTGGACCAGCCCACTGTGGAACCAGACCTGGCACAGGGTGACTCCATGGCTGACTTCCAGGTCAGCAGGTCGAGGCCACGTGCGCCGGTGCACGTTGGTGTCATCAGGCCACGTGGATCAGGGGCAGCTCGGTCATCTGCTGCCCCGCGTAGGCAGGCTGGGGAGGCTGCAGGGGCAGCTGCGGCTCCATCCACCCCACCTCTCACACACTGTAAGAGGATTCAATTCAACACTACAGCTAAGTCAACGCCTAGTCTATAATACTGAATGAAAACCCTTATTGATATATCTTTAGGTCCAGTTCATGCGTTCTGGATGACTACCCCTATATAACACCCCTCTCTTGGAATCCCCCTGACCCCACTGAGCCAAGAAGTAGTTCTGTTTTACAAGTTAAAAGGTTTATTTGATAATTTAACAATAGATATATAGATCACACCTTATAATAAATTAATAATTGAATAGCACACTTAATCTGATATGATAAAGATCAACAACGGAGAATCTGGCACTAGCACACTTCTTATAATCACTAATGAGTTGACATGAAATGGATAAGGTAGCACACTGGTAAATAGGAACAAAAGAAGAAAGTGGTACAAAATGCTTTATAGAGTTCAAATGGATGCAAGGTTGAATGAATGAAATGCAGTATAGAAATACTCAATATGATTTCAACAAAACAATGTAATCACTTTTCTCTGGCAATTCACTCCCCCCCTCTTTATGCAATGCAAGGAAATGGGAGGGAAGCACACAGTTCTCAGAAATGCAATCAATGTAATCAGTTCAATCCAGCAAGCTTAGACAACAGAAAACAGATAGGAGTTTTGAAATCACAGGCCCAAATTGCTTTGATATGTGCTGGCAATGAATGAGAAATATGCTGGAAACGCTTTTAATTCCCTTTCAGAGGTTCAGGGTGAGTGGTATCTAGTTAATATTAGTCCAGGCTCACACTAGCAATGATGCAGGGATAGTTAGCAGGTTAAACGAATTTCTGGCAAATGGAAGGCAAGCAGCAGCAGTTTTTACATGTGAAGAAATTTGCAAATCGCGGTAAAATTCGCGGATGCGTGTTCCGCGATTGCGGTAAAACTATAAGGGGTAGGAATGCGGTTCTTGGTGCGATTCAAAGCTACGATTCGAAGCTATCAGAGGAAAGTTACTGCAAGTCTCTAGCCCAAACGGTCGCGGAGATATGAGCGATTTAACAAAGGTCGTTTTTGGGTTTGCAAATTTCAAAAGCTCAAAATGACAAGTGCAGCTTGCAACTAGAAATGACAGGTGACAGCTTTACAAATGACAGGTGACAGTTAGGAGGCAGTTCTACTTAGGTTAAATAGATTGAATTATATTATTTTAACTAAGAGATTGGTTCTGCACAGTTTTCTAGGTACTCACACTATATTCTTGAGTGAAATGGGCCTCGCCATGGATCTGGTCAGGGTTTTAGACTGGACTCTGGTCTGGTCTGGTCTGGCCTCTGCACTTCACAGTGATCTGGGTCAGCTCTCTCTGCTGGTCTGGGTCTCTCTGGGTACAGCACTGCTTTCTCTCTGGTTCTCTTAGTTCTGGATAGATTGAAGTCTCTAGTTTGGCTTTCTGGAGGTTGATGGAGGTAAGTATGGATTTTTCCGGCAGAGCGTCCCGCTGCAGATGGATTTGGAAAGTCCCTATCTGTCCTGTCTGTCTGCTTTTATGTGTTTAGAATGTGGGTGTGTTCTAGCATCACTGACCCTACCTCTCTCTCAGCTTCTAATTGGTCAAACTTCCATTTATCATTTGATTGGGGAATGAACTGTGAGTCAGAGTGATGTCATTTTACAGCCTGCAGAAAGTCCACTCCTCCTGTCAACTTACACACAAATCTAGATTTGAAACAAATACATATTTGCAGAGGTACATATTGTTTTAAATCATATGCACCCATCATGCATTACAGGAGGTATACCCTGTTCAAACTCTGCTCTTCCTGGGAGCTTGCATTCAGAAATGGCACATATTTCACTTTTTAACTGATTTTGCAATTTCTGACCTTGACCCAACTTTACATACATGTGTGCAGGGAGTAGGGACATTAACTGATGAAGTTTCAGATTTTTAACATGCATACATTTAGAGTTATATCCACTTTTCCGCTGACACCCCCCTGAACACGCCACCGGGTCGAAAAACCTCTTAAAATGTGGGCAGAAAAATCACAAGAATTATGGTATCATTTATAAAATTTTCACATGTCCGCTCTATGAGTTATTCATCTTTTTAAAGTTATGTTCTGGCTCCAAAGGGGTGTGGTTTACCCTCAGCACAAGGTTGAATTTCTGGTTCTTTCCAGTTCTGCCAAGCCAGCTTGCTCTCACAGGCAGTGCCCCTCCCAGCTCTTGCCAAGAGGAAGCTACATTTTACGACTGCGGTAATAAAAACCTTTGCCTGAGTGAAGAGGGCTTTGTTCACTCTCTTGCAGAGCACAGATAATTCAATTATCAGATAGATGGCATATCCTTAGTGTGGGCAGCAAAAGGAAGGTTGGCCTGGGAACACAGTGGTGACTCAAGTTTCCCTCCTGATGGGGGTAGTTGCCAGGCAGAATTCAGTTCCTTAAGCCGGGTTTCAGATAAAATGTCACTTTTTGTTCCCCAGTTTCTGCATTCAAATAAAACTAAACATTTTCACATATGCAGCTAGAAGGCTGATTCTAAGTTTAAAACTATGACATTTAAACAGTTACAACCTATGTGACACTCAAAAGTAGGTCACTCAGTCAATTTGAACATTTAGATTTGTAGTGTCTTTCAGTCCAATGCAACTTAAACTGCTGAAATCCACAGCGCAGCCAGTCTTGTTATAAGCATTTTTCTGGGCTCTTCATTTCCCAGATTTTGTAGGCACACAACACTCCATTCTACCAAATGTCTGCTGGTGTCCAGTGAGTTTTTAGATGTGTTGCAATGTTTAAAATAGACAGTTTGAGCCTGCCTTCAGAGAAACACAGGGTGGTTTTAAACTGCCGTCTTTTGGATAGTGGTGAGTACTGGTACTGCACCCATTTTTGGGATTTAAGAAAATGAATTCCCCACAATTCTAGGTTGCATTTGGCAATCAGCATTGCCATTCCCAATGGTTTCAGACTACTGTGCGGGTAGTCCAATGGTGGTTTTAGGCAGTGTCCTTCTGTGCCCATAACATCGGCAAAAATGGGTGGCAGCCTATTCTTCCTGCATTTCCCTGTGCCTTGTCTGGGAAGCTCTGGCCATCATGATGTTTTCATGTCAGTACTGCACAGTTTTGAGGTAGGGCTAGGATGCATGGGTAAATACATCCCACAAGCCCCCCTCTTGCGATGGCCATTCGGTTTCACTGATGGGACTCGCAAGATCTGGGATGTTTCCTCATCTTCTTCCAATAGATGGCACAGTTCAGCATCTTTTCCTCCATCCGGTACTGATCGATCAGTTCTCCTCGCCGGTCCTGATGGGAATATTGGGCGGTCCACTGGGCCCATGGGATCTTCGTTCCCGGTCTCCGGATCGTCCTTCTTGGTCATTCTTCATGGTTTCATCTCTCCTAGGATGATAAAGCAAAAGCGGCAATATCTACTCATAGACGATTTTTTTTTTCCACCACTGTTGAGATAGTGGGGCAGCATATGCATTTTATCATCACGAAACATTACATTCTTATTTTGATAAAAAAAAAACAGTATAACTAAGAGACAGTTTCATGCAAATCACAGTATGTTAGAGACTAGATGTGGTATGTTTTATGATTGGAACTGAATTAGTCTGATACAGTACCCGCTAGGATTCCAGAGGATTCCTCCAGTTGTTGCAGAGTGTGCCTGGGATGGCAACACTTCAACTGGTTTATGTGTACCCACTTGTCTTCCCCCTCTGCCGAACCGCCTTTGGGGATGCGGATCTTGTAGGCCACAGGGGAGATCTTATCGACGATCTCAAAGGGTCCCTTCCATGTAGGCAAAAACTTGCGCTGCTTGGCCTGGTTCCTTTGGAAGTTGTATAGATAGACCCGGTCTCCCACCTGATATTCCTTCCTGGAAGTTTTCAGGTCATAATGGGTCTTCATGCTATCAGCTGATCTTTCTAGGTTCCGCTGAGCATAAGCAAAAGCATGTTGAAGGTGTTTCCTTAAATTCTCTACATACTCATGAGTAGTGGAGGCATTTATCAGTGTCTGCTCTTGGGTCCTGTAGAGCAAATGCTGAGGAAGCACCATCTTGCCTCCAGTCATCAACTCAAATGGTGACATTTTGGTTGCAGATGAAGGGGTAGATCTGATGGCCATTAGGACCAGAGGTAATCGGATATCCCAACTTGGCCCAGAATCTGCCACAAACTTCTTTAATATGCTCACAATTGTCCGGTTATATCTCTCTACTGCCCCAGAAGAAGCTGGTCTATAAGCAATATGCAGCTTTCTCTTGACCCCCAGTATCTCCCACATCTTTGTCATTACTTCACTGGTGAAGTGGCTACCTCTGTCTGACTCAATCCTTTGAGGTAGACCAAAACGGGAAAAGATGTGGTTAATCATCAAGGCAGCTGCAGTTTCTGCCTTGCAATTTGGGGCTGGGAGACATTCCACCCACTTGGTAAACAAGCATGTCACAGTCAACATGTACTTATTCCCCCTAGCCGAGCGAATCACAGGGCCTACGAAGTCGATTTGTAAATCTGACCATGGCAGTGTCATTCCCCTCTTTTGTAAAGGCGCCCGGTGTGTGAGGGATGTTGGCTGAAATTGTGCACACACAAGACAACCCTTCAAATATTGGTTGAGGTCCTGGCCCATGTGTGGCCAGTATGCAACCTCTCTTAAGATTTCCAATGTTGTGTGAAACCCCCTATGACCGGCGGTGGCCGCATCATGGGCGTGACTTAACATCAGGCTTCGGAATGAGGTAGGAACCACCCACTGATCGTGGCCAGCTTTGGATTTCCTTACCAGCAAACCGTCTTGGATCCGGAACATTTTTGGACATTTCATCAACACTCTTAGGTCCTCTTTCCCAATGTAATCGGTATCCGTCAGGGGAAAGTTCTCAGGGTCCTCAAGGTGCTGGTAAAATTTACCAATTATTGGATCCCCCTTCTGAGCAGTAATCAAATCAGCATCAGGGGTCTCCTTACTCCATTGTGCAATTGAAAGGTCGTTGTGAGCATTTGTCTGGGACCTAGTGATGGCAGTGACCTGGATTTCCCCCAACAGGGACTCAATCTCAATTTGATCCCCTTGGATGGCCCCGGTTTTGGCCAGCTGATCAGCTAAGTCATTTCCAGTTTTGTCTGGTCCCTCTACTTTGGAATGACCCTTGATCTTTTTCCAATAGATGGTCATCCCATTCGATGTGACCAGATCATCAATGTTTTGGATCAACTTCCCATGTTTCAAGGGTTTGTTGTTAGCACATAACATGCCTCTGGTTTTCCAATTAACCAGGTGCTCCACGAACCCGTTCCGTACATAATCCGAATCTGTGATTATGACCAGTTCGTGGAGTTGATGCTGGACAGCAGTGAGGATGGCATGATGCACAGCCATCAATTCTGCCACCTGACTACTTCGGGGACCAATTTTGTATCCAGCGGAGGGTTCTGGGAACTCATTCACCCATGCATTCCCTACGCCGGCCACCAGTTCTTTCTCCCCGTTGTTGTCAACATGGTAAGAGCATCCATCCACATAGACAGTGGGCATTCCCTCACACTTGTCCTCTTCAAAGACTTTGTGTGGGGAATTAAGGTATGCCTCCATGTTGTCCTTGATTTTTAGACTTTCGTCCTCGAGACAGTTTTCTCTGGCACAATCATGCAAGTCAGCCAGACCTTGCGCGAGGGGACTCTTCTTGTTTTGGCCATATCTGACCTCCACAGGAAAGCCTTGCATTGACAGAATCCAGGAAGTAATTCGGGAATTACTCACATTTCCGGCCCGGATTCTGTCACTTTGGAGATATTGCAGAGGCTGGTGTGGAGTCTCCACTATGATGTGTTCCCCCTGGATAAACGGGCGGTAATTCTTCAATGCCCACACCGTTGCCAGGAGTGCCTTCTCACAATCGTTGAATTTTTCCTCCACAGAGGATAAAGTTTTGCTCGCATAGGAGATTACTTTATTGACCTTGTCATGCTTTTGGTATAATACTGCCGTCAAGCACGTATTAGAGAACCCTGTCTCCAGGAAGAACTCCTTGTTTCTGACAGGGTAAGCTAGGCAAGGCGCTTGTGAGAGGCTTCTCTTGAGTTGTTTTACTGCCTCGGCTTGTTCTGGACCCCATTCCCACTTGACCCCCCCCTTCAGGAGATGAATCAGGGGTCTGGTGATCTCTGCGTAGCCCTCAATGAACTTTCTGCTGTAATTAGTCAGTCCAAGGAGGCTCCTTAGTTCCCGCAGAGTTGTGGGGTCTTTCAGTTTCTGAAGTGCTTCCACTTTCTTTTCCTGGGGACAGAGGCCCTGAGGAGTAATCTCATGCCCCAAGAAATTAACACGGGTTCTACACCACTGTGCTTTCTGAAAGGAAAGTTTTGCTCCGGCGGCCCTCAACTGTGTCAGAACATAACGGATCTCCGCTATGTGTTCCTCAACAGTTGAGCTTTTGATGAGGGCATCATTTACATAAGCCAGGTTACCCCTTGCACCCAGGTCGGGCATGGCCTTATGTAGGAATATATTGAATTCATTGCCGGAGTTGAGGTATCCGAAGGGAGTCCGGGTCCATGTGTATTGCTGGCCCCCAAAGGTAAAAGCCAGTTTGTATTGGTCCTCCCTGCTGACAGGCACGGTCCAGTATCCATTGGTCAGGTCTATTGCAGTGAATACCTGTGACCCCTGAATCTGGGCCAGCCCTTGGTCAATGTAGGGCAGAGGCCATCGGGAAGTATGGACCCGTTTGTTGAGCTCCCTAAGGTCGGCGCAGAGTCTCCACTGGCCGTTTGGCTTTAATATTCCCAGCACCGGATTATTGAAGGTGCTGTGGATGGGACGGATTATTCCCCGGGACTCAAGGTTCTTAATTATTTCAGTAAGGGACTCCATTGATGCGAGAGGCAAACGATATTGCTTCACAAATACAGGAGTCATGCCAGGGTCCGTGGGGATTGTTGTTGTGTGGATGTCAGTGCGACCACAGTCATATGAGTCTACCGCAAAGAGATCTTGGAAATCCAAGAAAACTTGTTTCAACTTTTGCTTTTGTTCCAGAGTCACACAGGCATCAGCTAGGTTGACTCTCTCTTCCACCATCTGCCTGAAGCCTGGAAAGACTTCTGGTTTGGCTATTTCAGCGGCCTCCTCCAGCTGGGTGGAGAAGTCCCTGGTCAGAGTGCTGATTTGGACCGGAGGCTTCAGGTGGGAAAGGCAGCCCTCATGTACCTGGAAGATCACCTCATCCCTCCTGAAGTCACACGTCACATCTTCCTTACCATAGGGGCAGGAAGTGTACACCAGGAAGTTCCCCCCATGCCGGGTGAAAATCCTGTCTGGTGTTGTATTGTCCTCACTGTCACTGTCAACACAGTCCTTGGGGATTGGTCCTAACAGTTCATTTACAAGATCAATGGAGAAATGTCGGTCATCAACCGCCATTCCAATAATGGTGCCTGCGGCTAGAGTAATACTCTTTAAGTCGCTGTTATCCACCTCTGTTAGAATGGTGTCATGTTCTATGTTGACTAATGGGGTTGGGTTTACCCCCAACCCTTGCTGTTGGAGAGAAGCATTTAGATGTATGTAAGCATCAGGGTTTTTCAACTCTTGTCCCCTTTTAACTTTCACTTCCAGGGAGAATTGTCGAGTCCTTTCTGGGATGGTGACTTCCTCCTTGATCTGAATTTCAACTGCATAAGGTAGCAATTGAGCTGACCTAAATGCCTTTTCTGGATCATCAAAGCCCATGGGATTATCCGCTAATCGGGACCAAGCTTTGAAGTTTATTAGGTCCAAACTAATGGCAAAGCGATTGAGAATGTCACTGCCTAAGTAAAAGGCGGCAGTGACGTCTCGCACGACCCAACAATTATGGACTATGCTCTTGTTGCCAATGGAGATTTTGAGCATACACCTGCTTGGCAGGAGATGTTTGGAATTAGGTGCTTCCAGGTCCGTTTCCCATTTGTCTATCAGTTTGACGGCGGGAATGGCTGGATCTTTTGGGAGTTGGCGGAACATGGCTTCGCTGATGAAGCTCTTACCGTTGTTCACACACACTCGAGCGAGAACAGAGTCCTTCCCATCATTTAACTGAACAGGGATGAACAACTGCTCTCCAATTTGCTGAATATCAGCCAGGCTTTGAGCTGATTTCACATCTTTCTGGACTATAGGAGTGGGAGTTTCAGATTGTGGATTGGTATAGAATTTCAGAGTGTTTCCTTCCAGCGTGGAATACCACCTTAAACTGGAAGGAAGGTTGATTTTCAGAAATAGAGAGGACCCCCCATCACCAGTCTGTTGTCCTACTGCTATTACTGTCACGTCTGGAATTTGGCTATTCTGGAAGTGAAATTCTACTTGGTCAGATTTTTGTTCAACCATGTGGCATGTGCCGTTTAAACTAACATGGTTGACACTCTGTTTTAATTTTATTGGTCGGCTAGTCTGGGTCCAGAGGACCTTGTTTACGCAATCTATTAGGGGTGACAACCTTCTCAGGAGGTCATTCCCTAGTAAACAAGGGGTGCCCTCTGGGGTCACAACTATGACCGGGTGTTTCAACTTGTGTCGCCCAATTTTAATGTCCAAGTCTGCAGTCCCCTCAACGGGAATTTCCTTCCCGTCAAAGTTCTGTAGTTGTCCCGGAAGAGAGGTGAGAGGAATTTGGTAATCCTCTCCCCTTCCTGCATTCAGTTCATCAAAGGCCCTTCTGGACAGAAGGGTAGCTTGAGATCCAGTGTCCACCAGTGCCGAGATTGTACCCTGCCCCTGTACTTGTACCGGGGCATAATATCTTCCCTCCTTCTCCTCAAGGGGGCACAGATAATGTACATTTTTGGACAACTGGTGGGCTAACTTTCTGGTTTTGGACATCGATAGCGAAGAGATTTGGGCAGAATTCTGTGGAGAGTCTTGGGAATCTGAAAGAAAAAGTTGGCAACTGGAGATCAGAGCCATTGTGGGTTCCCCTGGCTCCGGTTCCGGGCCGCCCCCCCCTTTTTGGAGGCAGTCACCAGGATGGGTTTGAACCAGGGGATTTTCTTGCTGTTGGTTCTGGGATGAGATGGTGGGCGGCGGTAGCTCAGTCTCCACATCTCCCCAGTCTGGATTTGCATCCCTAGGGACCCATTTTTCTTTGGGAGGAGTTCCCCCCTCTCTGAAGGAGAAGATCCTTTTCCCAGGATCCTCTGAGGATCCCTCTCCCTCAAATTGGAAGATCTGTACCTCCTCCTCAAACTGAGTCTGTTTGGGTCTTTTGTTTCTCCTACCCCCCCTCTGCTCCTTAGGAGGCAGACTTTCAGGGGCAAGAGATTTTGTTTCCGGTTCCTGGGTTTCCAGGGGCTGTTTACAAGTGAGGAAGGAAGCTTCCTCCAAGGCTTTACACCCCCCTTCCCCTTGTGCCTCCTCCCTGGGAACCGGTGAGTTATCGGGGTGCTGCCCCCGTCATTGTTCTGGAGCACCAGGTCCAGAGTTGGGTGCGTTCTGCGCCGGCACGCCCATCTGAGGGTTCTGCTGAGCCCTCAGTATGTGACCCAGGTCCCGCGCCATGTTTTGAACCTGGCGCTCTAACTGGGAAACCCGCTCAGGCTGATACGGGGCCCTGTTTTCTCCCCTGGGCTGATCCCGGGAAGGGTAGCTGTCCCTCCTCTGGTAATACCCCGGGTTGGGAAGATTTGGGTACCCCTCCACCCTTGGCCTCCCCTCTCCCGGATTCAGTGGTCTGGGCTCAGGGAATTGGGGAAAGAAGGATGGATGGTTTTGGGGCTGGAAGTCGGGTGGATATCTGGGGAAAAAGTCCTGCCCAGGGTTTGGTAAATTTCTGCCCTCCTGTGGGAAGTTTGGAGGGAAGTTCCCTGGGTTAGGTGCTTGTCTGGATCCCCCCCCTTGGGCTGGAGGAGTCCACACATAACCCAGGATGGGTCGATTTCCCTTGTAACGGGGACTTACATAATCAGGAGAGCGAGGGACCCAATTTGTGGGGCTGCCTCCTTGGCTCCCTGTCTGTGACTGACCCGAGGACCTCCTGGGCCTAGCATTATTAGGTGCAGGCAGGTTTTTAGGCCCCCCCATCTCCAAATCCAAAACGGGGGTAACCTTTACCTCTGCCACCTTGGCAGCAGCAGGGGTGCTGTTGGCTTTGGGGTTTTTCTGGGCATTACTTTTGCTATCTACCGGTTTCTGCACCTCATAGATCCGGGTAGCCTGTTCAATGACCCAGTCTAAAGATCTTTTCTCGTGAAAATCCCTCACGAGCTGGGTCATGATATATTTGGGCAAGGCATGGAAAAACGTATTTATAAACTCTCTACTATCTGTGCGCACCCTTCTTGTGGTCTGTGCAAAAGCACGCTTTAACTCCTGCACAAATTCTTGTGGGGCCTGATCCTCCCCACATTGCAAATTGTAGGCTGCCTTGCGAGCCTCTTGAGGATTTCTGTGAACAGAAAAATGTTTCAGGATGGCCGCCTTATAGGTGGACCATCTTAAATGATTTTGGTCCTCCAGCCCCGCAAAGAAACTGGAGTATTCCGGGGAGAAGGTCCACTTTACATATTGAATGCAGCTTTGGCTGTTCTTCAAATGGAAAGTCTCCATCATTTGTTCAAACAACTCTAAGTGCTCCCAAACAGAATACTTAGCGTTCTTATGGTAAGGCGTGACGACGCTCCTGATCGCCTTAATCTGCTTTAAGGGGTCCTTAAGCAAGGCCCTTTTTGCCTTATTGGCCTTTTTGGTTCGGGTAACCCTTGTCCATTCTTCCTCGGACTCAGAGGCACTGCTCCCAGAGGTTCCCGTCTGTTCTTCCAGGTTTTCCCGGATTCTGCGAGCCTGGGAGTGGCTGGCAGAATGTGGGGACCTGGTCTCCTGTGTCCTGCGCAGTTCAGAGGAGTCTTCAGATTCCTCCTTGCTGCCAGGATTTGATGGGTACCCCCTCCACTGACCTAACTGGGCAGAGGTTTTCAGGATGCCCTTAATGGGCCTACTCTCCCGGGGTTCCCCATTGAACTGTACTGTACTTGGGTGCCCATACCCGGATGCCCACCCCTCCATTCCTGAGTGGTTCTGGCCTATGAGCCCCATACTCTTAGCTGGATAGTAATCTGCCATCCCTGTGGCCCTGTGCTCATGTGCGCCAGGGAACATGGGGGTGGCAGAGTCCAGGGACTGAGAGGTATGAGGGCCTCTGGTACTAGGGCTCCTGAGGTTATGCTCCGGAGTTTCCCTTTCCCAGCGAACCTCATCTCTATCCGCCCCTGCTCCCTGTTGCAATGCAAGAGCCTGCATTTGTGCCTTCAGTTCTTCAGTTAAGGCCTTACTGGACTCTATCAGTCTCTCCTGCATCGCTACCTGTTGTTGGAGCCTATCATTGTGTTCACAGAGGGCCTCGTTTTCCCTCTGTGCTTCCTGGTTGGTCCTGGAGAACTGGGCCAGTCTTTGCTGCAGGAGGGTTACCTCCTGAGCTGTGTCCCTATTGGCCTGCTCCTTTCTTGCTAGAGCATCCTCCACCCTCCTGGTGTGCTCTAACAAGTTCTGGTGTTCTTTTTGGAGATCACCCAGTCCCTGGTGGGCCAGGTGATTTTCTTCCATTTTTCTTTTTAAATGGCAGACTTCCTGGCCTAAGGCGTCTCTTTCCTGACTAAGAGCCTGCATTTGTGCCGCCAGGTCGTCCCTTTGCCGTTGAAGGGCACCAGCTTTTTGGCGTTCCTCATCAAACTCCGCCTGGGTATCCAGGTCTTTCAAGATCAGCTTGTTGCTCTCTACCTTCACTCTATCTAGATGACTTTGCAGGGTGGCTACCTGCTCCGTGCATGCCCTGTTAAAGTCTAATTGTTGCTCCAGCTTTTTCTGGCTCTGCAGTAAGGAGTCCAAACTGTCTTGGTGCTCCTTCTGCAGGGCCAGAAATCTGGTATCCTGTTCTGACTTTTCCTTTTGCAGCACATCCATATCCTCCCTCATTTTAGTGATGTACAGTCTGCTGTCATTTTCTGACTCCTGGCTCCTCTGCAGCCTCTGCTCAGAAGAGACCAGGTCAGATTGGACCTTCTGTAATGCCAGCAGTTGCCTACTCGCCAGATCTTGGCCTTCAGCACATTTGTCCTGCACGGCTCCCATATGTAAATATAAATACGCCGCTACCCTGGCAATCTTATTGTGTTCATCTTTGGCTTTAGGAGCCATATATAGTTCACTCAGGGCCACATGTAAGGGACCCTGATCTCTATATATATCTGACCCTGTTTCAGTGACCTGTTGTGTGATGGCCTGCAACCACGCATCCTGGCCCTGTTCGGTCCATTCACCTCTCACAAATAGCTTGTGCAAGAGGTGCTCTCTGGCTATTTTCATGTCTACTAAGGTCGTCATTCTAGAGATTGGTCTCTGTCCTGACTTACAGAAGTTTGTATTTTATTTTTGCAGAACAGAACTTTTCTTGGAGTGTCCCTTTTGAGGAATGCTTCACAGCGTAATGCAGCGTGGTGATCCGACCGGATGTATGTATCCCGTCAGTTAGCACACTGTATTAAGCTGCACAAGTGGTAAATCTAACCCAACGTCTCGGCTCGAGCCCCCAATTTGTAAGAGGATTCAATTCAACACTACAGCTAAGTCAACGCCTAGTCTATAATACTGAATGAAAACCCTTATTGATATATCTTTAGGTCCAGTTCATGCGTTCTGGATGACTACCCCTATATAACACCCCTCTCTTGGAATCCCCCTGACCCCACTGAGCCAAGAAGTAGTTCTGTTTTACAAGTTAAAAGGTTTATTTGATAATTTAACAATAGATATATAGATCACACCTTATAATAAATTAATAATTGAATAGCACACTTAATCTGATATGATAAAGATCAACAACGGAGAATCTGGCACTAGCACACTTCTTATAATCACTAATGAGTTGACATGAAATGGATAAGGTAGCACACTGGTAAATAGGAACAAAAGAAGAAAGTGGTACAAAATGCTTTATAGAGTTCAAATGGATGCAAGGTTGAATGAATGAAATGCAGTATAGAAATACTCAATATGATTTCAACAAAACAATGTAATCACTTTTCTCTGGCAATTCACTCCCCCCCTCTTTATGCAATGCAAGGAAATGGGAGGGAAGCACACAGTTCTCAGAAATGCAATCAATGTAATCAGTTCAATCCAGCAAGCTTAGACAACAGAAAACAGATAGGAGTTTTGAAATCACAGGCCCAAATTGCTTTGATATGTGCTGGCAATGAATGAGAAATATGCTGGAAACGCTTTTAATTCCCTTTCAGAGGTTCAGGGTGAGTGGTATCTAGTTAATATTAGTCCAGGCTCACACTAGCAATGATGCAGGGATAGTTAGCAGGTTAAACGAATTTCTGGCAAATGGAAGGCAAGCAGCAGCAGTTTTTACATGTGAAGAAATTTGCAAATCGCGGTAAAATTCGCGGATGCGTGTTCCGCGATTGCGGTAAAACTATAAGGGGTAGGAATGCGGTTCTTGGTGCGATTCAAAGCTACGATTCGAAGCTATCAGAGGAAAGTTACTGCAAGTCTCTAGCCCAAACGGTCGCGGAGATATGAGCGATTTAACAAAGGTCGTTTTTGGGTTTGCAAATTTCAAAAGCTCAAAATGACAAGTGCAGCTTGCAACTAGAAATGACAGGTGACAGCTTTACAAATGACAGGTGACAGTTAGGAGGCAGTTCTACTTAGGTTAAATAGATTGAATTATATTATTTTAACTAAGAGATTGGTTCTGCACAGTTTTCTAGGTACTCACACTATATTCTTGAGTGAAATGGGCCTCGCCATGGATCTGGTCAGGGTTTTAGACTGGACTCTGGTCTGGTCTGGCCTCTGCACTTCACAGTGATCTGGGTCAGCTCTCTCTGCTGGTCTGGGTCTCTCTGGGTACAGCACTGCTTTCTCTCTGGTTCTCTTAGTTCTGGATAGATTGAAGTCTCTAGTTTGGCTTTCTGGAGGTTGATGGAGGTAAGTATGGATTTTTCCGGCAGAGCGTCCCGCTGCAGATGGATTTGGAAAGTCCCTATCTGTCCTGTCTGTCTGCTTTTATGTGTTTAGAATGTGGGTGTGTTCTAGCATCACTGACCCTACCTCTCTCTCAGCTTCTAATTGGTCAAACTTCCATTTATCATTTGATTGGGGAATGAACTGTGAGTCAGTGATGTCATTTTACAGCCTGCAGAAAGTCCACTCCTCCTGTCAACTTACACACAAATCTAGATTTGAAACAAATACATATTTGCAGAGGTACATATTGTTTTAAATCATATGCACCCATCATGCATTACAGGAGGTATACCCTGTTCAAACTCTGCTCTTCCTGGGAGCTTGCATTCAGAAATGGCACATATTTCACTTTTTAACTGATTTTGCAATTTCTGACCTTGACCCAACTTTACATACATGTGTGCAGGGAGTAGGGACATTAACTGATGAAGTTTCAGATTTTTAACATGCATACATTTAGAGTTATATCCACTTTTCCGCTGACACCCCCCTGAACACGCCACCGGGTCGAAAAACCTCTTAAAATGTGGGCAGAAAAATCACAAGAATTATGGTATCATTTATAAAATTTTCACATGTCCGCTCTATGAGTTATTCATCTTTTTAAAGTTATGTTCTGGCTCCAAAGGGGTGTGGTTTACCCTCAGCACAAGGTTGAATTTCTGGTTCTTTCCAGTTCTGCCAAGCCAGCTTGCTCTCACAGGCAGTGCCCCTCCCAGCTCTTGCCAAGAGGAAGCTACATTTTACGACTGCGGTAATAAAAACCTTTGCCTGAGTGAAGAGGGCTTTGTTCACTCTCTTGCAGAGCACAGATAATTCAATTATCAGATAGATGGCATATCCTTAGTGTGGGCAGCAAAAGGAAGGTTGGCCTGGGAACACAGTGGTGACTCAAGTTTCCCTCCTGATGGGGGTAGTTGCCAGGCAGAATTCAGTTCCTTAAGCCGGGTTTCAGATAAAATGTCACTTTTTGTTCCCCAGTTTCTGCATTCAAATAAAACTAAACATTTTCACATATGCAGCTAGAAGGCTGATTCTAAGTTTAAAACTATGACATTTAAACAGTTACAACCTATGTGACACTCAAAAGTAGGTCACTCAGTCAATTTGAACATTTAGATTTGTAGTGTCTTTCAGTCCAATGCAACTTAAACTGCTGAAATCCACAGCGCAGCCAGTCTTGTTATAAGCATTTTTCTGGGCTCTTCATTTCCCAGATTTTGTAGGCACACAACACTCCATTCTACCAAATGTCTGCTGGTGTCCAGTGAGTTTTTAGATGTGTTGCAATGTTTAAAATAGACAGTTTGAGCCTGCCTTCAGAGAAACACAGGGTGGTTTTAAACTGCCGTCTTTTGGATAGTGGTGAGTACTGGTACTGCACCCATTTTTGGGATTTAAGAAAATGAATTCCCCACAATTCTAGGTTGCATTTGGCAATCAGCATTGCCATTCCCAATGGTTTCAGACTACTGTGCGGGTAGTCCAATGGTGGTTTTAGGCAGTGTCCTTCTGTGCCCATAACATCGGCAAAAATGGGTGGCAGCCTATTCTTCCTGCATTTCCCTGTGCCTTGTCTGGGAAGCTCTGGCCATCATGATGTTTTCATGTCAGTACTGCACAGTTTTGAGGTAGGGCTAGGATGCATGGGTAAATACATCCCACAACACCCAGCCAGGACAGTGTCGGTCCAAGTCCATCATGCTGACATTCCCCCTGACACCATCACACTTGAGCTAATGACTGCACCAACTCCCATGCTGAGTGTGCAATCCCACACTCCTAGTACAGAGTCCACCGGGGCTCCTGCCCCTAGTGTCCAGAGCGGCGTAGGACACTCAGGATCCCCACTACCTTCCAAGCTGAAGAGGAAGAGTGCTCGTCCAGTAGAGGCTGATGCCCCAGACACGGCTACACAGTCCGGCCCATCAAGGAAGCCCAGCTTCAATGAGGCCGAACTTAATGCACTTGTAGAGTATGTGTCCGCACATGACCGCGAAATGGTGATTGTTGCAGGATCCAAGACCACACCTGCACAACGTCGGGCACACTGGCAGACCATCGCGGATATCATAAGTGCCCTTGGAATCGTGAGGCGCACAGCTACTGAATGCTACAAGCGCTGGAATGACCTGAAGCGCAGGGCAAAGAATAAGCTGGCCTCAAGTCATGCCGCAACTCTAGTGACTGGAGGTGGGTCTCCAGCAGAGGACATAGAACTCACTCCACATGAGCAGATTGCTGGGACCTACGTCACGGAGGAACAGATCCAAGGCGTGGGAGAACTGGCAGATTACGAGGCATTGTCCGATGAGTGCACATGCATGTGTGTGTCATCCATGTGCATGGTGTGTGTGGGAGGGCTTCTGTTTGGGTGCCAGGTGAGGGTGTGTGTGCCTGAGTGGTTTGGGTCACCCATGTGCCTCATCCAATACATTCTGCACACCAGCATTTGGGTATAGCAGTATCCCTTCTGCCAACATTAGACATCCAGCCCAACACCACGCCAGTTGCCCTTGAAGTGTCATCTTGCCACAACATTGTTGCTTATTTTCCTCTGTTTATTCAGGCAGATTGTTTGCATACCACCACTTTTACTTGGCATTTCTCAGTCCTATTGTCACATGTCTGACATGGCTATGGTACAGTGGACTAGCTTTGTTTCCTGTACATGATTTGTTTAGACATGTCCCTGTGCTATAGGACCATTTTGGACTGGCAGCTCCAGGTTAAACATTTGAACCATTTCAATGAAAAAATCAATTTCATGAGCAAACTGGACTGAAAGAACAATTGGTGCCCTCCTCTCCTTCTTCACTTTATGGCTAGGGTACATGCCATCTGTGTGATGGCATGTGTATTTGACCTGCCAATCACTGGCCAATGTGTGATGCCACTGCTAGGCAGCATGCAGCAAATGTGTTCATCTTCCATCTTGGTGTCATCAATGTGTGCCATCTGCCTACCCTTCACACGCAGTGACGGTGCATGCATGGGAGGCTTTTAGTCATGTGGGACATGTGTCAATCAAGTACTGTTTCTGTAGCCTCTCAGCCCTAATTGTGTGCCATAGTGCTAATGGCTGTTTCCATTTGTTTTCTTTTATGTCTTTGCAGGGGATGACGCACTTGATACTGCTGGGGTTGTGGAGATGGTGCAGACCCAGGAGGGGTCTGAGGCCCAACCGACCACCAGTGAGGGACGTGGTGTGGTGGTGGGTGAGAACCCACAACTGCTGCAGGTCGTGCTCTCAAGGGGTGTCTATGGCTGCACCTCCCCCGAGCTGTATTCAGGTGTCGATTCGGATGATGAGACCTATGTGCCGTCGCAGGTGAGTTCCTGGGAGGGATTCTGTTCTGTCCGACCCACCTGCACCAGGGTTAGAACCCTCAATGGGGATGTCAGTGTTGGCAGATACGCCTTTGGTGGTTACGGATGCAGGGTCACACTCTGCAACATCTGATCCTGTTCCTGGGCCAGCAGATCAGAGGGGGAATGCAGTCCTCCAGCCTCAGGCAGTGCCGGCACAGCAAGGCGCAGTTCGCCTTGCCCCAGACAGGTGTGGTGCCCGCCGACGTGGTGGCCGTACGCCACCTGGCAATACCGCATGGGAGCAATCCATATACGGTATGGCAACCCAACAGGCAGCATCATCAGAGATGATGGCTCAGGCCATGGATAGGGTGGCCACTTCCGTTGTCCCCCCTGAAAGGCTGATGGAGCGACTACAGCAGGCAACAGACTCCATCTGCCAGTCACACAGGGAGGACATGTTGGCGTCCGACAGGGACAGGCGAGCGGCACTGGCGACTCTGCGGGAAGCCATTTCCATAGAGTCCCAGGGCCACAGGGAAGCCCTGAGGGTGGAACTCCTTCACCTCAGGACGACTCTTGTTGAGCTTGAGGCTTCAACAAACAGAAGGACAGAACAGCAGCTGGAGCGTCTCACACGTACGCTCTCAGCTGAGATGCAGGCAACTAGGGCGGAGGTCTGGGCATCCCGTGAGTTGTTGCATGGGGACCTACGCACAATTATCCTCCAGAACAAGACCTAGCACACCCGCATGCTTGCTGCCATGGAGGAACAGACTAGGGCTTTGCGTGGGCTGCCTCCCATAGTGCCACCACCTCCTGATGCAGCTGCAGAGGGTGAGGAGAGCGACAGCAGTGATTCTGTATTGATATGTGCCTCTGCATCCATCTCATCCTCCTAATTTGCAGGTCCATTTCTCATGTCTTCACAAGGCGGTCCACCTTGGAACTGGAGTCCATGTTGTAAGCAGTGCACCTACACTCTTGCGTGGCGCTACCACTGTATACTTGGAAGTGTTCGAAGTGCTGGCATCATCAGGTAGTGAGGCTACCAAATATTTAAGTCTGTAATGTCATGTTTAAGGTAGGTTAGAGGTTGTGTAGGTGATTGGTATTCTTGGTAAGTATTTGGTAATATGTGTTATAGGTCCTGCATTACTGTGAACATTTCATGTGTGGCCACTTTCCATTAGGGACACTGTAGTTGGTGACACTTGGGGCATGTTGTGGGGATTAATTTGTTTGCTCTCACATTGCATGACATGCCATGGTGTGTTGTGTGGTCGTGCCGGGGAGGGGTTGGGTGACATGGCACTGTTCTCATGTAGTATTTTGCAAGTGGGTATTCATTTCTGCAGCATGGAAGTGTGTCTTTTGATGACACTGCATTGGTGGTGTTTGTGTAGGTAGGGATGCACACATTCTGACACTTCCACATGAACAATCTCAGGCTGCTATGGTTCTGACAGTTGACTGTCCCTTTGTTCGTCATAATTGTCAGGTCGAGTCATCATTGCTTATCAGATGGTATGTGCCAGGGCTGTGTACACTCCACAGGGGTGTGATTTCTATGTGAAGTAATTAGCCACCAGCTGCGAACGGGCTGCCTCACCCCGTGCCCTTTCCCCTCCCATGCGTAGCAGCCATGAATGTGGTTGGGGATGTGGGGGCACCACCATGTCCCCAGCCAGGCCCCGGCGTGTTGCAACATTGTGCAGGACACATGCTGTCACTATGATCCTGCACACTACTGGGGGCGCATATAACAGCTGCCCGCCAGAACGGTCAAGGGAGCGAAAGCGTGACTCGAGCACTCCGAATGTGCGCTCCACTATGCCCCGGGTTGCAATATGGGCTGTGTTGTATCTTACCTCGGGAGGCGTGATGGGGTTCCGAATTGGCGTCATCATGTGGGTGCTCAGAGGGTAGGCACTGTCCCCTGGTGAGGAGGTGCTGGGTATCATTAGTGGGGTAGTGAAATAACTCTGCATCTGACATGCATGCATGTGCAGTGGCATTCATACTCACCAAGCAGCCATGTATCGCCATGCCGCCCAGCTTCTAGGTCCCGGTTTAGGGGAGCCATTCGGTAAATGAAGCTGTCGTGGGTGGACCCTGGATAGTTGGCATATACTGAGGTGATGATTCCCTTGGCCTTACATACTACCTGCACGTTGATGGAATGCCAGTGCTTGCGGTTCCTATATATGTGCTCAGATGCCCTGGGGGGACGTAGTGGCACATGGGTGCAGTCAATGGCACCTAGCACTTTGGGGAATTGTGCCACACTGTAGAAATCGAGGGCGGCAGCCTGCCTTTCTGCAGGTGTCCTGGGCAGGTATATGTGCCTACGGACTGATGGGCGCGCAGTGATGATGTTCAAGACCTGGTGTAGGCAGCGTGACTGCGTGGCCTGTGACACCCCACCCACTATGGCACTTGTCCGCTGAAATGATCCTGTGGCCAAGAAGTGCAGTACATTGAGGACCTTCTCCAGGGGGCTGAGTGCTTGGGAGTACAGGGTGGGTGATGTGAGGTCATCCTCCCACTCACTGACCAGGTCCAGTATTATGTGTGGTGGAAACCTGTACCTCCCATACACATGGTCATCCGGCATCCCAAAAAGGCTGGTTCTGGGAGTGAAAATTCGGGCCCTCACTATCCTCCTCCTCCTCCTTTGGTAACCCACGGCCATTGCTGCTAGGAACGGTATATTCATCCTGGCGTCTGAGCTTGTTCGTTGTTTGCGTGCACTTTTATGCTGCGCGGGTCAACATACGCCTGCTTCATGCTGGCGTACGTGTTTCAGGATTGGACCATTTATTTTTCGGCGCGTTGTAGGCGAACGTGTGAATCTTCCCGCCCACCCCAGGAATACATGTAACACGCTCTCCCAGGCCCAGTCGCGAGTAAATATTCCCGCCCACCCCTGGAATACATGTACCCCACTCTCACAGACCCAGTCGCGTGTGGAACTTCCCGCGAACCCCGTAATACACGTAGCCTGCTAGTATCGCGTGTGGAAGTTCACACGGACCCATAATACACATACCCTGATGGTATCGCATGGGAGACTACCCACGCACCCCAGGAATTCACGTACCCAGGCAAATCGCATGGCTGGGGGATGGGGGTGCAGCGGGACATGAGTGGGGGCCTGGTGGAGGCTGCCCCTGCACTGCTGGGGGGTGGGGGTGGTGGGTGGCATGTGTGGGGGCCTGGTGGAGGCTGCCCCTGCACTGCTGGGGGGTGGGGGTGGTGGGTGGCATGTGTGGGGGCCTGGTGGAGGCTGCCCCTGCACTGCTGGGGACTGGGGGTGATGGGAGACATGAGTGGGAGCCTGGTGGAGGCTGCCCCTGCACTGCTGGGGGGTGGGGTGGTGGGAGACATGTGTGGGGGCCTGGTGGAGGGTGCCCTGCACTGCTGGGGGTGGGGGTGGTGGGAGACATGAGTTGGACATGAGTGGGGGCCTGGTGGTGGGTGCCCCTGGATGCTGGGGGGTGGGGGTGGTGGGAGACATGAGTGGGGGCCTGGTGGAGGCTGCCCCTGCACTGCTGGGGGACATGTGTGGGGGCCTGGTGAAGGGTGCCCTGCACTGCTGGGGGGTGGAGGTGGTGGGAGACATGAGTTGGACATGAGTTGGACATGAGTGGGGGCCTGGTGGAGGGTGCCCCTGGATGCTGGGGGGTGAGGGTGGTGGGAGACATGAGTGGGGGCCTGGTGGAGGCTGCCCCTGCACTGCTGGGGGGTGGGGGTGATGGGAGACATGAGTGGGGGCCTGGTGGAGGCTGCCCCTGCACTGCTGGGGGTTGGGGGTGATGGGAGACATGAGTGGGGGCCTGGTGGAGGCTGCCCCTGCACTGCTGGGGGGTGGGGGTGGTGGGAGACATGTGTGGGGGCCTGTGGAGGGTGCCCTGCACTGCCGGGGGTGGGGGTGGTGGGAGACATGAGTGGGGGCCTGGTGGAGGCTGCCCCTGCACTGCTGGGGGTGGGGGTCTGGTGGAGGCTGCCCTGCACTGCTGGGTGGTGGGGGTGGTGGGAGACATGAGTTGGACATGCGTGGGGGCCTGGTGGAGGGTGCCCCTGGATGCTGGGGGGTGGGGGTGGTGGGAGACATGAGTGGGGGCCTCGTGGAGGCTGCCCCTGCACTGCTGGGGGGTGGGGGTGATGGGAGACATGAGTGGGGGCCTGGTGGAGGCTGCCCCTGCACTGCTGGGGGGTGGGGGTGGTGGGAGACATGTGTGGGGGCCTGGTGGAGGGAGCCCCTGGATGCTGGGGGTGGAGGTGCTGGGAGACATGCATGGGGGCCTGGTGGAGGCTGCCCCTGCACTGCTGGGGGTGATGGGAGACATGAGTGGGGGCCTGGTGGAGGCTGCCCCTGCACTGCTGGGGGTGGGGGTGGTGGGAGACATGTATGGGGGCCTGGTGGAGGCTGCCCCTGCACTGCTGGGGGTTGGGGGTGATGGGAGACATGGGTGGGGGCCTGGTGGAGGCTGCCCCTGCACTGCTGGGGGGTGGGGGTGGTGGGAGGCATGTGTGGGGGCCTGGTGGAGGCTGTCCCTGCACTGCTGGGGGGTGGGGGTGGTGGGAGACATGTGTGGGGGCCTGGTGGAGGGTGCCCTGCACTGCTGGGGGATGGGGGTGGTGGGAGACATGTGTGGGGGCCTGGTGGAGGGTGCCCTGCACTGCTGGGGGGTGGGGGTGCAGGGGAACATGAGTGGGGGCCTGTTGGAGGCTGCCCCTGCACTGCTGGGGGTTGGGGGTGATGGGAGACATGAGTGGGGGCCTGGTGGAGGCTGCCCCTGCACTGCTGGGGGGTGGGGGTGGTTGGAGACATGTGTGGGGGCCTGGTGGAGGCTGCCCCTGCACTGCTGGGTGGTGGGGGTGGTGGGAGACATGTGTGGGGGCCTGGTGAAGTGTGCCCCGCACTGCTGGGGGCTGGGGGTGGTGGGAGACATGAGTGGGGGCCTGGTGGAGGCTGCCCCTGCACTGCTGGGGGGTGCGGGTGGTGGGAGACATGTGTGGGGGCCTGGTGGAGGGTGCCCTGCACTGCTGGGGGGTGGGGGTGGTGGGAGACATGTGTGGGGGCCTGGTGGAGGGTGCCCTGCACTGCTGGGGGGTGGGGCTGCAGGGGGACATGAGTGGGGGCATGGTGGAGGGTGCCCCTGCTCTGCTGGGGGGTGGGGGTGATGGGAGACATGAGTGGGGGCCTGGTGGAGGCTGCCCCTGCACTGCTGGGGGTTGGGGGTGGTGGGAGACATGAGTGGGGGCCTGGTGGAGGCTGCCCCTGCACTGCTGGGGGGTGATGGGAGACATGAGTGGGGGCATGGTGGAGGCTGCCCCTGCACTGCTGGGGGTGGGGGTGGTGGGAGACATGTGTGGGGGCCTGGTGGAGGGTGTCCCTGGATGCTGGGGGGTGGGGGTGCAGGGGGACATGTGTGGGGGCCTGGTGGAGGGTGCCCTGCACTGCTGGGGTGTGGGGGTGATGGGAGACATGAGTTGGACATGAGTGGGGGCCTGGTGGAGGCTGCCCCTGCACTGCTGGGGGTGGGGGTGCTGGGAGACATGTGTTGGTGATCAGTAGTGCAAGGTGACATGTGGGTTGGCTGGGGGGCATGGCCATGGTGGATGGGTTCCCTGTGGGACATGAGCAGGGGTGCAGGGTAGTCCCCTGTGGTGTGGGCTGCCTGCAAGGGCCGTGGAGGGTGTAGAGGGAACACCTGGGAGGACACACATGGCCAAATCACGTGTAGCATTCCCCGGCACCACCGAAATACACGTACCCTGCTGAAATCGCGTGTGTAACTTCCCGCGCACCCGAAGTACACGTACCCAGGCCAATGGCGTGTGGAACTTCCTGCGCACCCTGAAACACACGTACCCAGGCCAATCGCGTGTGGAACTTCCCGCACACCCAGGAACACACACACGCTATTTTTCACACAGCGGGTGTCCGTGTTTGTCAGTACTCCTTTGCACCTCATTTGTCCTAGAGGGCCACTGTATGGACCATTCATCATGGCTGTATATGGGTGCTTTTTGTTAGCGCACATTTTGGCGCACATTTTTTTCAGGCGCAGGGACGCTACCGCCTGCTTTCTTGTGGCGTACTTGTTTGGCCCTGTGCGCGTCTTTGACCGTGCGCTGGTTTGCCCTATTCGATTCCAGGAATACAGGTTGTGGCGAGTGTGTGGGCGTTCTGCGCACTTGCCTCCTGTACTTCCCCCGTGACGCCCATATTTTCACGCGTTGTTCCCCATTCCGAGTGTTACGCCCCGTGACTTTTGTGATGTGCGCCGCGCTATGTGCGATTTCGCAGTGGCCGTCGCGCACGCTGTTGGATGACCAGTGCGCCAGCGTGCGCGGCGCACTTTTTCAGCGCACATCCAATGTTTTTCTCGCGCACAGACTTCCATGAATCGATGTGCGCTGGTTTCCCTGCGATTTTCGCACTTGCACTGCGATTTTCGCACTTTTACTGCGAATCGCACTTTTTGGCACCTCTGCGCGGGAATTTTCGGTGCACATTAATTCCATGAATCGACCCCATAATGTGGCCACAAAAACTGTGAGCCCTGGGCCTGTGTGATCTGCATAGCGCACGGCTGTGAACCCCCGGCCCCTCACTCCATTGCCCCCTTTCCTGCTTCTTTCTCTAGGTAGGTAGGTACATCTGACTGCTGCCAGCAACGCCGGTTCCCTATTACTTTAGGGTATCATGGAAAGGTGTGTGTGCTTCCTGTTTATTAATAATAGAAGCAATGTTGGTGAACCAGAATCTGTAAAGCTAGGTAAACCTCTTGATGATTGCATCAAGGTCAGGGGTGGGGGGTTGAGGGAGTTTTCAATTATAAACTGTATATCTGTTCTGTTACCTCTGAAAAGCGCTCCATTATGCATCTGTAATGTTGTACACCTCTGTAAAGCACTCCGTTATGTATCTGTATTGGTGTATACCTCAGTAAAGCGCTCCTTTGCTCCTCGAAGCTAGGCCCATGCTCAATAAATACAATAATAATAATAGTAATAATAAGCTGTTTTTTTGCAACTCATCTGTGAATCTTATATGAAAATCAATGAAATGCATTTACAAAAATAAAACAAAAGTAGTCTGTAATGCATCCTGTTCTGACAACTCGTGGATGATCACAACTGCCCAGGAAGAACCAAAGGAGGGGAGGTGATCCAGAAGGAACAGGGTCCAAGCAAGCAGAGAACACAATTCAAGAGTGATGAGGAAAGGGAGTAACTCTTTTGAATCAGCAGGCAGGACTTCATACAGGAGACCAGCTCAGGTCTGTCTCACAGGTGTATCAGGGGGCAACACCAAATCATCAGACAAGAGGCAGTGCAGAAGATGAGAAAGAGGTTGGGTAGATCGGAGAATCAAAAGAGAATGCCAAAACATAACCAGAAGACAAAAGAAAGGTCAGGAAACAGGCAAGAGATCTGGTACTCAGGAGCAACAAGAGGAAATACCAAATCAAGGGGCACGAGGGAATTCAGGAGACAAGCAAGAGGTGTGGAAAATAAAGAAATCAGACCTTTTTTTAATTGCAGTACCATGCTCCAGGCCCTAGTAACACCTCAATTGAGTGTATGTATGTCCTCCTCAACAGCTCCCCAACCACACACTTACACTTGCCCCTCCCCTTTGGGGTGTTGAACATGATCTTAATGGGAACTACCACACAAACTGATTCATTTATAAAAAAAATCATGTATTTCAGTGAACATGTTTCATCTTATTTTACTGAAACAAAAAAGGAGAAAACTAAATAAATCAGCACAAACTCATAAGCATGGCCCAGCCAATGTGCCTCTTCTGGAAAAGTCAATAATTAATCTCAAATGTAAGAACGGAATACAAACCAGCTGTACACAGAATAGAATGCAGTTATAAGTTAAAGTGTCGGTGTTGTAAAGCAAAATAGAGACAGGAATACATAAAAACAATGGTGTTAATAATAGTGACTCAATGAGTAATACACAAAAAAACACAAACAAATCTAATGAAGTATTATACACATGTATGGACAATAAATGTGAGTTCCAATCCTATGTAAATACATAGTTCAACAATAAATTGCTTTTCCCGTACTTGATGTCAGAGTGGCTGGGGTCCATGTGCTAATAAACTAATGCTTACGTGCCCATTTAATGTCAATACACACAATCAAACTATATGTGTCCTGAAACTATATATCTAACTCCTTGCTGATCAGGCGAGCTATTGAATGGTCATTGGGATGTTTCGGCTGAAAGATGTTATGTGAACTGCCTTCTTTGGGGCATGATTTCATGGGACACCCTGCAAAAGGACATGAAGACTTTTAAGTAGTGGTAACTCTAAATATATATATAAGAAAAGAGTTACTCAATCAGTGTGTGCGCTTCAATTAATAACTGACCTTATCATAGTGCTCCAAGTAAAGACACCATTGCACTCCCGTCCTCAGTCAACGGGCAAACTAATAAGGGATCAAGTGCTTCCCCCAAAAAACAGTGCGTTAGTCACATCCAACCTACAGCACACCAACACAAAAGAAGAAGTGAAAAGTGTCTGTTATGGTAAAGTGGTGAAAACGAGAAAAGAACATACAATTGTTCGCACTCTGAAACACTTGTGTACGAGCGCGATGGAAATAAAATATCAATCAATCAATACATTCCAACTCATTCTGATGATTCATATAAAATATCAATCAGTCAATCAATCAATTCCAACTCATTCTGATGATTCATATGGGTAGGGTGACCAGACATTCCGGTTTTCCTGGGAGTTTTTTCATTTTAGAAACCCAGTCTGGGGTTTGCATGGTTGGGTGGCTACAGTAATTAAAATAGTAATTATTTTTCACAACGCTTACAGAATTTTGAAGTTTAAGTTGGAGGTTTTGTACAGCAAGCCATTTAAGACAATCAGAGCTAATGCTTGTTTTAAATTAACATGCCAAGATTCACAGACAAAACTGCACAAATTAGATCATATACAGTTTATAGAAAGGAAAAGTGCTGGAAATATGATTGGGTGATGGTTGTGGGGGCGTGTTGGGGGAGGGGCGGTAATTGGTGGGCTGCGATGGGTTAGTCCCTCTTTTATGTTGTTCGTCGTCCCGGTTTTTCATTTTGGAAATCTGGTCACCCTACATATGGGGTACTCATGGCGCCTCATCTGGGGCTAAATCAAGTTTGAACATTTCAGATGGATATAGCCACATTGCCTAGCGGTCACCAGAATGAATTGCTCTCTGGGCTATATCTAGAAACAAGACCAAGCAAAGGTCTACATAGCTCTCAACCATTTGTGTCGCAAAGGCGGGTGAAAACGCCCGATTTTATTTTTGGCGGGTGAGAGACCCATTGACATGAATGGGCGTACAGGAGGCTTGGCGGGTGAGTCAGCTGTTTAGAAGGCGGGTGGCACCCGCCAAAAGCGTGTGAGTTGAGAGCTACGAAAGGAAATCATTTTAGCTGCCAACTGCTCTCAGCCGTTTCTGAAGGTGTCGACGAGAAATCCCAAAATGGAGGAGGCACCCCGATAACCCGGGCGGTGTCCTCCTCCTAAAGACTCCCCCCTCCCTCCACCACAGGATGGAGGGGAGGTGCCCGCCGAAGCGCGGCAAAGCTGGGGAAAAACCCGCGAAACGGCGCAGCGCGCCAAAAAGGAAAAAAGCCAGCGAAGGGGGCAACAATGGAAAGGGGAGGGGCTACCCCCTTTATAGTGAGTGGGCTTCCCACTGCAGGCAGCATCCTGCCTTGGCAGTGGGACGCCCGCCTGCCAACACAGGACTTAGTTTTCCGGCCCTGTTTGCTGGTGGTTCGTGACTGCTGTTACGGTTTCGGGATGCAGTGTTTCGAGTTGAAGGGCGTAGCAGCGTTCGTGATGTCGGCGCTCCAGTGTTCCAGCAAGAAGGATATCGAGTGCAGCCCAGAGGAGCGGTGGGTCACGGATAAGAGAAGGTATGGGCTCAAGGGGGCGCCAAAAGCAATAGGGGAAATATGGACAATCAGGGTGCACACGGTACTGAATACGGGGTTGGGGGGTCCGGTCTCATGCGGGGGAAGCGCCTGGACAGTAATGCGGTATAGCAATTACGCAGGACGCATAGGTTGATACGTTTCGGGCTAAGCATTTCGGCGCACAGGTTAGCAAATCTGCCTGAGTACATGTGTAACAAGTGGGACGCAGAGAGGTTTGTTCATTTAACCTCCATAGCGCCCTGAGCGGAGAAGAGGTCGCAACGCTGTAAATGCGGGGAATGTTGTGAACGGAGACGAGTGGGGGCTGGGGAAGAGTGGCTGTGGTGCGGAGCCTGCACTTCGCTCTGTTCCTTCTGTCGCTTCTTGGGCTGAAAGATCTAACAGCTGGTGCAGTCGGGATTATTTAATTTTGATTATTAGTCGGAGTGGGAAGTGTATTGGGGAAATAACAGGTAGACGGGCCGGACAGGGTACAGTGAGTATGGTCCCGGTGTTGTATGCTATCCTGCCTCCCATGGTAGATTGTGGGAGGCAGTGTTCGGCAATCTTCGGAGTCACGCCCACTTGATGGCTACAGCCATACATGCAGCCCGAAATGAAAAGCTAATGTCATAGCCCGCCCTCCTACATTTCTGTTCCTGGGATTGGCCAGTGATCTGCGTAGCTCCACCCCTGTCCTTGAGTGCCCGTGTCCATCATTTAAGCAGTTCTCATATTTTATTCTTTTTTAGTGGCCGCAGTGTTGCCATGTCCGCTTATTATATTATAAGTGACTTTGGGCTTGTTTTTGCCCAAAGTCGCTTATAATATTAGCAGGTTGCTTGTCGCGGTTTTTGTCCGCGTTTTTCCTTAATTGTGTGCTTATTGTTCCGCTTGTTTGCCAGTCTGTCTGACTTGGCCCCATTTACAAAAAAAAATGAATATGAAAGGCGAACATGCCGTCTTGCCTTAAGCTGTTATGCACACGCTGTGAGGCTCGGGCTGATTGCCTTCCTGATGTGAACCTGCAAGTACTCCTTTCTTTTGCATTGATGGGCTCTTTCAATATGAGAGACCCTTTGAAGACGCATTACCTAGCCAAGAGGTAAACACGGGGTATTTACAGCAACATGTAGTTTAGTCATGATGGAAACAAGCATAGACAATGACAATAGTTTAGGGTTTTGTGTAGGCATGGGAAAGGCCCTTGGTAGGCACTGCTATCTTTAGTTGTATGAACGGCACCAGGTGCAAAATGGTGCAAGTACCAGGGCATCTAATGGCAGTGCCTGGCAAATGCCTGATAAGTTTGCAAAAGCCAAAAACTTTTAACATGACTAACTGAAGGACACACACAGTGCTTTTAACTTGATTGGCTGAACGCAGACCAGGTTAAGACATTTCTATTACACCAGTAGCATTTACAGCTCAAATTCATTCAGCAGTGAGTGCAAAGTTTAATGTTAAGGCTTGATTAAAGAGAGCACAAAGAGTTCCCATGAGAAGGTGTTTTGGGCGGGGAGGGGCAAGAACAGGGTTGGGCAGTGCCTTAAGTGGCACTACAAATCGAGCCGGGGCTCATTGAGGGGGCGTGGCCTAACAGCGGGGGTCTTGATGGCCCGTTAGGCCACGCCCCCCTTAACGAGCCCGGGCTCAATGGGCTACTGCCACCCCTGCCAGGCAGCCTTTCGTATAGATTAGCACCCTCTCCCCTATGGGGAGAGGGTGCTGATCTCTGCATTTATTTTGTGTAGGCTTGCCTGGCAGGGGACAGCGCCTGCCTATTCAGCCTTAATGGTGGTGCTGCCCCTCGCCAGCTGGGGAGGGGCAGCACCACCATTAAGGCTGAAAACGTGAGGCCACTAGAAGCAGAGGCCTTTTTCCTAAATACTGAAACTCCCACGAATGCGCGGCAGCTCCAGTATTTAGAAAGCAAGGCCTCTGCTTTCAGCGGCCTCACGTTTTTTCCATAATGGTGGCGCCGGCCGACGGGAATCTCTTGATTAAAGGGATGCCTCGCTGGTGCGGCGCCACCATTATGGCTGAAAGGCATTTTTTTCTGTAGCCTCAAGCTCTCGCAAACGAGCGAGCGCTTCAGGCTGTAGAAAAAAATGCCTTTTCGTGTAGTGGCCGGGGCTGCCAGGGGAGATTACTGGGCCCGGCAGGGCCCCGCCTCAAAACGAAATTTCAGAGCCTGCCGGGGCCCAGCCCCGGCAGGCCCCGGCCCACTTAAAGCCCTGGGGTTGGGGATTAGCATGGCAATGAACAGTCAATGGGTGGGCTAGTGATTTACTAGAGGAGTAAGTCATGAGGGAGCCAATGACCAGAGGGGTGATGGACTATATGAACCAAGGACCAGATGACAGCAATCAACCAGGTTTCCCAATACCAGAAGGACGACAGTGGGGGGGCCATGTCACGCTTGTCGCCATGAGCTAGTCCTGGATTTTCCCTTTGCATACTGGTCCTTGTAGGCCCATACTTATAATGGGAAGAAATAAAATACCAGTCCTAGCATTTAATAGGAAATGCCTGGACTGGCTCAGTGTCATGAAGTACATGGGGCTACTTGGCAGGTACCTGCAATGGAGCCAAGGACCAGAGGTGAGCGACGAATCAAGCACCAGAGCAGCCAAGGATCCAAAAAGCCAATAATGTTGCTTTTATAAGTCGCACACATACAACAAATTAAAATAGACACCAATTGTTAGAAAATAACAATTTTAATAAATGCTTTTTGTTAACATATGTTTGAGCTCTCTGTATGTATTCTTTACGTTATAGTTATTTTTCAACTTCTGAGACCTTTCCACCTTATTTTAGAGGTGCGCTTGTTTTGCAGCTTATTTGGTTGGGAGTCAGCTTGTTTTGGGCTTGTTTTAAAGGAACATTCAGCTTATTTTTTCCTTCTGACCTGGCAACACTGAGTGGCCGTGGAGAGAGGAAGGGGAGACTGGGAAAGAGGGGGTTTGAAGAAATTAAGTCGCATGGAGTAGAACCGAGCTCTACACTGCGGGGCTGTGGTAGGAATACAGGAGCTCAAGGCACACACGGGACTGAGCAGGAACAAAGGAGGGACCCTTCTGCACCAACACAACGAAAGCACAGTATTTGAAAGGCTACCGAGCAGGGGAGTTGCTAGGTCTGGAAAAGACCCGGGGCTAAGTTGATGTCGGAACTGTTGGGACTGAGGGCTAGCTAGTCTTTTGGCTGTAGCTCCTGCGATTCTATCCGGGGCTACAACCAAAAGACCAGGGGCTATAGCCCCCTTAACCCCCCCCCCTAGCAACGCCCCTGCCACCAAGGATTACAAAAGCCCTGCACAGTGGTTTAATTGCTGGGATCAAAAAATAATAAAAATCACATAAATGAAAAACATTTTGACTTTTCTGTTTCATGACACCAACTTAACATTGTTTACTCCCCCATGTACGTAGACACATTAACACGGAAGAATGCCATGTTAAGAGAGGGCTAATCACCATATTGCTGAAACAAAGCACCTGAATGTTTTATGGAAATGCTTAACTCAAGGTGGTCTGTTTTGGGGGCTTCGTGCATGGACAACATTGTGTGATGAATGTCAACTTAACTATTTCATAACTTGTGTGTTTTATCACTGTTCTATAGCCAAAACATTAATGTAAAGAAATATTATACCAAGCAAAAGGAGTGTTTAGCGAACAATGGTTTCACACCTGTCTGCATCAGGCGTGCCTGTAAATAAGTGAACACAAGGTAGGCTGCAGTCTTGTGGCAGGATGGATGCCATACTCCCACTTGACATGAATCCTCCTTGCATGTTAATTCCACTCTCTTTATCACGGAGAATGGTCATCATGGTTTCCACAGTTATGTTGCCTGTTTGAAAACCATTATAACGCACTTCAGCAGGGCAGTTTCTAATCCATTTGGTGCCCAGAGCGAAACACTAGGAATACACCCCCCCACATCCCATCCCGCACCCCAGCCCCGCCGCACCCAATGCGCCATCCCAACCGCGCCCCAGCCCCACCGCACCCCACGCCCCAGCCCCACCGCACCCCAGCCCCACCGCACCCCGCGCCCCAGCCCCACTGCATCGCACCCCACCCCACTCCCAAACTACACCATTAAGGGACTCCTACCCAAAGTCAAACAGTCCGTTACACAAGGAATGAATTGCCATTTGCAACAGTGGGCCACTTTTTCATTGGTGCCCAAGACAATTGTATGCTCTAGTCCCACTTAGGCTGCAGATAATGAGGACTGGGCACACCAAGAGAACATGAATATGGTACAGGATGCAGTATATGCAACCATCAAAGAACACAAGATGCTGAAGGGGGTTTGGAGGCAACCTAAGCCAAAAGGGCAATGACAAGGAGACACCCGAACACAATAAACAATCACTTTAAAATTCTTTCAATGGGAATCAAGTGTATGCTTTGATACAGTAAAGTCTGACTGTTGACTTGTTATAAGGAGACATGGAACCGGATTATTCATTTATTCATGCAATGTTTGTCGGGTACCTATTTATTTATGCAATGTTTGTCGGATACAGGTATCCGACAAACATTGCATAAATAAATAATCTGTGTCCATGTACCCGACAAACATTGCATGAATAAATAAATGAACCGGGTCATGGCTTAAAGAATATTTAATCAGCAACACTGATCAAAACTATTATCAGCATAATGAAGTAACTCATCACCAGTGCCATGGAAGTGGTTTAAAGTGGAATTGTTATAAAGTTTGGCAAAGAAGCAGCATGAAAGAAATAGTGCCGCTTTATTTTGGGAGAGGCAAAGCTGCCTACAGTGCACGCCCACGCCCCACACTACCTCCCCTCCCAACACAATGTCAGCACGAAACCATTCAGTGACCAATGGCCCACCATTAGCAGTTTCCTGCCTGCATTGTGATGGGAGGAGCTGGTTTTAGCTGCAGGGGGACCTGAAGTGTTTTAATTGTTGTGCTTATGCCCCCCCCAATTGGCGCTAAAGTGGTCGGAGGAAGCCTCTGACTTCTGTAATGTTACGTAGTACTTGTGACATTACAGTCGGAAGGGGCAGCGCCAGTACCTGACCCACAGAACTTTCCCCACGGCAATGCGCCGCCCCACAAACTGGGGAATTTTATCCCCTCCAGAGGTTCCAGTGTAGCGGGGTAATTGCGAACCCTCCTGGCGGTTGCGCCCCGGGCAGCTGCCCGCCTTGCCCGGGCCAAGAAACGGGCCTGCACCTCAGGGTTAACAATTTCTCCCAGTGCATGGATTAGCATTCTTTTTTATTTATTTTTCCATTTGTGCTTTGGTTTCCAACAAACCTTGCACACGAACATGAATATTTAAGTCTCCTATGCACAATTAGACAAACAATACAGGCCATAAATACAAACCATCTCCCCAGATAATACAAAATCATACACAAATATAAACTAGTCAAGTCACACAGCATTCTTGTTGCAGCTCAATTAAGCCTACACATTTCACAATATCAGAACAATGAAGTATCTGTTAAGTATAAAAGCAAAATTCTATAACTTTTTCCCCAAACCTTTTATTCAAACAAGGATGCGAGACATACATAGACAGTAAAATATGGCTGAATGCATAATGCACAACATTCCCGGGTCCAACAAGCCATCCCACCACGAGGCGCTAATGCGAAAATGCATAACCTTGTTAAAATAAAAAAAGTACCACACCAAGGACATCACATCAAGGAATAGTTTGAAAGTAGAGACGGTTTAAAAGTTAGGGAGGGAAAATTCTGGTAATAGTCAACAAATGGGAGCCAGAAATTTAGATACCAAGGCAGCGCATTGTTTTACACATGCTGTAACTTTTTCGTCGACCAAGATGTCCCATACCTCCATCCACCATTGTGCCAATACTGGCCCCATAAGAGCCTTCCACGATCGTGCTATTTATATTTTAGTTGCTAAAAATTGGTGTGTCGCCGATTGTGCTCTGCAACCCGATTTAGGGTACACATCTTCCACTGAGCACCGCGATAGGCCAACTAGTGGAGCCAGGGGTAAGTCCACTGCAGTTCTCTCCTTAATGTGAGACAGTACAGCAACCCAAAAAGTGTGGATCACATGACAGGACCACCACATATGAAAGTAGCTTCCCAAGGCCGCACCCCCTCCAGCAAGCCGAATTCAAAGCAGCATTCATTTTATGTAAAGTTAGCAGAGGCCGGTACCATCTGTAGCAAAGTTTATGCATACATTCTCTATTGGTTACACATCTAGAGGAGGCGTGGTTTCTAGCCCAGATCTCTTCCCATAAATCCTCGACAGGAGGTCCCACATCCGCTTTCCAAATGGCAATGTAGGAGGATCTGACGGTTAGTAAGTTGCCTCCCAAAAGTTTATAAAAGCATGAGATTCTACCCCCATCTATGCCATACTGTTGGGTACATTCCAATACTCTCACCTTCGCAGGTCACCTGGCTCCTCACAGTTGTGAAATCCAGTGCCGAATATGACCATATCTAAATCGTTCGCCTTCGGTTAGTGAGAATTGAGCCTTACATTCGGACACGAGAGAGGAGAGCCCTCCTGGTACAGCTGATGCAAGCTATGCAGACCCCCATTATGCCAATTTGAAAAACTATTCCCTAAGAATCCTGGGGAGAATTCTGCATTACCAAAGACTGGAGAGCACGGTCTGAAACCCGATTCACCCACTTCTTCATAAAAGCCACGTGCCAGTAATACAGCAAGATTTTTGTCGAGCTCAAGTGTGTGTCAGATCGGGGAGTTTAGTATTGTCGATAAAGGGTAAGAAAGATAACCGGCAGGAGGAGTTGGCTTTCTCAAGAGCTACCCATCTGGGAGGGGACCTCCAAGCCAAAATGTGCCTAACCCGAGCAGCCACATAATACCTGAGGAGGCCCAGAGCCGCCATTGCTCCCCTCCGGGCATCGCTTAAAACCTCAGCTTTTGGAACTCTAGGCTTTTTGCCCACCCAGGTAAACAGGTCAATTGTAGGACGCTACGCTGCAGCATACGTACTTCAAGATTGGGTATCTTAACTAGCAAGGCTTGACAAAGATACAAGAATCTGGGTAAAAGATTCATTTATACTGCAGCGATTCGTCCCATCAGTGATATTTCCTGCTTACTCCAACGTTTAAGATCTTCGGCAAGATCCTTAAGCAACCCTGGGAAGTTGACCCAATATACATCCTGCGGGGAAACAGGAATCCTCACCCCCAGGTACTCAATAGTGTCAGATGCCCACGGAATCGACAGGTGGATCTCGCAGCGGCAATGACTTGCTTGGGCAATTGCACACTTATGGCAAGGATTTCTAGTAATTGACAGAGAAGCCAGTTCAAATCATCTTAATTCAGACATGACAGCCTCAAGGGAGGTTGGTATATTAGTTAACATGAGCAGGACATCATCGGCATAAAGAGGCATTTTGTGTTGCACCCAAGCTACCTCAGTCCCTGTGATCTCCGAGTTGTCTCTGTTCCTTTGCGCAAATGGCTCCATTACAAGAGCAAAAATCAAAGGAGACAGTGGACAACCCTGCTTAGTTCCATGAGCGATAGGGACAGGGGCAATTAACCCTTATTCGAGTAAAAGGTCAATGGTAGTTAGCCAACGGGCCAAATCCAAAAGCAAGCAGAACATCACAAAGGTAGGGCCAGTGCACTCTGTCGAATGCTTTAGTAGCATCCAGTGTGAGTACTCCCAAGGCAAGACTATCCCCTCCTGGCAAGGTCAAGGATTTCCAAGCCTCATCTGATGTTGCCTTGTGTGCTTCGCTTTGGAATAAACCCAGCCTGATCCGGATTTATCAGTTGGGGTAGAACCGTCCCCAACCTCGAGGCCAACACCTTAGAGTACAACTTGGCATCCAGGTTCAAAGAAATTGGCCTGTACGGGTGACAATCCTGTGTGGGATTCCCCAGCTTAAGTATTAAAATTGTAGTTGACTCCATCGAAGGAGTAACCCTCCCTAAATTCCGGGAACAAGTTGAATAAGTTAGTCAAAGGTTTGAGTAGTTGTGGTTGAAAAATCGTATAAACGATGCTGAGAAACCATCCGGACTAGGGGTCCTGTGTTTAAGAGAAACTATTGCTATTGCCACCTCTTCCGTGGTTACAGGAGTATCTAAGGTCTCCTGACCAGTAGACGAGAGCCTGATTTGGTAGTCTGGCGTAAATCGCAGAGATGGGGGGGGGCGGGCCTGCTTCAGATTCTGTGGGTAAATATCATTCAGAAACCTTCCTTTTCGCCAATTCCTTGTACTGAATATTTATGTCTGAGTCTACCAGCACTGCTGTAGTATTTGTTGTATGTATGGCCTTCAATTTATGAACCAGAAATGTATTCACCATATTACCCATGGCATAATAAGATTGCTTAGCACGAATAATCGATTTGGCCGTATGTCCTGCTAAGTGTGCTTCTAGTTTATTTCGCGCTACCCGTAGGCCCTTCCTGGCCATGACAGAATTGAAATGCTTATGAAGCATTTCTGAAGCGCGCATCTCCCCCTAAAGTGTCTACCTTAGGGTTCTATTCCTATAAGTGCAAGCAGTTGTGTGAGCAATCAGTTCCCATCTAATCACTGCCTTCATAGGGTTGCATACCGTGGCAGTCGGAACGGTAGCAGTGCTATTTTCCCTAAAGAAATCAGTTATTGCTTTAGTTACGGGGTCCTTTGAACACCAAATCTGAGAGGGCCGGGTCGTGCAGCTTCCATGGGGGCCTGCTAACGGGGGACAACCTATCAACTGAAAGTGTACACTCAACTGCTGCATGATCTGAGAGTACATGGGTAGCAATGAGTACCTCTGATACAAACGGAATCAGAAGGAACAAGTTACTTACCTGTAACTATTGTTCTCCAGAATGGGTCTGGCATGGATTCACATGCTCATGAATATTCCCCGTCGTCAGGCCGGGAATCAAAAAGAAAAAACAGTTTCACTTTCACTTACAAACTGTCTTTCTCCGATAAACCAATCACTGAGCTCTGGGTCATACTGCCCCCAGCCAATGACTGCCCTTCCCCCTAAGCCCCTCCTCTGGCAGCCATCTTCAGATTTAATAGCCCATAAAGTGGCAGTATGACCAAGAAGAGCCACAGAGGGACAGGAGGGAGGGTTTGCATGTGAATCCATGCCAGACCCATGCTGGAGAACAATAGTTGCAGGTAAGCAACTTGTTCCTTCTCCAGCATGGGGTCTGGCATGGATTCACATGCTCATGAATAAAGAATACATAGCAGTACAACATTACACAACCACAGGAGGTGGCAAGGCTCAACAGAAGCAAATACTCTTCCCTCCGGAACAGGCTCACCTTCAAGCGAACAGGTTTGCGTAGCACTGCTTGGCCAACCCTGGACTCCTCTCTGGAATCCCTGTGGACGCAGTAGAATCTTGTAAAGGTGTGCGTGGACCTCCACGTAGCAGCCCTGCAGATGTCCAGCAGGGGCACACCAGACAGGAACGCCGTCGTCGCAGCGATCGCTCTGGTAGAATGGGGTCTCGGACGGCCGGGCAGCGGTTGGTTTGACAACCAGTGACAGTGTGTGATGCAGCCGGAGAGACACCTGGAGATGGAAGCCTTGGACAAGGCCTTCCCATGGTTCACAGGACCAAAGTTCATGAATGGTTGAGATGTCTTCCGGAAACACTTTGTGCGTACCACATAGAATTTCAGCGCACAAGCCACATCCAGCCAGTGCAAAGTCCTTTTAGCCGGCGACAAAGGTTTTGGAAAAAACACAGGCAACACCAAAGGCTTGTTGAGGTGGAATTCCGACAGAACCTTTGGCATGAAGGAGGGGTGCATCCGCAGCACCATCGTTGTGTTGTGAAAAGTCAGCTAAGGTTGTTCGCAGAAAAGGACCTGGACCTCACCTACCCTCCTGGCAGAGGTGATGGCCACAAGAAAAGCTGTCTTCCACGAAAGGAACTTGAGAGGGGCCTGATGCATATGCTTGAAGGGAGCCCCCATGATCCTCGTCAGCACCACGTTGAGTTCACACGCCGGGGTAGGGGCCTTCTCCGGTGGTAATGATCGAAACGGTCATTTGAGGAACTCCTTGACTAGAAGGTGGGACCAAAGAGAAGACCGTCCTGGAGACCTGGTGTAGCGGGAGATAGCCGCCAGAAGCACCTTGATAGAGGCGTGCGTCTGCCCTGCCTTGACCAAGTTCAAGTACGGAAGAATCTGCGGAGCTAAGATATTCAGAGGGTTGGTCTTCTGCCTCCGGCACCACGTTGCAAAATGTTTGCACTTGTGCCCTTAGCAATGAAGAGGCGACAATGCTCTGGCCCTGGTAAGGACCTCCCTGCAGTCTGCCGGCAGCTCGTACACTCCAAACCCTAAGGCTGCAGGAGCCAAGCCTTCAGGTTCAGCGTTCCTGTGTCGTGATGTAGGATTGCGCTTCCTTCTCTGGTGAGCAGATCCAAACCACCTGCAGCTTGACTGGGGGGTAACACTGACAGGCTGAGAAGATCCGGTTACCAAATCTGACTCGGCCACGCCGGGGCGATGAGGATCATCTTGCATCGCCACCGTTTGAGTTGATTAATGACTCGCAGCCGGAGAGGCAACGGGGAAGGGGAATTCCGGCAGAACAGGCCTTCCCACAGAAAGGAAAACGCGTCCCCCATGCTCCTCGGCTGGTGGAACCTTCTGGCGAATCTCTGTCATTTGGAATTCATCGCTGTCGCAAACAGATCGATCTGGGGTCTGCCTCATTTGAGGAAGAGGTTGTTCACTTGATCATGTCGAAGTTCCCACTTGTGGCAAGAGCGCAGCTCCCTGCTGAGGGAGTCGGCGAAGGTGTTCTTGACTCCAGCCAGGTGAAAAGGAATGAGGAACATCTCTTGGCTGACGGCCCAGTGCCACAAGTCCTGCGCCTCTCTGGAGAGCGCCGGGTATCTAGTACCTCCTTGCTTCCTGATGTAGAACATCGTGGTGGTATTGTGCGTGAAGACCCTCACCACCTTGCCCTTGAGTGACAGAAGGAACGACTAGAGGACCCAGAACACTGCCCGCAGCTCCAGGACATTGATGTGGAGAGCCCTCTCCTATGGTAGCCACAGGCCTCTGGCGTGGAGACGTCCGGTGTGGGCTCCCCAGCCCTCCAGGGACGCGTCTGTGGTGACTGTCTCTTGGTATGGGAGGATCTGGAAATCTGTGCCCCCGGCAATGCTGGAGCGCACGCCCCACCACCTTATCGCTCGACGGAACTCATCGTCGAGAACAATCTTGTCTGCAAAGCTTCCAGACACCTGGATCCACCAAGCGTCCAGGAATTCCTGAAGGGGTCCTATCTGCAACCTGCAGAGCCGGATCAGGTTAACGGCGCTGGTGGAGCTGCCGGCGCCGTTAACCCTCTACCGCCTCATTACGAGGTCTGCTCGTGAGTCCCTCTAAGGACGTCTGGTAAAACCAGGCGTCCTTAGTGGGACCCGCTAGCAGACCAGGATGCTTACAACAGGCCCGTCATTAACGGGCCCGTGGTTAGCATACTCCCTATTCCCATTGAGCCCTATGGGGGCTCAAATGGGAATGGGGATGTACCGGGTCCGGGTTCCTGGAATGGGGGAATACCGGGCCCTCCAAGGCCGGAATGGCCCGGTATTTCCCCATTCCAGGAACCCGGATCCGGTACCCGGTATGGCGGTAGCCATGCCGCTAAAAGCGGCATGGCTACCTCCATACTCGTAATGAGGCCCATGTCTTAATCCACTTAATCATATGAGATTGAAATACACCAGTTAAGGTCTAGGAGAGTTCTAACAAAACAGATAGGTCTTCACGGCCTTCTGGAATGCCGGAAAGGTTTTAATCTCAGTTTTCTCTGGGTAGTTTATTCCATGCTCTTGGACCGTAGACGCCGAATCTGCGGTCCCCTTTGCTCATATACCTGGTGTGGTGTATATGAAGCAGATTTTGATCTGCTGAGCGCAGTTGTCAGGTAGGAAGATGTCACCTGATTTTATCTGATAGATATCTTGTTCCTGTCTTGTTAACACACCTATAAACCAAGCAGAGTATCTTAAACTCAATTATCTCCTTTACTGCCAGCCAATGTAGGGCTCTTCTTAAGTTAAAGGTTGGAGCTGATTTTTTACCTATACGCCAGCCTAACCGCTGCATTTTGGGCCACCTGCAGTCTTCGCAACTGATAGGCTGGTATACCCGACAGCAATACATTTCCATAGTCTAACCTCGAGTTGACCAGAGTGCCAATGACTACCGCTCTGTCCTCATTCGCAATGAATGGTAGGATATGTTTCAGTAGGCGTAGTGAGTGGAAAGCTGCTTGTATCTTCGCGCTAACTTGAGCTCCACTTCCCATGTTATCCCCCCAGACACAGCCTACATTTTTTATTTTCTTGGAGAAATTCAGCTGTGTCCCCAGGAAACATAGGGAGTGTAAATGCTCCCTCTGCAGATTGTGCTTTGAAGCGAATAGAGTCTTTTCTGTTTTGCTGACATTCAGCAGTAGCTGGATCGCACACATCCAAGCCTGTATTTCTTGTAGGCACCGGTCAACTATTTCGTACTTCTCCTCTAGATTCTGTATCCTCAAGAACACCTGCGTATGAGTGAAACTGTATGCCGTGCTTCCTCAGAATGTCCATGAGTAGTTTAACATATAAATTAAAAAGCAGTGGGGAGAGGGATGTCATGAACCATCAGACATGCCCCTTCTGGACCTCCTGGTCCTTGACGCGTCGGGGCTTACACTCTGTACTACTTCCAACATGGCCGTACACACAGAACGCTGCCTACCAGTCTTCACGTCCGAGGCAGCATGTTCTATAAAATGGCCATGCCCCCGCGGCCCGCGCGTCTCAACGCTACTGTTGCTGTGGCTAGACATGTGCTCTGAAGTTCGCCTTGCGGAATTCTGTAGTTTCCTGATTCCTAGACCCTCCGCTTTCCCTTCTATCCTCCCTCCTCCTATTTAGCCTTCTTCCCGGATTCCGTGCACCCGCCTCCGAGTGCACTTCTCCTTTCCTGGTCTTCCTGGAGTTTCCTCATTTTTTCCCGGACGTTAAAGCTGAACGAACACTGGAAGCCGAAGACGGCAGAGCAGGCTTGTACAAGACCCGATCCGTACGGAAGAAAACTCCTCTGGATTCCATCAAGCAGCGAAAGCAGGTGAGAAAGGGGGAAACCTGTAACAAGGGACGATCCCTGCAGGACTCCACAGCTTTGTAATCCTGAATCTAACAAGAAATCTCCAAATCCTACTCTTTGTTCTCTTCTAGAGAGAAAAGATTCAAACCATTGAAGAGCTTGTTTCCCTACTCCACCCACTTCTCTCAGACGTTTCAGCAGGGTCCCATGGACAACCGTATCAAAGACGGCGGACAGGTCCAACATGACCAACAGGGACATGCCCCCCTGATCCGCCGTCTCCAATAGATAGTCCCAGACCGTCAGCAACGCCATCTCCATCCCAAAACCTGGTCGGAAGCCGGATTGCAGTGGATTGCAGATTCTCCTGATCCAGATGTTCCTGCAGCTGAGCTGTCACAATGTTTTCCAGAATTTTCGATGGCCATGACAATCCTGCCATTGGCCTGTAATTCTGGAAATTCTTAGGGTCTAAATTTGTTTTTTTTTAGCAGTGGCGTGACCACAGATTTCTTCAGAATCATCGGTACTACCCCTGATGTAAGAGAGTTGTTAACAAATTTTGTGATAAATGGGGTAATATCTGGAGCTATTAGTTTAGCTACTGAAGATAGAATAAGTACATCATTAGTAGCCTTCAACGCGGAGAGCAAGGTGCAGACCCTTTCCTCAGATACTTTCGTAAACATAAATAGCTTCTGATCCACCCCAGTGTCTTCATCATGAGATATGCATTCTGGGCTAATCTCCTCTGTTACTTCCAGATCCTCTTGGGGATGTAATGGTTTAATTTCCATAATCTTACCTTGTATTAGCTCTATTTTATTTATAAAGTAATTATTAAAAGCATCCGCCTGTGCTTGTGATGATTCAGGTGCTGCTGACGCACACCCAGGATTTGCTAACTGGGAAATAGCAGCGTACAATTCCTGTGGCCTGTTCATGACTTTGTCAATTTTCCCTGTTATAAATTTAGCTTTGGCATCAAAAATGGCTTTTCCATATTCTCTTCAGGCGCTCTTGACCTGTTCTAAAATGCTCTCTGTACGATGTCTTCTCCATTTTTTTCTCGAAAGATCTCACTTGTACCCTTTTCTTGGCCAAATCTGGCGAAAACCAGGGGTTACATGGCTTTGTTTTGTTGGAGAGGGGCCTGTACATTAAATAGCATAGCCATGATTTACATGCCTTTATTGAAGAACTCCTCACATGGAAGAGCCTCTTCAATCTGTGCCAAAGCATGTTTCAGAGTTTCCCCTGAGATTTTCAATAAATCTTTCAGCTTGTGGAACTCCCCCATCGAATTTTCCGTGTGCACTTCAAGAGTTTTCTTATGCATTCTCAGTTCAAATACTATGGCATAGTGGTCTGTCCATGATATTGCGATTGTCTCAACATAACAAATTATCTTCCCTCGATATAGCAGGACATCAAGACAATGGTCCTGGCAATGTGAGGGGGATGATGCTAAAAGTTCCAAAGCATGGGCTTCCAGGGTCTCCTTTAATTCTCTCCCAGCCCCAGATGTCACCTCCTCAGCCCATATATTGAAGTCCCCCAAACATAACAGCTTGTCATGCTTATTCCCCGTGTCTGCCAGAAAGAATTCTAATTTCTCCAGGAAAGCCTGTGCTGGGCCAGGAGGTCGATAACCAAAGAGAATTTTTATAGTTTTATTTGGAGAACACTGAATAGAAGCATGCCCCATCTGACTTGATGGTCCGCACCGTGGCAGTCTTCAGTGTCAACAGCCATTGCACCTTGCCCAGCATGGCCACTATCCTCTCTTCCAAGGGGGCGGTCAGGCAGGAGACCAAGTTGAGCCTGGCCCCCAGAAATAGCACGTTCTGCGATAGTATCAAGCAGGAATTTGGATAGTTGACGGAGAACCCCAGATCTGTCAGCAGCTGGACGGTCCTCTCCGTGTGTTGAACTGCTACTTCCCTGGACTTGGCGCGGATGAGTCAGTCATCAAGGTACGTGTACACATGTATCCCTTGTAGGCGCAGATGGGCCGCCACTGGTGCCATGCACTTTTGTGAACACCCTGGGTGCCGAATTCAGTCTGAAGGGAAGGGCCTTGAACTGGTAGTGCCTTCCCTGTACTACGAAGCACAGGACCTTCCGATGCTTCTCGTGAATGGGGATGTGGAAGTATGCATCCTCCAGATCCAGCGACGACAAGAAGTCCTCTTCCTCCAGTTGGCCAAGCACGTGCTGCAACATGACCATCATGAACTTTTGGGACTTGAGGTATTTGTTAAGGCGCCGCAAGTCTAGAATGGGCCTCCAGCCCCCAGTCTTCTTCAACAAGAAGTATCTGCAGTAGACTGCGAAGCCCGCAGTCACATCGGAACCAGCTCTATAGCCCCCTTTTTTAATATGGCCCGTACTTCCCGCAGGAGCGGAGGGATGTGCTACTCCTGCCGGGCCACCAGTGGTATCCGCGGACACTTCTGCTGGAACTCTAGAGAGTGTCCGTGGGTGGGAGCGTCCAGCACCCATCGGTCGGTGGAGATCTTTTCCCACTCGCTGGACCAGGTCAGCCCCTTTTGCCTTCGAAAGGGCGGTCGCCACCAGCTCGATCCTCAAGGATGACTTAGTCTGGACCACCTGGGCCTTCAGGGGCAGGTTGGACACCTTTCCATGCGCCTTGGTCTTCTCCGGCTTTTCCCACAGCTTCCCTGGGTTAACCGATTTCCTCTTTGAGGAGGAGCTGGAGCTATGACTAGCGATGGAGGCAGATGGCGAAGATGAACGTGCGCTGCGTATCGTGGTACCCACTTGTGCGGAAACCCAGACGGAAACAAACTTGCGGTACTTGGCCTTGTCTTGGGCCCCCGCGGATCGAGCACCCTCAAAGGACTTAGAAGCCAGCTCTTTGGACCGGCCGGTCCTGGGTAAGGCATGCCCCTGCTTGCCGCACAGGGTAGAGGCCTTGGCGTTAAGCCATGCCACCAACCTACTGTGACTGTCCTTGATGGTTCGCTTGGAGAACCCAAGGCAGATTTCACAATATGCTTCGCTGTGGTCCGGATGGAGACAGTAGAGGCACTGAGAGTGTTTGTCCTCCACAAACAGGTTCCTCAATCCGCAGCTGGAGCAGAGCTTGAAGAGGGAGCCTCCCTCATTCTTCTCCTCCGACATGGTCCGGAGTGCGATGTAGGCCCAATGGCGTTCTGGAATCTTCCATGAAACTCTTTCATGAAATTCTTGCCCTTAAGGGGCGTTGAAAGACGCCGACAAACAGATCCCTGCTTGCCGGTCAAAGGAACGAAAGAACACACAGGCTCTATTTGACAACGATAGAAACTTTTTATCGAAAAAGCGCAAAAACGTAGAAAAGCTCTCTGAGCACAACACGAGGACTCCCAACACTTGAACGTGCGGTAAAAATGTGAAGATGGCTGCCAGTGGAGGGGCTTAGGGAGAGGGCAGTCATTGGCTGGGGACAGTATGACCCAGAGCTCAGTGTTTGGTGTATAGAAGAAAGACAGTTTGTAAGTGCAAGTCAAACAGTTTATTCTTTTACCGAGGATTCCCGGACTGACAACAGGGAATATTCACGAGCATGTGAATCCATGCCAGACCCCATGCTGGAGAAAGGAAGATATGAGCCAGAGATTGATCCTTGAGAAAGTCCTATATGCGTGTAAAATGTGTGTTGTCAAGTGTTGTTGTAGCCTCCACAAGTGAACCAGATTCATTTCCCTCAGAACTTTAATTAAAGACTGGGCCAGTTTAAAGTCTGTAGCAGAGGGTGGGTGTGATTAATCATGGGGTCAGGTACTACATTATAATCCCCCTACTCCCACCACCAAGATCACTTGTCCATCTGCAAAAGCAGTCCTTTCCGACAGAAAGTCCACCAGGAATCCACCCTGCTTCTCACTGGCGGAATAAAGAGATATGACAGTAAACAGATGACCGCCTAACAAGCCCTTGACCCCCTATAAAATGACCCCCCCTCGGGTCATTCTTCTCTCCCAACTCAACAAAGATCCCTGTTCCACCTTTATTAGTACTGAAATAGGCAAGATATTGTTTAGCAAAGTGTCTATTGCGCAGTCTACGAAAATCAGTGTGACACAGGTGCGTCTCCTGTAACAAGGCTATGGAACATTCCTGGTCCCTCAATCTCTGCAACACAGATTTAAGGGGGAGTTCAATCCGTGCACATTAAGAGCAAGTTCTTTAACTCTGGCCCAACGGGGAGTCCGCTAACACGACCTCAGTGATAAGTGGAAATAAGAGATAAGCTTAAACTAAGCAGGTGTCACACTCTACAAGTAGCGAACTGATCATGACTCTTACCATCCCGCATCCAATTTTACCTCAACATTTACGAGAACCCTTCCAAAAAAGCCCATCCCACACCCACCAACAAGAAAGTCTCGTATAAAAATAAAAACGGTTCAGAAAAGGAGCTATTATCACAGACCGGGGCTATTGCCTGCTGTCGCCAGACCAAAACACAGTTACAAATCAATAGAGAGAATATTCATGCCATCGCCAAGTCCATCCGCTCACAGAGTCTAGATCGTCCAAACAGTTAAAGTGAGGAGAACCATCTTGAGGAAACCTGTGGAGAACCATCTCCGGTTCCGGAAGCACCTCAAGACCTTCCTCTTTGCTTCTGCCTTTGCCCCCCCTGTCCCCTGCTGATTCTACATTCCCTCGGCACCATGCACCTGGCCACCCTCTTTCCTCCGGGCCCAGGTACCTGCTCCTCTTGCCACCCGCATGCACTGCCTCCGAGCCACCCCTTGCACTGGGGTCTGTATATGTACCCATACAGCCCCTACCCCTTTGTTTTGTTCTTCCTGCACTTATCAGACCTACCCAGCCTGCTGCCTTAAACCCAGCACTTCCACTTGCTGGCTGCACTTCCTCTGTTTGTTTCCTTTTTATTTATTAATGTATTTATTATTATTTGTTTTTTTTCCTCCTTGCTCCGCACTCTCCTTTTGATCCCCCTACCATGCACTTCTCCCTCTCCCCCTCTACCATGCACTTACTCGTTCTCAATGTCACTGGGCCTAGTAAGATCGTTGTTTTTGTTTCTCCTCTGTTCCCCTTCCCTTGCCTTGTCACGCTCTGAAACACTTGTGTATGAGCGCGATAGAAATAAAATATCAATTTCAATTTCAACCAGAACCTATAGAGATAAGTAAAAAAAAAAGCATCCAGAACTACTTCACCTGTGTGGGGCCAATCACCTTCATTTTACTCCCGAGTGGCCCCCAGGGTTTCGTGCCTTACCAGCTCTTGACCACAATCCCCTCTGTGGCTTAGGGACCCAACCTCATGAGGGCCAGATGGCCATGATGACAGTAAATCCTAAGCATCCTGATGTGATGTTATTGACCAATGTTTCCCCTCCATAGTGAAGAACAGAGCAGTGGAGAAGCCCCATCTGAAATGAATACCATTCTCCCTGAGCCACACAGTAAGTGGACAAAGCATCCTGCGCCTCTGGATTGTGAAAGTCGCCAGATCCTGGGATATCTGAAGGTCGGCACCCCGAAAAGTGAAGGCTGGTCTGCACGTGCTGCTTCCATGATGCGCTGCTTAAACGTGAGGAAATTGACACTACTGAGAACATCAGGTGGCTGGCTTGATCCATCCGAGAGAGACCCTCAAAGACTATGGTATGGTTCAGTTCCACCTTGGCATCCTCAGACAGTCAGAGAGGAGACCGGAAGAAGGTGCAGACCTAATTCAGCAAATCTGAGTCACTTACAGATCTAGGTATGCTGCGTAGCCTGACATTGTTACGTCGTGAATGATTGTAGATGTCCTCCTGCTTGTGTTCCAGGGCCTCACACCTCGGAAGGCATTGGTAAGCATCGCAAAACTCCAAGGTTTGCTCAGAAAGAGTCCTCAATGTCCCTAATACACTGTTCTGCCTCCGTCACGCGTTTGTCAATTGTCACAACTTTAGAGGAGAGCTCGGCAACACTGTTTTGGAGTGCCCGCTTCAGTTCCCTCAGCAGGTTAGCCAGATCCGGTTTGGTAGCTGGTAGAGCCATGTCCTCTCCCCTCTCCTGGGGACACTGCACCAGCAGGACAGCGTTGTCAATCTTCTTAGGTCCTTCGCAGGCATGTACCAAGCATGCAATATCACCATCTGTAGGGGTATTTCCCCTCTTTGCCATCACAGCCTCCAGGTAACAAATCCAGGGACCGCAGGTAGCCCAAGCACCAATAAAGAAAGATCAGGCAGTATGTGATCTGTGCACAGGGACTGAGGGGTCTTAACTACAATGCTCATGAAGAGAGATAAGGCAGCATGTAATCCATGCACAGGGACTCCAACAGATACCACTATCACCCATGTAGTAAGAGTCACCGCACACCCAGGCACCACACACCTAGGACCAACCAAAGCCCTCAAGGAGATGCTCCGTATGCATCAAGCAATGAGTCAGGCATCTGGCAAGTCCTCACGGGAAGCCTCCAACTGCCAGAGCACTCACCAGCTGGGCAGAAAGCATGTAATTCAAGGCAGCTCCCAAAGGAAGAGAGGAGAAAGATGCAGAGAAAAAACAGGTACCCCAAAGGAAAAGCTTGGGTCAGACAGCTTAGTGCAAGTTACAGTCCCAGACCCACGCATCTCTACCCTGGAGAAGAGGGTCAGCTGCACAGTTTATGGCGAGCAAGGGTTGCAGGCGCCATGTTGGAGTTGGTGTGGTCTCCGCTCCGCTGATTCCAGGTTTCCCAACCCTGTCCAGCGAGGGCTGCGGGTGCCGAAACTCGGTCCCTGCATGCCTCGAGGCTTCACCTAGCCAGAGTGAGGATTTCTAGGCTCTGGCGACACTTATGACGGCGCCATTAACACTGAAGGCCCGGCGATGTCCGGAGACTGTTAAGGAGGCATCCGTGTGTGGGCCTCCTAAGCCACACCCCCCTCAATAACTTTTAAACATGTTTCACAATGGATATTTAAGAAGCAAATGGTTGTAAATTTGCACCAATATGCATCTTTTTTTTATTTTGGATAAAATCTTATTATTGGTTCACGGTCTGCTACAGAAATAGAGAATTTCACCTTTGGCTCTTACCCACCTTTAAAGACAGCAAAGATCAAAAGAAAAAAACCTCTCCAAACATCAACCATGCCACCCAACATTGCTAATCCATACAGTGACTAAACCAGTTTCACATTTTAGAAAGAAATCAACACAGAAATTCTCACCACATTAAACAACTATTCCAAGGTCAAACATGAGGTAGAAGGGATTAAGGAAAAAGAGTTATGAAGGAAAAAAAGGCAAGGCACTTAAACCTTTCCTGGAAGAAGAGGAACAACAAAAAGAACAGGAACATAAACATACCCGTACAGCCATACCCCCCACTTGCTGAAGTTAGTGTCTGTGCTACACTTCATAGCCACGGGCACATACCAACACACTGTGGGTGAACTGCATGGGATATTGCAACCCTGTTTTTCGCGTGTCCTGTTTCAGGTTGGAGACCACATCATACTACTCAGGACTGCTGACCAGGTCAATGCCACTAAAATTGCCTTCCATGCCCTTGCAGGCATGACTGGATCTCTCTTCTGCCTTTGACATGGTCAACCATGCCATCCTGCTCAGCTGTCTCCGTGATCACTGATCAGGCCCTGGCTTGGCTGACCTCTCTCCTCTCCGATCGACACTCCCAGGTATAACTAGGATCCTTGCTCTCCTCTATCTCTACCTGTGGTGTTCCCCAGGGGTCTAACCTCTCTCCCTGGCTGTTCAATTAATACCTGGCACTTCTTGCCCACCGCATTGCTGCTCTCTTCCCGAACTTTCAGTGCTATGTGGATGACACTCATTTCAGGCTCCCTTCTGCCACCTCTTCTCCCTTTCTCATCTCTGACTGTCTGTCCGCTATCCAGGTGTGGTGCATCGCCAACGACATCTGCCTTAATGCCAGTAAGACGGAGATTCTCCTCATCGGCACACCTGCTCCCTCCTTTACTGTTGCTCTCTGGCCAGCCTCTCTTGGACCTCTTTCTGCTCCCACCTGTGAGGCTAAAAACCTCGGGGTCATCTTCGACTCCCCACTCTCCTCCTCTCCTGACATCTCTGACATCTCTAAGAAGTCACACTACCAGCTGCACCTCCTCAGAGGTATTCTTCCTTTCCTCTCCTTCTTCCAGAGGTTCACTGTCTCTAGAGCTCTGGTTCTCTCTAGGCTGCACTACTGCCTCTTTCTTAATCTGCCTGCTTCTACTCTGCGCCCTCTGCAACTCATCCAGAACAGGACTGCAAGGCTTGTCTTTGGCCTCAAGCCCAGGGATCGTATCTCTCCAGGACTGAAATCTCTGCAATGGCTCCCAGTGGCTGCGAGGATTAAGTTGAAAACCCTCTGCATTGTCCACAAGGCATTCTGAGGCTTGGGGCCTCAATACCTTCAACTCTCTCTTCCTAAATATCTTCCTTGTCGAGCTCTTCGCTCACCCGCCTCGAACTCCCTCAGGGTCAGTCGCTTCTCCAAGCAACGAGTTTGTGGTAAATCTCTTTCTTCGGCTGGGGCCTCCCTCTGGAACAGCCTCCCTGAAACTTGAGGAGAACGAGCTCCAGTTCCGGAAGGACCTCAAGACCTTCCTCTTTGATTCTTTTCTCCCCCTTTCCCCTTCTGAACTCCTGACTGAAACTGCATTGGTCACCTGGCTACCCTCTGATCTCAGTCCCCTACAAGCTCTTGACACTTGATGTCTGCACTTGCCACAAGCTGGCTGCACTTTTACCTTTTTTTTTAAATTTAATTTATTTTTTACTGTGGATCCTATGTTTTGCACAGCCACCTCCTCCCCCGCACTTTTCCCTTTCCCCCCTCCCCTGCACTTGCGCGATCTCAATGTCACCTGGCCTAGTAAGACCATTGTCTTTGTTTTCCCTTTGTTTCCCCTCCCTTGCCTAATCGCGCCTTGAAACACTTGTATAGGCGCGTTATAAATCCCATATTATATCATAGGTGTATTGGACGGAATACATGTGGAGCTGGTGGCCAGGCATGCTGTGGAGGCAGTCTACTGGAACAGAAAACTATCACTCACTGAACATGCAGATGGTGTGTGATGCCCGCCACCTTATCACCCACTGCTGTGCCAGATGTCCTGGTTCAACCCATGACTCCACGGTGCTGCGCAACTCCACGCTGCCTGGGTACATGGCACGTCACAGTGGACTGTGTAACTGGATGCTGGGTGAATGTAACTATAAGGGCATGTGCACTGTTGAATTATGGGCAGGTATAACACCGATCAGCAGTGGCTGTGCGCAGTGTATGCATTCCTTTATTTGTTGTTCAAATATTCTGCGCTCATGCAATTAGCAAAACACCCTGAAAGCGCACAGAGGGCAGACAGGGTGGGTAAAGGGGAAGGTAGACCATGAATTAGAGCAAGGATCAATAATTGCTACAATAGTGCAACAAGTAATGATAAAAAAAAGTAAGGGTAGACAAACCTACTATTGCTAGTGAGTGCATTGAACGTGCAAGTGTAGAGGGGGAAATCAAGGTGCAACACAGTAATAGCATGCGTGAGTGCAAGGGCTTGACATGTGTGTCTCAATTGAAGAAAATGATCCAGTGCATGCGTAACAACATCCATTCCATACACCAATACGAAAATCACTACATGTACCAGAACGCACCCAACCAAAGTGACAAAAAAGAAGCACAAACACAGTCAAGAAAACCCACACCACCTGATGCAAAGACAGAGAATAGATATGCTCCCACACACATACCACCATTGGCCTGCACGCCAATTACCCAGGTCCCCTGCCTGTTAGAAGTGCACAATCACATATGCTTTGGATTGGAATTTTAAATGATTCACAGTACATATCTATGATTTAGTGCCACGGACATAATAGTATTATTGCATTGTAACACAATTATAACACATACATCAGTTCCCTTTGTGTGAGTGGTACTGAAAGGGTCAGGGGTCATGTTAGCTGCTGCAAAATGGGCCAATTCATGGTCTCCTGTCATGTGAGCCTAGGATGTTCAGCTTGGAGTCCTAGAACAACGATAGTGAGAGCCTGCACTCCCATATATTCCCACAGACAAGGATACTTTGCAAGGCCAATTTCTAAAACAATCTTCATGGCAGAAGCCATTGTTGATGAGAGATGCTGGGTTAATTGGGTGGGGAGGTAATGTCCAGTCCACCTCCTGGCACCTGGGTTTGAGTGTACGTGCTGATAAGTGAATCGAATGTTACAGACATGGCACGAGCGTGCCAACCAATTGTAGAGGGCCTTATAGTTTGAAGACCAATGATAAACTGTGTACTTTACAAGTTTTAAGAGGTAGGCATAAGTTTTCCACCTGACAGTGGGCAGCAAATCCCAATCCTAGTCTCTATGCAATGTATACTTACTTGTTCCCCTTAAGCCTATCACAGCCTTTGATAGGTTTCCTATTATTTCCCATGCAGTATGACATCACGTTTGACGTATTCTTTGCATATAAGGATGTTTTTTTGAGAAAATCGTCAAGAGCCTGAGCGAACGTCCGTTGATGTCCGTTGTAACCGCCCTGTTTTGGATAATTGTTAATAAAACAGTACCTTTGCCATCTTCCCGAGTTGGTTCCATTATTTGGACTCAGAATTATTCTGCAACCCCATCCATTGCATGCACGTTACTAAAGAGCCATATGCTCATGTGGTAGCGGTGCGGATGGTTGAAAAAGATCCAAACTAGTTTGTCTCCAGTGTTTCGGGCGATCCGGCATCGTCCGCCATTAGCCAGAGGATCACAGGGTTTCCTGTGGGGAGCGGCGGATAGAATTAAATTTGCAATAGGTGTGTTTGGGCCATGATATCTTGCACCCCCACTATCAAAAGGTATCCGGGCGTCCAGGGAGGGGTTAGATTGTGCATCTACATTGATTGGGAACAGATTAAACATAAAACAGGATGTCCACTTGTGTCAGTGTGAGTTTACCCCAGGGAGGTAGGGGATGCGAATTACCATAGGTGTGTTCAGGCCATGATATATTGCACCCCCCACAATCAAAAGGTATGGGGCTGTCCCGGGAGGGGTTAGATGGTGCCTCTACATTGGTTGGGACCAGATTAAACATAAAACAGGATGACCACTTGCGCTAGTGTGAAATACTCCAAGAGAAATAGGGGATGCGAATTACCATAGGTGTGTTCAGGCCATGACATCTTGCACCCCCCACAATCAAAAGGTATGGGGGTGTTCCGGGAGGGGCAATGAGACGCCTCTACATTGGTTAGGACCAGAGTAAACATAAAACAGGATGACCAAATGCGCTAGTGTGAGTTTACCCCAGGGAGGTAGGGGATGCGAACTACCATAGGTGTGTTCAGACCATGACATCTTGCACCCCCCACAATCAAAAGGTATGGGGGTGTCCAGGGAGGGGTTAGATGGTGCATCTACATTGATTGGGACCAGAGTAAACATAAAACAGGATGACCATTTGCACTAGTGTGAATAGCCCCAAGAGAAATAGGGGATGCAAATTACCACAGGTGCATACAGGCCATGATATCTTGCACCCCCCACAATCAAAAGGCATGGGGACTCCAGGGAGGGGTTAGACTGTGCATCTACATTGATTGGAACCAGATTAAACATAAAACAGGATGACCACGTGCGCTAGTGTGAGTTAACCCCAGGGAGGTAGGGGATGCAAACTACCATAGGTGCATTCAGGCCATGACATCTTGCACCCCCCACAATCAAAGGGTATGGGGGTGTCCAGGGAGGGGCTAGGTGATGACTCTACATTGATTGGGACCAGATTAAACATACAGCCGGATGACCACGTGCGCGAGTGTGAGTTAACCCCAGTGAGGTAGGGGATGCAAACTACCATAGGTGCATTCAGGCCATGACATCTTGCACCCCCCACAATCAAAAGGTATGGGGGTGTCCAGGGAGGGGTTAGATGGTGCATCTACATTGATTGGGGCCAGATTAAACATAAAACAGGATGACCACTTGCACTAGTGTGAATAGCCCCAAGAGAAATAGGGGATGCAAATTACCATAGGTGCATTCAGGCCATGATATCTTGCACCCCCCACAATAAAAAGGTATGGGGGTGTTCCGGGAGGGGGTAGATGGTGCCTCTACATTTGTTGGGACCAGATTAAACATAAAACAGGATGACCACTTGCGCTAGTGTGAATAGCCCCAAGAGAAATAGGGGATGCAAATTACCATAGGTGCATTCAGGCCATGATATCTTACACCCCCCACAATAAAAAGGTATGGGGGTGTTCCGGGAGGGGGGTAGATGGTGCATCTACATTGGTTGGGACCAGATTAAACATAAAACAGGATGACCACTTGCGTCAGTGTGAGTTAACCCCAGGGAGGTAGGGGTTGCAACCTACCATAGGTGCATTCAGGCCATGATATCTTGCACCCCCCACAATCGAAAGGTATGGGGTGTTCCGGGAGGGGTTAGGGGACACCTCTACATTGGTTAGGACCAGAGTAAACATAAACCAGGATGACCACTTGCGCTAGTGTCAATAGCCCCAAGAGAAATAGGGGATGCAAATTACCATAGGTGCATTCAGGCCATGATATCTTGCACCCCCCACAATCAAAAGGCATAGGGGTCTCCAGGGAGGGGCTAGGGGACGCCTCTATATTGGTTAGGACCAGATTAAACATACAGCAGGATGACCACGTGCGCTAGTGTGAGTTAACCCCAGGGAGGTAGGGGATGCGAACTACCATAGGTCTATTCAGGCCATGATATCTTGCACCCCCCACAATCGAAAGGTATGGGGGTGTTCCGGGAGGGGTTAGAGGATGCCTCTACATTGGTTAGGACCAGAGTAAACATAAACCAGGATGACCACTTGCGCTACTGTCAATAGCCCCAAGAGAAATAGGGGATGCAAATGACCATAGGTGCATTCAGGCCATGATATCTTGCACCCCCCACAATCAAAAGGCATAGGGGTCTCCAGGGAGGGGCTAGGAGACGCCTCTATATTGGTTAGGACCAGATTAATCATACAGCAGGATGACCACGTGCGCTAGTGTGAGTTAACCCCAGGGAGGTAGGGGATGCGAATTACCATAGGTGTGTTCAGGCCATGATATCTTGCACCCCCACAATCAAAAGGCATGGGGGTCTCCAGGAAGGGGTTAGATGGTGCATCTACATTGATTGGGACCAGAATAAACATAAAACAGGATGACCACTTGCACTAGTGTGAATGGCCCCAAGAGAAATAGGGGGTGCAAATTACCATAGGTGCATTCAGGCCATGATATCTTGCACCCCCCACAATCAAAAGGCATGGGGGTCTCCAGGGAAGGGTTAGATGGTGCATCTACATTGATTGGGACCAGATTAAACATAAAACAGGATGACCAAATGCGCTAAAGTGTGAGTTTACCCCAGGGAGGTAGGGGATGCGAACTACCATAGGTGTGTTCAGGCCATGATATCTTGCACCCCCACAATCAAAAGGTATGGGGGTGTCCAGGGAGGGGCTAGGTGATGCCTCTACATTGATTGGGACCAGATTAAACATACAGCAGGATGACCACGTGCGCTACTGTGAGTTAACCCCAGGGAGGTAGGGAATGCGAATTACCATAGTTGTGTTGAGGCCATGATATCTTGCACCCCCCACAATCAAAAGGCATGGGGGTCTCCAGTGAGGGGTTGGATGGTGCATCTACATTGATTGGGACCAGAGTAAACATAAAACAGGATGACCATTTGCACTAGTTTGAATAGCCCCAAGAGAAATTGGGGATGCAAATTACCACAGGTGCATTCAGGCCATGACATCTTGCACCCCCCACAATCAAAAGGCATGGGGGTCTCCAGTGAGGGGTTGGATGGTGCATCTACATTGATTGGGACCAGAGTAAACATAAAACAGGATGACCATTTGCACTAGTTTGAATAGCCCCAAGAGAAATTGGGGATGCAAATTACCACAGGTGCATTCAGGCCATGACATCTTGCACCCCCCACAATCAAAAGGTATGGGGGTGTCCAGGGAGGGGCTAGGTGATGACTCTACATTGATTGGGACCAGATTAAACATACAGCCGGATGACCACGTGCGCTAGTGTGAGTTAACCCCAGGGAGGTAGGGGATGCGAACTACCATAGGTGCATTCAGGCCATGACATCTTGCACCCCCCACAATTAAAAGGTATGGGGGTGTCCAGGGAGGGGTTAGATGGTGCATCTACATTGATTGGGACCAGATTAAACATAAAACAGGATGACCACTTGCACTAGTGTGAATAGCCCCAAGAGAAATAGGGGATGCAAATTACCATAGGTGCATTCAGGCCATGATATCTTGCACCCCCCACAATCAAAAGGTATAGGGGTGTTCCGGGAGGCGGTAGATGGTGCCTCTACATTGGTTGGGACCAGATTAAACATAAAACAGGATGACCACTTGCGTCAGTGTGAGTTAACCCCAGTGAGGTAGGGGATGCAAACTACCATAGGTGCATTCAGGCCATGATATCTTGCACCCCCCACAATCAAAAGGTATGGGGGTGTCCAGGGAGGGGTTAGATGGTGCATCTACATTGATTGGGACCAGATTAAACATAAAACAGGATGACCACTTGCACTAGTATGAATAGCCCCAAGAGAAATAGGGGATGCAAATTACCATAGGTGCATTCAGGCCATGATATCTTGCACCCCCCACAATCAAAAGGTATGGGGGTGTTCCGGGAGGGGGTAGATGGTGCCTCTACATTTGTTGGGACCAGATTAAACATAAAACAGGATGACCACTTGCGCTAGTGTGAATAGCCCCAAGAGAAATAGGGGATGCAAATTACCATAGGTGCATTCAGGCCATGATATCTTGCACCCCCCACAATCAAAAGGTATGGGGGTGTCCAGGGAGGGGCTAGGTGATGCCTCTACATTGATTGGGACCAGATTAAACATACAGCCGGATGACCCCGTGCGCTAGTGTGAGTTAACCCCAGGGAGGTAGGGGAAGCGAACTACCATAGCTGCATTCAGGCCATGACATCTTGCACCCCCCACAATCAAAAGGTATGGGGGTGTCCAGGGAGGGGTTAGATGGTGCATCTACATTGATTGGGACCAGAGTAAACATAAAACAGGATGACCATTTGCACTAGTGTGAATAGCCCCAAGAGAAATAGGGGAAGCAAATTACCACAGGTGCATTCAGGCCATGATATCTTGCACCCCCCACAATCAAAAGGCATGGGGACTCCAGGGAGGGGGTAGACTGTGCATCTACATTGATTGGAACCAGATTAAACATAAAACAGGATGACCATGTGCGCTAGTGTGAGTTAACCCCAGGGAGGTAGGGGATGCAAACTACCATAGGTGCATTCAGGCCATGACATCTTGCACCCCCCACAATCAAAAGGTATGGGGGTGTCCAGGGAGGGGCTAGGTGATGACTCTACATTGATTGGGACCAGATTAAACATACAGCCGGATGACCACGTGCGCTAGTGTGAGTTAACCCCAGTGAGGTAGGGGATGCAAACTACCATAGGTGCATTCAGGCCATGACATCTTGCACCCCCCACAATCAAAAGGTATGGGGGTGTCCAGGGAGGGGTTAGATGGTGCATCTACATTGATTGGGACCAGATTAAACATAAAACAGGATGACCACTTGCACTAGTGTGAATAGCCCCAAGAGAAATAGGGGATGCAAATTACCATAGGTGCATTCAGGCCATGATATCTTGCACCCCCCACAATCAAAAGGTATAGGGGTGTTCCGGGAGGCGGTAGATGGTGCCTCTACATTGGTTGGGACCAGATTAAACATAAAACAGGATGACCACTTGCGTCAGTGTGAGTTAACCCCAGTGAGGTAGGGGATGCAAACTACCATAGGTGCATTCAGGCCATGATATCTTGCACCCCCCACAATCAAAAGGTATGGGGGTGTCCAGGGAGGGGTTAGATGGTGCATCTACATTGATTGGGACCAGATTAAACATAAAACAGGATGACCACTTGCACTAGTGTGAATAGCCCCAAGAGAAATAGGGGATGCAAATTACCATAGGTGCATTCAGGCCATGATATCTTGCACCCCCCACAATCAAAAGGTATGGGGGTGTTCCGGGAGGGGGTAGATGGTGCCTCTACATTTGTTGGGACCAGATTAAACATAAAACAGGATGACCACTTGCGCTAGTGTGAATAGCCCCAAGAGAAATAGGGGATGCAAATTACCATAGGTGCATTCAGGCCATGATATCTTGCACCCCCCACAATCAAAAGGTATGGGGGTGTCCAGGGAGGGGCTAGGTGATGCCTCTACATTGATTGGGACCAGATTAAACATACAGCCGGATGACCCCGTGCGCTAGTGTGAGTTAACCCCAGGGAGGTAGGGGAAGCGAACTACCATAGGTGCATTCAGGCCATGACATCTTGCACCCCCCACAATCAAAAGGTATGGGGGTGTCCAGGGAGGGGTTAGATGGTGCATCTACATTGATTGGGACCAGAGTAAACATAAAACAGGATGACCATTTGCACTAGTGTGAATAGCCCCAAGAGAAATAGGGGATGCAAATTACCACAGGTGCATTCAGGCCATGATATCTTGCACCCCCCACAATCAAAAGGCATGGGGGTGTTCCGGGAGGGGGTAGATGGTGCCTCTACATTTGTTGGGACCAGATTAAACATAAAACAGGATGACCACTTGCACTAGTGTGAATAGCCCCAAGAGAAATAGGGGATGCAAATTACCATAGGTGCATTCAGGCCATGATATCTCGCACCCCCCACAATCAAAAGGCATAGTGGTCTCCAGGGAGGGGGTAGACTGTGCATCTACATTGATTGGAACCAGATTAAACATAAAACAGGATGACCACGTGCGCTAGTGTGAGTTAACCCCAGGGAGGTAGGGGATGCAAACTACCATAGGTGCATTCAGGCCATGACATCTTGCACCCCCCACAATCAAAAGGTATGGGGGTGTCCAGGGAGGGGCTAGGTGATGACTCTACATTGATTGGGACCAGATTAAACATACAGCCGGATGACCACGTGCGCTAGTGTGAGTTAACCCCAGTGAGGTAGGGGATGCAAACTACCATAGGTGCATTCAGGCCATGACATCTTGCACCCCCCACAATCAAAAGGTATGGGGGTGTGCAGGGAGGGGTTAGATGGTGCATCTACATTGATTGGGACCAGATTAAACATAAAACAGGATGACCACTTGCACTAGTGTGAATAGCCCCAAGAGAAATAGGGGATGCAAATTACCATAGGTGCATTCAGGCCATGATATCTTGCACCCCCCACAATCAAAAGGTATGGGGGTGTTCCGGGAGGGGGTAGATGGTGCCTCTACATTTGTTGGGACCAGATTAAACATAAAACAGGATGACCACTTGCGCTAGTGTGAATAGCCCCAAGAGAAATAGGGGATGCAAATTACCATAGGTGCATTCAGGCCATGATATCTTGCACCCCCCACAATCAAAAGGCATGGTGGTCTCCAGGGAGGGGTTAGATGGTGCATCTACATTGGTTGGGACCAGATTAAACATAAAACAGGATGACCACTTGCGTCAGTGTGAGTTAACCCCAGGGAGGTAGCGGATGCAACCTACCATAGGTGCATTCAGGCCATTATATCTTGCACCCCCCACAATCGAAAGGTATGGGGGTGTTCCGGGAGGGGTTAGGGGACACCTGTACATTGGTTAGGACCAGAGTAAACCTAAACCAGGATGACCACTTGCGCTAGTGTCAATAGCCCCAAGAGAAATAGGGGATGCAAATTACCATAGGTGCATTCAGGCCATGATATCTTGCACCCCCCACAATCAAAAGGCATAGGGGTCTCCAGGGAGGGGCTAGGGGACGCCTCTATATTGGTTAGGACCAGATTAAACATACAGCAGGATGACCACGTGCACTAGTGTGAGTTAACCCCAGGGAGGTAGGGGATGCGAACTACCATAGGTGTATTCAGGCCATGATATCTTGCACCCCCCACAATCAAAAGGTATGGGGGTGTTCCAGGAGGGGCTAGGGGGATGCCTCTATATTGGTTAGGACCAGAGTAAACATAAAACAGGATGACCACTTGCGCTAGTGTGAATTACCCCAAGAGACATAGGGGATGCAAATTACCATAGGTGCATTCAGGCCATGATATCTTGCACCCCCCACAATCAAAAGGTATGGGGGTGTTCCGGGAGGGGGTAGATGGTGCCTCTACATTTGTTGGGACCAGATTAAACATAAAACAGGATGACCACTTGCGCTAGTGTGAATAGCCCCAAGAGAAATAGGGGATGCAAATTACCATAGGTGCATTCAGGCCATGATATCTCGCACCCCCCACAATCAAAAGGCATAGTGGTCTCCAGGGAGGGGTTAGATGGTGCATCTACATTGGTTGGGACCAGATTAAACATAAAACAGGATGACCACTTGCGTCAGTGTGAGTTAACCCCAGGGAGGTAGGGGATGCAACCTACCATAGGTGCATTCAGGCCATGATATCTTGCACCCCCCACAATCGAAAGGTATGGGGGTGTTCCGGGAGGGGTTAGGGGACACCTCTACATTGGTTGGGACCAGATTAAACATAAAACAGGATGACCACTTGCGTCAGTGTGAGTTAACCCCAGGGAGGTAGGGGATGCGAACTACCATAGGTGTATTCAGGCCATGATATCTTGCACCCCCCACAATCAAAAGGTATGGGGGTGTCCAGGGCGATGTTAGATGGTGCCTCTACTTCGTTTGGGACCAGATTAAACATAAAACAGGATGACCACTTTTGTTAGTGTGAGCTAACCCCAGGGAGGCAGGGGATGCAAAATGACCATAGGTGCATTCAGGCCATGATATCTTGCACCCCCACAATCAAAGGGTATGGAGGTATCCAGGGAAGGGCTAGGTGGTGCCTCTACATCATTTGGGACCAGAGTAAACATAAAACAGGATGTGTGTTACAGGTTTTGTGAATTACCATAGTTGCGTTCAGGCCATGATATCATGCACCCCAACAATGAAAAGGTATGGGGGTGTCAAGGGAGGAGGTAGGTGGTGCCGATACATTGGTAGGGACCAGATTAAACGTTAAACAGGATGACGACTTGTGTCATTGTGAGTTAACCCCAGGGAGACAGGGGATGCAAATTACCATAATACATGTAGGGGGGCTGATCGTGTCTCTCCCAGCATATATATGAGGTGAAAATGGGGTTGAAATAAAAAAGTCAACATTTTGGGGGTCATAGTAATTGGGGCACAGTAATCAGATAGATCCGTCTTGGAAGCAGACACAGAATTGATAGTTGTAGCTGTAAGGGGAAGGGGATCGTTCGGTTGGAAATGCCCCATTGTAGTGTGTGATGGCTGAATGCACGCCGAAGAACAGCGCTGCTGAGGACAAAAGGAAAGGAATTACACAGACTCACCAGTCTGCATTTCATCCCCATACAAACAGCCCAAACCTTAGGTAGCGGGCTTGAGCCTCATTAACCCAGTGGTGTTGTAGCCATGACATAGCGCAGCCCATACCAGTCACTTGCAGCAGTGTGTGATAATGTGCACAGTTTACCAAGCCGCGGGTGAACAGGGAGCTTAACACCAATTACGTAAAATACTGTTGACTTCCCTTCCCAATAACACATGCTGAAGGGAGACCCTACCATGCACCCCCCTGCATTATGACAGAGTTGTGTGACTGAGCCCAACCTCCCCCTTTATCCTTAAGAGAGACTCCTGCAGTGATTCCTCGTGCTTTGATGTTGCAATCAAATATAGAAAGGTTAATTATGCCATAAAAAATGTTTAAGCGCCCCATCTACTGTAACAGTACAAACTTTCTTATTATTATACCATTTAAAATAATAACATGTGCGCCCTATCTGCTGTCACAGTACAACCTTTCTTATTTTGGCTGTAGTGTGATGTTGGAATAAAATATAGAAAGGTTAATTATGCCATAAAACATGTTTAAGTGCCCCATCTACTGTAACAGTACAACCTTTCTTATTATTATACCATTTAAAATAATAACATGTGCGCAAATGTACAACTGAGCGAATGCTAGGCTCCCAGACTTTGAACAGTATTAAAAAAAAAAAACAACATGGGAAGCCTATATTATACCATACTGTATGATATTCGGCTTCCCATGACAGAGTGAAGGCCCTGAAACAACGCCCACCTGGTAGCTCTGGCCAATCCCTGAACAGAGATGTTGGAGGGCGGGCTGTAGGCGGGCTATAACATTAGCTTTTCATTTCGGGCTGCATGTATGGCTGTAGCCATCAAGTGGGCGTGACTCCGAAGATTGCCGAACACTGCCTCCCACAATCTACCATGGGAGGCAGGATAGCATACAACACCGGCCGCAGGATAATTTGCCTACACTGGGTTTAAATTTCCCGCACTTATTCCCCCTTTTTTGTCTGCCGCGTGGAGTAAGGCCATTTCTGCAAAGCACCACCGTCTATCCCACATTTTATCAGGGCGGGCAGTAACTATGTAAGTTGAATCCCTGGAGCAGCTGTTGTGTAGGTGACAGAGGGACTAAAACTGAAGACCCTTTTGAATCAAATGCTAATTTATTATTAAAATATGGACCGGGAAGCATGTATGACAGAGGGACGTTTGTATTCGTACGGTCACAGTAATATATGATATATTTTGTTCATACCGTGCTCATATACAGGCGTTTCAGAGCGCGAGTGAGGGGAAGTAACACGCACGTCGGATTGGTGTGTGTAGGGGAAAAATCGATGACGGTAGGGCAGATTTAAAGGGGGAAGGTACGGGTTAGAGGATGGCTCCCCGCGCCCGCGAATCCTGGCATCGGGAGGAGGCATCTGCTTGGTGGGCTAATATTGGGGGGTAAACGCACTTGCGCTGTCCTCCAGCTGGGCTTGGCGGTGAAGCAAGCAGGCACCTTGCCATAATCTTGCAGACAGACTGGAAGCTGGCGCTGGCATCTGTTACAATACAAAGCCGGTCTGATAGCACAACGCCTGCTTTGGCATCCGTGCAGAGCCTGCTGGCGCAGGTTCGAATCCCGGCAGGGCCAAACTCAGCCTTTCATCCTTCTGAGGTGCACCACATACCGTGGGTAATAATATGCAGCGCTTAGTTACCGGAGGGTTCGTAGCGCTATTTAAATGCCAAATTATTATTAGGGCACTTGCCGGTCGGTACTACTAATTATTTAAAGGGGTTTCCCAGTACGGGCACGGGAACTGCTAGAGAATGCTGCATTTTTTCTTTCCTTTGTTGCGGATGTCTGGGTACGTTAGCTGCGAGGCTTATGTGTGGTAGCTGGATGTAATGGGTACTTTAGTAGTAAGCAGTTGTATTACAAATAGTACCGTGGAAGGTTAACTTTGCGCACACACCTTTTAAGAAGAATGCTTTGGCGTGGGGGGCCGGTTGCAGGCAGGTTTTGAATAATGAAAGATTTGTGTAAGCATAACGGTTTAAGGCTGCATGGTACCACGGTTCATTAGGAGACTTCTCCATCTCGCCTAGGGTCGGTTTTGAAACACAGTTTTAAGTGGTCTATGGGTCGTGCTTTGGGGCGCCCAAGGAGACGGAAGCGCGGCTGTTATGTGCACAGGAGTATTTTATCGGGGCAGGGTAGCTTACGCACGTGCACAGCTTTAGGAATGGCCTGTGTTTTCTCTGAAGGAGTAATGAGACACTGCTTGAGGCCCAGGGGAAGCAATAGTTGCCTGGGAATAGGATTACAGAGGTAAGCACTGATCAAAGTATAATGCACCTCCTGCACAGCATACGTAGGGGACAGGGTACGGTAATCATGTTGGGTGTCCCCTTGTTGTGCCAGGGCTGCATGGCAGGGCATCAATGACGACAAGCAGGGTTCCTGGGTAAGAGGGTATAGTATGGCAGAAGGACAAGGCGCCCTTCTCGGAAGCGGGTATGGCGGAGAGAGATGGGTTGGCTGGATTTACTGTCGGATAGGAAAAGGAGGTTGATGAAAGGAGTATAAAGAGTTTCTCTACACACTGGGGAAGTATTCGGTTGAACGGCAGCAGCATTTCTATGTATGGGGCTGGTACTGGAGCAGAGAAGGCTGGTGGGCTGCTGAGCAGGGGTGGAACTCAGTGGTAAAGCGCAAGGATCCATCATTTTCGTTTGCTTGGTTAGTGATTGGATTGGTATGAGAATACGAGTGAAAGCGCATGTGTGTTTTATTGGTGTCAATTTCTCACATGCAGCGCAAACATTTCAGATTCACATTGTACAGGGCTTCCATCTGCTGAAGTGTTCCTGGTAATGAGGGAAGCACAATGTATTCAAGACATGGCCCTGGTTATGTTAACGCAGGGGCAGGCTCTGCAATAGGGATTCCTTAGGGGCTTCAGGTTAAAAGCGCCACTACAAGGCTAGTAAATCAGCAGAGGGGCGTGGTCCATGTCAAATTTGTGGTCCAGGGAACATGCAAGCACGGCCTCTGGGGGCTCTGGATTTAGGGGAAGTATGGGGTTATGGCACAGTTGTAACATCAGAGCGGGGCGCCCATACATGGAAGGGGCTGAATCGAAACCAGTGGAAGTAAAGCGGCACCACCCAAATAAGTAAGGGGGCAGGGACCGGTGTGAAGGGATGTGGCTGTACCCAGAGTCGGGGTAAACCATCCTTGGGGTGAAGTGAAGTTAAGGTGGACGGTTGCGGTGCCCAGTTGGGCACACAGCGGTGTGAAGTTGCGGCTGGGGTCAAGTCCTAATAATGAAAGCGGAGGGACGCATCAAGACAAGGGGATGTGACTGCGTCAGAAAGTAGCATGCCAAGGGGGAATATGCACATTTAGTTATGGGCTTTGCATAAACAACCCAAATTAAACGGGACGAATGACAATTGCCGGTTGTGGAGACATAAAAGTGGGCAATTTTAACTTCCAAGAACCAATACAAATGTTTCCCCCGAAACTCACAGTAGCAAACTGGGACATTTCACCTCACTTATTTGTAGATTTTCACCATGTTATATGGGGCAGTGGCGAAGTGTCTGGCCTGCAAACCTAACCACAGCGGTTCGACACCGCAGACCCGCTTTAATGTCATGGCTAGGTCTGGTGGTGGGGTGTCAGGAGATAGGTCTGTGGGACTGGTGGCAAGGGTGACCAAGCTACAGGGGCAAAGTTGGAGTGTGGTTCATCAGGTCGGCAAGCCCAACGCTGCAGTTTAGCCTGCCAAAGGAACAGAAGCAGGGAAGGGCCCAGCCGAGGTTGGGAGGAATTGGACTCACATGACAAGGAATATGGCAGGAGGGAGCCTTCCTTGGTAAGATAAAGAAATAGATAGGTGGGAGACAAGGATCAGCGACGGCGAAGGGGTTTTGGAGCATCAATCAAAAGAATACAGCTCAAACCCTCCCGCCGGAAACAGCGCTATACAAACGGGGTAACGCAGGCAGAGCAAGGATAAGGGGTTGGGGAGCATTTGCTAGATAAAGGATGATGGAGGGCCATAACAAGCCTGGAAGGGAGCAATAAAGGCAAGTTGGTTTTGGAAAAGCAAGAGAAGAATACAGCTCAACCGCACCTGCCAGGAGCGGCACTCTCCCAACAGGGTAACTCCTGCAAGGGCAGGCGGAGCAAAGATAAGGGGTTGGGGAGCTTTTGCCGAATAAAAGGGGCTAGGAACCTATGGCGGGTGCAGTATGAGGAACAAGCTGGAAAGGTGGCATGGACAGAAGGTCCCAGAGCAGGCTCGCCCTGGTTAAGGCGGAGCAAGATGGAAAGGGCCTGGGGCAGAAGTGTCCCAGAGCAGGCCCGCCCTGGTTAAGGCGGAGCAGGATGGAAAGGGGCAGGGGCGGAAGTGTCCCGGAGCAGGCCCGCCCTGGTTAAGGCGGAGCAAGATGGAAAGGGGCAGGGGCAGAAGTGTCCCGGAGCAGGCCCGCCCTGGTTAAGGCGGAGGAGGATGGAAAGGGGAAGGGACAGAAGTGTCCCAGAGCAGGCCCGCCCTGGTTAAGGCGAAGCAGGATGGAAAGGTGACTGAGGCAGGAGGGTCCCAGAGCAGGCACACCCTGAAAAAAGCTGTTTTCAGTTTTAAGATGTGCATTGTTCAGGGGAACAGCTGGCGCTATGGGTAAGGAGATCAAAAACTGACCAAGAAGGCAAGGGTTTCACGGGGACCCTCCAACCCATCATGGGCAGTGCAGTAGGCCCGGTTAGGGCGGTGGCAGTCTTTCTCGGGCTGAGACCTCCCTCGGGATGGGAGGCTCCGCTGCTCATTCATCACAGGGGGTCAGCTCTAAGCCGCTTCCAACTTAGACCGGTTATGGAACTGGCGCTGGAGAAATCGGGGGGACAAAGGGGTATTCGGGTCTCACTCAGTTCGGATTGGTGCAGTCACATCAGCCACAGCCATGGGCATGGGGGAAGGAGCAATCAAGCAGAATGGTAGATGGAGGCTGGGTGTTTTAAGAGGTATATCAGGCTGGTAAAATATAAAATTGACATGCCTTCTCCCCACCAGCAGCAGCCCGGAGGAAAGGAGATAGGTCTGGGTAGTAGGATACTCATTTGAGTCATATACTTGGGAGGTAACGACCTGACAAGCCTGGGAAGGGGGGCTCTAAAGTGGGAAATGAGGTGCTCTCTACAGGAGCTCGCAGGTCAGTTGGGGGGGAACAGAAATCATTTGGTCAGAGAATTCCAAAGGCAGAAGGGGGTGGGCGCAGATAATCACGCAGCCGTGGAGAGGTACAGACCAAAGCTAAACTGTGCAATGGCAAAATTTAGCAGGGGCAGGGGTCCTGGCCAGATCAGGTAGGGCCTGATTAATTTAAATCCCCAGAGTATTTTTTTTTTTAAGGATGGGGTACATTTGTCACCACTGGGGTTAGAGATATTCTACTGGAACCTCTGCACAAAAATCCTAGAAATGGAGGGAAGGAAGCAGGGGGGAGCCACGGTGGGCGGTAACCCACCTGTGGCGTGGCGGTGTTTGGGCAACCAAACACAAGAGACAGACTCCGGATGAGCAGGAGAAAGCTGGAAGGGTCTTCGCTCTTCTCAGACCAGCGCCCCTTGGGAGCCTAACACGGCAGGGGCGTCTGGGGGGAACAACAAGGGCTCAGCTTCCCCCAAGGAAACGGCACTCACCCCGCCCCCAAACACCTGCATGGGCAGGCGAGGCTCAGGCGCAAAGGGTTGGGAGAGTTGGGCCTATGATGGACTGTTGGAAGGAAAGGGGGAAGCAGGTTTTTGTACACGGAGCAGTCGCCGCATCTTCAGAATTATTTCCACTAATGTGTGCAGTGGTGGTTATGATATTGTGAAAATAAATCTGTGGCCTATTTATGCCAAACAAAGCAAGGCTCATGTTACACTTTTCTGGGGGGGAAAAGAGGAATGAGTTATTGCTATGTAATGGGTCCAAAATGGACGGATGCACGGGTTATCGCAGTGGCATACCCTCCTGTATTGTTCCAGCCTGTGAACCCAATAGCCTGAGGCAGACTCACCTTGCAGCATCTGCTGGCGTCCACGGGTCAACAAATCACTAGCGTTCAATTTGCGACGGGCTTCTGTCTCACCCGTTTTAAGGCAAGCCTCATCGCGCTGGTAAAGGAGAAAAGGAATGGAATTTCAGGGACAGGAATACCTCGTTTCACCTCCCCCTCCATATGTGAACCGTAATCCCCCTTTTCTATGCCCCTGCACGCAGCAGCGCAGAAATGGGGGACACAGAGCCAAGAGAACGGGATACTTTTCTTTATTTTTACTTTCTCTTTCTGTCGCAAATGCGGCAAACCCCTTTGCACATGTGTGAGTGTGCACACGTTTAATTGGCTGTGTCCGGTGTGACGAGGCTTCTCGCCACGCCAAATTAACTGTGTCCGTGCCAGACACGACATCTCCCCCTCTCGGGCAAAACAGAATCCCATCACTCACAGTGTTGGCCTCACGTTTCCTCGATCAGTTTCACAGGCCTTGTAAAGCATTGCTTTGGTCTCGTCGACATCTCCCCAGGTTGGCCATTGTCCATCGACTCCACATCCTCATTTGCTAGTCTTTCTTGACGATCCTCCTCGACACGCTCATCGTCCTCGGGCGCCTTCTCTGCTTCTTCGTAGAGCCAGAATTGTGACACATTTCTGTGATCACCCTGCTCGGGGATCGGCTCTCAACATGGATCCCTTGATCTGCGTTATGACTAGATGACCAGGATAAAATCTTGACTCTGACTTCCGTTCCTGCTTTCGACACAGAAGAATTTTGTTCCTGGTTTGCAGTGTTGGCGACTTTGCTCCCCACTTTTCATCTGCATACCTCTTCATCTCGCATTTCCTCTTCGCGTCCTCGCCCTGTAGTGCCGTGAGGATGGTTTCCCAGAGCTCTTCCCTGTGGGGCAATCTTGTCTTCACTTTTCTTTAAAACACCAACTCTGACGGGCATCTTCCCGTTCCATGTGGTGAATTCAGGGAACTCTGGAGCATGCTGCACACAGCTTGGTTCAGCGACATCGGACACAGTTTGTTTTGTTGCAACACTTTCTTTAAGCTCTCCATGAACTTCTCAAACATCCCATTGGCTTGCAGCCACAATGGTGTGATTTTCCGGTGGCACACGGAGCTCATGATTCGAGCAAACTCCACACTGCTAAATGGAAGCCCATTGTCTGATTTCAGCGTCTCGGGAATGCCCCACGCTGAGAATATAATGCTTGTGCTGCGCCAAAATGGCTCCCAGACCTATCGGGCTTGCATCCACCATTAGTTCAGTGCCTTTAGTTCTCGGAGCTTGAAAAACGTGTTTATAGGTGTGTTATAAATGCCATATCATATAATTTAGCCGGGTCAAAATAGGCCATGCACTCGGCAGATCCAATGTCTTTTATGATCTGTGTGAACACCTTTCCACAGGATCAGTTGCACTGAAACTCCTTCCCTTGCTTGATGAGTTTGCTTAACGGTGTACTATTGGTCGCAAAGTCTTTTAAATATCTGCTGCAATAGCTGGCCATCCCCAGAAATGATCTTGCATCGTTCACATCTTGGCGGGGGGAAATGTTTTCAATCGCGGTTACTTTCCCAGGATCAGCCCTCATCCCCTCTTGCGAAAACACATGTCCGAAGAACTTAAGATTTTTCTTGTGAAATGCACACTTTTCAGCATTTAACGTTAGCCCTGCCTGAGAAAGGGCTAGGCACAGCTGATGTAATGCCAGATCATGTTGTTCAAACTTACTCTGAAAATCAAAATATCTTCGCTGTAGTTGAAACAATTGTTTATGTGCCGAATTAGCTTCCTAATGCTCTTCTGGAAGATTTCGGCAGCCGACGATATCCCAAAGCTCAACCGCTTATACCTAAACAGACTTTAGAATTTGTGGGTTGCAAAGGTGGTTATGTAGCGTGATTGTTCATCTTGCTGTATCTGGTGGTACCCTTTATATAGATCAAGTTTCGTGAATTCTTTGGCTCCATTTAGCATGCTAATCATGTCATCTAGATGCATGCCAGGATGTCTCTCTCGATGAATTGCTTTGTTGGCCTGGCTCATGTCCACACACAGGCAAATCCTTTCGAATGATCCTTGCTTGGGTACTGCCACCACGTGCTAGTGGGACCACAGGCAGGTTCTATGATGTCCTCCCTTAACAGGCACTGACTCTCTTTCTCTACTTGTGGTTTCAGGTGAATAGGTATCCGCTGGGGGTGTTGCGCCACTGGGGATATTGATCTGTCTATGTGAAGCGTGACTGGGTCTCCCTACAAGCACTCAGTTCCTTTGGATAGTTCTCGAAATTGTTGCATCACTGAGACTCCATGCTGCATTGTGTACATCATGGCAGCAATCTTCATTTCAATGGGTCGGCCTAACAGATTGCTTCCCGGCACTTCTCCTTGAAGAACATGCAACTCCGCCATGGCTCGTCTCCCCTTTGTAGTTCAGTTGCATCGAGAAATGTCCATGGTCCCGAACTGGCCCCCGGGCGGCCCACTGAAATACCTTCAGTTACCACAGTACAAGTTACGGTGGATGTGCCATCTTGCGAAATTCGGATATGCACATGATATTCAGGGTGGCTCCTGTGTCGATGATGAATTTAGCAGGGTGTTGACCCTCTTCAATGTCAATATCTCCTGCTGGGGCAACACCCCACGTCATTCATCATGTATCCATATTTATGTTGGCTTCTCTCTTGATCTGGTGGAGGTGACGGTGACTGGCTAGTGATCTGTTGAACGTGGCTGACCAAGGCCCTTCTTGCCTAGGTGTCTCTTCTGGGCCCTTGAGCACGTGGGTTGTACTCCCGTCTAGTCCCACCAGCACCATGTCCTTGTGTCCTGTTTGGCGGTGCATTGAATACTCTCACCATATGGGTTTATCCGGCCGTAGTTGGTGCACTTTTGTCCAAAACCAGGGTTTTGTGATCCTTCCTCAAGGGGAAAAGGCAGACCACACCTGTAACACTTTCCGGTGGTACCATATCTTCTTGACTTGTGTTCAGAGGAGCCTTGGAATAGTGTATTGCAATAGTCTAGTTTAGACAATGCAAGTGCTCTAGCTAATGTTAGGCAGCTGCTTGTAGATAAGAACGATTTACAGCTGTAAATCAGTTTATTTGTGTAGGCTGTGGAGGACGCCACACTGCTGACTTGTTTTTTAAGAGATAGTGTTGAGTCGAGGTAGACCCCCAATGTTTTTATCTCTTTGGATACTTTGATTATGTTGCCGTGAATTCCGAAAGATGAGTACCTGGTGTCAAGTTTATTTAATCGAGCCTGAGTAACCACGATCATTAAGTCGGTTTTATCGTCATTGAGACACAGACTGTTAGCAGCCATCCAGGCTTGGATTTCAAGATAAATATCATTCAATAGTTTAGCGTCTTGGTCGTAACAGCCAGTGAGGGGGATGAGGACTTGGGTGTCATCTGCACATTTGACACCAGGTTATCCAGGTGGTCAGATAGCAGCTTCATAAATATATTGAATAGTGTGGGTGACACACATGATCCTTGAGGTACTCCACAGAGTAAGGGTGTTGGGTTTGCTGAGGGGGGGGGGGGGAACTCTGGTGGTCCGATTGGAGAGGAAAGATTTAACCCAGTCAGATGCATTAGTGGAGAATGCTGCAGCTGTGGTGAGGTGCCTGGTGAGAATGTTGTGGTCGATGATGTCGAAAGCAGCAGATAGGTCCAGGAGTAAGAGGATCACTAGCTTGCCTTTGTCTTTCGCCTCGTCCGTTTGGATCTTGAGGTCTAGGAAAGCTGTCTCGGTTCCATGTCTGGGTCTGAGGCCTGATTGTCTGCGGCCTAGGATTTCATTATCCTCTAGGTGCTTCTGAATTTGCAAGTAGGCCACTCGGTCCAGGATTTTTATAAGGAACGGGACGGTGGTGATGGGCCTGTAATTTGTGGGGATATTTGGCTCAATGTTGTTTTTTATTTTAAAAGGGGCATAACCTAGGCGTCCTTGAGATTGTTGGGTACCTGGTAGGACGAGTTTATCAGAGTGCTGATGAAGGGGGCTAGGATTTTTGCTCCCTCCTTGAAGATAGAGGCTGGGCAGATGTCCCCCTGGCAGTGGGATGGTTTTAGGCTTTTTATGATGTCTTCTACTTCCTTTGGTGTTACTTGCGAGAAGGTGAAGGGGGTACAAGAATGTGAAATATCCGCTGGGTCCGGTGCGGAACAGTTAGTGAGGCTCGCCTTTTTGGCTTCAATCTTGTTTTGGAGTAGAGTGATTATGTCTCTGAGGGCTCGCTGGATTTTTGTGCACCATTCTGCATCTTTAATGCAGTCTTGTGAGGGAGGAGCTGGGGATTCGAGCTCTTTTATGATGCTGAAGAGCTCCTTAGTACGAGATTTGGCATTGTGGATTCTGGAGTTATAGGCTTCTATTTTTTACAGAAAGGATAGCTGTTTGTAGACTGCGGAGGCTGATGTAAATGCGGTTTTGTTGGTGTTGGTGGGCGATTTCCACCAAGTGGATTCCGCTGATCTTTTGGTGTTTCTGAGTTTTTTTTAGTTTGGGGGTGTACCACTTATTAAGGTGTGCGATGGGTTTAGCCTTCCTTAGTTTCAGAGGAGCCGTGATATCTAGTGCTGATTTGAGAGGGCCGTTATAAAGGTCGACCAGTTTTATAGGGTCAAGGCTGTTGAACTTGGACTCCTTGAGGATGTTGCTAATGAGGGGCTGAAGGCTGTCTATGGTAATGTTGCGACAATTTCTAAAGTGGCGGGGGGGCTACGGTGGCTTTGGAAGGGGAGGCTCCAGGGAAGGAGAACAGGATGAGGTGGTGATCCGACCAGGCCACTGGGTCGTTTTGGAGAATGGTGATGGAGTAATTGAGATCTGAACCCAGTCCAGCTTTCGACCTTTATAATGAGTCGGTGTTGTGATTCTATGTTTGAAGCCCAGATGTGTGATGGAGTTATCCACCGCTAAGGCAGAAGGCTTGTTAGGGTCTGAAGGCCAAGGTTAAGGTCTCCTAGGAGGATAGTTTGGGATCCGAGTTTGGAATTAGTGGATAGGAGATTCATGATGTCTTCCTCGAAGGAGGGAGAGGGGGCAGGGGGCCGGTAGATAAGATTCAGGAGTATTGTTTGAGTGGGTGAGAGTGCAAGTTTCACTGATAAGAGCTCTGCAGAGGGGAAACTGGTGGGGCATGTGGCTCTACGGGCTAGGTGGGTTTTAGCGATGAAGGCCACTCCTCCACCTTTTCCCGAGTTTCTATCAGCCCTAATGATGGTGTAACCTTCTGGTAGTGCTAGGGAGAGTGCTGGACCTGCTGCCTGGTGTAGCCAAGTTTTTGTAATAGCCAGGAAGTCCAGACTGTTGGAGATAATGAGATCTGCAATCTCTGAGGTATGGGCTATGAGAGAGTGAGCATTGATAAGAGCTCCTTTAATATTGGTTGATGGTAGAGTGGGGCTAGGTTCTTCTGAGTTTGTGCTGGGGAGGGTGGGTTGAGATGTGTGGGAGTGAGGATTGAAGAGAGAGGGTGAGCGGTCATAGGAGTGGGTGTTGCGTGTGCGGTGACGCTACTTAAGTCATGTCAAGTTCGTAGATTCTTTGACATTGCGGTGACATTATGGTTTGGGAACCGAGAGCCTAGTGTCAGGTTCCTAGTGTGAACCGGCAATGGAATAAGTGGCTTTGGAGGTGTTGTAAAGCGCTGTAGCCATTCAGATGGGCTGAGAGAGTTGCTAGCTGCTATGTTCGAGGGTGCATGGCTAGTTGGATTGTGAGTGAGGGTGGGTTGGAAAGATGGTAGGAAGTGTGTTGGGGTAACTGTGTGAACTAGGGGCAGGATCGAGGCCATGGCCTATGTGACTGTATGGAATGAAGACATAGTGGTGGATGGGAAGGTGGAGGTGGGTTGGATAATGGTGTGTAGCTGGGAGGCTATGAGGCAGGCAGTTAGGGCTAGGCTGGAAGTAAGCATGGGGCGAGTGACCAAGCACGGTATATTGCTAAGTACAAGGAATATGACTGAGGGCTGGTCAAGTAGTAACACTCTGGCAGTGAAACGCATAACAATTGCAGTACGCTAATTCAAATGATGAAGTACTGAGGAGAACACAGTGACAGAGCACAGTAGGATAGGCACTAGGCTAGTTCAAATGATGATGTGTGGACAGGTCATGAGGCACATAGCAATCACTATAGTTAGTTTGGTGATAAAGTTAGGCAAGAACACTGTGGAAGGCACTTTGATAGTTCTGAGGCAGAAAACAATCACAATAGGCTCAAACTAGGCTGGTTCTAAGGCAGATGGTTTGGATGGTGACATGCGGGCAGGCGCCAAGAGCGTAGGCAAACCGGATTGTGGAAGTTACACTAGGGCTCACGAAAACACAATAAGTAGGCAACACAAAGCCTGGGCGGCTGCAATCGGCTGGTTCAAAAGGAGATATGCGGGCGAAACATAGTACAAATGCAGGACCTGTAACAGTAATTAAGAAAGTTCTGATGTCTATAAAGGATACATAAGAAGTGATCCTTGGGAGACAGTTTGTCTAGGACAGGGTGTACAACAGTCTAGGAACATATAATGGGAAAGATGGAGATAATAAAACCACTAAACAAAATGCAGTTATCTCGGGTGCAGCGGTATCAAGTCACATAGAGGGGTGCTAGGTCATGCGCGTGTTACGTATATAAGGTGGCTTGATGCAAAGATCAGGGGTGCAGTGGGTGCAATAAGCAACCGTCTAAGAACATGTAATGGCAAGGATAGAATGGAAATAATAGCAATATTATACACAATGCATATAACAACATTTTACATGCTGCAGTTAACGCGAATGCAACGGTAACAACTCACGCAGTAGAAAGCTGGGCCATGTAAGTGGCACATACAAATGGTCACAAGATACAAAAGTCAGTAGTGCCGTAGGCGAAATGCACGAACCGCACAAGAGGGTGGGTGTAGTGATACGGGGCGCAGCGCTGCAGCAACAAGCAGATTGAGAAGCGTAGTGATGGGTAGCAATGGCATGAGTGAAGCATACCAGATGGGTGTGAGCTACGGGGGTTCAATTTTATCAAATATGGTATGCAGTGCTGGCTGAAAGAGGTGGTCGAGAGAGTTTGGGGGCCCCGTGGCAAATGTCTAGGGCACAGTTAAGCTTTTCTCGCGGACTACTAAGCACTGAATAGCAACAGTGGATAGGAAATTAACACCCCCCCCCGCATTATTTGTAAATTAGTAGTAAGGATTGGTAATATTTATTTTTTAGTATAGGCCTTTTTTATTTGACAAAACTCAATAGGACTGCATTATTATTATTTGATGTTCGTAGCTCGCTCCCATCTGTAGATTTAGGTTTAGATAGGCGTTTATCTCACGATTGTGAAAGTTCAATAAACACCCTTGAACTGTGGTCACTTGTGTCTGTCTTACTGTTGATATCATGCCTTCCTTACATGTACTGTCAGGAGTGGGATGCGATTCAATTGAGAAAAATTGAGAATCCATGCTGATAATTGCCGAACCACCAGAAGGGGAAAATAGAATCGTTGAACTTCTTAACTCTGATCATGTATCCACTCTTAAAGAGGTTTTGCTCTCTCACCTACATATCCCAACTAGTCAAGAAGACCTGTTCTTTAAGACTCAAGTGCTGTTAGATACCCTCCCACTCTCTCATTATAAAATCCAACAGTGGGATCGAATACTATTGAAAATCCAACCAGCGTTTACCTTCATTATTTGTATTTGTATTTGTTTATTTATATTGTGCACCCGGCCCAGGGGCATCTGGGCGCATATCTTACACACATTACAGATAACCTCCAAGTTAACATTGCTTGAGGTACTTGTTACAGGTAATAGCGGCACATAAGGGACATATAAGCATAAGGGACATATGGAGCTATGAACAAGCATGATATACACATGAACAATTACAGTGTTGTAACAATTGGCTGGAGCTGTCCGCATATGAGGGTCTTGTTAGTGCAGGCATAGCTGTAGCATGAACAGGTATATATCATTTATGCTCTAGTAGTGGCCAGATCTTGCTCAGTGAGCCAAAGTTTGGCAGTATTCTTAAATGTAGTGTAACGGGGTTCAGATCTCAGTGAATTGGGAAGTGAGTTCCAAAGTTTGGAGGCAAGGACAGGGAAACTGGACCCCCCTGCATTCTGTGATTTAAATCTCGGTATAGCAAGTGAATGTGCTTGTGCAGATCTAAGTGGTCATGTAGCTGTGTGTGCTGTGAAGCGGTTGGCCAGTTATTCAGTGGCTTGATAGGCTTGGCACTCGAGGTATTCCTGAATTTGTAAATAGGCTGCTCGGTCTAATATTTTCAAGATGAAAGGCACTGTGGTGATTGGTCTGTGGGTTACTTGGGTCAAGTGTAGGTTTTAAAATGAGGGGGATGACCCTTGCATCCTTAAGATTGTCAGGGAATGTGCCAGCTTTAAAAGAGGCGTTAATAAAGAAGGTGATGAAAGGGGCTAGGTCATGGGCAGCTTCCTTGATGATAGGTGCTGGGCATGAGTCACCTTGACAGTTTGAGGGTTTTATTTTATTTTTTGTTTTTTCATGATATTTTCCACTTCCCAAATACATAAAGGAGAGTGTCATGCCTGCGCCATGGGCGCATCCATTTGCGCTCAATATGGACTATTTGTTTATCATTTATTTACAACAGATCAATCTATATTTACTTTGGGGACTTTATTTCCCATTTCGAGACTTTGGTGCCTTATTATTTTTTCCAACAAACTACGCATACCACAATGCACTTGGCTATAAGCATCGATTCCTGGCTGTTCCTATTGGTCATCAAAGGAACTACACCCCCCAGAAGCCCTAGGGAGTGGCTCTGCTTCCACCAACTCAGGAACAGAGAGGGAGGTGGCCGATTGTCTGCAGGTGTGCTTAGCCAGGTGCAACCAATTAGCCAGCCTCTGTGCTGGGCTAGGCAGTATAAAAGGCTGCTGCCTGCAGTGGCTCAGCCTCTTGCATTGAGAGACCTTCCTCCACCTTTCGTGTCTTTCTACGGATCTTTGTATGCTGTTTACCATCACTCTTGCTTGGACCCTGCCTTGCAGCTTGCTACACCCTGCCGCCTACAGCCCTAGCCTTCTGGGCTCCCTGCCTCAGTCCAGCTTCTCTGGGCTTCCTGCCTTGCAGCCTGTTACTCTTCGCTGCCTACAGCCATAGCCTTCCAGGCTCTCTTCCTCACAGCCCTGCTCCTCCGGGCTCTCCACATTGCAGCCGATCACGCTCTGCTGCCTTCCAGCCTCCGCCCTTGCCCTACCGGGCTTTCTACATTGCAGCTGATCACGCTCTGCTGCCTTCCAGCCTCCGCCCTTGCCCTGCCGGGCTCTCCACATTGCATCTGATCACGCTCTGCTGCCTTCCAGCCTCCGCCCTTGCCCTACCGGGCTTTCTACATTGCAGCTGATCACGCTCTGCTGCCTTCCAGCCTCCGCCCTTGCCCTGCCGGGCTCTCCACATTGCAGCCGATCACGCTCTGCTGCCTTCCAGCCTCCGCCCTTGCCCTACCGGGCTTTCAACATTGCAGCTGATCACGCTCTGCTGCTTTCCAGTCTCAGCCCTTGTCCTCTGGACTTCCTGCTCTGCAGTCTGCCTCACTCCGGCTGCCTACAGCCCTTGTCCTCTGGGCTTCCTACTTTGCAGCTGATCACGCTCCGCTGCTTACTACCTACCTTTTTCCGCTGGGTTCTCGGCCTAGCAGCCCTCTACAGTCCTCTGCAACCTTCTACGGTCAGCGGCCCTGCCCCTCAGGGCTCACTCCTTGCTGCCCGGTCCTTCTGGGTTCCTTGCCATGCAGCCTGCTTTACTCTGCTGCCCTAAGCCCTTTCCCTCTGGGCTCTCTACCTTACAGCCCTGCTCCTGTGGGCTTGCTCATTGCTTTCCTGCTCCTCTGAGCTCTCAACCTTGTTCCTTACTGTCCTCTGCTATCCTATCCTGTTACACGACTTTCCCTTCATTTCCTTCTGCTAGTTTGCTATCAACCTCCTTTTCCTGGATTTGTCTGTAATTATCTTCTCTTGTCCTGTTTTGTAGACCCTTTTGTACAGAGCTTGTCTGTTGGTTCCCATCAGTCAACCTCTGCCCCTTCCCTTGTCTCGTTTCTACATTACAGACACCCATAGCTGCTGTTCCAAGTCTTGAGCAAACAGCGTGGGCCTCTGTTACAGCAAACTGTGCAGAAGGCTTGAGTATTTCCTAAGGTTCGTGGAATACTCTTTTTCTATATCTGCATACACCCCAAGAGGGAATTCATTCTGTACCTCTCCTTGCTACTCTTGCCTACTCTTCGTTCTCTTTCCTTTCAGCTGTGTGTGTGCGCTTCTCTGTCCACTTTATTTAGGCACAACCACCCAAACCCTTTTTGGGTGTCCTGTGCCACTCTTAATAGAGTGCCATCCCTGACAGAGAGAAGCTGAAGGGTTTACACAAGTGCGTAGGTGCTGGCGGGCTCAAGGAAGGTACCGTAGTGAGGGGGTCTGTCATCAAGCTACATTTTTTATTGTTGATTTTAATTTTCAAGTTTGTAATTTTGTCTATAAGTGCTTTTTGTATCCTCGAACACCAGGCAGCATTGGTATCACACTTGTCTGTTGGGGTTATGGGAGATTCAAGTTCTTTAAGGATCTTAAAGAGCTCTTTAGAATTCGATTCTGCCTGAAGAATCCGCTTATTGTAGGTGTCTTTTTTTCACTGTGAGAATTGCTTCCTTGTAGATGGCTGATGCAGAGATTAGTGTGTTTTTGTTAGTGTGTTGGATGGCTTTTCCAATGTGATTCTGCACTTCTTTTGGCTTTACGTAAGCCTCTCAGCTGAGGTGTAAACCAAGAGTTGAGGTGCGCACGCTGTTTGGATTTGCGTCATTTTAGTTGAGCTATGCAGTTTAAGGCTTTTGATATGGTTTGGATATAGGTATCTATAAGGGCTGTCAGGTCGGAGCAGGAGACTGCGGCTTTGTTAAGTAGTGGGAGGATGATCGGTAGTAATCTCTCCTTAATAATGTCCTTCTTGTTGCGAGTTTGAATAGAAGGTGCAATGCTCGATTTGAGGTTAAGTGGAGTTGCTTTGACTGTGAAGGTTATCTTGTGACGATCAGACCAGATGCAAGGAGTGACTGATAACAGCTTAAATCAGCAGTTAGAGTCAGCAAGCCAATGAAAGGTTCTCTCTTTGGTGTGTGTGGGCTCATGTATGTGATGATTAAATCCTAGGTCAGTCACTGCGCTGGCAAGGTCGATGGATTTAGAGTCATTGGGGGTCTTGGAATCCAAGATTAAGATCCCCCAGAAGTATTATTTTTGTGTTGGGCTTTGTATTAACAGCAAGGAGGGTGGAGATATCCTCAGCGAAGGATGAGATGGGACCTGGCGGTTGATAGATAAGGTGCACTATGGCAGTTTGGTTAGGTGATAACGCTAGTTTAACTGCTAGTAACTCTGCGGAAGGAATCTGGTTATTAGGGATTTGTCTACGCTTTATGGCATTTTTGAAGATGAAGGCTACTCCTCCACCTTTTGACTGATTAGTGTCTCTGTCACTTCTAATAATGGCATAGTTGTCTGGTATTGCTAGGGCTAGCAAGGGTGCAGAGGCTGCATATAGCCAAGTTTCAGTGACAGCTAAGAAGTCTAAGTCCTCAGTTGTAATAAAATCAGCAATGTAGAGCGCATGCTCTGGGAGCAATCTGGCGTTGACCAAGGGCTCTTTGATCAAGATAGTTTTTTCTGCCGGGGAGCAAGTGGAGTGAGTAGATAGTGAGTTTTTGAAAGGGATGTTAGTGTCGTCAATACTGGTGAAGGTAGTGGTAGGTGATGGTGATACGGCATTAGACCTAGTGCCCTAAATCCCCCTGCTCACAAACTTTTTTTTTTCATGGTACCCAATTATCATCTGTTGCGGGGCCATCAGGGTTAAAGACCAACCTACCTAAGCCACTCCCTTGGGCGGAATCAGACTCGGAAGGATCAGACAACTTCAAAATGTTATCCGAAGGAGTCAAAACCTGTTTTCTTTAAGATTCAGAAAAGACCACTGAGGGAACCCTTACCCCACCGCAATAAATGGCCGACTTAACAGCTGTTATAGTCCACTTGGCAGCTCATCAAATCAGGCCAAAACTAGGCTCCAAGAAAACTTGACGAAATTGGTTGAGTTGCAAGCCAGACCCCTACTACCACAGGGAATACTTCAACCATACCTAGAAGGCGAAGATCTAGGGCACTTCTTCTTAAATTTCAAACGGTTAACTGAACTGTTAGAGTGGGAAGAAAACCTTAAAAGATGTTCTTTGGGGCCCCTGTTGAAAGGTGAATTACAGACAGCCTACCAACTACTCAATCTTGCCCAGGGAGCCACCTTCGTATCCATAAAAGAAGGGCTATTGAAGAGAGTGGGCCAGATGTGTAATTTCTATTGGCAAAAATTGAGGGCAATTAGATTAAATCCCTGAGAACCCCACCTAGAAATGGGGGAACGTATCAAAATTACCATAGCCCTTTGGATGAATAACAAATCCCTAGAAGAATTGATAGAAATTATTACGTTAGAACAGTTCACCAATTCCTTACCCCCCTTTCTGCAAAAGGCCATATTGCAATTAAATCGACCTACCCTAGCAGTGGCCATTGAAATGGCATAAAACCACTCAGATGCAACCAAACACTTCCACTCGGTACATCGAGGTGAGGAACGGAAATAATACAAACCTACCCACCCTCAACCGCAGGGAGTAGATAAACAAGGAGGGTCATATATAATCAAGCAATGGATGCCCAAGGAAAGAATAGAGGCCAAAAGATCCGACCCTAAAAGCAGAAAAGAAGGTAAAAGAGAGGATCCTAAGGGAAGCAGGCCACCCCCCCCCTTATCTGCTTTTATGTAGAGACAGGACATTTGGCCAGACACTGTCTGAAAAATGTAAAATAAGAACCCATGGAAATAGGCTGCTTAAAGGGGGAAGAGTTGGGAAGAACCAAAAGAAGATCTAGAGACCTTCAGCACATGTTTATGTCAGTCTTCTGCTGTCTTCACATATAAAAAGCTTAGGTGAATGAGAAGCAAGTGAAGGCGTTAATTGACTCAGGTAGCCAACAGACTGCCATAAGAGCTGACTTGGTCACAACAACGGACCTCGAGAATGCCCCCCAAGTTAGAGTTACCTGTGTACACAGGGATAATGAAATATACCCCAAAATACCTGTGTACATTAACATCAGGGGCGAGTCATGTTTAATATCTTCAGTCTTCATTCCTGAGCTCCCTGAGGAAGTCATTGTGGGTCGGGATTTCCCTACCTTTTCTACTCTTTTACAGGACATCACACCTTCCTATAGAGACTTTTCACCCCAGGGCTGCTGGCACTCTAATTACTATTACCAACATTTTCCCATAAGGGACTGCGAAAATTCAGAATCCCCTGATCCTCTCACAAGATATGAACAACCCATAAAACCATACTCAACCCCTAGAGACCAGTTCATTGGCTATTTTCAAGAGACCAGTAAAACTGACTCGCCTCTACCTACCCAATCAAACATAAATCAAATTGTGTTGGAGGTATCCGGGGCTCTCCTGCGTCGATAACCAAGACAGGGAGGAGCTATTGCAGCTGTGGTATTGTCCTTGGCTCCTACAACAAAATGGTGTCAGAAAAGACAGCACAGCTGGTGAGTTGGAGAGACTGATAACAAATCAGCTGGTGTTTTCAACCAGGGTTGCAAGCAGCAACATTGTACAAAGAGAACAGTGTGTGAGGCGTTTGCAAAGGACGACCCGGAGATAATTTGCACTTTGCAATTGAACTTTGGCGGGCCCAGAAAAGATACCATACACAGAGTGGTCCGGCATCACGTGGGTTCTCATTCGAAAGTCTCTGTTAAGGTATCCAACTGATGCTGAGTGTGAGTGAAAGGAATAAGATAAAAGTAGTCATGCAATGGGTCAAGCTAAACCCTGGGCACATTCGAAAGTCTTCGATAGTTTAAAGTGCATCACAATTGGTCCGATCCTGGCTGAGAGGGACTAATTAAGTGTATAAAAGGGATCTGAACCCGGCTGAGAGGGATCCGGGGTAAACTGTGAGCACCCGAGAAGGAATTATCTGAATTAAGTTTGGAAGGGATCTGAGCCCGGAAGAGGGGGATCCAATGTTGAACTTTTGTTTTGGAACTTTTGTTGTGTATAGGGGATCTGAGCCCCACGGAGAGGGATCGAGGGTGAACACCCAAAATTGAATACTGGAAAAAGGAAAAGAACGTTTTCGTGTTGTTTTATGTAGCAGGCCCTCTAAGTCAAGAGACTTGCAAGAATCGAAGAGACTTGGACCCAGAAGGTCTTGAACTGTGTAAATGCAACTGTGTCCTCATGCCCCAGAAGCCACACTGTGTGCTTTGCTTGAGTGAACTGCCTTGTCCCGTGCTGAGAACGTGGGTAAGTGAGGCCACCAGCCTGAACATCATGACCTATGATTTTGTGAACATTTCTTTCTTTTTCATAATCATCCCCCCACATTATTTGTAAATTAGTAGTAAGCATTGGCAATCGTTTTTTCTTTAGTATAGGCCCTTTTTATTTGACAAGACTCCACTAGGGCTTTGTTATTATTTTTTGATGGATGAAGCTAGCTCCCTTCTGTTGATTTATGTTTAGGAGGTGTTTATCTCACCCTTGTGGAAGTTCAATAAACACCCTTGAACTGTGGTCACTTGTGTCTGTCTTACTGTTGATACCATGCCTTCCTTACACTTCCCCAGCTGCTGCCTCTGCCCCCTCGGCTCACACTTCCTCCACAACTGACTCCATTCCCAAATGGAGGTCGGGTTTTAAAGTGCCCTCCATAATGATTCCAGGAAAAACTAGGCTGCTCACCATCAGAACGGTAGTTCTGCCTTATTCGTGTTGTCCTCCTCCTCATCTCAGTACATAGCTGAGGCTGATAAATGTATGTATTAATAAAAGGGGGCTGACATGTGTTTGTCTCCTTCAAATGAGGATATGTCTAGTAGGTCTCATCCTCGTTCCAGTGTTAAAGTGATGTTTCTGAGGGACAGTTTGAAGGTAAGAAAAGGGAATGTGCTGACAGTAGCCTACAAAGGCTTGAGGAATAGAGGGTTTAGTGTGACAAGGGAAAGAGGGATACCATGTCTCACCCAAGGATGGCCTCTCCCCACTCCACAAGTTTGCGCAAGCCAGGTTATCCTCCCTTGCATATCCGCTGCCTGGGTCGGGATCCAAAAGCGATGGCCTTTCCCTGGCCACCCGAGAGGAGGATTCTGGGGCAAGAAGTAAGGATGCCCTCCAGTCCCTCATATACCCTTCACCTACAAATAGGGTCACCCACACCAGGGACATATGCTGATGTATTCTCGGGGGGGATTCTGCTGTAAGTCTATCGGGATCAAGGACCAATCCACACAGAAGTTGTAGTATTAATGGTTCTTTTTGCCACGTTTTGAAGGGTGAAAACTATGGATTGCATGGGTTGACTTCCTGCAATAGTGATGGAAAGCTAGGGAAGTCGGTCCCAATAATAGTTTCTTCCTCGCTATATGTCCTGGCTCTTTGCAGGAAAAACATATAGGGATCGTTGGTTTTATTGGTATACCGTCTTCCTTCCTTACTTCATCTTTGGCTTTGGGATCTGGTCTTCTCTCTATCTTTTCTCTCTCACTACTAGTAAGGTGTGCATGACACCAGTTATCATCCCAATAACGCATCGAGTGTATGAGAGACATTATGCACTCAGACAACCATACCGAATGGGTTCTATGTTCATTCAAACCAGTTTTGTTTTCACAGCTTTTTTTGCCAAAAATGTTTTATAAAAAAAAAAAAACACATTTTTTTTTATTTGGGGGGGTCCCCCAATTCTCCTCCCCTATTATTTATTCTCTATACTCCACCCCACCCTACCCCTTATGTGCCTACCCCATATTTTTCAATGTTTTTTTCAGCAAAACATTTTTGGCAAAAAGTGCAGCAAGAAAAAATGGGCGATGAATGAACGTTGTACCAACAAAGGTACCCTTGTACTGAAGTGGTAGCAGGAGAATTGCAGATACCACTGAATATCGAAGAGCTGTAAGGAAGACCTGGCAAGTGCAAACTTATGTCATAATGAGAAGTTACAATGATATCCAAGCCACTATAAGAATACTTGAAGAATGAAGAAATAATTGAAGAAACAAAATGACATGCATACAAGTAAGAAGAAATCATATATACAAAGAAGATAAGTAACCAGATGAGTAAGAAATGCATATACGCAGAAACACATTCTACCTTGCGTTTCTATGTATATGCATTTGAACATATAGAAACGTGCTGCAGTAGAAAACAAAACATGGATAGAGCGGCCATGATGGAAAAATTAATGCCAGCTCTCAATGATAGTAAGCGAATAGCTCAAAGTAGAGAGACCAGAAGCTGGTATACAAATTCATGCATGAACAAAGAATAGCTGCTGGTCACAGATCAAGGATGTCAACAAGAGCAGCTACTGAAGAGAACAAAGGGAGTTACCGAGGATAAACAATGAATGCAGGACATATTTCTCTTAGATTAAGTAAATGAGCGAAAATGTATGAGTCCCAAGTATAATCAATTAAAACTGCAGAAAAGCTTATGTGAGACGGAGCAATCAAGTTTGCTCCAGAGGCTGAAGAGGGTAATGACACCTGAAATAATCAAATCAAATAGCACTAAATGAAAGGCGAAATGAAAAGAATCGTGGTCTCTTCACACGTGGTGTAAGACGACCAAACAAAGCCTATTCATAAGCCCTGGCCGAAGATAAACTATGACTAGGAAAGTGGGCGAGGATGAAGATGCTGTTGCCTTTATTCCAGAGATTCGAAAACATTGGCATCTTGAGATGAGCGAACCGTGGGATAAAACAGTGGCATTATTTTATCATGTTTTTTTATCTGGGACTGCATGAGCCAGTGCAATGGCCGATGAAGAAACAGGTAGGGATGGAAGTGACACCATGGCCAGAAATGCAGTTGACGATTGTACATCATTGTCGACTGTTACAAGAGAAAAATAAGAAAGCTGACGATAGAAAGCAGGAGGAACCAAAGTTAGTTCAAAAGAAATTGTCAACATTCGCGATAGACGTAGCAGTATTGACAAGTGGTGAAGGTGTAGCCACACAAGAAGCACAGCCAGTACAGCAAAGTAATCTAGTGCATCCAATGGATCAGACTGGTTATACTTTTTGTCCAAGAGGTAGAGGGAATGCACCCAGAGGGCAAGGAGGATTTCAAAACCCTCAAGGGAGAGGAGAATTTAATGGAGGTCATCCACAACAATGCTGGAATTGTGGGAGAATGGGACCTATACCCGAACATGTAGAAGTAGAGGAGGAAATATGCAATAGAACTGGCAAGGTCGAAGAGGGGGGATGAGTTATTCTCCGTAGTACAATACAGGATCACAGGAATATTATAACCAAGTTCACAGACAGTACCAGGCAAGTGCGCCACAAATACAGCAAGCACAGCAGGTCCCACAGCAAATTCACTCGCCACAAGGGCAACCACAGCAAGCACCCATGCAGACACAACAAGCACAGACACAACAACCACAGTGCTCACCAGTGCAACAGTGCCACAATGGAAAACGAATACAGGAGCTCCACAGACTTCAACACCCGGGATAGGGTGTGTGGCAGTAGTGGGAGGGAATCCTTTTATGGGTACAGGGATTACTTTATATCCACAACAGGAAGGCCCACATAGGGACTTGATGTGTTCAGTACTATATGTGACTCCAGACCCACAAGAGGAACCAAGGGTCAGGGTAACGATAGGAGGTAAGTAATTTTCGTTCCTTGTGGACGTGGGACAAACTCATTCCTGTGTTTGGGAGGGAAGATACCCAATGTCTGGCATTGCCATGAATGCACAGGGATTATTTGGGGCCACAAGTTTGGTTCCCTTTACTGATGAATTAATACTTACTTTAGGTGAACATGACATGTCAATGCCACTACTATACTCTCGGCAGACACCAGTCAATATATTAGGACGGGACTTGATGACAAAACTTAATATGACAATATCCTTCACTGACAAGGGAATAGTGTGCTCGACTCCAGGGATACATTACATGAACGCGAGAGAGTTTACATTAGTCTTTACAGGCCAGAAAGCATTACAAGGGGTTCCTTTAGAACCAGAAATATTTTTGTATGGAATAAATCTTTTGTTGACGTGGCTTCCTTGATTGACAAGGAAAATAATGAAAATACCTGGTGAATTTTTGTTTACACCAGAAATACCTACGGATGACGAGGAAGGGCAGGTCATTCCCATAGAGCTAGAAGCAGCAGCAGTAAATCAAGAAAGGGTGGTTGTTCATCGGACAGATGATGAGGGAAGAGCATGGAGAACAGTAATAGCCCTTAAGGAAGGATACAGATTGAAACATTTGACAGACGAAGACTTGTTTAGAGACGAATGTTCAGATGATGAATTAGTGTTTTTTTATAACTCTTACTTATTGGATGAGAATTGAGAACAGGGAAATACCACATAGAATGGCATGGGTAAAAAAGAAACTGTCATTTTTTCAGGAAGACTTAGAAAAAGTGCCAAGCAACTTATGGACCAACAGTCCATATGAGGTGGTTCTATTGAGTGGAGCAGGAGCAGTGAAGATCAACCTTAAACCAGGAGCAAAACAGTATCCTATGTTGAGAGAAGCAGATGAAGGCATATTTGAGACCATTCTGCTTTAATAAAGCATGGAATATTGGTGCCATCAGAGTCCCCATGCAACACGACTGTTTATGCCACCTAAACAATATTGTTGAAGCAGAATTTCCTTTGGTCCTGAATCATGCTACAATATTATGTAACATCATAGCTAAAGCCAAGTATTTTACAGTCATAGGGGGTCATTTCGAGGTTGGAGGTAAGGGGTTAACGGTGCCGGTAAAGGTGCCGCTACCGTTAACCCCTTACCAATGCATTACGAGGTCCTTTAGCGGGTCCCGCTAAGGGCGGCTGGTTTTACCAGGTGCCCTTAGTGGGAGCCGCTAAAGGACCAGCATGCTAACAACAGGCCCATTATTAACGGGGCCGTTGTTAGCATGCTCCCCATTCCCATTGAGCCCTATGGGGGCTCGAATAGGAATGGGGATGGGTTCCCTGAATGGGGAAATACCGGGTCCTCCAAGGTTGGAATGGCCCGGTAATTCCCCATTCAGGGAACCCTGACCCGGTATGCGGTAAGGGGGTAGCCAAGGCGCTAATAGCACCATGGTTACCTCCAATCTTGTAATGACCCCCATAGATTTAAAAAAATACGTTCTTTTCAATTCCCCTTCGTGAAGACTCACAGGATTTGACCTTGTTTCTATATAGAAACCAGAAATTAAAACATACAAGATTACCTCAGGGGTATTGTGAGCCCGCCCCAATCTTTAACATGGTCCTTCATATGGACTTGGGTGATGTGCATATCGAGAACACAATAATCCAGTATGTAGATGACATTTTGGTGTGCAGTGAGACAGAAGAAAAGTGCAGGAAGGACTCAGTTCGCTAATGACAATACTAGCAGAGAAGGGATACAAAGTCGACAAAAAGAAACTACAATTTTGTCAGGAAGAGGTCCTGTACATAGGACAGCTCATCTTTCAAGGGGGGAGAAAATTGACACCTGAGAGAGAAGAGGCCATCATGAAAGCTTCAAAGCCTGAGACAGTAAGGGAAATGGAGCAGTTTCTATGGCTATGTAATTATTGTAGTGCCTGGGTTTTCGACTACAGTACATATATTCGACTACTTTTAAAAGGGCTCAAGGAAGCAAAGTGAGATAAAAGCAAAATAATATGGTCAGATGACATGACTGAAGGATTCATATAATTAAAAAGAGTTCTTTCCACAGCCCATGTGTTAGGAATACCAGACTGCAGTGAAGAGTTTTACTTATTTTCAAATGGAGAGGGAATGATGGCAGTACTTACAGAGAAGACAACTTTAGGACATGGACACAAACTACTAGCTTATTATAGTAGGATTTTATACCCAGTGATGAAGGGACATTATCCTTGCGAACAAGCTTTAGCTACTGCTGCTTTCGCAATTGAAAAAGCTGCAAGTATTCCAATGGGATGCTCAATAACACTGTTTGTCGAGCATTCCATTTTTGCCATTCCGGAGAAACCCAAAAGTACATTGACTACACAGAGAGCATCTGGATATGAAGTGGTTATTTCAAATCCAGCAGTCAAATTGTTGGATGTAGAATAGTGAATTCAGCAACATTCATAGCAGTACGAGTAGGGAAAGAGGAAAATGTACATGATTGCACAACGTATACTGAATTCTATGATGATATTCCCCATGTTAGAGAAAATGCTCTTGAAGCGGGGAGTTCTCTTTATTGGCAGTTCTTCAAAAATTGAGCAAACTACTGTTGAAAATCTTACTAGGACGGCAGTAGTGAAGTTAAAAAAGAATGGTGAATTTGAAGTAGTGACGAGTGCGAGATTGCCTTCACATTGTTCAGCGCAGGCTGCAGAATTAGTGGTGCTCATCGCCGCGCTTCAGAGATTTGAAGATGAGGAGGTGATGGTTTACTCTGACTCTGCCAACATGATGACAAACGCACATGCAGGGTTGTCACGTTGGAAAAGAGGTTTCCTCTGCACAGACAGCACTCTAGTGTTACATGCATCTCTATTGGGCAAGCTTATTGAAGTACTAAAGCTCCCTTTGGCTATCACTGTGGTGGAATGCACCCACCCACACTAAGGGGGCAGACCTAATTCTTCGCAGAAACGAAGCCGCAGACACAGAGGTGAAAAGAGCTGTGTATTTTACAAATATTTCTGATTTTGAATTAAAAGATGTTAAGCAGGGATCAGAGCGGTGCATGTTGATGCAGGAAGGATTTAATGGGCCTCATTACAACCTTGGTGCTAAGTGCACCAACTTTACCACCATGGTGTAAACTCTGTTTACACCATGGTGGATGGTGGATTTACCGCCCCATTCCAAGGTGAGTGGGGCGGTAAATCCCCATTTCCCATTTTCCCTTCCCCATTCCCATTTTTGCCCCATAGGGCATAATGGGAGTGGGGAAGGCGCTAATTACGCTGCCGTAAATTACGGCGGCGTAATTAGCACCATGGCAGGTTAGCGCCATGGATTTTAACGACTGCTAAAAGCAGGCGTTAAAATCAGAATCAGGCATTAAGGGTTAACGGTGGCGTTAACCCTTAAAGCCTGAGTTGTAATGAGGCCCAATGTGTTATCTATTACACAGTTCATTGAGTTGCAAGGTGGAGCTCCACAGAAAGAGCAGGATGTATGGAGGAGATGGGGTGTTCTTTAACCCCCAATGAGGCTTTGTGGAGACAAGTGTGAAAAACCCAAGGGTCTTTCCCTGCCTACTCCCTGGGGATCTTCTGCGCGGGTGGCCAGGGGTGTGTCATCTTTTTTGGATCCGAACCCTGGGGGTGAACACGCGAGGGAGAATCACCTCGGTACAGGGTCCTCAGGGATTGGGAAAGGAGGGCCCAAGGGTGAGACATGGTAACCCCCCACTTTCTAGTCCTGACCTATCCTACCCTCCCTCTACTGTTGTAGGGTATTATCATGCATGTCCTGCCCTACATGAAGACCTTCTGACAAATATTCACTTTCGGGAGAAATTAAGGGAAGGTGAAACCCCAGGGCAGAAAATCCCTTCTACTAACTACGGCACTAACTTACCCTCGTCCCTCTAATAGTAAACCCTACGGTGAGACCCAGTCCTTTGCTTCCCTATTAACCCCATCCACTGAGAGTTCCATGGTGAGAGAAGTGAAGCCACCAATCTCTTGTTATCATTATCATGATAATATAAAGAGGAGAAGCCTTGACACCTCATACCCTAACATTGAGAAGGGAGAGAGAAAGTTAACTATACCTCTTTCCTATCATAAGAACGCCCCTAGACCAGAAACATGGTATCCCCTCTTCTTGACAATTACCTATTCAACCCCCCCTCAGCCTTTATGGGATGTATTCAGGCAACCTCTCCTCTTTCCCCCAAACCTCACTTAAGTACTGGGACGACGAAGAGGAGATCAAGAGGAGGACATACTTCCTTTGAGAAACACCATTACAGTACTGAGAAGAAGAAGATGCAGATCAAAGCACATCAACCTCTCCATTTTCTATGTCCCATTAACAAGGCCAGGCAGAGTCAGGCAATTGACTTTCATCATGCAGACCTGCAGCCTGTCAGGTATTCAAGACAGTGGGCCTCATCACGAGTTGGGCTGTAGCCCTTAAAAACGGTGGTAACGGTATTACAGCCACATTTAAGGGCTGGCCCTATCACGAGTTGGGCGCTTTTACCTCCAGCCTTTCTCTGGAGGTGAAAGTCCCCTGTTTTCGGCTTTATTACTGCCGGCTGTATTAGCCTGCATAATTAGCGCTGAAAATACCCCATTGAATCCAATGGACCCAATGGGCAATGGGGATTTACCGTTAAGACCCAACTCGTGATCCGGCGGTAATACAGCTGGACCGGTCGGTGCTAGGGCTATTACAGTCAGCGGTATTACAGCCGGGAATACAGCCCAACTCGTGATGAGGCCCAATATAAAGAGCACCCAAGCACTCAATGGTTGAAACAAGTAGGAGGGGAGAGGAAAGTTGCAGCTCAGCCTGGAGTATCCCAGGACCAGAAGGCAAAGAACGGGACGCTGTGACGTTTGATCCTGCAGAGCAAGGTATGGAGGAGTAACCATGGCAAGGAAGCCATGTCTCCAAGGAGCCAAAGTCCGAGAGTGGGAGGAAAAGCCATTCCTGAAAGACCCAGAAAATTGCTTGTTACCCTGGGCAGTAGGAAGGAGCCGAGGAGTGTCTGAGGGGCAGGGGGCGAGACCGTGACCTCGGCGGTTGAAGCTGGAACCAGCCAAAGCCGCTGCGTGAACGGTGAGTTTCCCTGAATGAAAGAAACCCAGTACGTGAGTCAATGCTGCTACCCTTATAGTGTATTTACGAATGCGTGCAAGCGCCACCCTAATGAAAGCTCTTAAGGGAAGTATAGCAAATGTATGCAGAAAAGACCTGTTAAATTGGGAAACAAAGTTACAGAGTGGTCGCACACAATAGTGTATGTTATCGAAAGACTGCAATTGAATGAGAAGCTCCTTCGAGAAAAGGGGGAGCTGCGTGAAAACCAAAGTGGGAGCAAAATCCCAAAAGTAACAGAAAAGAGACTTTCCAATTAAAACATGAGTGTAGAGAAGCATTGGGGTGGCCTCCAGGCAGGAGGTTAATCCAGGAGGGCTGCAGAGACCCCACAAGGAGAAAAGAAGAAACACAAATCAAGTGAGGCACGTGGTTGCGTGACCCTTAGTGGGTGGACCGTGCAGTCTGACAACTGTGCCACGAACAGGGGAGCCCTAATTGGAAAAGAGAACTGCATGAAGTACATTGAACTGAACTGTGACAATTTACAGGCAGCAACATTGAGCCAGTTAAGCATTTTGTGAAGTGGAAACCAATCAGGAGAGTCTGACTCAGGGCGAGGGAAGCTCGAGGGACCCGTTGCAGAGGAATATCCTGACAAAAGATATTCTGAACATTTGTTAAGCCAATCTGAATTGCCAAGTGAATCCTGAGACTCTGTGGAACTTTCTAAATCTGAGTGCTTTGAACTTGGGGAAGGGAGCTACAGAAGAGTTCTATTGTCCCCCTAATTTTACTTCGAACACTATTGAGTTGGCCAAATTCCATACACCCTGTTATTCTGTAGAAGTGAGGGCAAGCATAGGTTTTGACACGGACAGATTTTTACTTTCGACTGACAGACTTAGAATTCCCTTCGTTTTCCTTTCGTTAGGGAACATTCCCACCTTAGAGTTAGGGCAAGTTAGGTATTTTCACATCCTGACCACTAAAATAAAGGTTTTTGAAAATCTACTTTTCTGTCTGTGTCATCTGTGAGAAACCTGAAGGTATCTCATCGCTAGTCCCTGGGGATCTGTCAGCCAGGTGGCCAGGACACGGCCATCGCTTTTGGATCCAGTTCCTGGGGGTGGACCAGTACGGGAGGATCACCTGGGTGAGGGGTCTTCGGAGAGTGGGAGAGGGACACCGGATGGCGAGACGCTGCCTCCCCTTCCCTGTAACACCTTTATCCCATCCTACCAGGTAGGATACTTAGGAACTCAACCCCCCCTTCACAACACAAACACTTTCCCACGGACAGCTCACTATGAAAGAGAACAGACTAACACCCGAGCCATACACCTGACATGTCCCAATATGATATTCAGGCAGGGACAGGCAATTAGGGACCATCACACACACTAGACGTCCATTACATTTCTCCACACGGATAAAAGGCAGAGCACGAGAGCACACTCTAAGCGAGGCAAAGCACACAAGGAGGCAGCAGTTCTAAGATGGCATTTAACTCAAAGTGAAAGACGGCAAAACAGAAGGGGATCGCAAGGAGGGAAGTGCCCTTGAACTTTTCGACGAGGATCCGTTACTTTCACAAAACCTCAAGAATAGAAAGTGCAAGACCAGGAAATCAGGCTGAAGAATCCTGCGTTGTGCGTCAGAGGTACCAGGGGCTCTCCTGTGTCGATAATCAAGGCAGGGAGAATCGCCTGCTGCCATGGTACTGTCCTTGACTCCTACAACAAAGCAGCGCCAGTGAAATGAACACAGCCGGTCATTTGGGGAGGCTGATAACAGACCTGTCTGTGTTGAAGCCAAGGTTGCAAGCAGCAACATTGTATGTTGAATGCTGAAGCGAACAGTGTATTAAGCGTATTTGATAACCAACGCAAGTAGAATTGGACAACAGATGAGTGATTGAACTTTGAAACCAAGATACAATACCTTAGACAGAGTGGTCTGCCACTGCATGTGCGCTCATTCAAAGGTCTTTGTAAGGAATCCAAATGAGAGGTGGCAAAAGCGAAAGAGTGACAAAGGATTGTGAATCAAAGTGGTCATGAAACGGGTCAAGCAAAATCCCATGCACAATCAAAAGTCTTTGATGTTAATAGAGTAAACAAAGGTGATGACAAAGTAAATTAAATTTGGTCTCAGCCTGAATGAGGGAGATCAGCTGAGAACTATTGGTCAAAGGAAGTTGTGATCAAGTAAATTAAAATTGGTCCGAGCCCGGCGGAGGGAGACTGATTGAACATTGTTTTGAAACAGATCTGAGCCCGACGGAGCGGGATCCGGGGTGAACCGTGAATCACCCGAGAAATTGTATACATGAATTGGATACATGAAAATCCTATGAGCATTGTGCTAAAGGGGATCTGAGTCCGACTGAGGGGGATCCGAGGTGAATAGTGATTCATCTGAGAAATTGAGTGCATGTGAAAGGAAAATAACGTATTGTTAGTTTGTCGCAACAAGCCCTCTGAAAGAAGAGACTTTTGAAGGCAAAGAGACTTGGGCATGGAAGGCCTTGATGCTAATGTTTGAATTGCACCCTCGTGCTAGAGAAGCCAGATACTGTGCTAAGCTCGAGTGTGCCACCTTGTCCCATGCTGAAAATGTGAGGAAGGGAGGCCAACGGCCTGAATATCCTGACTTATTATTTCTTGGACACTTCTTTCTTTTACATAATACTATTTCCCACACTATTTGTAATTAGAGGTAAGGATTGGCAAAAGGTTTTTTAGTATAGGCCCTTTTATTTTGACAAGACACAACTAGGACTGCGTTATTATTATGTGATGGTATTAGCTTACTCCCATCTTTAGATTTAGGTTTAGATAGCTGTTTTTAAACCTTTTTAAAGTTCAATAAACACCCTTGAACTGTGGTCACTTGTGTCTCTCTTACTGTTGATACCATGCCTTCCTTACACAGCTCTTGATACCATGCCTGTTTTCACACAAGATAGGACTGGAAAGCCTCTAGCATCATTGAAGGTGGCATTGGAGCAGCTTCACTATCCTGCGCACACCACCAGAGAGAGTCTTGTTGCAACGATCACAGAAGACTGGTTCACACCAAATGTATTCAAACATGTGGCACAATTTATTGTAAATTGCATTGTGTGCCAGAAATTTACAGAAGGGCACACCTTGCGAACAGTCAGAGGAGCAACCCCTAGGCCCAATGGTCAATTTCAGCATCTACATATAGATTATGTGGATATGTTACAAGTATGTAATGGCTATAGGTACATGCTTGTAGTGTTATGTCCCTTTTCCAGATGATCGAAGCAGGTCCAGGCACACACCCCGAATGCCACATGTGCTGCTAAGTTTCTCATGTGTAAGGTGTTTCCTAGATGGGGGTTTGTGGAGTCCTGCAGTCTGACAATGGCCCGCATTTTGTAAATAAGTTGTTTGAACAGATAGTTCTTCTATTAGGCATAAAGCATATGTTTTCCTCAGCCTATCGCCCACAGGCGAATGGCGTCTGTGAGAGATTAAACAGGCTGCTAAAAGAAAGGATTGCCAAGATAAGGATGACTTTAAAGAAGGGATGGCTACATTGCCTATCCCTTGCACTATTTGCCCATAGAAATCACCTTGGCACAGATCACCACCTAACTCCTCATGAGTTGGTGACTGAATTCTGCATGAGAGTATGAGAGTACCCCTTGCTCCTCCCAGTAGAGTAAATACTGATGCCAACAGTGTAGCAAAGACACTAGGTGATGAGATGCATGAATATTTGACAAATATGACCGCTAGTGTTTCTTTTATTTCTCAACAGGTCAACAATCGGAGGGAAGGGTCGAAGAAGATTGAGAAAGACAACCAACCAATTGATTTAGTAGACTCTCTTGAAAAGCCTAATTTGTATGTAGGAGACCAGGTTCTCATTAAGAATTTTGTCAGGTCTCTGATGGGGAATACGGGGATGACAATTGTGTTTGAGGCAGTCAGGGAGGTATGGAGGGAATATGCTCGGAGGAAGGGATCTGGGGAGTTATATCATGGCAACCGACCCTAGTGGGGTGGACCGAAAGTTAAAGCAGGCTGTTGGGAGGGCGGGGATACAGAGACTCCGTGAGAAGGGTTGTGCAGCGGTGATGTGGGAAGTTTGAATTGCTGAAGGGTTTGTTCTTGGCATACGGGGGCAGTTGTTAAGAGATTAGCAGAGTTATGGGAGGGAATGCCGGTGGAACGAGCCCGCTACTGAAGGTAATGCTAGAGCAAACGGGGGAAGGCAAGGATATTGCATATTTATAAGGCCCTACAGGAGGAGGAACCTAAGGAGGAACTGAGTGATGAGTGCCCAAGGTGCGGGAGGTGTTCAGCGCGATTCTGCCACATGGTCTGGGAATGTGGGATCATAGCAAATTATTGGGACACAGTGATAACAGAGGTGAATAGGTTACCGGGGACAAAACTGGAGAGTAACCCCAGAGTATGTTTATGGGGGGTCATACCAGAGAGAAAAAAGTATAAATCAGGAAACAAGATGGCGAGATTCTTACTGATATTAGCTAAACGCTGGACGGCAATTGCTTGGAAGCACTCACAGGGGCCGTCAATAACATTATGGCAGGGAGATGCCCGTAGATGGGGAATAGCCAAACTGGAGATGTTACAGGCTGGGAAGACTCACGTGGAGGGAGAAGGGGTAACGGTAGACTGGGGTCAGCTGTAACCAATTACTTGAAACCACAATGAAGGAGGGGGAACAATGGGGAAAGGTGAGGGGTGGAGAAGGATGGGGAGAGGCCCCAGAGAGAACCTTTAGGGGGGTATCCATAAGCCGAGCCTGCTCATTGAGGGAAAAGGGGAGGCTGATGGGAAGGGAGATAGAGAAGAGGTGTTAAGAAGGTCATAGGGGTAACAGTCCAGAAAAAGGGAGTTAGAGTGGGTGGGAGGGAAGAGGGCGGAAGGGAATGTTGGGATTATTTGTTTCAGATCTGTTATTACAAAATGCCAATATAGACTGTTTAAAAAAAAGAAAGAAAAAAAAGAATTTTGTCAGGACCTGTAATAAACCCTATTTTGAAGGACCACACCTAGTAGAGGAGGTCCCCCCACTGCTGTTTAATTTAAAGGAAGGAGCACCTGGCTGCATTTGAATGACGTGAAGCTCTATAAAGGAGAGACCTCGACCGCTCTGGCACCCGGTGACAGTGAGGCAAGAGAAGAAGTTCTACGCATGCTGACCAGATCAGCCACTAAGGCAAGGATACAAAATCAATGGATTGAACCTATCTGGAATAAAACTGACACTACTTACGCTTAATAGAGAGTGAATGGACTTGTAATGAATATTGGACAAATTACTTGAATATTGTATACATATATTCTATGTTGCCTGACACATTGCACACATTTCTACATGCTGTTTTCATTTACATATTGCAATCTTACCCAGCTTTAGTGCAACGGCACATAGATGTAATTCACCACCAACCTGAAACCCCTTCAAAGACGGCTGCCTGATTGCATTGCAGCTTGTGTTGTCTTCCCTTTGCCCATTGGCTACCGCAACAGTGATCTTCCTATCACAGGTACCGGGAGGCGGCAGCTGGCCTGTTGTTCAAAGGCCTGCTTCTAAGGCCCCTGTCTGCTCCCTGTCTGCTACCAGGATGCTACATGAAACTTCTACCTCAACCTGACCCTGCGTGGTGCTGCCACTTCACACAACCATGATTCTGGACTACCATTACTCTTGTTCTTCCCTCTCCATGGGGTAGTTTCCCTCCTACTGCCTACCCTTTCCTATTCTCTCATTGATCTTCACTCTTCCCTCTGCTTGTTCTAACTGGTCTCCCTGTATGCTCACAAATGCCCACGTTTTAGCACCTGCCTCTAACTCATACCTCATTTCTTTCACCTATGTTGCCTTAGCATTGCCTTCGAAAGTCAAATTTGGGTGTGTCTTGTAATTGAAATTTGGATTGTTATTGAAAGTCAAATTTGGGTGCATTTTGTAATTGAAATTTGGGTTGTTTTTCAAAGTCAAATTTGGGTGTGTTTTGTAATTGTAATTTGGGTTGTTTTTGAAAGTCAAATTTGGGTCTGTTTTGTTATTGAAATTTGGGTTGTCTGTCACATTACTTTTTTGGCTCAATTGTAATCTGCTAGCCCAGTAACTTTTCCTTACCGCTTTTCCTGCATATTCCTCCTACTGCTATCCTCTCTTTACTTGCTCATTGCGTTATCTATTTCTCCTATCTACTCTCACTGCTTCTCTATTAACTACCCTTCCCTTCTCACTAAGTGTGGTAAGAAGAAATTCAAAAAGGATATCTCAGCTTCCAATCCAGGTCTCCCCATCGCTGATACCTTTTCCAGTGCCTCTGCCAGACAAACCCTCACTGATGTTCTCTTTTTTGTTTCTTCGCCTGATCTATGGACCCCACATATGATCTCTGTGCTTTCTCCTGTCTTCTCCTCTCCCATTAATGGTGGCACCCGCTGGGAAGTCCTCACAGATTTCTTTGACTCCTCCAGAGTCATCATTAATGTCTACCTGAATGGCACTGTCATGGTGCAAGGCCCTCAGGCTAATCACCTCCCCTTTGATAGACGGTTCCCTTGCCCCATCAACTTCCTCACATCTGCAGCTGTCCCCTACTCTCCTCCCTTGTCTACCTTGCCCTCCTCTCCTTCTGCCTCTGACTCATCTCAAGCTCCTTCCACACCTCTGCAGGGCGTACCCCTGATTTGTACAACTCCCCAGAAGATTTTTTAAGTCTGGCAACCTTCTTCATCTTGCCACTCTCCACTCTTGCTCTGCTGTCAAACACTCTTCTGACATCTGCCACCTCCTACAAGAACTTGACATGGATGTCCTTGGTTTTACCGAGACTTGGTTCACGGCCAGTTCCATCACAAGTTTTGACACTCTCCTCGCTGATGGCTATAAGATCCTCTATGCCCCCAGATCCAACCGGCCTGGAAGGGGTGTAGCCCTGATCTTCCTGTGGATTTATGCCTCTATTATCCCCACTCAGACTTACTCTTCTTTCGAATGCCTTGTCTGCAGGCTCTTTCTCTCTCCTGGACACTCTCTCACTCAACTCTCTACCAGCCCCCTGGTCAAATCACCTCTTTTTTCTCTGAGTGGGCAGACCTCTCTTCCTCCCTCCTTGCCTCAACCAATCACCTCCTCCTTCTTGGTGAAGTGAACATCCATCTTGATTCTCCCTGTTAGTCATCTGCTCTCTTTCGCGACCTCTGCGACTTACTCTCCCTCTCTATCCTCCCCTCTGGCCCGACTCACTCTGCTGGTCACATGTCTTGATCTCCTCTGGCCTCCCCCCCTCTACTCCCCTTACCACTCCTCTCTCTTGGGGTGATCACTGCCTCCTCTCCTCCCATCTGTCCAGCTCCTCTGCCCAAGCCAAGCATTCCCCAAGATTGCCACCCACTTTCTCGGACATCTGGCCCATGAAGCATGTGTCAATTGAGGCTTTCGCTGGCACCTTCTCCCCACTCCCCCACTCCCGCACCTCAGGCTGACTCACACCTTGACACAGCCCTGTCTCTGCTCTACTCCTCTATTTCTGTTACTCTTTATGTTCTTGCCCCTGTCATGAGGATCCGTTTGAAGTGCAAAGCCAAGTGCAATTCCTGATATGACTCAGACCTAGCTACACTTAAATGCAAGTGTAGGGCAGCTGAGAGGAAATGGAGGGCTTCCTGCTCATCCTCTGACAAACTGGCCTGCCGCCTGCTCCAAAGGCAATACTGCCTCGCTGTCCGCTCCAAGAAGAGAGCCCACATTCAAGCCTGTGTCTCGGTGGCATCTAACAACTCAGCCAAACTGTTTAAAATCTGCAAGGAGCTGGCCAACCCTGCTGCAGTCTCCGTCCCTCCTCTCGCCTCCAAGGCTCTTTGCAATTCCCTTGCCTCTCACTTGAATTCCAAAACCCAGGACATCTTGTCCACCTCCTCCTCTGCCCCTCCTCCTCTCCCCTCTCTGTCCAGGCTTACTGACCCTCCTTCAGCCCCCCCCCATCAAGTCTGATCTATGAAAGCCTCACCAAAACAGGTCCATCCCTGTTCCTCTAAAACCATTAAGTACCACATCGATACCCTTGCTCTGGCCCTTGCCGATTTCTGTAACCATACTTTTGCCTCTTGATCTTTCCCTTCCCCCCTGAAGCACTCCCTTGTGCATCCTCTACTCAAAAAACCCACAGCTGATTCCTCCTGTCCTGCTAACTACCACCCAATTTCCATTACTCCCTTTTTGGGGAAGCCCTGGAAAAGCTGGCCATCTCTCAGCTTAACCTTCTTTCTGACTCTGTTCGCTCTCTCCATAACCACCAATCTGGTTTCAGAGCTGCCTGCAGCCTTTTACGGCGCCGTTAAACACTTAGTGCCTGGGTCATAATGAGGCCCCTTGACTCTAACATTCCCTCCGTCCTCATCCTACTTGATCTCTGCACTGCTTTTGACACGGTCAACCCTACCATCCTGCTCAATTGTCTCGGTGACAACCTGAGTATCACCGATCAGGCTCTGGCTTGGCTGACCTCTTTCCTTTCTGATTGACCCTCCCAGGTAACACTTGGGACCTTCCTATCCTCTATCTCCCTCTCTACCTGTGGTGTTCCCCAGGGGTCTAACCTCTCGCCCTGGCTTTTCAACCAATACTTGGCAACTCTCGCCTACTGCATTTCCATTTTCTGCTCAAACTTCCAGTGCTATGCTGATGACACCCAACTCATTTTCAGGCTTCCCTCAGGCACCTCCTCTCTTTCCCTCATCTCTGACTGCCTAATCGCAATTCAAAATTGGTGTGCCGCCTATGATCTCTGTCTAAATGCCAAGAAGTCTGAGATCCTCCTCATTAGTACACCTTCACCATCCTTTCCCCTCACTCTCTGGCCAGCCTCCCTTGGCCCTCCTCCTACCCCTAACTGCGAGGCTAAGAATCTCTGGGTCATCTTTGACTCCACACTTTCCTTCTGACGTCTCTAAAAAGTCAAACTTCTACGGCACCTCCTCAGAAGTACTTTGTCTTTCCTCTCCTTCCCTCAGAAGCTCACTGTCTCCCAAGCTCTGGTTCTCTCTAGGTCGGACTACTGTAACATCCTCTTTCTAAATCTACCTGCCTCCACTCTCCGCCCTTTACACCTAATCCAGAACAGGACTGCAAGACTTGTCCTTGACCTCTAGCCCTGGGATTGTATCTCTCCAGCTCTGAAATCCCTTCATTGGCTCCCAGTGGATGCAAGGATTAAATTTAAAACCATCTGTGCATTGTCCACAAGGTTTTCTGGGGCCTGGGTACAAAATACCTTCAACTAACCCCACTAAATACCTCCCCTCTAGAGCCCTTTGCTCCTCCACTTCTAACTCCCTCAGACTCGGTCGTTTTTCGAAGAAATGAGCCGGGGGCAGATCTCTGTGTTCGGCTGGTCCCTCCCTTTGGAACAGCCAACCGAACACCTTGAAACTGGAGGATAACCATCTCCGGTTCCGAAAGCACCTCAAGACCTTCCTCTATGCTTCTGCCTTTGCCCCTCTTCTCCCCTGTTGATCTTCTCTCTCTCGCGGCACTGTGCACCTGGCCACCCTCTGTCCCTCGAGCCCAGGTACCTGCTTACCCTGCCTCCCTTCTGCACTGCCTCCGGGCCGCCCCTGGCACTGGGATCTGTATCTGTACCCATACAGTCCCCCACTCTTCTTCTGCACTTATTAGATATACCCTATCTGACTAATCATGCCCTTCCCAATTGCTGGCTGCACTACCTTTTTCACTTCATTTATTTATTTATTACACTTATTATTTATTCTGTTCTCTCCTCTGTTCCGCACTTTCCACTTCTCCCCCTTCCACACACTTTCCCCATTTTCCCTTTTCCATGCACTTGCACGTTCTCAATGTCACTGGGCTAAATAAGATAATTATTTTTGCTCTCCCCTGTTCCCCTCCCTTTGCTTGATCACGCTCTGAAACACTTGTGTATGAGCGCAATATAAATAAAATACAAATATCATATCATATCATATAATATATCATATCATAAATAAGGTTTTCAGGCATTTATGAGTTTTTTGGTATATGCTGTGGCTCAGGCCGTAGTATTTTTTTTGAGCGGAATCTAGATAAACCCCTAGCGTTTTGACCTCGTTGGCAACTTTGATGATGTTCCCATCAATGTTAAAAGTTTTGTAGCGATTGTCCAGACTGTTTAGACGTGCTTGTGACCTGATGATCAAAAGTTCAGTCTTGTCGTCATTTAGACAGAGGCTGTGAGCGGCCATCCAGGCCTGGATCTCAAGCTAGATATCATTTATCATTTCAGAGTCTTTAACATAGCAACCAGAGAGCGTGATGAGGACCTGGCTGTCATCTGCATAATTTGTGTAGGTGACACCCAGGTTGTCAAGACGATCAAAGAGGAGCTTAGTAAATATGTTCTATAGCGTAGGCGATATGCATGATGCCTGCGGGACTCCACAGTGGATAGGTACTGGAGGAGCAGACGCTGAGGGTGCAAAGACCCTAGTTGTTCTGTTCGACAGAAAAGATTGGATTCATCTTGCAGCATTTGAGGAGAAAGCTGCTGCGGGAGTTAGATGTTTTTCCATGATCTGATGGTCGACAAGATCGAACGCTGCTGAAAGGTCCAGCAATAGGAGTATGGCAAGCTTACCCTTGTCTTTGGTTTCATCCATCTGGATTTTTAAGTCCAGGAGAGCGGTTTCAGTGCTGTGTCTTGGTCTGAAGACGGATTGTCGAAGGACTAGCAAGTTATTATCTTCCAAGTGTTTTTGTATTTGGAGATAGGTGGCTCCATCTAATATTTTTAAGATAAATTGTACTGTTGTTATGGGTCTGTAATTGGTTGGTGTATTCGGGTCAAGGTTGGGTTTTTTGAGGAGCGGCATGACCCAGGCCTCCTTTAGCTTGTCTCAATCTCACTCCCAGGATCTGTCAACTTGACCCCTGTAGCCTGGTCACCCCACTCCCCTTCCTCCTCACCTGGGGTTTCTTGCTCTGGATCTTCTCGGAGTCTCTTTTTCCACAGAGCCTTTTTTTTAAATGCAGATAAGGTCTACCTCGGAAGGAAGCCACCCTGACCCTCGGATCCGAGGTCTGGGGGGGCCCCTCTTCCAAAGCACACTAAAGCAGGGGAAAAAGCGGTTAGGCATAAAAAAAAAACCTTCCTTAGGGAGTGTCTTGCTGTTCTTGCCGCAGCAACAAGTGATGAATGGAATCCAGTACGGAGTGGAACGCGCCAGCGGAATGCTAAGATGTTGAATTCTGGACCTTATGTCGAAGGGTATTGCCATAGAACTCCAAAGTGGTAGAGGACCCAACAATGCGTCAAGAGAAGGTCAGGTAAAGTAAAAAAGAAAAAAATCACTGGGTAAGGCTGCAGCACAACGAACAAAACAAAGCAAAAACAAAAGAGGCAGCAGAGCATACGGAGCGAAAAAAACATTGAACAAAGAAAAGGAAGAATGAAGAGGAAACTAAGGCAGGACAGAAGGGGAGAAAACCGGCTGGGTTGCCGAAGAGAAAGAAACATAGCGTAAGAACCCGGAAGCCTAACTCGAGTGGGTTGCAACGCGCGGGCTTCCGGGTTGGGGCCACGTAAAAGGGCTTCCGACCAGTCGTGACTCGGAAGACTAGACCGCAGGCGCGAGCTGCGTGCGAGCGTGATGGGTCGGCCTAATGGCCGCCCCAACGCCATCTGCTCCAAACACGTAAGCTGAACCTGCGTGTTACATATTGTTTGGGTCTGTGCAATTTTTGAAGGAGGAGTTAATTAGGACTGTTATGAACGGGGATAGTTCTTTTGCTCCATCCATAATGATAGGGGCCGGGCATATATCTCCCTGGCAGTTGGAGGGTTTGAGCCCCCTGATGATATTTTCTACTTCTTTGGTGGTCACTGGAGAGAAGTGGAAAGGGGAGCAGGGTGGACATTGCGGATCAGGTCGTTTGTGATTATTAGTACTTGTAGCTAGGCTATTTTATTTAGGTTCAATTTTCGCTTGTAGTAAGGCTATTTTGTCTGAGAGGGCCTTCTGGATGTTAGCACACCAGACTGTATCTTTCATGCAGTCTTATGTGGAGGGTGTGGGCAACTCTAATTCCCTTAATATGGTGAAGAGCTCTTTTGTGCCAAACTTAGCATTCTGAATTCTGAGCTCTTTTTGTGCTGAGAATTTCTGTTTTGTAGGTAGTAGCAGCAGAGGTGAATTTCTCCTTATTGAGGACTGAGGGAGTTTTTCTCCAAGTGGATTCAGCAGATCTTTTGGCGTTGTGGAGTAGTTTAAGGTCAGCTGTGAACCATTTATTTAAGTGGGCTGTAGGTTTAGCCTTTCTAAGTTTTAGTGGCGCGATTTTGTTTGTGCTAGTTCAAGGGTGTTATTGTACATTTCAACCAACGAGGAAGGGTCCTGGTCTGAGTTGTATGGTACTTTAGCAATAGGCTGAGGTAAGGGCAGAAGGTTGTCTAGAGTTATGTTTCCCTTATCTCTGGACAGGGTTTGAGGAATGGTGGCTGCGCTGGTATTGACGCGGGCAATCTCCTGTATGGAGAAGGTAATACAATGGTGGTCAGACCAGACACAAGGTACGTTATTGAGGATAGTGGTGGTGCAATTAAGGTCTGGCAACCAATCCAGGGTTCTACCTTTGTTGTGAGTAGGTTCATTAATGCAGAGTTTGAAACCCAATTGTGTGATAGTGTTTTCTAGGAGGGTGGCATTCACATCTTTAGGGTTGTGGAGGCCTAAGTTCAGATCTCCCAACAGGATAATTTGTGAGCCAGGTTTAGTATTTTGGGTCTGGAGGAAGGTAATGTCTTCATCGAAGGTGGAGATAGGGCCAGGGGGCCGATCGATAAGATGGAGAAGTAAGGTATGAGTAGCTGTGAGAGGAGGTTTAACTGATAGGAGTTATGCCGATGGTAGGGGGATGGTGGTGAATTCTCTGAGGTTCAGTTGTGATCTACCTGTGAAGGCCACACCACCACCTTTTCCCGTGACTCTGTCTGCTCTGATAATTGTATAATTATCTGGGAGGGCTAAGAATAGGTCCTGCCGCTGGGAATAACCAGTTTTCTGTTATGGCGAGGAAGTCTAATTGGTTGGTGGAGATGAAGTCAGCAATATCGAGAGCATGGGCTGCTAAGGATCGGCATTGATAAGGGCTCCTTTGATGGTTGATGAGACTGAGGGTAGAGCTTCTGGTAGTGGTGTAGGGGGTGCAAGTGAGTGTATGTTATTAATAGGTTTGGGGGCACAATGGTGGGGTTAGTGACCTGTGCAGTGGATGACCTGTTAGTGTCCTGCTGAGAAGCTGGGCTAGTTGTTGTCTTGTTGTGTAAGAAGCAAGATCCTAATCTAGTATTCCTCAAAGTAACTGGGCATGGGACAAGTGGTGTTGGTGGGGAAGCAAAGAGTTGGATCCATTCAACTGGTGTGATTGGGCAGGAGGCACAGGGGGTGCTGGGTATGTTAGGACCAGCAGGTGATGAGAAAGGCTGGACGGCGGGTAGAAACTTTGTTGGTGCTATGGTATGGAACAGAGGTAGGAGGGTGGCCATGGTGAACGTTACTCTTTGTAGAGTGGCCATTTGAGCATGAGGGGAGGTAGGTTCTGATTCATATGGTGCAACACCAGATCTGGAGCATGGGAGGCTAGGCACAGGCAGTAGACTTGGGCTGTTTTATAGAGAATGCAGAACAATGCTGGGCATAATAGGCAATATAGTAGGCTAGCAGTAGGAAGCTAGACTCACAGGCAGCAAAGTAGTCAATGTAGTATGACACTAGGCACACGGGCAATACAGTAGGCTAGGCAGTAGGAGCTAGGCTCACAGGCAGCACGGTAGTCTATACAGTATGACGCTAGGCCGACACAGTAGTCTAGGCAGTAGGAGCTAGGCTCACAGGCAGCACGGTAGTCTATACAGTATGACGCTAGGCTCACAGGCAACACAGTAGGCTAGGCAGTGGGAGCTAGACTCACAGGCAGCACAGTAGGCTAGTCGGTGGGAGCTAGGTTCACAGGCAGCACATTAGGCTAGTCGGTGGGAGCTAGGCACACAGGTGACACAGTAGGCTAGGCAGTAAGAGCTAGGCTCACAGGCAGCACTGTAGTCTATATGGTATGACACTAGGCTCACAGGCAACACAGTAGGCTAGGCAGTGGGAGCTAGGCAAACATTCCACCCAGTAGGCTAGGCAGTGGAAGCTAGGCTCACAGGCAGCACAGTAGGCTAGTCGGTGGGAGCTAGGCACATGGGCAACACAGTAGGCTAGGAAGTGGGAGCTAGGCTCACAGGCAGCACAGTAGTCTATACAGTATGATGCTAGGCTCACAGGCAACACAGTAGGCTAGGCAGTGGGAGCTAGGCTCATGGGCAGTAAAGTAGGCTAGGCTAGGCAGTACGTGGCTAGGCTAGGCTCAGTAGGTAGCACAATATGCGGAGGGCAGCCCTGTAGGCTAGATAATGCAGTACAGCAGATGCTATGCACCTGGTAATTAATTGGGAACAGTGCTACCCAGCAGTGCTAGGTATACAAAGGGAATATAGAACGATAATAAGCATACAGGTGGGGGACACATGGCATATGAACAAACAATACAGGATGCAGGTCGCAAAGTAGCACGGATTGGGTGTGCAGTGGGAACGGGCAAGGGACGTGGGGGGAATGGGACTATAATGTTAGATAGCGTAGTCGTATAGGTGGCGACTCAAGTTAGGGCATCATTATAACGTCATTCTAGGGAAATATTTTGCAGTGAGCAATCAGATGTGTAAACATTTCTTATCCTATGCAGTGGCATGGTACTGGAATCAGATCGAATCGGACAGGGAGACGCGCGTCGCGGCTCCGATGCGGCAAGACAGGCACAGACAGGCTCTGGCCTTATGTGGGGGGCATTGGGTGAGGAGGGCCGGCTTGCGGCTTCCGATGGTGCAGGTCGGGAGAAACTAATGTCAGGAGCCAATCAAAGTGAACGGCGGCTCAGCTGGAATGGTTGCTTAGCAATCAGTAAACAAAAATGGTGCGGCGGCCATCTTGGGAAGCGGGCCTCGTGGAGATCCACGGCAGTCAGGTGATTTTAGCCGTGGAGTTCGCAGATTTATGCAAAGATGTCTCCTCACACGTAGCAGGTGTCCTCAACCAAGGTATGCCTAAGATCACCGGGAAATGTGCCGCCTTAATGAGGTTGAAACAAAATGTCTCTTTGTGATCGAAAAGAGAAAGGCCCACAGTGACTGTTGTATGGGTGATGGGTCCAGAGCTAAGGGGTTTACCATCCACCACTTCAACCACTTAATACTCAGGGCGTACCTGCTGAGGTATGCCTTTCTTCTTCACCCAGATCACGTCAATGAAATTACCTGTGGCTCCGCTGTCAATCAAAGCCAAGGCTTCAATAGATCTATCAGCAACCTGCAGGAGCAGACAGATGACTAGCAATCTTGTATCTGTAGTAGCTGTACAGTTGTAGGTGGACTTTTACTCGTACCCCGACCTTAGGTCCGCTAAAAGGCTGGGGTCTTTCGTTTCCCCCTCTCCTTTGGGGTACTTCTGGACAATCTCTAAGGAGGTGACTTCCTAAACGCAAAGAGTTGAGATCCCGTCTTTGTCTTCTTTTCTGAGGTAGACAACGGTCCCTGAGCAAACCCAATCTGCATAGGTTCCTGCATAGGTGATTCACTGGAAACCGAGGGGGCAGAAACAGGATGTGCGAGATGTGTGTCTTGCTTTGTAGATTCTTACATTTAGCTCTTCTCTCTTGCAATTGGTATTCTATCTGGAGGACGAGATCCACCAGATCAGACAGAGACGATGGGCGAGCAATGCGAGCTAGTTCATCTTTCAAGTCATCATGTAGCCGCCTCCTGAAGATGGAATACTGGGCTCCGTCTGGCCATTCGGCTTCAGTTGCTGGCCGCTTGAAGTTGCTTATATAGGTCATGAGGTCAGACGACCCTTGCCAGATATCCAACAGTGTTTCACAAGCAGTGCAAGTCACTTCTGTCCTCTGAAACTTTGTTTAAGGAGAGCTAAGAAGGCCTGATAGTCCTGCAGGACTGGACAGTCACCAAAGGGGTAGCCGAAGCCAGGGCATTACCCACCATATTGGTAACCATAAAGCCCACCCGCGCCTGATATGTAGCATAAGTGAAAGGACAGAATGTGAAATGGACGATGCAAGCAAAATAAATTCTTTAATCTTTTTTGGGGACCAGTCAAACTTGCCTGAGGCAAGCCCCATAGGAGGGAGGTCTGTGGGTCACTCCTCTTGATTAGGGACCATTTGTCTGAGCGCAGAATTTTCTGCCTTCAAGCCCTGTACCTCCAGGGAAAGACCTGAACAGCTGCAATGAGTTTGAGTTCTTGCACTTGACCCGCCCAAGTCATGATCTCTGTAGGTACTTGGCGTTGCAAACTGTCATCAATAGGCAATGCTTTCTCACCCGAATCCTCCTTGCTTGAAAGGCTGGGTGAGTCCTCTGGATGTGGTGAGTTCCCCTTTTTCCTTGTAGATCTCCGGTCATTGAAGAGATGGGACCAATCACGGCAGGAAGCCACTTTGCCCGCTGTGGCAACAGCCCAGGCAACAGCCCCCCGCCTGAAATGACCAGAAAAGGGAAAAAGCCAAAAAGGAAAAAAAAACGTCAATCCGATGTGAGGTCTGATGGGCGATGAAAACAACTCACAATCCGGAATTCAACGTGGCAGGTCAGTCACACCGGAGAGTTGCTCTGGACTCCAAAAGTTTGTAAGGCAGACCGGAAGGTATACCAGGATGGTGTGCCAAACAAAATCCCCACTGCTGACTATGAAGGGAATACAATCTCTCAAGTGCATGGAAAACTCAGAACTTCATGAACAGGTTCAGGCAAGTGAGGAAAAGATATCAAGTCGAGGGCGCCGGAGCACGGGAGCAGGTTGCAGGCAAGGCAGAGTCAACAGGAAAATGACTCCAAAGAAGCGTGTGCGGAGGAGAAGAGGAGCACAGCAGCAGCGAGCGGAAGAAGGGAGAGAAAGCACAGTGAAAAAACAGTGAAGGCAAAACACAGAACACACGGCACTATGAACTAGCTTCTTACCCCAAAGTAGAAGAACATGGGTTGCAACCCGCTGGCAGATCGCTGAGCAATGGAATAAAAAGGAAAGATGGACTGCCTTCAAGAAAGACTAGACCAGGTTGAGCCTTCAAAGCCGAACGTGAGGGGGAACATTAATGGTGCTGCATGCACCACTTCTTCCACAGTCTCCAGGTGGGCTAACGGTGACAGAAAGGGTGAGATTTAAAACTGAATGTAACTTTGGTGCACTTAAATGCAGACTGTTTTTGTAAACTTAAGTACCACTAAATAGAGTCCTTGACTCACGCCAACAAAGAGCTGCCCGACCATAGTGAAGTCAACCCAATATCTCCTAGTGTAAAATCATGCAAAATTGCCCATTCGAGGGTTAGTCTAGCACGAAATTATGTTTGTGAAAACTAAAATTAGCACAGAGAACTCATCCCATTCTTAGAAAATAGTGTATGGTGCAGAACCCTTGCAGTTCCCTTTCCTTGAATGCATAGGCAGACCCTTGTGTAAGGTGGTACGGCAGGGGGGCCTTAACATTGTACATGTTACTGGGAAGCTGTACATACGTATTCAGAGAAAAACACATATATGTGTTCAGAGCAGCGTTTAAGACTTATTGAAAGTATTAGTTTCTATTTCAAATCTGCAGGAGCAAGACGCAAGCTGGCCGTTGCCTACATTTAAATGAGCTGCACATAGCCTATATATTCACTAGCTCCACCCACGTATACAGCAGATCCAGGGTGAATCCATATGTGTTGATACATTTATGTTCAAGTTGCTTTTCTCTGCAGCATACTTGTCTTTATAATTTAGAAAATAAAGCATCTGAAAATTGATCTAATTGCCAAATGCATACACTGGATAAAAAGCGGCAATGTTATCAGTGAAAGAGATTATGAGCCTCATTACGAGTTTGGAGGTAGCCATGCCGTTTTAGCAGCATGGCTACCCCCAAACTCGGGTCCGTGGCCGGGTCTGCAAAATGGTAATTCCCATTTGCAGGACCCGGACCCAGTACATCCGCATTCCCATTGAGCCCCTATAAGGCTCAATGTAATGGGGAGGATGCTAACAACGGGCCCGTTAATGGCGGGTCCGTTGTTAGCATCCTGTTCTGCTAGCGGGTGCCGCTCTGCACATCTGGTCTGGCCAGTCGTACAGAGCGGGACCCGCTGCAGAACTCATAATGTGGCAGCCCGGTATGAATGGTGCCGGTCCCTTACCAGCACCGTTCATACCTGTCATGATCTCTGCTTCCAAAAGGTCAGGGTGTTCCCAACTCCCTTGGAAGCAGATCCATAACCCAGGTTCCGAGTGCCAACCAGTCCCAATTGGGACCTTTTGGACCCAGTCCTGGCGCCAGTGGCACCAGGCTCATAAATATGCCCAGTCCCAGCGCTGGAAGCGCCGGGCTCATAATGCTTGGGTGGACTTACCTGCAGCAGACCATGCTGCTTACTTGCCTGCCAGTTGAGCCTCTGATCCTCTTCTGTTTGGAACTACTTTTCCTGTTGGGTGGGGCAGGAGCCACTCCCTAGATTCAGAACACTGGAACTCTTCTGGAAAGCAGGAACTCTTTTCTTACCTAGGCGTGGCTGTGGAAGGAGACACCTAAGCACTACAGGAGGCTATTTAAACCACACCCGATGGATGAATCTTGCTTTGCGTTATTCTGCATCCTCTGCAGCAGAACGCTCATCGTGTCTTCTGCATCTGATCCTGGGCCTAAGGAAAAAGGCTTACCATCCTGAATCCAGTCTTCAGCAACACCTATAAAGACAAGAAAGAACAGGTTAGCATTACGGTCTTCAGTGACAGCTCTTCACTTACCTGGTCCATCGGCTGTCACCAACGCCTCGCGCTGCATTCCGGCATCTGAAAGACAAAGGCTTACCTACTCTTCGTGCGCTCCGGAGGTCTTCACACTGCATTCCGGCATCTGAAAGACAAAAGCTTACCAACTCTTCGCACGCTCCGGAGGCCTTCGCCGCTGCATCCCGCATCTGAAAGACAAAACAAGGTGCGTTTAAAGACATTGGGGAACTTTAATACGCACGTGCCATTACTCCTTTCCACATCTAACCCAGTGGGTATTCCGGCACCCTGCAGCCGCTCCGAACTTGTACCTCCAAAATAAAAAGACAGTTAGAGCGCATCGTGAAGCAGGCAACAAGCGCTTACTTACGTGCTTCCAGGTGCTTCTATTCATCACACGGGCTCCATCTTCAACTCACTTCAGCCCGTCATCCGCCATCGCCGAAACCCTGCAAAACAAGAAACATCATTACTAAAGACTTTAAAGACATTAGAATTACTCGAAATTTGCCGTTCGTGCAGTAAACGACGGACAGCAGTCCTCTGAAGTCAAGAGGCCTGCTCCCCTTATCCAGTGAAGAAACTGGTTACAGGACCCTGCCCCGAGGCAGATGGAGAGCACGGCGTTCACTTACCTAAGGTGAGAGCGTTAACCTTTGGGGTTCTACAGGAGAAGAGAAAGGGAAGAAGAGAGAGACATTCCATAACCCAGTTCCTTAATCCCATATTTTCTATCTGCAGACATCTTACCCTTCGAGTCAGACATACAGTGCCCAGAGGTCCAGCCCAAAGAGCCAGCCGTGTGTTACACATCACCTTTGAAGATACGGTATACGCCCAGTCAAGACCGGCGCCTCTACGGGAATCAGGTGAGCGTTACAATACTGTGGCTGCCACAGTCGTAATGAGACCCTTTGTGTTTAGATAGAAGCAATAGAAATGTTTAGAGTGCTGTGACGAATCCAGGGAATTTTACTCTTCTCCCCAATGGGTAGAGACACCCTGTTTGGCAGTAGGGAGCTGTGCCTTCTACGCAATACCCTGCCCAGGGGACAGGGCAAACAGGATCCCACTGGGATGACCCCCGCCTCCCGTTTGGGGACAAGGATGGCCCAAGTAAGGATTCCATTCCACCTCCCTTCACTGCAAAGTGTTGGTTATATTAGTACTGAACAGGACAATCGAATACAGGGCCCATTTAAAGTGGTTGGCTTGGCTTCTGACCTGTATTTGTTGCTGCCTCCTTGTGAAAGCCAGAACCAACAGAATCTCACCTTCCATTGCAGGGAGGAATCTAAATACACATGGATGACCACAGATCAAGCTGGGCAGCTAGAAACACTGGCTTGTGCACGCACGCAGTGAAGGGCGTCACTCCCTCGAAGGAGGAACAGAACTGGAGGGCCACACAGTCAGCATGGTGGGTGGATGCCCAAGGCAGCCAGTGGAATGCTGCCGCTTCGACGATGACGGGTTCCCGACGAGTCCGTGGCCGCTGAGGAAGGAAGCAAAGCCAAACCAAAAAGACGCCCTGCCTCTCTGACGTTGAAAGGAAGAATCGATGCGAGAAAGCCGTCCAAGCAGAGCAGAGTCAGGTCGAGAACACAGCTCCGTGCCGGCCAGAGAGACCACCTCCATTACCGAGCACCGCCGCTGGAGAGAAATCATCCTGCAAGGAGTGGGTGGAGGTTGGTGTGGCCACATTCAAGCACACGCCTGTGTTCAAATTCAGACACTCAACGAGAGGGTACCAGAACTGACAAGCAAAACAGGCTTAGCGAAACCTGTAGCCCGCACTGAGATGATAATCCGAATACTAGAGGAGGGGGTGAGAGAAACCACAGCCAAAAGAGGGCTGAACCAGCCTCTAGCCCATGACGGACTGATAAACCGAATACCCCAGCAGAGGGTGAGAGAAACCGCAACCAAAACAGGGCTGAGCCAGCCCATATTCCACGATGGGCTGATAAACCGAATACCCCAGGAGGGGGGTGAGAGAAACAGCAGCCAAAGCAGGGCTGAGCAGGCCTGTAGCTAATGCTAGGCTGACAATCTGAATACCCCAGAATGGGGCACGAGAAGTAGCAACCAAACCAGGGTTAATCCCTGCATCCTCCCTGTATTCTACCCGGGAAGTAGGTGCTGGCCGGAGCAGCGGGCACGCAGACAAGCCCACTGCTGCCTTTGGGTGGATCACAAAAGGGTATGAGCGGCCGCCCCATCTGCTGCATGAGCATGCGAGGACGGGTGACGTTGGGCTTGACAGGCTGAATGTATTGCTTTGGTTTTTCTCTTCTTTTATCCCGGGGATCAAGAGAACGTTTTGTTTCTGTGAATATAGGCCTGTCCGCATCAGCAGAACCTGTTATGTTTAATAAGGAGAATACATCCCTGGAGAGGGGATGAACTAGAAGCTGTTCGGACTAGCCAATAAGGCTGTTTATTTAACCAGAGAAAGCTGAGAGAATTTTTGTTTGTTTGTTGGAACTAATAGAAGGAGAACGGGAAACGACATTGAGCACTCTTTGGTGGGGGTCAGAAAACCAGCCACCACTGATTTACCCAAGGGGGCGAGAAGTAACCCTTTCTGAGTTAAAACTTATATTGCCTTTGCTTTCATAGTGGTATGGCAGATGTTATATAAAATTGCTTTGATAGCTTGTGTGAAACAGTAGTGAGATTCTTACCGGCAGGTACAATTTGAATGACAGATTCTACTTGAGCAGATGACACTGTGGTGGTCTCCACCTTAGTTTCAGTTACGTCATTCAGGTATGTTGTGCTAGCAGAACCTGAAAATGCTTTCCAAAACAAATGATTCTACATGCTCAGCTCCAGTGGCATCGCTGGTCTCTTCACGCATATCTCGTTGCCAGCATATCATTCAATTAAAGGACATGATTTATGTTTGGTAACATTTTTATTTGTAGTAGCTACAATTCACAACACTGATCTTCCTCTCCACTTCAACGGTCTCCCTTCCATTCCACTTGAAGTCGCCAGGTTCCATTTGGTGAGGTCACGTAGAACTCGGCCATTTTCTAAATTCCTGGACACTGAAGTGAAGCTTAAAGGCAAGGTGCTCTGCATGCTTCAGGTTAAGGATCCAGGAGATTTGCAGTCTATTTGACGGCAGAGTGGGAGCACAGAGAGCAATTTTCATTTCTGTGTTGCTCTCCAGCTCCACCTTCAAATAGCACAAGGGTTTCCCACCAGCATGTATGCCCATGCTGACAGAAAACCAAAGGATTACTCTGGGATCACCCTGATTTACACCTCCTAAAAATGCAGATATTATAGGAATCCATTGTAAATACTACCTGCAAAATGTTGTTCGCGGGTGCTAGTTACATTTTTTCCGAAACGGTTTTGTCTATGGTTAACTAACATAGGCAACGATGTTAACTACAGACAAACATATAGTTAACTATGTTAAAGGCGATTGTGTCTATGTTTAAATCTTCCCATTTTCACTCTGTTTAGGAAATGTCCAAATGTACACGAAAAGTGACCTTGTGGACATAAGTGCAAACCGACCACGTGTTCTTCCTCGTAATTGAGGGGTGAAATAAAATGACGCCTTTATTTTGCATACTCCGTTTTAGAACAACTAACTGCTCCCATTCATACAGGAGCTTGCCACACAAACGAAAGACATGATTCTTGGCCAAGGTGTTGCAGTTACGGTACATTAGATGAATGTTGTATTGTGTATTCTAATAACAACACATTTATTGCAATGGTGTTGGCCTGTTTCATTGACAAAGGCACTTCTAATGATATATCTATTGATGCTATAATAATATGAGCGAATAGTGCATCAGCTGTGATCCTCGTGTTTGAGTCATGGGAATAATGTTGTGCCACCCAGCTGCCCTTCTCTAAAGTTGCTCATATGTACAGTTCTAACACCTCGCGCGCAATCGTGTCAGGTCATTTTGTGCACCATGGTGTGAGTGCACAGTGCTGCACAGGTGATTCTTCCCCGAGCTGCTCCCTGCACAACTTGCATGGCTCTACTATCTTTATTTTATTTTTTTGTATTGTTTTGGCTGAATTCTCCACCTTTCAACAAATTTAGGGGCCGATTCATGGAATAATCGGAAGAAATCGGTGGCGCAAGCGAGAAAAATCCAGCACACGCGTGCGAATCGCACGCAAGCTATTCATGGAAGTCTGTGCGCGTGTTTTTCCAGGGAGTTGCGCCGAAACCGCGCCTGGTGCACACAGGCGGACACATCACTGCAACATCCCGAACGCCGTGCGCGATGTGCACAGCGAAAGCACACAACGAGTAGCGCACACACCAAAAAGGGGGCGGAACACACGGAATGGGGAACAATGCGTGAAAATGAGGGCGTAACTGGGGAAGTACTGTTGGGAAATACATGGAACGCTCACACACGCGCGAACAACATGTATTCATGGAATCGAATAGGGAGAAACCTGCGCACACCAAAAGACACGCACAGGCGTAAAGACGTCCGCCACACGAAGGCACGTGGAAGCGGCCCCGCGCAATATAAATGTGCATGCAAACAACAAACACGCATATACAGCTATGCTGAATGTCCCATTTATCGCAGCAGTGATCGTGGGACACCGCAGGAGGAAGAGAATAGCCAGGCACCGCATTTTTTTTGCCCACGACCAGCCTTTTTAGGATGCCTGATGACGAGGTCTATGGCAGGTATAGGTTTCCACCTCATATCATCCTAGACCTGGTCAGGGAGTGGGAAGATGGCCTCACATCACCCACCCTGTGCTCCCAATCACTGAGCCCCTTGGAAAAGGTGCTCAATGCTCTGCATTTTTTGGCCACTGGGTCATTTCAGCGGACAACTGCCATAGTTGGGGGTGTCTCACAGCCCACGCAGTCACGCTGCTTACACCAGGTGTTGGCAGTCATGACTGCACGCCCCTCAGTCCGCAGGCACATATACATGCCCAGAACACCCGCAGAAAGGCAGACCTTGGTCGTGGACTTTTACAGGGTGGCACACTTCCCCAAAGTGCTTGGTGCCATGGATTGCACCCATGTGGCCCTACGTCCACCCAGGGCTACTGAGCACATCTATCGCAAGAGCTGGCATTCCGTGAATGTGCAGGTTTTATGTGATGCCAAGGGAATCATCACCTCTGTCTATGCAAACTATCCTGGGCCTACCCATGACAGTTTCATATACAAAATGTCCGCCCTGAGCCGGGACCTGGAAGCTGGGAAGCATGGTGACACATGGCTCATCGGTGAGTACAAATGTCTGTGCACATGCATGCATGTCACACACAGACAAATACACAAACCCAACTAATGACAACCATCTTCAACTCCCCAGGGGACAGTGCCTACCCTCTGAGCACCCACATGATGATGCCAATACGGAACCCCACAGGTAAGATACAACGCAGCCCATATCGCAACCAGGGGCATAGTGGAGCGCACATTCGGAGTGCTCAAGTCACGCTTCCGCTCCCTTGACCGCTCTGGCGGGCAACTACTATATGCACCCCCAGTAGTGTGCAGGATCATTGTGGCAGCATGTGTCCTGCACAATCTTGCAACACGGCGGGGCATACCGATGGACATGGTGATGCCCCATCATCCTCAATCACACGCACAGGCGCTGCTCATGGGAGGGGAAAGGGCACGTGGCGAGGAAGCCCGGACCCAGCTTGTGGCCACATTTTTCACCTAAACTCCCACCCCTGTGGAGTGCACACGGGCCTGGCACATACTGTTACGCTCACCTGATATCCCCGGTGGCATCTGGAAGGCTCTGAGTTCTGGAACCCTGGATGCGTAGTTGATCAGTGCTGAATAATGAATCTTAGTTATTTGTAGCTATCCGTCCTGCGTTTCTTGTGCAGGTGCCGTTGACGTTTGTTGGAGAGCTGCCCCAGTTGCTTCACTGGTGCAGTATTCCTTCCTTGGGCCCAGGCCTGCTGTGACCCCGAATCTGCTGGTAGGCAGGTAGGTTTGTTAATTGTAAGTCTTTGTTCTGGTAGCGATAGGAAGTCCTTTGAATGGAATGAAATGTGTCATTTTAGAGAACAGGTCTACAACCACCAGAATGGTATTAAAACTTTGACAGGGAGGTAAATCCGTAATAAAATCAAGAGAAAGAGTATGCCATGGAGCCGGTGGAATATCCAGTGGTTGTAGGAGGCCAGCTGGTTTCTGTTTTTGTGATTTATTCTGTGCACATATCCAACAGGATAGAACGAATCGAGCAATGTCCTTACACTAGGTTGGCCACCAATAATTCCATTTAACCTTGGCTAGATTCTTAGCAATTCCGAGATGGCCTTCGATCAGGGAATCGTGATAACCAGACATGACCAATTCTTGCAGATCTTTACTTGGTAGATATAGTCGTTCCCTGAAGTAGGGTAATCCATCCAGAACCGTGTGATGTTCATTTTGGGAATTCCATTTCTGCAAGATCTCGGGGTTCATTAAGGTTCAAATCTTATCTTGAAGTTCACTCAGAGTCAATGTGGTGGTGAGTCCCAGTAGTTTATCACTTGGGATGATAGCAACAGGGTCCAGGGTACTGTTCGTTTTCTCTTCAACACCCATACGAGACAAGGCATTGGACTTCCCATTCTGAACTCCCAGTCGGTATGTTATTACGTAATCGTATTCTGCGAAGAATAGAGCCCACCGCAACTGTCGTGACGATTGGGCTTCTGCTGACTTTAAGTATTGAAGGTTTCGGTGATCTGTGGTTACTGTGATGGTTTGTCTGGCACCTAATAGATACTGCTGCCAGGCTTTGAAGGCTTATTTTATTGCCAACAATTCTTTGTCTGTAATTGCATAGTTAAGTTCTGGTGGTGAGAATTTACATGACCAAAAGGCCACGGGGTGGAATTGGCCTGTCTCTGGATCTCTTTGAGAGAGAACTGCTTCCATAGCTATGCTGGAAGCATCAGTTTCCAATACATAGGGGAGAACAGGGCGAGGATGTCGTAAAATTGGCGCAGAGGTGAATCTTTTCTTGAGTTCTTGATAAGCCTGTTCTGCCTCTTCAGTCCGTTGGAATTTTTTGTTGTTTTTTCTCAGTAACAATGTGATTGGGTGGATTATCCGTGAGAAATCTGGAATAAATCGGCGTTACAAATTTGTAAAGCCGAGCATGCTTTGGGTTCCTTTAAGTGAAGAAGGTGATGGCCAATTAAGGATGGCATCTACTTTGTGTAAATCCATCTTGACTCTCTTTGGTAAGAGAAAAAAACCGAGGAACTAAACCTCGGTGACATGGAAGGAGCATTTCTCGAGTTTAGCGTACAGTTTGTTTTGGCGAAGTTTTGCAAGGACTGAGTGAACATGTTCCACATGCTCTCTTTCAGAGGGTGAATACACCAGGATGTCGTCAATATAGACCATGGCACAGACATCGATTAATTCCCGTAATACATCATTCATGAAGTATTGGAATGCTGCAGGAGCGTTGCACAGCCCGAAAGGCATTACCTGATATTCGTACAGGCCATACTCGGTGCGAAACGCGGTTTTCCATTCATCCCCTTTCTTAACACGTACAAGGTGGTATCCTCCTTTGAGGTCTAGTTTGGTGTAGATTCGGGCATCCTTGACTTGGTCCAACAGTTCCGGGATAAGGGGCAAATGGTAGCGTTTTCTTTACTGTTATTTGATTAAGTGCACGGTAATCGATGCAAGTCCTCAAAATCTCCTTCCTTCTTGGGTACGAAGAATAAGGGAGAGGCTGCCAGTGACTTTGACGGGCGGATAAACCCATTAGGCAGGTATTGATCCAGATAGGACTTCAAGTGGAGATTTTTGATTTCCGTAAGTGCATAAATTCGACCACAAGGAACCTGTGCGCCAGGTATCAGGTAGATCTGACAGTCATAGGGCCTATGTGGCTGTAATGTGTTAGCCTGTTCCTTCTGAAAAACATCTTGATAATCCTGATATTCTTTTGGTAAGCTGTCCACTGGTTCCGCGATCCCTGATGCTATTCCTTGAACAGATTTCAGGTTTGGCTGTGGTATAGATTTCGGGTAGCAAGCGTGGGCGCATTTGTCTGAAAAGGTCAGTCTCTTTGCATGTCAGTTTATGTGGGGATTGTGAGTTACTAACCATGGCATCCCTAAGATCAACCAGAACTGAGGAGCTTTGATGAGGTCAAACGTGATTGCTTTTTGAGGTCCATCCTGACACAGGAGGATTAATTCTGTTGTGCATTGGGTTACTGGTCCCGAAGCAATTTCTGTACCGTCAACAGTAGTTGCCTTTTCAGTTGTTGGTTTTGTGCATAAGGGAAGTCCCATTTCTGTTGCCAGATCTCGATCTATGTAATTACCAACTGCTCCGCTGTCTATATATGCCTCTATGGCATGCATCCATGACGGTCGTTGGTGATTGATCAAGGTTACTGGTACGGCGAAATGTGAGGTCTGTGACTCATCCTTCTCACTCGACAAGCAGACCTCTACGCTTGCCGGGTCTGGTAGTTTTCCGATTCCTTTCCATCATCTTCTTTCTCTGTAGCGCCTACCACCTTCCTTGGAGTTTTCACTGGGCATTCTTTGAGGTAGTGACCCAATTTACCGCAGTATAGGCATAACTGTAGCTGTCTACTCTTGTCTCTTTCAACCTTGGTTAAAGGGGGTCGTACTCCTCCAATCTGCATGGGTTCTGTGGTATTTTCTGATGGACGTTGAACATTATCTTTTGAACGTACAAAAAAGGCACGATTTCGTTCAGGTCTCCTCACAGGCCCCCATGAAACAAAGAGGTTCTTTTATCTTCTGGCCACCCCGCTTCTACAACCAGTCTATTAAAGGTGGCAATATAAGTCAGCAAATCTTGATTCCCTTGGCGGAGGGACAGGAGTTCATTATCAAGAGCTTGTCCATGCAAGTGTCGAGCAAATAACTTTTCCATCTCCTGTTGAAAACCCCTGAAGTTCTGTAGTAAATGGTCATCCCGGCTCACTAAAGGTACCGACCAGTCTGCGGCACTTCCACTCAAATATAATAACACAAAGGCCACCCTCGCCTGGTCGTTCGGGAAAGCCCCAGGGCTACAAAGAAAGTGAAGGCGGCACTGGTTCATGAACGTTGCGTACCTTCTGGGGTCTCCATTAAACTGTTCTGGTGGTGCCAGGGGTACTGCTCCCGGCAACGTTATCTGTACTGGATTGACTGATGATGGTGTAGCGACGGATGGGGCAAATCCGGGCAATGGAACCTGCCCCACCTGTGTTTGTAGTATCTGTTTTCTTAGTTCATCAGTACGGTCTTTTGTGACTATTAACTCTCGTCTCAAGGCATTGGTTTCCTGCCGGGCTGCGTGTACCTTGGCGTGTAATTGTCCAAAAAGCTGGGCTAACTGATCAGTTTCAGATGCCTCCATGACGCCCAGGTGGATATGGTTTAAAGGCTTCTTGTTCTGTTACGCTCACCTGATGTCCCCGGCAGCGTCTGGAAGGCTCTGAGATCTAGAACCCTGGATGCGTAGTTGCCCAGTGCTGAATAATGAATCTTAGTTATTGTAGGGTGAGCTATCCGTCCTACGTTTCTTATGCAGGGGCGCTTGACGTTTGTTGGCGTGCTGCCCGAGTTGCTTCACTGGTGCAGTACGCCTTCCTTGGGCCCAGGCCTGCTGTGTCCCCGAATCTGCTGGTAGGCAGGTAGGTTTGTTAATTGTAGGTCTTTGTTCTGTTTATGGACGGAATTTGTTAATGTCTTTATCTCCTTCTTTTCGGGTGCAAAGGTCTTGATGCTGGCATGCCGGATGGAGAGGCACGTTTCTAGGTAAGAGAAAGCTCGAAGCGCAGCGCCTTTATTGTCTTTTGAAGCTAACCTGTGTTTTCTTCTTCTTCTCCTCAGAGGCCGCTGTGGTGCTGCGAGTGGATGAGAGCGCGATGAAAAACAGGCCCCCGGAATCCGTTAAGGTAGTACAGCGCTGTGCGGTTGTTTAATATTGAAAGCGAACCTGAATATGTCTCTTTTCCTTTGCAGATGTTGCTGTGGTGGTCCGGATGGAAGCGTGGCGTAGCTCGATGGAATTCAGATAAGACTGATGGAATTTCGAAGTTTTGGAAGCGCGCGTTTTGATATTGTTTTTCCCTTTCTCGTTATTGCAGGTCGCAATGTTCGAACAGCAGCTGTGGTAGCGGTTCGCCAGAAGTCCTTAAGCTAGGACTCACAGGTGAGTGATGTTTCTTCTTCTCTCGGTTTCCACAGATTGCAGCCCAGTTGAGATGCTGAGTGCTGGATGGTGTTTTCTCAGGTAAAACAGAATAATCTTTTTTTTTTCCCAAATATTTTTATTGTTTTTTTTAACAATACAACAGTTTTATCATTAATGTTTCAATGCAGAAATCTCGATTTAATAACCCCACCTCCCTCCTTCCCCTCCCAACTCCCCCAAGACCACTCTATGCACAAATTCAGTTCGGCAAGGCCAGGCGACCGTCATGGGCTACTTGTGTCGTCGTTAGAGGACACTTCCTCACTTGGATGGAACAAAGACACTGGGCCTCATTACACGGATGGCGGTAAGGATTTACCGGTACCGATCAAATACCGGTACCGGTAAATCCTTACCGCCTTACTACGAGGTCCCTTTGCGGGTTGGGGGATTTAACGCCTGCTTTTTGCAGGTGTTAAAAACAAACCCGCATAGGGACCCAAGGAGCTAATTACAGTACCGCAATTTGCAGTACCGTAATTAGCGCCTTCCCCATTCCCATTGAGCCCTAAGGGGCAAAAATGGGAATGGGGAAGGGCAATGGTGGAAGGGGGAATTACCGCCCTGCCAACCTTGGAATGGGGTGGTAATTCCCCTTTCCGCCAAGGCGGTGCCGGTATTTTACCGGCATGAACCATGGCGCTAATAGTGCCATGGTTCTCCGCCATCCGTGTAATGAATCCCACTGTAAGTGCCACCCATTGTTGCAGGTCTTCACTAATGTCCAGATTCTGCACTTGCTGGGTGTTCTCCCATGCCCCGGTTTCCGCTGCGGACCATTTACGCAGATCTTCCCACCACAATGTCACACTGGGTATGTTGGGGCATTTCCACCCCATAGTGATGCATCTTTTTGCCAGAATGTATATCAAATCCTTGAGCCTGTTCAGAGGTTTGTTCTTCTTGTTTTTTTTGTATCTTCACAGGATGCACGCCTTTGGTGACTGTACGTCTAGGGTGATGCCTGCGCTGGCCACCTTGGTGGCAATAAGTGTCCAGAAGGATTGTAACAACCGGCACTCCCAAAACATGTGGGTCATCCCCGCTCAGGGTTCGTGGCATTTAGGGCATTCTTTGACTCCTTCTCCCTTGAATTTGGAGACGACTTTGGGTGTGAGGTATGCTCTGTTAATGATGTAAAACTGTATCAGTTGCAGCCGGGCATTTCTGGATACTTTTTTATGGTAGTGTGTTATGGATTCCCATTCTTTATCTTTGAATTGCTGGGCTAGCTCCTGTTCCCATTTCTCTTTGCACTTAAGGTCTTGCTTAGTTGTGCCGTCTACCAATGTCTTGTATAGCCTTGAGGTTTCGTGTCCTCCTTCAGTTCGGCATGTTTTCAATGGCTTTGTGCCCCGTTTCAAGGTTCTCCGCTTCTGGCCATCTTTTTGTGATCTTTTTTACCACTGCTCCGTGGAGTAGGAACTGCCCAGTTGGTAGTCCCGAGATCTCATGCAGTTCTGCAAATGTTAAGATGCTCTGGTCATCTACCAGGTCCCCTAGGGGGGCGATTCCGCAGGGTTCCCATATATTCCTTATCTCTTTCGCGCCTCCTGGTCTACTAGTCATGATGGCTGCTATCGGGATCTGAGGGGAACAGGGGTCGTTTATATCCGTGGCTTTGCCTGCTCGTTTCCAGACCTGGATTCCTAGTTTAATTAGGTATGGGTTGTGCTGGGTTGTCATTGGCAAGGTCCAGAACAGGTCTCTTAGAAGCATGAGGGGTCTTCGGCTATAGTAGCCGGGTGTCCATTGTGGCTTCGTCTGCCATCCATTGTATTACGTGTTTCAGTTGGGCTGCTATGTATTATCGTAAGGTCTGTGGAGTACTTCTAGTGCGACTCTGTGCCTCCCTCCCTGCCATAGGAATCTTCTGCAGAGCTTAATTAGGTCTTTGAAGAACTGCTGGGGGATATAGAATGGAACGTTGGTGAAGAAATGTAGGAATCGGGGCAACTCCACCATCTTAAGAAGTCCCGCTCTCCCTGCCATTGAGAGCGGTAATTTGCCCCAGAAGTCCATTGATTTTTCCAGATTGTCTTTGGCTCTCACTGTGTTCAGGGCGTGTTCTGCCTTGGGATCGTGATGGATGGATATGCCTAGGTATTTGAAGGAAGTGGTCTCCCACTTAAAGGCCATGGTTGGGAGACTTTCTATTCCGGCCTTGCCTAGGGCAGCTAGGGGGAAGAGGCATGATTTGTTGTGATTAATTTGTTTCCCTGTGTATCTGTGGAACCCATCTAAGGTCTCGAGTATGTATGGCAATATGTGTTCTGGGTTGTTTAGATAAAGGACCATGTCGTCTGCGTACATTGAGACCAGGTGGGTCACTTTTTCCACCTCTATACCCCCGTCTCCAAACTCCTGTCTCAGGTATGCTGCTACAGGTTCTATTGCAATGATGTACAGCATGGGAGAAAGCGGGCATCCTTGCCAGGTGCCCCTATGAAGTTGCCATTTGTCAGAGTAGGTAGTATTAGTGCGAACTCTAGCCGTGGGATTGGTGTATATGAGTTTGGTCCACTTTAAGAAGACGGGTTCAATTCCCATTTTGGTCATGGTGGCGAGCAGCTAATTCCATCGGACTGAATTGAATGCTTTGTTGGCGTCCAAGGACGCCACTGCGCATTTCCCTGGCCTGCCATTAGTGCTGTATATCACATGGTGTAGCTTGTGTAGGTTCTCTGTGATGGATTGCCCTGGCACGTAGCCCGTTTGATTGTGGTGGATCAATAGCGGGACCGCCCACGCAGCCTCCTAGCAAGCAGCGCTGCTAGAATTTTGTTGTCTGTGTTTAGCAAGGATAGGGGTCTGCATGAGCTACACTCCTCTCCATTTTTGCCCTGTTTCAGCAATGGGATGATTACAGCTTCTCTCATGGTGTCCGGGAGGGTGCCTATTTCAAATGCTTCGTTGAATACTTGGGCCAGGAGGGGTGCCAGGGTGTCCTTGTATGTTTTATAGAACTCCCCTGGGAGGCCATCAGTTCCTGGAACCTTTCCGGACGGCAGAGATCTAATGGTGGCTGCAACCTCCTCCGGTGTAATTGGCTCATAAAGGCCTCAGCCATTTGCACGTCCAGCTTGAGTAGTTTAATGATGTCCAGGACATCTACTATTTCGGTGTCTGTGGGCGACGGGGGGTCAGTATAGAGGGCTTGGTAGTACCTGGTGAACGCCAAGTTAATCTCGGCCTGCGTTTGTGCTACTGTGCCGTCTGGTCTGCGGATTAGGCAGATGGGCTTACTGGGGGCCCCCCATTTGTAAAGCCAAGCTAATAGCTTCCCCGGTTTGTCCCCGAGAGTGTGACTCCTTTCTATGTGTTTTGCGTAGCTGAGTTTCCCTAGCCTCTCCCAGTGCACTAAGCAGGCTTGTTTGAGCTCTATCATTTTCCGTGCATGGTCTGGGTCTGAGGAGGCTTTGGCTTCTAATTCCCTCAGCTCATCCTCAGTGTTTGACAGGGAGGCTACTATGGATCTCTGGGCTCCTCCCGTGGCCACAATCATTTCCCCCCTCATGACCACCTTGTACGCTTCCCACGCTGTGCTAATGTGTTGTACATTATTTTCATTTATTTGCCAATAGTTTAACATGCTTTCCTTGATGTGTTCACGGAAGGCCTTGTCCAGTAGGGCATCGCCTCTGAGCCTCCATGTGGGCGCGGGGGTCTGGGTGCCAGCTCCGTCCAGGAAATAATTAGTGGGGAGTGGTCTGACAGCACCCTGGCCAGGGATTGTGTGCCCTCAAACGAGGCCTGATGTTCCTCACTGACAAATATGTAATCAATTCTAGTGTGTACTGTATGCTGAGGTGAGTAGCAGGAGTATTCTCTTGTATCGGGGTGCTGCTCCCTCCATAAATCGCTAAGCACTAGCGTGTTAGTGCTTTCAGTATTTTAGCGGCCAGGGAGGGGCGGGTGTGTTTGCTGTCTGATCTGTCTATCCGAGAGTCAAGGGTGCAATTGTGGTCTCCCCCACATATCAGGGTACTATCTCTATACGGGCCGAGCCGTTTGTATAATGAACGGAAGAAAACAGTGGCTTCGTGTTTAGGAGCGTAGGTGTTGATCAGGAAGACGTCCCTTTCTTCAATGGAGCCGTGCACCAGGGCCGTCCTGCCTTCATCGTCCGTTTTTGTGTGCATCAGTTTTATGGGAATGGTTGGTGCAATCCAGATTAGGACACCTCTCGCGTACGTGGAGTACGTGGTGCCTATCAGTGTTCCTCTCCAGGTGTTGGCCATCGCTGCCAGTTTTCGTGCGTCAAGGTGAGTCTCTTGGAGGAGGGTGATTCCGACCTTATTGCGGTTAATGAATGCCTGGATTCGGCGCTGCTTGACGTAACTGTTCATTCCTCTGACGTTCCATGTCATGATTCTGATTTGGTCAGCCATGGGTTTTATGTGACCAAATGTTCGAGGGTGGCATTTCTGACAAGTCCTCTTTTGCTTCAGGCGGTATTGGGTGTTCTGAGTGGTCTTGGTTCTTCCGTATGTAACTCCCCAACTGAGGTAACAATCCTTGGGTTCCCTTTCCCAAAAACTTTAAACTCCCTTGTAACATAACATGTCTAGCGAGGTTTCCCCCATTCTGACTACCCCGTTTCCGCTCCATTTGACCTCTTAATGGTCTCTTGGTGCCCAACGGGCGGGTTGAATGTACCCAAACTACTTCTGGGGGGCAGAAGAAGTCAGCTGAGGCTGCTGTCGGATTGAGAGCAGTCCATATCCAGAATGGCTCTTATTCGGATCAGTCCTGCTGTTTCAGAATGCTGGTTCTGTTATTCCTTATGTGCTTTATCCGTTTGTTGGTTAACAATGGCCACTTAGTTTGCAGGTTGCCGTGGTTTGCGCTCTTTCCTCTCGAGGTCCGGGAATTGCTCACTGTCCATCCACTCTCTGGCTTCCGCCGGTGTGTCAAACAGGTGTGCTTTGTTGTTATGCAGCACTTTTAGTTTAGCTGGATATAGGAGCATGTAGCGCACTCCCGCGCTTTTCAGTCTTGCTTTGGTATGAGTGAATTGGACTTGGAAGGTGTAATCCCGCTATATGGCTATCTTCGCCGAGTCTCTCTGAATGCTGCCCCCCGATCTTGAAAAGGCCAGAATCGTCTCCCTATCTATATAGTTAAGCACCTTTGCAATGATTGGCCTGGGTGGGGTCCCGGGGGTAGCCGTTTGGTGAGGGACCGATGGGCTCTCTCGATGGTGAAGCCTTGTGTTAGTTTTCCAGCACCAATTTCTTGTAGTATGAGGTCTTTGATATAGTTTGTTGGCTCGTTTCCTTCAATACCTTCCGGCAAGCCTAAAATCCGAATATTGTTTCGGCGCACCCGCCCCTCGGACTCGTCCGCTCTGTCTTCCAGGTTTTTTACTTTTTGTGCCAATACGTCAACTTCCTTTAGTAGCTGGGCTTTGGTTTCAGTGTTCTCTTTAACCTGGGTTTCGAGTGCTTCGGTTCTGCCCGCTATAGAGCGAACGTCTTAGTGTAGGAGGTTGAGATCGATTGCCACCGTGTCTATTTTGCTTTCCATTGTCTTCTGGAGCACTTGTATGGCTTCCAGGAGCTGAGTTAGCTGGTTCAAGCGGCTCCGTCCACATACTTGCGGAGTCGGTGGTGCCAGTGTCTGCTCTAGTTGTGCCACCAGCCGCATAGGTCTCCATGGTGGTCTGTTTCTGTTTGCCTCTCCCTCCTTTTGCGGACATTACACTGTGGGCAGGCGGGCTTGCCGTTTTTTCAAAACTAGCTGTTCCGTTGGTGGCGATGGTGTAATGCCAAGGGGTGGCCGCGTCGTTGTGTACCCTTTAGGGGGTCCTTTGATGGTCTCAAGGTCTTCAGGGAGCTGTGCAGATCCAGATCCTTCCCTTTCCCTTTGGGGTATGATGAATGGGTTCCTAGGCCTGCTGTGTGATGCCTGGTGCCTGCAGTCTCCGTACAGGGTGTGAGGGGCCCCCACTGGCCGCGTCCGTGGTTGTCGGTAGTGCTGAGGGCTCTACTTCCTATGGGGCTCAGGGGGGTTGCTAGTTGGTATGGGGTGCCGTCCGGCCTTGTTCTCATCTGGTGGGGCTGTGGAGCGGCGTGGGCGGCAACAACCCCCAGCGCTTGCCGCTTGCACTACACCATGTGCAGTACGTGCTTATCAAGCGCTGGTCCGGGTCTTGCCACTACTGAGGCCCCCGCTTTGGTGTGACTGTTGCAAGCGGGGGCACAAGGGGGCAAAGGGGGCGGCCCGCCCCGCAGTCACGGCGGCCGCAGCTAATCGGCAGGGCTCCCCCTCCCACCAGCTCCTTACCCTGCGCCCACCGGTTGGTCTGTTGGGCTCTTCTGTGCGCTAGTGCGGCTCCCGCGGTGGCCAGCCTCGCCTGTCTCGACGTGCCAGGTGCTCCTTGTCTGCTGTCCCAGTGCCTTGAGCCCTCGCTGGATGCTGTCTCATTCCGGGCACTGCCATGTCTGTGCCTCCGGGGATAAGTGCGCAGCTGCTGGAGGTGCGGGCCACATCCACAGATGCGGCGCTTCAGCCACTCTCCAATCTGCCCAGGTCGGTCCCGGCAAGGGGGTCCTGGGGACCAGGCTCCCAGCTCGTACGGAGCCCACAGCTGCTTGCCTTCCTCCGTCGCGGTCCCTGGTGTGGCATCTCCCTGGGCCACGGCTTGCCCGCAGTGTTTCCCCTGCACTCTCCGGGCCTTCTGAGTGCCTCGGTTGCGACCTGGTGAGCCGCGGCTTCGCACTCAAAGCCGTGCTGGCCGTTCATGCAGCGGGCACTATTTTCTCGCGCTGCGCCGTCTCTCCTCAGCTCGGTGCCCCGTGGAAGGGGGGAGTCGTAGTCACTCCAAACTTTGGCCTGTGCAGCCCGGCGTGCCTAGCAGCAATTATGGAGGCTTCCCTTAATTTGGGCTGCACGACAGCCGTGAATATTCAGCAGTATAAGGACTCATCAGCGGAGCTATCTGGATATGCGTCTGTCTTACATGGCGGTTAGCCACGCCCCCCCTAAAAAAAATAATCTTGTTCTTGCAGGATTACAGGAAGATGCTGACGACCAGGAGCTGGACACAGTGAGCGTCACGCTGCTGGTTGCAGAATAACACGAAGCATGTTCTGCAGTCAGGGTGTGGTTTATATAGCCCAGGTAAAGTAGTACCAGGGAAAGTAGTTCCAGGCCTGCCACACCCAAAACACTAGACCGCATGGTTTAGTTCTTAGAACTAGACTGTGTGGGTGCTTCCATGTTGGATTTAAAGGCCCATGCACATAAATGGGACCTAGTTTGAACAGCCCTTCCTTCCCACATATGAGCCTGGTGCCAAAGGCACCAGGACTGGCTCCAGGAGCCCTTTTGCAGTGGTTTTAAGGCCCTCAGGGTTCTGGTGGGAGCCTGCTTGTGGCACAACTTGTGCCCCCTCACAGTGGTCATGACACATACCAGGTGACAATCGATGATGACAAAGAGACAGTCAACTGTCACAACCTTACCACCCTTAGAATGTTTCCACGGAAGTGTCACATTGTGTGCATCCCTAGCTACTTAAACATAACCAATCTGGTGTAACCAAAAGGAATACATGCAAGGTGCATATCACACCAACCCACTGCAAAACATGCCATTAAAATCACTGGTATGTCACCCAAACCCTCCCAACCCCCATTACCCTCGTCGGCCACACCATGACATGGCATGCAACAGCAAAAGAGCAAACCAAATGCACAACACACGAAGTGTCACATGATAAATGGAAACAGACCTGACACAATCACACCTGACATGGAATCAGATGAAATGACTGACCAACAACCACACACATGCAAAGTCATACACAAATGCATGCCACCAGTGGTACCATCAACAAAAGGCAGAATGCCTGTTGGCATGCACATTGCCCAATCCAAATCCACAAATCCCAAAACCGTGTGCTGTGTGTGTCCCCTGCAACACACCGCTCAGCACACAGCACAGAGAGCGGCCATTGTGTTGGGGATACACCTTGAGCATCATATAAAAAAGGACAACCAACCATAATTACCCAGTGACGCATGTACACTATCCGAAAATTGGAAGTGATCATGCACTGCAAGGACACAGCATGGCAGAGAAGGCAATCTGTGTGCACGTGTGGGCATGGATGGGTGGTTGTATGTGTGGTGGTGCATTGTGTAAGTGTGTGTGTGTGTCACTAGGGACATGCACTCAATACATGAATGTGAAATGAAGTGACCCTCAGTGTCCTGTGCACATCACATGTGAACATTGGCCATGTGGACACCCCAGTGTGTCAAACCACACCAATCCCTTGAAACCTGAAAAGTAAACCCAACACAGGAACATCCATTGACTAGCAGAACACATCATGTACATAGTACCCCACATTGACAATATCAGACAGTGACCAATCACTGTAGCCCAAGCGTACTGTCCGATAATGAAAGCCCCTCCCTCATTTCCTCATCACCTTGACCTTCAGAAGAACTGTCTCTGGGGTCCATCGGCTTCTTCCTTCTAGTCTACCTGGCTTCAGGATCCCCCTTTCCCCCTGGTTTCCTTGTTCTTCCTTTCGTGTAAATAGGGTCTAGCCCCCTCAGAGGCCCCCTTGACCGGTAAAAATACCAAATCGCAGAGAACTCCAAGGAGCCAAACCCCCAAACCAGGGAAAAGGCCTCTAGGCACCAAAAAACCCTGGAAGAGTCTCCAGTAGATTACTTGAAGTTGTAGAATATTGGCAAGTACATGTCCAAGCTGAATGATAGAATAACTTCCAAGGTTGCACAGTTGTAGAATGGTTCAACAGGATGGGTAGGAATTTGAGTAGACAATAATCAATGAGGATGCCACAACTGATGGGTAGAGCTTAAACTTGAGTAGGAAATAACCAATGAGGCTGGCACAACTGGATGGTTGAGCTGAAACCCAATCAATCCTTGATAGCATGAACGGAGAAAGGCAGAGACAGCACAAGTCTGGACAGAGTGAATGCCAGATTGCCGTAAACAGCTGACAGCAAGAGAAGAGGCAGAACAGTTGAATAGCTTTGGTAAAAGGCCAAAGTCAACATAAAGGTATGGATGGAATAGATGAAAGATAGGAGGAGCGAGAGAGAGCGACAGAGAGAGATGCTGAGGTACAGAAGTGTACCGAGGCAAACCAAGGCAGCGTACAAATATGCAGAAATAACTGCCTGAGAGACGGGTGTACAGATCTGCAACAAGGACAGTAGCAGGAAGAAAAACAGGGACCAAAGGCACCAGAGTGTGAAAAACAAGTAAAAGAGGTGTAGTCCAGTAAGAAAACTGCGCTATCACGCTGCAGCGATGTCCATGAGGGAAGACCGATACAACGTGCCCTCCAAACGGAACGGAGCATAGAAGTAGTCTATGCAGACATCTCAGGTGAGGACTGGACCATGAGTTGTGGTTCTTGGGTCATATTCCTAATGCTTCTACCTTTGCCACAATTCCCAGGGGCTGAACCTAACGCGTACCAACTTGACATTGTCACCACCCGGCTCTTACATCCTCTTACAACTTTGGTACTCAGACGGGGTACTCACGGCTCTTCGGAATCCAAGATCTGACGTGAGGAGGTAAGAAGCGTCCCCCCGGAGGTCCAGAGGCCAGATAATCTGTGCTCTGTGCTCCCCAGGGGGCCGCCCCCTGCGGAACCCTCTTGGGGAAGAAAACCCAGACTGTGCAGATGTAGAGGAGGATCAGATGCACAATGTCCGTAGTGTCAGGTAGAAGGATGAAGAAGATTCCAATCCAATCGGTGCAAAATGACTGAAGATTCTTGAATGCAGTAGAACACTTGGACGGCTGTAGCAAGAAGGAAAGGAATGGGGCAGCAGAATAAGGAGACAGAGGAAAGACTGAAGAATGAAAGGAGAGAGAGAAGGACAGCTGGAGTCGTGAAGAAGAATGTTTAGGTACGTCAAAGCGGAGAGAGAGGAAAGGTAAGCGCAGAAAAAAGCTGCGAGCGGCTGAAAACAGAAGCTGCAAGCGGAGGCTACCGAAGCCGAGGAAAGAAATGCCGAGGGCGGCAGAAAAGGTAAGCGCTAGAAATAGCCGCGAACGGCTGGAAAAAACAGAGGCCACAAGCGACGGCGAAAAAAGGAAATGGAGGGAAAGGATGCCAAGGGCGGCGGAAAAGACAGAGAGCAGAAAACAGTGCCAAGGACGGCTAATAGGCGACAGGCTCCGAGCGGAATAGTCGGGAGCGGGAGGAAAGGAAATGGAAAAAACCGAAGAAAAGGTAAAAAACGAAGGAAGGGAAAAAGGAGGAGGGAAGAGGGAGGACTCAGAAGGAGGTCTAAGTGGGAGCAGGTACCAAAAGATACGAGTGAGCAACAACAAGGAAGCAATGCAGTTACCAGTTTGTTCGCGGGGAATAAGTACGAACAATTGGTAGAAAGAGAGGATGGACAAAGTGAAAGAAAAAGACTAGACCTGTATTGTTAGTGGATAGAGATGTTATCAAGGAGCCGCCATCTTGGATTCCACTGGGTATATCGTGGTTGATGTAACTTCCAGGCTTCTAGGAGTTCTTCTAACAGTATGCCCTCCCCGTGGGGGGAAAGGACCGGGTTTCCAGGGATGGAATCGATGGAATTTCCTCACCAAAGCAGGTGCATGAACTGCGTATGCTGGTTCCCAAGTTCTATCAGATGGACCGTACCCCTTCCAATCAACCAAGTATTGTAGGGTACCTCTGTGATACCTGGAATCAGCTATGGCGGAAACTTCATATTCCGGTCCTTCTGGTGTATCAATAGGAGGGGGTGCTATCACTCCTTGTCTGCAGAATCTGTCAGATACATGAGTCTTTAGTTGGGAGACATGGAATACATTGTGTATCCGCGACCAAAAAGGTGGTAATTGTATCTGATATGATACCTTTTCAATAGCTTTGAGTACCTGAAAAGGACCAAAGAATTTGGGAGATAGTTTGGAGGGTATCAATCTTTTAGGTAAATAACGACATGACAACCATACGAGATCCCCTTGTTTGTACGTTGGTTCTTGGGATCTTCTTTTATCCGCTTGGACCTTGGTTCTCTGTTGAGTGTCTTTCAGGATGGTACGAGCGATGTTATGTCCACATTGAATGTGTGCCACCCACTCCTCAACAGAGGGGGAGTTTGTTATCCGAGAGGCTGTGATGGGTACAACCACAGGATGGAACCCATAGTTACAGTAGAATGGGGACATCTTAATGGCGGAATGTTGAGAATTGTTGTAAGCAATTTCAGCATACGGTAACAGCTCATTCCAGTTATCCTGTGTAGCGGATACAAAGCATCTGAGATATTGTTCTAATGATTGATTTAATATTTCGTTTTTGACCATTGGCTTGTGGATGGTAACCTGAGGTAAGATTCCGGTGTATGCCTAAAGCTTGGCAAAGATTCATCCAAAAGGCGGAAATGTATTGTGGCCCTCTGTCAGAGATGATGTTCTTTGGTAGGCCATGTAAACGAAAGATAGTCTGTAGGAAGCATGATGGGCAGCCGTTGGAAGTTTAACCATGGGAATGAAATGTGCAATTTTAGTCAGTGAATCAATGGTCACCATAATGGTGGTGTTGCGATTGGAAGGAGGCAATTCCACAATAAAGTCAGTCAAAATCATTTCCCAAGGTTGATTAGGAATGGGAGGTTGAACTAACTTCCCTATCGGTAGTCTTCTTGGTGTCTTTTCTTGAAGACATACAGGACATGCTGTAACGTAGTCTCTTACGTCCGAAGAAACAGTTGGCCACCAGAAATGTCGATTTACCAGTTCGAGGGTGTTGGCTATTCCCCTATGTCCTGCGATTTTGTGGTCGTGACACATGTGTAATACCTGTTTTCTGAGGGACTCAGTAGGCACATAAAGCTCTGTGTTGTGGTAGTACAATCCTTGTTCTTCCTGGAGTTGGTACTTTTGGATATCCATTTCATTGATTCCATGGAGCTGTTTGCGGATGTCCTGAAGTAAGGTGGATACCAAAAAGATAAAAGTGGCTTGAGGTAATATCTTCTCTTGAATGTGGGTTTCTTCTGTTTGTAGACTGCGGGATAAGGCATCCGCCAATTGATTGTTGGTTCCAGGAATGTGAGTAATGATGAAGTCAAAGGAGGAAAAGAAGTAGGCCCAGCGGGCTTGGCGACTGTTCTGACATTCATAGTTTTGGAGTACCTTCGGATTACTATGGTCAGTTCTGATGGTGATAGGATGTCTTGCTCCTATTAAGAGATGTCTCCACTCTTGGCATGCCTTCTTAATAGCGAGTAGTTCCTTCTCAAGGACTGTGTAGTTTTGTTCCGAAGGAAGTAAGGTCTTTGACATGTATGCTATGGGGTGTTCGAAGCCCGACAAGGAGGCCTGTTTTAACACTGCCCCAATAGCTGAATGTGAGGCATCAGTTTCGAGAACAAATGGTCTTGTTTGATCTGGTAATCTCAGGATAGGTGCAGTAGAAAAGGCAGTCTTAAGTTTGTCGAAGGCTTGCTGTGTCTCGGTAGTCCATATATATTTCTTGCCCTTTTGAAGAAGAGTGGTCAAAGGTTTGATGGTTTTTGAGAAGTTAGGGATATATCTGCGATAAAAGTTCGAGAATCCCAGGAATCTTTGGAGCTCCTTTACCCCTTGAGGAACCTTCCATTGCAGTATGGCATGTACTTTTCGTGGATCCATGGAAGCCCCTTCAGCAGAGAGGATAAAACCCAAATAGGGGATACTAGTTTGATGAAACGAACATTTCTCCAATTTAGCAAACAGGTGATTGTCCTGTAAAAGGTGGAGTACCTCGGAAACATGGCCTACATGTTCTTGTAGATTTTTGGAAAATATCAATATATCGTCTAAGTAGACGATTAAGGAATGGAGGAATAGATCAGAAAACAAATGGTCAACGAACCTCTGAAAAACTGAAGGAGCGTTAGCTAATCCAAATGGCATCACCCGATACTCGTAGTGGCCAAATGGTGCGCGGAACGCGGTTTTCCATTCGTCTCCGCTTTTTATCCGAATCAAATGGTACGCACCACGTGAATCCAGTTTCAAAAAGACTGAAGCACCCCTTACTGCTTCGAGGATATCTTGGATAAGAGGTAAGGGGTACCTGTCTCTGTAAGTGACCTTGTTTAACCCTCTATAGTCTATACAGGGTCGAAGTTCTTTGCAATCCTTCTTTGGTATAAAGAATAGGGAAGCCCCTGCTGGACTTTTGGATTCGGTTATCAATCCATTGCGTACATTAGTTTGTAAATATTTCCTTAAGGCTTCCTTTTCTGGGTTAGAAAGAGTATACATTCTTCCAAATGGAATTTGAGCATCTGGTAACAACTCAATGGCGTAGTCATCTCGTCTGTGGGGAGGCAATTCCTTGAATTCCTCGTTGGAAAGGACTCTGTGAAATTTATGATAGCTCTCAGGCAGCAGATTTAGATTCAGTACTACAGAAGAGGAATTCTGTGGTGCCACTTGAGCTGGGAGATATGTAGGCCAGTGTCACAGTGGGGTAAGCATGTTGCAATGCAGTACTCAGATCCCAAAAACATAGTTCCGGCCTTCCAGTTGATATATGGGTTATGTTTTGATAACCAAGAAATCCCTAGGATAATAGGATAATGTGCTGTCTTGATAAGGTCAAAGATCACCTCTTCTTGATGTGTGTTTATCTTCATCGTAAGGACCGAAGTATTTTCTTTGATGAAGCCTGAGGGCAGTGGTTCTCCGTCTACTCCTTCCACTGGTATAGCGGTGGTCTTGTATAGATGGGGTATCTTATGTTTGTATGCCCAATCAATGTCCATAAAAAGACCTGCCACACCACAATCCACCAGTGCTGGTACCTTTTCGATTATAGTGTCCTGGAATTGGATGGTTAACGGTAACACTACCATTTGCGGGGCATTAGTTACGCAGTTGAGGGAACGCTTCAAAATGGACCCGTTCACGGTTCCCCTTATGAACGGGTGGATGCATTTCCCGAGCGCCGTGGAGGAACCAGTTTACAGTCTTTAAGTACATGTTTGTCGGATCCGCAATACATGCACAACCCCACAGTACGTCTCCTGTTCCTCTCTTCAGTTGTAAGAGGGCCTCGAGTAGTGCCTATTTGCATAGGTTCATCTTCGGTGGAACGGGATGTCTTGAGTGTATCGCTTCTAAGAGAAGATGGTATTCCTTTTGCCTTTCCTTTCCTTCTCTCCGCATTTCGTTTTTGGATGCGATAATCATTTTGAAGAACAAGAGTGATCATCTCTGCAAGATTATGTGGGCGGGGAACACGAGATAACTCGTCCTTTAATTCCTCGTTAATATGGTTAAGAGAGCATCATCGGACCATGCTGTCTCGTTAGCCAAGTGCTTGAATTGTGTTATAAAAGACATTAGTTCCATGGTTCCTTGCTTTAAATCAAGAAGGTTTTCCTGGGCTGTAACCACTAATTCTCTGCGACCAAACATGGCATGTAGACTATTGAGAAACCCTGCCAAACAGTCTAAGAGTTGATTGTTAGTGGTGACTAAGGGAGTAGCCCAAGCTAGAGCACTACCAGAGAGGTTAGATATAATAAAACTAACCTTGGACCGTTCTGTAGGAAAAAATCCCGGTTTCAGCGTAAATTGTACTGTACAAGAATCTATAAATTCTTTAAGCTTCCTGGGGTTGCCTTCATATTTTCCCATAGGTAAGGGTCCTGGAGGTAATTCAGTCCTTGTATTTGCCATTTGGCGGAGCAGGGTGTTTTCATTCCGTAATCCCTGCATTTCTGTATTCAAAGTCTGCACCGCAGCCATCAACTGCTGGATTTGTTGATCCATGCTTCTATTTTTATAGGCCTGGCTATCTCTTACATCCTCTTACAACTTTGGTACTCAGACGGGGTACTCACGGCTCTTCGGAATCCAAGATCTGACGTGAAGAGGTAAGAAGCATCCCCCCGGAGGACCAGAGGCCAGATAATCTGTGCTCTGTGCTCCCCAGGGGGCCGCCCCCTGGGAAACCCTCTCGGGGAAGAAAACCCAGACTATGCAGATGTAGAGGAGGATCAGATGCACAATGTCCATAGTGTCAGGTAGAAGGATGAAGAAGATTCCAATCCAATCGGTGCAAAATGACTGAAGATTCTTGAATGCAGTAGAACACTTGGACGGCTGTAGCAAGAAGGAAAGGAATAGGGCAGCAGAATAGGGAGACAGAGGAAAGACAGAAGAACGAAAGGAGAGAGAGAAGGACAGCTGGAGTCGTGAAGAAGAATGTTTAGGTACGTCAAAGCGGAGATAGAGGAAAGGTAAGCGCAGAAAAAAGCCGCGAGCGGCTGAAAACAAGCTGCAAGCGGAGGCTACCGAAGCCGAGGAAAAGAAATGCCGAGGGCAGCAGAAAAGGTAAGCGCTAGAAATAGCCGCGAACGGCTGGAAAAAACAGAGGCCACAAGCGATGGCGAAAAAGGAAACGGAGGGAAAGGATGCCAAGGGCGGCGGAAAAGACAGAGAGCAGAAAACAGTGCCGAGGACGGCTAATAGGCGACTGGCTCCGAGCGGAATAGTCGGGAGCGGGAGGAAAGGAAATGGAAAAAACCGAAGTAACGGTAAAAAACGAAGGAAGGGAAAAAGGAGGAGGGAAGAGAGAGGACTCGGAAGGAGGTCTGAGTGGGAGCAGGTACCAAAAGATACAAGCGAGCAACAACAAGGGAGCAATGCGAACAGAGTAGCAACGCAGTTACCAGTTTGTTTGCAGGGAATAAGTACGAACAATTGGTAGAAAGAGAGGACGGACAAAGTGAAAGAAAAAGACTAGACCTGTATTGTTAGTGGATAGAGATGTTATCAAGGAGCCGCCATCTTGGATTCCACTGAGTATATCGTGGTTGATGTAACTTCCAGTGTCTCCATAGGCTTCTAGGAGTTCTTCTAACACCGGCCCGCTCCCACCATCAGTGTGGCTTTGACAGCTAAAGGGTGCAGGCTACCATCTACAGCATGAAAAGCATCAAGCACGTATACAGGCAAGAAATGAAAAAACATCACAATCAACTTCAAAAAATGTACAGTTCAAAAATGTACTCACCAAAATTGATTGCAGACATGCAGTGGAGAAAACATCCATAATCCCCACTAGGGGTGTATACACAAGTAGTACAGCAGACTGGCCACAGATATGATGAAAGTCCAATGCCCTTGTGTAATTTGCTGTCACACCTAAGCATCCTTGCAAGCCCATGGAAAGGGGAAGCAGGAGTGGCATATGTGTCTGGACCCCAAGCCACAAACACATACATGAGACAAGCTTGTATGGGCCCAGCTGGAACACACAGTGTATGCTTTCAAAAGCCACAAAGCACCACACCGTCACATGAATGCACAATAGACAAACAATATTATTTAAAAAAAAATAAAAATGGCCACATACGACCTGGGAGTGGGGGGGGCACCCAGGAGGGGGGAGGTACAAGGTGCACCTTAACACCCACATGCGATGATGTCACACACAACTCAAATTCTGGCATGTATCCAGTGGCATTGATATGCAATGGCATCCCGAAAGCAGAAATGGATGTGTGTAAATTGCGAAGCCTACACATGTACTGAATGTAGTATAACATCTCCATCACACACCACCTCTGGTAGGTACATATCACAGGCAGAAATGACAGATGGCAACAAAGAGATGGCACATAGCATAAGCATGTTTGAACAGCCAAATGGCCACAGCTGCAAGTGAATCAAAACACACCATGACACACGTAATGTGCATGTACACATGCATCACTAAATCATCATCACCAATATAGCTACATCCATCTGCAGCTTGGTCCGTACCGGGCGTCATGGGCCCTGCAGACATAGTGAATGTCCCGAGCAAAGCAAGGCCCTACAACAAGGTATGAGGGACCATAACACCCAGTACGGTCCGAGCTGCCGGTCCATGAAGCCTCCAGAACACCCTTCAGGGCCTGATTCAGCACTTTGTGCATTGAATGTGCCAAAAAACATTATTCAGTGTGTCAAATCACCATGCCCAGGCTCCACCAAATTTGCTAAGTGGGCCTGGGCGTACACGTACTGCACAACTGTGCACCTTCAGGATTGTTCCTGTTGAACATAACGGGCGCAATGCTGAAATCTCAGCAGCATTTACGTAAAATAACAACATATTAGTTATTCAACAAAAATGCTGCTGAGAACACGTGTAAATCAACACTTCCACACACACCTAAGTAAGCTGCAATGTTGCACTACACAATGTTGAAGCTGCTTGCATATGTATATGTGAAAGTGTTCAAATACACCTGTGTTCATATACACCTGTATGGTGTATTTGAACAGCATCCTATACAGCAAAGCAAGCAGCTTCAACGCTGCTTGCTTTGATGTATGTGAAAGTGTACACATACACACGTTCAGGCAGCTCCACAGTAATTACAACCCGATTGGCAGGCTATAATCAATCTGCGGCCTATACCAGTTAGTATAGCCCGCAGATTGACCTATCAACTTTGCTATAAACCCACTAGGGTGTTCCAATACAGAGTACTCTGAAGATACATGCCAGGTCACTTTGACATTACAGCAGTTTGTAGGCATGTAGAACGGTGTAACATGGCTCAGAAGGGGGTGGGTGCAGTGCAGAACTTGTGTACGTTACCAACAATCTACATCAACAAGTACATTTTGATGTCAATCACTAAACATGACGGCAGTGTAAGGGCAAGTTCAGCCATCACGTTCAATATGCATGCACTGGGTTGCATGGCTGCAGTTAACACCCCCCCCCCACCCTTAGTGAAAATGCAGGGAAGCATTGCATGGCAATGAAAGGTTGACCAGAAGAGAACTGTGTATTGGCAGACAGTGTTGGCTAGAGTCAATTGCATCATCTCAGTCAACTGACACCACAGCAGATGAGAATGGACCAGTAAGCAGGACACATGATGAACCCTAAGTAGTACACCCATTCATGCAGAAGGCACTACACCAGTTGAACAGAGTCAGGGGGCCTGCAACAGGGGGAGGCCTGTGCCCCACACAGACAATGACACCCTAAACATGTGCGTAATGCAGGACTGAGCCAGAGTGAGCATTGAATGGATGACCAAATGCCATGATACGTATGTAATCCTGGAAACCTACTACAATGATCATCCTGCCAAGGACACATAGGGGCATGCATGGAATGCACATGGAGCATGAATGGGCACTCATGTTCCCGGGGGGCATCTGCCATCTGCACAGTCCGAGTGAGACACCCTGCATCAAGGACAAGGATGTACCCCAGAGTATGTGTCTGGCAGGTTCTTGTGACGTCATGCCAACCTTTGGTTGTTCATGCAGTTACGTGTATATGGATGCTGATGTCTGTTGCACAATACCAGTTTATTTGTGCATGTGTGTGGGTTCAAATGATATGAGTGTTGGGGAGTGTGATGCCATCTTTGAAGTTTGACACTGCCACTCATGTGCAACTGTCATGTGTGTATCAGACCATTGTACAGTGCCCTGATGACTGTGTTCCGTCACTCGCTGTCTGCAGCGTCGACTGATGAAGATGGCGGAGATGGTGCTGTGGAGCACAGCGGCAGGGATGCCACCGCCAGCCGGAGAGGCAAGGCCCAGCTCCGCTCCCAGGTAATCATATCTTCCGGGAGTGAGGAGTCTGGGGCATGTCCAAGAGGCAGAGGTTGGAGGTAGACTCCTTGGCAGCAGAAGGGGCAGCTGAGCCCCCACAGGGGCCTATGGAGGAAGACAGCACTGAGTCATCCAGGTTGGTGGGGGGTTTGGTTGAGGAGGAGGCCATGACAGCCCCACGCATGGGGCCTGGAAGGGGGTATTCCATTGGTGCAGTCCAGGGGCAGGGACATGAGGCAGCACAGGCCTCCGTGGAGGTGCCTGTGTGTAATTCTGTCCCCGATCCTGTGACTGCATCATCCGGCACCAGCAGGGATGCCTTTGTCCAGACCCGTTTTCAGCGAGGTATGCGCAAACAACAACTGGCCTTCCTCTCCCTGCGGATATGGCAATCTGTGACCGTGTTGAGCCTGTCCTAGCTGGTTTGGTGTTGCGTGCATGTGGTATTCGGGATGATGTGCAGGGTTCTCGTCAGGACAATGCACGTTATTTCGAATACATGTTTGGGTGCGTCGAACGACTAGGACAGGTCATCGGCACTGGGTTCCTCCGTGTGCTGGAGGGTCTTGCGACCCCCTCCTCAACTGAACCCCCTATGCGCCAGTCGTCCTTCGGGCTGTCTTCCCGCCCAAGTATCACCTGGGCCCCTATAGAGCTGCGCCTGAGCCAGCAGCCAGGCTGGTAGAGAACACATCCCTGCCACAGTCAGGAGTCAGAGGACCAGCAGGGGTGGCCAACCCACCAACTGGACCCCAGCAAATGGAGGACGTGCAGGCATCAACAAGCAGGGCACGTGCACAATGGTGCCGGGGGATTCCATCAGCCTGGATGCCGTTGTGCTGTCAGAGGCAGTTGCATTGGAGGCAGCAGCAAGCTCAGCGTGGGAGGCATCATGGCTCAGGGCCATCAACATCCCAGGGGTAGACATCGGCTGAGGGGCAGGAGGACCCGGGACTGGGAGTGTCTTCCGTGTGGCAGCGGTTGGGCCAGCAGATAGATGTGGCGCGGCAGCAGGCGGAGATGGCACATCTCAGGATGGCCATGGCAGAGAGCTCCATGAACTGGGCTTTGAGGTGGGCTTAGTGCCTCGAGGCAACTCGCAGGGAGTTGGTGGATGCCATTCCTGCATCCCTGTGAGACCACGAGGCCGGGGAACAGGCCCGCCCCCGGAACATAGACATGGAGTTCAATGATGCCCTAGACCGGAACATAAGTAAGTGAGCCGTCGGACTAACCCGCCGCCTTTGTACATAGTTATTTAGGCATAGGTTTCCTTTCTTTTAAATTATGATTTGGAGTCCACGGACTTTGCTCCTCCTTTTTGTATATAGTTCTGTTTTTTATAGTATTTTTGATAGGTTTCATTTATTTTTGGGTTCATGGACCCTTGTGACTTACATTGTGTATAGTTCCAGACATGTACATACTTTATTTTTACATCATCCCATGGAGTAATGGTTTTTTATGCTTTTAATTTTTTAATTTATTTCTATTGACTTTGGCGATGGACCACTTTTCAGTTTTCATGTCTTGGATTTAAATTTTTCCTTGGATTTTACTTTCTTTTTGGTATTGCATTCATAATTTTTTCATTTGCATGTGTGGTTTTGATTTTGTCATTTTGTTTTCTTTTTAATACATTTGACAAATCTTCATTATTGGAGTGGTCTACTCTCATTAGTTTTGTGCATGTGTCACTGTCCATTGCCTCTGTCATGTGTCACCACTGTGTGGCTCTGTTGGACATGTCTTTGGGTGCATGCGTGTAGTAAGTGAGTTCAATCCGGCACTTGACCTAAGTCAACGCCTAGCGTGTAATGCACAACTGAAATCCTTATTTATTTGTGTCTAAAAGTTCTTTTATTCTGAACGATGTACCACTCATATCACGCCCCCCTCATGGAACCCCCCCCCCCTCGGTCACACTGAACCAGGAATCAGGCTGGTGTGCAAAGTAAAAATATTTATTTAGGTAGTTACAAATTAATCATACTATGTTTAATGGGTATACAATGATCACCAATGGGGTGATGTGACACTAAGCAATCTCTTTAATGCACAAGGCGCAATAGTGAGCAAAACAATTCAGCACAGATATAACACTTTTGTGTGTGTGTTCAAATCATACAGCAGTGTGGTTACTATTTCCCCCTGCACACAACTCAACCCCCCGATATGCAATGTAAAGAGATAGGAGGAGAGGGCAGGTATTCAGGAATGGCAGAATTCAAACATAATATCAATCCCAATTTCCCCCCAGCAACACAAGAGAAAAACAGAATTGATTGGCAAGCGGTCAGAATGGCTTTACAGTTATCTTGAGAATGGATTGGGTAAAAACACTGAATATGATTTAAATTGCTGAAATTGTTTAAATTCTTATGGGAGCCACTTTAGATAGTTGCACATAAACACTAGAAATGATTTAATACTAAGAAGCAGTGTAAAATCTTAAAACTGAGGTCGGAAGCAATCAGACGCTGTTTTACACGTGTCAGAAATTCGCTAAACGAAGATTTGTGGCAAACCTTTCCGTGCGCGATAATCGTGATTACGGAAGAACTATATAGATTTGGGATGCGGTTTTAGAAGCGAATTAAAGCTGAGGATGTTAGCTACAAGCAGAAGTTGTTTTGTTTCTAGCATAAAAACTGAAGAAGCTATGGACGTTTTAGTGGAGGTCATTTTTTCGAAATAGGCGTAAGAATGGGAAGCAGGAATGCACTTTAAAATGACAAAAATGATTTCTTACACTAGAGGATGACTATGAATAAACGAATACCACACAAGAACACAGCCACTTGATCAAGGCGACTGCTTGCAGTGGAGCTCACCTACTTCAGATGAGAAAGATCAGCGCAGAGATAGTTTTAACAATACTAACACAGGAGGAAAGATAGAAGGGATAGGATAGAGGGTTCAGGCAATTCAAAAATATTTCTAACAATGCAGGTTCTAAAGACAAGATAGGATGGATTTAAGATAGGGATTGGACTAAGCCAGGTACATAGGCTAGTGACACAGTTCTATTCTATAGATACTCACTAAATATGTTTTGAACGGAACCGTCAGGATTCTGGTCAGGGATTCTGGTCAGGACAGACAGCGGGGCCCACCAGATTGGACTGGCTCTGCAAAGGCTCTGGTCACAGCTCGGCACAGGACTGGATTGGATCTCTTGGTTCTGATGATAATTATTTTCAGCAGGCAAGCAGTACAGCACAGCCCGGCTGTCTATTTCCCCTTAGGTTTCTGGGGTTCTGGTTCTGGAATTTTAAGGCCTAGCTGAAAATGGTTCAGCTATGCAATGGGCAAGTTTCTGGAGTCTGGAGCAAGGAAGATGGATGGTTCTGCTGCAGGATGCTCCGCCAGCATCGGTTAGTGGATGAATCTGTCTGTGTTTCTGAGTGCTGAGCTGTCTCTATTTATGCTTATGATAAAGGGGTGTGTGTGCTGGTTTATCTTAAGTGCACCCCCTTGCCAGGGATTGGTCAGGGTCTCCACTCTTCCTTGATAAGAGGAGAAGAACAGGGTGTCACCATGACGATGTGGGTTTATGAAGCCTAGAGTCCACCCCTAGGCTCTTGAACACCAACTCTACTTTTGGTACAATACATATTTACATGTGTGCAACCTCCATAACAATAACATGTATAGATTACATATTTTGTGTAGCAGATACTCCTCCAAACCCCTTTGCTGTAAGATCTTGCGTCTGCTTTTTACAGTATTTTGCCCTTTTCATCCGGATCACAATTTACAATTTCGGAGCAAATTTCTACAAAATGTTTCATGCTTCTATCAAAAATACATTTTTTGTAATATCACATTTTCCGCCGTTTCTTCCTAGAACATGTCACAGAGTTCCAGCGCCTTTTAAAATGTGCAGCCAATATTTACATTAACAATGCTGTTATTTTTGTGTTTTTGACAATTTTACACAGCAAGTTATCAGTATTTTTAAAATGTGTCTTTGGTCCTTGTTAAGCAACAAATGGTTGTTTGTCTCAGCCTCTTCTATCTCCCTGCAGTTCAGAAGAAGTCTCCTCCCAGTTCCTCCTGGGCCCAGGCCATTTTATGACCCTTCACACTTGTCAGTTCCTGTAGCTGGAGGATGTCCATTGTCTCCTTCCCCTTGCAGACCAAATTCTCCTCCCACCCTATAATCATCACGTAGGTGTGATTTCCTGGTGGAGGGAAGCAGAAGGGAGAGGCCTTGCCTCTGTGGGGGGAGCTGTTATACTGGTTTGGTTGCTTTTAGTCAGGCTTAAATTCAAATGTTATTCTGTTGCATTTTTCCTTTGCTGAAAACAAACTTGTAATTTCAAACAAGCAGCTAGAACACTTATTCCAGATTCTAAAACATGGGATTAAACAATTACAACATAGGTTACTCTCAGTAACAGGCCACTTAGTTTTCAAACATTTGATTTCAGCTTGTACAGTTTACAGTTTCTCATGAAGGCTTCTGACAGCTGTCATCCAGGCGGCCGAGGGTACTGCACCCAGATTTTGACAGATTCCACAGGCAGGTAACTTTTGCTGTGGATGTTTCTTTGACAAATTCAGCTTTTCGGGATATTGTAAGTTCACAGTGATTTCTTGAACTAAGTGAATTGTAGCACCCAGCAAGAATATTGGATGTTTGAGGGTGTTGTGTATCGGCATTCTGCAGTTTCAGCAACCAAGAAAAAAGGTTTTAAAAGCAAGGTTTTGGATTTCTTTCAACAAAGCACCGCTTTTCTCTCTGTGCTCCATTTTCACTTGTTGTGAGGCCCAGTGACATGTTTCAGGAGTGAGATCTCCGTTCCACCACTGACAACATGCATGGCAGATTGGGCAGCCATCTTTTTGTGTTGCAAAGCGCGATTTTCAAAGGTTTTAGCCGCACAAGGGTTTTGCTGCCATTTTGATATTTCTGTCACCATCAGAACACAGGGATGCCACATGGCAGAGCAAAAGTGGATCAAGACATCCCACAGAGCCCCCCCCTCACAACTTGAGGTTGACCGCCCGTCAAGGGGAAGTCGGGAGATTGGGATGTTCTTTCTTTCTTTTTGGTCCAGATGGAGAAAGTCGTCTGCTTCTCCCATCAGTGCTGGAACGACAGGTTCTCCTCACCGGTTCCAGATGGGAGTATGGATCGATACTCCAGGCACCTAGGGTCTTTTTTCCCAGTGCCCGAGTGGTCCTCCTTGGTGCTTAGAATGCATGGTTTCAGTACTATGAGACAGAACAGAGCATGGTTATGGACATTTCCCCACCACTATTCATATAGTGGGGCAGATGCATACATTTGACATACAATTGACGATATCCCCCACTCGTAATTACTACTGATTTTTAACAGGTGGAATGGTTTTAACAATTGGAATTTTCTAGGGGGCCGGAATGTCCCCCTCAGGTTTTCCGGTTGGCTCCTCTCTTTGCCTCAGAGTATGCCTGGGATGGCAACTCTTCAGCTGGTTGATGTGGACCCACTTGGCTTCCCCTTCTGCCAAACTGCCCTTGGGGATACGGATTTTGTAGGCGACTGGTGAGATTCTGTCTACAATTTCAAAAGGACCCCGCCAAGTAGGGAGGAATTTGCGCTGTTTGGCTTGGTTCCTTTGGAAATTGTACAAGTAGACCTGGTCTCCTACTTGGTATTCTTTTTTAGTTGTCTTAAGGTCATAGTGGGTCTTCATACTGTCTGCAGATCTTTCTAGATTCTGCTGAGGGTAGGCAAATGCATGTTGAAGGTGTTTTCTCAGATTCTCAACATACTTATGAGTTGTGGAGGCATTTATCAAGGTCTGCTCTTGGGTTCTGTAGAGCAGATGCTGGGGAAGCACCATCTTTCGTCCAGTCAGTTCAAAATGGAGACATTTCTGTTGCAGAGGAAGGGGTAGATCAGATGGCCATCAGGACAAGAGGTCCCAACTTGGCCCAGAATCTGCCACAAACTTTTTTAATATGCTTACAATTGTCTTGTTGTATCTCTCAACTCCACCACTAGAGGCCAGCAGGAAGGCAATGTGTAGTTTCCTTTTGACCCAAAGTATCTCCCACATCTTTGTCATCACTTCGCTAGTGAAGTGGCTACCTCGGTCTGACTCAATCCTTTGAGGTAGTCCAAAACGCGAGAAGATATGATTGATCATCAGGGCAGCTGCTGTTTCTGCCTTGCAATTTGGGGCCAGGAGACATTCCACCCATTTAGTGAACAAGCATGTCACGGTCAACATGTACTTCTTCCCCCTAGAGGAGTAAATCACGGGCCCAAAAAAATTGACTTGTAAATCTGACCAAGGCAGTGTCATCCCCCTCTTTTGGAGGGCCGCACAGTGTGTGGGTGATGTTGGCTGAAATTGTGCACACACAAGACACCCCTTCAAGTATTGGTCTAGGACCTACCCCATGTGTGGCCAGGATGCAACCTCTCACAAGATTTCTAGTGTCGTATGAAACCCCCGATGACCGGCTGTGACTGCATCATGGGCGTGACTTAGCATCAGGCTACGGAATGAGGTGGGGACCACCCACTGGTCCTGGCCAGCTATGGATCTCCTTACCAACAAACCTTCTTAGATTCTGAACATTTTTGGACATTTCATCAAAAATCTGATGTCCTCTTTACCTAACTAATTGGTATCCGTCAGGGGGAAGTTCTCAGGGTCCTCAATGTGTTGATAAAACGTACCAATTATTGGATCCCCTTTTTAAGCCATAATCAAATCAGCATCTGGGTCTCCTTACACCATTGTGCAGTTGAGAGTTCATTGTGAGCATTTGTCTGGGACCTAGTGATAGCAGTGACCTGGATTTCCCCCACAGGAACTCGATCTCAAGTAGATCCCCTTGGATGGCTCCGGTTTTGGCCAGCTGATCCGCTAGGTAATTCCCAGTTTTGTTTGGTCCCTCTACTTTAGAATGACCCTTGATCTTTTTCCAGTAGATGTCATCCCTTTCGAGGTGACCAGATCATCGATATTTTGGATTAATTTTCCATGTTTCAATGGTTTATTATTAGCACATAGCATGCCTCTGGTTTTCCAGTTAACGAGGTGCTCCACAAACCCGTTCCGAACATAATCCGAATCTGTGATTATGACCAGTTCGTGGAGTTGGAGATGGACAGCAGTGAGGATGGCTTGATGCAGAGCCATCAGCTCTGCCACTTCACTACTTCGGGGACCAATTTTGTACCCAGCGGAGGGTTCTGGGGCATCATTCACCCATGCATTCCCTACGCCGGCCACAAGTTCTCTTTCCCTGTTGTTGCCAACATGGTAGGAGCATCCATCCACATAGACCGTGGGCATTCCCTCACACTGGTCTTCTTCATAGACTTTGTGTGGGGATTTAAGGTATGCCTCCATGTTGTCCTTGATTTTAAGACTTTTCTCCTCAAGTCAGTTTTCTCTGGCACAATCATGCAAGTCAGCCAGACCTTGCGCGAGGAGATTCTTCTTGTTTTGGCCATATCTGACCTCCACGGGAAAGCCTTGCATTGACAGAATCCAGGAAGTAATTTGGGAATTACTCACATTTCCGGCCCGGATTCTGTCACTTCGTAAAATATTGCAAAGGTTGGTGTGGAGTCTCCACTATGATGTGTTCCCCCTGGATAAACGGGTGGTAATTCTTCAATGCCCACACCATTGCCTTTTAACAATCGTTGAATTTGTCAGGACAATAAAGGGGATAAAGTCTTACTCGCATAGGAGATTACTTGTCAAAGCCACTTCCCACAGTTCCTTCCCCAGGAGTCTCCTCACCTTGGTCTTCACTGTGACTGGCGACTTTCTGTCTTCTCCTCCGGTCTTTCGGGGTTCTCTCCTCTTCAGTATCCTTCTTAAGGAGTCCTTTCCCCTTCTTGCGTTCGAAGAGATAGGGACGGTCTCCTCCGGAGGCCACCTTGACCGTTATTGGAATAAACCGTCAGGTGAACCCTGGGGAGTCCGCCCCTCCCAAAACAGGGAAAAAGCCAGTAAGGCAGAAAAAACCCTGTGAGGCTGCAGGCGAGGATAGATTGGAGGACTTGCGGATCCAGAGGCTTTAAAAGTCTTGAGGCCAATGTCCAGTTGATACTCCAATGGATGACAGCTACCGGACTGTGATTCCTTGGCTTGGATGAAGGAGCCCTGGGAGAAGCGATGGAGTGTGGAGCCACAAAGGAGAACTTCTATGCTTCCGAAGGATCAAACATAGGCACAGAAGACTGCAAACGGAGGTAAGTTGTTTCGGTAGACAGGTAAAGGTATGGGAGAGAGAGAGAGAGAAAACTCGTGAGCAATAGAGAGCAGTAGTGAGTCCGTGAGAGTAAGAGAGAGTGAATGCGAGACGGTATGAATGAGAGAGCGAGTGAATGCTGGAGTGCGCGAATGAGAGAGAGAGTGAATGCAAGAGAGTATGAATGAGAGAGCGAGTGAATGTGAGAGTGCGAAAGAAAGAGGGGGTGAAAGAGAGGGATGGCAAGACCGAGGGAAGCCGGAAAAGACCCCGAGCAACAGGGAACCGGAAAACCGGAACCTCGCCGACGGGGAAGACAGGTACCAGCCGAGCGAGGTAGAGGGTACTACGGGGGGCGAAGCTAGGCTGGAACCGAGGACCAGATAAGGGGAAAGGAAAGGAAAGGCAAGAGAGAACGGCCGTCGCCTAACGAGAAGGCGAAGGGCCGCGGAGATTAACCGAGAAAACAAAAGAGGAGCTCGGTATGTCAGGAACGGTGGTAGGCACAAAATCGAAAGTCAGCATAGCGAGTTGCAACGCGACTCGCAGGGGGCGTGGCTTCCTTAAATGCAGCAGCAACGAAAAAGACTGGACCGCTCACAGACAGACTGTTGGGACCTAGTAGCGCCTCCATCTTGCCCATAACTTCCACGGTCTCAGCAGTGTGACAGTATGCCCTCTCCTTATCCCTTCTCCCCCGGGCTTCCCTGGGTGAAGGCGATGGAACAATCTGAGAAGGCGTGGGGCATGGATGTTACGTCTGGGCTCCCAAGATCGTTCTGCTGCTGAGTACCCTTTCCAATGGACCAGGTATTGTATAGTGCCATGTCTGTAACAGGAATCCACCAGCCTCTCCACTTCATACTCGTCAGGGTCCGGGTCCTTGATCCTTAAAGAAGAGGGTCTACGATGACTCGTAGGATCGGGAAAATAAGCCTTTAGGAGAGACGTATGGAAAACAGGGTGAATCCTCTTCATCCTGGGTGGTAATTGTAACCGAAAGGCCACAGGATTTACCTGGGACAAAATAGGGAAAGGACCTATGAAGCGGGCCGAGAATTTTCCTGGGTGAACCCAACGCGGGAGATATTTGGTTGATAACCACACCTTGGTTCCTGCAGCCCAGTTAGGGTTAGGGGATCGCTTCTTATCCGCATACTTCTTGTAACGTATCCGGCTTGCCTCCAACTTCTGTACAGCTTCCTTTTGGATGGTACGGAGATCATGAAGATGTTGATCCACCGAGGGCACAGTAGTAGGAGGAATCCCAAAAAGAGGGATATGTCTCGGATGATACCCATAGGTAAAAAAGAAGGGACTGATGCCTGTAGCAGAATGTTGGGTATTGTTGTAGGTAAACTCTGCCAGTGCTAGATAGGACTGCCACTTATCCTGCTCCTGATTGCAGAAACAACGTAGATATTGTTCGATGGTTGCATTTAAGCGTTCGGTCTGGCTGCTACTCTGGGGATGGTAACCAGAAGACAATGCTTTCTGAATCCCCAGAGAGCTGCATAACGCTGACCAAAAACGGGAGGTAAATTGGGTTCCCCTATCCGACACTATGGTCCGAGGCAAGCCATGTAATCTCACTACGTCTCTCAGGAATACTTCGGCCGTCATGGGGGCGGAAGGCAAGCCATGTAAGGGAGAGAAATGTGCCATCTTGCTCAGGGAGTCAATAGTCACCATAATTGCTGTGTATCCCCCCGAGGGGGGAAGATCTACAATAAAATCGGTAGATACATGTACCCAAGGCTGAGATGGTAGAGGCTCTTGTTGGAGCAGGCCCAATGGTCTGTGAGTGGTATTCTTGTTGGCCGCACATACTGGACAACTCATCACGTATGCCTTAGTGTCCTTTACCATTGTCGGCCACCAGAAATATCTAGAAGCCAGGCGTAGGGTTGCCCTCTGTCCCTTGTGACCCGCAGACGGAAGGTCGTGACACCAATATAGGGCTTGCGTTTGGAACTCCTTAGACGGTAGAAATAGGGCGCCTTGATGAAAGTACAACCCACCCCTCTTCACCAGGAGTGGTTGATACTCTGAAGACACATCGATATGATTAGTGGCAAGCTCTACTTCTTGTAGGAAAGAGCTGACCATTCCCAGGATTCTCTTGCCAGCCAGTATCCCATCCTGGCCCTGTTTCTCTTCCTCTTGGTACTCCAGGCTCCGAGAGAGAGCGTCCGCTAGAGCGTTCTCCTTTCCGGGAAGATATGAGATTTCAAAGTCATATTGGGAAAAGAAATAGGCCCATCGAGCGTGTCTGGAATTGCGACACTCCATTTGCTGCAATATCTTCAGATTCCGGTGGTCAGTACGAACCAGAAAGGGATGGGCAGCTCCCTGTAACAAATGTCTCCATTCAATACAGGCCTGTCGGATAGCCAGTAGCTCTCGTTCCAACACCGAGTAATTCCTTTCACTAGGTGTAAGTGTTCTAGAATAATAAGCCACCAGATGTTCCGCTCCATCTTTGCCGACTTGTAGGAGGGCAGCTCCAATGGCCCCTCCAGAGGCATCCGTTTCAACCACAAAGGGGAGAGATTGGTTTGGTTGCACCAGAATGGGAGCAGTAGTAAAGGCTTTCTTGAGTACCAGGAAGGCTTGGTCGGCATCCTTATCCCATTCAAACTTCTGGCCCTTTTTTAGAAGACGAGTGATGGGCAAGACTATGTCAGAGAAGTTAGGGATGAATCGTCTGTAAAAGTTGGAAAGACCCAAAAACCTCTGTATGTCCTTGGGACTCTTCGGAACAGGCCATCTAAGGACTGCCCTTACCTTCTCAGGATCCATCTGTACCCCCTCCTTTGAGACGATAAAACCTAAGTATGACACTGAGGCAGCCTCGAAAATGCACTTCTCTGGCTTGACCAGGAGCTGATTTTCCCTTAACCTTTGGAGGACCAGGGAGACATGCCTTCGGTGTTCCGAGAGAGAGGAGGAAAAGACCAAAATATCGTCTAAATAGACCACCACTGAGGCATACAGCAAGTCGGAAAAATCTTATCAACAAAGCGCTGGAAGACTGCCGGGGCGTTCACCAGGCCAAAGGGCATGACTCTATATTCGAAATGTCCCAGAGGAGTTCGAAAGGCCGTCTTCCACTCATCCCCTTTCTTTATTCTCAGCAGATGGTAGGCTCCCCGAAGGTCTAATTTGGTGAATATAGAGGCTCCTTCTACTGCTTCAAGTACCTCCTTTATGAGAGGCATAGGATATCTGTCTCGAATAGTCAAGCTGTTCAATACTCGGTAATCTATACACGGCCTGAGTTCAGCAGAGCCCTTCTTTGGGATGAAGAACATTGAAGCCCCTGCTGGGGAGTGAGATTCCTGGATCAAGCCATTCTGTAGATTAGCATCTAGATACTCCTTCAATGCCCTTCTTTCTGGTAGGGACATCGGATACATGCGTCCAAACGGTACCGATGCTTCAGGTTTCAAATTGATGGCACAATCCTCTGCTCGATGTGGGGGTAAAGTACGGTGTAGTATATCCTCAAAGATCTCGGCATACTGCTGGTAATAAGGAGGGATCGTTTGAACCACTGCCGAGGAGGTTGGAACAGCAGCCCCCTTCCCCCTGAAAGGAGATGTCTGGGGGAGACACGAAGTGGAACAATATGAAGACAGAAAACTTACAGTATTAGTAGCCCAGTCTATCCTGGGATTATGCTTGCGCAACCAGGGTATGCCCAGGATGACGGGAAAATGGGCAGCTCTGATGACATCAAAGGTAATTTGTTCCTGGTGTTGAAACAACGACATAGTGGCTGGACAAGTCTCTTGAATGATAGGTCCAGAAGAGAGAGGAGCTCCGTCTACACCCTCTACCGGTAAAGGACAGTCTTTCTGAAGTAGGGGAATAGCTTGTTCTTGAACCCACTGAATATCAATAAAGTTTCCAGCAGCACCGCAATCCAGCATAGCCAAGGTTTCTAGTGAAGCAAGAGATCCTAAAGTCAGATGAACTGTAAATACCATGAGTCTATGGTCCTCTTTCGGCTTATCCTGCTGCCTGGAATTGCAGGGATTAATCAATTCTGCCCGGTTCCTTTCCCTGCTCAAGACCGGGGAGATGCGTTTCCCGACCGTCTCGGGGGTACCTCGGGGCAACTCCTAAGCAGATGCTTAGAGGATCTGCAGTACATGCAAAGACCCTGTTCTCTGCGTCTTTTTCGTTCCTCTGGAGTCAACGGGCCCCTAGTTGATCCTATTTGCATAGGTTCCTCTGTCTGCGATCGAGTAGGAGGATTTGAGGCGGGTATTCCGATAGTCTGATGTGGTCTGGATCTCCTCCTTTCTAATCTTCGCTCCTGCAATCTAAACTCCAACTGCAGAGACATCGTGACCAACTCTGGAAAGGAAGCAGGACGTGCCATCCGGACTAGTTCGTCCTTGAGTTCATCATGTAATCCTCGTCGGAAGAGGGTCTGTTGGGCTGAATCTGGCCACCCCGCCTCCTTAGCCAACTTCATAAATGCGGAGGCGTATGTCTGTACACCTTGATTTCCCTGACGGAGATCCAGGAGAGCTTCATAAGAAGAATATTGGACCTCTGGTCGTTCAAATCTGTCCTGCAACAATTGAGTGAACTGTGCGTAGTCATTAGCCGCAGGATTTGCTTGCGCTATCAGTGGAGTAGCCCAGGCCAAAGCATTGCCCACTAGGTTGGAGACCAAAAACCCAACCTTGGCCCTATCGAGTTCATAGGCCTTAGGTCGAAAGGTAAAGTAAATCATACAGGCATCCAAAAATTCTTTCAGGAGTTGCGGACTGCCATCATACTTCCCGAAGGAGAACGTCAGGGGAGGCAGGTCACCTCGGAAATCCTCTCGAGCCGCCACCTGTTGACGTAAGTTGATGTTCTCTGTTCGAAGGCTCTGAACCTCCGCCTGGAGACCCTGAATCGCTGTTACCATCTCCTGGTATTGTTCCAAGGAGGCCATCGTACTCGTTTGGCGTTGCAAACTGTCAAAGCCACTTCCCACAGTTCCTTCCCCAGGAGTCTCCTCACCTTGGTCTTCACTGTGACTGGCGACTTTCTGTCTTCTCCTCCGGTCTTTCGGGGTTCTCTCCTCTTCAGTATCCTTCTTAAGGAGTCCTTTCCCCTTCTTGCGTTCGAAGAGATAGGGACGGTCTCCTCCGGAGACCACCTTGACCGTTATTGGAATAAACCGTCAGGAGAACCCTGGGGAGTCTGCCCCTCCCAAAACAGGGAAAAAGCCAGTAAGGCAGAAAAAACCCTGTGAGGCTGCAGGCGAGGATAGATTGGAGGACTTGCGGATCCAGAGGCTTTAAAAGTCTTGAGGCCAATGTCCAGTTGATACTCCAATGGATGACAGCTACCGGACTGTGATTCCTTGGCTTGGATGAAGGAGCCCTGGGAGAGGCGATGGAGTGTGGAGCCACAAAGGAGAACTTCTATGCTTCCGAAGGATCAAACATAGGCACAGAAGACTGCAAACGGAGGTAAGTTGTTTCGGTAGACAGGTAAAGGTATGGGAGAGAGAGAGAGAGAAAACTCGTGAGCAATAGAGAGCAGTAGTGAGTCCGTGAGAGTAAGAGAGAGTGAATGCGAGAGGGTATGAATGAGAGAGCGAGTGAATGCTGGAGTGCGCGAATGAGAGAGAGAGTGAATGCAAGAGAGTATGAATGAGAGAGCGAGTGAATGTGAGAGTGCGAAAGTAAGAGGGGGTGAAAGAGAGGGATGGCAAGACCGAGGGAAGCCGGAAAAGACCCCGAGCAACAGGGAACCGGAAAACCGGAACCTCGCCGACGGGGAAGACAGGTACCAGCCGAGCGAGGTAGAGGGTACTACGGGGGGCGAAGCTAGGCTGGAACCGAGGACCAGATAAGGGGAAAGGAAAGGAAAGACAAGAGGGAACGGCCGTCGCCTAACGAGAAGGCGAAGGGCCGTGGAGATTAACCGAGAAAACAAAAGAGGAACTCGGTATGTCAGGAACGGTGGTAGGCACAAAATCGAAAGTCAGCATAGCGAGTTGCAACGCGACTCGCAGGGGGCGTGGCTTCCTTAAATGCAGCAGCAACGAAAAAGACTGGACCGCTCACAGACAGACTGTTGGGACCTAGTAGCGCCTCCATCTTGCCCATAACTTCCACGGTCTCAGCAGTGTGACATTACTTTATTGACCTTGTCATGCTTTTGATATAATACTGCAGTCAAGCATGTATTTGAGAACCCTGTCTCCAAGAAGAACTCCTCCCTACTGACAGGTACAGTCCAGTACCCATTGGTCAGGTCAATGGCAGTGAATACCTTTGACCCCTGGATCTGGGCCAGCCCTTGGTCAATGTAGGGAAGAGGCCATTGGGAAGTATGGACCCGTTTGTTGAGCTCCTTTAGGTCAGCACAGAGTCTCCACTGGCCGTTTGGTTTTAAAATCCCCAGCACCGGATTATTGAAGGTGCTGTGGACTGGACAAATTATCCCACGGGACTCAAGGTTCTTAATTATTTCGGTAAGGGACTCCATTGATGCGAGAGGCAAGCGATATTGCCTCACAAACACTGGAGTCATGCCAGGGTCCGTGGGAATTGTTGTTGTGTGGATGTCGATGCGACCACAGTCATATGAGTCCAACACAAAGAGATCTTGAAAATCTAAGAAAACTTTTTTCAATATTTGCTTTTGCTCCAGAGTCTCGCAGGCATCAGCTAGGTTGGCTATCTCTTCAACCATCTGCCTGAAGCCTGGAAAGACTTCCGGTTTGACTATCTCAGCGGCCTCCTCCAGCTGTGTGGAGAAGTCCCTGGTCAAAGTGCTGATTTGGACTGATGGCTTCAGGTAGGGGAGGCTGTCCTCATGTACTTGAAATATCACCTCATCCCTCCCAAAGTCACAGGTCACATCTTCCTTACCATAAGGGCAGGAAGAGTACACCAGGAAATTCCCCCCATGCTGGGTGAAGATCCTGTCTGGTGTTGTGTCATCGTCGCTATCACTGTCAAAACAGTCCTTGGGGATTGGTCCTAACAGTTCATTACCTAAATCTATGGAAAAATGTTGGTCATCAACCGCCATTCCAATAATGGTCCCTGCGCCCAGAGTGATACTCTTTAGGTCGCTGTTATCCACCTCTATTGGAATGGTGTTGTGTTCTATGTTGACTAGTAGTGTTGGGTTTACCCCCAACCCTTGCTGTTGGAAATGAGCATTAAGATGGACATAGGCGTCAGGGTTTTTCAGTTTCTGTCTTCTTTTAATTTTTACTTCCAGTGAGAATTGTCAGGTCCGTTCTGGGATGGTGACTTCCTCTCCAATCTGAATTTCAACTGCATATGGCAGCAATTGTGCTGACCGAAATGCTTTCTCTGGGTCATCAAAGTCCATCGGATTACCCGCTAATCGGGACCAATCTTTGAAGTTTATTAGGTCCAAACTAATGGCAAAGCGATTGAGAATGTCACTGCCTAAATAAAATGCAGAAGGGACATCTCGCACGAACCAACAATTATGGACGATGCTCTTGTTGCCTATGGAAATTTTGAGCATACACCTGCTAGGCAGGAGATGTTTGGAATTGGGTGGTTCCAGGTCCATTTCCCATTTGTCTAACAGTTTAAATGTGGGAATGGCTGGATCTTTTGGGAGTTTGCGGAACATGGCCTCGCTGATGAAGCTCTTAACGTTGCTCACACATACTTGGGCGAGAACAGAGTCCTTACCTTCATCTAACTGAATAGGGATGAACAACTGCTCTCCAATTTTCTGAATATCAGCCAAGCTTTGAGCTGATTTCTCATCTTTACGGACTATAGGAATGGAATTTTCTGATTGTGAATTTGTGTAGAATTTCAGAGTGTTTCCTTCCAGTGTGGAATGCCACCTTAGACTGGAAGGAAGGTTGATTTTCAGAAATAGAGAGGACTCCCCATCACCAGTTTGCTGTCCTACTGCAATTACTGTCACGTCTGGGATTTGATTATTCTGGCAGTGAAAGTTATTTGTTCAGGTTTTTGTTCAACCATGTGGCATGTGCCGTTTAAACTAACATGGTTGACGTTCTGTTTTAATTTTATTGGTCGGCTAGTCTGGGTCCAGAGGACCTTGTTTACACAATATATGAGGGGAGACAACCTACGCAGGATGTAATTCCCTAGTAAACAAGGTGTGCCCTCTGGAGTCACAACTATGACCGGGTGCTTCACCTTGTGTCGCTCGCCCAATTTTAATGTCCAAATCCGCAGTCCCCTCGATGGGAATTTCCTTCCCGTCGAAGTTCAGAAGTTATCCAGGAAGAGGGGTGAGAGGAATTTGGTATTTCTCCCCCTTCCCGAATTCAGTTGATCATAGGCCCTTTTTGACAGAAGGATGGCTTGGTATCCAGTGTCCACAAGTGCCAAAATTGTACATTGCCCCTGTATTTGGACCGGGGCATAAAATCTTCCCTCCTTTTCCTCAGGGGGGCAAAGATAATGCACTTTTTGGCCAACTTGTGGGTTAATTTCCCTTTTTTGGATACTGACAGAGATGTGATTTGGGCAGGATTCTGTTTAGGATTTTGGGAACCTTTAGGAAAAAGGTGACAGCTAGATATGGGGTAAGTTTTGGATTCCCCTGCTTCTGATTTTGGGCTGCCCGCCCCCCCTTTTGGAGGCAGTCACCAGGATGGGTTTGAACCAGGGGATTTTCCTGCTGGTCATTCCGGGTACTAATGATGGTCGCTTTCAACTCAGTCCCCACATCTACCCAGTCAGGATTTGGATCCTTTGGGACACATTTTTCTTTGGGAGGAGTTCCCCCATCCCTGAAGGAGAAGATCCTTTTCCCCAGGATCCTCTGAGGATCCCTCTCCTTCAAACTGGAAGATGTGTACCTCCTCCTCAAAATGGGTCTTTTTGGGCTCTTTATTTCTCCTACCCGCCCTCTGCTCCTTGGGTTGCAGACTTTCGGGGGCAGGAGATTTTGGTTCCAATTCCTGGGTTTCCAGGGGCTTTCCACAAGTGGCGAAGGAAGCTTCCTCCAAGGCTTTACCCCCCCTTCCCCTTGTGCCTCCTCCCTGGGAACCGGTGGGTTGTCAGGGTTCTTCCCCCGTCATTGTTCTGGAGCACCAGACCCTGGATTCAAGGAGTTCTGAGCTGCCATGTTCATCTGAGGGTTCTGTTGAGCCCTCAGCATGCGACCCAGATCCTGTGCCATGTTTTGGACCTGGCGCTCTAGTTTGGATACCCGCTCTGGCTGGTACGGGGTCCTCAGGTCTCCCCTGTGTTGATCCCGGGAAAGGTAACTATCCCTTCTCGCAAAATACCCCTGGTTAGGGAAGTTTGGGTAATCCTCCACCCTTGGCCTCCCCTCTCCCGGATTGGGCTGTCTGGGCTCAGGGAAGTGGGGAAAGAAGGATGGGTTGTTTTGTGGGTTGAAGTTTGGCGGGTACCTGGTAAAGAAATTTGGTCTGGCATTTGTGGGATTACTGCCCTCCTGGGGAAAGTGAGGAGGGAAGTTCCCTGGGTTTCCTGCTGTCTGGTTGGACCTCCTCCCCTTGTGTTGGAGGATTCCACACATAACCCAGGATGGGTATTTTTCCCTTGTAGCATGGGCTGATGTAGTCAAGGGAGTTAGGGGTCCCAGTCGTGGGGTTGCCCCCCTGGCTCCCTGTTTGGGATTGGCCCGAGGGCCTTCTGGGTTTGGAGTTGTTTGGATTCTGTGCGGGAAGGTTTTTAGTCACCCCATCTCCAGATCTAAAATGGGGGCAACCTTCACCTCCACCACCTTAGCAGCAGCAGGGGTGTTGGTTGTTTTGGGGCTTTTGCTACTATTTTTATTTTCCAGCGGCTTCTGCACCTCATAGATGTGCGTTGCTTGTTCAATGACCCAGTCTAGTGATCTTTTCTCGTGAAAGCCCCTCACTAGCTGGGTCATGATACACTTAGGGAGAAATTGAAAGAAGGTGTTCACAAATTCTTTACTGTCAGTGCGCACCCTTCTAGTGGTCTGCGCAAAGGCGCGTTTCAACTCCTGAACAAATTCTTGTGGGGCATGGTCTTCCCCACATTGTAAGTTGTAGGCTGCCTTGCGAGCCTCTTGAGGGTTCCTATGAATGGAAAAATGTTGCAGGGTGGCCGCCCTATCGGTGGACCATCTGGAATGGTTCTGATCCTCCAGCCCGCAAAGAAGCTGGAGTAGTCAGGAGAAAATGTCCACTTTACATACTGTATACAGCTTTGGCTGTACTTCAGATGGAAAGTTTCCATCATCTGTTCAAATAACTCAAGGTGCTCCCAAACCGAATATTTTGCATTCTTGTGGTAGGGTGTAATGACGCTCCTAATAGCTTTTATTTGTTTCAGGGGATCCTTGAGCAAGGCCCTCTTGACTTTGTTGGCTTTTTTAGTTCGGGTCACCCTGGTCCACTCATCCTCTGACTCAGAGGCACTGCTAACAGAGGTGGCTGTGGGATGTTCTGACCCACTATGCTCTGCCCTGCAACATCACTGGGTGCTTTTTTCATCAGAAACAACAGGATGGCTGCCAAAAAGCTCTATGCGCTAAAAATCTCTGAGAAGTGCGCAGGGAAACCTGAAAAATAGGCTGCCAATCCATTTTGCCTATGTAAGTGGTAAAACAGGAGACCACACTGCCAAAACCTGTCATTGGGCGGCCCACGGAGTGAAATGGATTTACCTGAAAAGGCAGGGCTGCATTGCCAGGAAAACCCAGAAGTGCTTGAAAATCCGTTTTCCTTGGCTGTTGAAAGTGCAAAATCATGGTTCCCAAACATCAGAAAAGATCCAACATCCTTGTTGGGTGTTAAACAACACTTTGTTTAAAGAATCCATCTAAGCACAATGTCAGGAGAAGCAGATATCATCATAAGAAAATCCACATTCAAAAAGATGCTTGCCTGGAAAAATCTGTCAGATATGGGTGCATTACCACCGCTCGCCTGTGTCAAAGATGTCATTTACTTATAGTGGCAGTTTAATACTTGTGTCTTAAAATCAAATTGTAGAAAGGAAGAGACTTGCCATCAAAAGCAATATAGGTTGCTACAATTCAATCTCTATGTTTGAAAAAGACTGGAATTATGAGATCTCTGTGTATAGTTGTTGAAAATGTAAGTTTATTTATAAAAGACAATTTTAAACAAGGGGTTTTAAAAGTGAACTAATGTTAGCCACAGTACTTCAAAGGCACATTCCACAGTTTGCCCCAAACAAAGACATCTTCCCCCTGCTCTCTGCTCAGGAACTGTCATTGAGTTAGTAATGGAGGTGGGAGGAGATTTTGGCCTGTTGCTCTGAGGAGAGGTAAAAGACTCTCTTGATCGAAAAGATATGCAGATTCAACTGTCAACAGAAAACAACTGCCAGCAGGAAGGCAGCCTGGGAGTGCTCTGGACCCAGCAAACCATGGAGGCGGTGCCAGACAGATTTGTGTATCTTAGATTACAAGAAAATATCTTTTTGGAAAAAGACTCATAGAAAACTGGGCAAAAATTGTACAAATCTGTAATTTATAGGTTGTTAATATGAAAATGTTGCTCACAGTTTGAATCAACTCTGAACCCTGTGCGATGTTCAGAGACAGGACTACAAAAATGTTGATGTTGTAGCAATTGTGATAATGCTAGAAATATGAAACTTCACAGGATTATGCCCAGATGTCATGCGCATGTATGGAGAATAATGTGGACAGATCTGACACTGGGTACCCCACCAAAAGCGCGAAAACTGTCAATTTTGAACCAAAGCTCGCACTAAAATGAGACTCAGACGGATACGTGTGCTACTAAATCTGTGAAGTGACTATGCATTACTAGCAAGGTGGTGATATTGTAAATATGATTTATGTGAAAAATGGATTTACTGTACTGAAACAGAGGGGAGGTACTCCCTGGATTGTAAAATGCAGCATCACTATGACACTAGATTTCCTTCTCAAATCAGGAGAGGGGAAATACTCTGACCAATCGGATTCCTAGAGGGTGGGCTTAGTATAATTCAGCCTAGCCACCCCTTTGGGAAATACATAAATAGAGACTGCTTAGGGCCTAGGGAGAAACACAGATTCACCCATCAACTGACTTACTGGCGAAGCGCTATGCAGGAGAACCCAGTTCCAAGACTCCAGAACTTTGAAAGCAGAGAGGCCCAATTCCAAAGCTGAACCATTCTCAGCTTGGCCTTTAAAATCTTGAAACCTGATTTTAACCCCAGACATCCAAGGGGCACACCAAAAATTGAACAGCCTGGCTGTGCTGTTTCTGCTTTCTTGCCAAGAACTCTCGATAGAACCCAGAGATCCAAACCAGTAGAGCAGAGCTGTAACCAGATAGCTGTAACCCAGAACCAACCCGTCAGATCCATTCTAGAGGTTGTGCAGAGACCAGAGTGCCGTGCTGAGTGCAGAACCGGGTGCCTGAATCCTGTCCGGTGGGCTAGCAGAATTCCAGTCCAGAACCCTTTGACCAGATCTTTGACGGGCCTATTACAAACCATAGTTGTGAGTATCTAGCATAGAATTGTCCATAGCCAATATCTTATCCTTAAGTAATCCTATCCAACCCATTCTATCACATCCAGAACTGCATTGTAGAATCTCTTTCTTGTTTTTCTGAATCTTTCCCTCATCCATATAGTCCTTTGTTAATTGTGCTAATATATTTGCTGAAGAAAGACAAGTGTCTTGGTGGGCAAAAGTCAGAGGCGCCGCTGTTCTGTTGGCTGTCGGTTGGGTATCTTGCATCTTCATAGCCTCCTTAGTGTAAAGAATATCTGTTTCTAATTTCAAAAGTGCATCTTTCATTTGAAAATCTTGACTCTTTCTGAGAAAAATCGACCTCTACTAAGACCTTCATAACTTCTGAACCGTACATGCTAGAAACGAAATTGAAGCTAACATACTCAGCTTTCAACCGAATCTAAAACTGCATTCCAACTCCTTATAGTTTTGCTGCAATCGCATTTCTTGCGCGCTGAAAAGTTTACCGCAGATTTGCATTTGGCTCAATTTCCTCATGTGTAAAACCGCTATTCTTTGCCTCTGACCTCAGCATTCCGTTTCCAATCTCCTAGTTATTCAATCATCATTGCTAGTGTTTACCTGAAACTATGCAAAGCGGCTCCCACTAGATTTGAATCCAATTTAGAGAATTAAATTCATTTTTCAGTGTTTTTCCCATTCATTCAAAACCACATTCAAAAGCATTTGACCGGTTTTGAAATCATTCCTGTTTCTCTCTGCTTGCTGGGGGAGGGGGCATAGGGGGGGAATTGGGATTGAAACTGTATTGGTGGAGATTGTATATTCCTGAAACCTGTTTTCTCTCCTACCATCTCTATATTGCATATTAGGGGGGATTGAGTAGTACCAGGGGGAAAGAGTGACATTGCATTTGATTGAACACACCAAAGTATTATTTCTGTGCTGCATTAATTTCCTATCATTGCATTTGACTGAACCCAGACAAAGTTTTATTCTATGCTACATTATTTTTCTCATCCATACTCATTCTGATTAAAGAGATTGTTGATTGTTGTGATATCACCCAATGGTGATCATTGTATAAATACTAATAGTGTGATATATATATTGTTCAAATCCATAAAATAAATCTTTTAACTTTGCAAAACAACCTGCTTCTTGGTTCAGTGAGACCGGGGGTAGGGGGGGGGGTTCAAAAAGAGGGGCGTGATATAAGGGTACATCATTCAGAAATAAAAGAACATAGACACAAATATATAATTAAGGGTTCCAGCTGTGCATCACATGCTAGGCATTGACTTAGGTGGAGTGCTGGGTTGAAATCACTTACATGGCTGTCTGGTCTTCTAAACTCTCCCGGAATCTGCGAGCTTAGGAATGGCTGGCAGAATGTGGGGCCTAGTTTCTAGGGACCTATGGCGCTCAGAAGAGTCTTCTGACTATTCCTTGCTCCGAGGATTGGCTGAGTACCCTCTCCCACTGTCCTAGCTGGGAAGGAGTTTTTTAGTATGCACTAAGTGGGCCTACTCTCATGGAATTCCCCACCAAATCACCAAATTTTACCGTCTGATCTCTGGGTAAGTTTTATTTCTGAGGATCCATTTCTCTGATTCTCCCCTCACTGGAGTCTCCATGATCAGAGAATATGGCCCTAGCACTTGGGAACCCATACATAGATGCCCGCCCATCCATTGCTGGGAGGCACTTACCTATTAGTCCCATATTTCTCATTGGGTTGAAGTCTACCATCCCCATGGCCCTTGGTTCATGTGGGGCAGTGGACATGGGGGTGGCAGAGTCGATGGAATTGAAGAGATTGAGGTCTCTGGTGCCAGGGTTCCTGAGGTTATGCTCAGGGATTTCCCTCTCCCAGCTGACCTCATCTCTCTCAGCCCCTACTCCCTGTTGGCCTGCAAGAATCTGACCCTTTTGTTCTTCTATTAAGGCCTTACTGGTCTCAATTAATTGTTCCTGCATGGCTACCTGACTATGGAGCCTGTCATTTTTCTCACAGAGAGCCCCATTGTCTCTCTGTGTCTCCTGCCTAATTTTGGAGTATTTGGCCCGTATTGGGCCAATTTTTGCTGCAGGAGACACACCTCTGTCCTTAATGGCCTGGTCATTCTTTGCCAGAGCATCTTCCACCCTCCTGGTGTGCTGTAACAGCTTTTCATAGTCCATTTTGAGTTCACCCAGTCCCTGAAGGGCCAGGTGATTTTCTTCCATCTTGATTTTTAAATAACTGACCTCCTGGCCTAAGCGGTCCCTTTCCTGTATTAGAGTGCCCCTCTGTGCAGCCAGGTCGTCCCTTTGTTTTTTGAATGCACCAGCTTTCTGGCGCTCATCATCAAATTCTGTTTGGAATTCAAGGTCTTTAAGAATTAATTTATTATTTTCTTCTTTTATCTCATCAATCTGATTTTCCAGGGTGATTATCTGCCCTGTGCAGGCCCTATTATAATTTAATTGCTGTTCCAGCTTTTGTTGGCACTGTAGTAGAGAATCTAACCTTTCTTGGCACTCTTTTTGCAGTGTCAGTAATTTGGTATCCTGCTCTACCTTCTCTTGCTGCAGGAGATCCAGATCTTCCTTCGCCGGTCAAGTGGCACAGCGAGTAGAAGGCTCGCTTTGACATTAGTGCAGATCCTGCTAACGCAGGTTCGAATCCCGGCAGGGCCTAACTCAGCCTTTCATCCTTAAGAGGTCGATAAATGAGCACCACACACCGTGGGTAATAATAAGCAGCGCTCAGATACCTGATGGTTCGTAGCGCTAAATAAATGTGAAATTATTATTACTTTTGTCAGGTACTGTCTGGTTTCTCTCTCTGGTTCTTGGCTCTTTTGTAGCCTTTACTCTGCAGAGTCCAGATCAGTTTGGGCCTTCTCTAGGGATTGTACTTGCTTTTTTGCCAGGTCTAGGTTTTCGGCATATTTTTCCTGTATTTCTCCAATGTGGAGGTACAGGTACGCCGCTATTTTGCCAATTTTACATTGCTCTTCTTTTACCCTTGGGGCCATATACAGCTCACTAAGTGCCTGGTATAATGGACCCTGGTCCTGCCATATATCTAATCCTGTGGCAGTGGCTTATTGTTTGATTTCCTGCAGCCAAACATTCTGATCCTGCTCAACCCATTCACCCCTAACAAACAATTTGTGCAGTAGGTGTTCTTTTACCATATTAATTTCCACTGGGGTTGCCATTCCGGAAATATTAATTTCCTTCTGACTTATCTCAGGGTTACTTTTATCTTTGCAAAACAGGCCCAACTCCTTTGAGTATTTCTATTGAAGGGTGTTTTTACAGTGTAGAACAGTGTGGTAGCCCAACAAGGTGTATGTACCCCGTCAGTTAGCACGCTGTGTTAGACTGTCACAAGTGGTATGTCTAATTCAGGATCTTGTGACGAGCCCCCAATCTGTAAGTGATTTCAATCCGCCACTTCACCTAAGTCAACGCCTAGCATGTAATGCACAACGGAAATCCTTATTTATTTGTGTCTAAAGGTTATTTTATTCTGAACGATGTACCACTCACGATGTACCACTCATATCACACCCCCTTTCTGGTACCCCCCCCGGTCACACTGAACCAGGAATCAGGCTGGTTTGCAAAGTTAAAATATTTATTTAGGTAGTTACAAATTAATCACACTATGTTTAATGGGTATACAATGATCACCAATGGGGTGATGTGACACTAAGCAATCTCTTTAATGCACAAGGAGCAATAGTGAGCAAAACAATTCAGCACAGATATCACACTTTTGTGTATGTGTTCAAATCAAACGGCAGTGTGGTTACTATTTCCCCCTGCATACCACTCAACCCCCCAATAGGCAATGTAAAGAGATAGGAGAAGAGAGCAGGTATTCAGGAATGGCAGAATTCAAACAAAATATCAATCCCAATTTCCCCCCAACAACACAAGAGAAAAACAGAATTGATTGGCAAGCTGTCAGAATGGTTTTAAAGTTATCTTGAGAATGGGTTGGGTAAAAACACTAAATATGGTTTAAATTGCTGAAATTGTTTATATTCTTATGGGAGCCTCTTTAGATAGTTGCACATAAACACTAGCAATGATTTCATACTAAGAAGCAATGTGAAATCTTAAAACTTAGGTCAGAAGCAATCAAAAGCTGTTTTACACGCGTCAGAAATTCCCTAAACAAAGATTTGCGGCAAACTTTTCTGTGTGCGATAATCACGATTACGGGAGTACTATATAGATGTGGAATGCGGTTGTAGATGTGAATTAAAGCTGAGGATGTTAGCTACAAGCAGAAGGTGAAATTTTGTTTCTAGCATAAAAACGGAAGAAATCATGGACTTTTTAGTAGAGTTCGCTTTTTCGAGATAGGCGCAAGAATGGGAAGCAGGAATGCATTTTAAAATGACAAAAAGGATTTCTTACACTAGAGGATGACTATGAATAAATGAATACCACACAAGAACACAGCCACTTGATCAAGGCGACTGCTTGCAGTGGAGCTCGCCTACTTCAGATGAGAAAGATCAGCACAGAGATAGTTTTAACAATACTAACACAGGAGGCAAGATAGAAGGGATAGGATAGAGAGTTCAGACAATTCAAAAATATTTCTAACAATGCAGGTTTTGAAGACAAGATAGGATGGATTCAAGATAGGGATTGGACTAAGCCAGGTACATAGGCTAGTGACAGTTCTATTCTATAGATACTCACTAGATATGTTTTGAACGGAACCGTCAGGATTCTGGTCAGGGATTCTAGTCAGGGATTCTGGTCAGGACAGACAGCTGGGCACACCGGATTGGACTGGGTCTGCAAAGGCTCTGGTCACAGCTCGGCACAGGACTGGATTGGATCTCTTGGTTCTGATAATTATTTTCAGCAGGCAAGCAGTACAGCACAGCCCGGCTGTCCATTTCCCCTTAGGTTTCTGGGGTTCTGGTTCTGGAATTTTAAGGCCTAGCTGAAAATGGTTCAGCTATGCAATGAGCTTTTCTACTTTTCAAAGTTTCTGGAGTCTGGAGCAAGGAAGATGGATGGTTCTGCTGCAGGGTGCTCTGCCAGAAATCAGTTAGTGGGTGAATCTGTCTGTGTTTCTGAGTGCTTAGCTGTCTCTATTTATGCTTATGCTAAAGGGGTGTGTGTGCTGGTTTATCCTAAGTGCGCCCCCTTGCCAGGGATTGGTCAGGGTCTCCTCTCTTCCTTGATAGGAGGAAAAGAACGGGGTGTCGCCATGATGATGTGGGTTTATGAGGCCTAGATTCCACCCCTAGCCTCTTGAACACAAACTCTACTTTTTGTACAGTACATATTTCCATGTGTGCAACCTCCATAACAATAACATATATAGATTACATATTTTGTGTAGCAGATACTCCTCCAAACCCCTTCGCTGTAAGATCTTGTGTCTGCTTTTTACAGTATTTTGCCCTTTTCATCCTGAACACAATGTTCAATTTCAGAGCAGATTTCTTCAAATGTGCGCATTGAACATGGGCATAAGTGTATGACGTTTCATGCTTCTATCAAAAATAAATTTTGTGTAATATCACATTTTCCGCCGTTTCTGCCTAGAACATGTCACAGAGTTCCGGCACCTTTTAAAATGTGCAGACAATATTTACATTAATAATGCTGTTATTTTTTAGTTTTTGCCAATTTTACACCGTAAGTTATCAGTCTTTTTAAAATGTGTCTTTGGTCCTTGTTAAGCAACAAATTGTTGTTTGTCTCTGCCTCCTTTTATCTCCCTGCAGTTTAGAAGCAGTCTCCTCCCAGTTTCTCCTGGGCCCAGGCCGTTTTACAACCCTTCACACTTGGAAGTTCCTGCAGCTGGAGGCTGTCCATTGTCTCCTTCCCCCTGCAGACCAAATTCTCCTCCCACCCTATAATCATCACTTAGGTGTGATTTCCTGGTGGGGGGAAGCAGAAGGGAGAGGCCTTGCCTCTGTGGGGAGAGCTGTTATACTGGTTTGGTTGCTTTTAGTCAGGCTTAAATTCAAATGTTATTCTGTTGCATTTTTCCTTTGCTGAAAACAAACCTGTAATTTCAAACAAGCAGATAGAACACATATTCCAGATTCTAAACCACGGGATTAAACAATTACAACATAGGTTACTCTCAGTAACAGGCCACTTGTACAAGTTTACAGTTTCTCATGCAGGCTCATCCAGGCGGCCAAGGGTACTGCACCCAGATTTTGACAGATTCCACAGGCAGGCAACTTTTGCTGTGGATGTTTCTTTGACAAATTCAGCTTTTCAGGATATTGTAAGTTCACAATGATTTCTTGAACTAAGTGAATTGTAGCACCCAGCAAGAATATTGGATGTTTGAGAGAGTTTTGTATCGGCATTCTGCAGTTTCAGCAACCAAGAAAAAAGTATTTAAAAGCTTTTGGATTTCTTTCAGCAAAGCACCACTTTTCTCTCTGTGCTCCATTTTCACTTGTTGTGAGGCCCAGTGACATGTTTCAGGAGTGAGATCTCCGTTCCACCACTGACAACCTGCATGGCAGATTGGGCAGCCATCTTTTTGTGTTGCAAATCACGATTTTCAAAGTTTTTGGCGCGCACAAGGATTTTGCGGCCATTTTGATATTTCTGGCACCATCAGAACACAGGGATGCTGCATGGCAGAGCAAAAGTGGGTCAAGACATCTCACAGTGTGCTTTTTTTAATGTCAAGGCGAGGTACTTATAGTGGGGAGTGGGTACAATATATGGTTGTGTGTTTGGACTGGGGTGCTGTGGCGTGAGGTGGGATTTGGGTTGGCATTTCTGACATGGGCCTCTATTCTGACAGCACGTTGGGTGGGGGGACATGAGTCGGGGCCTGCTGGCAGGTTGCCATCAATGGGGGTGGTGTGGGGGAACATGAGTCGGGGCCTGCTGCCAGGTTGCCGTCAATGGGGGTGGGGGGACATGAGTCGGGGCCTGCTGGTAGGTTGCCGTCAATGGGGGTGGGGTGAGGGGACATGAGTTGTACCTGCTGGCAGGTTGCCGTCAACGGGGGTGGGGTGGGGGGACATGATTTGGGGCCTGCTGGCTGGTTGCTGTCAATGGGCGTGGGTAGGGGGACATGAGTCTGTTCCTGCTGGCTGGTTGCTGTCAATGGGCGTGGGTAGGGGGACATGAGTCGGGGCCTGCTGGCAGGTTGTTGTCAATGGGGTCGGGGGACATGAGTCGGGGCCTGCTGGCTGGTTGCCGTCAATGGAGATGGGGTCGGGGGACATGAGTCTGGGCCTGCTGGCTGGTTGCCATCAATGGGGGCGGTGTGGGGAGACATGAGTCAGGACCTGCTGGCAGGTTGCCGTCAATGGGGGTGGGGTGGGGGGGACATGAGTCGGGCATGCTGACAGGTTGCCGTCAATGGGGGTGGGGTGGGGGGACATAGGTTGGGGCCTGCTGGCTGTTTGCCGTCAATGGGGTGGGGTGGGGGGACATGAGTCGGGGCCTGCTGGCAGGTTGCCATCAATGGGGGTGGGATGCGGGGAGATGAGTCGGGGCCTGCTGGCTGGTTGCCATCAATGGGGGGTGGTGTGGGGGGACATGAGTCGGGCCTGCTGGCTGGTTGCCGTCAGTGGGGGTGGGGTGGGGGGGACATGAGTCGGGGCCTGCTGCCAGGTGCCCGTCACTGGTGGGGGGGACATGTGTTGGGGCTCACAAGGGCATGGTGCCATGTGGGCTGCCTGCAGGGCATGGTGAGGGGTTGTAGGGGTGTCCCCTGTGGTGAGTGCTGCATGCGGGGCATGGGGAGGAGGGGAGGGCACACCCGGCAGGGCCCACACTGCCAATTTGCGTGTAATGCTCACTCGCATACCCCGGAATACACGTACCCCGCACGCGCCACCGAAATTGCGTGTAAAGCACACTTGCGTCCCCCGGAATACACATACCCCGCTCGCGCCAGTGGAATCGCATGTAAAGCTCACCTGCGTACCCCAGAATACACGTAACCCGCAAGTGCCAGCGAAATCGCGTGTAAAGCTCACTCGCATACCCACAGATTCACGCTCCAGCGTAGTGAGGAGCCACATGCACCCCCTGTAGCCAGCCCACACCACAGGGGTCTACCCTACACCCCTGACCATGCCCTGCAGGCAGCCCACACCTGTCATGCGCCCCTTCTATGTAAGGTTATGGGACCGATGGAGACGCAGCCGCCATTGAATTGCTCCGCTACGTTACGCCGCTGTGTTTTCAGCGGTCTAGTTTTCCCTTCTGTCATGGCCGCCGCTGGCTTTTTCTTCACTCCTGACCGGCGGCGGTTGTGTTGCAACTGGTTTGTTTCTCCTTTGTTGCCAGCGCTTCTGTGTGTTTTCTCCTTGGCTTACCGCCCTCCTATTTGGCGTCTCTGCCTTTCTCCTTTTTTGTTCCTTCTCTCCTCCCTGTCTCCCCTTGGCTCGCTTGTCCTCGGCGCCTCTCTGCCTTGCCTAGGATCGGCGTTCTGCCTGTCCCGCTTCGGCTCCTGTCTCCAGGCTTCCCCGTGTTCCCTCCACTCTCCTGGGGTTTTATTACCCCCCTCGCTCTTTTTCCCTTCTCTCGTAACGGTGTGGAGCAGTTCTATTCCTGGATTCATTACTTACCTGAGGGTTCGGAAGATCTCCACCAACAGATCCGTATTCTCTGGGGTTTTTGCCCTCGCGGCTTTTTCCCCTTCTGGTGGCTGCGGATCCGGGGCCCCTGGTTCCCAGATATTCTCTGGCAACCAGCGTGGC